>NC_077229.1:534940068-536227568 GCF_027887165.1 Monodelphis domestica
TTCTTCTGCTTTGGTACCAATACATGGCATTTATTTTAACATGGAAGGTAAAGATTTTTTTTTTAAAAAAAAACAGCAGGAAAAGACAGAAAGAGAATTTCTGTTAAAATAACTTTAGACGGACTTCCGGGTAATCATGGCTGCAATCTAGATGCCACACGCTTCCTCTCCCCGGCACCGAACGAAGTAGACTACATCAAAGGAGCATAAACATCACCTTTGGAGGAACAGAACGACTCCCCAGTACTCCGCAGTACCCCACAGAGGTGAAGGTACGTGGGGTTTGAACATTTCCACACTATAATAAGAAGGAGGAAAAGCTTGCACAGAAATGTGAACTGAGCCTCCCTTCCCCCCCTCCACGTCCCCCACCAAACCAGAGTGAGCTACTGGAGCACTCACTGGGACAGCGCGGGGGGGGGGGGGGGGGGGCACTCCAGGATCCTTGGAATCTGGGGACTGCCAGGAAAAAACGTCTCAGGGCGGTTTCATGGGAGGACCCAGTGCTGAGCATAGGGGGTCCACAGAGCTGTACTCCGGGTGGTTGCGCTGAGCTTCTGGGCGGAGCTAAACACCAGGGGTGGACCATACGCTGATTATCCGGGCAGAGCTGAACACCTGGGCAGTGTGGCTGTGATCAGGGGCCCAGCACTCTAAGAAACCTCAGAGGCTGGGAAGAACTAGTCTGAGGCAACCTAAATTCACAGAAAACCCGCCCATATCACCCAGACCCCAGACCAAAAAGGAAAGGGGAATAAAACCACCAAAGGGATGGCTCACATGGTCCAAAATCAAGCCTCCAGGAAGAAAGGGGAAAAGGTGACTATTGAAAACTTTTATGGTGAAAGTACCCAAGGAAAAGAGGAGAATGAGGAGGAAATCCAAAAAAACTCAGAACATGCCTCCCAAAATGGAAACAATCAACAAACTCTGGAAGATCTCAAACTGGAACTTATCCAAAAGATGGAAACCTGGAAAGAAAAATGGGAGAAAGAGATCAGCAGTCTGACAGATAAGACTGCTCAATTGGAAAAAAGAGCTCGAAGCATCCACTAGAAGGGCAGACAAAGCTGAAAAGCAAAACCAGTCCCTAATGACCAGAATTAAGCAACTCGAAGAAAGAGAGATCATAAAACAGCAAGAATCAATAAAGCAAACCCAAAAAATTAATGAATTAGAAGAAAACATAAAATATCTCACTGAAAAGGTCACAGATTTGGAAAACAGAGGAAGAGACAATTTCCGAATTATCGGTCTCCCAGAAAAACCAGAGATAAACAATAAACTCGATATTATTCTACAGGAGATTATAAAAGAAAATTGCCCACACATTCTGGAGCAAGGGGGCAAAATAGAAATAGAAAGGGTTCATAGAACACCCTCTATACTAAATCCCCAAAATACAACCCCTAGGAATGTAATTGCCAAATTCAAGAGCTTCCAAGAAAAGGAGAAAATCCTACAATAAGCCAAGAAGAGGAGCTTCAGATATAAGGGGGCTCCCATAAGTATCACACAAGACTTAGCGGCTAACACACTAAGAGACCACAAAGCATGGAACACAATATTTAGAACGGCAAGAGAGCTGGGTCTCCAACCAAGAATCAACTACCCAGCAAAACTGACTATATACTTCCAGGAGAAAGTATGGGCATTCAACAAAATAGAAGATTTCCAAGCATTTGCTAAGAAAAGACCAGAATTTAGTGGAAAATTTTATATCCAAGCACAGAAAGCAAGAGAAACATGAAAAGGTAAATATGAAAGAAAGGGAAAAGGAGATAAATCTTATCTTTTTCTTTAAGTCAAACTCTCTTCTATAAGGACTACATTTACATCAAATTACATATATTAATACGTGGGGAAAATGTTTTGCGTTAACTCTCAAAAATTGTATGCATCATAAGAGTAGTTAGAAGACACATGCATATGGAAAGATTGGGGCATTAAGAAGATTTGGGGAAAGTGGGGGCAAAGAAAGGAAAAGGGAGGGGGGAACCGTCGATAACACTGAGACTTACTTCAAGAAATAGGGGGGGACTTAATAGAATAATCTTTCCCATATAAAGATACACACGGGAAGGGGAGGGGAAGAACTCTCATATGAGAAGGAGAGGAAGAGAGCATGAAGTGGAATTACTTAAACCTTACTCTCAGTGAAATCAAATCTGAGAAGGAAGAACATCTAGATCCAGTGAGATTCTGAATTCTATCTTATCCATTAGGGCAAGAAAGAAAGGAAATTTAAGGAGGGGGTGGGGGGAGGGAGTATAAAAAGGGAGGGAAGGAGAGGGGAGAGGAGAAGGGAACATAAAAAGTGAGGGGCTAGAAAGGGAAGCATCTCAAGGGAGGGGACTAGGGGGACTGACCTAAAGTAAATCACTGGTTCAAAAGGATATAGCTAATGAAGAAAGGTCAAAAATTGGGGAAGATATCAAAATGCCAGGGAATCCACAAATGACAATCATAACTTTGAACATGAATGGGATGAACTCACCCATAAAAAGTAGACAAATAGCAGATTGGATTAGAACCCAAAACCCTACCATTTGTAGTCTTCAAGAAACACATATGAGGTGGGTTGACACTCACAAGGTTATAATTAAAGGTTGGAGTAAGACCTTTTGGGCCTCAACTGATAGAAAGAAGGCAGGAGTTGCAATCATTATATCTGACAAAGCCAAAGCAAAAATAGACCTGATCAAAAGGAATAGGGAAGGTAAATATATTCTGTTAAAAGGGAGTATAGACAATGAGGAAACATCACTAATCAAAATGTATACACCAAATTGTATAGCATCCAAATTTTTAATAGAGAAACTAGGAGAATTGAAGGAGGAAATACACAGTAAAACCATATTAGTGGGAGACTCAAACCAACCACTATCAAATTGAGATAAATCAAACCAAAAAATAAACAAGAAAGAGGTAAAAGAGGTGAATGAAATCTTAGAAAAATTAGAGTTAATAGACATATGGAGAAAAATAAATAGGGACAAAAAGGAATACACCTTCTTTTCAGCACCACATGGCACATTCACAAATATAGATCATACAGTAGGTCACAGAAACATGGCACTCAAATGCAGAAAAATAGAAATAATAAATGCAGCCTTTTCAGGTCACAAGGAAATAAAAATATTGATCGGTAAGGGTACATGGAGAGCCAAATCAAAAATTGATTGGAAATTAAATAATATGATACTCCAAAATCGGTTAGTTAGAGAAGAAATCATAGAAACAATTAATAATTTCATTGAAGAAAATGACAATGGCGAGGCATCCTTTCAAACCTTATGGGATGCAGCCAAGGCAGTACTTAGAGGAAAATTCATATCCCTGAGTGCATATATTAACAAATTAGGGAGGACAGAGATCAAGGAATTGGAAATGCAAATCAAAAAACTTGAGAATGAACAAATTAAAAACCCCCAGAAGAAAACCAAACTAGAGATACTAAAAATTAAGGGAGAAATTAACAAAATCAAAAGTGAAAGAACTATTGAGCTAATAAACAAGACTAGAAGCTGGTACTGTGAAAAAACAGACAAAATAGAAAAAGTACTGGTCAATCTAATTAAAAAAAGGAAAGAAGAAAGGCAAATTAAAAGCATCAAGAATGAAAAGGGAGATCTCACCTCCAATGAAGAGGAAATTAAGGCAATCATTAAAAACTACTTTGCCCAACTATATGGCAATAAATATACCAACCTAGGTGATATGGATGAATATTTCCAACAATATAAATTGCCTAGACTAACAGAAGAAGAAATAGATTTCTTAAATAATCCCATATCAGAAAAAGAAATCCAACAGGCCATCAAAGAACTTCCTAAGAAAAAATCCCCAGGGCCTGATGGATTCACCAGTGAATTCTATCAAACATTCAAAGAACAGCTAACTCCAATACTATACAAACTATTTGACATAATAAGCAAAGAGGGAGTTCTACCAAATTCCTTTTATGACACAAACATGGTACTAATTCCAAAGCCAGGCAGGCCAAAAACAGAGAAAGAAAATTATAGACCAATCTCCCTAATGAATATAGATGCAAAAATCTTAAATAGGATACGAGCAAAAAGACTCCAGCAAGTGATCAGAAGGGTCATCCATCATGATCAAGTAGGATTTATACCAGGGATGCAGGGCTGGTTCAACATTAGGAAAACTATCCACATAATTGACCACATCAACAAGCAAACCAACAAGAACCACATGATTATCTATATAGATGCAGAAAAAGCCTTTGATAAAATACAACACCCATTCCTACTAAAAACACTAGAAAGCATAGGAATAGAAGGGTCGTTCCTAAAACTAATAAACAGTATATATCTAAAACCATCAGCTAATGTCATCTGCAATGGGGATAAACTAGATGCATTCCCATTAAGATCAGGAGTGAAACAAGGATGCCCATTATCACCTCTATTATTTGACATTGTGTTAGAAACACTAGCAGTAGCAATTAGAGAAGAAAAAGAAATTGAAGGCATTAAAATAGACAAGGAGAAGACCAAATTATCGCTCTTTGTAGATGACATGATGGTCTACTTAAAGAATCCTAGAGATTCAACCAAAAAGCTAATCGAAATAATCAACAACTTTAGCAAAGTTGCAGGATACAAAATAAACCCACATAAGTCATCAGCATTCCTATATAATTCCAACACAGCTCAGAAGCAAGAACTAGAAAGAGAAATCCCATTCAAAATCACCTTAGACAAAATAAAATACTTAGGAATCTATCTCCAGAAACAAACACAGGAACTATATGAACACAACTACAAATCACTTTCCACACAACTAAAACTATACTTGAACAATTGGAAGAACATTAACTGCTCATGGGTAGGACGAGCCAATATAATAAAAATGACCATCCTACCCAAACTCATCTATCTCCTTAGTGCCATACCCATGGAACTTCCAAATTTTTTTTTACTGATTTAGAAAAAACCATAACAAAGTTCATTTGGAAGAACAAAAGATCAAGGACATCCAGGGAAATAATGAAAAAAAAATACAAAGGAAGGGGGCCTTGCAGTCCCAGATCTCAGACTATATTTTAAAGCAGCAGTCATCGAAACAATTTGGTACTGGCTAAGAGTCAGAAAGGAGGATCAGTGAAATAGATTCGGGGTAAATGACCTCAGCAGGATAGTAAATGACAAACCCAAAGATCCCAGCTTTTGGGACAAAAATCCACTATTTCATAAAAACTGCTGGGAAAATTGGAGGACAGTGTGGGAAAGATTAGGTTTAGATCAACACCTCATACCCTACACAAAACACTTTGCATATAAAGACAGATCTCTACAATTGGAGAAATGTTAATTGTTTATGGGTAGGCTGAGTCAATATAGTAAAAAATGACAATTCTACCCGTTAGTTTAGTCTTCAAATATATATAAATCAAACTACCAAGGAATTATTTAATAGAGCAAGAAAAAATAATCACAAAATATATCTGAAAGAAGAAAAGTTCAAGAATATCAAGAGAATCATTAAATAAAAGTAAAGGAAGGAATCTTGGCAGTAACAGATTTCAAAGGACATTACAAGGCAATAATAAGAACAATATAGTTTAGGCTAAAAAAGAGAGAAGTAGATCTGTGGAACATATTAGGCACACATTACAATAGTATTTTATTATGATAATATACCATAGTAAATTGCCATAGTAATCTGTGTTTGATAAAACTAAATATGTAAGATCTTAGATTAAGAATTTACTATTTGACAAAAAATTTCAGGAAAAACTGAAAGGTAGTTTGGAAGGGATAGATCAACATCTCACACGTGTGAATCTTGAAATTTCTCAGACTTGTGAATGTTAAGAAATTCCCCATTGGAGAATTCTCCATTGGGACAATTCCCTATTGGGACCATTCCCCATTTGGACAGTGAGAACTCTACTTAGATCAAAAATGTGAAGACCTCTACTCCACCCATACTTAAGCCTGCTTTAGGGGAGAAAACTCCTTGCTGAACAATGAAAAGTACTTAAACCCATACTTAAGCCATGCCTATTGTTAGAATTAATACAAAGGGGTGCTAAGTACCTATAAAGGTCAGGCAAACTTACATGGGACAAAGAGGTGAGAAACTTACTCAGAGATTCTAGACTACTCAGGTGTGGATTACTAAAAGGATTAGTCTACTCAGGTGTGAATTCAGAATCGGCTGTCCTTTGGAAAATGTCTACTGTGATTGGTAGATGGAAGAACTTAGGGGGCGTGACATAGGAGAAAACCCCCTATATAAGAAAAGGACAGTCTGTTGAAAAAAAATAGTCTCTAAGGAGGCTGTTAGAAGGAGAGTGCTCTAAGGAGGCTCTGGAAAAAAAACAGTCTCTAAGAAGTCTCTTGGGAGAGGCTCTTGAAGACAGTCAAAAGAATCTCTCTCTGGAGAAGGATGGCTGGCTGAACTGGTGTCTCTATTCTTGCTTGGACAGATCTTGTGGTGAGTGATTAAGGACTGACTGATCTCTCTCTAAAGACTCAGGTCTAGGCCATGTTGGCTTAAGGCCCTTCAAACTTATTCCTTTCTTACTCTTTCTCTCTCTCTTTAATTCCTCATTGTATTATTAATTAAAATCTCTATAAAACCCAGCTGACTTGGGTATATTTGAATAATTGGGAATATTTCCCTGGCAACCACCTCATATTTGATTTTAAAACAAGACACTGTAGTGAAAACATATTTTCTGCGGTCAAAATTTACTCACCCACTCTTTTATCTACAACAATTTAAATCTTCCACTATTTTTATCACAACAGTTTACAACCTCACCTATTTTAACTCTTACAGTTTATGGCTCCCACTCTTTTAATTCTCACACATGGTATACCAAGATATGGTCAAAATGGATAAGTAAATTACAGAAGCATGGAAAAATGTACCTTTCAGATATATGGATATGGGAAGATTTTATAAGCCAACAAGAGATATTAAAGATCATTGGAAGTGAAATGAATCATTTTTATTGTATTAAATTTTAAAAGCTTTTGCACAAACAAAACTAATATAGCTAAAATAAAAGGAAAACAAAGCTGGGGTAAAATTTTTATAGCAAGTCTCTAATAAAGGCCTCATTACTCAAATATTTAGGGAACTGAATCAAATTTGTAAAAATATGAACCATTCCCCAATGAATAAATGGTCAAAAGTTAATAAACAGATTGTTTTTAGAAGAAATCAAAGCTATCAATAGACATATTAAAAATTAAATCACTATTTATTTGAGAAATGCATATTAAAGCAACTCTGAGATGTCACCTCATACCAATCAGATTGGTATGACAGAAAAGGAAAATGACAAATTACAAATATGACTGTGATGTTATAAGATGTATGTTTAATGCTGTATGTTATAAGAAATGATGAGCAGGATGGTTTCAGAAAAACTTGGGAGGTCTCATATGAACTAATAGAAAGTAAAGTGAGCAGAACCATGACAATACTGTGTAGAGTAACAGCAGTATTGTAAGGATGATCAACTATAAAAGACTTAGCAAGACAATTCAAAGGGCCCCATGGTGAGAAATGCTATCTATCTCCAGAGAGAAAACTAATGACCTCTGAGTGCAGATTGAAGCATACTTTTTCAAACTTTCTTATTGTCTTTTTTTTATTTTACATTTGTTTTCTTTTACAATGTGGCTAATAAATTTTTTGCATGACTTAACATATGTAATCTAAATCATGTTACTTATCTTAAGGAATTGGAAGAGGGGTATGAGGAAGGCATTTGGAATTCAAATTTAGAATTTGAAATTCAATATTTTTAAACAATATTAATTTTACTTTTACATGTAACTGTGAAATAAATAATGAAATGAATAGAAAATATATATTTTTAAAAGATTGGCCTAGTTCCTTCTACAGAGTAAATGCTTAATAAAATTTTGGGGCAGCTAAAGGACATAGTAGATAGAGAGCCAGGCCTAGAGTCAAGAAGATCTAAATTCAAATTCGGCTTAACACAATTTATAACTCTATGACCCTGGGCAGGTTCCTTGACCAGTTTGCCTCAGTTTCCTGATCTGTAAAATAAACTAGAAAAGGAAATGGCAAACCACTCTCATATCTTTGCCAAGAAAACCCCAAACAATGTCATGAAAAGTCAGACATAACTGAAACAACCAAATAAGAATAGCAAAAAAAAATTTTTAATTAAATTAGAACCACCCCCTAAAATTCTAAGGCTTTAAATCCAGTAGGGGTATAGTTTATGGACACAAAAAATTTCCACATGACAGGATACAAAAATACCCTAAAGGTTGCTACTCAGGTGGAATTAAGTTGGAACACTAGATGAATAAGTAGCAGCATAATGACTCTACTCTCCATCATCTCTCTCAAATTTTTTGGCCATTAGGCAAGACTGTTGATGATAAGAAAGAGGGGGAGGAGTTATTATTTGCCACAGTCTTTCACAGTTGTATCATTTCTTCTGTGGGAGCACTCCTCTTACCCATACTACTGTGAATCCACCTTAACTTGGTAGACCATCTGCATGAGTTGCAGAAAGTGAAAAATGTTTAAAGCTTATGACCATTATTTCTCAGGGAACTGAATGGTGTGAAGATACTGGGTCTGTGTTCAAAGCCTTTCTTTAAAAAAAAAATAAGAGTAGAGCCTGGAAAAAGAATGAATCAGAACTGGGAAATTGTTTGAGAAAATATGTTTACATACATCCAAATTCTACTTCTTAGAACAAAACCTTTGCACCTACATCTTCCCTCAAGAAGGTCATGTGTACCAAAGAACCATGTATTTAGGATCAATGTGATTCAAGAGATGGAAGTGTATTGAGATATCCAATGAAAAGCCAATTATTTCTATATCAAGTAGGAAGATGTAGCAATGCAAACTGGCATCAGTGGAGTGATGGTAATTTATTAGTAGACAGATTTTTGGACCACCCTTGCTAGTCTTCAAAAAAGTTTTTAGACCAATGAGAGAAGTTCTTGAATAGAGATGAATGGAAGACCTTATCCTTCAATGATATTCAGGTTTATGTGGACAGCACTAGGAAAGAGGCAGTAGAGAGAATAAATAGCATGATGGATTTGGCATCAGAAATATCTGAGTTTAAATCCTATCTCAGAAACCAACCATATGTGTGATCTTGGACAAATCTTTTAACTACTCTCAGTCTCTGTTTTCTCATCTTTTACATGGAAATGATAATAGCAGGCACCTAACAAAGTTGATGTGAAGATCAAATTATATACATATATATTTGCATATATATGTATATGCTGCTTAAAATGCTATCTACAAAACTAAAAGCCCTCTATAAAAGTAAGCTAATATCATTATTCACAATAATATTGTCCTGCATGCTTATCATTTTGGAAGAATATAACCAAGCTTAAAAGTGTATATATATATATATATATATAAGATGCTTGCATTGGGATTTCCTAGATGTGACCCATGCACTAATATTCACCAAGGAAACTCCGGATAGCTCAATGACCAAAAAGAGAAAGATTTATGAAAGATATTTGCAAGACTGGACTTGATTTGTGTGAACCTACAATTGTCATTCTGAACTCAAGATCCCAAATTATGTTCTTTAGGAAACTATAGTAATTCTATCAGACCACCAGGTAAAATTATACTATGACATTAATCTGTCAATAAAATTTCACTGTAGATTCAATGAATGGTGCTATGGGAGATACAAAATACATGGGAATTGCCCCCCCCCAAATGATTGTAATCTATTTCACCAAGACACATGAGATATTAATAAGTAATAAGAGACAGTATAAATTGAAGGGCTAAATTATGTGGTAGGAACTATAAACAAAATTAGAGTTGAAGAAAGGAATAGAATTGGAGCAGCTAGATGGCTCAGTAAATTGAAAGCCAGGCTAGAGACTAGAAGAGGTCCTGGGTTCAAATATGACCTCCAGATACTTCCCAGCTGTGTGACCCTGGCAAGTCACTTAACCCCAATTGCCTAGCCCTTATCACTCTTCTGCTTTGGAACCAATACTTGTATTGATTCCAACATAAAGGAAAGTGGGGTGTGTGTGTGTGTGTGTGTGTGTGTGTGTGTGTGTGTGTGTGTGTGTGTGTGTGTGTTTTAAGAAAGCAATAGAATAATGAGTTGAGAAGAAATTAAACTGGTGCTGTTCGCTGAAGATTAAAGAAGAAAGACATGATAATTGTTGTCATGTTTTTATCTCATAACAAATTGTCTCATGTTTTTAAAGCAGGAATTATATCTTTATTACTTCAACAATTTGTTTATCTGTTCCTTCTTTGGGGAAGACTCAAATCAATAGCCAGCAATTAGTGCAAACAGCTAAGTTGGGGAAGAAGTGACCAGGTGATGAGACCTCCTCTTGCTAATAAGGAAACATCATCTGTTGAGTAACAAAAAAATCAATAAGGCAAAAAACATGTCCATGGCAAAAACCAGTTGGATGAAGACTGATTGATGAGCCACTTTTTTGTCAGAATCCGAGTTTGTTCTAGTTTGCCAACCTGTATATATGCCAGCATTGGATCTCCATAATGCCACTCCTTTTGGGAACTGTAATGTTGGGATATAATTGGCATTGTTGATTCTCTAGCAATTCATTTCCCCATAAAGAGCCCCTGGGATAATTAAGCCTTTTCATTTTTGATCATTTGAGAGACTGATTTCAAAATGTTTCATCAATTTTCACCATATGCATTTTAACAACCATGGCAATACTGGATCATGGTTATGAAATAGAATTCGGTCTATAAACTATATATTATAATAGAAAGAGCACTGACCCTGGAGTCAGAGCATCTGAATTCAAATGTTGCTACCAAAGTCATAGCCATAGGGCTCAGTTTTCTTATCCATAAGATGGAAGGGTTGGACTACCCGGCCCCTTTGAGCTCAAGATTTCTGATTCTCTAAGATATCTGGTGCTATCAAGAAAGACTATTTCCAGTATAACCTATATCATCTACAGTCTAAGAAAATCACTTTGTAAACTTTAAAGAATGGTATGTGTAAGTTTTACCTATTACTAATATACTGAAAGAACCTTATTTTAGCATTTTCATCCTCCTAAGGCAGCTCCTAACTATGGGCAGCAAAAATAGGATCAGATAAGAATTTCAATATATTGATCTCCTAATACAATGATCAGAGTTCAGCTCTATTTTGGTCTCATCTGAGAAGCAAAGGTAAGGACATCCTTTTCATTATTTCATCCTTTTAACTACTTCTGACCTAGGCACAAACAAGAGACTTTAATATAAATTATTTCTTCTTATTCTTAAACTTATGAACAATGTTGCCATTGTACCCACCTTGGAAAACTCTTGCTTCCAATATGCTTCCCTGCATTTCTATGCAACAGCAGCTTTCAATGGACCATGAATAGAAATTCAGGATGGTCCTATCATACTTGGCAAAGCACCAGAGATAAATGAGACCAGATGTCCATAGGTATTAGAAGGAGAAGCATATGGAAAGCCACTCTACACTGGCCATTGATTTTTTCCTTATGATACCAGCAAAATACTATTTTTGTATTTTAAGCATGAGTTAGTAATACAGCATTCTGTAAAGCTCTGAAATGTCTTAGAATGACCTGTTTAGTCATGTGATGATATGTTGCTAGGAAACAGATATGGATTGATGTGTGCCCACTACATGCAGGGTCTATGATTACATCAAGAGTCTCTGGTGTGCTAAGGTACTTAGGAATTCAATTAGGAGCCTGGTATGGAATTAACAACTTAATTTTAGTAATCATTTTACATATTTTATTAAATATGCATAGAATAGTGGAAATGGAGAAAGACCTATGCCCTCAGTAGCCTGGTACAGCTGAAAAACTAAATGTCAATAAAGAAAAGACATGAAATGTAATTTCCAAAACAGCTGTTCTTTGTCTGTAACTCATTAGTAAAAGAACCTGTAAAATATCAGGCACTTTGGAAAGCAGAGAGATGCTATCGTTTTGCTTATTCAAATTCTAACCATCTTTCAAGGTTCAACTCTGGTGCTACTTCCTCCTTTTGTTTTTCTTCATCCACAGTCCTATATGGAGGTCTCCTCCTTCTCTAAGCCTAAGTACTCTATAAGTACTCTCTAAGTACTCAATAACTTTAATACTCATTTGGCATTGCACTCATATACTGCCTTGTGATATTGTGTCGTATGATGCTAAGTCCCTGGAGAACAGGAACTATGTCTTACATATCATACTAGGAATACAGGAAATTCCAGTTAAATTGAATTAAACACACACAAACCCATGGAGAAGTTTTTCCCTTTATGTATCCAATTCTTACTTTATCATGGAAATTTCTTTCTTTCTTCTTGGTTACATAATCATATTTCCTTTCTTTTAACTGACATATTAGGTTTAAGACCATTACTTGATCCTTGTTTTACCTCTCTGAGACAGTGCTACTTGGAAAGCCTTCCACAAAAATCCTAGAAACACCTAGTACATCCACTTCACAACTGTGATTAGAGATCAATTATCTACAAAAATATTACTTGCCTAGTTAATAGAAAACTTCATGATGAACCAGAAAGTCACTTCCTCCTCTCATCATGCTCAACTCTTAATTGAAAATATGTTTTACCCCTTTATCCATAAAATATGGAGATATACTATACAATGGCTAGGGAAAGTCATTATACATTATACATTTGAAACACAGCTGTAAGAGAACTTCAGTTTGAGCTAAGCTAAATACATTCATCCCCCAAATTTAAAGCATTAATTTCTGCTTCTTCAGAAATCTCTGTAGAATGGTTTTCTATAAAGTCTGTCTATACTGGAAGCCTTGACAAGCCAATTGAGGCCTTTTTCCAATTCCAAAAGCCACAACTCATTCAGGCAGAGACTGTAGGAAGACTGAGTCAGTCAAGGCACCTTAGCTTTTCTTTCCTGGCTGGAAGCTTCTCTAAGCACAGATTATGACAAGGGGATGATCTGAACAATGAAGAGGAAAAGCAATCCACTAATCTACCAATCTAAAAATAAATCCCTTCTGTGGTAAACATGGTTCTGCCCCTAGAAAAGGAAGAAAATGCACATACACACACACACACACACGCATATACACATACTCAAGTGTGAA
Source organism: Monodelphis domestica (assembly GCF_027887165.1). NCBI lineage: Eukaryota > Metazoa > Chordata > Mammalia > Didelphimorphia > Didelphidae > Monodelphis > Monodelphis domestica. Next base: position 534,953,179 of record NC_077229.1, read on the forward strand.
ACAAAAAAGCCTCAGTATGATCCTGAGACTAGTTTGTATCTTTTCTTCCTTAGAAATCAATTGGCCTGGCTAATTATGAAAACGAATCAGTAGGCCCCCCTCTCTTCACATTGTTCACCAATAGATAAGAATTTTGACTAAGAATCAACCTCTTGCAGATTTGATGATTTGTAGTAGATAATGAAAGGGATTCAAAGTAAAATTTATTGGAATCCTACCTTTTCCTCAAGTACATGCTTATTGTCAAGTGCATGAAATTCTGCCTCAAACTACATGTTCCAGAACTCTAAGTTGTAGCATATTTTGTTGCTGATACCAACATTTCAAAATGGCAGATGTAGCATGAGATATCTCTAACATCAAAATCTCAGTATAGGTCTAAACAAAATCTTTAAGACAGTGAGAGATGCTAGAAGGAAAGGAGCCTTCATCTCAGAGAGAGTGGGACAAGAAAAAGAGACTCAGGGCAAATTCTGTCTGTCTCTGCTTCCTCAGATTTTCCCCAGCATTCTTTCTGCTTTTTATAGCCTTCCTTGCATCACAAATATTTACATTCTTTAACAATGGGAAAGTCCTTGAGAACAGGTTGTATGTCCTCTCAAGCTTTATATCCTCCGCACCTAGTTATATAGTAGGGACTTCATAAATGTTTGTTGAATTGAATTGAATTGAATTAACTGCCATCAGACTTGAATATCAATTTTGAACCACGTGACCAAACTGAATAAAGAAATTTAACCCATATTATAGATTGGTTGATCTTAGCCTCTACTTCCCTAAGGAAATATTCTTTTGCCTTGGCAAAATGGAATATGAATTTAACTGCTGGTATCTTTTGAGATTCCATTCCTTCTCTACATTTACTTTAGTCAGAAGTAAGAATATAATATTATTTGATGAAGACTATGGTATTTTCAATTTGCATTTGTAACACTATCACTGAAAGAAAAGGACATTATTCTTTGTCACTTATTGTATCACTTTTTTTTACTGTGGTTCACAGTGCCACATTATACATCAGTACCACTGTATAAGCCAGAGAGAGAAGCCCTGGCTGGCCTGGAATTGTGTCTAAACATTTTGACAAACCGCTTAGGCTGCTTCAAATTGATAGAGGAAACATATGTTTATTCCCTATGCAAGCTCACAAAAATAAGGTGTGTCTAGTAATGCAGAGTGGAAAATAGAAAGAATGAGGTAATTCAGGTCCTTGCAAGGGAATATAATTGGGACAAAGGTGGATTGCATTCTCTAGAAAGCTATCTCTGTTCTCCCCTTCACACTTGAATGTGTGACATATCCATCATACATTGCATTAAGAACATCTGCCCCCCCCCCCCGCAAATCTCAAGAAATAGATGTTTAGTAGGCCTCACTATTTCCCAAAGGTTTGAATGCAGACTTTAACTGTATTTAAGATTTTGAAATTCCCCAAATATATTAAAATTCCCTTCTGTAATATTTGCCATAGAAGATTGTCTTCCCCAATAGTATGATAGAAGTGTTCTGTGTTGCTACAAGAAGGTAAAGGGAATAGGGATTTTCTAGGGCAATATCTTATTATTTTATTGGCTTTTCCTTCTTACAATAAACACAATTACTGGCAAACTCCCATAAGAACCTGAAATTTAAGAGTTATTTTCTTCCAGTCATCTACTTCTAACATTTTCCCTTTTTTAAAAAAAATCAAATATCTTTAGAAAGAAGAAAGGTGTGCACCTTTAGATTTTTCATGTGTTTCTGCAAATTGCTCTGATATTACAGAAATAAGAGTTGTGCTCATACCAAAAGGTTAAGAATCTAATAGCTGTTGGGTCTTTTCACTCTTTGTGTAAAATATAAAAATCACAGGACAAAATACTACTGTAATGGGGAGATGTAGGGAAATAAATGAACCCAGGCAGGTGCTTGGACTCCAAGGACCCAGAATGATATGGAATATAATAACAATCCAGTTCTCAAGAGGAATTTCACTTTCTCCTTCATATAATTTACTCTCTAGCAAATTACAGGGAGCATCATTTAAAGAATCCAGGATCCAGGCTGCATTCTGGTATTGAGCTTTTAAGTATGGCACAAATCATTTCGCTCTAAGTTGTTCAGGGAGAGCAAAACGAAGAGTAAATCCCATAATGACTGCACCTTCTTGCTTCACTACAGGCTTCTTCTCCTGGGACATGAGTTTCATTTTTGTAACCTCTTCTCTCCAAGATGATTTATGTTCTGAGGTTTTCTCAAAGTACCACAATCAAACTGGTGACATTTTCACCTACCTAAAACATTCCTCTTTATCCCTTTATTTATTATCTTATCACAGTGGATTGATATAACAACTTTTGTTCAAGGACCAAGGAAACAAACTTGAAAATTATCCAAAGACGTTTACAGAGTGAACATCTTCAAATGCCACCAAAGTAAAAGCTAGTAGGAAAAGGGAAGATGGCAGGGAAGAGATACAAAGAACAAAAAGAACATGACCTGGGACAAGGAGGGAGAAGGGAGACATAGCAGTTGATTTTACCATTGGCAATTAGGTGTTTAAATTAAATGTAATTCAATTCCATAACCATTCATTAAGCACATATTATGTGCAAAACACTGTGCTACACCTTCAGTCTACAAAGTTGAAAAGTAGCCCAGTTCTTGCCCCCAAGAAGTTATAGTTTATTCCTTCCCAAAACAGAAGATAATAAAGACTAAGGAGATCTCCAGACAAAGTGCATTAAGAAATCTGAAGAAAGAGAGATGTCTTGACTGGGAAAATCAGGAAGGTTTCATGAAGATGGATATTAGAACTGGACCTTAAAAGAAGGGAAAGATTTCGGCAAGAAGAGATGGTTAGGGATTGAGTTCTATACCTTGGGGATGAGATGGATCCATCTGGATGCAAAGAGGGCTGAAAAGATAAGGTGAGATCAGGAAATCACTAGTTCTAGTTTAGCCAGAAGGCAAAGGCAAAAAGGGAAATGGTGAATAATAAGATTGAGAAGATAGACTACAGCCAAATAATGGATAGCAATATTTCCTCCAGGAATGCATGCAATACAATATTTCCTCATTCTAGAACTCCTAAAAATCTCTGGCTTTTCTTTCTTATTGCCAGAACCAATTCTTACACACACACACACACACACACACACACACACACACACACACACACACACACACACACATTTTCTTTTATGGGAGAATTTACGATATAGTTAAGATGGAAATTGGAGCTCAAAGAAAATTGATAAATATGGCCTCATCTGTGATTCAGAAGTTCAGAGAGTGCTTTGTGAGCTGGGCCTGATTCAGGATGATATGATACTTCAAGTTTGGGCTAGAAAGAGACAAACTTATAAATCATCTCTCATAATTAACAAAATGGGTTTTACTTGGCCATAAAAGGCAAAGCTGTAGCCACTGATTCACATAGGGAGAGATTCTCTGCCTCAGTGTTGGCTCTGCCTGTTAGAAGTCCTAGTTATGACTTCCAGATTCTTTGTGTCCTATCTTTCTGTCCTTGGGATCCTATTGAACTCTCTTCCCCTGAGCCAATTAAGTCTCAAGGAGAGTACTGATACTTTTAAGGAAAAATTAGCTTAGCCCAGGTAAAAGCAACACCCAAAATATTCATGATTTCATCAGCATAAGTGAAACTTCACCAGTGATGATCATAGCCCTATTAGACTAAAAATAGATGTCCTTCAAGAGTGCCTAAAAACATTCATCTTCTTATGCCAGTCCTAATGATGACCTCTAAACTAGGCTGGTCCTCATATAATAAATATAAATTTCATCATTAAGCTAGATGCCTTTTAAGATTGCTTCAACCTTCCAGAACTGTTGTCCTGATGGTATAACCTTAAAGAAATCAAATTAACCTCAATATTTTGATGATGATGCATTTGAATCAGATGGTCTTATTATATTAATCCATTGATATCAAAGAGCATAGTGAATTTTTTCCAGATTTACAACAGAGTATGTCAAAGGAACATCTAGGATTTGAAATTGATATATAGTACCTCTTTTCTGGTCTTACCGCCAATTTTAGTCATGTAAAATAAATAATAAATTGCAATATTCCTTATCTGTGGACATAGATATGTCATCTATATTTTTAGAAGTTAATGAAAGAGGATAAAAGCATATTTTCTGTGAAAAGAAGGGCCTGATTTCTTATACTTTCACCTGCTCCATTATCTTCAAGTTAAATTCATATTTTTTCTCCTAAAAGTTATCCATATTCATTGATAATTTATTTATTATTGTAAATAATGTGAAAATGTAGTGCCTGAAGAGTATATCCAGAAATCAATTTTATATAAAAGCAAAAAAATCTATAAAACTTATTTTTAAAAAAGAAGGGCTGGTCATATGTTGAGAGATGGATAACTGATGGTATGATAAATGATAGTCAAAAGATAGAAGTACTTCAAAACTTTCAGCACATTGGATGTATTTAGCGGTGATGAACTTATAGACAAATATGGAAAGGGAATAATCAGGATGTGTCAACATTGATAGATTGTGATCTACATCAGAGAAGGAGAATCCACATGGATAAGATCACAGATCCACGGGGATATTTTTAGCTTATTTCTGTATATATTCATTTGTTTTCAATTCTATTTTGCTAGAATATAATTTGGCATAGAAGTTTCTGATGGTTCTGGCTATTTCTTCTCTATTCCTTATAATCTATTCATTTTTATGTGTTCCTCATATGATTTTCTGCTGCCTTTTTAAGTCAAGTTAGCTAATTAAATTCTCTAGTTTGGTTTGTTTTTTAAAAAGTTTTTATGAATTTAGAGAAACTTGCATAAACACATATGAATGTATGGAGAGTGAAGTGGGCAGAACCAGAATAATCATTTATAAAGTGATAACAATAAAGCTTATGCTTTAAATGTACTTCAAAAATACTTTTAAAGAAATAAGAAGGGGGTAGCTGGGTAGCTCAGTGGATTGAGAGACAGTCCTAGAGACGGGAGATCCTAGGTTCAAATCTAGCCTCAGCCACTTCCTAGCTGTGTGACCCTGGGCAAGTCACTTAACTCCCATTGCCTAGCCCTTACCACTCTTCTGCCTTGGAGCCAATACACAGTATTAACTCCAAGAAGGAAGGTAAGGGTTTAAAAAAAAAAAGAAATAAGAATTCTGAGCAAAAGAATGACCAGTCATGTCAGAAGATAAACGATGAAGCATGCTTTCTGCATTGTTGAAGAGAGGTAGAGACTAGGAGTGTAGACTGAAGCATACATTTTCATATATGATAAGTGTTGATTTGTTTGTTTGACTATTCTTTTTTTAAAACTTATTTGGTACTGGTCAATCTAATTAAAAAAAGGAAAGAAGAAAAGCAAATTAACAGCATCAAAGATGAAAAGGGGGAAATCACCTCCGATGAAGAGGAAATTAAGGCAATCATTAAAAATTACTTTGCCCAATTATATGGCAAAAAAACACCAATTTAGGTGATATGGATGAATATATACAAAAATACAAACTGCCTAGACTAACAGAAGAAGAAATAGAATTCTTAAATAATCCCATATCAGAAAATGAAACCCAACAAGCCATCAAAGAACTTCCTAAGAAAAAATGCCCAGGGCCTGATGGATTCACCAGTGAATTCTATCAAACATTCAGAGAACAGTTAATCCCAATACTATACAAACTATTTGACATAATAAGCAAAGAGGGAGTTCTATCAAACTCCTTTTATGACACAAACATGGTACTGATTCCAAAACCAGGCAGGTCAAAAACAGAGAAAGAAAACTATAGACCAATCTCCCTAATGAATATAGATGCAAAAATCTTAAATAGGATACGAGCAAAAAGATTCCAGCAAGTGATCAGAAGGATCATCCACCATGATCAAGTAGGACTTATACCAGGGATGCAGGGCTGGTTCAACATTAGGAAAACTATCCACATAATTGACCACATCAACAAGCAAACCAACAAGAACCACATGATTATCTCAATAGATGCAGAAAAAGCCTTTGATAAAATACAACACCCATTCCTATTAAAAATACTAGAAAGCATAGGAATATAAGGGTTGTTCCTAAAACTAATAAACAGTATATATCTAAAACCATCAGCTAATATCATCTGCAATGGGGTGCATTCCCAATAAGATCAGGAGTGAAACAAGGATGCCCATTATCACCTCTACTATTTGTCATTGTACTAGAAACACTAGCAGTAGCAATTAGAGAAGAAAAAGAAATTGAAGTTATCAAAATAGGCAAGGAGGAGACCAAGTTATCACTCTTTGCAGATGACATGATGTGTCTACTTAAAGAATCCTAGAGATACAACCAAAAAGCTAATTGAAATAATCAACAACTTTAGCAAAGTTGCAGGATACAAAATAAACCCACATAAGTCATCAGCTTTTCTATATATCTCCAACACAGCTCAGCAGCAAAAACTAGAAAGAGAAATCCCATTCAAAATCACCTTAGACAAAATAAAATACCTAGGAACCTATCTCCCAAGACAAACACAGGAACTATATGAACACAACTACTAACACTCTCCACACAACTAAAACTAGACTTGAGCAATTGGAAAAACATTAACTGCTCATGGATAGGAAGAGCCAATATAATAAAAATGACCATCCTACCCAAACTTATTTATCTATTTAATGCCATACCCATTGAACTCCCAAAAAATTACTTTACTGATTTAGAAAAAAAACATAACAAAATTAATCCAGAATAATAAAAGATCAAGGATATCCAGGGAAATAATGAAAAAAAAAAACACAAATGATGGGGGCCTTGCAGTCCCAGACATTAAACTATATTACAAAGCAGCAGTCATCAAAACAATTTGGTACTGGCTAAGAGACAGAAAGGAGGATCAGTGGAATAGACTGGGGACAAGCGACCTCAGCAAGACAGTATACGATAAACCCAAAGATCCCAGCTTTTGGGACAAAAATCCAGTATTCGATAAAAACTGCTGGGAAAATTGGAAGACAGTGTGGGAGAGATTAGGAATTGATCAACACCTCACACCCTACACGAAGATAAATTCAAAATGGGTGAATGACTTAAACATAAAGAAGGAAACCATAAGTAAATTGGGTAAACACAGAATAGTATACATGTCAGACCTTTGGGAGGGGAAAGACATTAAAACCAAGCAAGACATAGAAAGAATCACAAAATGTAAAATAAATAATTTCGACTACATAAAATTAAAATGTTTTTGTACAAACAAAACCAATGTAACTAAAATCAGAAGGGAAACAACAAATTGGGAAACAATCTTCATAAAAACCTCTGACAAAGGTTTAATTACTCAAATTTAAAAAGAGCTAAATCAATTGTACAAAAAATCAAGCCATTCTCCAATTGATAAATGGGCAAGGGACATGGATAGGCAGTTCTCAGATAAAGAAATCAAAACTATTAATAAGTACATGAAAAAGTGCTCTACATCTCTTATAATCAGAGAGATGCAAATCAAAACAACTCTGAGGTATCACCTCACACCTAGCAGATTGGCTAACATGACAGTTATGGAAAGTAATGAATGCTGGAGGGGATGTGGCAAAGTAGGGACATTAATTCATTGCTAGTGGAGTTGTGAACTGATCCAACCATTCTGGAGGGCAATTTGGATCTATGCCCAAAGGGCGATAAAAGACTGTCTGCCCTTTGATTCAGCCATAGCACTGCTGGGTCTGTACCCCAAAGAGATAATGGACAAAAAGACTTGTACAAGAATATTCATAGCTGCCCTCTTTGTGGTAGCCAAAAATTGGAAAACGAGGAGATGCTCATCAATTGGGGAATGGCTGAACAAATTGTGGTATATGTTGGTAATGGAATACTATTGTGCAAAAAGGAATAATAAAGTGGAGGAATTCCATGGAGTTTGGAATGACCTCCAGGAAGTGATGCAGAGCGAGAGGAGCAGAACCAGGAGAACATTGTACACAGAGACTAATACACTGTGGTATAAATGAACGTTAATGTTGCTGAACAATCTGCAGAGATCTAGGAGAAAAAACACTATTCATAAGCAGAGGACAAACTGTGGTAGTAGAAACACCTAGGAAAAGCAACTGCCTGACTATGGCGGTTGAGGGGACATGACAGAGGAGAGACTCTAAAGGAACACTCTAATGCAAATACTAACAATATGACAATGGGTTCGAATCAAGAACACATGTGATACCCAGTGGAATCACGCATCGGCTATGGGGGGTGGGAGGAAGGAAAAGAAAATGATCTTTGTCTTTAATGAATAATGCTTGGAAATGATCAAATAAAATATTATAAAATAAAAAAAAAACTTATTTGTTCATTTCACTGAAATCCTTAATTATCTCCCTCCCTCTTTTAACTTCCCAGACTACAAAAGACATTAATTAACATATATATTAAATATATGCAAATACATGTGTGTATATATATATATATATAAATTACTGTATCTTGCTTGTTTCTATCTGTTCTTTCTCTGGAGGTGGACATATACTAGTCATTCTTCAAATAATATTTTCTGTTGCCATATATAATGTTCTCTTGGTTTTGCTTATTTCACTACTCATAATCTTATTAAGGTCTTTCCATGCTATTTTTTTAATTAACCTGCTTGTCATTTCTTATGTCTCAGTAGTATTCCATCACAATCATATGCCACAACTTGTTTAATCATTTCCAAATGATGGTCAGACTCTCAGTTTCTAGTTCTTTGCCACCACAAAGAGTTTCTATAAATAGTTTAGAGCATATTGTTTCTTTTTCTTTTCCCTTTATCACCTTAGGAAACAAACTTAGTAGTGACACTGCTGAAGCAAAAGGTGTACACAGTTTTATTTATGACTCTTTGGACATAATTCCAGATTGCTCTCCATGTTTGACTAACCTTTATTCATTACAAGAAAGAGATTCTGTCCTGAGGAGGTCAAGAGGTATGATGGCTAGAGTGATGGATATTGATACTGGTAAAAGAAAATAAGGAAAAGAGAAACAATGAAACATTTTAAAAATACACAAAACAGAATAATGAAATTCAGATGGTGACCCAGGAAAGCAAAATTGTTTTACTTTAATTTAATATATGTCTAAAAACTATACCTAACAGAAATTTCACCTTTTCCCTTTGACATATTGAATGTTGGCATTTTCAATTTTTGACATTTAATATTTGGCACATTTTTTTTGTTAATTTCATAATAAAAGAAAAAGTTTTTTAATTAAAAATGTCAGTTTTGTCATTCCATTAGTCTTTATTTTCATTTATCTATTTCTATTCTAATTATCAAGATTGTGTTTTTTAACTGTATTTATTGTCTAGCTATTTTTTATTTTCATGCTTTAAAACAACAAATTTTCTCAATATGTTCCTTTATACATAGTTTCCTCCAATGATTACTTCAAATTCATCTCTAAAATTTTGTCATGTTGTCTCACTATTATTCTCTTTATTCCATAGTATCTTAGGTTCTTCAACCCAGTCATTATTCAGAAAACCATTATTTAGATTATGGGTATGTACCTTTTGCCTGTGTTGTTGTATAAAATAAAAAATAAATTAAATATTATTTTGATTCATTATATGTGTGGAGATGAGGAAATGTATTGGATAGAAAGTCAGCCTTGGAGTCAGTAGGACTAAGGGTTCAAATTCTACCTCCAACAAAAATCTATGTGACCATAGAAAGTAACTTAAATTCTCAGTGCCCCAGACATCTCTCAAAAGCTTTAAATAACAGATAAGTGACTAATTTACACCAATAGGAGATATGAGTTCCTTCTATAAATGAAATTATAGGTATTAGCAAAATGTTTTGTAAAAAAAGTAAAGAATACTTTTTAAATATTTTTCTTTTTACATTTATTATGTCCTTATATTCTAGAAGAGTTCTCAGTAAGTTGAAATATCTATTTATTAGATAAGGGGTTTGATATAATAAGTTAGGAAAGAGGGGGCAGGAAGTCCCTGAATTATCTTCCTCCTCTACTTTCTTCAAGGGTTTGAAGCTAAAGTCTAGGGACTAAGTCCCAGACAATCTTGGTATCTTTGTAGGTTCAAGATGGTTGTATTTCTTAGCACAGACATATAGCTTTGAAGGAGTCTTCTGAAAGATAGACTATTGTCTTACCTAAGAAAAATAGTCTCTATCCAATCACTATGAGACAGATGGATTAATCTGGATCTTTTCTGTTGAATGAGGGATATGTAGCTAGATAGGCTTAATGGAAATTGCTCCTTCCTCTTCTCAGTTCAAAAGGGAAGAACCTGAATCCTCAACTACTCCTCTCCTTTTCTTAGCTGGAAGTTCCATTCCCATCCCCTGTTGGCAGCCAGAGTTCTATCTCCTTCTTGGATGAGATAACACTGATAATCCAGTCCTTATATTTCCTTCAATATTTCTCTTTTTCATATTTCTCACATATTTTCCATATAAATGGATACAGATTTGTTTTTGTCTCCCACGTGACATAATTATGAGAGGCAAGAAACAGTATATCTGGACCCATCATATGAACATATTCTGTTATAATAACTAATTATAATCTATAAACTAATTATAATTATAATAACTAATCTCTTAACTAATCATATTTTGGCATTAAAATATGGAGTAGTTTATTAATATATTTTTCAATGTCCATAATATCTCCTGAAATTGTGTCTAGGCATATCAGTTATTATAATATAACAAGCTATTCATAAAATAAAATGAGAAGCAATTTCCTGGCCTGTGTCTAACTCTCCCTTTCCCCACTTAATCTCTATTTTATAGAATAGTCCCAAAATGGTTATTTGGTTTTGGTTTTGTTATTTAAAAGTAGAGATATAAAGAATTATTCATTCAATTTTTTTCAAAGTCTTGAATGCCTACTCAAAGTTACTTCCTTTTGTTCTTAGTTTTTCTAGATTAACTGGTCTTTTTGTACTCTGAATTTAAGCTTTCTTGCAGTAACATAATTTTCATAACCTAAAGGGCTTTTATAACAGGGCAAAGTATTTAGTATTGCTTTTTACAAAAAAAATATTTTGGAATTAAAATAGATAAGACAATTCTCAAATGTGGCATAGAACTAAAATTGTCAGTTTCTTATTAGGGTATTTATGATAATTCAAGGTTAAACTAGGTTTTTTCTACTCTTGAATTCCCTTCTAGAGGCAGCTAGCTGGCACAGTGGAAAGAAAGCTGAGTCTGAAGTCAAGATGTCTTGAGTTCATATCTGCTTTCAGGTGCTAGCTGCACAACCTAGGGAAAGCATCATAAACTTTACTTCAGTTTCCTCAATTGTAAAATGAAGATTATAGCACCTACCTCCCAGTGTTAAATGGATCAAATGGGATAGCATTTATAAAATTCTTAGCATCGTGCCTAGCACATAGAATGTGCCACCCATTGCTAGCTATTATTATTATCAATAAATATGGAATGGCAAGTTTCAAATGCTATGGTATATGAACAAGTTCTAAAAAGATTTCAAGGCCAGGCCAGGTGATGACATATGACATATAAGAATTATATGTCATCCTGGTCAGGAAGATCCCACAAGAAAATTTTTCCCTTGAATACGTGGCCACAAATATTCATGAACTATACCTAGAATCAGAGAATCTTCGGTGTAGGAAGGCTCTTAGCAACAATATAGTGCAACTAGTTCTAATCAAGGATCTCTTTCACAGCATTCTCAATAAATAATTGTGTAGTCATTGCTTGAACACTTCAAGTAAAGGAAAATTTTATCTCCTGAAATGGCTCATCCTCCTTTTGGACAGTTCTAATTACTGAACAATTTTCTGTGTATCAAGAGTAAATCAGTTTCACAGCAGCTTCTATTCATTGTTCCTTCTTCCCACTGGGCCAAGAAGAATAAATATACTAAGTCAGGGAAGTATTGTGACCTTTTTCAATGATAAAAGTATGTATCCACACTGATTAAATTACAGATATTTTATGTTAAAATAGTTCAAAATGGGGAATAGGGAGTCAAGACAGGAAGCATTAGCAAGAGTAAATATGTGAGTTCTTGGTCTTTTACCCTGTAGTCCCAAGAAAAGTAAAATGGGTTATAAAAGGCCAGAAGCAGAGATCATCAGCCATCCTTTCTGGAAGCGAAAAGTTGGTATATAATTGCTCTTCCCATTTGTTTCATCTTTGATCCCACTTCCTTTCAGTTGGTAGCACAGTAGAGTGATCACAAGAAGATCCGAGTTCAAATATGACCTTAGACACTAGCTATGTGACCTTGGGTAAGTCTCTTAAGCTATATTTGCCTGCATTTACTTCTCTGTAAAATGGAGCTAATAATTCCACCAATTTCATTGAGTTGTTATGAGGATAATATCAATTGGTTTTTTAACATTGTTCCTGGTACATAGCACTATATAAATATTAATTATTATTATACTAATTTGTATAAAATTTGCATAACATTGAATCTTTGGATTTCACTTCTCTTGTAATGTTGTCACATGGAATGAAGGAGTGTTCACAATTAATGTAACCTTCCCAACTACACATAAAGCAGAGCCAAAGGGTTGAGGGAATACAATGTCCTTTGGGTCCAGGAACTAAGACTATGGGATTGGATAAATTGATCAGTGAGAGGACATCATGAGAAGCCATAGAGTTCTAAGCTGGGAGGGACCTCAAAGATTATACAGCCTAGTGCCTTCATTTTACAAAGAATCTGACCTAAAAGAGGTACAGTCGTCTATTCATGATCATGTAGGTAGTAATATTAAAACTCTAGTCATCTCACTACAAATTTGTGCTTTGCTAAGTATACTCCTTCTCCTTCCTTTCATTTAGTAACATGACCACCACCTTCTCTAGAATGGACCAGAACCTAGTAGACTGAAATAAAGTGGATGAGTTGGACAGGTGGACACAGGAGTTAGGCAGCAATTCAAAGAGTATGGAAATCAAGTTAAGTATGCTTCAAGTGAAGGGTCAGTGATCAAAAACTGAACAACCCTACAAGAGACTGGATACAAAACCCAATCTGAGTAACAACCATAGTAATCTAGTGCTTGATAAATCCAAAGATTCAAGTTTTGAAGACAAAGAGTTCATTATTTGACAAAAATTCCAGGGAAAACTAAAACATTTCACACCATAAATCAAGATAATATCCAAATGGTTACACAATTTAGACATAAAGAGAGATACCATAGCTAAATTAGATGAACATGGAATCATTTGCCTGTCAGATCTATGGATAAGAAAAGATTTTTTTAAAAATTTAAAAATTCCACATAACTTTTCCAAAACTATATGATCCATATTGTCTCTGTCCCTTCTTTCCTCACTCACATTACTCACAGTAATTCAATCTGGGTAATACATGTACTATCACGAAAACATATTACTCTATATAATTCATTTTGGTAAGTGAATTATCGTAAAAAAAAACATACCCAAATAAACAAGTGATAAATCATATGTTTTCATCTTCATTTCTACTCCAACAATTATTTCTCTGGAGGTGGATACCATTCTTTTTTCATAAATCCCTCAGAATTGTCCTGGATTGCTGTATTGTTCTTATTAGCAAAGTCTATCACATTTGATCATTCCACAATAATGAGAGGTAGCTTTAACACTAAAAAAGTAGAACATAGTTAACTTAAACAGAATTTAACATTAACTTGTATGTAACATAAGGAACTAATCTCTGTTAAAGTTTTTTTTTAAACATTATTTTATTTGGTCATTTTCATACATTGTTCATTGGAAACAGATCATTTTCTTCCCCCCCCCCCAACCCCTCCCCTTTCCCTAGCCGATGCGTGATTCGTCTGGGTATCACATGTGTCCTTGCTCTGAACCCATTTCCTTGTTGTTGGTATTTGCATTAGGGTGCTCATTTAGCATCTATCCTCGATCATGTCCCCTCAACCTCTGTAGTCAAGCAGTTGCTTTTCTGTTAAAGTTTTTGAAAAACAGGATTATTCCTTTAATCAAAAACCTAAATCTTGCAAAATAGAGTATTCTGGTAGAGTGCGTAGATCACTGGTCTCATAGTTGGACAATGTGAATTTTAATTCCTTTCCGCAATAGTTACTTCTAATGTGACTTTTAACCAATTACTTAACTCCTTTGACCCAGCTTCCTCATCTACAAAATGAGAATAGTAATCTGCCTGCTAAACTACCTGATAAGGAGGTGAGGAAAATGTTTTTGAAAATATAAAATGCTATATAAAAATGTAAGCTATGATTATATCCTATTCTTATAAAGTCAACACTATTGACAGTTTTTCTGTGGAGATGAAGGCACAGTAATCACTTAGTATACAACCTGTTTTATATCAAAGACCCCTTTTGCAGTCTAGTGAGGTCTATGGACTCTATAATTTAATATCTTTAAATTCATAAAATAAAATATATGACATTGCAAAGGGATCAAATTATACTGAAGATGTATTTTTTCCTATTTAAGTTAATGGACCCCTTAAAATCTAGATCTTATGTTAAGAATGTCTGGTGTTAAGTAAAATCAGAAGTCAGAACAAATTTATTGCAGATAGATGCATACATAAAGGTTATGAAAAATATACTTTTTCTTCAGATCATAAAAGGTTTATAATGAATAGTTTGGAAGTGATAACTCTTATTTCAGAGCCTAAAGTCTGTAAGAACAGGAAAAGTGGTGAGGAGCATTTTCAGAATAAGTGATTAGCATAGTTAATGCTATTGATAAAGGGGGAGAGGCCAGCAGCAAATTTAAGAAATGAAAGTTCACAATGGGGTATTTTTCATAATCTTACTTAAGGGAAACATTGACATGCCTTGAATTAAAAATAGAAACAGCCTTTTGAAAAGGAGAAAAAATGGCTGTGCTTATGCACACCTCATTTCTAAAGTCTCTTGTTGCTAAAGTCAATTATATAACTGAAATAGTTGTAAGTTAATTTAAATATCTGTGGATGATAAAAACTGGCATGTTTTCAATTACACATTGACATTACTCAAAATAGAAACATAAAGACTGAAGGTTCCATGCTTAGGAGAATAAATTATACCATTTCCTCGTGTCTAAACACCAAGGAATTGGTGTTTAGACAGGAAGATAGGAAACAAATTCCAAAAGAAGTTTGTAACAGGTTAGCTTTTCTATTTGAAGTGGAGTAATTTGGAGTTAAAACATGATGAACAAGGTGACAAGACACTTTCCCCAATCCTCACTTTATCTAAGAAAAAAAACCCAAAGAGTTAATTATAGAGCAATTAGAGCTCATTACACAGGATGAAGGGTAGCCTGAGAAGCTAAAAACCTAATGAATGACCACTGAAGAAAACTAGTCCTTAAGTCTCAGTCTCCTTCCACCAGCCTCCATGATCAAGCAGAGAAGTGTAAATTGCCACTATAATTTGAAACTTAAATTACCCTTCTAATATAAAGACTTTGTTTGCATACCTTACCCACTATCTGTTACTCCATTGCAACAAAGGGAGTCTTCAGTTTTACTCAGTCATGAGAGGAGGAACAAGGGAATTTAGCTGCCTTGTGCCTGGAGTGGCTCCAGAGTTAGGACCCACTAAGACTCTTGGTGATTGTCCATGACACTTCCAAAGAATGATTCTGTTCATCCAGAGGAAGAAAGGAATTGGGTATAATTAAAGGACAGTTGAGTGACTGCACCAGGCCTGAAGTAAACATGCCCAGCTGGGGCAGTCCTATCCTCCTAGTAGATATTTAGAGCATGTACTAAGGCTAGTGAAAAGTAACCCAACCTACCTTCAATGCAGAAGGAAACTGAGGCTGCTTCCCAGCCCAGTTATAGAGGTGTATCTATTATTTCAGTGAAAGGAGCCAGAATGTGATTGACATTTAAAGATAAGGAGGAGCGCCTGAAATACCAAAGATTTCAAAAGGAAGAAAGCTCAGTGAAAAAACTAGGGCGCAAAAAGTGTTTTAAATTATGTTCGTAAGCTTTCTGGGTTTGTCTTGGCAGATACACTCCAAAGTATTTTATTCTATCAGTAGTTAGTTTAAGTGGATTCTCTTACTATCTTTTCTTGCAGGACATTGTTGATGATATATAGAAATGCTATGATTTATGTGAGTTTATTTTTCATCCTAATACCGTACTAAAATTATTGATAGTTTCAATTCATTCTTTAGGATTTATATATCATCATATCAACTGCAAAAAGATAGCTTTATTACCTGTTTGCTCATTCTCTTTTCTTCTATTTCTTTTTCTTCTCTTATTGCTATTACTAGCATTTCTAATACAATATTAAATAATGTGGAATTGGGCATCCTTGTTTCATTCCTGATCTTATAAATAAGGATTCAAACATTCTCATTACATATAATGTTTGCTGGTGGTTTTAACTATATATTTCTTATTATTCTAAGGAAGTGTTTTTTAATTAAGTTTATTTAATTAATTAATTTAGAATATTTTTCCATTGTTACATGACTCATGTTCTTTCTCTCCCCAACTCTCAACCCCTTCGCATAGCCTACTAGCAATTCCCTAAACCCAGCAGTGGTATGACTGGATCAAAGGGCAGTCAGCCTTTTAAAGCCCTTTGGGGATAGTTCCAAATTGCCAGGAAGTGTTTTTAATAGGAATGCCCATCAATTGGGGAATGTCTAAAACAATGTGACATATGATTATGATGGAATACTACTATTCCATAAGAAATTGTGAGCAGGCTAATTTTGAAATAAAAACATGGAAAGACCTACATGAAATTTCTATGAAGAGTGAAATGAGTAGAACCAAGAGAACATACAGCAACAGAATGACTTGTATATGTCCACTTCCAGAGAAAGAACAGATAAATTGAAATAAGTAAGAAATGGTTATATATACATATATCTTTTCACAAATGATACTTTCTCTAACGGGGAGAGAGAGAAGAAAGGAAGGAATTAGAGGGATATTCTAATGTAATAAACAAATTAATTAAAAAATAAAAGTGTATATATAAAATATCAAAAAAATCAGAACAAAAAAGATGTAGAATAATGGATAGATAGAAAGAAACACAGTAGATTATTAAGTATTTGTATTTGCCTGGAATAGTGCTAAAAGAGAGATATACAAACAAGTAAACAATCTCTTCCCTCAAGGACTTTAGAGTACAATGAAGGAAAACTGTACATCAAGATGTACTAGAAAGCTGCATTGGAGGTACAGAAATGGCCAAGAAATAAAATGAAACCGTGAATCTAGGCAATATAAGATGAAAGCCCACTCATTAGAGTGCAGGGTGTGACCAGAGGGAGAAAACAAGTTTCTACTAGAGAAGATCTGAATAGAAGTGGCATAGCCTGGAGGTGCCAATAATTTAGAGTAAAGGAAAATTGAATAATATAGATCTATTTTATACCCACTCAAATGAATCAATTGACTTCACAATGAAACTTGTTAAAATACAGAAGTGCCATTTGTGAAAAATATATAGCCCCATTTTGTAAACCTGCTGGATGAAAGGCCTGAGTTCTTTCATAGTAGTGTCATATGTACTTTTATTGTTTAAAGGTCCTCCCAAAAAAGTCCAAGAAAAGAGTTCCCTGTATTGCCTAGAAGAGAGAGTTGGGCTAAATATTTAGTTAAAAAAAAAAAGGAAAAAGCAAGAGACAATGTCCTTTATAAGTCTTGGGTTTAAATTATGCCTTTGTCATTCTATATGTATATGACTTCATCTCTCTAGATTTCAAGTTCCTTAACTGGAGAATTGACACCTAGTAAGTAAAAAATAAACAGAGATCATTCTCAAAAAGAAATGTGTTTTTCTAAACAAATAATTTACACTCTTTTTTTAGGATTAGCATGGTTGTTTGCATTGGTTATCAGTGAATAAGAAACAAATTACAGAACAATGGGAATGGGAATATGGATAAGCAGAGAAAATAAATTAATATTTCATAATCCTAAAATTCATAACTACTGAGGTAAGATTTTTTAAGTCTACCAAACTGTATGATTATTTTCAAACTGCATTGAAATTGCATGTAATAGAATTATTTTTCCATGTATTTGAAGTCCCCTTGAACAATCACCCCCAAAGCAGATAGCTTTGTGAAACTCTGCTTTCTTCTAAGGGGATAGTTAAATTTTTAGCAGAGTGCTACTGCTAACCATGTGTCCATCTCTCTGTCTCTGATGGTCTGTCTCACTCTTTCTCCAACTCTGTCTCTGTCTCTCTCTTTCTATCTCTGTTCATTGCTATCTGTCTCTGTATGTATCTGTCTCTTCTTTGTCTATCTCTTTCTCCTCTTCTCTCCTATTTCTCTCTCTGTCTCTGTCTCTCTTCTACCCTGTCCTGCCTTGCCCCAAATCTGCATTCAGCTTCTTCTATTTTTCATCTGCTTCCTTCTACTTGTTCTCCCCATTTCTTTCCTGTTTAATAGCCGAAGCAAGGTCTTAGCAAAAAATAGTTGAAACTGAAGAAAAGGTGAGAAACTCACCCAAAGCTCTGACTTTATCTAAAGAAAGAGCATCTTTTATCCACTCTAGAGAAGAAATGCCCAAAATGAGAATCATGTACTTCTCTGACCTGGCCTGTAATCTGTGATAGCTCATGAGGCTTAAAGCAGCAAGGGCCAAGCCAGAGCTTAGTCATTCAGGAAGCTGATACACCTGCTTGCCTCATGGTATAGTCACTCACTTTCTAGGATACTAAATAATGATACAAATTAAAAGCCATCCTTTTTTTACCAGTTGAACATTGTGAAAGAAAGCATCTGATTGGCTCATCATAGTTTCTGGAACCATCTACAAGTTAATTAATTGTGTGACTTGGGACTCATTAGCCAAATAAATGATATGTTACAAAAACAAATCATCTGCTGTAAATACAGGGGTCTGACCACTGTTAACTTCCTGAATGTTCAGCCTTGAACTTTACCAGGCCAAAGGCCCTATACAGACAGAATCTGAATTTAATGTTGGATTTGCTATCAAAGGATTGAATGTGACTTGAATGTCTATAGGCCCAGAAGCCAAGGACTTGACAGTTTCTAATGAAATTTCCCCACCCAAACATTTATCAGCCCCTTTGGCTTCTCTCCTTTCCAGGATTATCTACCAATTATACCATCACACAAGTCGTAAGTCACAGGTTACTCTTTTAACAGTTTAACAAATGCTTTGAGGAGTTTTAAGAAAAAAGATCCTAAAAGAATGCAAAGAAAAGATCTGGAATTATAAACCACTTCTAGTTTTGCAGAGAATGTTGAATTTGAAGTTAAAAAAAAACTAATTCTAATACTTTTGCTTATGTGATTTTTAGGTAAGTTGCTTTGCTCTTAGTATATATGTTCTATCTACTATGCTAAGCACTAGGGATACAAATACAAAACTTTTGCTCTTAGGGAGTTCGTATTCTATAGATAAAAGATGATATACAAAGAAGAGTTAAGCCAGAGAAGTGATGGAAATACCTAAGGGGCATAAAGATCATAGAGGTATAGCAGCAAGATGGACAGCAAGGTCCAAAAGTCCCTAGAATGCATTAGGGAGACTGCCCTAAAGGTCAAGTGTTCTTGAAGGTAGCACCATTTAAAAGGAATGAATGGATCCAAGAGTACACTGGTAAATATTTGGCAAATGTCTTTCCAGAGATCTCAGTTTCAAGATACATTTTTATTAACATTATTAAGTCAATGAATCAAGAAAATAATAAACCAAATCATGGTTCATAGCATTTGTAGATTTCTAGGGTATAAATGCTCAACTTATAATTTAACTGTTGAATCTGGAGAACCTATCTGAGCTGAATCCAGGACACTCCTGAGTATCATACTAGAGCTGAGATTCAGTGTTCCTGTCAGTAGAGTTGGGGAGGAGGCAGAGGATGAGTGTCAAAGCAAAAATCAAAAATAGGATTAGATAAGAAGATTGGGTTGGGCTCTGAAGTGAAATAGTCCTCTCAGTGGCCACATGGGGTCTGGAAGCAAAGGGAAGCAGGGGAAGCATGGCCCTATTTGGTACAAACTCTGGCTAAGACCCTCCAGGAAGCACTGACAGACTTCTCTTCTTCAAGCTAAACATCCCTGGTTCATTTAATGAAACCATATACAAAATGCATTTTCCATCCTGGATGTACTCTGTTGGGTACTATCCAACTAGCCTCCATAAACTATGGCATCCACTGCTAAAAATAATATGTCAGATGAGTTCTGAAGAGGGCAGAGTAATGAGGGACCATCACTTCTTTATTCCTGGAAGCTATGTCTCTCCAACTGCATCATAAGATCTCATTAGCTTTTTTGGCTGCCACATCATGCTGTTTGCAGTCTGCTAAAATTCTTAGATCTTTATCAGAGACGCTGCTGTGTAAACAGTTGATCTCTAAGATCCTTCCAGATGAGAAATTCTATAATTGAACTCTGTAAAATTTAGAGCCAGAACTTTGAGATGTATTTTCAATTTTTATTAGAATTTTATTTCCTATAATCTGATTTCTTTCACACCCTAGCAATCAGGGAAACAATATTGCATGGAATCTAAGCAGTATTTTTGAAGACATGATAATATACCAAAAAGACACTCTGTTTAAGAACAAATCAATCCATACCTATATACTTAATATATATAAATGACAAAATGTTAAAGAGGAAAACATTGATAACACTATCTATATAGCACATGCTATTCATGTTAAAAAATGTCAATGAATGAATAGAAAAAAGTATTAATCATATACTATGTGAAAATTACTGTATTAAGTGTTAAAGCTATACATAGAAAAGCAAAATAGTTGTTAAGAAACTAATATCCTATTGTGGGCAACAAAAAGAAAAGTTTTACCGTAGTAGATATTGATACTAGGGGAATTATGGTAATGGGGAAATGTTAAAGTGGTAACACCAGGAAGCAAACCCGGAAAAAGCCTGGATAATGTGTAAAAATTAAATTAGTTTCTAGTAATAAAAGTAGTATATTTTATGAGGTTTATTAAAGATTATTAGAAATCAAGTATACAAAATAATAAATCCATTCACATCTTACTCTCTACATCTTGCCATGAATGAGTAGAGGAAGAGAGAGGCTGAAGTAGGCATTACAGCCAGTTTAAATACAAATTGTGATCTTGCCCAGGTGGGAACTCAGGTGAGATTATAGGGAATTCTGCAAAGTACCAAGGGCTTCTGGGGATTGAAGTCTAGGGTTCAAATCTCTATTTTACATTATACCCCGAGGCCTGAAGAAGACTAGTCTCTCCGCTGGGTCTTGTAAACATACCAACTTTGCTAGACACATTAACAAAAAGCCAGTTAGGGGGTAGTCCCCTTTGGCATAAGAGTATACATACAAGTTAATGTTCAATCAACCACACCCAAAGTTCATTCTTGATCTTCTCGTGTACAGCTTGTGGTCTGTGGAGGTATCTTCATGGTGTCTTCTCCAAACAGTTCAGTTTCTGTATTTGGAGAGGTAGCATGTTTCTTAACCTAAATTTGCCCTCAAAAGGAAGTTACACTTTTCAATTTAGAATAATAATAATTTTACATTACCCCCCTGAACAGGGTGATTGAAAAACACAGGGATCATTTAGGGATGCATGGCTGAGTTATGAGATATATGAATCAATTGGCAAGAGAAATTAAAAAACATCAGAAAAATTCAAGTAAAAAAAGATAATTTCTGGATGAAATAGAGACTATCAAAGTCTTATGTGTAAAAATTCTAAGTAAAGGAAAATCAAATCTACAACAGGTCCTTGAATCAGGGTCCAATTAAAATGATATAAGCAATTAAACATTTACCTAGTCAGTAGCCAGGACTATAGAAAGTTGCCACATTATGAAAGGCAGAAAAGGGACTAGATTATAGGAGCTAGGTAGGATCCAAATTTGAGATACTCATCTTTAAGTATTTTCTCAAAGAGTGTAGATTCAAGGCAGGCCTACATCTTAACATATGTGAAGCGTTGGAACCTCAAATCTCACACTATGTTCAAGTCCTTTGTATTGGCTTAGAAATGCATCAATCCTTCCTGGATTGGTTTCTTTTCTTTTTTTTATTTTTTTGACCTGTGTGCTCTTTTGGTACAATTCAGGATTAGCTTTGTGCTTCTTTGGCCCTATGCAATGGTTCTTTTGTATATCTTGACCTGGAATAAGACAGAATCATTAAACAAAATCCCATAATTTTTAAAAACAATCAATGGAATCATTTTCATAGTCTCAAGCTTTTTGGGCATGCATTGGTAAATATATTTTAAACTTATATTATTGCAAATCAAAAAAAAAGTTAAAGAAAATCTTAATACTGGTGACATGTGCTTCAAATATAAAAAAGGAGAGAAAAAATAAAAGGCTGAAATAGTATATTGTACATGCAAGAAAAATATAATAATAAAAGAGTTTTTTAAATTCAAAAATATAGCTTATAATCATTGACACACTGTGTCAGCTAAGGAAATATAGAATAAAAGGCTTTGTCACCAAAAATAAGATCCATTTCCTCTTCATGCCTGGTCATGATCCACTGTGAGTACAATGAAATGAATTTCACAAAGTAACAGTTTTTTTTATAAAGAACAGTAGTACAAATATGTAGGTATAAATATCCCCAAAATTCTCAATAGCCCAACTAATTACAATAGCAAACAAACCCACTATCATATTTTACATGAGTCTGCTATATGACATTTTTAAAAGCCTTTATGAACTGATGGATATTTGTCACAATTTTTACAAACGTAGCAAATTTTTCAACCTTGAAAAATATATTTTTTAAATATTATTTTATTTGGTTATTTACAAACATTATTCATTGGAAACACTGATCATTATCTTTTCCTCCCCCCGCCCCCTCCCACCACTTCTCCCATAGCCAGCGCACAATTCCACTGGGTTTCACATGTGTTCTTGTTTCGAACCCATTTCCATGTTGTTGGTATTTGCACTAGAGAGTTCATTTAGAGTCTCTCCTCAGTCATTTTCTCTCAGCCCCTTGCTTTTCATCAGTGTTTTTATTCCCAGAGTTTATGCTCTGCTTGTGGATAGTGTTTTTTAGATCCCTGCAGATTGTTCAGAGACATTTCATTGTCCCTAGTGGAGGAGTCCATTACCTTCAATTGTACCACAGTGTATCAGTCTCTGTGTACAATGTTTTCCTGGTTCTGCTCCTTTCGCTCTGCATTACTACCTGGAGGTTGTTCCAGTCTCCGTGGAATTCCTCCACTTTATTATTCCTTTTAGCACAATAGTATTCCATCACCAACATGTACCACAGTTTGTTCAGCCATTTCCCAATTGAAGGGCATCCCCTCATTTTCCAATTTTTGGCCACCACAAAGAGTGCAGCTATGAATATTCTTGTACAAGTCTTTTTCCTTATTATCTCTTTGGGGTACAGACCCAGCAGTCCTATGGCTGGATCAAAAGGCAGACAGTCTTTTATCACCCTTTGGGCATAGATCCAAATTGCCCTCCAGAATGGTTGGATCAGTTCACAACTCCACCAGCAATGAATTAAAGTCCCTACTTTGCCAAATCCCCTCCAGCATTCATTACTTTCCATAGCTGTCATGTTAGCCAATCTGTTAGGTGTGAGGTGATACCTCAGAGTTGTTCTGATTTGCATCTCTCTGATTATAAGAGATGTAGAGCACTTTTTCATGTGCTTATTAATAGTTTTGATTTCTTTGGCTGAGAACTGCCTGTTCATGTCCCTTCCCCATCTATCAATTGGAGAATGGCTTGATTTTTTGGTACAATTGATTTAGCTCTTTGTAAATTTGAGTATTTAAACTTTTGTCAGATGTTTTTATGAAGATTGCTTCCCAATTTGTTGTTTTCCTTCTGATTTTATTTATATTGGTTTTGTTTGTACAAAAACATTTTAATTTGATGTAGTCGAAATTATTTATTTTACATTTTGTGACTCTTTCTAAGTCTTGCTTGGTTTTAAAGTCTTTCCCTTCCCAAAGGTCTGACATGTATACTATTCTGTGTTTACCTAATTTACTTATAGTTTCCTTCTTTATGTTCATGTCAGTCACCCATTTTGAATTTATCTTGGTGTAGGGTGTGAGGTATTGATCTAATCCTAATCTCTCCCACACTGTCTTCCAATTTTCCCAGCAGTTTTTATCGAATACTGGATTTTTGGCCCAAAAGCTGGGATCTTTGGGTTTATCATATATTGTCTTGCTGAGGTCACTTACCCCAAGTCTATTCCACTGATCCTCCTTTCTGTCTCTTAGCCAGTACCAAATTGTTTTGATGACTGCTGCTTTGTAATATAGTTTGAGATCTGGGACTGCAAGGCCCCCTTCCTTTGTATTTTTTTTATTATTTCCCTGGATATCCTTAATCCTTTGTTATTCCAAATGAACTTTGTTATGGTTTTTTCTAAATCAGTAAAGAAATTTTTTGGAAGTTCTATGGGTATGGCACAAATAGATAGATAAGTTTGGGTAGGATGGTCATTTTTACTATATTGGCTCATCCTACCCATGAGCAGTTAATGTTCTTCCAGTTGCTCAAGTCTAGTTTTAGTTGTTTGGAGAGTGTTTTGTAGTTGTGTTCATATAGTTCCTGTGTTTGTCTCAGGAGAGAGATTCCAAGGTATTTTATTTTGTCTAAGGTGATTTTGAATGGGATTTCTCTTTCTAGTTTTTGCTGCTGAACTATGTTGGAGTTTTATAGAAATGCTGATGACTTAAGAGGGTTTATTTTGTATCCTGCAACTTTGCTAAAGTTGTTGATTATTTCGATTAGCTTTTTGGTTGAATCTCTAGGATTCTTTAAGTAGACCATCATGTCATCTGCAAAGAGCGATAGCTTAGTCTCCTCCTTGCCTATTTTGATGCCTTCAATTTCTTTTTCTTCTTTAATTGCTACTGCTAGTGTTTCTAGTATAATGTCAAATAGTAGAGGTGATAATGGGCAGCCTTGTTTCACTCCTGATCTTTTTTCTTTGCAAAATTTGGAAATCTATTTTGTTGAATTCCCATACTTTCCCTTGGAAGTATATAGTCAGTTTTGCTGGATAGCTGAATCTTGGTTGAAGACCCAGCTCTCTTGCCTTTCTGAAAATCATGTTCCATGCCTTACAATCATTCAGAGTGGAACTTTCAAGGTCTTGTGTGACCCTGATTGGCATTCCTATATATCTAAATTGTCTTTTTTCTGGCTTCTTGTAGGATTTTTTCTTTTGTTTGAGAGCTTTGGAATTTGGCAATTACATTCCTGGGAGTTGTCTTTTGGGGGTTTAGTGTAGAGGGTGTTCTGTGAGCTCTGTCAGTGGCTGTATTGTCCCCTTGTTCTAGAATCTTTGGGCAATTTTCTTTGATTATATCTTGTATTACGATGTCGAGTTTGCTGTTTATTTCTGGTTTTTCTGGAAGTCCAATTATTCTTAAATTATCTCTTCTTCCTCTATTTTCCAAGTCTGTCACCTTGTCAGTGAGATATTTTATGTTCTCTTCTAATTTCTTGATCTTTTGGCTTTGCTTTATTGATTCTTGCTCTTTTACCTGCTCGTTGTCTCCAAGTTGCCTAATTCTGACCTTTAAAGCCTGGTTTTCCTTTTCAGTTTGGTCAAACAGGTTTTGTAGTTGCGTGAAATTCTTTTGCATTAATTCCCACTTTTCCTACCAGAAGGCTTCCATCTTTTTGATCATTTTCGATTCAAATTCTTCAAAAGTTTGTGGAGAGTGTCCATTTCCTTTGAAAGGTTTCTGTGCATTTGCTTGTGTTTCCTCTTCTATCTCCTCTGTATTTTGTGTTTTTGCTCCATAAAATGTGTCCAAAGTTGCCCCCTTCTTGTTTTTCTTGTTGTTTTGAGGCTTTTTTTGCTTCTGTGCTGTTTGCCATCTCTATCTGAGTGAGGGGGGCTGGCTCTTCTGTTATCTGTCTGGTGTTCAGTGGCTTTAGTCCCAGACAAATTGTCTGTCTTCCCCAGGAAGCCTGGAATTGCTGGTGTTTTGGTGTTTTGCTGTTACTACCCTTCTCGGTTCCCTCCTGATGTTTCTCTGTTGCCTTACTTCTATGCTCTGCAACTAGCTTGACACTCTCAGATGTATTTCAATGCCTTTGCTGGCCAGAGGACCCTGCACTCTGAGGGGGAGGGGCCATGGCTTCTCGGAGCTCCTGGGGATGGTGATAGGATTAACCTCAGATTGAGTATGCCCTGAGGCAGGGACCTTCGGTGAGACTCAGATGGAAGGATCTGGTCAGGGGGCTACAGGCTCCTCCCATCTCTCTCTGTTTCCCTGCTGTCTGGGTGCCCCCACAACTGGCTCAGGTTGTTTTCAGGATGCGGCCTTCAGAATAACCAGCTCTCGAGGCCCTTTTGCCTGCCCTGAGGTTCCTGCTGCTGCCTCGGATTCAAAGCTCTGGGTTGGGGGGAAAGGGTCCTGGGACCTTCCCTTTGCCTACCCCTTAGATCCGAGTGATCTTGGGTTCTGACTTTTGGGGGGCCATACCTTTTGATCCAGGTCCAGGAGGAGTGTTCCCGGGGTCCATTCTGTTTTGAATTTCGGTGCCTTAGGAGCATTCAGTTTGAGATTGGCAAGGAAGAATTTCTGGAGCTCTGAAATTTAGTGTTCTCTAAGCTGCCATCTTGACCAGAAGTCCCTGGCAAATATATTTTTAAACAAAGTAGAACTTATTTTTGGGTCTAGAACATCATCAAGAAATCTGGATATCATTAAAAAATGTGGCAGAGTAATCTAGGAAAAACTCAAACTTTGTACTGTTGATATTGGGTAAAGTGAGCTGAAGAATTATAAATGAGAGATGCTCCTCTTTGGGGAGTCATCCAGAGGGGTACAATGCCCTAGGATTAAATTCTCAGCTCCTTTGGTATGAGACTGTGATGAGGTCCTATCCGTTCACATTTTTACAAATGTGGGAGGTGGGGATTAAAATTGTATTTCACTTTATGGTTGCCAAAACTGTAAAAATTAAATTAGTTTCTAGTAATAAAAGTATTATATTTTATGAAGTTTATTAAAGATTATTAGAAATCAAGGATACAAAATAATAAATCCATTCACATCTTACTTACTGCATCTTGCCATGACCAAGTAGAGGAAGAGAAAGAGGCCGAAGTAGGCATTACAGCCAGTTTAAATACAAATTGTGATCTTGCCCAGGTGGAGACTCAGGTGAGATTAAAGGGACTTCTGTGAAGTACCAAGGACTTCTGGGGATTAAAGTCTGGGGTTCAAATCTCCATTTTACAAATGAGCCCCTCTCCCAACACTACTTCCTGTTCCCTTTCAACTGTTTTAGAAATGTTCTTCTCAGAGATGGTAAGCTTAAAGATTTCCCCTAATAACCAAATCCCACAATTAAATCCTTTAGCTAAGAGGTCTTTTATTCTTTTGGGTAGAGGAGGTAAGGAAAGGGGAGGGCTGAGAGGAAAATAGGTCTCCCTAAATTTTCTGTTATTCTGTTGATTGAAGATTTCAAGATGGATTCAAATTCAGGAAACGTAGTTATATTTCCCCAAGTGGAGATACTGACAGCAATGCTGACAGGTTTCTTCTGGGCTAAAACCCCAAAAGTTTTTTTTAGCATGCAGTTTTATGGAGAAGGCAATAGTTAGAGAGAGAGAGTCTATCTTCCACCTTCAGGTCTAACAGCCAGAGAGTGAATCCTTTCAGCCAGCTCAAGCTGCTTAACTGCTTTTTTTCTAAGGTTCCATGGAACTGTCTCCTCATCTCAGTTGATTGGCATCTCACAAAGTTCTGAGCTCCTTTACATTTTGCAGATGCATTTGTCACTTAAAAATCTTCATTTACATTACCTATATGTCAAATAAAAGGTCCCATGGACCTTAGGGACCTTAGGCAAAGCAAATGATGATGACTAATGTCATGTTTATTTCATCATTAAAATT
Source organism: Monodelphis domestica (assembly GCF_027887165.1). Lineage (NCBI taxonomy): Eukaryota > Metazoa > Chordata > Mammalia > Didelphimorphia > Didelphidae > Monodelphis > Monodelphis domestica. Next base: position 534,981,003 of record NC_077229.1, read on the forward strand.
GCTATTTTTACATTTAATTATCAAAATCATACCATTTCTGATGCTCAACTATTAGATGACACTAAGAACTTTCACAGTAAGAACTTTCTTTTTCAGATCTTCAGTGGTTGTGATTAATAGCACTTGAATAATGGTATAGGAGATATTTTTACTCCTAAGGCTGTGAATCAATTGGCATTGGTGATAGAAGGGAAGATGGGCTGCATCTCTCCAAAGATTGTTCCTCTCAATTGTGACTATGGGGCTTAGATTGGAAGAAGCTAGTAGCTGAAGGGTGTTAACTGATTTGATTTTCGCAAGATTTTTGGATTTAGGTTCTTACACTATCTCCATTTGGGTTTGTAGGGAATGGTGCCCACTTGTGGGCAATGGTTTGACTTGCTTAGCACTGTTACAGTGAAAGGTTATTTTGTTTTGGAACTGTTTTGGTCTGTTTGCACTTTGCATGCTGCAATTTTGATGTTCTTGTTATATATTTTTTGCATTCTGCATGTTGAGTTTTATTATTGCTATTGCAACTTTTGTGTTTTTCTTTTATGTAATTCCTTATTGGAATTTCCCTTTTTTCCCTAAATTCTTTAGTGTAAGGTAGATGATAGAGAGGAATAGATAGATAAATTTTAGATGAGAACTGTTTGTTGTGGGATTAGACAAGTAAAATAGAATAGATTTAGAATAAGGGGGGATTTATATAGTGATGAGCATAGGACAAATCTGTAGATTTGGTCAGATGCTCAGAGGGTGGAATGTAGGAAGTAAGTAAGAGATAGAATAAATTTTATGGATTAGCTTTAAGAGGAAAAGAGGAGAATTTGTATACAAGCCCTGAGGGGAAAGATTCTGGAAGGATAAAAGTATCTTGGGAGGTTTGACTGTTTTTTAACTGTCACTCCTGTTTTGACTGAGCTGGAAGGAGGATTTTTGCTCTGCCAATTTCCCCTTGGAAATCCTAATCTTGTGGAAAGATTAGTGATTCCTTGGTTTAAGAATTTACCTTGGAGTACTGCTTTTTCCATGAAGTACAGAGACCATCTATCTGCCTGATATCCATCTGTCAGAAATCCACTTGGTAACTGTAAACCCCAGGGTTTGGTCATCTGGGACTGCATATGCTTAGGAACAACCCAAGGCTTTAGATAAGATACATCAAATACATCAGTGGGTCCTTCTTCTTTATCCTTTTTTGATAATCCATACTAATTAGTATAGTAGGATAGTCAGATAATTGTGCTTCCTGGGTCTTAGTTAGAGATACGGAGTTTAAAGTAATTTGAATGAATTCTCAAGAAGAAGAAATAATTCACTGTGAGGTGAAAGGGGTTGGATGGAGATTAGATCTATAATTTTAGGAACCTACCTATCATTTCCCCTTTACTCCTATTATAAAAAAAATAAACTTTGTTTCTAGAATCCAAGGGGTTTTGTGCTTTACTTTCCCTGAAGAGGCCCCTAGTTGGGTAGTTATCATCTCCCATCCAACTAGGAAGGATTTTTATTTCAGCACATGCTACTTCTCATCCTCAGCATCTCTGATACTTCAGCTGTTCTATCTTGCCTGACCCTTAACATAAAAAGAAGCTTTGTAAAGCATTGAAAGAATAAAATACCACACAATTCATGCATACAAAAATTCAACAAAAAACTTCTTCATAAGTGTTCTACATCTCTTATAATCAGAGAGATGCAAATCAAAACAACTCTGAGGTATCACCTCACACCTAGCAGATTGGCTAACATAACAGCAAAGGAAAGTAATGAATGCTGGAGGGGATGTGGCAAAATAGGGACATTAATTCATTGCTGGTGGAGCTGTGAACTGATCCAACCATTCTGGAGGGCAATTTGGAACTATGCCCAAAGGGTGCTAAAAGAATATCTACCCTTTGACCCAGCCATAGCACTGCTGGGTCTGTACCCCAAAGAGATAATGGACACAAAGACTTGTATAAAAATATTCATAGCTGCGCTCTTTGTGGTGGCCCAAAACTGGAAAATGAGGGGATGCCCATCAATTGGGGAATGGCTGAACAAACTGTGGTATATGTTGGTGATGGAGTACTATTGTGCTAAAAGGAATAATAAAGTGGAGAAGTTCCATGGAGACTGGAACAACCTCCAGGAAGTGATGCAGAGCGAGAGGAGCAGAACCAGGAGAACATTGTACACAGAGACTAATACACTGTGGTATAATCGAACGTAATGGACTTCTCCATTAGTGGCGGTGTAATGTCCCTGAACAACTTACAGGGATCCAGGAGAAAAAAACACCATTCATAAGCAAAGGATAAACTATGGGAGTGGAAACACCGAGAAAAAGCAACTACCTGAATACAGAGGTTGAGGGGACATGACAGAGGATAGACTCTAAATGAACACTCTAATGCAAATACTATCAACAAAGCAATGGGTTCAAATCAAGAAAACATCTAATGCCCAGTGGACTTACGCGTCGGCTATGGGGGGTGGGGGGGGGAGGAAAAGAAAATGATCTATGTCTTTAACGAATAATGCTTGGAAATGATCAAATAAAATATATTTTAAAAAAAACTTCTTCATATTGTAAACTAGCAATTTGAACCATTAAAAATACCTAAAATATAAGTAGGAGATTTCCAAATTTTCTATTTGGTTGTCTAGTACAATTATGATTAAAGTTATCTCTCAGCTTTGATGGATAAATCAAAGGAAATGTTTACACAGATATGTCCTATTCCTATTTAAGAGCATGGTATCTATGAACATCTGATTACCTTTTTTATACATTGTCTTTGATATCATTTCCTTAGTCTTTGGTACCAAAAAAACCATAGTATCCATGCTAAATCATTTATTATTGAGTCCTGTGTGCACATAATTCTATGAGCCTATATACTGTGTGTATGTGTATGTGTTTTGTGGCCAAGGGAGGGGTGAGAGGGTGCAGCAAGTTGGGAGAAAAAATATTAAATGCCATGTCTCCATCTTCATGGAGTATAATGTGTCAAGACACACAAGTGAAGAATTAACAGAAGATTATATATATAAGGTTAAATGTCAATAAAATGTATCTGTAGGAATTGAGAAAAAATGAGGTCAATGTAGCCTAGAATGGTTGGGAAACATTATTACAAGAGCAGATATTGAAGGATAGGCAAAATTTGGATCAAAGGATATTTTGAAGACATGACTATATAGCATGAAAAAGTTTGGAATGTTCAGGATATATTTGCAGTGTGTGGAGAAGAGAATGACACCAAGCTAAGTCTGGAGAAGTGAGTTAAGACCATAAAAAGGGAATTTTTAATCTTAGGCCAAGAAGTTTGGATTTTTTCTGTAGACACTGTAAAACTTTTTTTGAGAAGATAATATAATAAATACACTGCTTCTGATCATCTAGAAGCAATAGGGATGTTTTATGGGGAGAGGCTAGAGACAGAGAAACCAGTAATAATCTAGGCATATGGACAGGCATCAAAACACTAGCACGGGATCAGTAAGTAGGGGAATGAAAGGATGTATGTGAAAGATTTCACAGAAAGAAATCTCATCAAGTATTGAAGGGAAAAAAAAGGAAGAATAAAATATGAATCTCAGTTTTCCAGTCTTTGTAAAGGTGTAATGGAGATACCATTTACAGAAATTAGGAAATTGAGGAAAGGAAAGCTTTTGGGAATAAAGATCAGAAGTTTGGCTCCTTCTGACCATCAGAGACTTCTAAAAGATGACTACCTTTGTAAAGAGCACCAGTTATTATGAAGGCATCTTCTTTGATTTTCATGGCATAAAGATTCTGACCAGATTTCCAAATAAAGGGAAAATGGCTCTATCACCCAGCATATGTCTATTTTTCTTGTCCTCTTCCTTCTTTCATCTTAATTTACCCACATAGCTGGTTGAGTATATGTATATAGCACTCACTTGCTGACTTGTTTACAGAGAAAAGTGTTTTTATTTCTGTTACATTTCCCATTAATTTTTCCCTTGATCAATGCCACATTGGGTAAAACCTTGCCTATAAAGCATTTTTGGAAAATGATGAATCCCATTTGCCTACAACATTACCCGTATTATTGCAGCCTGATGAATATGCTCTGAGAATAATGGGGCTTAGGGTTTCTGTTGCTGTTTTTAATACTGCTGAGCCTTAATTCTTTTCAGAACTTAACATTAAATTATCTTAAATTTTTAAGTCTCTTTCAATTTTCCTTGTGGAATGATGAAATCAAAGAATCCAATGATTTTTTTTATGATTTTTCATTGAAGTCCTAAAATAATTGTCTCTGGGTTCTAAAGGTTTCTGCCATTGCTACCAACAATGCAGTCCTAGAAAGCTGAAAATTCTTTAAATTTTCAGCAATGGACAGAGACCTTGCCTGATGAAAATTAACCTAGTCAAGTTCAGAGTAGGTCATCATCACCAGGCAATTTTTTTTCTACCACAGCAACTCAAAAATTATATATATATAAATTATGAATTACATCAATGAAGATAGTGTGTACACTTTGGAATTAGAGGTCATCGGACAAATCAAGAAATTGACCATTTGTCAATCTCCAGATCTCAGTATACTTTTTTCTATCTTTAATCACAAATTCTATTCCTTTAACCATTATTATTATTTGTTTTTAAGTACACTTATATTTTTGTTGTTTAGTCATTCAATTGTGTCTGATACTTTGTGACTCCATAAACCACTGTCCATAAAGTTTCTTGGCAAATGCGAAGAAGTAGTATGCCTTTTTCTTCTCCAGTGTATTAAGGCAAAATAGAAGTTAAGTGATTTGCCCAAGATCACACAACAGTAATTGTTTGAGACCAGATGTGAATTCAGGTCTTCCTAATTCCAATTCTAGTGCTCTAGTGCTTGTGTGTACAACTGGTTCTTTGTTCCCATTGTAGCCTTTTGGACTTAACTTCATATCATATCTGACGTCCTTATTCCCTAAGAAGAGATTGGATAAAAATGGGTAGTACTACTTCAAGTAGTACTTCAAGACTGTAATAAGTTGACTTGCAAGATTACTTACAAGATTATAGGTTCCTTTGAAATGGAGGACATCAAGCAAAGACTGGATGAGGTCTTATTTGATAGAGGGGGTTCTCATTCAAGTATGTACTGAACTTGATAGATTCGAAGGTCTCTTTCCTCTAAGATCTATATATACAAATAATTAATTTTCTCATAACAAAATGAAGTAAATAAATTTGAGATTTCTATTAACCTTTATGTGGTATAAATGAAAAAGTCTATATTCATATATTGAAATTTAAAATAAATAAGCTGCATATAAGTGAAGTCTCTGGGCTGGATAATACTTTAGAACATAAATGTAGCTTCTCTTCCTTACATATTCCTCTGCCCCTCCAAGATGAAAGTCTTTCCTTTGACCTGATACTGATCCAACTCATTTGCCAGTATTTTCAACCCTTGCCTGTCTACCAGTACATTTTTTTCCCATTCTGATACATGCAACTGTCCACCACAGATTGTCAATGTATTTATGAAACCTGTATTCCACACATTACTATTGTTATTTAAAAACAATGATTTGGGTTAAATCTAAGAAGGTAAAGGGGCTGCAGTAGAAACATTTGATAATATTTTAGAAAGCAACTTAGAATTATGCTAAAAAGTAACTGGTATGTCCATACCTTTTGTCCTAATAATCTCACTGTTAGAGACATTTCCCAAGTAGATCAAAAGGGAGAAATTTCCATATTAACCAAAATATTCATAGCATTATTTTTGTGATAGTGAAGAGTTACAGACAAGATTGAAGCCCATCATTTGGAGAATGACTAAAAATAACCTGACATTTAAATGTAAAAAAGAATATTTCTGGCCATAAGAAATAACAAATGCAAAAAGATCAGAGAAACAAAGAAGACTAACATAAATTGATGAAGTATAGAATGAATAGAATAAGAAAAACTATAGATGGGAAGGTAAATGTATAAATAAGTTATATATATTTATTGAGAGAGAGAGAATTGAAAGTGGGTAGTAGTGTGCGTGAGAGGGACAGAGACAGACAGAGAGAAAGCAATTCTAATGGGGATAAACTAATCCAAACACCTAAAACCTAAACTGTAATTACCAAATATGACACAGAAGATTTTAAAAAGTGTACCTTGTGTACCTTCCACTCTTCATTGCAGAAGCAGGAGGCTATGAATGTAAAATGTTGCACATGCTTTTATACACAATAAATGTGTTTGTCTTGTTGAATTGCTTTTTTTCACTTTTTAAATATTTAATACAAACTCTCCGAGTAGGGAGAAGAGAGAAGGACTATATTTGAATGAGATGAGGAACCAAAAGTAATCTTTAAAAAAATAGAATGACTGAATCAACAAAATAATTAAACTATCAGTTAGTAGGATTTTTAAAAAGAGAGAAGAAAACCAAATCACTAGCATCAAAAATGAAACAGATTAATATGCTAAGGAAGATGAAATTAAAGCAATTATTAGGATTATTTTGCCCAATTTAAGAATGTAAGTAAAATAAAAGAATACCTACAAAAGTATTGTGGAAAGGAAAACTGAAGCAAGTTTTGGACTCTCTGCTACTCAGGTGGAACAAACAGCAGTTGGAATGTTAGAGAGAAGATATTGGCAAGAATGACAGTTGGTGGGGGGAAGGGAACTTGGAGAGTGACAGTTGGTCTCCTGACTCTCTCTCTTCCTGGCCCTTGGACTAGAAAGAGCCTCTCTTCCTGTCTCTGGATACCTCTCTTTCTGGATCTTTCCCAAATGTGTGCTCTGGATTCCTGTAATCATGTCATCGAACAAAAGGACTTAAGGGAAGTCGTTTGAACTGTAAGACCAGTCTTTAGGGGCATCAAATCAAAGAGACAGACACAACCAGCTCTGAAAGTCAGAACCTTTTCTTTGTCTTGCTGTCTACTGCTAAACTTAAGAAAGCTAGCATAGATTAGCATAGACAGGAATAAATGAAACCCTCCACCAGCCTGCAAGGTCTGGCCTCAGCTCAAAAACTGAGAGAGACTCAAACCTTATCTAAGGAAATCCTGATTCCCTCTTCCCTGATATTCCCAAACTTGTTATTAAAAATCATTTTCATTTAAATAACCACAGTCAGTTAAGAGGACTATCATTTCAAGTGGACAAAGAGAGAGCTGAACCTCCAGATAGCCATTCAACCATAGATGGTCCTAATTGGACCTCTGCTGGGTTACCACAGTCTGGGGGGAGGCTTGTTCCTCAGGAGGGTCAGTGCTTACATGCTCTGGAATATCTTCAACACCAATCAAGTTGGCCCATTTCTTGGGAACCCCATTTTCAAAGATAGCCTCTCAACAGGGAGCATCTTCCTCCTTTTACCTCACCAGCAGCCATATTCCCTCTCTCCTTTCAATTCTTCCATTCCTTGTTACAAAACCTTCCTTATCCCCTGTATCCTCTACAATTCCTTTAAATGTTATAGTATAAATTACCTAGACTATCAGAGGAGGAAAGAGAATATTTAAATAAATCTTTTTTTAGAAAAATAAACTTAATTGTCTGGAAATGAACTCCCTAAAAAAAAGCACCAGGAGCAGATAGATTTACAAGTGAACTTTAACAAATATTTAAAGATCAACTAATTCTAATATTAAACAGTTTTTAAATTTTAGGTAAAAAAAAGAGAGTCCTACCAAACTCCTATGAAACAAATATGGTGATCATACTTAAACCAAAAAGAACAAAATAAAATTATAGACCAATTTCATTAATGTAGATGTAAAAATCCTAAAGAAAATGCTAGCAAAGACACTACAATATATCATAAATGTCATATATTGTGAGCACCTAGGATTTATACCAGGAATGCAGGGATGGTTTAATATATGAAAATTATGAAAATATATTTATATTAGTGAAAATTTAACAAAAATCATATGATTATGTTAATAAATGCAGAAAAGGGTTTTGATATGCACATTTATTTCTACTAAAAACCCTGGAAAGTGTAAGTATAAAAGGATTTTTTCTTAAAATGATAAGAAGCATTTACCTAAAACCCTATGCAAATATTATTTGTAATAGGCAGAAACTAGAAGCTATCCCAATAAGATTAGGAGGGGGGAAAGCATTTGCATTATCACCAGTATATTATTTAATATTGTAGTAGAAATGTTACCAATGGCAAAAATAGAAGAAAAAAATTGAAAGAATTAGAATGGACAAAAAGTAATAAAACTGTCTATTTCCAGATGATATGATTGGATGTATGGACAATATTAAAGATTCAACTAAAAAGTTAGTTGAAACTATCAATAAGTTTGGTAAAATAAAAACATATAAAATATACCCACTAAGAATATCAACATTTTTATATATTGCTAACAGAATTATTCAGACAGATACTCCATTCAAAATAACCACAGAGGCAAAAAATTGGAAAATGAAGGGATACCCTTCAATTGGGGAACTGCTTAACAAATTGTGGTATCTGGTGGTGATGGAATACTATTGTGTTCAAAGGAATAATAAAGTGGAGGAATTCCATGGAGTCTGGAACAACCTCCAGGAATTGATGCAGAGTGAGAGGAGCAGAACCAGGAAAACATTATACACAGAGACTGAGACACAGTAGAATGTAACGGACTTCTCTACTAGCAGCACTGCAATGATCCAGGACAATTCTGAGGGACTTATGAGAAAGAATGCTATCCACATTCAGAGGAAGAACTGTGGAAGCAGAAACACAGAAGAAAAACAACTGCTTGATCACATGGGTTGATGGGGATATGATTGAGGATGTAGACTCTAAATGATCACCCTAGTGCAATTATCAATAATATGGAAATAGGTCTTAATCAATGATACATGTAAAAGCCAGTGGAATTGCACATTGACTATGGGGAGGGTAGGAGAGTGTGCAAAGGAAACTAGACTGACAGTTTGTGGGGAAGGGGCCAACTGGGAGTGGCAGTTGGGTCTTGTGACTAGCACTTCCTTCCTGCTGGGGGTTGGGGTGGGGATGGGGGGTGGGGGGTTCTTGCGGCCTGGTGTTGGAGGAGAGAGGAGCTTGTTCAGCCTGTCTGGAGTGGCATGCTTTTCTTGGTTCAGCCCAAAGATTCAGGCCCGTTCATCTCTGAAGGTCAGACCTTGTTGCTTTTTGTGTACTGCTAAGATTCTGAATTAGAACAACTAGAGTAGACGGGAGTGGGACAAACTCTCTGCCAGCCTCTGAAGCCTGGCCTCAGGTCTGAAACTGAGAAAAAACTCCAATCCCAACTAGTTATTAAACTTTATGTTATTTGAATTCGCAGTCAGATAAGTGGACTATCTTTTCTGATCATAGAGGGAGCTGAACTTCAGCTCAATCATTCCAGGACAAATAGTCCTTATTGGACCCCTGCTGTGTCCTCTTAGCAGGGGGCATCTCCCTCCCTTGCCTCACCAAGCAATATACCCTTTCTCCCTCACCTCCTCCATACCCCTGCTACAAACTTCCCTTATCCCCCTGTTATTCCAAATCCTATTTCCTTTCCCAAATAAATATTACAAGAGGAGAAGGAGAGAGAGAAAAAATGAATCATGTAACCATGGAAAAATATTCTAAAGTAATTAAATAAAAATTTTCAATTCAAAAAAATAAAATAATCACAGATAGAATAAAACACCTGATAACATACCTGTACAAACAATCCTAAGAACAACACATAATTATAAGACACTTTTAAAAGAAATAATATCAGATGGTGCTAAGCCTTCTTTGCTCTATATTTATATAATGTCTAGCCCGTTCTAAATGCAGTATAGAGATCTGTCACTGTCCTACCAGAACCCAGGACTGGCCTTGTAAGTAACTTCCCAATAATGCAATCTATTTACTACTAAGCTGGTGTGGAGTGACCCTCTTTCTTCCATATCTTCTTGGAGGCCATCAACCTCTGGATGTTCTGCTATCATACAATTAGTGTAGAGAGCAGGATACCAAAGAATTGAGCTTGGAATTGAAAACTTTGAAAGGGAAATCCTGGCCAGCATGATCTTTGGGAGGAGATGTGGTTCCTATGTTAAATGGTTGCAATGCTGACTATTCGTATTGCTTAATGGAAGATTTATATCCCAGGTAAACATAACACTTTAAGCATTTTTAAGAGAGACGTTATAATGTCAAATGCCCTCATTATCAGAGTACAAAGAACAGAATACACTTGATGGTAAGAAGTAAGGGAATCTTTTGCTTCAGACTATATAATGTTTTTTTCTATCACAAAAGAATTAGAAACTTAGTTTGACACTAAAATATAAATTCTCTACTGTGCATCTAAATTGTGGTTCAATTGGTTTTTACATAAATGGTAAAGCATTCTATCATATTTTGGGTTAATATTCTTTAGAATTTGTTTTAAAGGTTTTAAGATCCTCCACCCTTGTCAAAACACACACACACACACACACACACAAATAGATTGATTGTTTTACAGGTAGGGAGGAAAGTCATCTTCATTGTTTATAAAGAGATGGAGTTGAGGACAGTGACAATGAAGTTTCAAAGTGAAAAAAAATTAGAGCTGACACAGCCTATCATTAACTCTTTCCTAGTTTGTGAGAAAAAGAAGAAAAGGTTTGTGTACATCAGGAAACAACAACAAAAAATTTGATTAGAACATCTAATTAGGCACTTAAAGAGTATTAAAAACTAAGACTGATCAATTCAGAAATAACTTTTTAAATCGATGTGCCTTGAAATTAGAAATTTTTCTGTAAAATATATGAGAACTAGTTGAAATAGAGTGTTTAATTTGAATTTTAAGAACTATTTTGCTTTCTCTCTGCAAAAGAGAAGCTTATTTATGATAGTAGGAAGAGTAAGGAGTCCCAAGCTGAAATTGCTTGGGGAAAATTCTGTTAGATAAGTTCATAGCTGAGAAATGAGATTTGGTAAGGACTGGAAAAATATGCTTTAAAAAAGGGAAAATAGCAATTACTGTTTGGGAAAAGGTACAAAGAAAATACCTTGTAGGATCTCTTTATTTGTAAATTTGCCAGGTTTTCTTGAAATTATCTGCTTGGGCAAGGTCATAAGTCTTGCCACCCCTGACAAAGAGCTTTTTAGGATTGTGAAACTCCTGAATAATTAGTTGGCTTAATGAGATAATGCACTTCTTGAAAAAAGAAAAGGGAGAAAAGGCGAAAAAGACAGGGAGAAATCATATGTTTGTTTGCAGTACAGAAGTGATGTGCAATGGTTGACATTTTATACTAGGATGAGGTTAAACATGAGAAGAAAAGAACTTATTTGTGTGTTTCAGTCCTGGTAAATTTTTACTGTTTATTACAACACCATGAAAATAACTGTATCTAACCCTAAATTAGTGAAACTTGCTGTTTGAGGAAAAATCTCTTGGAACAGTAATTAGTAGTAGTGGTAGTCTCTTGGTGACCAAGAATGACTATTGTCTTTGTGCATTACCATCTATTGCAATATTATTCTGTTCTAACTTCAGGTATTATTGTCTAGTTGATCATGTTCAGGAATCCATCGTGCAAGAGCAATGATATAAACTGTTTAGAGGGAGAGCGATCCTGAATTGCTTCAGTTGGATGTCTGTATCTGGGCAGGACCAAGGGGATGATCTTGGTATTGCCAAAGATAGAATCCTCTTATCTCAATCTCTCTATTGTGTTACTTTTGAACAGGGATGTTTCCCTCCTAGTTAATCCTGAATCTGGCTATGAGTTGGAATCCTGATGCATGATGGGCCATTCCAAAAACTTAACTGTGACTCTTACTTGAAATCAAACAAAGCTAAGGATATTTTAACCTGATATACATGTGTTAAGTCATTCTGTGCCTGTAGGATTAAGCTTGAAGGACCAGTTTTGATGCTGTTATAATTACATTCCTGCCTTTCCTTTTAATATCAAATTTTTATAATCAGGGTAGGTGGCCAGAAGAAGATATGAGCATGATACAATTATGTCAGATCTTATATCTTTCAAACTGAATATCTAATCATTCCATGTCTCAAAAAAACTAAGTAAAATATTGATTGGGCTTTTTATCTGCCTAGTATATATTTATGTATAAAATTAAGTTTCTGAAGTATCTCATTCTTTCACAATATTATGGGAATAGACAAAGATTTTAGAGCATTTGGGAAACAAAATAATAAAAATGTGAAACTATTAGTTTATGAATTTATGAATCTCTTCTGTTTTGTTCTAAGGAACAGAATTTTATTGCAATCAATTCTCTTGGTGGAAATTAATATTTGTATAATGTCTATCAATTTGAATATAATTGACAACTAAATGTGTTTTCCAAAAGACAACTTATTTGATATACACTGTTTTATATATATAATTGAGAATTACTTTGTGTATTTACACAATCCATTCCAGGTTTTTTTGTTACAATTGGAGTAAAAACATCTTATGAATAAATTCATTTTTGTTACCATCAGATCAAGAGTTGGAAAGCATCTACTTACAAAGAGTGATGTCATTTATGTAGTCATATATAGAAAAGATTCTTATCAGTATTTAGTCCTCTTCAGGGGAAAAAGAATTGGAATTGACTAGAGTGGAAAATTTTGAGGAGGCAACAAGAACAGATGATTATATATGTCAAATGTAAATTATACTAATAAAATATTTAAATTTTTAAATTATCTGAATTTTCAAATGAAATATGGACTCCTAATTAATTTGGTGACCTTCTTATATCTCTATTGTCTATAAAATCAAAACTACAAGGTTTGAGCTGGTTTTAACTACATGAACTAGTTATTTGAAAAGTAAGATTTGGGAAGATATTCCAAATTACATTGGAATTTATTTTCCAAGAGATTTTATCAGAACATCTAATAGTCTTTTTCTGGAACCAGAAAGACAAATCTACTAAAGATGTGATCACTTCAGAGCTGCCCTGACAACAACACCCATTCCAGAATATTGAAGAGAATTTTCCAGAGACCAAATGGAATATTTTGGATCCAAGATCCAATGCTAATTAAATAGATATTAGAGTAGACCTTGATATTAGTTGATTTTGATGTTCATTACTGTATTAATTTGCCTTTTTTCCACCCAATGTCTCATTTATCTCAGTTACCTTGGTGACATGTATACCTCTCCTCTAAAATTAGTCTATAATTTAAGATATTACTACTATGGCTCATGCTATGATTAATCAATGTTATTGCTCTTGAGTTAACCAGTCAGGGAAAAATGTAAAAGTTTTGCCATTGACAAAAAGGGAGAAATTGTGAAAATCAAATGATTCTGATTCCATTTCATACTTGATTCTACTCTGTATTACCCCAATCATGTTGCAAAATTGTCTAAACCATGTTTCTTTGTTTCTGAACTTAATTCAGAAATTTACCTACTCTGTGATATGTTAAGTTTATAAATCCAGTTCTCCCCCTAATTTCCAGAAGCTGTAGACCTTTTTTTCACCTTCTTTTGGGTAAGTTAGAGGAAAACTGTAACAATTCTGGCAATTCTCTTGTTAGTTAGGGTGTTTTCCTACTTGTACTTCTATTGCTCTTGTGAATTGTATCTCCAGTGTACTTTATTGTGGAGACTCTCTGTTTCCTTAATGGTAATGCATGTACTACTCAGGAAACCTTGTAGAAGATACTATCAGAAAAATAAATAAGCAGGTTATTAGGAGTGGAGTAAGAAGAAGAGCCTGAAAATGAGACATCACAATTATTGTAAGCAGTATAGTAGATCCCATGTTGATGCCCTGGGTCATCTCTTGGCATTAAGCCTTCTTTGTTCTGTTTCTATATCATATCTAGCTAGTCTAAGTGAGACAAAAAGATCTACCACTGTCCTGCTGCCAATCAAGGCTGACCTCAAAAATAAGCTCTCACTAATAAAATCTATTTACTACAATGCTGGTATGGACTGACCCTCTTTCTTTGCTACCTCAGCATCTTCTTGGAGGTAGAATCATCCCTCTGAATAGCCTGTCACCACATAGGGGAAGGTTGTATAATTATATGTATATATATATATATATATATATATATATATATATACTGTGTATTTATATGTCTGTATGTACAGTGCACATATGTGTGTTGTGTGGAGATATGGGGGTGTATGAGTATACCTATGTGTGAGAATACATGTAAATATGTATTTGTGTACATATATACATAAATCAATAACAGTTTGTCCTTCATTTTTGAAGATCAGAAACTGTTAGGTTTCATGAAATTATGTAATTCACTTCAATCAACAATTACTGAACTAGGTTAAATTCTAAACACTGGGATAAGCAAAGATTTTCCCTCAAGGAACTTACATTCTACTGGAAAATAACAATTGTACAAAAAAACTATTATATACATACACACACATATTTACATACACAAATACATTTCAGCTAGATGGTTCGATGGATCCTCCACTGAGTGTGGAGTACGGAAGAACTGAGTTCGAATACAGCCTCAGATGCTCACTGGCTGTGTGGGGCAAGTCATTTAACATCTTGTTGTTGAATCCACTGGAGAATGAAATGGATAATAAAGTTGCCATTTGGTACCTGTTCCCATCAGGATGCCCCAGTTAAACTGCAGAGGGGACCAGATATGGGCACCTCCTCTTGCCCTAGAACACAGTCTCTCCCTAAGTGCCAGAGTGATGTGTACTCCTGGTTCAATCATATCTCCAGTATCTTAAGAACTCCCTTTGCCCCTTTGCTAAGGTGATTGGACAAAGCACTCACTGTGACTTTTTCTGAATTTCCACATCAATTCAGTCTAGTGCATTCTTTAAGACTTTTAGAAAAGAGATGTAGAGGGGTTCATTGCATTGTTTCCTATCACTGTCATCTCGGCTCTACCCTTATTTTCAACAAATGTGTGTGTGTGTGAGTGTTGCTATCCTGGCTACATTAAAAACTAGATTAAATTAGATTATACTTAACTTTAAACTAGATTATAAACCATTCTTGTAAGCAAGTTTTGCTTCACTTTTGTCTTTGTATCCATGATACCTAGGGCAAGTACGTGAAATATAATGGGTTTTTGATAAATGTTTATTGATAGATTGAATGTCTAGGTTTATAGGATGCCTAGGACAAACATGGTGGAAAAATCTCATGTTTAATTTATCAAGCAAAATTATGATTAAATTTCAAAAATTTTATGTATTATATAATGGTATATGTATAATCTATATAATGTTACCTGCTTTCTTGGGAAGGTAGTCAAAGAAATGAGATAGATTTTTGAACACAACTAATATGAAAATTTATTTTTCTTAGATAAGCATTTATTATAATGTAAAATTATACATTTATTATAATGTATCCTATAATTATAAGAAATTGTGTGTATTATGCTATGTTACATATTGTTGCATACAAATAATAAACATAAGTATCTATGCTTTTAAAAAGAAGCTTTAATAATAAAGAAATATATTGCAAACAATTTAAGGAAAATCCTTTATGTATCAGGAAAAGTCCAAAATAACTGACATTTTATTTGTGTGAAATAAAAGAGTAGAAAATTAAATGCTATAATCAAAAAACCAAAGAGATCAGTTTACACACCAAAAAGGAAAAAAACAGCTTTTCAATCTTTCTATACTGAAATATTTGTATTGTTTTGTTGATGGTTGAATGGTTTTCAAGTTCACAATAAAAAATTTTTTTAAGTTGGACTTTCAAGCAAAAGAGAAGAATTGGAGAAGAAAACATTTTACTGGAGAGAATATAAATATGTATCGAGTCTGTGAAGAAGGAACTGGGCTTGTTCTTTTTTATTCCAGAAGGCGAAACCAAGAGCTATATATACACATTTCAGGCAAATTTAGGCTTGAAGTCAGGACAAACTTTTTAACAATTAATACATCCAAAAGTGGATTTGGTTACCTCAAAATAAATAGGTCCCTCCTCTTCCTTGGAGGTCTTCAAGGAAAAACAGGAAAAAATTACTTTTTACTTACCTCATAGTAAATTTGGACTAGAGCTCTTCACACTCTCAAATTCTTCCATTCTATGCAATATCTTATCCAGTTCCAGAAACATAGACCCCCTTCACATTGGTGAGAACCAGCCCAGAAAAGTGTGATTGTTGTCTTCATGTCTCCTGAAATACCCATCCCTCAAAATAGGATTAAAATCTAGATTCTTGTAGTTAACCACACATTCTCAGGAAAAATCCATAGCACTCTCTGAGCTTTCCTCCTTCACAGATGACACAACTCCTTCTATCTCCAGGTTCTCACCTTCTTTGTTTTTCCCTTCTCTTATAAAATACTCTGAGAAGATCAAGGAGTTGATTCTTAGATATGATTCTCACAAACTATACAATCCTGGACAAGTGATTTGATTTCCTTGGGTTTCAATTTCTTCATCTCTAAAATAAGAGAGGCAGATTACGTGATCTCTGAAGTTTTTCCATTACTAGATTATGATTTTATATAGTCACACCTATCCAAAACACATTTCATTTTTGGGCATCTCTAATCTAAACTATTAGGAAATACTTCTTTATAATTGAAATGAAAGATACCTACTCCAACATATATTTTCACAGCTTTTCCTATACTCTTCCTTCTAAATGTGTTTGTCATTTCCAATTCTTTGTGACCCCATTTAATGTATTCTTACTGGAATGGTTTGCAAATTACTTCTCCAGATTACTTTACAGATGAAGAAACTGAGTCAAAGGGAGTTAAGGGACTTGCTCAGTATCATACAGCCTGTAAGTGTCTAAGGTCAGATTTGAACTCAGAAAGATGAATTTTCTTGACTGGTACTCTATCCACTGTGCCATTTAGCTTCCTCAAGCTCTTTCCTCACATAAATAATTAGTTGCCAGTCTTATCAACTATGTCCCATAAATATCTTTCTTTTTACTTCTCTATTCACAAAACCACCACCCTTGTATCTATTCTCATTACTTTTTTAAAGATTATTGTATTAGACCCCCAAAATGATGCCCTTGTCTTTTCCAACTCATCCTCTACACAGCTGCCAGTCATATTCTTAAAGCAGTCATGGTTTCATGACTCTAAGATATAATATAAATTGTTCTTTTTGATTTTGTAAGTTCTGAATAATTTGGTAGCAGTCTACCTTTAGGGGCATATTGAACATTACTCTCCTTTATGCACTGTAAATTCCTGTCAAACATCTTATTTTTCTATTTATAGATCTATCCATGACTTTGTCTAGAGTCTCTCTGAGTAGAACATATAAGTTGTTTGCCTATGTGTTATAGAATATTGAGTAATCTCCAAAGCTCATATCAAAGTCCCATCTTCTACAGGGAATCTATCCTAAAAATATCCCCAATTGCTAGTGTCCTTTCCAATCCAAAATTACTTTGCACTTATTTTGTGTGTATCTTCCATTTACTTTTTTTTCCTATAGACTTTCTTCCATAGAATGTAAGTCCTTTGAAAGTATCAGAATCAAGAGAACAACATATACAACAGAATTATTGTTTGAAGAATGACTTTTGTATGTCTATTTCCAGGGAAAGAACTGATAACGAGAAAAAATATATATATATATATAAATGTTTGTATATATAAAATTATACCTTGTTTATACATATAAATGCCTTCTCTAATGCAAGGGGGAGAAAGAGGGCAAGAACAACCTGGAAATTATAATGTAACAAACAAATAATTTTTTTAATGTAAAAAGAAGGGTCCATAGGTGCCTCGGATTGAGAGCCAGGCCTAGAAACAGGAAGTCCTAAGTTCAAATCTGGCCTCAGACACTTCTTAGCGTGTGACCCTGGGCAAGTCATTTCACCCCCATTGCCTAGCCCTTACCACTCTTCTGCATTGGAGCCAATACACAGTATTGATTCTAAGATAGCAGGTAAGGATTTTTTTTTTTAATGTAAAAAAAATGTAAGTTCCATCAAGACAGAAATACTTTTGTTTTTGGTTTTGCATACACAATTTATAGCATAGTGCTTGACACATAATGTTCAAATGCTCACTGAATAAATAAATAAAAGGTTTCTGTTATATTCTATAGAACTGTATACAATATATCAAATCTCTACTTACTTGGCAATCATTCAAATACCTAAAGATAGTGATACAGCTTTTCATTCCATCTTCTCTTTTTCTAGACTAACATTCAGATTCTTATAGACAATCCTCTAGTGATGGAGCTTTAATTTTTTTCATTGATTTGGTTTTTGACTCCATTGAAACTCCCAGTTATTTCCCTCTCTCCCTTCTCTATGTCAGAAAAGGCAAACACACACTCACAAAATACATGTATAAACTATGTCTTTCATATTTCTATTTACCACGTGTAGTTGTATATAATGTTGTCTTGGTTGTAATCATTTTGCTTTTTATAATTTCATGAGTCGCCAATGGAAAACCTAAAGAATTTCAATAGAAGAACACCTTTTGTCCTACTATAGATAGTGTGATATCCTGGAAAAAACTGCACCTGAAGGTCAAATGCTATTAATATCTATATATGTGACCTTGACTAAATCCCACCTCTCTGGGACATAATTTGCTTTATTTGTAAATAGTAGAAAGATCCTTAATGGGCCTTCCATCTTTAAATGTTATGAGCAATGGTCTAGATGTTGAAGCCTATCAGAATATTTTTCTCAGATTTGTGTTACATACTCATTTTTGGTCCTCCATATTCCAATTTTATCAGGTATTCTTTGGAGGCAATTTAATATTTTAAAAAAGAAAAGTTAAAGATAGCATCATGATTAGAGAAATAGTTTGTAATCTTCCAATTAGCCAAACTAATAAAACATATTAGAAATGAGGAGAAATTTATGCAGCAAATATTATATCTATTTTAAACATCACAAAATAAAGTAATTTTGTCAAGAAAATATTGAAAATATTTTAAAACAATTGAAGACAAAAAATGAAGTTCTCCATAAAAATCAATTCCAAATTAAGGAGTGCTTTAATGGTACAAACCCAAGAAAATGGCAAGAGATACAAAAATAATAAATTGATCTTATTTGTGACATTTTTGTGAAAATCTATTATATGAAATAGTATATCGGTTTTTCCTTTACAATTTGTGGATTTCACTGTATAATAATAATCTATGATGGTAATGGAAGAGTAAAATAGTTCCCTCCCAAATTATGCTCTATCTTAAAAAAAAAATAAAAACATATGGCTATTGCTTGGTAATAAATATGTATTTATGTCCTCTCTTTGTATTTATAAGAAGCCATTTTTCATATATACACATGTGAATATTCATGTTTGTATGAATATGTGTAAATATATATGCATTTTATTTGTGTACAATGAAGCCTTAGTTGGGGACATAGTTATGTGTGACATAGCTAGGTTTGTCCATGTTGAGTATATTTGGTAGATGCAGAGAACTCTACGTGGTGGTTTGTTCTTAAGCTTAGAAATTTTGAAAGTTTATCCTGGGGGCGGAGTCAAGATGGCAGCTTAGCAAGCAACAAAAGTTCAGACCTCGCGGAAGACCCTTCCTTACCGATACAGACTGAATGCTCCTAGGGCACCAAAATACAAGCTGAACAACAGGACAGAAGTGGGGAACCCTCCTTCTGGACTCAAATCAAAAGGTACACCCCCCCAAAAGTCAGAATCTGAGAATACTCAGGGCCAAGGGTAAGGGTAAGGTCCCAGGACCCCTCCCCCACAACCCAGAGGGCTGAGCCAACAGCAGCAGCGGGAACTTCTGAGCAGGCAAAGGTGCTGGTTTGCAGGGTCTACCTTGTAAGCAGCAGGGCGCCGGGCTTGGAGCATCCAGCTTGGACAACGGGGAGGAAGCCAGGGAGAAACGGGCCATGGCTGGGTCCCTCCATTGGGCTCCAGTCTCACCCTTTCCTCGAGCACATCCAGACCAATCCAGTTGAACTAATCCCATCAGAACTCCTCAGAGTTTAGGGAGGTGGGCAAAGGCACATGCCAACAGCAGAGAAGCAGCTGGAGAGAACTGGAGAGAGCCTGGGCGGCCCAGCCTTCCAGGAGCCTTCAGAGCCTCAGTGCTTCATACCACATACAGCCCAACCCAATTGAACTCAATCCAATCAAAAGCCTCCAGAGGACAGGGAAGCTAACATTCCTCCCCTAGAGACTATACCAAGAGATCTGACAAAACTCCAAGAGGGGAGATTGACAGCCCCAAAACCAAAACAAAATGAGAGGAGCAAGAGCACAGCCAAATACGGGGAGCAAAGAAGGGGTAAACTCGAGCAAACAACAGAAAAAGAAGAAAGAAATTAAAATGGACAGCTTCTGAACAGTTAATGAGCAAAGAGCGAATGAAACAGAAGGGGAGGACCCAGCAAAGAAAAAATCAGAAATCCCAGCAAATTGGATACAGGCTTTGGAAAAACTCAAAATGCAATTCAAAACACAATTAAGAGAGGCTGAAGACAATTGGGAAAAGAACTTAAAAACTAAGATAAGTCATCTGGAAACAGAAAATAGTGTCTTGAAAGCCAAAATCAACCAGCTGGAAAATGAGGCAAAGGAGATGAAAGATCAGGCAAAGCAGATGAAAGATGAGGTGAAGAAGATGAAAGATGACCTCCAAAGAATTATATTACAGGAAATTATTAAAGAAAACTGCCCCGAAATCCTTGAACAAGAGGGAAAAGTGGAGATTGATAGAATCCACAGATCACCTCCTGTACTTAATCCCCAACTGACAACACCCAGGAATGTTATAGCCAAATTCAAGAACTATCAGACCAAAGAAAAGATATTACAATCTGCCAAGAAGAAGTCATTCAGATACCAAGGAACCACAGTGAGGATAACTCAGGATCTGGCTGCATCCACACTGAAAAAAAGAAAGGCATGGAATACGATATTCCGGAAAGCAAGGGAACTAGGTCTACAACCAAGAATCAACTACCCAGCAAAACTGACTATATTCTTACAGGGGAAAGTATGGTCATTCAATAAAATAGAAGAATTTCAAGAATTCGTAAAGAAAAGACCAGACCTGAACAGAAAATTTGATGTCCAAGCACAGAACTCAAGAGAATCATCAAAAGGTAATTAAAAAAGAGGGGAAAAAAGAAAAACGAAAAAAAAATTTTTAAGAGACTCAATAAGTTAAAATGATATGTATCCCTATAAGAAAAGAGGACATTGGTAACTCTTAAAAACTGTTGTTATTAGCTGGGCAGCAAAAATAAGTATACTTAGAGGGAACAACAACAAACTGAATAGGATGAAAGGATAAGACATAAATAGGTATATAGATATATGCATGCAAAAATACATATGCATGAGTATGCATATATATATATATATATAACTAGAGCTTAAAAATAGGTTAATATGAAAAGAAATGGGAAAAGAAACAAATGGGGGTAAATTTATATGTCATAAAAAAGCTCATGGTGGGAGGGGGGAGAACATCAATACACTGGAAGGGTAAAGAGATAGGAAATACTCAACTTTTACATGATTTGAAAGTGACTCAAAGAGGGAAAAACAATCCAATCCATTGGGGGCAGAGAATAGATTTGTACCCTATAGGGGAGTAGAACGGTAACAAACAGTCTGGTGGGGAGGGAAGCAGTACAAGAGAGGGAGGGAGCGGGGGGTTAATTTTAGAAAGACTACAGGGAAAATAAGGGGGGGATAAATAGGGAGGGGGGTAGAAAGGGAAGTAAAATAAGGGTGGGAACAAGGGAAACTGTTCAAAAGCAAACATTGGTGTAGAAGGAAATAGTGAAAGAAGAAAAGGCAGGTAAAGGAGCAGAAATCAAAATGCTGGGAAATACACAGCTAGTAATCATAACTCTGAATGTGAATGGAATGAACTCATCCATAAAACACAAGGGAATAGCAGAGTGGATTAGAGTCCAAAACCCTACCATACTCTGTCTACAAGAAACACATATGAGAAAGGTAGATACACATAGGGTGAAAGTAAGAGGGTGGAGCCAAATCTATTGGGCATCAACTGACAAAAAGAAGGAAAAAATGCAAAGGAAGGAGGACTTGCAGTCCCAGATCTCAAAGTATACTATAAAGCAGTGATTATCAAAACAATTTGGTACTGGCTAAGAGACAGAAAGGAGGATCAGTGGAATAGACTTGGCATAAATGATCTCAGCAAGACAGTTTATGACAAACCCAAAGACCCCAGCTTTGGGGACAAAAATCCACTATTTGATAAAAACTGCTGGGAAAATTGGAAGACAGTGTGGGAAAGATTAGTTTTGGATCAACACCTCACATCCTACACCAAGATAAATTCAGAATGGGTGAATGACTTGAATATAAAGAAGGAAACTATAAGTAAATTAAATGAACACAGACTTGTATACCTGTTAGACCTTTGGGAAGGGAAAGATTTTAAAACCAAGCAAGACTTAGAAAGAGTCACAAAATGTAAAATAAATAATTTTGACTACATCAAATTAAAATGTTTTTGTACAAACAAAACCAATGTAACTAAAATCAGAAGGGTAGCAACAAATTGGGAAACAATCTTCATAAAAACCTCTGACAAAGGTTTAATTACTCAAATTTACAAAGAGCTAAATCAATTGTACAAAAAATCAAGCCATTCTCCAATTGATAAATGGGCAAGGGACATGAACAGGCAGTTCTCAGCCAAAGAAATCAAAACTATTAATAAGCACATGAAAAAGTGTTCTACATCTCTTATAATCAGAGAGATGCAAATCAAAACAACTCTGAGGTATCACCTCACACCTAGCAGATTGGCTAACATAACAGCTATGGAAAGTAATGAATGCTGGAGGGGATGTGGCAAAGTAGGGACACTAATTCATTGCTGGTGGAGTTGTGAATTAATCTAACCATTCTGGAGAGCAATTTGGATCTATGCCCAAAGGGCGATAAAAGACTGTCTGCCCTTTGATCCAGCCATAGCACTGCTGGGTTTGTACCCCAAAGAGATAATAAGAAAAAAGACTTGTACAAGAATATTCATAGCTGCACTCTTTGTGGTGGCCAAAAACTGGAAAATGAGGGGATGCCCTTCAATTGAGGTTGGCTGAACAAATTGTGGTATATGTTGGTGATGGAATACTATTGTGCTAAAAGGAATAATAAAGTGGAGGAATTCCATGGAGACTAGAACAACCTCCAGGAAGTGATGCAGAGCGAAAGGAGCAGAACCAGGAAAACATTGTACACAGGGACTGATACATTTTGGTACAATCGAAGGTAATGGACTTCTCCATTAGTGGCAATGTAGTGTCCCTGAACAATCTACAGGGATCTAAAAAACACTATTCACAAGCAGAAGATAAACTGTGGGAGTAAAAATACAGATGAAAAACAACTGCTTGACTACAGGGGTGGAGGGGATATGACTGAGGAGAGACTCTAAATGAACACTCTAATGCAAATACCAACAACATGGAAATGGGTTTGATTCAAGAACACATGTGATACCCAGTGGAATTGCGCGTGGGCTATGGGAGAGGTGGTGGGAGGGAGGAGAGGGAAGAAAAGAAAATGATCTTTGTTTCCAATGAATAATGTTTGGAAATGACCAAATAAAAAAAAAAGAAAGTTTATCCTGATCAAGATTAACATATTTTTTTCCTTCTCTCCTCAAGAAGCAAGAGTCAACATGACATTTGGTATTCTGTTTTTTTGACAAGCACAAACTAATTGAACCTTGGTCAGTCTTAGTTAATTAAACTCATTGGTATTACCAAGAATATCCCCAACTACTGACTTCTTAAATAAGAGAAAAGAATTAGGACTTTTATTAAGTAACTTCTTTTATAAGGGTATATGGTTTCATCTCAGTGGATGCTCTCCAAACAAAAGATTTCATCTTTTTACCAATTTTTTTTAATTTATTTTTTAAGCTTACCTTCCATTTTCGAATCAAAACTAACTATTGATTCCAAGACAAAAGAAGGGCCAGGCAATTAGGGTTAAATGACTTGCCTAGGGTCACAAAAATAGGAAATTCCTGAGGTCAAATTTGTACCCATGACCTCCAGTCTCCAAGCCTTATTTACTCTATCCTCTGACTAATCTAGTTTACCCTTTTGACTGATTTTTAGAGGTATTGATGTTTTTAATATTATTTTTTATTTTTTTTACCATTTCTTTTTTTAATTTTGAGTTCCAAATTATCTTCCTCCCCCAAGCCTCTCTCTACCCATTGAGAAAGCAAACAATATGATATCAATTATACATGTGGAGTCAAGCAAATAAACATTGTTCTATTTAGCCATGTTGCAACAAAAGCAGGGAAAACAAAGCAAATTTAAAAAATATGCTTTAATCTATATTCAGAGTTCATCAGATTTCTGGAAGTGGATAGCATTTTCCATCATGGGCCCTTTGAAATTGTCTTGGATCATTGTCTTGATTAGTGTAGCTAACTCACAGTTGACCATCATTACAACATTGCTGTTACTGTATACAATGTTCTCTTCTTTCTGCTCCTTTACCCAAATGATCCATCTCATCCCTTAAAGTCATAACATCATCCCTACTCCCTTGTAATTAAAAATGGTCCTCTCTGACCTGGAACCATGACCTAGAAATGCAATTGCCAATCACCTTGTCCTTACCCAGTGCTAGTACAAGGTCTCCTCTTTCTCATCAGTTGCTTGATACTCTTGCCATCTCAGGACTGAGTGCTGCAGAAGCTTGCTGTCCTTACCACCAAATGCTACAGTTGACATTTCCAACATGTGGACTAGCTCATACCCCAGTGTCACAGTCTTTTCCTTCCAATCTATGACCAGAGGTTACAATTTTTTAGTTTAGCTTCTGGCAACCTAAATAATACTTAATCAAACAAATACCTAATAAATATCAATTATATTCTAGGCAATTATATGATACCTATATAAGATTACAAAATCAAAAATGAATCAGTCCCTACCTCATAGAACTTATATTTAGGGGAGGCAGCAAGTAAAATGCTTATTCATCATCTTGACTAAAACAAAACCTTCAAAATTGGTCTTACTCTACCTCAGTTCTTTTACCTAAGTCTATCCTTCATGAAGCTGTCAAAGTCATTAACCAGTTCCTGACCAAGTCACCAACCTGCTCAACAAAATCAAGTGGTTCCTTGTTGCCTGCTAAAATTAACTCCCTTAATTCTAACTAATGTAATCCTTCATTTCCTTCATGATACTATCATCTTCTACACAAAACCTTTCCTGATTGCCATAGTTATTTCCCTCCCCTTTCTGACTTGCATTGGAATGCCTTGTTAACTATCTATTCATAAATGTACATGTTGTTTCCTCAAAGGAATAACAAACTCCATGAGAATGAAGGTTTTTTTCATTTTTTTTTGCATTTGTATACACAGCACCTAATAGTGCCTGGCACACTTTAGTTGCTAAATAAATTAATTGATTGACTAACACATTCCATTAACTATTAACTTTTTAACTTTCAAAAACTTGAATCAGAATTTCTGATATCTTTAAAAACTTCTAAAATTAGATTCAAAAAAAGCTAGAAAATGCCAAAGTAATTTTCATTGAAGTTTCCAAAATGTCCCTAGTTTCATACTTTAAACACAGAAGAGAGTGCTGACCTTTTGAATAATGCAATCATTGGATGGTCAGGAGCCCTTAGTTTTCTAATAATGTCAAGAGGCTATATGAAACCATTTAAGATAAGGTTCTTTGAGATAATCAAATTTTAGATATCATAGACAGATGCATAATAAGGCAATATATATATGGACTCTGAATGGTTTAATGTCATCCTTTGCAAGTATGTTGATGAAACTCAAGAGTTCTCAGTCATTCTGTCATCCTCTTGTATGCCAATACAAGAAGAGTTTATACTTCAACAATTGCATGGAATTCAAAATTTAGAAAACATCTCACAGGCCATTTATTACAATCCATTTCTGCTTAATAATCTTGACTTCATTCAACCCCAATGGCCCTTTCTATGGATTATAAATTCTGTAGCTAATAGAACTCAGACTCATTAAAATTAATCCTCTGATGCAGGCTCAGGACACCTACACTTGGTCTTAGTACTCTGTTTTCTAAATGAGCAGAATGAATTCATGTCAAAAATGGCCTCCTGCATGTAAATGTCCATAAGTCCTTCTTGGAGAGTCTTGACAGGCAGTATAACAACCTAGTGAAAGCCCACCGAGGCTCTTCACAAACTTTCATACATTCGTTTTTTACTTTTAGTGGCCAAATTAGGTATCAACCAGTAGCTCAGAGTAATTGGTTGGGCCATGAACCTACCAATTCCTCTTCATCCATGATGTATGGTAGTATTAGATTTCTATCACATACACATCACAACTCAGAAGAATGAGTTGTTAGTAGACAATCTAAACAAGATGGTTCACTCTTCTCCTGTCTTTTGCCTCTTAAAGCTTCTTCCTTGTTAATAAAAGAAAATGTTATTGCTCAGTCTCCCCCTCATATCACTTGTAATTAAGACTCCCAGTTTACTTCACATTTCTTCACTGTTACATTCAAAACCATAGTTAAAAAATATTTATCTTTTTATGATCAGAAAACCCATCACCATAGCTATCCTTTCTCTTTGTCTTTATTTTCCCTTTCCATTGACCTCTAGTCCACAGATGACAGTAGGGAAACTATTTTTAAAGTGTTCTTATGAAACTCTATAGTAACATCTACAATTCATATAATCAAGAAGACTGGGACACCTTTACTTTCTGGTCTATTTAACTATCCAGAATACAGATTGATACATGAACCATGGTTTTTATCCATGATTTTGCCAGCAATCAACTTGTAAAAAAGTTAATAACTAGGTTGATAGTTGGACAATAGCTAAGCTGAATTGTAATACATTCTATAAGGAGGCACAATTCATATAAGTAGAAAGTTGGATTACTATTATTTGGGGGATTCAGTTTGGCTATCCTCCCATATACTCTGCATGAGATGACTAAACTAGTCCCACTAAAGAGGCATAAATTTAACTCAATACTATTTCTTTGATTTTAAAGAACTTTTTTCTCAAAACAGAAAAGAAATGATGAAATTTTCCCATTTATTTTTATTTCTTTATTTGAAGGCAAATGCTTATGCAAATAAGTGGTTCTATGTCCAGTTAAATGCCACAACAGGAAAAGAAATAAATGCATAAAACTTATATACAAAAAATAGATTAAATAAATTCCATCTAGATTCTTTCAAATTCTTATAAATATTAGCTTCTAGAGCAGAATCTAAAACTTACTGAGAATTTTGTATATTCCTTTTAAAAAAACTAGTTACTTTAGCACTTAAACTTAAAGAGATTGGAGGTATAGAGGAATGGAGCTAAAATGTTAAGCAATGAGACTAAGGGTACAGTAATGTGATTTAGCCACTTTCAAAAGGAAAGAGAACATTGCACAGTTTTTAAAAAGAAAGAAAAGGAAAGAAAGAAAGGAAAAGGAAAAGGGAAGGAAGGAAGGAAGGAAGGAAGGAAGGAAGGAAGGAAGGAAGGAAGGAAGGAAGGAAGGAACGAAGGAACGAAGGAACAAAGGAAGGAACGAAGGAAGGAACGAAGGAAGGAAGGAGAGGAGGGAGTTGTTGAGAAACCAAATTGTTGAGAAACCAAAATTTTAGAAACTATTTTTAAACCTATGAAGTTAATTTGCAAAAGCATGGAGGAGGAAAAAAAGGATTTAGGAATATATTTCTAAAAAAAACATATCTGATTGACAGAATATTTGAAGCAATATGTCACTATCAAATCAGGAATAAAATTGCACTCAGTTTTTCTTTGTTCCCCAAATTACTGTTTGACTGGAAGCAAGAGTTATAGCCTTGGCTGCTTTGAAATTCTTTATTAAAAAGTATTGTATGTAGCTTCCAAATTAAATTGCAGCCCATTTATAGATAGTAATGATTTTTCTCTGGTGTGATTTAAATGGAGAAATTCAATGATTCACTAATTATCTTGATCAGTAGTATTCACCATTATTCACAAGAAAATCCTCATGTTCTCTCTCCTTCCAAAAGTCAACATATCTTTACACAGAAAGCATCAAGTGCAGACAGGAAGCTTTACATGGTTTTTTTTTTTTTAAGTCTTCAATCATTCATTCTGCCAATTATCTATCTGTCTTCTCTTCTCACCAACAAAAGGTAGGACTGAACAAAGTGATACACAGCAGAGACAACAAAAGAAGAAGAATGCTCACATATGCAGAGACGTGGTTCCCTGGGAGTCAGCATTCTGGAGTCCTGGTGATTATAGGAGGTAGAAACAGACATGAGAATGAGATTTAGCTAGTCAGATAAATTGGGAACCCATAATGGGGTAGACAGAGAGACAGGAACAAAAGTTCACTGCTTTTAATAAATTTTTTTTTTCTTATACCCACCTCTAAGAAAAGCAAACCACATTTATTCATCATACTTCAGGAATGAGTATTCTAATTAATTGGTTATTTTGGCTCTGAGACTTAGTATATAAATGTATGTTAGCAGTCTTTCATTATTCCCCCAACTCGCAAAAGTTGTTTAGTCTTCTAGAAACCTACTACCCCAAGTTCAAAGTAGTCTGTAATTCTTTACATAGTTCAATTATAAATAGTTCAAAATATAAAATATATATATATATAAATATATAAATATATATATATATATAAATAGTTCAAAAATAAATAGTTCAAAAGGGCAAAATAATCATTTTACATTTAGTAGTAAGCAGGTGGCACAATTATTTGGGGAAAAAAGGGCATTTGCTGAAATGACAAAGCATAAACATGAATACATGAAATGTTAAGTGAGAAGAATTAATACATGCATAGAGTACATTAAGAGGGATGAACATATTTCTTCACCATTTAAGGAAATAAATGTGGCCAAGACGATCCACAACTCTGGCCTCATAGGGTAATGATATCTTTTTTTTTTCTCATAATATCCTCAAACTGCTTCCCCTGGTCCATTATATCTGTTGGGCACATCACTAGCCTCACTAGACTCTTTTTGCATCTTGACTTGACTCTCCAAGCCTAATTTATGTTGGGTAGTTGTGTCTACTGCTTTGTGAGTTACTCTGCCGTGAGATGTCATTGAAGTCACAGGAAGGAGGATGAGAAGAAAGAATTTCACTCACTCCCTACACTGGACTCCAGAAAAGGGAGAAAAGAAAACACACACACACACACACACACACACACACACACACACACCCCAATACCTGGATTCCTCCTTCATAGCTAGCTGTTTTCTTGATTGTCAGAGATCTTCCTGTCTCAGATGACCCCAGAGTTAGCAAGGTTACTTTTTAAAAGCCTCTAGAGACAAGGCTGATCATTGGAGCAAGCAAATATTGATGGCCATCGTATAATTCCAGCAATTCGATTAAGGAACTTCTTCACATCTGCTAAAGGAATAAAGAAATGAATACACTTCTTTATACTGTACTTCTTGTACACAATTCAATGTATGGGTTAATTGTTGAAGAATTAAAGTTTAAAATAAAGACTAAACTATCTTGAAAATAAGGTTTTCCTAGATAATTTAGACTGCTCTTCAGCTCGTCAGTTAATTATTATGAGCTTTAATTATCGTTGTCTTGGAACAAAGAGAAAGTTAATAGAGAATTCAAGTTGACTAGATAACCAATAATTTATCACAATGTCTGCTATTTTACTTCTGACAAGTGTATGGAAATTATGAAGAGGCAAATACAGGCTTAATATGAGAAAGTTTTCGAAAAGAACTTCCTTACAATGGAATTGGTGCTTTCTTGAAATGAAGTTTCCCATCATTGTAATTGGCTAAGCAAAGGCCAGCTGGTATTCTAATTGGGAATATATTAGAAATCCCTCTTGCATATTTTAATATTATCATTTCTACTGATCTCATATATACATTTCCCCAAATGAAAGTATCTTTGCCTCTAGAACTTTTTGTGATTACCCAAATCTATAAGGGGCTAAAAATGCCAGCACATGTAAAAGTGAAGAGCATTGGTCATCTGTTACTGGGATGACTAGCCTGTATATAACCTCCAGATATATTCCACTTCCCTTTGAGGAACTTCTTAACTAATTTCTGGAAATAAATAATAAATGTCTTCATAAACTTCATCAAAGTTTCAAATATACATTAATATACTGTTGGTGGAACTATGAATTGGTCTAACTGGATCTTGAAAATACCTTCGTCTAATGATAGGAAAAGTCACAAAACTATATCCCCTTTGATCCAGTGATATCTCTACTAGGCATATACTTCAAAAATGTCAAGGAAGAGTGGGAAAGAATTCTCATATATAAAAATATTTACAGTGACACTTTTACCTTATCAAAGAAATGGAAAGAGGATTTCAAGTAACCATGGCGGCAATCTAAACACGGGACACTTCCTCTCCCCAGAACACACAGATAAAAACTACCGCAAAAGATCTTAAAAATCAATTTCAGAAGAATGGAGAAACTGCACAGTAGGGCACAGCATTGAAGGTATGTGGGATTGGGGCATTTCCAAACTATAAGAGGGTGAAAAAGCTTCCACCCAAACAAAAGCTGATCCACCCTCCCCCACCCCACCTTTGGAGCCAGAGCCAGAACCAGCAGATGACAGAACAAGCGAGCGAGCGAGGGGTATCTCTAGAGTGAGTAAGGGGCACCTCTAGGTCCTTGGACCCTAGACTGCCAGGGACCTACCCATGAAAGCAGCTAGGCAGGAAACCCCAGCACATGAGGGAGTGCATACCTTAGGTGCTCTGAATCAGCTCACCCACCAGAACCAGGGAGTGAGTGAGGAACAACTCTACAGCAAGCAAGGGGAACTTCTAGTTCCTTGGGAGCTGACAAGGACCTCCAGGGACCTAACCCTGAAAGCAGATAGACCGGAAACCCAGGCAGGCAGGAGAGCACAGACCTTGAGCACCTCTGGGAAGGTAGCACAGAGAAGAGCTGCAAAGGACTGCAGAGATTTGAGAGCTTGCCTCAGGCAAAATCCTTGCTCCTTAACTCCATATATAGAGAACCTGCCCAGCTTACTCAGATTTCTTACTAAAAAGGGAAAGAAAAACGTCCATGGAAATGGCTAATTGTGCACAGGAGCCTCAAAATCCTTCCAAAAAAAAAAAAAGACAGTAACCCTAGAGAATTTTTACAGAGGAAAAACCCAGGCTACAGAGGAAATGCTGGATGAAATTCAAACAAAGGCAAAACCTTTGTAAACCTTAAAATTTCTTAGACTTATAAATGTTGGAAATTTCACCATTGGGAAATTTCATACTTGAAAAATTTCCTAATGATAGTCTATTGGAATGTGAACCCCCTTGGCATGGAAGGGTCTTTCTCCTCCCTTCTTAAGATTACTTTAGGACAGAAACCTTTTACTGAACAATGGAAAGGGCTTTGACCTATGCTTTAAGCATAGAACAGGAAGTTCTTTGAGTCATGATTGATTTTAGAATTGATACAATAGAGATACTTGGAATGACAGAACCAGGTCTTGGAACTTCCAATCTCCACCCTGCTCAGGGTAACAGGATTTAGGAAGGGCTGCAGCAAAAGGATCAAGATTTAATTATTTGAGAATATGACCTTCAACAGACATGTGCAAAGCCACAGACCTCCGGGCGGTCCTGGGTTAAGCTAGAGCCACCATTGGCACAGGGAAGACATGGACAATAATTGGTAGATGTGAGAACTGAGGGGAGGGAACTTGGATGGTTTCCTTAAAGATAGCGGGGTCTGAGGACTGAAGGTGGTAGGAGAGGTTTTGCTCTGAGAGGTTGTGCTCTGAGAAGGTTGCTCTGAAGGAAGCTGGAGGTGGAGGCCCCTGAGACTGTTTCTCCATTTTGGTCACGTGAGTGATAGGGACTGATCTCTTTTCTTTGCCTCAGCTCTCTAAGGGCTTGGGCCTTTTGGCCCAGCCTAAACAGAGGGGGTATTTAAGCCCTATTCCCTTCTCTCTCTCTCTCTCTCTCTCTCTCTCTCTCTCTCTCTCTCTCTCTCTCTCTCTCTCTCTCTCTCTCTCTCTCTCTCTCTCTCTCTCTCTCTCTCTCTCTCTCTCTCTCTCTCTCTCTCCCTCTCTCTCTCTCTCTCTCTCATACCTTTCTTCCTCCTATTTGTAATTAAACTCCATAAAAGGTTGACTGCTGACTTGAGTTTTCATTAAGGAATTACATAGCTGAATTCCTTGGCAACCTTAAATTAATATATATCAGACTTTTAAAGTGATTTCCTTGTCACACCTTCTAAAAAAACAAAAAACAAAAACAGAAATTGTCCACAAACCCTAGAAGAATTTCAATTGGAGCTTATCAAAAAGATAGAAGCCTTCTGGAAAGAGAAGTGGGAAATGGTTCAAAAAAAAATGAAGAAATCATATCAATACCAAAAGGTTAAAGCAGAAAACCAGGCCTTGAGGACCAGAATTGAACAACTGGAAACCAATGGTCTTGCAAAACAGCAAGAATTAATAAAGCAAAATCAAAAGGCTGACAAAATAGAAGAAAACATAAAATATCTCACTGACAACATGATAGATCAGGAAAACAGAGAAAGGAGAGACAATTTGAGAATTATTGGTCTACCTAAAAAGCCAGAAATAAACAGAAACCTTGACACCATACTACAAGAGATCATCCAAGAAAACTGCCCTGAAGTTCTTGAATAAGGGGGGTGGGGAAATAGACGTTGAAAGAGTTCATAAAACACCCTCTACACTAACCCCCCCCAAAAAAAAACTCCCAGCAATGTAATTGCCAAATTCCAGAGCTTACAAGCTAAGTAGAAAATTCTACAACAAGCCAAAAAGAGGAAATTCAGATATCAAGGAGCACCAATCAGGATCACACAAGACCTGACAGCTTCCACACTAAAGAACCTCAAGGCCTGGAACACAACATTCAGAAAGGCAGAGGAACTGGATCTTCAACCAAGAATCACCTATCCATCAAAACTGTCTATATACTTCCAGGGGGGAAGTATGGGCATTCAACAAAATAGAAGATTTCCAAGTATTTGTAAAGAAAAGACCAGAACTAAGTGGAAAGTTTGATATCCAAACACAAAGATCAAGAGAAACATGAAAAGGTAAATGTGAAAGAGATGGAAAAGGAGAAAAATGTTTTTTTTTAATCAAACTGTCTTCCTTAAGGGCTACAATTAGATCAAATTATATATATATGGAGAAAATGTTATTTGTAACTCTCAAAAATATTTTAATTATTATAGTAAGTAGAAGAACCATTCATAGGAAAAGATTGGGGTATTAAGGGCTATAAAATGATATGCAAAAAAAAGGGTGGGGGGAATCAATGATGGTACCAAGAGATATTTGAAGAAATAAAATGAATAGAATAATCTTTGTCACACAAAGATACACATGGGAAGGGGAGGGGAAGAATAATCTTATAAGAGGGAGAGGAAGAGAGTGCTAATAGGTAATACTTGAACATACTCTCAATGAAATCAATTCTGAGAGAGAAGAGCATCTAGATCCATTGGGATCTTGAAGTCTATCCTATCCTATAGGGTAAGGAAGAAGGGAAAACTAAGGGGGGTAGGGAGGAGGGAGTTCAAAAAAGGGAGGGAAGGAGAGGGGGGAGGAAACTTAACAGACCTTAAAAAAAACAAGAAGGGAACAAAAAGGGAGGGACCAGAAAGAGAAGCATATCAAGGGAGGGGAATAGAGGGATTGACTAAAAGTAAACCACTCGATTAAAAGGATATAGCAAAGGAAGAAAGGACAGAACTATGAGAGGATATCAAAATGCTAGGGAATTCAAAAGTGACAATCATAACTTTGAACATGAATGGGATGAACTCACCCGTAAAACGTAGATGAATATGAGAGTGGATTAGAATCCAGAATCCTACCATATGTTGTCTACAAGAAATACACCTGAGGTGGATAGATAGTCACAAGGTCAGAATTAAAGGTTGGAGTAAGACCTATGGGGCCTCAACTGACAGAACAAAGGGATAGGGAAGGTAAATACATCCTGATAAAAGTGAATATAGATAATGAGGAAATATCACTAATCAACATGTATACACCAAATAGTATAGCACCCAAATTTCTAATGGAGAAACTAGTAGAATTGAAGGAGAAAATAGATAGTAAAACTATACAAGTGGGAGACCTGAACCTACCACTTTCAAAATTAGATGAATCAAATCAAAAAATAAATATGAAAGAGGTAAAAGAGGTGAATGAAATCTTATAAAAATTAGAGTTAATAGATATATGGAGAAAAATAAAAAGGGACAAAAAGGAATACACCTTCTTTTCAGTAGCACATGGCACATTCACAAAAATTGACCATACACTAGGTCATAAAAACATGCCATACAAATGCAGAAAAGCAGAAATAATGAATGCAACATTTTCAGATAATAAGGCAATAAAAATAATGATCAGAAAGGGTACATGGAGAGCCAAACCAAAAATTAATTGGAAATTAAATAATATGATTCTCTAAAATCATAGAAACAATTAATAATTTCATTGAAGAAAATGACAATGATGAGACATTCATTCAAACTCTATGGGATGCAGCCAAAACAGTACTCAGGGGAAAATTTATATCCTTGAGTTCATATAGTAACAAATTAGGGAGGACAGAGGTCAATGAATTGGACATGCAAATCAAAAAACTTGAAAGCAAACAAATTAAAAACCCCCAGAAGAAAACCAAATTAGAGGTCCTAAAACTTAAGGGAGAAATTAATAAAATCGAAAGTGATAGAACTGTTGAACTAATAAATAAGACTAGAGGCTGGTATTTTAAAAAAACAAACAAAATAGACAAAATATTGGTCAATCTAATAAAAAAGAAAAAAGAATCAAATCAAATTAACAGTATCAGGGATGGAAAGTGAGAACTCACCTCCAATGAAGAGGAAATTAAGGCAATCATTAAAAACTATTTTGCCCAATTATATGGCAATAAATTTGCTGATCTAGGTGATATGGATGAATATTTACAAAAATATAAATTGCCTATATTAACAGAAGAAGAAATAGAATTCTTGAATTCTATTCCATATCAGAAAAAGAAATCGAACAGGCCATCAAAGAATTCCCTAAGAAAAAATTCCCAGGGCCTGATGGATTCACAAGTGAATTCTATTAAACATTCAAAGAACAGCTAATCCAATACTATACAAACTATTTGACATAATAAGAAAAGAAGGAGTTCTACCAAATTCATTTTATGACACAAATATGGTACTGATCCCAAAGCCAGGCAGGCCAAAAATGGAGAAAGAAAACTAATGAACATAGATGCAAAAATCTTAAATAGGAGACTAGCAAAAAGCTAGTCATCACAAGGGTTATTCACTATGGTCAGGTGGGATTTATACCAGGAATGCAAAGATGGTTCAATATCAGGAAAAGCATCCACATAATTGACTATATCAACAAGCAAACCAACAAAAATCACATGATTATCTAAATAGATGCAGAAAAAGCCTTTGACAAGATATAATACTCATTCCTATTGAAAACACTAGAATGTATAGGAATAGAAGGGTCTTATCTAAAAGTAACAAATAGTATCTATCTAAAACCATCAGCCAACATCATCTACAATGGGGATAAACTAGATGCATCCCCAATAAGATCAGGAGTGAAAAAAGGATGTCCATTATCACCTTTAGTATTTAACATTGTACTAGAAACACTAGCAGTAGCAATTAGAGAAGAAAAAAAATTGAAGGTATTAAAATTGGCAATGAGGAGACTAAGCTATCACTCTTTGTGGATAACATGATGGTCTACTTAAAGAATCCTAGATAATGAACTAAAAAGCTAGTGGAAATAATCAACAACTTTAGCAAAGTTGCAGGATACAAAATAAACCCACATAAGTCATCAGCATTTCTATATATCTCCAACACATCTCAGCAGCAGGAATTAAAAAGATAAATTCCATTCAAAATCACCCTAGACAATATAAAATACTTAGGAATCCGTCTGCCCGAGACAAACACAGGAACGATATGAACAACTACAAAACACTTTCCACACAACTAAAACTAGATCTGAGCAATTGGAAAAACATTAACTGCTCATGGATAGGATGAGCTAACATAATAAAAATGACCATCCTACCCAAACTTATCTATCTATTTGTGCCATACCCATTGAACTTCCAAAAAACTTTTTTACTGAATTAGAAAAAAACTATAATAAAGTTCATTTGAAAGAACAAAAAATCAAGGATATCCAGGGAAATCATGAAAAAAAATACAAAGGAAGGTGGCCTTGCAGTCCCAGACCTCAAACTATATTATATATTATACAGCAGTGGTCATCAAAACAATTTGGTACTGGCTAAGAGACAGAAAGGAGGATCAGTGGAATAGATCTGGGGTAAGTGACCTCAGCAAGACAGTCTATGACAAACACAAAGATGCCAACTTTGGGGACAAAAATCCACTATTTGATAAAAACTTCTGTGAAAATTGGAAGACAGTGTGGGAGAGATTAGGTTTGGATCAACACCTCACACCCAACACCAAGATAAACTCAGAATGGGTAAACGACTTGAATGTAAAGAAGGAAACAATAAGTAAATTATGTGAACACAGAATAGTATACATGTCAGACCCTTGGGAAGGGAAAGATTTTAAAACCAAGCAAGACTTAGAAAGAGCCACAAAATATAAAATAAATAATTTTGACCACATCAAATTGAAAAGGTTTTGTACAAACAAAACCAATGTAACAAAAATCAGAAGGGAAATAACAAACTGGGAAACAATCTTCATAACAAAAACCTCTGACAAAGGCTTAATTACTCAAATTTATAAAGAGCTAAATCAATTGTACAAAAAAAAAATCAAGCCATTCTCCAATTGATAAATGGGCAAGGGACATGAATGGGCAATTTTCAGTTAAAGAAATCAAAATCATTAATAAGCACATGAAAAAGTGTTCTAAATCTCTGATAATCAGAGAGATGCAAATCAAAACAACTCTGAGGTATCACCTCACACCTAGCAGATTGGCTAACATGACAGCAAAGTAAAGTAATGAATTCTGTAGGGGATGTGGCAAAGTTGGGACATTAATGCATTGCTGGTGGAGTTATGAATTGATCCAACCATTCTGGAGGGCAATTTCGAACTATGCCCAAAGGGCACTAAAAGCCTTTTGACCCAACCATAGCACTGCTGGGTTTGTACCCCAAAGAGATAATAAGGAAAAAGACTTGTACAAGAATATTCATAGCTGCACTCTTTGTGGTGGCAAAAAAATTGGAAAATTAGGGGATGTCCTTCAATTGGGGAATGACTGAACAAATTGTGGTATGTGTTGGTGATGGAATATTATTGTGCTCAAAGGAATGATGAAGTGGAGGCATTCCATGGGAACTGGAACAACCTCCAGGAAGTGATGCAGAGTGAAAGGAGAAAAACCAGGAGAGCATTGTACATGGAGACTGATAACACTGTGGTATAGTCGAATATAATGGACTTTTCCTTTAGTGATCCTGAACAATCTGGAGGGAGCTATGAGAAAAAACACTATCCACATTCAGAGGAAACACTATGGGAGTAAAAACACCAAAGAAAAGCAACTGCTTGATTACATGGATTGAGGGGGATATGATTGGGGATGTAGACTCTAAATGAACATCCTAGTGCAAATACCAACAACATGGAAATGGGTTTGGATCAAGGACACCTGTAATACCCAGTGGAATCACACATTGCCTATGGGAGGGCTGGCAGGAGGGGAGGGAGAAATAGAAAATTATTTTTGTACCCAAGGAATAATGTTTGAAATTGACCAAATAAAATAACGTTTAAAAAAAAAGAAATGGAAAGAAAGTAGATGTCCATCTGTTGGAGAATGGCTAACAAATTATAGTTTATAAATGGACTGACATTATTGCTCTCTATATAAATGATAAATATGAAGAATTCAGAGAAACTTGGGAAGATGTACAAATGACTGCAAAGAGAAGTGATTAAAACTAAAACAAAGTTTGCAGTGACCACAAAAATGTAAAGGAAAATAATGTTGAGTGGCTTCGGGATTCAGATCAACTCAGGGATCGTTCATGGTTTCAGAGGACTGTCAGTAAAACATGCCTCTCATCTCTCATTATAGAGGTCATGGAGAATAGCTACAGAATAAAGGTCTGGAGTGAAGAAGGAATTGTCAAACCTAGACAATATGCTGTTTTGCTTTGTTTAACTGTATGTTTTTATAACAAAGAAGGTTTGTATTTGAGGTTGGAAAAATTCACTGGGAAGTGACAGCAAAGAATCAATAAAACAAAAAAAAATGCCCTTCAAGGGCACAGTAAACCTCATGAGGCACATTCATTTAAGGAAGCTGCTGGATGTGCTGTGCTTGAGAATTTATCAAGGGATTGCTGTGCCTGCAACACAGTAGGTGCTCCCTATATGGTTTTGGTGACTGGTATAGCTTACAACTTATTGCAGAGACTTCAAGTCCAAAGGAACCTTCATTTTAGGTTTTGCTCTAACAGCCAAGGAAACTGAAGAGAGCATAAGGGTTGACATTATCTTCAAGAATATCAGGGCCTTTCCTCCAGAGACAAACTATATTGTGCAAAGCAATAAACTGAAAATTAGCATCCAAAGAGCAGTCCTGAATTCTTCTGCTACCCCTGAGATCTATAGTGAAGATACAGCATCCAGAGAAGTAAAATATTTTCAGTGAAAGCCAAAGAAGAAAAGCTGAGGTAAATGAACCTTTCCTTAATGAATCAATGCATTTGCACAGTAATTGTGCTGAGAAGGTTGCTTTAGAGAAGTAAGTATACTACTCCCGGCAGTGTTTGCATAGGGGTTATTAAATCGCAATGAAATGACTACAACAACAGTAAAATGCTGTTTGATTTTCTAATTATTATTGAAGAATGCCTCCTGAGCCCAGTCTCTGAGACATCCATCCCTTTTGAATCAGCTGCTGCTCACAGGGCTTCTCATGCATTATACATTAAACCCAAAGAGCAATTTCAGAGGGAGGGTTTCTGGAGGGGAGTTCCATGCTGCTCTTTTCAATTTGGGGATGGAAAAAAAAGAGAAAGGGTGTGGTGAAGGGTAGCATTTTGAATTTTTGTAATGGTAAGTTGAAATAATTACTTTTTTAAAAAGAATGTTTTGTAAAAGGACCTACTGTTGGCATTTTGTTAGTCTGATGATCTCTTAGCCAATAATGACATATTTGCATGTCAGTTACATAAAGAGTTTTAACTCTCTGTTATGCTAAAATATGAAATAATTATCTTATGAAATGGGTCAGTGTAGTGGAAGCATGGATCTCATAGCCTTCTGCCACCAATTTGACAATTAAGAAATAGCTCACTAATACATTTTTGATTCAAAAAAATCAAATCATTATTAGTATTAGAGCAAATTTGTGCCTAGTTTATTTCAAAGGAAATATTTATCTCTTTGGGAAAGGGTTCTACTCCCTCATTTGAATAATGGACAATAGATTATTGATGAAGATACCAGGCACTACAGAATTGAAATTGCCCAGCTTCTAGACCACAGAATAATAAATACATTCCAGAAGTAGTTTCTCTAGCCAATTTAAGATTACGTACATCATAACACTGGAAGTATGCAAAACTTGAGAGTAGTAGCTATAGTTTAGTTTGATTTACCTTTTCCTCTCTAAATTGGCCACAGATGATTAAGCAGATTTTGAATAAAATAATTATCTAACATTTTGTGAGATTAAAGAAAAACTTTATAACTTTCCAGCTCCTTCAACTGTGTGCTTTAGGTATGTTAACCCTTTTGTTCATTTAATCATTCTTCTACCAAAATCATTGAAAGGAAGAGATAAACTTGTTTCCAAAATGATGCCCTGAGCATTATCATAGTGGCCATTTTACAGATGCCCTGTCATGGTTGGGAGCAAAACAAAAACAAAGTAACATCATCCAGCCTAAGCTTAAATATTAAAGTCCTCTGGGTCATAGAGCAGTTAAAAATAATATTTCTATTTCAATTATTCAAATCTTTCTCACTTAGAACCTCCTTTTCAGGTGATCTGTAGGTCTCTCTCCACCCCTTCTTATCCTAAATATTAATTTGTTCCTTAAGCAAGGTTGTTTATTTTAGAATTAGACATGAGCAATTAAGTTCCCAGAACTGGAAGTTTAGAGTAGTTAGCAAGAGATTTTCTCATTCTATTCCCAATCTCACAGCTAATTATCAAGAAAACAGAACTAACACAAATTTGAATATCCAGCTAGATTTCAATTCTGTAAGAATGTGCGCCCCCCCCCCATTCCTATTTCAGAAAAGTTGAAGGTTACAAAGGATAAAGAAAGGATAATTAAATGAAAGGTAGTCCATTTCAGGTTTAAATAAAATATTTTAAACATCCTGGAAGAGAATCTAAGACTGAATAACTTGATAGAGAGCTACTGAAATTTATTGGGGGCAGGGAAGGGGGGGGGGCGGAACCTGGTCAGACCTGTGCTTCAATAAGATCATTTTGACAACTGACTGGGAGATGGACTAAAGAGAAAAGAAACTTGTAACAGAGAGACCAACCAGCAAGCAATTGCAGTAGTCCAGGAGTGAGGTAAGAAGGGTCTGTGGTTACCAGAGTGGTAGCAGTGTCAGAATAAAGAATGGTGCACAAGTAAGAGATGCAGTAAGGTTTTTACCTTATTATATATAAATTATCCATAATTTATATATATAATATAATATATATATATATATTATATATAAAATCCACAGATCTTGGCACAAGATAGATATGAGAGGTGAGAAAGAATGAGGAGTCAAAGATAATACCTAAACTATGAGCCTGGATGACTAGGAAGATGGTGGTGCCCCGACACCCCCTCCCCAAATGTAATAGGGAATTTCAGAAAAGGGAAGGGTTTGAGTGAAAAGATGTTGAGTTCACTTTTAGATATGTTGATGTCTATGTGACATCCAGTTTGAGATGCCCAAAGGGTAGAGATGTGGGACTGGAGGTCAGCAGAGAGATTCGGCCTGGATAAATTGGTTGATTTGAGAATCATCAGCATAAAGATAATTGAATGAATGGGAGATGATGAGATCACGAAGTCCAGAGTACCCATGCTCTGTAAGGGAATAGTCAAGTAGCTAAGTGACCTTTGTGGACTGGATCAGCAATGGAACTATCCTTCTAACAGAAATAGTGACCCCTTCAATAAACAAGGCCAGTTGGACTAACAGTCCTTCTGAGACATCATGCCCAATGGAGATCTAACCAAGCCTAGGAAAAAGAGAAGTGACTTGTCCATCACTGATATTTTGATGATTATGATAATATATGATAATATGATTTATATATATGATAATATGGTTTATTTTATAAGAAAAACTACCAAAGCTTATAAAGATTGAGGTACAAGGGATAAGGAAGGGTTTATAATAAGGACTGGGGGAGGTGAAGGGACCAAGGGAATATAGAGGTACCCCCTGTGCTGAGAGATGATTTTTGTAATTCCCTCACACTCAACCCACAAGAGAGGTACCTCTGGGTAATGTTAGGTTAAGGATGACAAGGCCAGTGTCTTTGACTGGACTAGTGGGGAATACAGGATTTTACTTCTTCAAGGCTTGATTGGTATTTGAAACCCCAGAAGTCCCCCTTGTCTGGCAGGCAGACTGTCACTGTTGGCTTTCGTTGTTCAACTGAGGCTAATGGCTAGTCTAGCTCACTGCCTTCTCTTTCCTTGTTCTTCCTTCAATTTGAATCTGTATTAGAGGGTTGGTTTGGATATAATGGAGGAAAAGTAGATGATAAATGTCCATCCAGAAGGTAGAAGGAGGGTGAGATGGATTTCCCCCCTTCGGTCTTCCTCAAATATGTCTCCCCACTAACCCTGCCTTTACTCCCCTCTAATAACTTATTTTAATGGGTGAAATTCTTCCCTTGGGGAAAGAGAGAGAAATCGACTCTCTCCCTCTTCCAATATGACAAGGAAGTCAATTTAGGATAACTGATGACTTTATTTTAATAAATTGTGGTTAGGGGTAAGATAAGCAAGATGTCTGCAGGTCGGAGTCCTGTAGAGGAAAGAGGATAAAGGAAGTCCCTGTCTGTCTAAAATATCTTTTTCCCTCCCTCCAAAGTTGAGAGACTCGGGCTTGCCAGCCTGGTCTCTAAGAGGTTCAGGGTTTTGTGACCCCTGGTCTATCACAGCAGAGCCAATGTCCAGACCCAGGGTGTCACAGGAGCTGTGTGAGATCTTCTTATGCTGTTCTTATTCTCAGTTTTTGTCACAATTCTTGGTATCTCTGGGGGGAAATGTGGTTAGGTTCAATGAGGGATTTGAATAGCTCAGGAGAGAAATCTCTGATCATACTATCACCTTTAACTGTCTCAAGATAGAGAGATCAACTACCTCTCCCTGGAAACTCCTCTTCCCTCAAGATTCCAAGCCTTCTCAACCATCCCTTGCTGTGGATATAAACTTTTGCATGTCTTCCAGGCTCTGTCCTTCAAAGTCTCTGGATCATTCCTCTATCACAAATCTGACTGCAAGTTTCTATTTTCAAAGTGGTTTAATAATTCTAGTAATAAGAGAAAAGGGATAGGGTTGTGGGAATAAGAATCCCAACGGGTTTTCTTTGCTTCTTCTTCAGCTGAGTCAAAATGGCTCAGCTTCAGCTTCTCTATCTTCTCCTCTAGTCACTGTCTCTATCCTAACTAAATAAATGGTAAGTGTCCTTCTTTTGAAGGCCAAAGGATGGAAAGGATCTTCAGGGTGACTCCCTGAAGTTAAGGGATCAACCCCTTTCAGCAGATGTTGTTGTTTGGTTCTTCCTCTAATGGATACTTTCAAACATACAGGAATCTTCTCTCTTCTTCTGGGTAAGGGAAATAGAGGCAAGACTTTTCCACAAGTTGGGATCTAGAGCTCCTGGTCCTTGCTCCTCACTCAACCAAGTTCAGAGGGCAAAGATTCTTTCTTTTTAACAGTTTCTCCCACAATCCTCTTCTCTCACTCTGTCACTCCCCCTCCCATCGAATTCCAAATGAGGGCTGCTTAATCTTAGTGTGCAGAAATGCAAAAGCTTGATTCTCAGTTTTCCTTTCCACAAGCTCCATAGTTCCACTGTGGTAAGATACTGTTGTCATATTTGTTCCCTATAGTGTCCCTCACTACCCTTGTACCTAAAATTTGTATCCAGTCTCCTGTCCTTCAACTTCATATGTATTCACAAGAACATTTTCCCCAGTTTTCTTTGAGAAATGTAACTTTTGTTCTTGATGTGCCAATTGAATAAATGTCTTTTTAAATTGAGTATATTGTAATGAATGTAAATGGAGACCATGACAGTGGAAATTCGTGAGTAAAAGGATGAATCACTAACAGGATTATTTAAAAAGTGCTCACTTCCTTTAAGGTTGCAGTATTGCAGTAAGAATTCTAGTTGGAGAGGTAAACCCAGAAGATGTATAATAGTGCATTGTCACATGAAAACTGAAAAAAAATTTTAATAATATCCTTTACTGAGGTAACAGTATTAGTTATAGCCACAGTCTGAACCTGTAAGGGGAAAGAGAGAAGATAAAATAGCATGGCTGGCTTCTCCCATCCTCCCACTCTCATTCATCTCTCCATTTGGAATCAAGTAAAACAAAGGAATAAATGAAGTAGATTAAAAGAGAGTAGCTCTTAGCACTTGGAAAGCAAAAAGAGAAATTGTCCAAGCTGGTCTACAACAAATAAACTATCTTATTGCATCTTAGATTGTCACTGACAGGTCCTGGATCCCAGGGCTCATCTCTATCACTAGAAATGACAAGGCGCCTACAATTTAACCTATGGTGGAAAAATTCAGCAAATGGATGCCAGTTGGGAAGCTATCCTGGTGACTTATACATCCTTCTCCACCCCTCTATTAAGGCTTCTTCCTGGATGTGGGAGGCAAGAATTTGAACCAGAGCCAGAAAACCCAGAAGTCCCCTAGAGAAAAATTCTAGAACTTTCTGATAGGTTCAGAGACTTCCAACATTGTCACTGATATCCAAGAGAAGTGCTTCATAAGTAAATTGCTTTATTTATATCTGACTAAGTACTTTGATATTTGGAATATTTAGATCAAGAACTGAGAAATTCTTATATTATCAAGGACTGTGAACTTATTGAGGGGTAGGGGACAGAGGAATCAGTTCTTTGTAATATTCTAAGGAACTCAAAATTCTAGTGAAAAAAATATAAATAATTTATATCAGCTCTATGTTACATCTACATAAATATAGCCTGGAAAGAACAATGGGCTTTGAATTAGAAAAGAAAAAAATCAAAGGTTTTCTGGTTTCAA
The DNA here is from genome assembly GCF_027887165.1 of Monodelphis domestica. Classification (NCBI taxonomy): domain Eukaryota; kingdom Metazoa; phylum Chordata; class Mammalia; order Didelphimorphia; family Didelphidae; genus Monodelphis; species Monodelphis domestica. The sequence goes on from NC_077229.1 coordinate 535,025,186, forward strand.
GCCAGAGACCTACAATTTGTATTCTAATAGCAAGGCATTTAAACACTCTTTTTCCTCATCTGCAAAATGGAAATGAAAATACTTCCACTGCACAGGAATTGTGGTGAGAAAAGTGACTTAAAAGCTGCAAAATGTTACACAAATGTGAGCTATTAGTACTAATTTATTAATAAAAGAGATGTGAAAGGTTGTAGTAGAAAGAAACACAATGTAACTAGCTATTGAAATAGACACAAGAAAAGATCTATAAAGAAAAAGAGAGAGACACTTTTACTGTATATCATTGTCATGTTTTGGCATTTCAAGATATTTGAATTAAAGTATTTTAAAGATATATATAATTTTATAATTATAGGAATATGTTTAAGGTCATTTATTAGTACTCCTGGACTGACTAGAACATGCTCCTACAAATTCATTCTCTACTTGATTCTGTCCTTTCTCAATTCAGAAAATTCAATTAATTCTTGCATTTTTCAAGATGTGGAAACAAGGTCTGTAGAAAGCATAAGTGGAATGGAAGATACATGATTATGATTTGATAGATAAGCAAGAATGATAGGAATTGATCTCTGGGTAACCAAGGTTATTATGACTATAGTACACAAGATGAAGTAGTAGAGGAGCCAAGTGGAGACAATCATTACCTCATTGGAGGGTTTCAATCTAGAGACAACCAGAGCCAGAAAAACCTATCAGAAGGTCATAGCAGTTGTCCACTATGGCCATGATGCAGTCCTATACTGGGCTGTTAGCAAGCAAATAGAAAGAGAAAAGGATGAATTTGAGAGATGTTGTAAAAATGGAATCCACAGGTCCTGGTAATTGTGGTGGGTGAAAGATGAAATGACTCAGGAAACAAACGTTTGATCTTTTGACAGGATCAATTTAGTAAGGAATGCATGCCAATTGCCCAAAAACTGGATTCTGGTCCCTTGTTCATCTTGGGGCTAGAATGCTGAATACAGGGAGATTCAGGTTTTTATACATAAAAAATGATCAAATGATCCCAATTAATTAAAAGGCAATAATACAACATAAGGTAATCTGATTTCTAATTGGAGAAAAGATTAGAGGCTTTCCAAGTTGAGAGGGGAAGAGTGAACAGTTGCAATTCCTTGAACTGAGAAAAATAGGTACAGATGTCTATAAACAATCAAAGGAATATGAAAACAAAAAATGATTAATTGATCATTATCATGCCAGTTTTCAGATAAGACATATGAGCTGCTTGAGATGTACAATAATGAGAAACTCCTTACATCAGTTTTAGGATCTGATTGGGTTTCTGGTCAGCATAACCTAGGTCTAGTTGAAGCTCTCGCAATAACAGGTACAGGTCATCCAGTTTCCCAGCCACAAAAAGATAGGTTCAAACAATGCAATAAGATTTTCTCCCAATTCACAAAATTGAATAATGTTCTCACAGGACAGAATTTGTTCTAGAACCATATTTGAATGGAAAAGGAGGTGAGCTAGTTCCAGAACAGAGTCACAAGATGGAGTCAGTGTGGTTTAATTCCCACAAATAACCACTTGCTGTTCTAATTCCCTCAATTACATTATAACTAACTGACTGAACAAGAGAAGTGAAAGAAAGAAGTGTTAAAGATGGCCCCAACATTATGTGCACTGGAAACCAGTTGAGTCATAATGCCATGCATAGAAATATTGACACCAAATGAAGGAACAAATTTAGAGAGAAACAAGTTCAATTTTGTACTTATCGAGTTTAAGACTCTTGTATGACATCTGGGTGGATATTTCTAATAAGCATTTTCCTAATAAGGTAGTATATTAAGGTGTATATTAATACACCTGGAGCTCAGAAGAAAAGTTAGTCCTGGATTTGAGAATCCTCTGCATAGATATGGACACCAAAGCCAAAAGAGTTCATTTGATCAATAAGAGAGAGCAGAAAAGAGGTCAAGAACATATAACTGTTTCCAAGGTACTTAATAAATGTTTGTTAAATTTAGTTGTATGACTTTAAGTAAATCATTTAACCTGGATTTCATTTTTTCTAAAGTAAGGAACTTGGTCTAAATATTCTCAAAGATCTCTTCCAAGTCAAATCAAGAAGCATTTACTGTAATTACTGTATACCAAAGCACTATAGTAAGTACTAAAGAGACAAAGAAGGGGTAGGGAAATCCCTGCCCTCAGGAAGCTCACAGTCTAATGGGGAAGACAACTTGAAAACACTTTGAATAAACAACATATATACAAAATAAATTAGAATTAGCCCTGGAGAGAAGGGAACTAGCATTGATGTGGAAAAGGGAACGTAAATCCTGTACACTATCACTGTCAAGTAGGCATCCAACCTTTTCTGGAAGAACTTCTTCCTATACAATGGAACATATTACCTCCTAAGGTGGTCCATTGCATTTATTTATTTAATAGCTCTCTTTCTTTGCATTTCCTTCTCTTCTATTCAGTCTTCATCTGTTCTATAACTTTCACTCTTTCCTCCTAGTTCGATACATGGGATAGAACAACTCCAAACTCTATTCCAACATCAATTTAGCGCATAGATTCTAACATTTCTACTGAAATTTCCCCAAAGAGATCTTCTACTTGTTCCTGTAGCAAAATAGATTTGATACTGCTGAAATAGAGTGGTTTTTATCAGGAAATCTCTCTGTCACTTTGTTAAATATTTTGAAACAAATTAAAACCTGAATTGAGAAAAACATTTCCACAATCACTTTAGCAATAAGAATATTGTGGAAGTTGAATGGGTTGGAAAAGCAGGGAAATATTGATTTCTAAAATCTGGGATGGAATTTTAAAACGTTTCCTATAAGTATTGTTACTCCAAGCAAAAAAAAAATGATCTCAAAGGACCCTGCAGTTCCAAACAGCTACCATCACTTCCCTGCTGACTTTCTACAAAAACATGCTACTGTGAATTTAACACTTTTTATAATCCATCAACTAATCTCTATCATCTGTTTTGGGGAATTATTATTACTAAGAGTCAAAGCTTAGTGTAGTTATTTTTACTTCTTTTGAGGAGGAGGGATTGTTTGTCTCTTTGGTCTTTAGGTAGCTTAGATTAGTAGAAGCAGGTTCATTGTACTAATGAAATAGTTTCATTCAAACTCCTCTCAAAATTCTAATGAAAGATGTTGATGTTCTCACATGCAGTTAAAACTGCTTTCACCATGAAATATTTCTAGAAGGTATATTTCATCTAATATACTTTAAATGCAGGTGAAAAAGGAGTAGAGAACTGAAGAATTAGCCTTTTAGTTTGACAGACATTATTATCTCATATAATAGATTTTCAAAAATATCCTTTATCTATTCTTCAGTTTAATTTGTTCATTGAGACAGATGAAATATTTTTTCTATTTAATTGTAAGTAGTCACAACAACTATGTTATTAGACTCAATAAATCATTCCAGTGCTTCCTTAGTATCTCTACTTTCTATGGAGAATTCCCTCTCCCACCAATTATCAATGATTTTCTAATTATTTTGTATTTATTTATCTTTTCAGATGTTTTCTCCCATAGTCTATAAACTCCTAGAAGCCAGGGAGTAGTTCATTCTTGTCTTTTTTCCATAATGCCTAATACACAGCTGACACATAATAGGTGCTTAATACATGTTGGTTGACTGGATGGATGAATGTATGAAAAAAATGACATGTGGTCCTAAAAAGAGCCCAAATGAGAAGAAAAGGGAAAGGAAAAAGGAGATTTGTACAGGAGAGTGAGGAGGAAAATGATATATTTTCTTCTTCTTGTATCTTATATTCATATCATCTTCTAGGCCTATAATTCAGTAAATAGAATTCTGTGAAATGCAACCCAACAAAAGTGATAATGTACTGCTGACCTGAAATAAAATACAAATTCTAATTCTAGAAATCAAGCCATGAACATTTAATTTCAAATATCTGACTCACTGGCTTTCCATAACAACATTTTCTGAAGTGGCATGAAATTATTTTGGCAGTATTACAACCTTGTCTTTCATGTTAAAAATCACCATTGAACAGTCTTAACATCTGTGAACAATTCCCTTGTGTTCTCCATACATACTAGTAAATTCAGCTTTCTCTAGTATCTCAAATGCAATGACAAGTAGAAAGTCATACACACAACTGCAAGTTCATATGAGCACTGTACAGAATAGTTTCTGCTCGTTGAATTATGTACAACCTACTTGCATTCTGAGATAGTATTGTTTGCAATTTAAAATGACATTCATTTTTTACATAACTCATCTCTGCAGGAAGTTTTAACCAATTCACAAACAGAGTGGCATACAGAGTAAATTACCAACAACTAAAATTTAATTGTATTTCATTGGGAGTTTCAAAAAAAAGTTTTTTAAAAGTTGTAAAAATGGCAAAATACATGTATATTCTAAAAGGATATTTATGTAAGGTTTTTTAGGTATTTTAGGTACTCTTAGGCTGAGACTCCAATCTAACTTCTAGGAATTCAATAATTGGATGATTTAGATTGCCTTAGCGTATGTGAATACTCAAAACTGAAAAGGTTCAGCTTTCTACCTTTCTACCAAATGACATTAAAATTGTATTTGGAAATTTGAGAGCTTAAACATGAAAAAAAAAAATCCAGAGACATTTGGTTGAATAAAAAAGGGGAAATAGTAAAAGACCTACTAACTTTAGCTGTAAGAAGAAAAAAATCCATTTAGAGCCATGACTGCCTTCAAATTAATTTAACAAGTATTTAATTTATTGAGCAGTTCCTATGATCAATACTACTACTATGATATAATATGACTAAAATGACACAGTTCCTATGATACAATACCACTATAATCAAGGATACCATTATAGTAATCATAGTCCACTTTTCAAGAAATGAAGATCTCAAATATCTTTAAGGCATATATGTATCCAATGGAAACATTTGATTGTATCAATTGAAATAACTTGCTCAAGGTGAAAATCCAAATAGGGAGGGAAAAAAACCTTTGTATTTTTTAACCTGACCTCAGTTCTAGTCACAATACTGTGTTCCAATGTGGTTTATGGAAATGAGGCATCAATCGTAAGAAAAAAGGGCAATATTTCATTAATTGATCCAAGATACAGAATTTAAATTATGAGAGATGCTCAGCCATTAGGTGAAAAGTTTATATAAAGGCAAAATACTAATATGATGTCTGCATGGTACAGAAAGCCCAAAATGTGGTTCATCTTAAAAATTGTTGTATTCAGTGGACACCATCTATAATGAAGTAAAGCCATTAACAATTTTCTGTTGTTTCTTGGGTAAAGTCAACATGTGGCATATACTTAATGTTAAGATTGATGTATACTTAACTCAAAGATTTTGAGTAGAATGTTTTAGAATATACATAAATTTTCTCTGTTATTTTTGAATTGGGGTCAATAATTTTCCTTAATGTAATAAATTAATATAATAATATGAGTAATAGCCAGTTTGGGATTTTAGCAATATATAGAGAGCAAATAAACCAGAAAAGGCTTTGTCTAGTCTCTGCAATTGATTCTAATCATTATATTTCTATCATTAAAATACCTAAAATTAAGGGTCTAGAAGTGAAAATTTATTTCTCTCATTCATATAGACATAATTTTTATATAGGATAATTTGATGGAAATAAAGAAAATTATTATTTAAAAGATGAAAGAAATATTATAGTCCTTTGAGTCCTAAACAGCTACAAAACAATTTCAAAACTGATATATTGAATGGAACCCAAGATGGACCAGATACTTTTCACATCCAAACATGAAATTTCTGTTAACATATGTAAATAAAGGGAAATCAACTATTAAAAATAATCTACAGCAATATTTTTATATTTCTTTTTAGATTATCATCCATTAAAATATCATATCATTCACTAGCAGTGACACTCTGAAGATTAACATGATAATACTAATAAGGTTCTCAGAGTTCTTTAGACACAAAAGATGTTTAAGTACAAAATAATGTTTTTAAAACTGAACATTGCTACCATTCTGAGTATATGGAACTGAGATGTACAAACCTAAAAACCTCATTTTAATCATTCAAGAGTTTGCCCTTGGCCAGTACATATCATTATCCATCTCAGTCTCTGTTATTCTTATTCGTGTCCTTAAAAAATAGAGAATTTACTCAAAGTACTAGGGAGCCATTCTCAGGTTCTTTTCAGCCCTCAAGTTATCCATACAAAGTACATTGGGTAACCTCTTGTCTTATATTTATAGGCCTGAGAAAATCTGCCATCAGTTCAAAATGATGGGCTATTTGATGGTCCAAAGAAATCACAAAGTATGTTTACTTTTACTACCAAGCCAGAAAACACAATTCAAAGCAAAGGAACTGCATGACAAAATAAGAAAAATAGCAATATAATATTTTCTCCATAAGTCTAAGGCATATCTTCCCACAAATTTATATATTACGTGCTTCTTGTGGGAAGACAGGACACACCTAAATAACCTGCACCAAGGGTTCAAGACATATGTAACACATGGAAAGCATAAGTAGCCAGGACAAATGGATGGAGATGAAACTTCTAACTCCAACATTACAAGTCCATCTTTGTAATTTAGGGATATAATCATGATGCTCCCATTTAGTCTGTTGGTTTCATATGGCTTTTTTTCCCCAAGGATACAGGCATAGTACATAGTCCCTGTCAGGTATCGTTCCCTATTGATTTTGTTCGATTATATACTTCCATTAGTCTCATGTCTTCTGAGGTTATGTCTGCCACCAATTTCTTGACTTCAGATCTTTTGGGGATCAGATAGCTATTGCAAGAATTTATTTTTAATATACTATATTAGGTTCTATTTCAAGGTTGTTGATCAGAGAGAATTTTTGCATATTTTATGTCTAGGTTCTAGGTCAAAGACTTTACTTTTTATATTGTCTTTATCCTTAAGAATCCAGATGAATAGGGGACAACTGGGTGGCTCAGTGGATTGAGAGTCAGGCCTAAAGACGGGAGGTCCTAGGTTCAAATATGGCCTCAGACACTTCCCAGCTGTGTGACCCTGGGCAAGTCACTTGACCTCCATTGCCTAGCCCCTTACTGTTCTGTTTTGGAGCCAATACACAGTATTGACTCCAAGATGGAAGATAAGGGTTTAAAAAAAAAGAATCCCAATGAATGTCCTCCTTTTAACAAAATTTGGTTAATAGAAAAGTGAGACAAGGAATCTCTTTGTGCCTATAGGGAGAGGAAGGTTATATAGCTTGATGGACAACCTCCTAATTAGTTCTTTACCAGTTAGAAATGTCTTGAGATGTTCAAGGGAGGGGCTGAGTAATAAGCTCCTAAAATTCTGTTTATAATTCTGCCTGCTGGAGTTTCAGGTCCCTTGAGCAACAGGCCTCTTTGGCTTTAAATTACCCTATGTTACAGACAAAAGAGTGGCTGCCATAATCTGTGACCACGAAAATATGGTTTCAAGACTGTGAATTGCCCAAACTGTAAAGATAATTTTTAGTGTCTTGATTTTATATCAAAATAAAGTGGTCGCCATGGGAAAAATTCCCAAATATGAAATACCCAAGTCAGCTGGGTTTTATGGAGTTTTTAATTAATACAAATGAAGGAATTAAGGGAAAGGAGAGCAAGAGTAAGAGAAATATAGTATGAAGGCTAGGGTCTAGGCCAATGGCCTAGGCCTTTCTTTTTAAAGAGAAAACTAAGTCAGTCTATAATCACTCACCACAAGATTTGTCCCAAGCAAGATTCTAGTGTTCAGAGAGACCCAGCTACTCCAACAAGTCCGAGCTCCAACTCAGCTTCCAAAGCTGAATCTCCTTTTCAGAGGCCTTCTGACCTCCTTTTAAAGAGAATTTTCTCCTATGTCACCTCCCCTAAATTTTCACATCTACCAATCACAGTAGACATTTTCCAAAGGACTGACTCACACCTAAGTAGACTAAAATTTTTGAGTAATTCACACCTGAGTAGACTAATCTTGTCCTTTGCAAGTTGCCTGATTAATTTGATCTTCATAGATACTTAGAACCCCTTTGTATTAGAGCTAAAAATAGACCTAGCTTAAGGGTTCTGGCTTCACTTTAAGTATGGGTTGGGGACTTTTCATTGTTCAATCAGCAGTTTACAACTTTATCTTCCCCTAAAGTATGCCTAAGTATAGGTGGAGTAATGTTAGAGTTCCCACCTTCCTGACCAAAGTCCCTTCATTGTTTTAAAATGGGGAATGGTCCTAACCAAATGTTCTAAGGTAGAGTCTGAGAATTTTTAAGATTCACAAGTCTGAGAAATTTTAAGATTCACTCCTACAAATTAATGATTTCTCTCTTTTGCAATATGACTTGCCACATTCTGTTCCAGTTTAAAAAATGATAATCAATCTTTATGGAGAAGTTGTAATTGGTAATTTGCAACTATCTGCTTATACTCACCATGTTTATTTTTTTCACAGAGGTACTTATTTGTTTAGAGAGATTCCATCATTTGTAACCATAGATAATTACTGGGGGAATATTGCTATTAATAATATATGGTTTTGTATCAGCCTACAGTTTTGAAATAATTGGGTAAAATAAAACATTTAGGCAAAACCCATATTAATATTAACAACATATATATAGGAAGGTGCTGGCATTTTAGGACCTAGTATAGCTCAGATCCACAATAAATATCCCAATAAAAGTCAACAGTTTGGACAATGGTCACGAAAAAATTTCCACTTCTAGGACTGAGGATGGGGAAGACCTGGGGGACCTGACAGAACCCCATGGAAACTCTAAAGAGAAGCACATTGGAATATATGGAAAGTCCAGTGTGAAGCATCCCAGTGCCATATCAGGAAGGTAGGCTGAGGACTCTGAGCAGATCAGCACCAAAGCTCTAGTGGCAGGAAAACACAAGCCTAGAGCAGTGTTTAGGCAGGCTATACCAAACCAGAATCTAGAAATCTGTTTATGACCCAAAACCTAGGAGACTTGGGCCTGAGCAATAGCAAGAGGAGATGAGATAAGACAATCTTGAATAAGATGGAGCCTAGCATTAATTACTGCACTAAGCAGGACCTACTTCACTACATAGGAAAAAAAGTAATGAACTTTTACCCAATCACAAGCCCCCAAACCAGAAACTAAGGTTGAATATCTGAGTAAAAAAGATAACATTTAATGCAGTGAAGCAAGACTTTGGATTGAGAGGTGTCTAAAAGATAAACCCAAAAAAAATCAAGTCTCAGAGAATAGAATGTCCTGGCTAGAAGGACAAGAGTAACTAAAAGAATAGGAAAAAAGAAATGCAAAATGGAATGGAAACAAGAATGAATACATTAGAACAGATTGGGGCAAAGCTTATATAAGAACTGAATATCCTAAAAATTAAAATGGGTCAAATAGAAAATAATTTTTAAGATTGAAATATTTTAAATCAAAAGTTTTTTTTTAAATACAAGAAATGTAAAGACTAAAAGTATGGGGTATTTCTCCCCCACAAAGTTTCCTGAAAGCAAGTTAAGAAGAGATAATTTAAGGTCTACCTGAAAACCCAGACCAAAAAAAAAAAATATGGTCACCATATTTCAAGAAACCATGAATTAAAACTACACAGATGTCTTGGAACCAGAAGACAAAATGAAAAATAGAAAGAATCCACTCTTCAGACTTGAAAAAAATACCAAAAACAAAAATTCCCAGTAACATCACAGCCAAATTCAGAACTAGCAAGTCAATGGAAAAAAAAATACTGCAAGTAATCAAAAAAAGAATGTGGCAGAGTAGATAGAGTTTCAAGCTTAAAGTCAGGAAGATTAAATTTCCTGAGTTCAAATTTGGTCTCAGACACTTACTAGCTATGTCACCCTAGATAAGTAACTTAACCCTGTTTGCCTCAGTTTTCTTATTTAGAAAATGAACTGGAGGAGGAAATGGCAAGCCACTTCTGTATCTCTTGCAAAGAAAACCCCAAATGGGATTATGAAGAATTGTACACAACTAAAAAGACTGAAAAAAAAGACTAGGAGTATCAAGGAGTCGCAATGAATATGATAGGACTTGATTAATGTCTGTTACAAAGAAGAGAACTTGGAAAATAATATTCCAAAAGGTAAAAAAAAAGAAAAAAGAGTCATAATGAATAAGATCGTACTTGATTAATGTCTGTTACAAAGAAGAGAAGTTGGAAAATGACATTCCAAAAGGTTAAAAAAAAAACCTAAATAGAAAAACTAAGCATAGTCCCAAAGGCAGGAAGTGGCCCTGTGACTTTGTTTTACTTGGATATTTTTTCTCATGATTTTATGGCTATTTTAAAAAATGTAATCATTTTATGTATTATTCTCTTTTTCCTTCTCTTTTCATCTCTTTATATATTTCCCTTATTTTCTTCATAGTTTTAATATTTGTCATTTCAATAACATAAAATACTCCATTACATTGCATTTATGTTATTTCCAACTACAAAGCTGCCATGAAAAGTTTTTACCCTCTCAATAATGCTATTAGAGTCTAATCCTCATTATGGGATCCCTAGGTCAATAAGTACTGAACAGCTTTATAGCTTTTAATACATACACACACACACACACACACACACACACACACACACACACACACATTTTATTTTATTTTGAAAATTCACAGATGCTCCAGCAATGTAATTTTAGGCCTATCGCTCCATGTTCCTATCAACATTTAATTTGATCACTTTAAACCATTTGGTTTTTGGTTAACATAGATTACTGGGACCATATTTATTAGATTGCTCCTTAGAAAGCAGACATAATCTGTTGCCAGTATCATATTCTCTCCAAAACCAAGTCTTTCCTGCTTGGTCATACTCAGTGGAACTTTTGTTCCAATGCCACAGCCCCTCAGGTATGTAGGATTGCACCCATAGTATGATAAAAGTTAAAGTGAAACTTTTGCAGAATATTTGTTTTCTCTAAAAAAATTGTCCCACCAGAAACTATGTTTAGATTCTGTTTATACTCAGGCTTAAATCAACAGCTAACCTCCTGCTGGTGTGTGTGAATCTCTAGATATCTATCATATTTAACTTATCTAAGGTCCTACACATCTCCTTAACTTCTTTCTTATTTATTTTTTAGTTAGATTTCTCTATTTCTGACAGGAGAAAATTGAAATCCCCCACTATTATCACTTTGTTATCTATTTCTATCTATTTTTATATAGTCTCTCCTTGATCTATTGTCCAGGTGTTTGTTTGTTTTTTTAGATAAGATGTTTCATATTCTATTCTATTATTTCATTCTTTTGATTTTATTTTATTATTTATCTTAGAAAATCATTAGCATCCTCTTGTCCAGTTCTAATTTTAATATGTTATTTTCTTCGGTGAGTTTCTGGATCTCATTTTCCATTTGAGGTATCTTTCATTATTTTCTTGCATTCCTCTTGTTTTTCTAATTTTTACTCAATCTCTCTCATTTGGTTTTTTATGTCTTTTAAGAGGTCTTCCAAAAGCTCTTTTTGAGCTAGTGGTCATTTATTGCATTTCTTTGCTGTTTTGGAAGTAGGCATTTTTGCTTCACTGTCCTCTGAGTTTGAGCCAAGGTCTTCTCAGTCTCCATAATAGCTATCAATAGTTGAGATCTTTCTCCTTTGATTCATTTATTTTATTTATTTAGTTTTAATTTTAGAACCCAGGCTTGCAGATTTAATTATTGGCTTAATTAATTACTGTCATATGCTACCTCAGGTTTCAGTATTGTTTTTGCATTAATTTTAACTGGATCATATTTAGTTATTCCATTTTTTATAGACTAGGGCCTGAAGTAATTCCAGATCGCCCACTCACACCCCAGTCCATGATTAAACTGAGGTGGTCCTACCAGAGCCCATGGCCAGTTCTGCCACTGCTACTGCAAGTAGCCAATCTGCCTCCACCTGTGGTAGCAACCTGGGACTCCAGTTTCCTGAGAGTGACCACAACTGAGGAGGCCCCATTTATTTCCTTGGCCCTCACTTCTACCTACCTTCCATTCCTCCTATTCTGCTGCTATAGCCTAGGGCAGAACAGGTATCTAGTCCATGTTCCTTGAACCTCCAAAGTCTTTCATTTGCTAGCAACCACAAGACTTGAGCTTCTGCACTTCGGACATGTTGCCTACAGAATCCACAGGGTCTATTCCTTCAATGCCTAGCTGTGGGCCAGTGGGCGTCTCCAGAGCAGAAAATTCTAGAGACACAGTTGCTCCCAGGGCACCCTGCTGGGGATTCCAGTGGCATCCTTGAGGGTACAGGCTCCAGGGCTCAGCAAACAAGATAAGGTTGTCAATATTGCCCTCAGGGTTTTGCCTGGTTGATTCTATTCTGTTTACTTTGTTCCTTCCCCAGGGCATACTGTGGTGGGAGAGGAGCCAGGGAAGAGGAAAGTTTTGATCCGGAGCAGCAGAGAAGATGGTGATGTCATCCATAGAAATAAGTACACTAAGAGTAAGGGAAAGTTTTCAAGGAAGACTGCAAGTTCGTTTTTTTTCCTTATTGAGTTTGGAATGCCAACAATAAGCTGGAGATGATGATTTTGGAATCATTTTAGAGATGATGATGCCACAGGTTTTGTTGAAATTAATAAGAGAAGGAGTATAGAGTTAGAAAGAGGAATGGAGCTAAAACCTTAAATAACACTTTTATTTTGCAAGTCTGAGGAAGGAAAAGAAATAAGTTTAAAGACTAGGAGGCTGCTATTACTTTGTACCCTACATTACCTTCCCTGGTTTGGCTGTGAAAATCACACAGTGGTATATCTAAGGTAACTGAAGAGAGAAGGAGATGGTTGGAACCATCCAACTATGGAGAAGTGACCCATTCATGGAAAGGGTCTGAACTTTGGTATCTATTTTCTTTGCCTTGTAATCCTCCCATATTTGCCAAACCTCCATCCCTGTACAACCGATTCCCCTTAAGTTCAATACCCCTTGCCTTTCCTTGATAATTATTCTCTAGGAGAATATCAAGGAGAGAAGTGATCATTGAACTTGAGTCAAGAAAAACTAAGACTCCAGTCTTTACCTAGGATATTTACTTGGTATGCACTCTAGGGAAATACTTTAACCTCCCTAAAGCTCAGATTCTTCATCTGTTAAGTGGGTATTATAATATTTACACTGAAATGCTATATAAATGTGAATTATAAGTATTAATCTTATAAAGATCAAACCATAATTTCAAATCTTGCAAAAAAGTCAGAGGATGAAAACCAAATGGATGATTATGGAAAAATATGGAAAGACCTATATAAAATTAAGTAGAATGAAATGAGCAGAATCAAGAGAACACTATATATAGCAACAGACATATTGTTTGAAGAATGACTTGTGTGTAACCACCTCCAGAGAAAGAACTGATTAATAAAAATAAGTAAGACATAGTCTACATATAGCCTAAATATAGCCAAATGATACCTTCTCTAATGGGGAGAGGGAAGGGAAGGAATTGAGTATTTTAATGTAACAAATAAATACATTTTCAAGTAATTGGTTACCTTTCAGAAAGTAGCTAGTAAGTAAAGATTATTCCTTCTGGAATTTGAGAGATAAAAATGAAGCACCACCTGCAATCATTACCAACAAACAAAGAAACAAAAAAAAAAACAACCCAGAGTCTGGAAATGGGCAAACAGGCTGTCTCAGAATTTATCAGTTTGGTGATGTTTGAACTTCATTGAGACTTCTAGGTAGAAGAAACAAGTCAAGAATCTATTTTATTTACCACTTTTAAGAGAAGGAGTAGACAGACAAGACAAAGGGCCACTAAGTAAGTTGAGGCTAGAGGAAAGGATGAGAGAAAACAGAGAGAGGAGGGGTGAGTTCTAGGACCTTGTCTCTAGTGTTTTAATCTTAGTCAAATACAGAATTTACACTTATAACCAGCCCTAGCCCTAGGCAGAGCTGTCAAGTGATTTAAAATTTATCTCTGGGGTCTTCTTCCTTACTAAGCTGCAACTCTCTTATATGCCATACTCCTTATCAAAACTCTCCAGAAAGGCTGGTTTCTATATATGTGCCTGATTTCTAGCTTCCCTTCCTGAAGACTTCAGGGACTTTTTCTTTGGAGAAATTGGGTCTTCTCTTTTCGTGTGGCTGATATTTACCTTCCTTTCTTTTAAAGAGATCATTCCTTCTTTTTTACAACTCCAGTATCTTGCCATAGCAAGAAAACACAAAATGGGGTCATGAAGAGTCAGACATGACAGAAACAACTAAACAACAACAAATAACAAAAAAAAAAACTCTAATATATTCATATGTAACAATCTGTTCATTCATTTCCCATCAACTTTGTTTTCAGTTTTTAGCTACTGAAAATATCCAACCCTATATATAAACCTATTAATTTTTGGCTTTGACCTCCTTAAGGTAAAGGATCAATTCTGGTATTAATGGGTCAAAATGTATGTACACTTTAGAGACTTTGCTAGTGAAATACCATATTATTTTCCCAAAGTGTTGAATACACAGCACTCCCAACAGTACATTGATGTGCCTGTGCCCCTATAATCCTTCTAATATTTGCTACTTCGTTTCTTTTGTCATCTTTGCCAATCTAATAGATATGAGAAGAAACATTGTAGTTATTTTAACTTGCATTCTTTTTTTTATTAATAATTTGGAAAATTCTTTCATAGAGTCATGAGTTCACAGATCTTTTAAAAATTTGTGAGGATTTTTCCCCTATGTGATAGCTTTCTTCTTATTCTGGTTACAATGGTTTTGTTCTGCTTTTCAATTTTACTTCATTGAAAAGTTCCATTTTATTTTTTGTCATTTATCTATCCATTGATCATTTAATAATTCTCCCTGTAATAACTTTGAAAGGTGCCACCCTACCATATAAGGTCATTTATTTATCTTATTGTATAAGATATGGGTCAAAATTTGACTTCTGCCAAAGTGCTTTCCAGCTTTCCCAGTAGCTTTTGTCAACTAGGAATTCTTTGCCTCAACAGCTTTTCACTATTGTATTTATTAGACATTAGGTTGCTACTTTCAACCTGAATACCTAGGATATTGCATTAAGCAATTTTTCTAATTTTCTTTAGCTGATAAAAAATTGTACTAAATTTCTCATAAATTATAATTCAGTTGAGTTATAAACGTATTGTATTAAGGGATTCATCTTTTTTCTTATTTTTCACAGCTGTCTGTGAAGCATTGGTTACTTTAATACTAGTCCATTTTTATAAAAGTTATGAGTTTCATTAGCATTATCTCTGAATCAATTAATTTTAAATGGCAAAGAAGGATCACTACCAAATTGAATGTTAAAATGCAATCAATCCATCTATATAATAGCTATGATCACTAAAATATAACTTTTCTAGGCAGAATATCCAGCAAATTATCCCCATCGTCTCAGTATGATGAACTAAAGCAAGGTCACTGAAGTAAAAGTCAAACATAGCTTCAAAGACACAAAAATTATCCACCACTGGCAAGCAATAACAGAAGAGAGACCTTCCTGGCATTCTAACTGGAAATGATAACCCTTTTCTGACAAGATCATGAAGCTGTTTAAGAGAAAAGAACAAACTCCACTGAATTCCAAGGTAGTTTTTTTTTTTTATATATCTGCAAAGTGTGACAAAGACCTGCATTAATTTTATTCAGTTTGAAAGATATTTACTAAATATCTACCACGTAAAAACCAGGATTTATCTACTCCTATGAAATTGTACGGCTAGACTATAAAATGTACAATGTCCTATAATAGTAGCTAAGAATATAAAGACAAAAAAAAGGCCTTGCTTCAAGGAGCTCATATTTTATGGGGAATTACAATGTGGACCAACATGTAAAGCAAAAAAAAAAATTCAGGCAAGTAGTCTTCACAAAGAAGGTAACACTTAACACTTGAGCCTTGTAAAAACATGAATTGTACTACTAGATGATCTGAATTCCTACCACTAAATGAATAGCTTCTTTTTTTTTAATTTAAAAAAATTTAGAATATTTTTCCATGTTCACATGATTCATTTTGTTTCCCTCCTCTCTTCCCTGCCCCTTCCCAGAGCAGACAAGCAATTCCACTGGGTTGTTCAAATGTTGTCACTTGATACTTATTTCCATATTTAAATTAATAGCTTCTTAATTATTAAAACACAAGTTTATTTTTCCTCAAGTCATTCCTGAATACTCATTATGCCTAATTTTTCTAGATAAAGAATGATGACACAATTGTGTCAAGGGCTTGTCTGGGGGCAACTAGGAGACAGCATTGATAGAGAGCCAGGCCTAGAGTTAGGAGGATGTGGGTTCAAATTTGACCTCAGATACAACCTGGGAAAGTCACTTAACCCTGTTTGCCTAATGTTTAGAAAGATAGAAAATAATGATTTTAAATTTATTTAAAATAGATTTTAGATTTAATAGACTTAATAGAAATATAGAAATTTAATAGAAATTAATTATTATTATATTATATAATTATATTTTATTATTATATATTTTATTATATATTTTTATTTATATATATTTATATACCTTTTTATATTTTTTATTTATATATATTTATTATATATTATATAATAATAAAAATTAATAAAAATTTAGAAATAGAAATTTAATAGAAAAATAGATTTAAAATAGACTAAAAAATAGATTTACCATGGTATTTCTGCAGGGGAGTTATTGGCAATAAAAGTATAAATTAAGGCTTTTATTTAAAATTTGTATGAAGAATATGGTGAATTTTATAAAAATCGGTATTAAATATTCTAAGATTAAACTGTTAACTTGACCAAGTCTTCACTATATATTTTCAAAGTGTATCCTGGTGATTTTCAGATAAGGTAAGGTGTTGTAGTTTGTTCTTCATTTTTGAAGAGAAGCAATGCCAATACAGGTGATGTCTTCAATCCTACATGAATTGGATTTAAGTGCAGCAGAGTTACACAAAATCATCAATCTCATCTCTTCTAGAGGCATTGAAGTAGGTGGCAAGACAAAAATCAGGACAACTAGTAATGGTCCGAAATTCATTGAATGACCTTGGCATCTTCTATGTCTGAGTTCTAAGTTCTAAAAGCTCCACAGAGCCTGCATCAGCTCCCTTCATGAACATTATAAGAAATTGTTCTCATCTGCCATTCTGTGGGGGAAAGTCTTCACATGCTTGGAGTAGACATCGCCTTATTCACCAATGGGTGTGTGCCCAATGCTTCCCCTCTATCTAGTTTAGTCTGTCTACCAAGATGTTTTGCTAGGATGTGGCCCCTGCACAAGCTATAGCTTCTTGGAGTCACAGGTGAGAGTTGGGTGAAAGGTAGATGAGCAGCCCAGAACAGAGCTAGGCAAGTCCTCACATTAGAGGTGCTAGTCCTCCCTGAGAACTTTATATATCACCAATTTAAATAATATACAAGTAATCCCAAAAAACTGAGAGCTGTCTCTCTGAAGGGAGCCAAGATGGAATCACTGGTATTATCTTCCAAAGAATTCCAAAAGAATAGCTCTTTTCCTAAATTTTTGCTTTGACCCTATTGATATTTGACATTTTTATTGGTGAATGGATAAAAGCATGACTGATATGCTTATGAAATTTGATGATGATAAAAATATAATAGAGATAGCTCATCCCCTGAAAAATAGAACCTGTATTCAAAATAACTCTCTTGATAATCTAGGCCCTAGAGCTAAGTCCAATAAGTTAAAATTAACAAGAATTATTGTGAAGTCTTATACTTGGGTTCCAAAAAATTAGCTTCCCATGGATAAGTTGGGGGAATTATGCTTCTCCAAATTATTTTCTGGAAAACATCCACATGAGTAAAAAAAGCATGTTAAAGCAACTAAAAAGTAAGTACAAAAAAAGGCAATTTTCAGATAAAGAAATCAAAACTATTAATAAACACATGAAAAAGTGTTCTAAATATCTTATAATCAGAGAAATGCAAATCAAAACAACTCTAAGGTACCACCTCACACCTAGCAGATTGGCTAACATGACAGCAAAGGAAAGAAATAAATGTTGGAGGGGATGTGGCAAAGTCAGGATATCAATGCACTGCTGGTGGAGCTGTGAATTGATCCAACCATTCTGGAGGGCAATTTGGAACTATGCCCAAAGGGTGCTAAAAGACTGTCTGCCCTTTGATCCAGCCATAGCACTACTGGGTTTGTACCCCAAAGAGATAATAAGGAAAAAGACATGTACAAGAATATTCATAGCTGCACTCTTTGTGGTGGCCAAAAATTGGAAAACGAGGGGATGCCCATCAATTGGGGAATGGCTGAACAAATTATGGTATATGTTGGTGATGGAATACTATTGTGCTAAAAGGAATAATAAAGTAGAGGAATTCCAAGGAGATTGGAACCACCTCCAGGAAGTGATGCAGAGCGAAAGGAGCAGAACCAGGAGAACAATGTACACAGAGACTGATACACTGTGGCACAATCGAATGTAATGGACTTCTCTCCTGGAAGCAATACAATGATCCAGGACAATTCTTAGAGACCTATGAGAAAGAATACTATCTGAATACTATGAGAAAGAATACTATACTAACTGTGGGAATAGAAACATAGAAGAAAAACAACTCCTTGATCACATGGGTTGATGGGGATATGATCGGGGATGTAGACTCTAAATGACCACACTAGTGCAAATATCAATAATATGGAAATAGTTCTTGATCAATGACACATGTGAAACCCAGTGGAATTGGGTGTTGGCTATAAGAGGGAGGTTGAGGTAGGGGAGTGTAAACCTTAAAATTTCTTAGACTTATAAATGTTGGAAATTTCACCATTGGGAAATTTCATACTTGAAAAATTTCCTATTGATAGTGGGAACTCTATTGGAATGTGAACCCCATTGGCATGGAAGGTTCCTCCTCCTCCCTTCTTAAGATTACTTTAGGACAGAAACCTTTTGCTGAACAATGGAAAGGGCTTTGACCTATGCTTAAGCATAGAACAGGAAGTTCTTTGAGTCATGATTGATTTTAGAATTGATACAATAGAGATACTTGGAATGACAGAACCAGGTCTTGGAAAATACAATTACCACCCTACTCAGTCCTAACAGGATTTAGGAAGGGCTGCAGCAAAGGATCAAGATTTAATTATTGAGAATATGACCTTCAACAGACATGTGCAAAGCCACAGACCTCTGGGCAGTCCTGGGTTAAGCTAGAGCCACCATTGGCACAGGGAAGACATGGACAATAATTGGTAGATGTGAGAACTGAGGGGAGGGAACTTGGATGTTTTTTCCTTAAAGATAGAGGGGTCTGAGGACTGAGGGGGTTGGTTGGAGAGGTGGTGCTTTGAGAGTCGGCTCTGAAGGAAGCTGGAGGTGGAGGCCCCTGAGACTGTTTCTCCATTTTGGTCACGTGAGTAATAGGGACTGATCTCCTTTCTTTGCCCCAGCTATCTAAGGGCTTGGGCCTTTTGGCCCAGCCTAAACAGAAGGGGTATTTAAGCCCTATTCCCTTCTCTCCCCTTTCTCTCTCCCTCTCTCTCTCTATCTCCAATACCTTTCTTCATCCTGTTTGTAATTAAACTCCATAAAAGGTTGACTGCTGACTTGAGTTTTCATTTAGGAATTACATAGCTGAATTCCTTGGTGACCTTAAATTAATATATATCAGTCTTTTAAAGTGATTTCCTTGTCATAGGAGGGAAAGAACAAGAATCTTGTAACCATGGAAAAATATTCTAAATTAATTAATTAAATAAAATTTTCCAAAACTTAAAATAAAATGAAATAAAAGTATAGTTCTGATCACACACAAAAAAGTAAGCACAATCTTGGGGCCAATTTAAGAAAGGCAGAGCTCGCCGGTTAAGATGGCGGCTTAGAGAAAGCTGAAGTTCAGATCTCCGGAAAACCCTTCCCGACCGATCTCAAACTAGAAGCTCCTAAGGCGCCGAAATTCAAAACGATCAACAGCACAGACCCTGGGAACCCTCCTCCTGGACCTGGACCCAGTTCAAAAGGTACGGCTCCCCTTAAAAGCCAGAACCCGAGATCCCTCGGACCTCAGGGGTAGGAGCGCAGAGTCCAAGGCTCCCGGAAGCGGCAGCCGCGCCGGGCTCAGAGAGCAGGGTCTGAGGAACAACAACCCTCAGGGTCTTCTACCCAAGTCCCAGTCCGGGTGAAAGTTACTGCCTGGGGCTTCCGCTGCAGAGAGCCAGTAGGTCCTGGTGAAAGTTACTGCCTGGGGCCTCCGCTGCAGAGAGCTGGTCAAAACAACAGCAACCCTCAGGGCGGGCAAGACAGCCTCACGGGCTGGATCCTGTTATCCAAGTCTCAGTGAAAGTCTGTGCTCTCAGAGCTTGGGGAAGCGGCAGCCCATCCCCCCGCAGGCCGACGAAACAGCCTCACGGCCAGGGATTCTGAAGGCAACTTCCGGAAATCGAGCCAGGGGGAGAGTGTGGCCTCGTGGTCCGACCCTTCCATTCCAGTTCCAGTGAGGCATATTCAGTTTAACCCAGGGAAAGTCATAGAACCATCTGCCCAGGACTAAAGCCTCTGATCACCAGACAAAGACAAGAAAAGCCAATCCTCCACGTTCAGAGATGACAAACTCCACAGAAGCACAGAAGCCCCAAAATACCAAGAAAAATAAGAAGAAAGGGGCGACTCTGGACACATTCTATGGAGCCAAAATACAAAATACAGAGCAGATAGAAGAAGATATACAAGAAAATTCTCCAAAATCTTCCAAAGGAAATAGAAACTCTCCACAAACCCATGAAGAATTTGAATCAGAAAGGACCAAAAAGATGGAAGCCCTCTGGGAGGAAAAGTGGGAAATGATGCAAAAGAAATTCACGCATCTACAAAACCAGTTTGACCAAACTGTAAAAGAAAACCAGGCTTTAAAGCAAGAACTAATAAAGCAAAGCCAAAACACCAAGAAATTAGAAGAGAACATAAAATATCTCACCGACAAGGTGATAGATCTGGAAAACAGGGGGAGAAGAGAAAATTTAAGAATAATTGGACTCCCAGAAAAGCCAGAAATAAACACCAAACTGGACATGGTGATACAAGATATAATCAAAGAAAATTGCCCAGAGATTCTAGAACAAGGGGGCAATACAGCCACTGACAGAGCTCACAGAACACCTTCTACACTAAACCCCCAAAAGACAACTCCCAGGAATGTAATTGCCAAATTCCAAAGCTATCAAACAAAAGAAAAAATCCTACAGGAAGCCAGAAAAAGACAATTTAGATATAAAGGAATGCCAATCAGGGTCACACAAGACCTTGCAAGTTCTACGCTGAATGATCGTAAGGCATGGAACATGATCTTCAGAAAGGCAAGAGAGCTGGGTCTCCAACCAAGAATCAGCTACCCAGCAAAACTGACTATATACTTCCAAGGGAAAGTATGGGCATTCAACAAAATAGAAGACTTCCAACTTTTTGCAAAGAAAAGACCAGAGCTCTGTTGAAAGTTTGATACCGAAAATCAAAGAGCAAGGAATACCTGAAAAGGTAAATATTAAGGAAAGGGGAAAAATGTTATCTTCTTTTACTCAAACTCTCTTCTATAAGGACTACATTTATATCAACCTATGTATACTAATATGTGGGGAAAATGTAATGTATAAATAGGGGGTAAAGAAAGACCAAATAGAATAATGGTTCTCACACAAAGATTCACAGGGGAAGGGGAGGGGAAGAAAACTCCTATAAGAAGGAGAGGAAGAGAGGGGGGGGGGGTTACTTAAACCTCAATCTCAGGGAAATCAACTCTGAGAGGGAAAAACATCCAGATCCATTGGGATCTTGAATTCTATCTTACCCAACAAGGGTAAGGAGAAGGGAAAACCAAGGGGGGGAGGGGGAGAGGGAGAACAAAAAGGGAGGGAAAGAGAGGGGGGAGGGGGAGGGAACAAAAAGGGAGGGACTAAAAAGGGAAACATCAAGGGAGGGGACAAGGGGGACTGATTCAAAGTAAATCACTGGACTAAAAGGTAGAGCCGAAGAAGAAAAGGTTAGAATTAGGGAAGGCAATCAAAATGCCAGGGAGTCCACAAATGACAATCATAACTTTGAACGTGAATGGGATGAACTCACCCATAAAACGTAGACAAATAGCAGAATGGATTAGAATCCAAAACCCTACCATATGTTGTCTTCAAGAAACACACATGAGGCGGGTTGACACCCACAAGGTCAGAATTAAAGGATGGAGTAAGACCTTCTGGGCCTCAACTGATAGAAAGAAGGCAGGAGTGGTAATCATGATATCTGATAAAGCCAATGCAAAAATAGACCTGATCAAAAGGGATAGGGAAGGTAATTATATTTTGTTAAAAGGGACTCTAGACAATGAGGAAATATCATTAATCAACATGTATGCACCAAATAATATAGCACCCAAATTTCTAATGGAGAAACTAGGAGAATTGAAGGAAGAAATAGACAATAAAACCATACTAGTGGGAGACTTAAACCAACCATTATCAAATTTAGATAAATCAAATCAAAAAATAAATAAGAAAGAGGTAAAAGAAGTGAATGAAATCTTAGAAAAATTAGAATTAATAGACATATGGAGAAAAATAAATAGGGATAAAAAGGAATACACCTTCTTCTCAGCACCACATGGCACATTCACAAAAATTGACCATACATTAGGTCACAGAAACATAGCACACAAATGCAAAAAAGCAGAAATAATGAATGCAGCCTTCTCAGATCACAAGGCAATAAAAATAATGATTAGTAATGGTACATGGAAAACCAAATCTAAAACCAATTGGAAATTAAACAATATGATACTCCAAAACCGTTTAGCTAAAGAAGAAATCATAGAAGCAATTAATAATTTCATCAAGGAAAATGACAATGGCGAAACATCCTTTCAAACCTTTTGGGATGCAGCCAAAGCGGTAATCAGAGGCAAATTCATATCCCTGAAAGCTCATATTAACAAACAAGGGAGAGCAGAGATCAATCAATTGGAAATGCAATTGAAAAAACTCGAAAGCGATCAAATTAAAAACCCCCAGCAGAAAACCAAATTAGAAATCCTAAAAATTAAGGGAGAAATTAATAAAATCGAAAGTGATAGAACTATTGATTTAATAAATAAGACAAGAAGCTGGTACTTTGAAAAAACAAACAAAATAGACAAAGTACTGGTCAATCTAATTAAAAAAAGGAAGGAAGAAAAGCAAATTCACAGCATTAAAGATGAAAAGGGGGACAGCACCTCCAATGAGGAGGAAATTAAGGCAATCATTAGAAATTACTTTGCCCAATTATATGGCAATAAATACACCAATTTAGGAGAAATGGATGAATATATACAAAAATACAAACTGCCTAGACTAACAGAAGAGGAAATAGAATTCTTAAATAATCCCATATCAGAAATTGAAATCCATCAAGCCATCAAAGAACTTCCTAAGAAAAAATCCCCAGGGCCTGATGGATTCACCTGTGAATTCTATCAAACATTCAGAGAACAGTTAACCCCAATACTATACAAACTATTTGACATAATAAGCAAAGAGGGAGTTCTACCAAACTCCTTTTACGACACAAACATGGTACTGATTCCAAAACCAGGCAGGTCAAAAACAGAGAAAGAAAACTATAGACCAATCTCCCTAATGAATACAGATGCAAAAATTTTAAATAGGATACTAGCAAAAAGACTCCAGCAAGTGATCAGAAGGATCATTCACCATGATCAAGTAGGATTCATACCAGGGATGCAGGGCTGGTTCAACATTAGGAAAACCATCCACATAATTGACCACATCAACAAGCAAACTAGCAAGAACCACATGATTATCTCAATAGATGCAGAAAAAGCCTTTGATAAAATACAACACCCATTCCTATTAAAAACACTAGAAAGCATAGGAATAGAAGGGTCATTCCTAAAAATAATAAACAGTATATATCTAAAACCAACAGCTAATATCATCTGCAATGGGGATAAACTAGATGCATTCCCAATAAGATCAGGAGTGAAACAAGGATGCCCATTATCACCTCTACTATTTGACATTGTACTAGAAACACTAGCAGTAGCAATTAGAGAAGATAAAGAAATTGAAGGTATCAGAATAGGCAAGGAAGAGACCAAGTTATCACTCTTTGCGGATGACATGATGGTCTACTTAAAGAATCCTAGAGATTCAACCAAAAAGCTAATTGAAATAATCAACAACTTTAGCAAAGTTGCAGGATACAAAATAAACCCACATAAATCATCAGCTTTTCTATATATCTCCAACACAGCTCAGCAGCAAGAACTAGAAAGAGAAATCCCATTCAAAATCACCTTAGACAAAATAAAATACCTAGGAATCTATCTCCCAAGACAAACACAGGAACTATATGAACACAACTACAAAACACTCGCCACACAACTAAAACTAGACTTGAACAATTGGAAAAACATTAACTGCTCATGGATAGGACGAGCCAATATAATAAAAATGACCATCCTACCCAAACTTATTTATCTATTTAGTGCCATACCCATTGAACTACCAAAATACTTCTTCACTGATTTAGAAAAAACCATAACAAAGTTCATTTGGAAGAACAAAAGATCAAGGATATCCAGGGAAATAATGAAAAAAAACACATATGATGGGGGCCTTGCAGTCCCAGACCTCAAACTATATTACAAAGCAGCAGTCATCAAAACAATTTGGTACTGGCTAAGAAACAGAAAGGAAGATCAGTGGAATAGACTGGGGGAAAACGACCTCAGCAAGACAGTATACGATAAACCCAAAGATCCCAGCTTTTGGGACAAAAATCCACTATTCGATAAAAACTGCTGGGAAAATTGGAAGACAGTGTGGGAGAGACTAGGAATAGATCAACACCTCACACCCTACACCAAGATAAATTCAAAATGGGTGAGTGACTTAAACATAAAGAAGGAAACCATAAGTAAATTGGGTAAACACAGAATAGTATACATGTCAGACCTTTGGGAGGGGAAAGGCTTTAAAACCAAGCAAGATATAGAAAGAATCACAAAATGTAAAATAAATAATTTTGACTACATCAAACTAAAAAGCTTTTGTACAAACAAAACCAATATAACTAAAATCAGAAGGGAAACAACAAATTGGGAAAAAATCTTCATAGAAACCTCTGACAAAGGTTTAATTACTCATATTTATAATGAGCTAAATCAATTGTACAAAAAATCAAGCCATTCTCCAATTGATAAATGGGCAAGGGAAATGGATAGGCAGTTCTCAGATAAAGAAATCAAAACTATTAACAAGCACATGAAGAAGTGTTCTACATCTCTTATAATCAGAGAGATGCAAATCAAAACAACTCTGAGGTATCACCTCACACCTAGCAGATTGGCTAACATAACAGCAAAGGAAAGTAATGAATGCTGGAGGGGATGTGGCAAAGTAGGGACATTAATTCATTGCTGGTGGAGTTGTGAACTGATCCAACCATTCTGGAGGGCAATTTGGAACTATGCCCAAAGGGCGACAAAAGAATATCTACCCTTTGACCCAGCCATAGCACTGCTGGGTCTATACCCCAAAGAGATAATGGACACAAAGACTTGTACAAAAATATTCATAGCTGCGCTCTTTGTGGTGGCCCAAAACTGGAAAACGAGGGGATGCCCATCAATTGGGGAATGGCTGAACAAACTGTGGTATATGTTGGTGGTGGAATACTATTGTGCTCAAAGGAATAATAAAGTGGAGAAGTTCCATGGAGACTGGAACAACCTCCAGGAAGTGATGCAGAGCGAGAGGAGCAGAACCAGGAGAACATTGTACACAGAGACTAATACACTGTGGTATAATCGAACGTAATGGACTTCTCCATTAGGGGCGGTGTAATGTCCCTGAACAACTTTCAGGGATCCAGGAGAAAAAAAACACCATTCATAAGCAAAGGATAAACTATGGGAGTGGAAACACCGAGGAAAAGCAACTGCCTGAATACAGAGGTTGAGGGGACATGACAGAGGATAGACTTTAAATGAACACTCTAATGCAAATACTATCAACAAAGCAATGGGTTCAAATCAAGAAAACATCTAATGCCCAGTGGACTGACGCGTCGGCTATGGGGGGTGGGGGGGAGGAAAAGAAAATGATCTATGTCTTTAACGAATAATGCTTGGAAATGATCAAATAAAATATATTTTAAAAAAAATAAATAAAATAAAATAAAATAAAATAAAAAAAAAGAAAGGCAGAGCTCCCAGGAATAGAGATGATGGAACTTCTATACTCATCTTTCATCATCATATGTAGAGTCTTGCATTCAGTTCTGGACACTACAGTTTAGGGATGACATTGATGAGTTAGAGGATGCCCTAAGTGAAGCAACTAGGATAGTCAAGAACCTTAACTAAGGTTCTGACATCAACCAAATACTGACTCTTTGGTGAGCAGATTATAAAGGGAGACTCTTTCATATAACGTATAGCTTCCATTGACATTAACATCTTTCTTTGAATTTGGAAATTCTGTGATTTTGTGGAAAGGTCTGATCAGTCCTTCATTCAAGCACCCACACCATTCAACCAACATTTACTGAGCATCAACTATGCCATGACATACAGATCTCTATTCTCAACACTGAGGAAGGTACAAAGCTTGGAAAATTTCCTCCATAACCACTGAGGGACTATGATATCAGTTATTTCACTTGAAATCAGGCATCTGTTCCATTACAAATAAGTAGAAATGGAGCACAGGGGAAGGGAGCAGTCTCCAAATCTCACTTTAAGGCCCAAAACAAGGCTCTACTTGATCCAAGGTACTCTATAGGTTCCTCATAGCTTGTGAGCCCACACAAACATGTTTACATTTATTAGTCAAGAAGAGGGCACAATTCAAAACTGATGTTTAGTGAGATTTATTAAGAAAAATATCAATAAAATATTACTGACACAAAACTTGAGCACATTCTCCCACAAATACATAATTGATCAAAAATGTTGAAATATGTAGAAAATATACATGGAGGAGCACATACGTATAGCATATATGTGGCCAAAGCCCATATATTGGAGGAAAAATTATAAACAAATGTTAGTCATCATTCTATATATAGATCTTCTTAAATGGAAATGAGAATTGCCTTAATGTAACCAGGGAAATTGCTCACATATGTCAGAAAGCAAATAATGAAACTGATGGAAAGGTAGGTGTCTGATCTAAATATATTTACATCAGTTAAAAAATATTTAATAAATGCTAACCATGTACAACATACTGAGCTAACTTTTTGAGATGCAAATATCCCCAAAGATCTCAAGGAGCTCACATTCTAATGGGGAAATGAAAATCTACTCAAATAACCACTTACATACTATATAATATACAATATAAAATATTTACATATAATCTGAAATCCAAAAAAGCTACATGCAATGTGAATGTGTGGAGACCAACTAGTTGAGTGAAGCATCAGATTTTACAAATGGGAAAATTGAGGGTCAGATAAGTCAAGTAACTTTCCCAGAGTCACAATAAGAAGTAAAGATCTGTGGTTAAATCTGAACCTATCCTTTGTGACTCCAAGTACAGTCCTCTTTCTACTAACCAATTTCTTTCACTCTTTAGTTTAGCATCTACCTAAACCAGGAGTTCTTGTTACAACTTTCTTGATATTAAATCATCAAGCTTTCTCTTGAAAACCTTCATTGATGAGATACTTGCTACAGTTTGAGAATATCGCACCTATTTTAAAGTAGTTTTCATCTTTTAAAAATCTGTCCTAGTATTAAGATGAAATATGATTCTTTCTGTCATCTACTTAGTTCTGCCCTTTGAAGCAATCCCCCAAAAGCAAAATGATTTACTAAAATAGAAAACAGCAGGAACTTTAGAGTTGATTTATCATCATAAGGGTTATGATAAAGAAATAGAGAAAATAGAGAAAAGAAAGAGATTGACATGTACCCCCAAAATTCAGAGAGAATTGATACCAAAGAACAAAGACAGTACAAATCCAATGATATTATGGCACTAAATTCCCCAGAATTAAATTCAGAAGAAATTACTAGAAATGATGCCTGTGTAAAGAAAATATATGAACCCTCATTGGATGGGAACTCACTGATCAACTTAGATTTTTTAAAACATCTCTAGAAAATGAAAGTAAGGGACAGGTATAGTAGAATAACATAACCCTTTAAGAATCATGCCTCAGGAACCCTAATTACCAAGGATATCAATCAAGAAGGGATATTTCTTTTACTTATGTTAGCAGGTAAAAGAAAGGCAAAGACTGTTGAACTGGGATTATTGGGATGATGGTGGTAAGAAGACTACAAGTACTCATCTTGTTTTGTTTCTGTTTTCTTCTCTAAGAAGAATATTGTTGGACAGAAGAGAATTTAACATAAATTATTAAGATGGTATACAAATACAAAATAACTTAAGGAATAGCTAATAATATTGGTTTTTATTCAATAAATTTGTTTCACCAGGTCCAGACAAACTACATCATAGAGTATTCAAAGAACTGATGTACTGCTATGGAAAGATTTTGAAATATTTTTGAGAGTGGAAAAGAAAATGCAACACTAGAGAAGGTAAATGCTATCCCAATTTTCAGAACAGGAAATGGAATATTCAGTGTGAAAACTGTATGGACCAATGAGCTTGTAATTCCTGGCAAAATTTTATAACATATAATGAAAGGGGTGGTTTGTGAACATTTATAAAGGGAAATAGTGATCACTAAACTCCATCACAGCTTTATCAATAACAGTTCATGCAGAATAATATCTTTTACATCCATCTTTTTCTCTGTCTCTCAGTATTTCTCATATATATTATTGTGATGATTGGTCCCTCTTCCTCCAATCTCCTTTGCTCCCATCCATCTTCCATACAGCTGCCCATTTGATTTTCCTAAAGCATAGGTCTGACAATATACTCCTCTGGTCAAAAATTAATTCCTCCTCACTGCAAATACAAATTTTCTTGCCATTTAAAGCCTTTCACAATATAACACCAACCTATTTCTCCTGATTTACAGTACCTCACAACCTTCCTTTTTAGTCAAACTGGTCTACTTTTTATTACCTATACACATTTTGCCAACTCTTTACCTCTACTACTTGACATTCCTAGCTTTCTTCAAAACTCACTTTAAATGCTATTCTGACATAAGACTATTCTGTACCTCTCAAGTTCTTAATGTTATCCTTCCTTTCCCAAATGATGATATGTATGTATATAATGCTTACTTGACTTTTTATGTGTGTGTGTGTGTGTGTGTGTTTTCTTTATATACTCAGATCAATGCCTGGCACATAATAGGTGCTCAAAAATGCTTCTAAAGTTAAACTGAATTGTTTGGGGCATTTTCCAGTACAATGCAATGGTAGGGTACATGTTCAGTTAATAAACACGAGAGATGATGAGAACTAGAAGCTGTGAAAATAAAACACATAATCTATGAGTATTTATTTATATAGATATGTTTCTATGCTCTATGGTTTTTATGAGACATTTCAAAGTAATGATATTTAAAATACTGAGTAACATTTACCTTTTGCTCATAATTCATCCTCTGTACACATTTTATAGTTGTGATTTTTCTAACTTTTTTAAAAAACACACAGAAAACATCACCATTTCTGTTTTCTGATATCCACACATCTGGTCTTGCTCATGGGGTGATGCAGGATCCATCTGTTGACTTCTGAAACCACAATAACAGCAACATGCCCACAAAAAAAAGGATTCTTTTCAAAACACAATGGGCAAATAACCCAAAATTAGATAACCAGCAGATGCCTCAGAATATGGAAGTCATTTGTAAGCATTTAGTGAACTAGAGAATGCTGAAACAGTTATCCGTTTGCCAGATGTCTGAAAGAGAGACGGATGAGCTATTCCTCTGAAGTTCAGCTTCAGCACCAGCTGAAAAAGCAGACCCTTCCCACCAAGGGTCATTTGTTGAAATTGTTGACTGCAAGTCAGAATCCTTCTTTTGGACTTGTTTTTACCAGGAATATGAGGCTGAAACGTTCACATGAACTCTGTATCTTGGACAATCACAATCTGGCTCCAATCTATCTTTCTAGACTGATTATACATTATTTTCCCTCACTCACTATTTTCCAGCCAAAATGGGCTGCTTGTTCTTACATGATGTAACCCATAGATGTTCTGGGGGTCCTTATCAGAATCTCCACTCTTGAAGACAAATCTTAATTCTTAAACAAGGTTGCATTATAATCATTCTAAGGATACCCTTGAAGAACCAGAAATAATTGTTAAATATTAATGATTTAAACCCCAACTATGTGCTTCCCCTCATAATTATCAAATGAGAATTGATTGAGTCAGCCAGCCATAAGTAATTTTTAAAGAGCAATAAGATTATAAACTAAAAGCAACTGGTACAAAATGTCCCCCTAAAAATCTGAAATATTGTCCCACAAGTATGTACAGAGTCCAAGGAAAATTTTACTCAATGAATTAACAAAGGAGTAGGGCACACTACTAGAATTCCTTTTCTGTCCTCAACGGGTAATGTAGAAGTTGCCCTTAGGCACAAGAGAATCTCTTTGCTAGGATTCTTCCCTCAGAAGTTTTACAATAAAGCCACACTTGCTTCAATCACTCAAGTGAATAACCATCTGTCAGAATTTTCCAATCAAATAATTTGTTTTTACGTAGGAAATTTCAAACAACTAGACAGATTCTGTCTAGCAATATTTCTCTCAGCCAATGATTTGCAAAGACTTTTTCACACTTAATTGAAGATCTCTCATTGGTTAATTGGTTTGGGTAGGATGACTTCTACTTCATTCTTACACTAATATTCCATTTCTGATCCCCATGTCTTGGCATAGGCTCTCCCACATGCCTGCAATGCTCTCTATGATGTCTCCTGGCATTCTAATTATCTTTGAAGTTCATTTTAAATGTCACATCCTACAAGAAATCCTCCTTAATTCTCTGATTTTTAGTTACCATTCCCAGATTGATATTTAGGGTCAACCACACTCAGATATATCCTAGGCAAGTTATGTCATTTTGTACATATGTGCTTCATGTTTTTTCCTAGCTCATTTTTCTTATTTATTCTCATCCCAGAGTCTAAGGTGGAGAACTTCCAAGGTCAGCTAATTCAACATTCTCATTTTACATGTGGAGAAACTGAGGCCCAGGAAGGCTATGTGACACCATCATAATTATTATCATAAATGATGACTAGCATTTGTATAGTGTCTGTTATGTGCCAGTGACTAGGCTAAGCACTTTACAAATATTCTCAGTTAATCCTCACAACTCCCCTCAAAATAGATCTAGTATTATCACCATTTCATGGTTGATAAAACTGAAGTAAACAGAGATTAAGTGACTTGTTCACGATATATGAGGCTATATTTGAACTCAAGTCCTCCTAACTCCAGATTCAGACCTCTATCCACTGCACCAAAGTCATAAATGAAGTAAGAATCAGAGGCAAAACTTGAATACCAATCCCATGAGTCCAGAAGCAACATTATTTCCATTGCCTTTCAATTAGATTGTATCCTTCTCCATGTTAATAAAATATTATACATTTATTATACATTTAATAAACCCAGAAGCATTTACTGTTCTCTCTTACTCTCTCTTTCCCTTTATTCAAATATTTATATATATATATATATATATATGCACAAATGTTTCTATGCATATATATGTGTACTTGTATAAATGTATACATATATATTGATGTTTAAAAGATAGGTCTTTGTTTCAGAAAGAAATTTTGAATAATTAAAGGAACTCTGAATTTTCCTAAAGATAATCCAACCCATTCTCCCTTTATTATAATCAGATTCCCAAATCAATATTCAATCATAATACCAAAGACCAATTGCAATGTCTGTCCAATAAACACTGCTGAGTGAACTTTATCTTCATACTATAAGTTTGACAATAAGTATTTGTCATCTTGTTTTTGCTGCAATGTGTTTAATCAAGACAAATTTTGTTGAGTGATAATAGATATTTTCAAGAGTGCAATATTTGGGCATTTGATGCAATCAATAAAATGCTATCCACAAAAAAGAGCATCTGTAAGAACTCAGTATTTAATAGGAATGCCTTTTACCTCATGTTCTGTGCACGGTCTCCTTTATGACAATGTCACTTTCATTCCTTACTCTTAATCCATAATTTTCAGTTTTGAAGAATTAGATTATTTATTTTCCAGGTAATTTTTAATTTGACTCTCCATGAAACTTTATTGATTATAACTTGTATCACATTATGATTTGACAAAGTTGTACTTATTATTTTTGCTTTTCTGAATTTGGTTGTGATGTTTCTATGCCCCAATACATGATCAATCTTTGTATATGTACCATGTGCAGCTGAAAAAATATATATTCCTTTTTATCCCTATTCATTTTCCTCCAGATATCTTTTAACCCTAACTTTTCTAAGATTTCATTCACTTCCCTTAATTCTTTCTTACTTATTTTTTATTAGATTTATCTAGGTCTGATAAGGGAAGTTTGAGGTCCCCCACTAGTATTTTTACTATCTATAACCCATAATTTTCAAAATATTTTAGACTTCATTTATTACCACCTCTTCATCAAAATAAATTATTATGATAACTTACTATATTATTTAATATTTAAATAATGTTGATTAATTTCTAGGATGTTATTACATTTCCCAGAGATTTTCTCTTCCTCTTCATCCTCTGTAACACTTGCTACATAGTCCACAATTATTTTCACAATGGTATTTTTACAAATACTTATCATGAGCACTGCAATACAAGATGACAAATATGAAATGATGTTTCCAGTAAGGCCTTTCTCTGCCACTCCAAGGAGAACTTGTGTGAGTTCAGATTTCCATTGAGTTGCAACTTCCCTTTGTCCTCTGGCTTCATATGTAGCAAAAATGTCAAAATTGATACCACCCAATTCTTACAGTAGTTTGTCCGATTTTTGGTCAATAATCAAAGACTATTAAGTTAGTCTAAAAACTGTGTGATTCTTAACATTTTTTCTGCTCTCCTGCTGTCCTCACTGAGAGAACATAATAGGGATACACAGCAGTGTGAGGGTATTTTTCTATGTTTTCTGTGTTGCTGTGGGTGAAAAAAAAATCCTCACCAAGCCTATTGTTACTCAGCCATTTCAGTCACATCCAACTAATTCATGACCCCATTTGGCAAAGACACTGAAGTAGTTTGCCATTTGTCATTTTCTTCTCTAGTCCATTTAATAGATGAAGAAACTAAGGCAAATGAGGTTAAATGACTTGCCCAGGGTCAAACAGCTAGTGTAATGTGAGGTTAGATGTGAACTCAGGTTTTTCTGACTCCAAACATAGTATTCTATTCACTGCCTAAAAACCTGAGGTTTTTTTATCTAATGCAACTCTATTCCCCACCACTCTTTTCCCTTCCCCCTTACCTATTATTCCTTTCCTTAGTTTTAGAGTTTTACTTAATTTATTAGCTGCTTTTCCTTTCTTGATTTAATCTATTTATTTAATTCTTCACACACACACACACACTTTTAGCTAAGCAAACAAGTAAAATCCCTCCATTCATCCCCTCCCCCTTCAACTCATTTTGCTAGTTTTTTTTTTTCATTTTCTGGGCATTTAAAAATATTTAAACCCCCCCCCCCCCATTACATGTAAATAGAATTGTTAACACTTAAAAAATTTTTGAGCCCCCAATTCTCCCAAACTTCCCTCCCTTCCCTGGTCATTTTTTTTTCAAAATAGGCTGTCTTTCCTGCTTTCTCTTCATTATTTTCCCTTTCTTCTCTAAATTTTTATTATTTAATTCATGGCTCTTCAACTTATTTTATCTCTTCTTATTTGGTAGAATTAAAGCTTCTAAGATACTGTAAAAATGGAAGAGATTTGAACCCCAGACTTCAATCCCCAGAAGTCCTTGCTAGCTCCCAGAATTCTCTCTAATCTCCCTGAGTGCAAGATCACAAATTATTATTTAAAGGAGCTCTCCACCTACTGGGTGCTCTTCCTACTTCTGCTTCCAAGCAGACGCAGCTGTCCACCTAGCAGGCAAGATGTGAGTGGTTATGAATGGGCTCTCTGGGCCTAGACACATACTTTCTTATTCTGTATTTTCTTTAATTCTTAATCTTTAATAAACCTCATAAAATATAATACTTTTAGCAGAGAAACTAATTTTTACCTGCCACAGTTTGGCAATTTTAATCATAACAATACCTATTTTGAGTTCCTTCTTCTAAACAGTTTCTATGTAATTATCTTGAAATCTGTCCTCTACCACAGTTTGTTCTATTATCCTTCACTCTTAAAAATACCAGCTTCTGCAGGTAACAGATAGGCTATCGCTCCCTTGTAGAAATTTCTTTTTGTGCCTGATTATGCAATTCATTAGTGACCTTTACTTCCACAGAGTAATTTTTTCACCATGTGCGTGAAATCTCCTCCCAAGGTGTCAATTGCCTGAAAGCTCTGATTTCCCTTCTTTCAAAGATGTATATGTGGTCCTTGTTATAATTAAAATAGTTGGAGACCATAAACTGTGGCAGTTAAAAGAGTGGGTGAGTAAATTTGACCACAGAAAATATGTTTCACTACAGTGTCTCGTTTTTTTAATCAAATATAAGGTGGTCGCCAGGGAATATATTCCCAATCATGAATATGCCCAAGTCAACTGGGTTTTATAGAGAATTTAATTAATAATACAATGAGTAATCAAAGAAAGAGAGAGAGAGAGAAAAAAAAAGTATAAGTATGAAGGGCCTTAAGCCAACATGGGCTAGACCTGAGTCTTAAGAGAGAGAG
Organism: Monodelphis domestica; assembly: GCF_027887165.1. NCBI lineage: Eukaryota > Metazoa > Chordata > Mammalia > Didelphimorphia > Didelphidae > Monodelphis > Monodelphis domestica. The sequence continues at coordinate 535,059,912 of NC_077229.1, forward strand.
AATCAGTCAGTCAGTCTTTTATCACTCACCACAAGGTCTGTCTAAGCAAGGATTCTAGTGACACGAGGCCAGCTCCATCTCAGCTGACTTCACCAGAGAGAGTTCCAGCCAGAGTCCTCCTCAAAGAGAGATCTAGCCAGAGACTGTTTCAAAGGGCCTCTCTCCAGAGCCTCCAGAGGGACAGAGTCCCCTCAGAGGAGCTCCAGCGAGACCTCCTTAGAGATTGTCCTCAAGAGCTTCCCTTCTCCAGAGCCTCTCTCAAGAGATTCTTCCCAAGCGATCCTCATAAGACCTCTCCAAAAGGATTGTCTTTCAAGAGATTCTACTTTTTCTTATATAGGGGGTTTTCTCCTATGTCACCTCCCCCAAGTTCTTCCATCTACCAATCACTGTAGACGTTTTCCAAAGGACAACCCATTCTAAAAACACTGCTGGGTCGACTAATCCCTTTAGGAGAAAACCTCTGAGTAAGTCTGAACCAGAGAAAGCACAGATGAGTTGACTAATCCCTTCAAGAGAAAACCTCTGAGTAAGTTTTCACCTCTTTGCTCCTGGCAAGTTTACAAGTTGCCCGACCTTTATAGGTACCTAGCATCCCATTGTATCAATTCTAAAAACAGGCATGGCTCAAAGAACTCCTTGCCTCATTATAAGTATGGGTCTAAGTACTTTCATTGTTTAGCAAGGAATTTTCTCCCCTAAAGCAGTCTTAAGTATGGGTGGAGTATAGGTCCTCCCATGTCTGATCCTGGCGAGTTCTCACAGTCAAAATGGGGAATGTTCCCAGTAGGGAATTGTTCCAATTGAGAATTCCCCGATGGGGAAATTTTTAACATTCACAAGTCTGAGAAATTTCAAGATTTACATCCTTCTAAGTACCAAATTCCTACAGAATATATCCATTCTAAATTTCACATCTTTCCTTACATAATAGCTCTCTTCTCCTATGGGAACATTTATCATTTTTACCCTTTCTCATCAGTGAAATAAGATTTCCTCCTGTACTTCCATCATTTATAATCTTTCCTTTGTTGTCTCCTTTCTGAGGCTCCTTTAGGATCTCTTCTACCTGAGAAATTATAGATATGATTTTCCCTTCAATCCTTTGACTTGACTAGGGTACATAAAATATTATCCTCTATCTTCTCTCACCCTTCCTTCCATTTAAGTGTTCTATCATTATATAATTTAGCCTTCTTAAAAATTTTTCATCTATAGGTGAATTGCAATGAGGTTTAGTCCCATGATGTTCAGGTCTATTTCTCTACCATCACTTCCATTTGACTTTTGCTTTCACCTTTATGTCCCTGTGTATATGAAGAAAGAAATCTCTTAACTTTTGTTTTTCTATCATTGTAATTTATTGGTAGATTTATTTACCTGGTTTGTATTTCTATTGTTTTAAAGTGTTTCAAAAGCAAATAAATTTTTCAGGTCTGGTTTTCTTACAATGTTTTGAGCACATCCTTTTATTAAAGATCCATGTTTTTTTCATGCGCTACATTCAGATTTAGAGGTTAGGACACTTTGAATGCATCTTAACCTTCTTCACACTTCAGAATTCCATTCTTTCCTGTATTTCTAGTAGATGCAGATTAGTCTTGTGTTATTTAATTTTCTTTTTTCCTTTCTATTTATATATTTTCCTCCTGGTTGCTTACAAAACTTGTCTTCCAAAGAATTTGTAACTATTATTTATCTTGGAGTTTGCAGCATGGGTCTTTTGTTTTATTTTGTCTTCTTTAAAGTAATCTGTTTGTTCTTCAATTGGTATTTTATTTTCCATGTTCAAAAGATAAGAGAAATTTTGTTGTATTGTTTGTTTAGTATAGTCTTTTTTTTTACTTGTCATGTTCTTTTGGGACATGATTGTATAAACTTTCTTCAATATTATATATATGTGTGTGTGTGTGTGTGTGTGTGTGTTTACTTATGTGAAAATCATGTTTTCTTTGAATATTATTTCTTCTTGCTTCCCTTCTTCCACATTGTTCTTCATATTCATATAATTATATCCCCAATTATTTATCTTTTTTTTTCCTTTTAGTGAGACCTGCCACTATAAATTAAACTTTTTCTATTCTGCCCATTATTGCTTCTATTATAGCCATAATATCTGCTCTCACAATTCTTATTTCTCTTTTAAATGATTCAGTAACATCCTTTGGTGGTTCCATGTTCCTTTAATCCATATGGTCTGTTGATACCTTTTCTTTTGTCATGCAATATTTATTCATAGCTATCTGAACTTTTTCATTTAGACTGGAAGCCTTACTTCTTTTTGTTATTAATAGCCTTTCTGTTAGTTTATCTGCTTGTGTTCAAAGTCTTTAATTTTCTTGCTACTTAGGGTTTTCATACTTTTAGGGTTGTGTTTTTCCCTTATAATCCCTGATCACTGACCCCTTTGAATGTGGTTTTCTTTGCACCTGAAACTCAAAGCTGACTCAATTCTATTCTGGGCAATTCATAGCTCATTTGCCTCAGTTTCTTTCCTAAGTGATTTCTGAATGGACAGAACTAGCCCCAGATAGTTCTAGGGCTCTCCCTAGATGCCAGAGATGGCACAGAGCCACATTTATCCATTTCCCTTGGTTCCTCTGCTCTTTAGCTGATCTTTCAAGCAGCACAAGACACTCCTGCACTGATGTTCCATCCTGAGCTAACTTTTGAATGGGCAGAGATAAGTGGCATAAAGTTGAGTTCTGCTATAAGCCCTGGGTCAGCTTGTGCAGTCCTGCTACAAGACTATTGAATGAGCATGTTAAGGGCTAAAGAGTACCCTACTCTAATGTGAGTCATTGAATTATTACCTCATTTGGGTTCTTGATGTTTTGAATGATAAAGAAAGTTGAAATAATTTTATCTGTTGTAAATAATTCTTATTTTGAAGACTTATGAAAGGTTGTAAGGATTGGGGAAAATGTCTAGTCCTCCATTTTGGTGGTCACATGACCCAGAAACTCCAATATAATTCAATTAAATCAAACTAAATTGACTTGAACTGAAATGATATGAAATGAAATAACCAAAGAGACAGAGTACTTGGTTCCAGGAATGATTACTTATATCTGTTATAGGTTGTCCTGAGTGTGTCTGAACTGTTCTAGACAGCAAAGAAAGTCCAACAGGAGAACAAACTACATTCTGACTACATTAACAACAAAAAAAAGGAATATTTTATGACTATTTCAGACTTACAAATAACTATGAAAAGGCCCCTCATACAATTATAGTCAGGTTAAAATGCACAAGATTCATTAAAGCCTTTATCTTCAAATCTGCCTCTTCTTTCTTTCCAGGGAATCAGCTGTATGCAATCTTTATTGTTTGAAATGAGTCTATTTCTTTGTACTTAAATCCCTAAAATGCTTTAAAATGACAGGATATAATAACAGCCTGTGTTGGCAACAGAAGCCTTACTGGTTGAAGCTGCATCAATTTGACTCTCCTTTATTGAGCTGAGCAGAGAAAATGCCCAGTAGCACAGAAGGCCCTCGATTTTGTAGGGTTTCCTATATTTCTGTGTGAGGCCTGGCAAATCATCTTGGAGCAACTGTTTCCTTTTCTTCACTGGAGAAATATTGATTGTTTCTAGCTTGAAAAATAGCTGAAAGAGCTCCAGGCTTGGTAGTTTTTCTCCTGGGCTTCAAAGCCAAACTTACCCATGGACCTTCAGCAGCTCATCATTCTTGGATATTCTAGTGGCCCTCAAGTCCCAGTGAACCTTCAAAAAACCCCACTGATGAAGAGAATGGAAGGATAGGGCACTTCTTGGTCTTTGGGCTATTCCAGATGAAAGGAATGCCTTGGTAATCACTGGACCTAAGGTGATCTCATGAGAAACAGACACCATAGGCTTCATTGCCAAACGAACTAAACATTGTGGAAGTTTTTTGAACAGCTGAGTAGAGATTTAATCTGCATTTAATATTTGTCCCAGAGATCAGCATATAAGATCTGAACATTGCTCTCAGAGGAAGACACTCCTTTGATTCCCAACCTCTCTTCCCAGAGTTTAACCAAAGGGATTTAAAAGACTTCCAGGACAATGTGGATAGCCAGGCAGGAAAACAGGCAGCCAGGCTGCATCCTGCTCATCTGAGGAAGAGGGAGAATTTTTCAGTGAATAAGAACAAACCATCTTATAAATTGACTCTGAAGACTCCATTTAGTCTAAGTTAGAAACCACAGGTTCTTTTAAACTGCTTTAGCAATGTTGGGATTGGGATTGTTTCTGATTATTTTTTTTTAAAAGCTAATGATCATATTTATGGGAGATAGTCTCAGGGTTAGGGCTCAAGAATACATGGGTGATGTTTTCTCCATTGATGAAATTTTTTGCTTGTCTCTGGATAAACCTGCTAAGCAGTGACTGAAACAAACTTATATTATTTATCCACATGAACTGATTAGGGATTTCAAAAAAGGTATCACCTGTAAGTATCTCCAGTTAAATTGCCCTACTTTGCCCTTGCACAGGTGAAACACCATCTCTCCATCTCTTTATTCAGTGCTTTTGATCTAACTCTCCCTTGGAATGTTCTCTCTTGTCTCACCTGGGTCTTCTGGTTTCCTTCAAAACTCAGCTCACATATCACTTTCTTCAGGATGCCTTTCAAAGCCTCTGAGTTGCTGGAACCTTCCTTCTAAGATTACTTTCCATTTATATTTTATGTATCTTAGATTTAATTATTTACATGTTATTTCCCCCATTGAAATGTGAACAACTTGTTTTCTTCAACAAAATAACTAATATGGAAAAATGTTAAAATCTGTATCAGATTGTTATTATCTCAAGGAAGCAAAGGGGAGTAGAAGGGAGAAGAATTTGGAACTCAAGAATTTTTAATGGTTTTTACATAGAATTTGTGGAAAATAAAATATTATAAAATAAAAAACTTAAAAGAAATGTTTTTTATATGTGAACCCCTTGAATGGAGGGATTGTTTTTGTCTCTCTTGGTATTGGTATCTTGATATTCTCAATTCTTAGCACAGTGCCTGGCATATCATAGTAAGCCTTTAATAACTTATTGACTGGCCACTACTCTCCAATCACATATGCCCTCTACTCCTCCTGCCCTTCTCCTTCCCTCTCCAGAACCTACAAAGTAAAATATATCCCAGTGAGGTAGTATGCACTCATGTATGTGTTCTCTTTTTTAATATAAGGCCTCAAATCTGCTCTGGTTAGAGCTCACACATACCTGAGAGGAACCCCTTGATGGAGAGAGAGGAAATACAATAACTTAGTTCCCTAGACCCAGGTTTTTTATCTTTTTATTTAAATTTTTATTTTATATTTTAAAAATTATTTTATCTGGGCTTCTAGATTAAACCAATGATTTTAATCTCTTTTAGAGAGTCCCCAATTTGTTTGGGACTCAGATAAATTTACCTCATTCTCTTATTGTTGGGTAAGTTTGGAATTCCATATGTATTGCCTGATAAGATGTAAGAGTCCTTGGGGAAAACACTTTGGCTAGTCTTTGTGTAGCAGTGTCTAGAGAAAGAGTTTTGTCTAGAACTCCAGTTGGATTACCCTATGTGTCTCAGATTCTTAGAGAAATTTCAGGTAATCTATCCATTGAAAGGGCCCAGCAGAATTTTCAACTAGAAGTATTTGATTTCAAAAGTTATCTATGTTCTGGCCTCTCCTTTGAGTGTATCATTCTCTAGTAGAAAAAAAGACTTGATTTAATTTTTTCCATTATTCTTTTCTTAGTAGTCTTTTATTTTAATTCTTTTTCTAGTTGCTTTGTTTAGGACAGATGATAAACTTTGTAAAATGGTATTTGTTGAATTTGAAAAACTTGGGATTAGGGGATAATCATAATCAGTAAGTCTGGGCCCTCAAAAATACTATTAATTTGGAGAACTTTAAGAACTATCCCGAAACCCTTTATAAAATATATAAGAAAACATTATTTTTTAGCATAAGGTTCAGTATAGGCACTTGAAAAGGACAAATGCTTAAGTCACTCCAGCACCTTACAGAACTGTCAAGAATCAAGAATGTGGAGAAATGTGCCAAATGCACGTTACTTGCTTTGTTGAGGATAACAAATATTTAACTTGGGGTAGAGTATAATGAGGAGAAAAAAATTTTCTCATCTTTCCCCACTCCCAGAGTTTACGTCATTGAATGCTGAGCTTGCACCCTGGCAATTTCCAAGGAAGCATCTGACTAAATTTTGAAAATATTTGGTGCTTCAACATAATACAGCAAAACTTGCTTCCATCAATGATAGCATCAGCTATCTGTCCCCTCAGTATAGCCTTCTGTCCCCAAAAAGGGTGGAGTGCTTCATTAGTTAAAAAGAAAAGACAGCTTCTGGCCCTTTTGGATTTCCCATCCCCAGCCCAGGCTCCAGTCATGGTCACTTCATTCCCTGTTTCTCTCTCAACTCTCAGGATTTTTCTGTATCCTTGCTATCAGAACTGCCCATTGGGATAGCCTTTTCTCACTTACAGATGCCTTTCCCAGAAGGAAAGGTGCCAGAAGGTACCCAGGACCAGGAAATAATGATGCTGGAGTTGAAAACAAGAAGAACAGCTGATGGGAAATGAAGGGTTGCCTGGGAATTATGAGCTCTCAATAAAAGGAGGTTTGGGGGAAGAAATTTTTGCCACATCTTCCTCCAATCAAAGGGTCAGAGGCACTGATAGGGTACTGATAGTATATGAGTACCAAAGCTGAAGCAATCTTCATGATGACAGATTTTCTTCTAAGGAACTTATCTTGGGATGGGGGAAAGGGGAAAGGGAATGATGATGAAGGAGTTGAAACCAAGCCAAGCAGCTGGTGTGAAAGGTTGTGGAATATTATTATTTATTGTCATATTTTTATCATGAAGGACATAATAAAGAAATTTGTACTTGTATATAATATATTTATTGTGTATATAAAATTTGTTTTCAGGTTGTTATAAAATTGTATGTAATTTTATTATTAAAAGTTATTGGCTCTGTGGATAAGGACTTGAACCTAAAATCAAGAAAACCTAGGTCCAAATCCATCCTCAGACACTAGCTATATGACTCTAGGCGTGATACTTGACCTCTGCCTCATTTTCCTCAACTATAAGATTAGAATAATAATAGCACTTACCTCCCAGGGTTTTTATAAGCATCAAAAAGGTAATATGTGTTAATATACTTAGCATACTTAATAAATACTTATCTCTGTCCTTTTTTCTTTCTTCCACATTTGAATAAAATATAAGCTAAGGAAATTAATACATAGGTTATATTAGGGAAAATGTAGGGCATGATATTGGTTATTGGTTTTTTTAAGGTGGAGCATAACTTCACAACCACAAAATTGAAGTTTGGGGAAAATTGACAATCTATCACTGTCTGTGATAGATTAATAAAACAAGAGCAAATACCAAGAAGAAAGAATTTCTATATGTTTCATTTTTCTTGGAGAAAAGCATGAAGTCCATCCTATAGTAAACTCATCAGTTAAACAATATCTCTCACTGCTAATCTAGAAGAATGATCTGTTACTCCTGTTAGTTATATAAAAAGGCTTTGAAAAAGCAGTATACAAACTTGGATACCCAGCTTACCACACCACAAAAAGATATAAGGAAAATGTAACCACTAAATAAAAGATGATTGATTCTTCAATTGATATAACATGCATTTATTTCTTCTCTTTCTGACATTTTTCTTTCCTTTTTAGATACAGCCAAGGTTCTCAGGATTTTCCAAGAGACTCTATTTGGTATTATTCTTACAACTAAAATTTCTTTTATGAAACAAATGTTCCTAAGTGTGACATTACATCCTATAACAATACACCATGGCATTCCCAGAACATAACATCATGTTCCATAGTTAGAGGTTTTAGAACATTTTCACACCCAAAGCAAAACCAGCAAAACATTTGGCTGGCTTCCAACTACATTTTTCACATTGCTTTGCAGAATCTTTAAAAAACAATTTTGTGGTTGCAAAGGAAAACTTCTTTTCTTAAATGTACCTGGTCCTTTTGACATGCCAGGAAAACAACTAAGGTCTGAGTCTTATGGGCAATGAGAGTTTCTGTCCACAAACAATTTGAGTTTAAAAGGCTATTCTTTAGAAGACTTCATGCATCTCATCATGTCAGAGATTGCTCTCTTCTGATTCTGATGAGATTACCTTTAAATTCTCTACCAAGCCAGGGTCAAGAAAAGAGAGAGTTGGAATGTACCACGATTTGTGACTATGACTTAGTTATGAGGAGAAATACATTCATGATATGGTGAAAAAAGTGGTGGATTTCTAGTGAGATAATCTAAAATCTAATGCCTACCCTTTCTCTGGTCTGTGTGACCTTGGATAAGAAATAACTCTAGCTTTCAGTTTCCTCAGCTGTAACAAAGTTTTTTATTAAATGACTACAAAGAACCCTTCTAGCTCTTAAATTATAATCTTAAAGTAATAAAGAAGTTCAGATTAGCCTTTTATTTTTTACATCAGTCCTTTAAGATAAGATCCTAGAATAACCAAAAATATTCTTCTGAATTAATTCACATACACACACACACACACACACACACACATTATATATATAACATCTATAAAGACGGGCAAGACAGTCTATGAAGTGGTTGAGATTGAGAATTAAGAGAACAAAACTGTTGTGCCAGCTCTAATGCTAAATTTCCCCATCAATGAAACAATTGATTTGTATTAGACAATCTTTTAAATTAATGGGGGTTTTTAAAACTCTGAGATACTACCTTACACCTATCAGATTGTTCAATATGAAAAGGAAAAGTAATAAAGGTTGGAGGAGATATGGCAAAATTGGGACATTGATACATTGTTGGTGGAGTTGGGAATTGATATAAACATTTTGGAAGGCAATTAGAACTATACGCCAAAGACTATAAAACTGTACATACTTTTTGAACCTATAATGCCACCACTGGGTCTGTATCCCAAAGAGATCATAAAAAAGTGGTCTACTTGTACAAAAAAATTTATAGCAGCTCTTTTGTGGTGGCAAAGAATTGGAAGTTATGGGGTTGTCCATCAATTGGGGAATGGCTAAACAAAGTGTGGTATATTGTGCTATAAGAAATGATAAGGAGGATGACCAGAAAAAGCTAGAAAGATCTACATAAACTGATACAGAGAGAAATAAGCAGAACTGGGAGAACACCGTCCACAATTACAGCAATATTGTATGATCAACTGTGAAAGATTTAGCTACTTTCAGCTATCCATCTCCAGATAAAGAACTGTTGGAGTCAGATGCAGATGAAAGCATACTATGATTCATATTAGTTTATTTATGGTTTTATTTTGGAGTTTTGGTTTTATACAAGTATTGTCTTACAACAATGTCCAATATGGATATATGTGTTGGATGATAATGCATATATAACCCAGATTAAATGGCTTACCATCTCTGAGAGGGGGTAGGGAAGAGAGGGAAGAAGACAATTTGGATCTTATAATTTTATAAAATATATGTTGAAAATTGTTATTACATGTAATTGGGGAAATAAAATATCTTTCAATAAAATCATTTAAAAATGTAGTGGTTTCTTAATTTTAAATTTAAAGAATTTTATATCTCCTCAGTGTTCTTTCTAACTAACAAGAAGCTGTCTCTTTCCGTTTTGAGTCTCTCTTCTAAGTCCAGTTGGAACACTGAAACTAGATTAATAAACATGAAAAAATAATATGAAAAATTGGTTAACAGCATTCATTCATTCCTCTCTTTATCCAACAAATATTATAAGATGTTTACTTTGTATAGGGAACTCAAAAATTGGATTGTATAAGCAGGCAAACTAAATTCGGAACCAGGAATCTACTTCAGTTCCTAAATTGCTTAGATTATTTCTCAAAGCACATCAATTTCATATAGCCTTCTGGGGTGGGGTGAGAAAAAGAAATGGCCCTCAAATCCTGGTGAGTGAAAATCATTTTAATGCATGTTGTCCAGACTGACTATCAACACTGATGGAATTCACCAGATAACTACTATGGCAACATTGATGTTGCTGGATTAAGGAATTCCTGCTGTGGTGAATTATGATACATTACCCAGTTGATAATATCAAATGTCATTGACTCTAGCTTGATAGAGTTTCAGATATTACAGCTATACCTAGAGGGAAACTATAAAATATAGCAAACTATATATATATCCAAGTTTTGTTTGTTTTTATAAGTGGGTTGGTGAAGAAATATAACAGTATATTCACTGCCTTCTCAGAATCTTAATTAAATGCAAATGTGTCAATGAAAAACAGAGATTCAAGAATTCACGCTTGTTTAATCATTTCATTGCAGCTTATAGCCATGAAAAGTGAGAAAAATAAGAATTTCAAATCTTAACATGAGAATTAAAATTAACTTCTCCAAAATCATTGTAACTCAAAATACTATCAGACTAACTGTGTATGGTACATTAAAAACAAACACTTTGATTTGTGTACTTAATCTGTGTAGCTGCAATTCTATAGAGAAAGCATTCCTTTAAATTTTAGAAGCATTTAGTTTCTTAGGAGAGCCTATGGTTCCAACCATATTGATGATGATGATAGCATTTGTGTAGTACTTTAAGTTTGTAAAGCACTTTACATATATTTCATTTAATCAGCATAACAACTCAGTGAAAGAGGAACTAATATTATCCCATGCAGATGATTCCTAGTAAAATCCCAATTCACAATTGGCAGCACTCCAGGGTGTTTCCAATTGTCTCTAAAAAAATAGGATCAAGCTCCCTTGACTAGAGTTACAAAATACTTACTTCCCAATGCATTCCAGAGACTCCATTAAGAATTAACACTCTTGGGAGCAGATTCCAGAGAATCCTAGAAGAGAAAAGAAATAAGAAATGATTAAAATGATAGCAATACTTTTTGGAAAGGAGAATTGTATATTAATATCACTGAAATAAAAAATGGAGGAAGTGGCAGGCAAAAGAAAGAATTAGGAAATATGCTTTTTCCAGGGTGGGAAAAGGAAGAGTGAGAGACAGAGACACAGGCAGTTAAAGAGACCACAATAAGAACAAACTCAAGAAGGTTGAAAGTGGTTGGGGTAATATCAGGGAAGGAAAACTGAGGAAGGAGACAGGATGCAAATTGTTATAAACAAAGCAAACTATAAAATATTGACATAAAAATCAAATATGACTAAAAGAAGTCAACACAATAAATAAAATCCTAAAATAGATTAATTAGATTTTAAAAACAGATGGATTTGAATAGATAATTTAAGTATAGCAAAACCAAATAGTTTGCTACATAAAAAATACATTTCAAACACATACACATGAGGTATATATATGAGGACATAGAACAAAATATTTTGTTTCATTTTTATTTCAAATTTTACAAAATAAGCGTTTCCACATACAAATAAAAAAGACTATTCATAAGTAGAGTCACATATCTCTTATATGTTTAGTTTATTTAACTACATAGTAAATCCCAACCATGTGTTTTAACCTCTACCCCTACCCCTGCATCATGAAGGTATCATCCAAGAGACCAAAATGTCCATAAAAATTGTCTTTCATACTTTCACCTTTCAGTTCACTGTCTAGAAGTATCATTCACAATTAATTTTTCCAGTATAAATTCTGTAAATATGTATAATATTATCTTGATTCTACTTGTTTCACTGTTCGTTATTGTGTTTCAAGAGATTCTAAAATCCAATAATTGGAATCATGATCTCAAATAATATAATAATAAAAAAACAGTCAAGATAACCCAAAAGAGAAACTACATTATTCTTTTTTTTTTTTAATTTTAAACATTATTTTATTTGGTCATTTCCAAACATTATTCACTGGAAACAAAGATCATTTTCTTTTCCTCCCCGCCCCCCCTCCCACCACCTTTCCCTCTCTCATAGCCGACGCACGATTCCACTGGTTATCACATATGTTCTTGACTCGAACCCATTTCCCTGTTGTTGGTATTTGCATTAGAGTATTCATTTAGAGTCTCTCCTCAGTAATATCCCCTCAACCCCTGTAGTCAAGCAGTTGCTTTTCATCGGTGTTTTTACTCCCACAGTTTATCCTCTGCTTGTGGATAGTATTTTTTAGATCCCTGCAGATTGTTCAGGGACATTGCATTGACACTAATGGGGAAGTCCATCACCTTCGATTGTACCACAATGTATCAGTCTCTGTGTACAATGTTTTCCTGGTTCTGCTCCTTTCGCTCTGCATCACTTCCTGGAGGTTGTTCCAGTCTCCATGGAATTCCTCTACTTTATTATTCCTTTTAGCACAATAGTATTCCATCACCAACATATACCACAATTTGTTCAGCCATTCCCCAATTGATGGGCATCCCCTCGTTTTCCAATTTTTGGCCACCACAAAGAGTGCAGCTATGAATATTCTTGTACAAGTCTTTTTCCTTATTATCTCTTTGGTGTACAAACCCAGTAGTGCTATGGCTGGATCAAAGGGCAGACAGCCTTTTATCACCCTTTGGGCATAGTTCCAAATTGCCCTCCAGAATGGCTGGATCAATTCACAACTCCACCAGCAATGAATTAGTGTCCCCACTTTGCCACATCCCCTCCAGCATTCATTACTTTCCATAGCTGTCATGTTAGCCAATCTGCTAGGTGTGAGGTGATACCTCAGAGTTGTTTTGATTTGCATCTCTCCAATTATAAGAGATGTAGAGCACTCTTTCATGTGATTATTAATAGTTTTGATTTCTTTATCTGAGAACTGCCTGTTCATGTCCCTTGCCCATTTATCAATTGGAGAATGGCTTGATTTTTTGCACAATTGATTTAGTTCTTTGTAAATTTGAGTAATTAAACCTTTGTCAGAGGTTTTTATGAAGATTGCTTCCCAATTTGTTACTACCTTTTTTAATTTTGGTTACATTGGTTTTGTTTGTACAAAAACTTTTTAATTTGATGTATTCCAGATTATTTATTTTGCATTTTGTAACTCTTTCTAAGTCTTGCTTGGTTTTGAAGTCTTTCCCTTCCCAAAGGTCTGACATGTATGCTATTCTGTGTTCGCCTGATTTTCTTATAGTTTCCTTCTTTATGTTCAAGTCATTCACCCATTTTGAATTTATATTGATGTAGGGTGTGAGGTGTTGATCCAAACCTAATCTTTCCCACACTGTCCTCCAATTTTCAAGGCAGTTTTTATGAAATAGTGGATGTTTGTCCCAAAATCTGGGATCTTTCGGTTTGTCATATAGTGTCTTGCTGAGGTTGCTTGCCCCCCAGTCTATTCCACTGATCCTCCTTTCTGTCTCTTAGCCAGTACAAAATTGTTTGGATGACCGCTGCTTTATAATATAGTCTGAGATCTGGGACTGCAAGGCCCCCTTCCTTTGTATTTGTTTTCATTATTTTCCTGGATGTCCTTGATCTTTTGTTCTTCCAAATGAACTTTGTTATGGTTTTTTCTAAATCAGTAAAAAAAATTTTTGGAAGTTCCATGGGTATGGCACTAAATAGATAGATGAGTTTGGGTAGGAGGGTCATTTTTATTATATTGGCTCGTCCTACCCATGAGCAGGTAATGTTCTTCCAATTGTTCAAGTCTAGTTCTAGTTGTGTGGAAAGTGTTTTGTAGTTGTGTTCATATAGTTCCTGTGTTTGTCTCAGGAGATAGATTCCTAAGTATTTTATTTTGTCTAGGTAATTTTGAATGGGATTTCTCTTTCTAGTTCTTGCTGCTGAGCTGTGTTGGAATTATATAGAAATACTGATGACTTATGTGGGTTTATTTTGTATTCTGCAACTTTGCTAAATTTGTGATTATTTCAACTACCTTTTTGGTTGAATCTCTAGGATTCATTAAGTATACCATCATGTCATCTGCAAAGAGCGATAATTTGATCTCCTTCTTACCTATTTTAATGCCTTCAATTTCTTTTTCTTCTCTAATTGCTACTGCTAGTGTTTCTAATACAATGTCAAATAATAGAGATAATGGGCATCCTTGTTTCACCCCTGATCTTAATGGGAATGGATTTAGTTTATCCCCATTGCAGATGATATTAGCTGATGGATTTAGATATATACTGTTTATTATTTTTAGGAACGACCCTTCTATTCCTATGCTTTCTAGTGTTTTTAGTAGGAATGGGTGTTGTGTTTTATCAAAGGCTTTTTCTGCATCTATTGAGATAATCATGTGGTTCTTGTTGGTTTGCTTGTTGATGTGGTCAATTATGTGGATAGTTTTCCTAATATTGAACCAGCCCTGCATCCCTGGTATAAATCCTACTTGATCATGGTGGATGACCCTTCTGATCACTTGCTGAAGTCTTTTTGCTAGTATCCTATTTAAGATTTTTGCATCTGTATTCATTAGGGAGATTGGTCTATAGTTTTCTTTCTCTGTTTTTGACCTTCCTGGCTTTGGAATTAGTACCATGTTTGTGTCATAAAAGGAATTTGGTAGAACTCCCTCTTTGCTTATTATGTCAAATAGTTTGTATAGTATTGGAGTTAGCTGTTCTTTGAATGTTTGATAGAATTTACTGGTGAATTCATCAGGCCCTGGGGATTTTTTCTTAGGAAGTTCTTTGATAGCCTGTTGGATTTCTTTTTCTGATATGGAATTATTTAAGAATTCTATTTCTTCTTCTGTTAGTCTAGGCAATTTATATTTTTGTAAATATTCATCCATATCACCTAGGTTGGTATATTTATTGCCATATAGTTGGGCAAAGTAGTTTTTAATGATTGCCTTAATTTCCTCTTCATTGGAGGTGAGATCCCCTTTTCATCCTTGATGCTGTTAATTTGCCTTTCTTCTTTCCTTTTTTTAATTAGATTGACCAGTACTTTGTTTATTTTGTCTGTTTTTTCAAAGTACCAGCTTCTAGTCTTGTTTATTAGCTCAATAGTTCTGTCACTTTCGATTTTATTAATTTCTCCCTTAATTTTTAGTATCTCTAGTTTGGTTTTCTTCTGGGGGCTTTTAATTTGTTCTTTCTCAAGTTTTTTGATTTGCATTTCCAATTCCTTGATCTCTGTCCTCCCTAATTTGTTAATATGTGCACTCAGGGATATGAATTTTCTCTAAATACTGCCTTGGCTACATCCCATAAGGTTTGAAAGGATGTCTCGCCGTTGTCATTTTCCTCAACAAAATTATTAATTGTTTCTATGATTTCTTCTCTAACTATCCGATTTTGGAATATCATATTATTTAATTTCCAATTAATTTTTGATTTGGCTCTCCATGTACCCTTACAGATCAATATTTTTATTGCCTTGTGATCCGAAAAGGCTGCATTTATTATTTCTGCTTTTCTGTATTTGTGTGCCATGTTTCTGTGACCGAGTGTATGATCTATTTTTGTGAATGTGCCATGTGGTGCTGAGAAGAAGGTGTATTCCTTTTTATCTCTATTTATTTCTCTCCATATGTCTATTAACTCTAATTTTTCTAAGATTTCATTCACCTCTTTCACCTCTTTCTTGTTTATTTTTTGGTTTGATTTATCTAAATTTGATAGTGGTTGGTTCAAGTCTCCCAATAATATGGTTTTACTGTCTATTTCCTCCTTCAATTCTCCTAGTTTCTCTATTAAAAATTTGGATGCTATACCATTTGGTGCATACATGTTGATTAGTGATATTTCCTCATTGTCTAACCTCCCTTTTAACAGAATATATTTACCTTCCCTATCCCTTTTGATCAGGTCTATTTGTGCTTTGGCTTTGTCTGATATCATGATTGCAACTCCTGCCTTCTTTCTATCATTTGAGACCCAAAAGGTCTTACTCCAACCTTTAATTCTAACCTTGTGAGTGTCAACCCACCTCATATGTGTTTTTTGAAGACAACAAATGGTAGGATTTTGGGTTCTAATCCAATCTGCTATTTGTCTACATTTTATGGGTGAGTTCATCCCATTCACGTTCAAAGTTATGATTATCATTTGTGGATTTGCTGGCATTTTGATATCTTCCCCTAGTTCTGACCTTTCTTCTTTAGCTATCTCCTTTTGAACTAGTGATTTACTTTAGGTCAGTCCCCCTAATCCCCTCCCTTGAGATGCTTCCTTTTCTAGCCCCTCCCTTTTTATGCTCCCTTCCCTTCCCCCCCCTTCTTCCCTCCCTTTTTATACTCCCTCACCCCTCCCCCTCCTTAATTTTCCTTTCTTTCTTGCCCTAATGTTTAAGATAGAATTCAGGATCCCACTGGATCTAGATGTTCTTCCCTCTCAGATTTGATTTCACTGAGAGTAAGGTATAAGTAATTCCACTTCACGCTCTCTTCCTCTCCTCATATGAGAGTTCTTCCACTCCCCTTCCCATGTGTATCTTTATATGGGAAAGATTATTCTATTAAGTCCCCCCCCCTATTTCTTGAAGTAAATCTTAGTGTTATTGATGATTCCCCCTTCCCTTTTCCTTTCTTTGCCCCCACTTTCCCCAAATCTTCTTAATGCCCCAATCTTTCCCTATGCATGTTTCTTCTAACTACTCTTATGATACATACAATTTTTGAGAGTTACACATAACATTTTCCCCACATATTAATATATATAATTTGATGTAAATGTAGTCCTTATAGAAGAGAGTTTGACTTAATGAAAAAGATAAGATTTATCTCCTTTTCCCTTTTTTTCATATTTACTTTTTCATGTTTCTCTTGCTTTCTGTGATTGGATATCAAAGTTTCCACTAAGTTATGGTGTTTTCTTAGCAAATGCTTGGAAATCTTCTATTTTGTTGCATGCCTATACTTTCCCCTGGAAGTATATAGTCAGTTTTGCTGGGTAGTTGATTCTTGGTTGGAGACCCAGCTCTCTTGCCTTTCTAAATATCGTGTTCCATGCTTTGCGGTCTCTTACTGTGTTAGCCGCTAAGTCTTGTGTGATCCTTATGGGAGCCCCCTTATATCTGACGCTCCTCTTCTTGGCTTCTTGTAGGATTTTCTCCTTTTCTTGGAAGCTCTTGAATTTGGCAATTACATTCCTAAGGGTTGTCTTTTGGGGATTTAGTATAGAGGGTGTTCTATGAACCCTTTCAATTTCTATTTTGCCCCCTTGCTCCAGAACGTGGGGGCAATTTTCTTTTATAATCTCCTGTAGAATAATATCGAGTTTATTGTTTATCTCTGGTTTTTCTGGGAGACCGATAATTCGGAGGTTGTCTCTTCTTCCTCTGTTTTCCAAGTCTGTGACCTTTTCAGTGAGATATTTTATGTTTTCTTCTAATTCATTAATTTTTTGGCTTTGCTTTATTGATTCTGGCTGTTTTATGATCTCACTTTCTTCGAGTTGCTTAACTCTGGTCGTTAGGTTTGCTTTTCAGCTTTGTCTGCCCTTCTATTGGATGCTTCGAACTCTTTTTCCAATTGAGACTGCTGATCTCTTTCTCTCATTTTTCTTTCCAGGTTTCCATCTTTTGGATAAGTTCCAGTTTGAGATCTTCCAGAGCTTGTTGATAGTTTCCATTTTGGGAGGCATGTTCTGATTTTTTTTTTTTTGGATTTCATCCTCATTCTCTTCTTTTCCTTGGGTACTTCCACCATAAAAGTTTTCAATAGTCACCTTTTTCCCTTTCCTCCTGGAGGCACTTGATTTTGGGCCATCTGAGCCATCCCTTTGGTGGTTTTATTCCCCTTTCCTTTTTGGTCTGGGGTCAGGGTGATATGGGCGGGTTTTCTGTGAAT
Source organism: Monodelphis domestica (assembly GCF_027887165.1). Lineage (NCBI taxonomy): Eukaryota > Metazoa > Chordata > Mammalia > Didelphimorphia > Didelphidae > Monodelphis > Monodelphis domestica. The sequence continues at coordinate 535,077,567 of NC_077229.1, forward strand.
TTAGGTTGCCTCAGACTAGTTCTTCCCAGCCTCCGAGGTTTCTTAGAGCACTGGGTCCCTGATCACAGCCAAACTGCCCAGGTGTTCAGCTCTGCCCAGATAATCAGCGTGAGGGCCACCCCTGGTGTTTAGCTCCGCCCAGATGCTCAGTGCAACCTCCCCAGCTCCCTGGGCCCCCTGTGCTCAGCGCAGGATTCTCCCGTGAAAGTGCCCTGAGATGTTTTTTCCTGGCACTCCCCAGATCCCCAGATCCCAAGGATCCTGGAGTGCCACCCCCCCCAGACAGAGACGTTCCCCACTCACTCACTGTCCCAGTGAGAGCTCCGGTAATTCACTCTGGTTTGGTGCGGGAGTTGGGGGGGGGGGGAAGGGCGGCTCAGTTCACGTTTCTGTGCAAGCTTTTCCTCCTTCTTATTATAGTGTGGAAATGTTCAAACCCCACGTACCTTCGCCTCTATGGTGTACTGGGGAGTACTGAGGAGTCCTTCTGTTCCTCCAAAGGTGATTTTTATGCTCCTTTGATGTAGTCTATTTCGTTCGGTGCTGGGGAGAGGAAGCGTGTGGCGTCTAGATTGCAGCCATGATTCGAAACTACATTATTCTTAAAGGTACCATGGGCATATTGCAAAGAGGTATTGGTTTGAAGAAAAATAATACATTTCATTTTGGATACATTGAGTTTGAGATATCTCTGGAACATCCAGAGATAGACTCCCAAATTGGTAATAAAGGACTGATGCTAAGGAGAGAAATGAGGATTAAACATGTAGACTTGGAAATTGTCTGTATATGGAACTGGTAGGGGTAAGAGAAGGTTGCTGAGAAGACTGGGCATCAAAAGACTGGTCATCAAAACAAGACTGGTCATCATGGAAGAAGTCATGTTCATTCTTTATAGATGGAGGGAGGAAGATCAAATACATGCAAAATAGGGCTACACTGACAAACTTCCCTAGATTCCATTTACATACCTATTATAACAGGCTTCTTCCAGATGTACTTGTGTTTCAGAAAATATGACTGGACCTATAATCTTATTGAATTGCTCTTTTCTGGAGAGGTGATAAAGATAATGTTGTTACTTATTAATATACTTTTCCCCAGGGCACTCAAATATGAAGAGTTCACTTTCACAACAGAGAACACCATCCCTGTACTTCATGGCCTTATTGACCAAGTCTTGTGTTTTGCTTCCCTGAGGGTTTTGTCACTCTCCAGAGTATATTTACCCCTTACCCTTCTCATAAACTACTACTATCTCTGCCTCTCAGGGCTTATAATCATTAGAAACTGGGTTATACCTCTGATAGATCCTCTCTCCTGATGATTGCAATCAACCAAGACAATCAAGACAGTGTACCTTCCCCACTCTAATTAGGGCCCTGACATCTTGGAAGAATATTTTTTATCTGCACCTAACTTATTTCCCTATAACTCAGAGACTGTTACCAAATAGACTTCGGATACTATCCTGAGTGTCCCTTCCTTTTTTACTAGCCACCATTTCCAATCACCATATTTCTTGACTGCTGCTTGTTCCCCTTCTCCACCATCCCCAGCAATTTGGAGTCATCAGCCACATTGTGGTAGCAGGTCCTGGATTCTGAGAGATAAGATTTTCTTCCTTTGAATATGACTGTACTCAACCAGGACAAAAATAGTCTATCAATTTCCTTTCCACCTCAACTGAACTTGTTCCAAGTGAAAAACTCCTAGTTACTTAGCCCAGGCTGGAAGTAAAGAAGAGAGAAGGGTAGAAAATGAAAATACTCTTCTGGATAGATGTTCCAACTATATTTTAGAGCTTCTCCCTTCTTTATGTCTATAAAATCAATCATTCAAAAAATGAAGAGCCTAATATTTCTTCTATAATGCTAAGTGCTGTGGATGATACAGAAGTATCAGGCATGATCTCTATCATGAAATAGTTTATAATCTAAATAGAGAGAAGATTGGCACATACTGAAAACTGAAAGGGCCAATATTAGACAAGATACATACAATGTAAGTCAAAATTGTGTGATGCTGACAATAAATACAGTCGGAGACAAGAAGGAAAAGAAAACTCAATGAAGCCTAGATGCAATAAGAAAGGAAGGCTTCAGGAAGAAAGCTGGATACCAGCTCAAATCTAAAGGGTGGGTAAGAATTGAATTGGTGAAAAGAGAAAAGGGAAGAGATGCCAGGTAAAGGAAATATAAATTGCCACCTTTTCCATGACTTTTAAAGAGAATCAGCTCTATTCTCTCAAAGTAGGTGAAATTCACAAGGAAGCTTTTACCATAATTCATGTATATTTAAGGAGAGGAGTATCCGAGGCCCCAACACATTCTAATATTTGTAGTCCAAAACCCAAGAAAGAGATGAGCAATGTTGATGGAAACTCTTGTCATTATAATGGCCAAAAGTACTTCTCTCTCTTCCTTGAAAAAGTGGGGGTGAGGAATTCTGCATATCCTATTAGATATATGTTTTTGATGAGTTACTTCCTTTCATTTACCTTTCTGGGCCTCAATCCTCATCTTCATTTGTAGAATGAAAGGGGTGGGTTGGGTGGCTTTTGATGTCTCATCTAACTCTAAATATATTAAGCAATACTCTTTTATAAAAATAGGAATCCCTTGTAGGATCAGAGTGGGAAGAAGGGTTGTAAGGGTGTGTTAGCAAATGAATGTGATATAAAACTTAAAAGTATCAGCTAAAGATTGTAAAGAAAAGAATTATAATACAGTTACAGACTGGGGGTGGACATTTTTGAAAGATTACAAAATAATAAGAGGGAATTAAGGTCAATGCTTTCATTGACTTGAAGGCTTGATATTGAGAATAGAGGAAAGGATCTATTAGTTGGTCATAATAGAAGGAGAGTAAGAGATAATGAACAAACAAACCTTATGAAATTTCTCCATCAATATAAGGTTGTCTACAAATCAAACAATGGAGGCTAGGCAGGGCGGTGAGAGCAAGTAATGAGAAATCAGCATAGCTTCAAATAAGTCTTTTTCATGTAAACAAGCCTCTTGAAATACAAACTTAGTAAAGACAAAACAGGGCAAATGGACATCAAGAAGGTAAAATGTTCCCTACTGATCAGGGTTCTTTGGGATTCTTAACTTGTTGACATAAAAGCTTCAAAAGAAAATTTTCATTTGTTATATAGATATGAAAGCAAAGGTATTCCTATATGTAAAAATCAGTAGATTGAATTAGAAATCATCTCTCAAAAATTACTATTTAGTAGGTCTTTTATCTGAAATCCAAAAAAGACCTAGAAAGCACCCCAGGAAAAGAAATATACTAAAAGAACTTTAAATTGTTTTATCATTTTTTAAAAGTTGTCACAGTTCTCATGCTTTGGGTTTGGAAGGGAAGAAAGATTAAAGAGAAGGTACCAGATGCCAAAAATTATCCTACAGAATCCAATCAATTTAATTCCATTGAAGATTTTTTTGTTTGCTTATATTTGCAATAGTTTTTTTTAAAAGACAAAGATGTCCTTTGTTCTTTACTTTTCAAATTTTAAACAATGCCAAGAAACCCTTTTAGTTATATGGAATTAAGGTTATTTTTATTTTAATATTTTCCATTTTTAACCATAAAATGACACTTTAATTTTCTACACACTAACCATTAATACTTGGAACTGCTGAATTAAAAAATTAATAACTAAATAGAAAATTGACCTAGTGCTTTAGAACCTATACAAAGTATAAATTCTAAGACAGGAGGTAAGCATTTTTTTAAAAAGATTATTCTGAGGTTTAAAGAGTTTATATAACTTACCCAAGTTCACTCTTCTAATAAGAAGCAAAACAAAGATTATAGTCCCATGACTTGAAATCCAGTTGATGGTTCCATTCTGCTGTTGCCATTCATCAGCCCCATTTACTAAGATTCCTAAAGATGCAGTAGCCTAGGGTTCTTTGGCTGATGGTGACATGGAAACAGGAAAGCTCCCTTGGACCAGATGACCAATGAAGGTTAAATGACTGTGTCACACAGCTAGGAAGTCAGAGTCTGAGGGCAGATTTGAATTCAGGACTTTCCATTTTTACTCTGAGTCTTCTCCAGAATAAATATTCCCAATTCTTCCACCTGATCTTCATATGCTATGGACTCAAGGCTCTAGTAGCTCTTGATTGCCTCCAGGGTCAAATGTAAAATCATGTTTAGCTTTTAAAGTCCTTCATGACCTCACCCCTTCCTACCTCTCCAGTTTTCTTATTCTTTATTTACTTTCAGGGTCTACAATCCAGGGATACTGCCCTTCTTGCTCTTGCTTAAATACAACATTCCATCTACTGGCTCCATACCCTTTCAAAGTTGTCACCCTTGCCTGAAACTCTCTCCATCCTCAACTTCACCTCCCTGATTTCCCTGGCTTCTGTGAATTTTAAAACCATTCCACCCTAATCAGACCATTTTTTAGAAGATCTGATTTAGCTATTTCCTGATCAATAACAATAGAGATACTTGGAATAACAGAATCAGGTCCTGGAAACCCACATTCTCCACCCTACTCAGTGTAACAAGATTAGGAAGGGCTGAATCAAACTCAAGATTTAATTATTTGAGGAAATGGCCTTTAACAGACATGTGCAAAAAAAGGACAGACCTGTGGGGGGTCCTAAGTCGAGCTTGAGCCACCATTGGCACATGTGAGACACAGGAAGTGAGGTAGAGAACAGCCTCTGGAGTTCTCGAGACTTCCTGGGAGGAAGGCTAGAGTTCAGTTGGAGCCTGGAGCTTGAGTTTGGAGGAGCCCTGCAAACAGCTTTCCTTCAGACAGGTCACGTGAGTGATAAGGACTAACCCCTTTCTCTGCCTTGGCTCTCCAAAGCGTTAAGCCTGCTTTGACTCAACCTGAGCCAGAATGGTTCTGAGTTAAACTCCTTTCCTTCTCTCCCTTTTTCCTTCTCTCCATCTTTCCTTCTCTCCCTCTCTCTCTCTCCCTCTAATATTTTCTTTCTCCTGTTGTAATTAAATCACCATAAAATGTCAGCTGACTTGGGTATTTTATTATTTGGGATTTCCCTTGGCAACCATTTAAATTTAGATTTTTTTCAGTCTCAACTATAAATTTAACTGTTACACTTCCTTCAAAGGAACTTTTTCTGGTCTCCTCTCTCCATCATCCCACTAATAGTTCCTTCCCTCTGAGATTACCTCACATTTACATTATATATATATATATATATATATATATATATATTATTTGTACATAGTCATTGCCTCCATTAGACAATGCAGGGACTATGTCTTTCTTTGTATGCTCAGAGTTTAAAAGAATGGGCATGTAGAAAATATTTAATAAATAATTACTGATTGCTCCTAACCATCCCAATTGCCATTTTCTAGACAGTGACAGTCATGCTTATCAATGTCCTCAAATTGTTATATCCAGAAGTATATATGACACATCAAGTGAAATTTGATAAAGGCAGAGTAAAGTGAGATTTCTTATTACTGGAAGTTCTCTTAATGCAACCCAAGATTGCATTAGCTTTTTTTCTGCTGTCGCTTCACTATACTGCTTCTTATTGAGATTGCAGCCTACTAAAATTCCCAAATCTTTCTAATGGCAAAGGCTCTCTAGCCATATATCCTTCTCACCTTGGATTTATTAAGTTGATTTTTTGACCCAAGTATAACACTTTACAGTTACTCGTATTCAATTTTATCCTATTATACTCAGCCTAGTGCTGTGGACTGTCAAACCTTTTTGCGTCATGCAGTCTGTTAACATTCCTTTCCAACTCTGTGTCATCTATAAAGTTTAGAACACAATCTATGCCTTTATCCAAGACATTGACAAAAATGTTAAACAGCATAGAGCCAAATAAAGATCTTTGGGATGCTCCAGATCCTTCCTGCCATGTTGACATTCAACCATTAATAACTACTCTGCTTCTGGCCACCCAACAAGGGCTGAATCCACTGAATTGTAATGTCAGCTAGTCCTCATCTCTTTGTCTTCACTACAAGAACAGTATGAGATAAAGCATTGATAAAATATTAATAAATTATATTTACAGTATTTCCCTCATCTACTAGTTTAATAATTCTTCAAATAGGAAATAGGGTTACTCTGGCATGACCTTTTCTTGGTGAAGGGATATTGACCTTTTGTTATTACTTCTTCCCTTTCCGGATCTTTGCCAACTGTTGCTAGAATAAACTATTTTTTAATATCCTTAAGAATTGAAGCCAAACTAACTAGACTGTAGCTTGTAGATCCCTTTTTCCTTTTCTTTTTGTGAAAAGTGGGACATTCACAATTCTCCAAATTGGTTACTTCTCTTCTTTTCCACGATCTTTCAAATATTACTGTGCCAAATCCCCAGATTATTTTTTGCTGTATTTCTACCAAAATATTCTTTTTATTAAATTATTAAATTTATTTAATTAAGTAATGTTAAACTCTAATTTTTTAAAACTGTACTTATTGAAATTCTCAAAAGGCAGTATTTCTCATTTTTAAATTAATTCATTAATTGACAAGACATTATAAACTGGTCAGTTGACTCTCTCCATAACCCAAATGGGCACAAAAGCGCCTTCCAGTTGTCATTTCTATTTATTATTGAAGCATCTTTTTTCAGCTCCAACTGAATGCAGTTATAAACAGTGCCATCATAGCCTAATATTAAGAAATGTGCATGTTCACATACCTCAGAATTTTGAAACAAATATCTATAAATTGGCTAAAGGCAATCAGAAGTCATAAAAAAATAGGGCTAGGAGGTACCCTAGTTGACAGATCATTTATTATAATACTATCATTTTAGAGATGTAGAAATTTTAGAAAGTCACATGGATTTTCCTTTGTCAGGCAGATGTCAAATACCAGAGGCAGAATTGAAATATCTAAATCTTCTGATTTCAAATTCAGTGGAATTCTTCCCTATCACTCTCCTACCTCTCCTTGATTATGCTTATTTTAATACTTTTATCTCAGCCTGATACTTTTATTATAAAGTACCTCAGTCATAGAAGTAATATGTGTAAGAGAAGGGCAAAGGGTTAGATTTATGGCAAATCCAGTAATATATATGTGTGTGTGTGTGTGTGTGTGTGTGTGTGTGTGTGTGTGTGTGTGTGTGTGTGTGTAATTATGCTGTCTAAACTACATTCTTTAAGTTAATTATTCTATTGAAATGAATGATACTCTGGTACCTGAGCAGCATGATTTGCACATGGCAAAACCAATAGGAAAGTATTATTCTTCCTGACTTTTAAAAAAATTACCTTAACAAATAAGATGGCATGTCTCACTTAGAATGAAAATTAATGAAAAGAGCAATCTTCTGTCTTTATGACACATTCTCAGATTCTCATCAGTCATTAAAGGCTAGTGATGCCTGTTTTATTAAGGGGTTCAGACTGGACCAAATAGAACTGTTATAATTCATTTAGCATTGAGGGTACTCAAGTTATTGTCCATAGGATATCAAAATCTTCAATGTCGGATACAGGCATTAAAATGATATCATCATAGAGCTAGAGACCACCTGTGTATTCTGATTCTATCATTTTATAGATGAGGAAACTGAGATCCAAAAAATATGTCTAAAGTCAAACAGGAAGTGAGAAGTAGGACTGATATTTGAACTTAGGTCTTATTCTAAACAATGGGATCTTTTCTGTCTGCCCTTAGGATTTAGAACAGAAAGTGGATAAATTAGCAGAAGTGTAAAAATCATAGGCAAAGAAATGACAAAGTGTGATGGTAACTACTTTATACTTTAAAAGGTTCTTATTTTTAAGTTTCTCTTTAAGTATTCATTGTGTAATTATCTAGAATAGACTTTATATCATATATACACACATTCAGCAGATGATTTTTAGTATAAATTGATTTTTAACCCAAACTCTTTATTAGAAATTAATAGTGTATATCTAAACCTATATTGGAATTGGTAAATAGGAAAATCTTTGTATTCAAAGAAATTCATAGTAGATACAGCTAAAGAATCAATCAGAAGAAAGGAAGAAGCTTAGAATGAGTTCCTCTTAATAACAGAATCATTAAAAATAGATAAGGAAAGCATGGAAGCAAGGGCAAAATAAGTCTATTTTTGGCTAGAAAAGTGTAACGGTTTTTGGCTGCTGGTTGATGGGAGAGATATGCTGTGTAACTGTAATCTTTCTATCTGTTGCCAAAAAACTGAATCTGAAAAGAGGGGAACTGAAAAGTCAAGCTAAAGCCTTTCCTCTGATAAGTTGTGAGTAGATATAGAAAATTCATTTTCTCTTCAGGAAAACTGTTGTAGTAGGCTTTCACCTCCTGGGGAGGCTACAGAAACCAATAACTGTACACGTATTCCAGAAAAGATTTGGGCTTCATATAGTGAAGGAAAAAAAAATATATGAAGTGGAGATATCAGTGGAATAGAGAGGAAGGGAAGAAGTAGAGAGAAGAAGGGGGGAAAAGAGTTTGGATTTGAACTTATTGCATTTATGATTTTCAAGGAGAAATGTCTAGTAGGCAATCTGGTAATAATAAATAATAATGTATTAGCTAGAATTTTATAGTGCTTTAATTTTTTCAAAAACTTTTATAATTTTTATCTTATTTTACCAAAATAACAACCCTGGGAGGTCGACCCTATTATCACCTCATTTCTGAAGAAACTGAGGCAGAGAGACAAGTAGCTTGCCCAGTTAGCATTTGACAGAATTTGGACTCACATATTCCTGACTTAGTCCAGTTGTCTATTTTACCATATACTTGCCTCACAGCTTAGGCAGTCAGCAATCATTTACATAGTCCTAACTCTGGGAAGCAAAAGCCAGGCCCTACTCTCAAGTAGCTCACAGCCTAAAGAGGAGATAGCATGCAAACAACTATGTACCAAAAAGAAAACAAACAAACAACAAAAAAAAAACTATGAACAGGATAACTTGGAGATAATCTCAGAATGAAGGCACAAAGATTAAAGAGGACAAGGTAGGAGTTTAATAACAAAAAAAGTAGTTGGTTTTTTCAAGTTGGAGAGAGTGGAAAGGTAGGTAACATAGTAGACAGAGCAGCAAGGTCTAGAGATGGCTCTTCTGCCTTGGAACAAATACTTGGTATCTATTCTAACACAGAAGAGAATTTCTAAAATTCTAAAAAAAAGGATATAAAGAGGCCTAGGACAGACCTTAGAGAAGTAGGATTTAAGTGGAGAGAAGCCAGGGAAGCCAGGAGATGGGAAAGAGAAGAGAGAGAGAGTTCCAGGAACAGAAGTATCTACACAGAGATTTAAAATGAGAATTGTTGATTCCAGTAAGCTTTCCACTGTGCTTAAAAGGCAGCTTTCCCAAGAAAATATTACTGGAAATATTGGAAGGACTTTGGGAGAAAATTGGGTGCATCAGACATGGTCATGGTCTCAGGTGTTTTTCCTAACCTGTTTTGTTTTGTTATAAGGGACAGTTAGATTTGGGGCAAGGGAGAAGAGTATTACCCAACTGTGAAGTAAAAAGGAGCTTAATAAAACTTTTTTTTTTAGAAATATGCTGTTACCGTTTTTTCATTTTTACTTAGTAATTATACCTTATAATTGTCTAGCATTTTAACTTTAAATCTCTTATCATTGTCTAGCATTTTTAATTTTTATAAATCTCTTCTCACTGAATGTAATATTTCATCCTTAAAACAATTATATGAGGAAATTTAAGATAAGTATTTTGTGAGGGAAAGATTGAAGGATTTTTGGTTGGAGCTCTGATGTCACTGCAGGATTCATTAAAGTACAACCCAAGGGCCAGGCTGCCTGATTTTGTATAATCCAGAAGCTAAGAATGGGTTTTGTTTGTTTTTAATATTATAAAATTTCATTTTAATATGTAAAAGCCATTCAAAGTCCATGTCATAGCCCCTAGCTATATTTGACCTGCCACCAGTAATTTGCTGATCCCTGGTTTAAAGGATTCCTAATGAGGAAACTCCCTTAGCCAGTGAAGAATGGCACTCATTGGGATCCTATAATCTTGGTCTTAGAGCGTGTAACTTTTAGAATAAATCTAATATTTAAACAAGTACCAATATCTTTACTTTAAAGATGAAGCAGCCACAAAATTAAAGGAAATTATTCCTTATTACACAACTAGGTGATAGAGACTAGCAGGCAGGTCTCCATATTCCCAGTCCTCTAGCTCTTTGCTCTTGGTAATGCTCTTTCTATGCTAGACTCCACCTCCTCACAGAAACCTGCCAGTCTTACTTGATGATTCTCTCCAGAACTGGCCATAGTCAAGGAGGAAACTCTTCTTTGGGAAGGAAAAAGTGCAAACTGATAACATACTAATATACCTGGGAAGAAACACCATGGCAAGATGGACAACAGAGGGTGCCCTTGACTTTGCATATAGGATGAGTCTATGACACTAAGCCTTTTCTGAATCATTACTAAGAGAGGCTTCATCAAATTCTTGATAACTTAATCTTTTAAACAACAGTATCTATGGAATGGAAAGTAATAAACTTCTAAATTTTTCTCCCTCAAATAAATTGTCAAATAATCAAAGTCCAAGTAAAGGCACATTACTACTACCTAACTAAATGTGGATCAAAAGGAAAATCACACATACTAGAAAGGCTAAGAAAGGACGTTTTACACAATGAAATTACAAGCCACTTAGTTGACCAATTTCTAAGTCAGGAGTAAAAAGAGAAAAGAATTGGGAAAGCTTTCACGCTGATAGTCATAATGGACTTACAGAGGAACAGTCTTCATAAACAACAAGTCTTTGGTTAATTTTAGAGTTTGCCTGCTATAATTTCTTGGTTTAACATTTACAGGGACTCACTTTTCAGGAAGTAACAACAAAAGGTATCACCCTCTGGTTGCCCCACATGTCAAAGTGCTTTCAGGTAATAATATATTTACTATATATCTATATATCTATATATATATATATATATATATATATATATCTACTAACATCACGAAGATGTTATCCTCACACAAGGACTGTGACCGTAAAAGTCACAATCCATTTTTCTTTATAACAGAAACAGATGGTCCCATAATCAAAAGGGACGATGTAATCCACAGGTTTAGAAGTAGGGCCTTGTGTGAGAGTCTGAAAATAATTTGAACAGCTGGCAGGCTTTAGGGTCTATCCAAGGCACTGGCTAAGGAGGCCCACCTCCTATTAGCACATGCTTCCCACTCCTCTTTCACCGGAACTCTGGCAGTAAATTGGAATCTTCAGGAATTATGAGAATGAAAGACTAAGAAAAGATGTTCTGAGAACTTTCTCATAGTTGTTGCCACCTGTTTTCTGGTCAGCCTGGCTGTATAAATTCAAAAAATCATTCAAAATGAGAGTTAGAAGACACCTCAGCATCCATCTAGCCTAATTCATACAAGAAAGAAATCTTCCTTATCCCAGATCTGACATGAGGTCATCCACCACCACCCCCCAGTTCCTCCCTAGGACATCACTGTTATACTGACCACATTCTACTCTCTTCCCCATTTTAACCTATTAGTTAATTGATTTATCTCTACATTGTTGTCTCCTCTTGAGTTCCTTGACACCTTATTCTATCAAAGACTTTATCCAGCCAGACTTCAGCCTGGAATTATTTTCATTAAAAAAAAAATTATTCTCAGATTACTTTCCACCATTCCCAGCCTTTCCACCATCCTTACATGCTGTTAAACAAAGTTAGAGAAGACAATGAAATTGTGCTGACTGGGTCCACTACAAAATTATGTTACATATTCTCAACTGAAAACAAAAAGTACACATTTTTTTTCAACTGGGACCCCAGTTGGGCTAATGGGCTCCTCTCACTGTGGCAAGCCAATCATTTTACGCATTCCTATATTAATGGCTATCTCATTCCCCAGTGGCTTTTTGAATATATTTCATCCCTCCTCAAACTTCCCAAAACTCCTCTCCCCTTGCTCTCTCTCAGATGAGAATCTTGCCTCTGATTTCACTGAAAAAAATTAAACTCCCTCTTTTCCTCTTCTCCACACTCCACATTACTCTGATGCCTTCCCAATTATCTATTCTTTCTCATATCGCGTATACATTTCACAAGTAATACCACACCATCCTTTCTTCTCCAACAGATTGCCCTCCATCACTCCACTCTCACTAATCTTTAATTTCTCCTGGGTTCCTGCCTGCTTCTCTCTGACATACAAGCATACCAATATTCCTCATACTTTATCCTCAAACACTCCCATCTTCTTTCTCCCTGAATTCCCCATCTTCCTTCCCTCTGTTAAGAGCATAGTTATCCTTTCAATTATTCACCCTGGTTCATACCCTTAAGAAAGTAAAAGGAATGCTGACTCTAATAATTAGTTGGATTTACTCAAGCCTCCATTTTTCCAAGGGTGTTTGATATATAACAATAATCCTTTGCAACTATAAGCTAAGCTTGAGAAACAGGGACCTAAGAACTGAACTCTGTCCTAACCACACCAACTGTGCCTGGATTGAGAACAATTCTAGGAACCTTTCCTGATAAGATGATCATTATCTCACCTGGAGGAGCTCCAAAGATTTCCAGATAAGATAATTTAGCCGCTTATCTCCTAGAGACCCCAAAAGTCACTCCAAGGAGTTACTGTCAAGAATTTGCTATTACACCTGTCTCTCAAATAGTAATCTTGGTTTTTTTTTTCTCTTCCACATCTTTCAAACAATAAAAGCTAACTGATTTCTGTATCTATGGGCTGTATCTAATGGGCTCCTCTCATTAGGAAAGGGTTTCTTACATGCATCTATCTCATTCCACTGAGAAGAATACATTTAAACACCCTTTTCTTCTTCCTCATTTTCTAGTGTCTTTTTGACTGGTTTAGTAGGGTCAGACACTAGAGAAGATAATGGGTTGACACTATCATCACTTTACACTTTAAACATACTGTTTAGTCTTCCTAATTCATCTTTTCCTCTCCACCAGTCCACCCTACACTCAGCTATTCAATATCTTCCTAAATCACAGCTTTGATCATATCACTCTTACATTCAATAAACCCAAGTGGCTCCCTACTAATCCCAGAAACAAATATAAAATTGCATTTTTTGCTTTTAAAACTTTTAATAATCTGGCCCTTTCCTACTTTTCCAGACTTCTTGCATTCTACTACTTCCCACACAGTCTATGATCAAATGACATTGTACTCCTTATATTTCTATAGCAACAAAATCCATCTCTTTATTCCATGCATTTTGACTAACTGTCCTGTTTGCATGGAATTCTCTCCTACCTCATCTCTAGCTTTTTGTTTCCTTAAAGAGTCAGATAAAATCCAACCTTCTTCAAGAAGTTTTCCCAATCCCATTTAATGTCATGATCTTTCCTTCAAAATATTCTATAATTTATCTTGTACATATATTGTTGTATAAAGTTATTTGTATGTTATCTCCCAGTTGGACTGTGAACTTCTTTCAAGCAAGGATTTATTTTTTGTTTATTTGCTTTTTTTTTTGGTGTTGTTTTTGTTTTTGTTTTGTTTTGATCCATCCTTGTATCCCACCCTGAACTTAGCAGAGTTTCTAGCACATGTTAATAGTCATTTAATAGATACTTATTGACTGATTGAAGAACTCTTTAAAAAATGAGAACCTTAGACTTCCAGTCAAGATGGCGGCTTAGAGAAAGCTAAAGTCCGGATCTCCTGAAACCCTTCCTTTGGTGCTCCTACGGCACCAAAATCCAAAACGATCAACAACATAGACCCAGGGAGTCCTCCTCCTGGACCTTGACCTGAATCAAAAGGTACGCCCCGACCCCCCCCCCCCCCCGCCAAAATCCAGAACCTGAGACCACTCGGACCTAAGGGGCAGGCAGAAGGAAGGTCCTAGGACCCATCCCCCCCAACCCAGAGCTCCGAGTCCGAGTCCAAGGCCGAGGCAACAGAGGCAACCTCAGAGCCCCACGGCCTGCTATTCTGAAGGCCGCTTCCTGAAAACAACCTGACCCAGTCGAGGGGGCACCCAGACAGCAGGGAAACAGAGAGAGACGAGGGAGCTATTAACAACCTGGGAGGAGCCCTCGGAGCTCCAGGAAGCCACGGCCCCTCCCCCTCAGAGAGCAGGGTCGTCTGGAACAACAGCAACCCTCAGGGCTGGCAAAAGGGCCTCGGGAGCCGGCTATTCTGAAGGCCACATCCTGAAAACAACCTGACCCAGTCAAGGGGGCACCCAGACAGCAGGGAAACAGAGAGAGGGGGGAGCTTGTAATCCCCTGGCTGGAACCTTCCATTGGAGTCTCACGAAAAAAGTCCCTGCCTCAAGGCATACTAAATTCAACCCAGGGAAAGCTAATCTCATTTGGAGCCCTCAGAGCTCCAGGAAGCCGCAGCCCCTCCCCCCGCAGAGTGCTGCAGCTGACCGGCTAAGGCACAGGAACAAGGGCCAAGCTAGGCTCAGAGCGTGGAAGTAAGGCAAGGGAGAAGCATCAGGAGGATGCCGAGGAGAGGAGGGCAGTAACAGGGACACACCAGCAATTCCTGGCTCCCCGGGAAGACAGAATAACAACTGCATAGAACAGACAATCTGCCTAGGGCTAAAACCTCTGAACACCAGACAGAGATAAGAAAAGCTAATTCTCCCCACTCAGATAGAGATGGCAAACTACACAGAAGCACAAAAGCCCCAAAATTCCAAAAGAAACAAGAAGAAGGGAGCGACTTTGGACACATTTTATGGAGCAAAAATACAAAACACAGAGGAGATAGACGAGGAAACACAAGCAAATGCTTCGATTCCTTCCAAAGGAAATGGAAACCCTCCACAAACCCATGAAAAATTTGAATCTGAAATGAGCAAAAAGATGGAAGCCTTCTGGGAGGAAAAGTGGGAAATAATGCAAAAGAAATTCACGCATCTACAAAACCAGTTTGACCAAACTGTAAAAGAAAACCAGGCTTTAAAGCAAGAACTAATAAAGCAAAGCCAAAATACCAAGAAATTAGAAGAGAACATAAAATATCTCACTGACAAAGTGACAGATCTGGAAAATAAAGGGAGAAGAGATAATTTAAGAATAATTGGACTTCGAGAAAAGCCAGAAATAAACAGCAAACTTGGCATCGTAATACAAGATATAATCAAAGAAAATTGCCCAGAGATTCTAGAACAAGGGGGCAATACAGCCACTGACAGAGCTCACAGAACACCCTCTACATTAAACCCCCAAAAGACAACTCCCAGGAATGTAATTGCCAAATTCCAAAACTCTCAAACAAAAGAAAAAATCCGACAAGAAGCCAGAAAAAGACAATTTAAATATAAAGGAATGCCAATCAAGGTCACACAAGACCTTGCAAGTTCTACTCTAAATGATCGTAAGGCATGGAACATGATCTTCAGAAAGGCAAGAGAGCTGGGTCTTCAACCAAGATTCAGCTACGAGCAAAACTGACTATATACTTCCAAGGGAAAGTATGGGCATTCAACAAAATAGAAGATTTCAAACTTTTTGCAATGAAAAGACCAGAGCACTTTGGAAAGTTCGATATCAAAAATCAAAGAGCATGGAATACCTGAAAAGGTAAATATGAAGGAAAGGGAAAAGGAAAAAATGTTATCTTCTTCTTTTACTCAAACTCTCTTCTATAAGGACTACATTTATATCAATCTATGTATACTAACAAGTGGGGAAAATGTAATGTGTAAATGGGGGGAAAAGAAAGACCAAATAGAATAATCTTTCTCACACAAAGATTCACATGGGAAGGGGAGGGGACTAAAACTCCTATAAGAAGGAGAGGAAGACAATTTTTACTTAAACATTACTCTCAGGGAAATCAACTCTGAGAGGGAAAAACATCCAGATCCATTGGGATCTTGAATTCTATCTTACCCAACAAGGGTAGGGAGAAGGGAAAACCAAGGGGGGGAGGGGGGAGGGAAAACAAAAGGGGAGGGAAAGAGAGGGGGGGAAGGGGAGGATACAAAAAGGGAGGGACTAAAAAGGGAAACATATCAAGGGAGGGGACAAGGGGGACCGATTTAAAGTAAATCACTGGACTAAAAGGTAGAGCCGAAGAAGAAAAAGTTAGAACTAGGGAAGGATATCAAAATGCCAGGGAGTCCACAAATGACAGTCATAACTTTGAACGTGAATGGGATGAACTCACCCATAAAACGTAGACAAATAGCAGAATGGATTAGAATCCAAAATCCTACCATATGTTGTCTTCAAAATACACACATGAGGCGGGTTGACACCCACAAGGTCAGAATTAAAGGATGGAGTAAGACCTTCTGGGCCTCAACTGACAGAAAGAAGGCAGGAGTGGCAATCATGATATCTGATAAAGCCAAAGCAAAAATAGACCTGATCAAAAGGGATAGGGAAGGTAATTATATTTTGTTAAAAGGGACTTTAGATAATGAGGAAATATCACTAATCAATATGTATGCACCAAATAATATAGCACCCAAATTTCTAATGGAGAAACTAGGAGAATTGAAGGAAGAAATAGACAGTAAAACCATATTAGTGGGAGATTTAAACCAACCATTATCAAATTTAGATAAATCAAACCAAAAAATAAATAAGAAAGAGGTAAAAGAAGTGAATGAAATCTTAGAAAAATTAGAATTAATAGACATATGGAGAAAAATAAATAGAGATAAAAAGGAATACACCTTCTTCTCAGCACCACATGGCACATTCACAAAAATTGACCATACATTAGGTCACAGAAACATAGCATACAAATGCAGAAAAGCAGAAATAATAAATGCAGCCTTCTCAGATCACAAGGCAATAAAAATAAAGATCAGTAAAGGTACATGGAAAACCAAATCAAAAACTAATTGGAAATTAAACAATATGATATTCCAAAATCATTTAGAGAAGAAATCATAGAAACAAATAATAATTTTATCGAGGAAAATGACAATGGCAAGACATCCTTTCAAACCTTTTGGGATGCAGCCAAAGTGGTAATCAGAGGTAAATTCATATCCCTGAATGCATATATCAACAAACTAGGGAGAACAGAGATCAATCAATTGGAAATGCAAATAAAAAAACTCGAAAGCAATCAAATTAAAAACCCTCAGCAGAAAACCAAACTAGAAATCCTAAAAATTAAGGGAGAAATTAATAAAATCGAAAGTGATAGAACTATTGATTTAATAAATAAGACAAGAAGCTGGTACTTTGAAAAAACAAACAAAATAGACAAAGTACTGGTCAATCTAATTAAAAGAAGGAAGGAAGAAAAGCAAATTAATAGCATCAAAGATGAAAAGGGGGACAGCACCTCTGATGAAGAGGAAATTAAGGCAATCATTAGAAATTACTTTGCCCAATTATATGGCAATAAATACACCAACTTAGGTGATATGGATGAATATATACAAAAATACAAACTGCCTAGACTAACAGAAGAGGAAATAGAATTCTTAAATAATCCCATATCAGAAAACGAAATCCAACAAGCCATCAAAGAACTTCCTAAGAAAAAATCCCCAGGGCCTGATGGATTCACCAGTGAATTCTATCAAACATTCAGAGAACAGTTAATCCCAATACTATACAAATTATTTGACATAATAAGCAAAGAGGGAGTTCTACCAAACTCCTTTTATGACACAAACATGGTACTGATTCCAAAACCAAGCAGGTCAAAAACAGAGAAAGAAAACTATAGACCAATCTCCCTAATGAATATAGATGCAAAAGTCTTAAATAGGATACTAGCAAAAAGACTCCAGCAAGTGATCAGAAGGGTCATCCATCATGATCAAGTAGGATTTATACCAGGGATGCAGGGCTGGTTCAATATTAGGAAAATCATCCACATAATTGACCACATCAACAAACAAACCAACAAGAACCACATGATTATCTCAATAGACGCAGAAAAAGCCTTTGATAAAATACAACACCCATTCCTATTAAAAACACTAGAAAGCATAGGAATAGAAGGGTCGTTCCTAAAAATAATAAACAGTATATATCTAAAACCATCACCTAATATCATCTGCAATGGGGATAAACTAGAAGCATTCCCAATAAGATCAGAAGTGAAACAAGGATGCCCATTATCACCTCTACTATTTGACATTGTACTAGAAACACTAGCAGTAGCAATTAGAGAAGAAAAAGAAATTGAAGACATCAAAATAGGCAAGGAGGAGACCAAGTTATCACTCTTTGTAGATGACATGATGATTTACTTAAAGAATCCTAGAGATTCAACCAAAAAGCTAATTGAAATAATCAACAACTTTAGCAAAGTTGCAGGATACAAAATAAACCTACATAAATCATCAGCTTTTATATATATCTCCAACACAGCTCAGCAGCAAAAACTAGAAAGAGAAATCCCATTCAAAATCACCTTAGACAAAATAAAATACCTAGGAATCTACCTCCTGAGACAAACTCAGGAACTATATGAACACAACTACAAAACACTCTCCACGCAACTAAAACTAGACTTGAACAATTGGAAAAACATTAACTGCTCATGGGTAGGATGAGCCAATATAATAAAAATGACCATCCTACCCAAACTTATTTATCTATTTAGTGCCATACCCATTGAACCTCCAAAAAATTTCTTTACTGATTTAGAAAAAACCATAACAAAATTCATTTGGAATAACAAAAGATCAAGGATATCCAGGGAAATAATGAAAAAAAAAACACATATGATGGGGGCCTTGCAGTCCCAGACCTTAAACTATATTACAAAGCAGCAGTCATCAAAACAATTTGGTACTGGCTAAGAAACAGAAAGGAAGATCAGTGGAATAGACTGGGGGAAAGAGACCTCAGCAAGTCAGTATACGATAAACCCAAAGATCCCAGCTTTTGGGACAAAAATCCACTATTCGATAAAAACTGCTGGGATAATTGGAAGACAGTGCGGGAGAGACTAGGAATAGATCAACACCTCACACCCTACACCAAGATAAATTCAAAATGGGTGAGTGACTTAAACATAAAGAAGGAAACCATAAGTAAATTGGGTAAACACAGAATAGTATACATGTCAGACCTTTGGGAGGGGAAAGACTTTAAAACCAAGCAAGACATAGAAAGAATCACAAAATGTAAAATAAATAATTTCAACTACATCAAATTAAATGGCTTTTGTACTAACAAAACCAATGTAACTAAAATCAGAAGGAAAACAACAAATTGGGAAAAAATCTTCATAAAAACCTCTGACAAAGGTTTAATTACTCAAATTTAAAAAGAGCTAAATCAATTGTACAAAAAATCAAGCCATTCTCCAATTGATAAATGGGCAAGGGACATGGATAGGCAGTTCTCAGATAAAGAAATCAAAACTATTAATAAGCACATGAAGAAGTGTTCTAAATCTCTTATAATCAGAGAGATGCAAATCAAAACAATTCTGAGGTATCACCTCACACCAAGCAGACTGGCTAGCATGATAGCAAAGGAAAGTAATGAATGCTGGAGGGGATGTGGCAAAGTAGGGATATTAATTCATTGCTGGTGGAGTTGTGAACTGATCCAACCATTCTGGAGGGCTATTTGGAACTATGCCCAAAGGGCAACAAAAGAATGTCTACCCTTTGATCCAGCCATAGCACTGCTGGGTCTGTACCCCAAAGAGATAATGGACAAAAAGACTTGTACAAAAATATTCATAGCTGCGCTCTTTGTGGTGGCCAAAAACTGGAAAACGAGGGGATGCCCATCAATTGGGGAATGGCTGAGCAAATTGTGGTATATGTTGGTGATGGAATACTATTGTGCTAAAAGGAATAATAAAGTGGAGGAGTTCCATGGAGACTGGAACAACCTCCAGGAAGTGATGCAGAGCGAGAGGAGCAGAACCAGGAGAACATTGTACACAGAGACTAATACACTGTGGTATAATCGAACGTAATGGACTTCTCCATTAGTAGTGGTATAATATCCCTGAACAATCTGCAGGGATCTAGGAGAAAAAACACTAAGCATAAGCAAAGGATAAACTATGGGAATAAAAACACTGACTACAGCAGTTGAGGAGACATGACAGAGGAGAGACTCTAAACGAAACTCTAATGCAAATATTAACAACATGGAAATGGGTTCGAATCAAGAACACATGTGACACCCAGTGGAATCACGCGTCGGCTATGGGAGGTGGGGGGGAGGAAAAGAAAATGATCTTTGTCTTTAATGAATAATGCTTGGAAATGATCAAATAAAATATTATTTTTAAAAAATGGGAACCTTCAGTTTTTGTGTAGTCTTTCCCAATTGCTTAGAAATTTTTCCTAAATTTGTCTCTTTGCAGCTTCCACCTCTTCTTATTGCTTCTGCTCTATAGTACTAAACAGAACAAATTCAATGTCTTCTCCACAAGAATAGTCTTTCAAATATTTGAAAACATCTATCATAATTCTCTCCCTAAAACCAAGTATTCTCTTCACCAGGATAAAAAGGACCACTTCCTTACATCAGTCTTCATATGTCATGGTCCTTCATCAGCCAAGTTATTCTCTAAAATCTTCTTCTATTTCATCAATATCTTTTTTGAACTGCAGTGCCTAGGACAGAATGCATTTCAGCTATAATCAATCTTAAGAGGGTAGAATACAATGGAACTATCAGCTCCCTGGTACCTATGCTCCTTTTGATGTAACCAGAGATCATTTTACCTTTGAGGGAGTCTTCATAACACTTGAGATTTTGTTCTGCTAAAACTCTCATATTCTTTCCAGAATATTTTGTCTTTTGTCTGTCCTCTTCTCCTCTATCTTATACTTCCAAAGTTGATTTTTTTTTGCAACTAAGTTGACCTGAAAAATACAGAACTACCAATGGAGTTATAATAAGGGTCTTTAATGAGACAGACACACTAATTTGGGAAGTTGCACGGAAACACCGTCCTGGAATTTCCAATAAACTGCAGAACTGTAAGGTGCCTACATAGATTTGCTTGTTCCAACACAATGGCAGAAAGTCCAGTACTTGCTTTAGTTTCCTTTCCACTTTGGAGAAGAGGGAGGGCAGAGAGTTCACATGAATGGAGTTCAAAGGAGCCGAGGTATGAAACACTAGCCACAGTCAAAGGTGGTTAAGAGTGGACTAGATGCAATAACCAGAGGCTAGGGCAGCGTTGGAGAAGACATGACACGCGTGCAGAGCCGGGACTCTGGGAGCTGCAGCTCCCTTCCCCTCTTTCCAGGACCAGAAGGACATTTTTGCATGCCCTGCTCCTGTGTCCAGATGCCCAAACCAAGCGCTTTCTCCTTCAGCTCTCTCCAGTAATGTTGGGACTCACAGACAGCTTGAATTTGCCCTCTGGGCACTACAATTTAGAAAAAGGTCAGCAATGTGAATGGATAAGTAATTAAGGTTTTAATTGTCCTTTGCTGAGTTCTGGCTTAGGTGATTAAAATTTACTTAAGGGTTTATTATTTGAGATAGAGGTAAATTTAGGGGGTTCAGAAGACAAGGTTGTAAAAATATAAATAATTTACATTGATCTCCTTTAGTTTTCATCTTATTAGATTCTGTCCAGTGCTCTAATATGTTCAAATCCTTTTGGGTCCTGGCTCTGCTATCCAAAATGTTAACTATCCCCCTTACTTTTGAGTCATCTGCAAGTTGTGTTAGTATATTAACTCTTCCTTTACCCAAACCATTAATAAAAATGCTGAACAGCACAGTCACCCACAGATACCTAGTGGAGATCTCCTACCCAGTTGACATTGAACCATTAATAACTTACCCTTTGAGCCCAGGCATTCAAACAGAACTGATTGTATTATCCTCTAATCTACACCTCTCTATCTTTTCCACAAGAATATTAGAGTTGTGTTAGCAAAATCTTTACTAAAAATGTAGCTAAACTAAGCCACAATATTATCTTATTCACTAGTTTAGTAATACTGTCAAATATAAGTTTAGTCTAGCATGACCTATTTTCTGTAGTCACCACCTTCCTTTCCAAACATTCATTAACCATCTCTTTTTTATTTTAAATTTAAATTTTATTTTATTTTAAAATATTTTTTCATGTTTAGATGATTCATTTTCTCTTCCTCCCCTCTTCCCTACCCCTTCCAGAGCTGACAAGTAATTCCACTGAGTTGTACAAATGTTATCATTTGATGCCTATCTCCATATTATTCATTTTTACCATAGAGCAATCTTTTAAAGCCAAAACCCCAAATCACATACCCATATAAACAAGTAATGTGATAAGTCATAAGTTTTTCTTTTGCATTTCAACTCCCATAGTTATTCCTCTCAATGTGGCTAGCATTCTTTCTCATAAATCCCTCAGGAATGCCCTGGATTATTGTATTACTACTAGTAGTAAAGTCCATTACATTGGATTGTCCCACAATGTTTCACTTTCAGTATACAATGTTCTCTTGGTTCTACTCATTTCACTCTGCATCAGTTCTTGGAAGTCTTTCCAGTCACAACCATCTCTTGAATGTTGTGTTCTAATATTTTTCTGAAAACTTAAGAAATGCTCAATGCTCTATACTTCATAAACTCTTCTGTATTTCTTTTTTTTTTAATTGGGACATTTCCTCTCTCCAATCTTTTGATACCTCTCCTATTTTCTATGATCTTGTGCACAGCTCAGCAATCACATCTGCTTAATTGTTTTGTTGTCTGGTTGTTGTTGTGGCAGTGGTGGTGGTGGTGGTTTTTCCAGGAAATGAGGGGGTTGTTCATCTGGACTAAGTGAGTTGAATTCATTAAGGACAGTGGGGAACTCTGTTACCATTTCTTTCCTTCTCTTAGCTATCATCTCTCTGTTAAACATTTTTGGTTCTCTCATTTGCAGTAAAAAGCACATTCCCCTAGGCAGAGAACACAGAAAAAGAATTGGTTAATTATACCTTCCTTCAGTTTTCAGTTATCATCATCTTATCCAATCCTCAACACAAGCAAAGGTCATACCATATATTTGATCCCCTGTTTTGCTCCAAATATACTTTAATAATGTTTTTTTGTTACCCTTAGCTTCAACTAACTCTATGCTTTGGCATTCTTGACATTCTCTCTCTCTCTCTCTCTCTCTCTCTCTCTCTCTCTCTCTCTCTCTCTCTCTCTCTCTCTCTCTCTCTCTCTCTCTCTCTCTCTCTCTCTCTCTCTCTCTCTCTCTCTCTCTCTCTCTCTCTCTCTCTCTCTCTCTCATACACACACACACACACACACACACACACACCACCACCACTACCACCACCACCACCCAGGACTGTGCTTTACTCTTGTTTTTATCTCTATTATCTGGCCTTGTTTTCATTTTCTGTACATTTTTGTTAAAACTTATTAATTGATAACTTCCCTGGGCATACACATTGGCATCTTCACCTAAACTTCATTTTGCCTCTTCATTGGAATTGTTTACCTTTGTGCATTCAGAATTTCATTCTGGAGTGTCTCCTTTTTCTCTTGGGCTGATTTCCTCTGACACATTTACTCCATGGGATGCTATGTATTTTTTCTCTACACTTTTTCAAATCTGTTTTCCCAAAATCTGTTGCATTTCAGACTCACCAATTTACCCTCTCCTCTATCACAAACTCTAAATTGAATAGATCACTTCTCCCAAAAGTTCACATAATTTCCAATCCAATAACCAGTTTTTTTTTTCTGTTAGTGAGAATCATATACATTCTAAAATGCCCCCTTATTGGTTTCTCACCTTTGGAAAGCAGAGTGCATCACTAAGTCAAGTTAAGGAGTTATGATCTATTCTGCTTTTGGCAGAGGGAGAACTCCAATAGTCTATATCATTGAAGTCCTCATCTCTGCATGATATCATTCCTGGATTTCAATCCTGTGATGTTTCCAAACTCTTCATCTATCTCCTCTTGCTATCCAGGTGGTTTGTAATATAATTCAATAACAAAATCACTTCTTTATCCTTCCTTAGATTGTTACCTAAACTTATGGATATCCCCAAATAAGTATAATTTTTAATATGAATGCTATTCCTTCCCCCATCGTCCAGTCATGAGTTCATCCCAATAAGTCTCCAGGATATCTTTGAATCCCAAAGCCTCTCCTTGTATTAGGTCTTCCAGCTCCTCTTAACTTTGGCAAGTGTGTACAAATATTTGAGACCAGAACTGTATGCTGACTCCTTTATTGAACTATGTCCCCTAGAAAGTGTCTCAGCTACCATTTTTCTTCATCCTGAGTATTCTCTAGAGTTATCTAACTTGGGGGGAGGTAGAGTGGTTTTATATGCTGTGTTTTTCCCCATCCTTTTTTCTTTAAAAGCCTCTTGACTATATTTGTAAGGCACCTGGGGAAAAGTCTTTCTTAAAATATACCTCTTTGAGATACAATCCATATCTGGCCAGGCAGAGTCTCTATCAACTTTGTATTGTAAGATATGACCCAGAAAGTCAAATTCCATTTTCAGATACCAAAATCATAGCTGGCTGTTCACTTCCCAGTGAACTTTTGTCCCCTTTTCTACTTCTCTGTCCTTCAATAGGAAATAGTGAGAAAAATACTACCTATATCCATATATTTGCCAAGACTTCATAATCATTGGTGGTACTTCTGAGGTTCCTTCTGAAAGTGACATTTCTATGTATATCAATTATCATGAGTGCATAGAAATCATTTGTTTAAGTATACCTTGGAAGGTTCTCTGGTCTATCTGAATACCTACCAGAGGAAGACCAATCTATATTGTCTATTGTTATCAAGCTGACAAATAGCTACCTCAGTAGCCCTGAACAGGGAATCACTAAGTGTTTTTCTATTAACTTTCTCTTCTTCAGATCCTTACTGGATGATCACTTACCCAACAGCTTCTGTGATCCTATTGTATCATTTTTGGAGTACAAAAAATATACTCTCTTCATCTAAGTATCTAGCTCCTTCCTCTTTTAGAAAGACACCTACATCTGTTTTTAGACTCTCAATATAAAGCTATCCTTTTCTTCTCCTTTCCTCTCTATGTGGAACTCTTCTATTTTCCATCATTTTAATAATATTTAAGTCAACCTTTTCCATTTCACATTTTTTGCCCCTCTTGGCCAATGAAGCCTTCATTGCCCTTCCTTTAGGAATCCTGCATTTTCTACAACAACCTGCAGTTTGGAAAAGCATTCTTCAAGTCCCTTCACCATCTCTTCCAAAAGAGAGATTAGCCAACAGGTGGAACACAGAAAACAGGCACTTTTTGTGAAATATGAACATCAAATATTTGCCATAAATTATTTCACAATTTCCTCTACTCTCTATCATGATTGACATTTTAAGTCAGTCAGTCAACAGTAATTTATTACTTACTATCCAAGTGCTGAGGATACAAAGAGAGTGAACATCAATTCTTGCTCTCCAGGAGTTCATGTTCTAATGAAGGAGATGACATAAATAACAATGCACATAAAAGGTTTATAAAGAGTAGATGAAAGGTAATTTTAGAGGAGAAGGCTGTAGCCTCAAGGGGAACTAGGAAAGATATCTTGCATAAGGTGAAGGAAACCAGGAAAACTAAGAGGCAGAGTTGATAAAGAAAAGAATTTCTGGCATGGGGGACAATCAGTAAAAGGCATGAAGACAGAAGATAAAGTGTATGAGCTACAACCAATAGGTCAATATAGCTAAGTGATAAATGTGTGAAGAGAACTAAGGTATAAGAAGACTTGAAAGATAGAAAGATTCAGTTTATGAAAAACTTTAATGACAGAAGAGTTTATATTTGATCCTGGCAAACGGGAACTACAGTGATTTACTGAGTAGAGCAATAACATGGTCCAATTTAGCCTTTTGAGAAATCCATTTCAAAGCTGAGTGGTGTACTTCAATCCCCAGAAGTCCTTGGCAGTTCCCAGAATTCCCTATAATCTCACCTGAATCCCCACCTGGGCCAAGAACAAAATAGGTATTTAAACTGACTGTACCGCCCTACTTGCTGTCTTTGCTTTGCTTCTAAGCACACGCGTCTCTCAAGATGTAGAGTAAGTGGCTGTGAATGGGCTATTCAGCCCTAGACACGTGCTTTTCTTATTTTGTATTTTCTTTTTTCCTTGATTTCTAATAATCTTTAATAAACCTCTAAAAATATAATACTTTCAGTAGACAAACTATTTTAACTGTTACAGTGGGAGGATGAATTAGGGAGTTGAGGCAGGA
Source organism: Monodelphis domestica (assembly GCF_027887165.1). NCBI lineage: Eukaryota > Metazoa > Chordata > Mammalia > Didelphimorphia > Didelphidae > Monodelphis > Monodelphis domestica. The sequence goes on from NC_077229.1 coordinate 535,103,644, forward strand.
AGACCCATTAAAACTACTATTGTTATTTCAATAGTAATGGCAAGAAACAAATAAGATCTGAACTAGTAGTTTCATGAGTAGAGAAAAAGGGATATCTAGGATAGATGTCTCGAAGGTAGAAATGACATTAGTTGGAAAGAGATTGGATATTTGTGCTGAATGGGAATGAGCAGCCTAGTTTGAGAGCCTTACTTCTTTGAAACTATGTGTAAGCTTTTATACTTCTACCTTAAGTACTATGTTAAAACTTCTTATACATAATATCATCTAACGTCATAATATCATAATAACATAATATCATAACGTCAGCTCAAATTTCTTTATTTTGCTTCAAAATAAGTCACTTTTCCTTTAGTCTTGCCCTAATTTACCTCCTGTTCACCAATTTACCTTACCCATAAATCTGTTCTTCCTTGACCCTTTAATTGTTCTACTTTCCTTTCTTATGTACCTTGCTTTAAGGTGTTACTTAATCTACTCCTTCAAATGCTACTTTGTACTCTTCCTTGATCATCCTCGGTTTTCTTTTCCTTAATCCTTTTAAATAGCCCTATTAGTAGTCCTCAATCCTGGACCAGCATCTGAGCCTGGAAACTATTCTTTAGTTTTTCCTCAATTTCTCCTCCCCAAATTTAATCTCTGACCCCTTGGAGATGCAATTTGGAGATTCTGAGACAAAAACACCCTTTCTTATTGTTTTTGTAATATTTTACTTTTCCTCAATTACACGTAAAAACAAATTTTAAGTTCTTTTTTTTATTTTGAATTCCAAATTCTCTCCCTCCTTCCCACCCTTACTTACCTTTTTTCTTATTATTGTTGATAAAAATGTTAGTTATTATTATATGTTCAAATGATTTGTGTTATCATAAAATGTGATAAGGGTCTAGAAAAAATAACTCACTTTAGGGGAAAGGGCATATAAAGTATAAGACATAAAAGATAAACAGAACAAATGATTTATAGCCATTAATTAAATTTGGGAAAGGTATGAATAATCACTGTGTTCAGCATCTGTCTGTCATTTAAAGTGTGCAAATTACTTGGAATTTGAATTGGTCCTCAGCCTGAATCAATCAACAAATCAACCAATTTGTATTTATTAAGTGCTTAATGTGCTGGGGAAAAAATTTAGGGTGGGGGAAGGTATAAATTATGAAAGGTTTTGAATGACAAATAGATTTCATATTTAATCCTGAAGACAATATGAACCTACAAGAGTTTGTTGAATAGGGGGGTTAACATAGTCAAACCTGCTCTTTAGGGAAATCACTTTGGTGGTTGAGTGGAGGAGGAACTGAATTGGGTAGAGATTTGGGTCTTTTACTTAGTCAATATACTATATCAAGCATAGACCTGGCTTGCTAAGGAAGAGAATTATGCCATGGCTCCACTGAGTACCCAGATTGCAATGTAACTGGGAGTTAACTCCTTGTACAGGAAGATAAGATTGCAACAAATACAGCTCTGGCTGTAACACATTTTAAGCATCCATACTCAACAGAAAGAACTGCCACCATTTACTGTGTGATATATGTTTATGGCTTTGCCATTTTTATTTCTCGCCTTCTGTTGGCATCTATAATGTACTAAGAGATTCATGACTGGGACTTTGAAACACCTGAATAGAGATAGCTTCCAGAGATTGGTATAAAGATTTACCATGGGCCCAGCATCCAGAGGAAGTTTACTCTGAATTCCTTCTTAATGTCTTATTCACAATGACATACAGAACCCAAAATGAATATTCAGTCAGTAGTTGTTGTTGTTGTTGTTGTTGTTGTTTTTATTGGTGAAAATATATTGGAGTTGTTGACAAATTGGAGGGTGGAGTTGGGCTGGAGGGTCTAGAGATTTGATTTCCTCAGTATAAGGAAAGCTGCTCTGTGAATTTTTACACATTGGGAAACTTTACCAATGCAAATAAACAACTGTTTTGAAACTTCCCATCTTAAAGGCTTTCCTAGAACATAAAGAAGTTACATGACTGGCTCATGGTCTGCTAGCAAACATCAAAGAAAAAACCTAAAAACCTCATACAAGAGTACTTCAATATAAGTAATGACTCTCCATGAAACACCTTAACCACTCAGTGCCTCAACCTACTAGCTTCCTACCATCTACTCCTCCACCCCATCTAAGTCACTCACAAAGATGGTCCTACTTTTGATCTTGCCATCAACTACAAATGCGCCCCCTTGGAATCAATTGGCAGTATTTATTCTAAGACAGAAGGTAAGGGTTTAAAAAAAAAAGATTATGCTGCCTGCATTGAGGATATGGCTTATAAGATTGCTTTATGATGACTAGTATGTTCCACACTCCTAACTGTAGATAGTACACTGGTTGGTGAATGCAGTGCTCGGTTTCTATATGAAAAGCCTATCTTTGTAGTAACCTCATTATATTATGATATATCTTTTATCGTTACTGAAAAATTATTACCTCTGATTGCTGTGGACAAATGTGTAAGAACTGCAGAGTTCGGAGAAATAGTTCCAGACCTCATGATAATCAGTAATTTCCCATGTTTATAGTCTCTGTAAAAGAGGGCATTGTAACCCTGCTTTGCAACAAATTGAGATAGTCTTTTGTTTTTTCAAGGTCTCTGAGATCTTCTGTATTTTGTGAGAGACATTATATTGCTCATTTTTCTTCAACAGGTTACTATGATATGAGTGTTTTATTAAAACCTTAATGTTCAGAGTTGAATATTTATAAAAGAAATATTTATAAAAGAAAAACAACTTACATTGTTTAGAATGTTTAGAATTAGAAGGGATCTGGCCCAACATGTGGAATTGTTCATGAGTACCTATCCTGGTTGTTAAAATAGGAAAAGATATTAAAGACTGTCTAATTCAGAGGTTCTTAATTTTTTGTATCCCTTTGACATTTTGATTAGCCCTTTTCAGAATAATGCTTGTAAATGTATAAAAAAGCACATATGATTACTAAGGAAGCCAATTATTTTAAAATATAGATTTCAAAGTATTTTCTAAAATACTTGAACACAAGAAACTCTTAGTCCAAAACATTTATAAGTGAGAAAACCATTTCCATTCATTTGAATTCTACATTTAAGATATTTAAGGTATTGTGCTAAGTTTCATATATACAAAGAAAAAAATTCCTCCCTCAAGGAGTTTACATTCTTTTGTGGAAGACACAATGTGAACACAGAAATAAATACAAATTGCATCCAAAATAATAACAATTTATAGACTGAGAGGACATTGACCGCTTTAGAAAACTGGAAAAGCCTTTGTGCAAGGAGGTAACTCCTGAGCTATGCCTTTCATAAATTGAGGAATACCAAGAGGAGAGGATAGAGTGGATTTTAGCTAAGGAGACAAATTGTATAAAGACATGAGTTTTGAAAATGGAATATCATCTATGGAAAACAGTTAGCTAATCAGATCAACTTGAATGAAGACAGTATAAAGGGAAGAAGTAAAAGGAAATAAGCATGGAGAGGTAGATGAGAGTCAGATTGTAGAGGGCAAAAATGGCAGGCTCAGGATCTTATATAGGTACTGGATTTTTGAAGGACCATAGTGGAGGGAGGAAGAAGAGTTCATATAGGCTGATTTGTGGTTGAAATAAGTCAGTTTGGCACCTTGGTAGAGAAATGTGTGCTAATAATTACTCAATATACATTAACCAAGTGCCTACTCAGTTTGTGCTAGGCAATGTGTTGGAATTTAGGAATCTAAAAACACAAAAGTGGAAGAATCCCTTCACTCAAGGCTGTTTATATCCTACTGGGAGGACCAATATACACAATCACATACACAAAATATACATAAAGTTAATCAAGACTAATAGGATCAAAGAAGTGTTCAAAGTTATTTCTTATCAGGTAGTTGGTAGCATTTGAGTTGAATATTAACTAGAACTTGGTATTACAAGAAGAAATGGTTAAAAATGACAGTATTCTAGGTATAAAAGACAGCCTAGAGGAGTTGTTTTTAACAGCATGTATGCAATTGATTCCTTAGACCATCTGGTGAAGCCTATGGACTTCTCTGAATATTTTTAAATGCATGACATAAAACATATAGAATTTAAAAGGAAACCAGTTGTATTAAAATAATAATGGAATTTTTGTCATCTACATTCATAGACCCTCTGAAATATGTCATGTCCCTGGAGTCTAAGTTAAGAACCACTGGTCTAGAGGAAGGTATGCAGAGACAAAAGATGTTGGAATGAAAAGCAAGCACCACAGTTTAGTTTGATTGGAAAATAGAATGCGTGAGGAAAAATAATGGGAAATAAGTCAGGAAATATAGATTGAAGGTAGCTTGTGAAGGGTTGTTTGTTTTTTTTTTAACCCTTACCTTCTATCTTTAGAATCAATACCATTTTGGTGCCAAGACAGAAAAAGCAGTGAAGGATGGGCAATGGGGAATAAGTGCTTGACCAGGGTCACAGAGCTAGGAAGTATCTGAACTCAAATTTGAACCAAGGATCTTCTAAGCATGACTCTTAGAGCCACCTACCTAACCCCCGTTAAGGGTTTTAAATAACAAACAGAAGAGGTTGATTTTTATCCTAGAGAAAGCAGAGACTCAGCTTCATAAACTGGGTTACTGGGTTCAGATCTGTATGATCCTGAGAAAACTCACTTAACTCTAATTGCTTAGCTCTTATCACTTTTCTGCCTTGGAAACAATATTTAGTATGGATTCTCAAACAGAAGATAAGGGTTTTTTGTTTTGTTTTGTTTTGTTTCATTTTAAAGAATCAGAGTTTAACAGTTGTGCATACAGTGAATTGGAGGGGGGAAGTATTAGAAGCAGAGAATTCGGTTAGTAGTTTTCCCAATATTTCAGGAGAGTGCTGATGAGAATATGAACTAAGTTAATGCCTGGGTGAGTGGAAAGGAGAATTATAGAATGTAGATGAAGAACTAACAAAACTTGGCAGTTAAGAGAAGGTGAGGGAGAAGGGAAAGATGACTGAAGCTGCTAACCTATAGGGGGAAGTTATAGACAAGTAGATTCCATCTCAATACTAGGGAAAAAAAAAGATTACTAATGATTAGAGTTCCCCAAAAATGGAACTGTTACCTTTTAAAGTTTTAATATATACTAATGATATTTTTATATTCTAGAATAGTGAAACAAATGGTCCCAATAATTTGACAGTTTTGTATTTTCTGGGATAATTGATATATAAGAAAATGGTTTAGTAAACTATTTATTTAAAGTTATTATAACAACTCAATTATTGAGATCATATAATTGATAAGGATAAGTGACTTTCCTAGAATACTAAGCAAATGCTTAATTCCATAGGGATTTTGTTATCTGATATCACATGAGATCAGACCTTTGGAATATTAAAGACAATAATGGTGGAAAACAGCTTTTTTATATATTTCCCCCAATAAAAGCTATAATGTTATTATATTCACCTTTGTGTTCTAAGCCTACTTTACACTACTAGGTTTTCTTTTGTTCTGTTTTGCTATTTAGCACTTTTAGAGGAAGTGATTTTTAGAGGAGTGATTTTTCCCACTATCACACTAGATGGAAGTATCATTTTCCTTATTGAGGGTGAAGGGCAAAGAGACAAAGAATAGATGTAAGACATTGTTTTCAAGTTCTTTACAAACTCATTAATATTTCTCAATATGTTAAATGAGAGATAAAAGAATTCTACACTTCAAAAAACAATAAGGGCTAGGGTTTCTCTCTCCTTCTCTACCACTTGCCATATTAAGGGGCATGGAAGTTTTCAACAAATTATACATGAGATTTCCACTTTGGGTAATAGGATATATTAAACTGAGAAGAAGGAGAACTTGGAAGAGAAAGAGAATTCTAATTTCATGCTGCAGACATCTTTAACAACCAAAATATACATCTTTGTACATATCTATTCATTGAATGTCAGCATATTTGTTATGAAGGAAAAAATTCTTCTGTGACATATATTCTCTTTTTCTCTGGACTTAATATTTTATTGTTTTAGGGAATTAATACTGCAGAAACTCCTTCAGGAATGTAGATTGACAGCTGGCCTGCCCCTAAGAGTTTAAGTGACTTGACTGGAATCATACAGACCATCTGCTTCAGAAGTAGTACCTGGACCCAGTCCTTTCTGACTCCAAGAAAGGCTATCTAATTATCCCACAAGGATTTGCTCTAATTGCATTTAAATTATAACACAAGGAAAATGGAATGTGTTATGGTATGATTAGAATTATTTTTTTTATTTATTTACGATGCCACATCAAGAGTCACAGAACACTCTTTTTTCCAGGAATGAGATATTATACTGAATGTGAATAGAATGGAAAACTGACAATATGCATTTTTAAGGGTCCTTTGGTTCCTCCTAGGTCCCAGTTGATGAGACTGAATGAATTCTGAGCATCAAGATTACTAGTGTAGCCAAAATTCAAAAGGAATTCTGTCATACTAGAAGATATGCAACAGGGTCATCTCTTTTTCTCTTCAAGGTGATTTTTGCCAGCCAAGACTCTTACATATTGATGAGATGGGACAAAGGAGGATATTTAAATAGTGCTGCCCTGTGCTGAAACTGGCAAGAAGATAAATTAAGAATGTTGACTTCCATAAGTATCAGTCTTTGCTGTAGTATTTGTTAACTTGGTTTTTTTAATTTAATTTCATAGTTTGTGGTTACTAGTTCATTTCTTCAGAAAATTTTAATCACTATATATGTGCACATATATATGAAAACCATAATATATGCACATATGCATGTAACTATATATAAATACTTAAACATCACTATAAATAAATAACCGAAACTCCCTTTTGTTGAATATTCTGCATGGCAAAAATAAGATGTCCACATGCGCAGAATGCTGGGAGCCATCAAAGACCACACTCTTTGACAAGGTCACACGTGGAAACTGGGGACTGCAAAGCAGCCCCCCAGGAAGGATGGAAATATCCACTGAACCCCCCCCAAGTGACTTTCCTTATTAACATCCCCTTATTATTGGAATTGCTATAATTATTATTCTTACTTAGCCCCAAGAAAAATAGATGAGAGCAACATGCTTGCAGGGTTAATACAGATGTCCCACTCTGCCCCCCAGAATATTACCAGGAGATCCCACTAATAAAATTAAACCTAAGGATTCTTATATACCCACTTAGATAGGACCCTCTTTTCTAGGCATAAAAACTTCTGGCAAATCTGTACTCAGAATTCCCCAACCTAAATCTGAGTCATGTTGATTCTACCCTCTGACCCTGCACTTAGCAACATTGTTTTTATTGACTATCTCCTTAGGCCTCACATCTGTTGTTAGGTTCTATGGAAACAAGTATGTTGAAAACTGATTGTGTGCCAGAAAAGCATGTACTCACTGAAGCTATAAAATAAACAAACACTGTGCAATAGCAAAACGCTGAGTAACGCCTAAGCACAGGTTTGAGCATTCAGTCATCTCTCATCTCTTATTCACCTGACCACTCCACCTAGTCAGAAGGACCCTACACTTTGGGAGACTGTGGACTAGGCTCTCAAAAGCAGAAAACAATGACCTCCTTCCCAATTACTGGATTTCATATGCATTTTAGTCTTCTACCTTCATCTTAACTTCAGATTTTATATTGGACGCATTTCCAATTTCTGAGCAGTATCAAGACTTGAAGAGAATTCACAACATTGTTTTTCTTTCCCTAACTCATATAAATTATACTTCTTTTATCTTTAAGAGATATCCTTCACATAAATAGTGGAAATTATATACTTTATCAGCAGAGTAAACTTCTATAATTCCATCTCAGTTTGATTTAAAGCTGTTTAAAAGACACTAAAGTGAGCCCTTCATCACCATCACATCTGATCCAATGCAACAAGCATTTATTTATTCTCAGTTTAATTTTCTTTTACTTTTAATTAAGAAACACTTCCCTTTATCAAATTGCCCCTCCCACTTGCCCTTTTCCATCCTTCCAGTAGGCAAATAAACAAAAAGGAAAAGCAAAGCCCTCAATACATAATTGGTGAAACAAACTACCACCTTAGTCTTATCTCACAATACATGTCTCTCTTCATATTTCTCTGTCAGGAGATAAATTGTATGTTCCATTCTCATTCCTCTGAATTCATGGTTTATTCATTGTGTTGACCAGAGTTACAAAGTTCCTCTTAGCTGGTTTTCTCTACATAAAATCATTATATAAATTGTTCTTTTAGCTCTGTTCACTTTTTTCTGTGTCAGTTCATTAAAATCTTCCATTTCCTCCTTCCTTTGTTCATTTTATCACTTCTTATGGTATAATAATATTCTCTTAAATTGTTATGCCATGATTTGTTAAGTCATTCACCAAGAGAATGTCCCTTTAATGTATAATTTGGGGCTGCCTTGAAAAGAATTGCCATAAATATGTTTGTATTATTAATCTTTTTCCTCTTTCTTTAGTTTCTTTAGGGGTATAGGCTAGCAGTAGAATTGCTGAGTCAAAGAATATCACAGTTTGATAACTTTCTAAGCATATCACAGTTCCTCCAAAAAGATATTTATGTAAACATTTTCCCACAGACTCTCGAACAACAGTCACATTCTTTTTGTTATTTTTGCCAATCTAATAGGGGTAAGGTAGAACATCAAAGTTGCTTTTTTGTACATTTATTTACTTATTGATTTAGAACATTTTCCTATGATTGATTGTTCATAACTTAGGTTTCTTCCTTTGAAATCTACCTGTTCATATCTTTTGACCATTTAGCTAGTTGGGGAATGGTTCTTTGTATAAATTAGACCATTCCTTCATGTAGCCTGAATATCAGAGAAATTACAAGTATCATAAAGGAAGCTTTATGTCCAAGGCATTAGGCATTACATGACATGGAGATAGAAAAATGTTTATGCAAAGACTACTGGAAGCAAAGAGTACTGACATCTAGGAAGATCAAGAAAGGTTTCCTGCAAGAGGTAGCACACGGACTGAACCTTGAACTAAAGGAAGGATTCTAAAAGACAAAGCTAAGGAAGAAAATATTCCAGACAAGGGGTGGGACAGGGGCAGCATATACCAGTGTCCAAAGATAGGACAAGGTGCATCAGGTTTGGAGAACTGCAAATACAGCAGTTCGGCTGGACTACAAAGTATGTGAAAGGAGGGGGAAATGTGAAATAAGCTGGGAAAAGTAGAAAGTATCTTGATTGTGAAGGAAATTAAATATTAAACTGAATCATTACATTTTATTCTATAGCATCATTGGAAAGTCTAAAGTAGAAGAATTGACATGATCAAAGTTATGCTTTAGAGAGATTATTTTTAATAGTATTTTATTTGATCATTTCAATGCATTATTCACTAAAGACAAAGATCATTTTCTTTTCCTCCCTCCCACCCACCGTAGCCAACGCGTGATTCCACTGGGTATCACATGTGTTCTTGATTCGAACCCATTGCCATGTTGTTAGTATTTGCATTAGAGTGTTCATTTAGAGTCTCTCCTCTGTCATGTCCCCTCAGCCATTGTAGTCAGGCAGTTGCTTTTCCTCGGTGTTTCTACTCCCTCAGTTTATCCTCTGCTTATGGATAGTGTTTTTTCTCCTAGATCCCTGCAGATTGTTCAGGGACATTACACTGCCACTAATTGAGAAGTCCATTACATTCGATTATACCACAGTGTGTTTGTCTCTGTGTACAATGTTCTCCTGGTTCTGCTCCTCTCGCTCTGCATCACTTCCTGGAGGTCGTTCCAGTCTCCATGGAATTCCTCCACTTTATTATTCCTTTTGCACAATAATATTCCATCACCAACATATACCACAATTTGTTCAGCCATTCCCCAATTGATGGGCATCCCCTCGTTTTCCAATTTTTGACCACCACAAAGAGCGCAGCTATAAATATTTTTGTACAAGTCTTTTTGTCCATTATCTCTTTGGGGTACAGACCCAGCAGTGCTATGGCTGGATCAAAGGGTAGACATTCTTTTATCACCCTTTGTGCATAGTTCCAAATTGCCCTCCAGAATGGCTGGATCAGTTCACAACTCCACCAGCAATGAATTAATGTCCCTACTTTGCCACATCCCCTCCAGCATTCATTACTTTTTATAACTGTCATGTTAGCCAATCTGCTAGGTGTGAGGTGATACCTCAGAGTTGTTTTGATTTGCATCTCTCTGATTATGAGAGATTTAGAACACTTCTTCATGTGCTTATTAATAGTTTTGATTTCTTTATCTGAAAACTGCCTATTCATGTCCCTTGACCATTTGTCGATTGGGGAATGGCTTGATTTTTTGTACAATTAGTTTAGCTCTTTATAAATTTGAGTAATTAAACCTTTGTCAGAGGTTTTTATGAAGATTTTTTTCCCAATCTGTTGTTTTCCTTCTGATTTTAGTTACATTGGTTTTGTTAGTACAAAAGCCTTTTAATTTGATGTAGTCGAAATTATTTATTTTACATTTTGTGATTCTTTCTATGTCTTGCTTGGTTTTAAAGTCTTTCCCCTCCCAAAGGTCTGACATGTATACTATTCTGTGTTTACCCAATTTACTTATGGTTTCCTTCCTTATGTTTAAGTCACTCACCCATTTTGAATTTATCTTGGTGTAGGGTGTCAGGTGTTGATCTATTCCTAGTCTCTCCCACACTGTCTTCCAATTATCCCAGCAGTTTTTATCGAATAGTGGATTTTTGTCCCAAGACCTGGGATCTTTGGGTTTATCGTATACTGTCTGGCTGAGGTCACTTGCCCCCAGTCTATTCCACTGATCCTCCTTTCTGTCTCTTAGCCAGTACCAAATTGTTTTGATGACTGCTGCTTTGTAATATAATTTGAGGTCTGGGACTGCTAGGCCCCCCTCATTTGTGTTTTTTTTTTCATTATTTCCCTGGATATCCTTGATCTTTTGTTATTCCAAATGAACTTTGTTATGGTTTTTTCTAAATTAGTAAAGAAAATTTTGGGGAGTTCCATGGGTATAGCACTAAATAGATAAATAAGTTTGGGTAGGATGGTCATTTTTATTATATTGGCTCTTCCTACCCATGAGCAGTTAATGTTTTTCCAATTGCTCAAATCTAGTTTTAGTTGCGTGGAGAGTGTTTTGTAGTTGTGTTCATATAGTTCCTGAGTTTGTCTCAGGAGGTAGATTCCTAGGTATTTTATTTTGTCTAAGGTGATTTTGAATGGGATTTCTCTTTCTAGTTTTTGCTGCTGAGCTGTGTTGGAGATATATAGAAAAGCTGAAGACTTATGTGGGTTTATTTTGTATCCTGCAACTTTGTTAAAGTTGTTGATTATTTCAATTAGCTTTTTGGTTGAATCTCTAGGATTCTTTAAGTAGACCATCATGTCATCTGCAAAGAGTGATAACTTGGTCTCCTCCTTGCCTATTTTGATGCCTTCAATTTCTTTTTCTTCTCTAATTGCTACTGCTAGTGTTTCTAGTACAATGACAAATAATAGAGGTGATAATGGTCATCCTTGTTTCACTCCTGATCTTATTGGGAATGCTTCTAGTTTATCCCCATTGCAAATGATATTAGCTGATGGTTTTAGATATATACTGTTTATTATTTTTAGGAATGACCCTTCTATTCCTATGCTTTCTAGTGTTTTTAATAGGAATGTGTGTTGTATTTCATCAAAGGCTTTTTCTGCGTCTATTGAGATAATCATGTGGTTCTTGTTGGTTTGCTTGTTGATGTGATCAATTATGTGGATGGTTTTCCTAATATTGAACCAGCCCTGCATCCCTGGTATAAATCCTACTTGATCATGGTGGCTGACCCTTCTGATCACTTGCTGGAGTCTTTTTGCTGGTATCCTATTTAAGACTTTTGCATCTATATTCATTAGGGAGATTGGTCTATAGTTTTCTTTCTCTGTTTTTGACCTGCCTGGTTTTGGAATCAGTACCATGTTTGTGTCATAAAAGGACATAAAAGAACTCCCTCTTTGCTTATTATGTCAAATAGTTTATATAGTATTGGGATTAACTGTTCTCTGGCCTGTTGGATTTCATTTTCTGATATGGGATTATTTAAGAATTCTATTTCCTCTTCTGTTAGTCTAGGCAGTTTGTATTTTTATATATATATTCATCCATATCACTTAAATTGGTATATTTATTGCCACATAATTGGGCAAAGCAATTTTTAATGATTGCTTTAATTTCCTCTTCATCGGAGGTGATGTCCCCCTTTTCATCTTTGATGCTGTTAATTTGCTTTTCTTCCTTCCTTTTATTAATTAGATTGACCAGTACTTTGTCTATTTTGTTTGTTTTTTTCAAAGTACCAGCTTCTTGTCTTATTTATCAAATCAATAGTTCTATCACTTTCGATTTTATTAATTTCTCCCTTAATTTTTAGGATTTCTAGTTTGGTCTTCTGCTGGGGGTTTTTAATTTGGTCACTTTCTAGTTTTTTTATTTGCATTTCCAATTGATTGATCTCTGCTCTCCCTAGTTTGTTGATATATGCACTCAGGGATATGAATTTACCTCTGATTACCGCTTTGGCTGCATCCCAAAAGGTTTGAAAGGATGTCTCGCCATTGTCATTTTCCTTGATGAAATTATTAATTGTTTCTATGATTTCTTCTCTAACTAAACAATTTTGGAGTATCATATTGTTTAGTTTCCAATTAGTTTTTGATTTGGTTTTCCATGTACCATTACTGATCATTATTTTTATTGCCTTGTGGTCTGAAAAGGCTGCATTTATTATTTCTGCTTTTCTGCATTTGTGTGCCATGTTTCTGTGACCTAATGTATGGTCAGTCTTTGTGAATGTGCCATGTGGTGCTGAGAAGAAGGTGTATTCCTTTTTATCCCTATTTATTTTTCTCCATATGTCTATTAATTCTAATTTTTATAAGATTTCATTCACTTCTTTTACCTCTTTCTTATTTATTTTTTTATTTGATTTATCTAAATTTGATAATGGTTGGTTCAAGTCTCCCACTAATATGGTTTTACTGTCTATTTCTTCCTTCAATTCTCCTAGTTTCTCCATTAGAAATTTGGGTGCTATATTATTTGGTGCATATATGTTGATTAGTGATATTTCCTCATTATCTAAAGTCCCTTTTAACAAAATATAATTACCTTCCCTATCCCTTTTGATCAGGTCTATTTTTGCTTTGGCTTTATCAGATATCATGATTGCCACTCCTGCCTTCTTTCTGTCAGTTGAGGCCCAGAAGGTCTTACTCCATCCTTTAATTCTGACCTTGTGGGTGTCTACCCGCCTCATGTGTGTTTCTTCGAGACAACATATGGTAGGGTTTTGGATTCTAATCCATTCTTCTATTCTTCTACATTTTATGGGTGAGTTCATCCCATTCATGTTCAATGTTATGACTGTCACTTGTGGACTCCCTGGCATTTTGATATCCTTCCCTAATTCTAACCTTTCTTCTTCAGCTCTACCTTTTAGTCCAGTGATTTACTTTAAATCAGTTCCCCTTGTATTTCCCTTTCTACCCCCCCCCCTTCTTATACCCTCCCTTATTTTCCCCTGTAGTTTTTTTAAAAATCCCCCCCTCACCCTCTCCCTCCCTTGTACTGCTTCCCTCCCCACCAGTCTGTTTTTTACCCTTCTACTCCCCTATAGGGCGCAAATCTATTCTCTTCCCCAATGGATTGGATTGATCTTCCCTCTTTGGGTCAGTTTCAAAGTACATAAGAGTTGAGGATTTCCTATCTCCAACCTCTTTACCCTTCCAATGTATCGATGTTCTCCCCCCTCCCGCCATGAGCTTCTTTGTGACATATAAATTTACCCCCATTTGTTTCTTTTCCCATTTCTTTTAGTCATAACCTCTTTTCTTTTTTAGCTTTAGTCATGTATATATATATATACATACACATGTATATGTATTTATGCATGCATATCTCTATATACCTATTTATGTCTTGTCCTTTCATCCTATACAGTTTGTCACTGTTCCCTCTGAGTGTAGTTCTTCTAGCTGCTTAGGTGATAGCAACAGTTTTTAAGAGTTGCCAGTGACTTCTTTTCTTATAGGGATACATATCATTTTAACTTATTGAGTCTCTTAAAAAAAACCCTTTTTTGTTGTTGTTGTTGTTTTTCCCCTCTTTTTTAATTACCTTTTGATGATTCTCTTGAGTTCTGTGGTTGGACTTCGAATTTTCTGTTCAGGTCTGGTCTTTTATTTATGAATGCTTGGAACTCTTCTGTTGTCTTAAATGACCATACTTTCCCCTGTAAGAATATAGTCAGTTTTGATGGGTATTTTATTCTTGGCTGTAGGCCTAGTTCCCTTGCTTTCCAGAATATCATATTCCATGCCTTTCAGTCCTTCAGTGTGGATGCAGACAGATCCTGTGTTATCCTCACCATGTTTCCATGGTATCTGAATGGTTTCTTCTTGACAGCTTGTAATACCTGTTCTTTTATCTTATTGTTTTTGAATTTGGCTATAACATTTCTTGGTGTTGTCAGTTGGGGATTAAATACAGGGGGTGATCTGTGGATTCTTTCAATCTCCACTTTCTCCTCTTGTTCTAGGATTTAGGGACAGTTTTCCTGGATAATTTCCTCTAGTATTATGTCCAGGCTTTTTCTTTTGTCGTGGTCTTCTGGTAGTCCAATTATTCTTAAATTGTCTCTTCTTGAACGATTTTCTAAATCGTCTGTTTTGTGAATGAGATGCTTCACATTTTTCTCAATTTTTTCATTCTTTTTGTTTTGTTTTATAGTGTCCTGCTGCCTTGTGAGGTCACTTGATTCTAGTTGTTTTACTCTGGTTCTTAAAGATTGGATTTCATCTCTGGCTTTTTGGTCATCTTTTTCCTTCTGGTCTGAGTTTCTTTGAAGATCATCTTTCATCCTCTTTATCTCGTCTTTCATCTCCTTTGCCTCATCTTTCATCTCTTTTGCCTCATTTTCCAGCTGGATGATTTTGGCTTTCAGGACACTATTTTCTTGTTTTAGTTCAAGTGCCTCTGTTTCCAGATGACTTATCTTAATTTTTAAGTTCTTTTCCCAATTGTCTTCAGCCTCTCTTAGTTGTGTTTTGAGTTCTTCCACAGCCTGTATCCAATTCGCTGGGATTTCTGGTTTATCGTTTGCTGATCTCTCCCCCTCTGTTCCATTTGGTGAGTAGTAGCTGTCTATTGTAGTTTCTTTCTTCTGTTTCTGTTGTTTGTTCAAATTCACCCCTTCTTTCCTCCCCGTATTTGTCTGTGCTCTTGTTCCTCTCATTTTTTTGTTTTTTAGGAACTTCTATGAGTCTCTCCTCTTGGAGCTTTAACAGAGGATCTCTTGGTGTAATCTCTGAGGGAGGGTTGTTGGGGGTTTGAGCTTCCCTGTCCTCTGGAGGCTTTTGATTGGCTTAAAGTCCAGCAGTCAATGAGGATGGATGGGGAGCCTCGGCTTCCCTGTGTTCTGGAGACTTTTGATGGGATTGAGTTCAGCTTAGTTGGGCTGGGTTTACTCTGAGTTTTAAACTTCCTGGACGTCTGGAGCAGATATGGAGGATCTCTAAAGCTCTGGCCAGGCTGCCAGGTCTATGCTCCTTCTAGGCTGCCATCTTGACTTCGCCTCTAGGTTTCTGTTTTTTCAAAAGACCCACCTCTCTAAGGGGGGAGGGGTTGTGGCTTGCCTGAACTCTGATGGCTCCTGATGGGATTAGGTTCAGGTGGTGTGGGCCAAATGATTCCCAAGCCAAAAAAAAGAGGAAAAAGAAAAGCAGCAACCTCCTCCTCCACTGTCTGTGTTGAGTGCCCAGAAACTGGCCCGGGTTACTTTCAAGGTAAGCTCTTTGGAGCAACCCCTTTGCCAGCCCTGAGTTTTCTGTCCTTTCAGTAGCTCTGAGGGCTCCTGATGGGATTGGGTTCAGCTGGTGCCCTAAAGCTGGGACCTCCCTTGAGACTCAGATGGAAGAACCCAGCCAGGGGGCTACAGGCTTCCCCCTTCTCTCTATGTTTCCCTGCCGTCTGTGTTGGGCACCCTGGAGACTGGCTCGGGTTGCTTTCAAGGTGAGTCCTCAGAGCCCTGAGGTTCCCGCTGCTGCCTTGGGCTCAGCACTCTGGGTTGGGGGGGATGGGTCCTGGGACCTTCTTTCTGTCTACTCCTTAGATCCGAGTGATCTAGATTTCTGGCTTTTGGGGTGTGGTACCTTTTGACCCAGGTCCAGGAGGAGGTTTCCCCAGGTCTATCCTGTTGTTCAGCTTGAATTTCGGTGGCCTAGGAGCACTCTGTTTGCGAACGGTAGGGAAGGGTTTCCGAGGTCTGAACTTTCGCTGCTTCTACACCGCCATCTTGACCGGAAGTCTAGAGAGATTATTTTTTAAAAAAGAAAGATTATTTTGGCAGTGATAGAAGGGAAACAATGAAAGCCACGCAATAATTAGGATGCTGTTGTTCAGGGGAGGAATAAGAGATTCTACAAATGAATATTTTATTGTCTATGAATGAAGAACTGGCAAGACATGGCAACTAATTCAATATACTGAGAGATAAGGAAAAATAAATAATAACTCCAAGATTTGGGATAGGGGTGACTAGGATATTCTCAGCAGAAATTCTCAGCAGCTTTGGAGAATGGGTTAGTTGAATTAGATCGTTAATTAATTAATTCTATTTTGTCTATATTGAGTTTGTAATGCTTTCACTACATTCACTTTGAAATATCTAACAGGCAGCTCAAGATGTGAGATTCAGTTTCAAGAGAGATGCTGGTTCTGATCATGTAGTCCTAGGAGACATCTGCACAGAGATCATAATAGAACCCCTTGGAACTGGTGAGCTGATCAAGAGAAAGTATAGAAAAAAAGGACAATAAGGTGGAAGACTGAGGCTTGGGAGACACCCATAGGGAAAGAGTAGGACCCAGATGATAATCTAGCAAAAGAGGATAAGTCATCAAACTATTTAGAAGCATGTAGAATTAATGTGATGAAAAACAAAGGAGAGAAGAAAGGAGTAGCAATTGATGACAGCTTTAGAAAAGGAATCAAGGAAAAAAAGTAATCAAAAAAATGAGGACTGAGAAAAGACTTTTGGATTTATCAGTTAATTGTTGGTAACTTGGAGAGCACAATTTCCATTGGGTGGTGAATTCGGATGCCAGATTGTAATGGATTGAGAAGTGAATGGAAAATTTAAAAAGTGAAGTAATGGATATAGATCATTTTTTAAAGAAAGTTGGCCAGTTAAAGGAAGGTAAAATATAGAATCATATAATGTATGAAAAAATAGTAAGATCAAGTGAAGTGTTTTGTTTGTTTTCTTTTGTTTATTTTAAAATGAGGGAGACCTAATTGCTTAGGCATTGGGGAATAAGTAAATAGATTCAGAGTCTGAAAATGTAGGAGAGTAGAGATGATGGAAGGAGTAAGTTTTGAGAGGAAATAGGACAGAGGAAGATTATGGAACTAAGGCAGCAATTGACCTTGGTAAGAAGATCCTTTCACATCTTCATCCAACATTTTTTAAAAAGAAGGGGGGAAAGGAAAATACTGTCAAATACTTTTGAGGTGCAGAATAAATTTTTAAAAAGAAATTTACTTTTTAAAATAAAAGATAAGTGTAGGTTATTCATTAAGTCTTTCAGGAGTGAGGAAGGAGTATAATGTAAAAGGCTTAATAAAATGAGGAGTATCCACAATGAGGAATTATAGAGAATACAATAAAGTCAATTAGTTATAGATTAAAGGGATTTCTCTGTAGCACTGAAGGCCCATTTGGCATCCATATGCATACAGTGTTTTCCTAGCACAACATTGCACGATGAAGAAAGAAAAGAATATTACTTAAGATATTACCATGTTGCAATCTATTTATGGCTTCAAGAGTGAAGGCAGTATCCCAAATTTCTTACTTATTGTCAACAAGTAAGCTGGGCACTTTGAAATCCTTACTTATGGATTTCTATATCTAGGCATGCAACATCAGCCCTGAAAAAAAAAAATCTCCCCTATTTCTCTTTTTCCAGTAACATTATTACGATTCAAACTTTGCCAAATTAAAAAATATATATACTAAAGGATAAAATGCCACTTTCTTTTCGTCTCATAACATGACCAAATAGGAAATCAAGCAACTACTGGTAGACTATTAAACTTGTACTATCACATTAATATTCAAGGTGACCATCCTCTCACAGGAAATCTTCAACCACTAATTATTGAAGACCACTTCTCATGCTGTAAAAGGAGCTTCATGAAAGAAGCAATCTAACCAGTATTTTACATTATAATTTACACGATAATTATAAGATAATTTATCATTCAAAAAAAAATCCTAGAAGAATAATCCATTCTGAGTCAAGCAATACTAACAACTTATAGGTACAAGACTTAGTTCCTTCTCTTTTGAGACTACTTCTCCTTCCCTATTCCCTAGGCAAACTGCCTACATTAGGGACCTGGGAGTGAACTACTTTATGAAGTTTTTAAGGAAAACACCTACATCAAATATAGCACTAAAATATTTTTCAAAATCACAATACATGAAACCTTGCTGCTTTAGTCATTCAAAGACAATGTATTCTCTAATTCTAATAAGGAATTCATGATTCAGAGGAAAGTTTTCTTGGCTTTGTAAGTATTTAACTGGTTCTACATTTCTAAAAATATTTAAAAATAGGAATTGCTTTTCCTTGACACTTTTTAAAAATTTGGTAATACTCTCAAAACATTTATTTTTCTTTTTGCTCATAAATGTTTCATTGAAACTGAGGACAATTCAATAAATTCAAGTAACATTTTATTAAGCATCTACTTTATGCTACACACGGGATAGGAAGAGGTAGATAAAACATTCCTTGCACTCAAGGATATTACATTTTACTGTAGGGTGGAGTGGTAAGAGGAACACAATTGTTTCATTTCACAGATAAGGAAACCAAGACACAGTATAGTACCTAATCTAAAGTCACACAAATAGTAAGATCAGACAAATAATAAAGGGATTTGAATCCAAGTCTTCTGATTCTAAATATAGCACCCTCTCCTGGGGTTGCAGGGATGGTTTTGTGCAAGGAAAAAAATAAACAGGATAGTTCATAGTATTAACAACAATAAAAATCGCATGCAAGAGCAATAAATAAATGGCCATAAAATGCTTTTCTAAACAATATGTCTTTCATGTATGTTCTGATTTGAGCAAAGCATAAGATCAAAAGGACTTTTCCTTAATATGAGAAACAACATTTATATAAATCCTAGAGCTTGTATTATTTAAAATAAAAAAAAATAAGCCTTCTAAGCTAAATCAAGGGTTAAATAAAGTATTCCAGGCTTGTTGCTTTTATTTAATATGGTTCCATAAAGGCTAGCAATGGAAATGAAAAAAGAAAAATAAATTAAAGGAATAAACATAGGCCTGAGTAAAATTATGTCTATTCAAAGGTGATATTTGCTTTTACTTTTAGAATCCTAGAGGCTCGGTGAAAAAAATTAGTTGAAATAATTTATTATTTCATTTAAGTAGTAGGTTGTCCATAAGTCCATAAAAATTATCAGTCTTTCTGTATGTGTTTAATAAAACTAAGCAGAAAGATATAGGGAAAAAATTCAATTCAAAGCAGGACAAAACATCTGGCAGTTAACTTACCAACACATATTCATGAATATAAGTATAAAATAATTTTTTAAAGAAATAAAGAAAGCAAAATAATTAGAGAGATACTTATTGCCCATGATTAGGCTATGCCATATAATAAAAATGATACTACTAGCAAAAATTAGTTTATATATTTAATAGCACTATCATCTATGATAGAGTCCATCTGGCCACTTGGAACTTATTCTTTGCTAAAACTTCCAGGTGTTAATTTACAGGATAGACAAATATTCAACTCCAGGGAAATGGAACTTCATCAATTTGGATGTTTTGGGGAGTGATGAAAATCATAGACCATCTATGTCTACTCACCCTATGAAACTTTTATCATTATCCAAGGTTTACCCAAAATGCCGGGCACCTTCCCAACTTTCCCATAACATTATAGAAGATCACAATGGATTACTCAGGTTATTTACTTGTTATATAGTTTTATATCCTAGATCTGTCATTTGGATACCTATATAATCTTGGGCAAGTCTCTTCATCTCCTATAGTCTCAGTTACTTCATCCATTAAATGGGAGCATTGGATTAGGTTACCTAGAAGATCCCTTCAAACTCTCAATCAATTATCTTATGAATTTCCTATTTGTCCTTGACTTATTGTCTTCAGACATCTGGAACTGGATTTCCAGAAGACATCCTAAACTCAACTTGTCCAATTCCTCCCCCATGTTCCAAATTTCTCTGTTGCTGTTGAGGGCAACATCATCCTACCAGTCCCCTAAACTTACAACCTAGTTGTTATCCTCAACTCCTCACTATCTCGCACCCCCAAATCCTCTATTGCCAAGACTTGTTAGTTTCATCTTTACATTTCCCAAATGTGTTCCTTTTTCTCTTCTGACACCATCACAGTTCTAGTAGACTCCTTATCCACTAATGTGATTTTCATGAACACAAATGGAAAATGTTACCCTCCTACTAAATAAACTCCAATGACTCCTTATTGCTTCCAGGTTCAAATGCAAAATATTCTTTTTGGCATTCAGGGCCTTTCATAACCTAGCCCCTTCCTACTTTTCCAGTCTTCTTATACCTTACTCCCCAACACATATTCTTCCATCTAGTAATACTGGCTGTTGTAATGTCCACTGTTTTCTCTGGCTGTCTCCCATGTCTGGAATGTTCTCCTTTCCATCTCTGCCTTTTGGCTTCCCTGGCTTCATCCAAATCACAATTTCTACAGGAAGCTTTTCCCCAATCTCTCTTTATGTTAATGCCTTTATCATATTAATCATATTCTATTTATCCTGAATATCATTTATTTACACATATTTGTTTGTTATCTGCCCCCCCATCAGATTGTGAACTCCTTAAGGGCAGGGGCTGCCTCTTTATTTTCTTTGTATCCCCAACACTTAGTACATTGCCTAGAATGTAGCAAATGCTTAATAAGTGCTCATGATTGAAGTAATAATAACCTAGCATTTATATAAAACTTTTTACAAAAAGCTTTACAAATATTATAACATTTTATCTTCGCAACATGAAGATAAGAGGTAAGTACATTTTACAGATAAGGAAACTGAGTCAGGCAGAGGTTATGTTACTTGCCTACGGTGATACAGATAATAAGTATCTGATGTTGGATTTGAATTTTGGTCTTCCTGATTCTAGTTCCAGTGTTCTCTATCCCCTGCACCATGTAGGCTATCAGTCTATATCTTTCTTTTTCCCCTAATGCCATCCTTTATTTCAATTCTTTTTCAAAATTCCTTAATTGTATATTGCATCTTGCTCACCCATGAACCTCCCCGTAGCCCTCTCTATGAAAATAATTTAGGGAACAGCTGAGTAATTCACTGGATTGAGAACCATGTCTAGAGATAGGAGCTTCTGGGTTCAAATCTATATACATGGTATTGATTCTGAGGCAGAAGGTAAAGGTTTAAAATTTTTTTTAAAGAAAATAATTTAAAATTCCTTGTAAACTATTGTATTTCATGACTCACAGTTATACAATAACATCAAGAGAATATCACAGGCAAGAACCTGTTCATGATGGCAACTCAGAGATAGTGGTAGCATTTAACCACCACACATTTCTTCAGAAACTAAACCTTTTTTTTTTGGGGGGGGGGGTAATATCATTTGTTCAAGGCTTGTAAGATAGAGATGAACATGCTTCTCTTACCACACAGCTCAAAGCAGGAAGACTGCAAATTAAGTTGAATATGTTGTCATTCACCCTTTATTTTTGGAAAGGACCAATGACACCACAGGGTGTTGCATAATTTCTAAGCATAGGAACACAAACAAAGTCTCCAAGCCAAAAAGAAATAGGTTTATTAGGAGAGGGCCAGTCCCAAAATAAAGCTGAACTCTGGTCAAGACCAAAGACCCAGAGCCTTCTGTGAGGGTCTCCTTCATACCCAAAGAATATCACAACCTATACACTAGTTTAAAAATAATTCAAGACAATTTATATACCTTGATAAAAATAGAGAGACATGGAAGTAATGTTCATTGGTTGAAGAAGGTAGGAAGTACACCTCACTGATAGAAAAGGCACTTGATGGGCAAGGGGGAGTGGGAGGTCCCAAACTCAACTTTCTAAGACCATCAGGTAATTAGGATGATGAATCCTAATGGTGGAGGAGAGGTATTGAGCCTCAATCCAAGAGAAAAAATAAGCATATGATGCAAAGGAAGGCTGGATTACAAGTTTGTAGCCTTATGCAAACTCACAATGACTAATTTATTGATTCAAACCTTAAAATTTATACCATAACAATCATAAAAAATTAATAAAATAATAAGGATTATTATAATGTTAATTCATTTATACTAACATTATTTAACTCTCCTAAATTACAATTATGATTAACTAAAAATTACTGCTAACATTAAAATCTAACCATCATAAAAGGGGGTAGGGGATTTCTCATTCACAAGGGTGAATTGGATTTAAGGAAGACAGAGTTGCATAAAGTCATCAACCTCACTCTCTCTTCCAGAGTCATCAAAGACTAGTGGCAAGACAAGTCAGGACAACTTGTGTTAGCTCAGGATACAGTGGATGACCTTCGCATCTTCAAAGTCAGCCCAAGCTCTAAGTGTTCCATAGTGCTATCTTTAGCCTCTGGTTTAGCCCATCTGCCAAAACGGTTTTGCTATGGTGTGGTGCTGCATACGCTATGGCTTCTTAGAGCCATAGGTAAGGGTTGGGTAAAAGGTGGATGAGCAGGACTGAATAAGGTTTGGCAAATTCTCACACCAGAAGTGCTAGTCCTCCCTGAGCACCCCATACAAGTAATCCCAAGAAACTGAAAACTACAACTGGAACTGTCTCTGAAGGGAGACACGACGAAGTCATTGATATTATCTTCCAAAGAAATCCAGAATGGTAGCTCTTTTCATAGATTTTTGCCTTGCCAGCCTACAAGTCAGACAACTATAAGATGATTCCCCAGGTTCCTAAAAAATTCTCTGCACTGCTGCAGAAGGCCTTTGGCATATTGATGTAGAGCTACTTAATCAGGACATTATTCACAGTAATGAGGTCCTTGTGATCCAACCAGTTGCTCTGTAAGGAAAAGCAGTTTGCTAGCCATCCTAGTGAAGAAGGTACAGGGCAAAAGAAGGATGCAGCTAATATGTTCTAGGAAAGTTGAAAAGGAAGATGTAGGTTGAACGTGGGATATTTGAGAGCAAAATTTGTTTCATCTTTGTCTTTGTATTAGAGCTTATTGTAAAAAAGTTTATTCATATCTATTAGGCTTATTAATAAAAGTGTGCTGAATTGAACTGAGAAATCACTTTTAGTTAAGTTGGGATGAACAAAGGCCTCCATGAAGAGGGCAGTAATGGAGCTGCATCTTCAAGGAAAATAAAAAATGCCAGAAGGTAGAGATAAAGAATATGCTGCAGGTATGAAGAGGAAGGCTTCCATGAAGAAACTAATACAGAAAAAAGACAAGACAATATCAGAGGAAAATTAATAATCTAGTTTGACTGGGATATAGAATGTATTCAGGAAATAATAAAAAATAATTCTCAGATGACTTACCAAAGTAATGCACAGAAACCATCTAAGGAGGCAGTAATACTCTGCATTATTCATTAATGTACCAATGACATTAAGAGATCTGTTGATGTCTTCTGAGCAAACCCAAGCACTTACATGTATAATGATACCTGAAAAAAAGAAAAAGAGAGAATATTACTATTATAAAGATAGATCTTTGTTTCTGATAGTAATTTATAATTGCTGAAGGAGCTTTACAATTTTCTAAAGATTATCTAGACTGATGTCCTCCTGTTGATCAATTCTGGACCACACTATTGATTTGACTTTATCTTCTCTTATTCTTTTTTTCTTGATTCATGTTTTACAAAATATTTTTTCTCTATCATCACCAATTATGCACTGAATTCACTCACTGAGTATTAAAGTATATATTGAGTCCATCTGGAAAGTCTTTTCAAGTTCATGGAAGCTCTATAAATTCATCTTTTGCAACTGATGTTGCTTTATAATGCAAACCCTTATCATGAGTACTACAATACCAAATGTCAAGTGTTCCATGAAATGATATTCTTTTGCTTCTGGGCAGACAACAAAATGCATTCTGTCAATTTTTTTCCCTTCGATGCCATCTTTTCTTTTAGCAGCAACATCCTTCTTCCTTCTGTTTTTTTTTATATAGTGAGAATGTCAAGATTTATATCTTTCACCTTTTTCTTAACAATGCATTCATTTGTTGGTCATTGGACAAGGTTCCCACATTCAGAATAACAAGAGCCAAGTTAAAGTTATAGACTTCTGACTCATGCGATCAACAATATAGACATATTCTCCAGTCCCCATTAACTCTTGAAAATTCCCCACAAGATAGTTGCCCATATAGATTATATCAATATTTACATGAGTTAGAAATGCAGCTCATAGAAAGACATAAAAGCCTCCAGGATCTCACCACTCTCTGATGGGAATTTTTATTCCTGACTTGGGAGAATCAGGAAATGAGGCCACTAGCCTGGCCATTATGTTCTCCTCAGAAAAGGAGCAATGGATTAGAATTATATCTAAATATTGCATATCTAGGAGAAATGATTTTTAAATTCAACTGCTTCCCTGGTCACTGTCTTTTAAAAAGGAAGGAGTGTAGTGAGAATAAACTCATTCAGACAAGGAGATAGCAAAGAGAGATCAGATACTATATAGATTTGAAAATACCAGATGAAATAAATAATGAGTGAGGGAGGAGGGTGTAGAGAAAGGAGGAAGAGGGAGAAAAGGAAGGAGAAGGGACAGAGAGAGAGGGAGAGAGAGAGGAGGGGAGGAGAGAGAGAGAGAGAGAGAGAGAGAGAGAGAGAGAGAGAGAGAGAGAGAGAGAGAGAGAGAGAGAGAGAGAGAGAGAGAGAGAGAATAAGTGCCTGGTAGATCTCACCCAAGGGGAAATTCCTTGAAATCTCTAGGGAGGCAAGAAGGAAATCAGAGGCATGTTGGAGGACCAGCTTTCCACTACATTGTCTACCATCCAAAGTCTGTTCTTTGAAGTTTCTCCCACAAAGAGGGTCTGGGGAAAAAAAAAAAACATATGTCCTCTCTCAAAGCTAAGAAAAATATGCAAATATGTCATCCTTGAACCCCACCTTCCCACTCCAAAATAAAAATTATGCACAAAATATCAAACAATTATGAATCCACAGGACAAAGGGTAGATAAAATTAAATTATATTGGGAATGTTGATCCTTGAAGTACTTACTCAGCACCCTTCTTTCATCAGTCTTCACTTTCCTGGGACTCATAAATTGTCACAAACCAACCATCTGATTGATACTAGGAATCCCACATGGAAGTGGCTTTTTTGCTGTAAAGACTCTCAACATACCTCAGCTTCTTTGTACCCCTCCTAGCAACATTTGGCAGATACAGATTCTGCTTAGACACATGGGGTGGGTGGAGGGAGTAGCAGATGAGGCAGCCTTTTCCTTGGGGTACCCCTACTACAAAGAACAGCAGATGCTAATTCATCCAACAGAGGGGGGGAAAGGACAAGAAACAAGGGGGAAATTGGAGCAGGGACCAGCATGAATGAAACTCAATAAGTCATCTCAGAGGATACTTAGGGCAGAGACCCTGACTGTGTAAACTCCACAAAATTGAGAGGAAGTTAAACAACTTTCAGACTAGCTCCAAGTAAGTATTCACCTTCAAGAGAGAAGAATCAGAAAATTACTAAGTAAACAGATATCAAGGGGAAAAATCCTGTAACATCAAACATTTCAAAATGAGGGGAGAACCTCAATAAAAACAGATTCGAATTTCAAATTTCAAAATTCAAAATTCATAATCAAAGAAATCAGAAAGAAACAAATTCAGTATTTGTAGTTATATAGCAGAAATGCAAACTACCACATGACTTATAAAATGGGATTAGGGGTGCAACACTCAAGAACTTTATCAGTGATTCAAATTTAAAAAAAAGAAATATAATAAAAATAGCACAATTTTATACATGTGAAATGGTTAATACATAAATATCACAAAAAATGGTGTCCAAGTTCAAAGATTCAGGCTACTGCTTGTTCTGAGCCTAGGATTCCTATTAGCCTTATACTGGCTATAGGTGAGAGGGTACCTTGGAGGACAATAACACCCTGAAGTGCATGGGAGCCATGGCAGATCATGGAAGGGAGTGGAAAAGTAAAGGCATCTGAAATTGTTCTAGCCACAGATGTTTCTTCTATTTTCACCATGAAGTCCCTAACAATCCACAATGTGGATTCTTTTATGCCTGTTGCTCGAGATATTACATGGTCTTTCATTTCTTCCAAAATGCTTTATTATTTCAAACTTTTCCTCAATGCTTGAAGTTTTCCTTTGCTTGTACTGCTTGATATTTCTTCTACAAGGACAATTAGACATTTGGGGTGTTGAATGAGTGGTATTTTTATCTAGAAAAGTTCAAAAAAGCAAAAAGGATAGGAAAATATGGTCTTCTAAAAACATATATATGTGATATGGTGATCTGATGTAGCTGGTAGATGTTTGAAGTGTGTACACATGTACAATTTGTATATTCCTACACAACTCAGTTCAGCTGCATACAGTTTTCTGTAGTCTTTCTGTTTTTCAAAACAGTATCATGTAGAAGCAAAATTAAATTTGTATTATGCTCAAATTGTTCCCTAATAGATCAATTGCTTTGGAACAAATTCATGTTTTCAAAACAAGTGCTGTAGCAGAACTGACTGTACTTTCCTCTTCTAATTTCTAATTTGGACAAAGGCCAAGTCAGCCCAAAATTATAACCTTAAATACTTGAAGAATATTTATGAAGGATGTCTTTCATTTTTTATTCATCACAGTTTCTAACAAGTATTTCTTAGTTAACTGAATTTCTGTATTAAACAAAAGTCTTATACCCTTTGATATTGGCACACAAGAGGTATGGTATAGTATGTCACATTTCTTTTGGAAGCCTGAAGTAAGTCATTAAGAATTATGTCTGGGTTTATGAAATAAGGAAAGTGCAGTATGGTAAGTTCATTCAATCTAACCATCTCTCCAAATGATACAGATGGATGCATAATCAATCTCAGCTGTACTGGGACTGATCATAGAAAATGGTCAAAATGGTGAAAGTGACTCTTCACTGCTGGGCTTATCATTTGGCAATAAGGTATGAACTGAAACTGATCAATGTTATTTTTAATCTTCTAAAGAGGTCGTAAGCACGATAAATATAGGTTTCATAATTCTGAAAAGCTAAGGACTTTGGAACCTCCTTTGGCCCTATATATCCTAAGAATAGCTGTGACTTCATTTCCCCCTGAAGCTAATCTAACTATTCTCACATGAAACCTTCTCCTTCCTGGGTCCTGATTATTTCCTTATGCTTTTTGCACAAAAGATTTAGGTGAAAGATAATGCAGAGCTACATAAAATATTTCACCACCTCAAAGTTAACTCCCTCGGCATACCAGGAACTGTTGCAATTCCTGGAACTAAAACCATTACCTTACACATGCTGTGATTTATTTTGAGATTGTATTTGGTGCACTCGTCAAAGAAAGCATTCAGCAGTCTCCAAAGGCCAATTGGGCTTTGAGAGAATAATAAATACTGAATCTTCAGCACTAAAAAAGAACAGTCACACAGATGTTAGAAACATTTGGGGTATGAAAGCTATGCCAAAGACCTTAGTGATATCATTGAAGGGAATGTAAAACAGTGGGTGCACATCGAACGGAGACTGGTTGAACAAACTATGGCATATGAATAAATGAATGAATAAAAGTTTTTTTTTTAAGAGCTTAATCTATATTAGATTGCTCACTGTCTGAGGGAATAGGAACTGCAAGGAGGGAGTCAAAAAGGGAGGGAACTCAAAACTTAAAAATAAATGAATGTTGGGGGCAGCTGGGTGGCTCAGTGGATTGAGAGCCAGGTCTAGAGACAGGAGGTCCTAGGTTCAAATCTGGCCTCAGACACTTCCCAGCTGTGTGACCCTGGGCAAGTCACTTGACCCCCATTGCCTAGCCTTACCACTCTTCTGCCTTGGAGCTAATACACAGTATTGACTCCAAGACGGAAGGTAAGGGTTTAAAAAAAATGAATGTTAAAATTTGTTTTTATGTGTAATAGGGGCAAAATGAAGTATTATTAAAAATAAAGTTCATAAGTGCAAAAAAAAAATAGCTTGCTCTGGGCAAAACACTATGCTGAGCACTAGGCATCCAAACAGAAAAGTAAGGGTCCCTGCACTCAAGAAGCTCACATTCTAATAGGAGCTAATATACATGGAAGCCTTCAGCTAAAGAATGGAAAAAAAAAATTCATGGTCCTTAGGGTGGCAGCAACAAAGCAGGTAATACTTCCTCTTTTCTTTTTTCTCTAAACTCTCATTTTCCATCTTAGAATCAATACTGTGTATTGGTTCCCAGGCAGAAGAACAATAAAAGCTAGACAATGAAAGTCAAGTGACTTGCCCAGTGTCACGGAACTAGGAAGTGTCTGAAGCCAAATTTGAACCCAGGACCTCCCATCTCTAGGCCTGACCCCTTAGCTGTCCCCAATGCTTCTTTTTACTTCTTTTTTTTATTTTATTTTATTGATTAGAGTATTTTTCTAGGATTACAAAAATCATCTTTCTCTCCTCTCCCCCCCCAACCCCCTCCCATAGCTGATGCACAATTCCACTGGGTTTTACATGTGTCACCAATGCTTCTTTTTAAAGTGACATTTCAACTAGTGAAATAGTATCATTTTCTGGTCTTGAATCACCCTGGGCCAGGAACATGATTTCAAAGGTTTCCTGATTCAAGATCCTAGACTTTCGCTCTCAGGGTCTGAAGGGTATAGGATTAGAGGAATAAGAAAGTTTGAAAGAAGACAGGTTGCAAAGCAGGAAACTCATAGTTGTCCCCATTCAGTTCCAGGATTCCAAGCAAAAACTACTAATAAACAAGAGACTTGAGAAATGAGAACATCCTAAGATTGGTAGTTAGAAGAGATTTTGGTCCAATACTCTCATTTTAGAAATGAGGTAATGTTGTATGATGTAAAAAAATTTAAAAAAGAGAAGATAAAGATGAAAAATTAATCAAAAAGAAGAAAAAGTTAAAGGGTCCTGAAACATGAAGCATACCAAAAAACTAAATACCAGTAGGACTAGTGCCCCAAATGTGCTTAATAAAGGAATTACCAACTTTTCCTTGTCTCCTGTGTTTAAAAGCAACCCTGGGGTGGCTTCTTTAAAAGACATGCCCAGAGTCAGTATCAAGAGAAACTTGAGAAATTTGTTCAAGATCCATGCCATCGAATGAAAAAGCATTTACTAAATCCTTACTATGGGCAAGGCTTTGTGTTGTACTGGGGAGAAATATAACCCCCTGATCTCAGGGATAACTCACCCAAATGGGGGAGATAACACCCATAGATGTTTCAGCTGCCAGCTGGATGGGAAGGTCATTGGTCCTTGGGGTGTAGCAGTTACTTTCCATTGACATTGAACCACTGGATACAGTAAGAGCCTTGATGGCAAAGGGTCTTCAGTAGCTATGACTGCAGAAGAGACAGAAACACCTTCTACATAGTGTGTTGGGCCCTGGGGACATATAGAATAAGTACAAAATAAATTCAAAGCAATGAGAAAGGGAGGGCATTATCAGTTAGAGGAATCATGAAGGGCTTCATATAAAGGATGATGCTTAAACTGTGCCTTGAAGAAAACCTATGAGACAAAGGAGAAAAAGAGGTATATTCCAGGCATGGTAGACAGTGAGTACAAAGGTAAGCAGATAGGAGACGAAGTTTCATATGTGAGGAAAAGAAGTCAGTTGGTTGGAGTACAGAGCAAAAAAAGGAATTAAAATAGGCAAAATAGATCAAAACCAGGTTGTAAAAGTCTTTAAAAGTCAGAGTTGAGAGTCAATCATATTAATCAATAATTCTTATACATACACTAACTAGCACCCCCAGAACCTGAATTCCTCACAGAGCAGACTTAGGGGTATACCAGAAATCATAGGCAGGACCTTGAGGGAATACATAGCATTCAAAAATTGTACTCAATAGTCGCATGTTTGAAATATTCCCATAAGGAGTGGGGAGCAGGGGGAGGCACATGAAGTCAATTTGAAACACTTTACTAATGACAGCTATCAATGTTTACCACAGTGATATACATTATCCATACCTGAGTGTTATACTTAACCAATTTACCTATAATTTATCAAGAAAATATAAACATTTGTGCTTTCTACCTCTTCCTATATGGAAATTACAATTTTGAAATGAGAGATGTCAGACTATTTTTCAAATATCCAGAAATAATTGAAATGTACTTTACTATCATTATATCATTAAGAAATAATTCCTTTCCTCTGCTCCCCCCACCTTTTCCTAAATAACATGTTTTTGTACGCTATTTTCCGATTTCTAAAGCTTTGAATCTCAAGCTGATCTATGAAGTTTTGGAATATTACAAACTTTTCTCACTAAGTTTATTTCACTCAACTAAAATATGTGGAGACAGTTTTGACTTAAAATTTTATTAAGCCACTTTTCAAAGAGCATTGATGCTATAGTTGATTGGTTTAGATAACTAGATTAGAGATTTGTAGCCAGAAAATAGCTAATAACTCTTTTCACAGTACCAAAGAATTGGAAATTGAAAGGATGTCCATTAATTGAGGAATGGCTAAACACATTGTGTAGGATATGATTGTAATATAATTGTGCTATAAGCAATGACAATCCGGAGGATTTCATTAAAGTCTGGAAAGAACTTAAATGAACTGATTCAAAATGAAGTAAGTAGAACCAGAAGATCATTGTACAGTTACAGCAATGTTGTATGATGTACATAGTAACAGCAATGTTTTTATAATGAACAACTGTGAAGGACTTAACTATTCTCAGCCATGCAGTGATCCAAAGCAATCCCCAAAGACTTATAATGGAAAATGATATCTATCTACAGAGAAAGAACTGATGGAGTCTGAATGCAGACTAAAACATATTATCTTTTGCTTTCTTCTTCTTTTTTTTTTCTCAAGCTCTCTTCCACAAAATGACTAATGTGGGAAAATGTTTTACATGATTTTATATATAAAATCTATATCAGGTTGCTTACTTGTCTCAGGAAGTAGAGAGGGGAGAGAAAGAAGGAGGGAGACAATTTGGAACTCAAAATTTTTTAAAATGTTAAATGTTAAAAAGGAATTTTCTATGAAATGGGGGGAATAAAAATTTTTAAACAAATAGGCAAGAGAGAGAGAGAGAGAGAGAGAGAGAGAGAGAGGGAGGGAGGGAGGGAGAGGGAGACAGAGAGAGAGACAGAGAGAGATACAGAGAGAGAGAGAGGAGTTGATATTTTTAAAATACATAGTTGGCATCAATTAATTCCATTCTGAAAAACTGAAAGAGATTTCAGGAGTTAAAAAATCCTTACAGGGTCATCTTTGTTTCCAAACAGTTTGACTACATAGTTGGTATCATAAAATCAAAGATTTTGAGTGGGAAGGGACCTTAGATGCCATCTAATCAAACCTCTTCTTTTTAGGGATAAAGAAACTATAGTCTCCAGGAGGTAAGTGACTTGACCAAGGTCGCCTAGCTAGCAAGTAACAAAGCCCTCAGGATTCTGTGCTCATGTCTTTTGATTCTAAATATAGTGCTATATCCTCTAAATTCTCAGTTAACCAGAGCTCCTTGTTTCCTAACCATATTATGAGGAAAAAATAAAGAGGAGGAGGAAGATTGAGAAAGAGGGAGAAATGACTGACTGTTAAATATAAGATATAGGGGGCAGCTGGGTAGCTCAGTGGATTGAGAGCCAGGCCTAGAGATGGGAGGTCCTGGGTTCAAATCTGACCTCAGACACTTCCCAGCTGTGTGACCCTGGGCAAGTCACTTGACCCCCATTGCCTAGCCCTTGCCACTCTTCTGCCTTGGAGCCAATACATAGTATTGATTCCAAGATGAAGGTAAGGGTTTAAAATTTAATATATATATATATATATATATATATATATATAAGATATAATAAATAAAAAGATCCCTGAACCTGGAATCATAAGACATCAGTTCAACCTCTAGCTTTTGTACTTAATAGATATGCTCCCTTGTACAAGTTACTCTATCTTTCTAGACCTCAGTTTACTCAAGTGGAAAGTGAGAGATTTGAAGTAGAGACCTCCTCTCCAGAACTAATGTTCTATGATTCTATATTAATTCATGGTCCAAAATCAAAAAAGCACAATCAGCAATATCTACACACTGTGCTTCAATTCTCTTTGGCAAAATTCATTGTATGACTGGCTCAGTAGTCATAAGTTTCTATAACAATAGCCTTAAACAAGGAATAATTGCTTAAATGATGAAGTATTGTTAGAGAGATGTATAAATGGAAGACCATTTATCTGCTTGTTTTTCTTTCACTTCAAAGATGGAATTCAATCTTGATCTAAAATATGCAAGGGGCAGCTGGGTGGCTCAGTGGAGGGGAGGAGGGGGCAGCTGGGTGGCTTAGTCGATTGAGAGCCAGGCCTAGTGACAGAGGTCCTAGGTTCAAATCTGACCTCAGATACTTCCTAGCTGTGTGAACCTGGGCAAGTCACTTGACCCCCATTGCCTAGCCTTTACCACTCTTCTGCCTTGGAGCCAATACACAGTATTGACTCCAAGATGGAAGGTAAGGGTTTTTTTTAAAATAATAAAATAAAATAAAATATGTACACACATAATATATGATATAATATGTAATTTACTTTCTTCAAATAAAAAACATACCTCTTTATATGTATATGTATGTATACATGCATAGATGTGTATACATATTGTAGTGATTAAAATAGTGGAATATATAAATTGTGATAGATATATGAGAGGGTGAGTAAATTTGACCACAGAAATATGTTTCACTACAGTGTCTTGGGTTTTAAAATCAAATATAAGGTGGTCGCCAGGGAAATATTCCCAATTATTCAAATACCCAAGTCAATTGGGTTTTATAGAGATTTTAATTAACAATACAATGAGTAATCAAAGAAAGAGAGAGAGAGTAAGAAAGGAATAAGTATGAAGGGCCTCAAGCCAATATGGCCTAGAACTGAGTCTTAAAAGAGAAATCAGTTAGTTTTTTAACACTCACCACAAGGTCTGACTAAACAAGAATACTAGTGACACCAAGCCAGCGTCCTTCCTCAAAGAGTCTTCCAGCCAGAGATTGTTTCAAAGGGCCTCTCTCAAGAGCCTCCAGAGCTTCTGCCCCAGAGGGACAGAGCCCCTCAGAGGAGCTCCTCAAGGAGCTCTCCTTCAGAATGAGAGTCAGAAATTGAGATTTTTGAATGAGATCCAAGCTCTTATTTTTAAGGGCAAAATCTCCTCTGTCACCTCCCCTAAGTCCTTACATCTACTAATCACTGTAGATGTTTCTAAAGGACCGCCCATTTTGAATTCACAGCTGAGTAGTTTTAATCTCTTTAGTAAGTCAGGAAAAAATGCTGCTGTGTCGACAAATTTCATTAAGAAAAAAACCTCTGAATAAGTTATCACCCTTTTAGGTTTAAGTAGTTTACAAGTTGCCCCACCTTTATAGGTACTTAGTATCCCGTTGTATCAATTCTAAAACAGTCATGACTCAAAGAACTTCCTGTCCCTTCCATAAGCATGGATCAAAGTACTTTCATTGTTTAGCAAACAGTTTTCTGTCCTAAAGCAGTCTTAAGTAGGGTGGAGCAGGGATACTCCCATAGCTAGGAGCCCCCACACTCAAGTAGAGTTCTCACCATCTCCTAGGGAATTTTTAAAGTAGAAGATTCCCCAATGGGGGAAACCCCTAACATTCATAAGTCTGAGAAATTTTGAGGTTTACAATATTCATACCCATACTTGCACATATGTGAACATAAAGACAAAGACAGCTTAGTGAAGAGGAGAATTAAGATGTACTACATTCAAGTCCCAATGCTGACCATGATCCCCAGAAAGTCATTTAACTACTCAATGCCCTAGACATCTATCTGTGACTATATATTGAAGAATAGTCATTGTTCTGCAGGGGTGGAGACAGAGCTTTGTCAGCAGAGGATCCTTAAACCTGATAAAAATCACAGATCTACAAACAAAAAAATAAATACACACATTATCCATTCTATACATTAATATGTCTGATCTATCATTCAAAGGACAAATAATTTGTTGTTTTTATAATGCAAATTAGACATTTTTCCAAACTTTCTTTCCCTCTACAAAGTTCTCCTATAACAACTCAACGAATAAAGATGGTCCTGGGTTTTCAGTTCAATTAGAGGGGGAAATAATTCCAAAATATATGTTGGAGACAAATTTTAAAGGATCTCAAATTCCAGAGAAAGGACGTTGTATTATATTTGTCTTGGAGGCAAGAAGGAGCCACTGAAATTTCTTAAGAAGGAAAGTTATGAATAACACTTTAGCAGTAATGAAAAATATTATCTGAAGAAGGGAAAGATTAGAAGCAGGGAATCAAATTAGAAGGTTATTAAGCAGGACCACATGAGAAACAACATGGCACATTTTTTCCAATCTCCAAAACATATCAATCCTTTCCAAAACAGAAATTACATACCAAAAATAAATCAATTTCAATTGTTTCCATGGTCTAGGACTAGGACACCCAAAATTCAAAATAAAGTTTAAAAAATATCCTTAAAATCCAGGAACTAAATTAGCTCACTAACCTTGAGCTCACTCAGCACCCTACCTCTGTCTCCCACTGGCATCCCCCATTTTCTACAGCAAGGCAGGTCCAAGAACATAACACAGGCTTACATGAAAACCTATTCCTACACCCTGGTATATCCCCTCCCACTTCCCAGTACTGTGGACACCCTAGCTCCAGGCTATGGAAGTTTGCTCTAGCTTTGACAGCCTGTTCAGCCACAGAGATTCAAGAACAAAAATCTGCTAGGAACTATAGCTTGGAAGCAGCCATCCTGCAAAATGCTGAACTGCATGGTACTGATGAAAGCAGGCTCTGAACTATAGGTGCCATTCCAGAGAACTGAAGAACAAAGGAACATATCCTGAGGACAGTATATAATGCATAAGTGGGACTTTACAGCACTCTATGAAACCTGAGGGGAAAGATCCCCACTAGAGGAAGTTCTGACTATCCAAAGGCCATTTGGGGCAGAGACCTAGACTGATGAGTTGCCCTGTCTGGGAATAGGTTGAGATACTTTGAGATCCAATACCTAAGGAAACCAGGGAGGGAGTCAGAAAATGAGTGATAAGGAAAATAAGGGGAAACAAAAGACTGAACCTACCAGACTTCAGGAAGAAGAAATCTCAATGACCTTCATCATCAAAAGAAAAATCAATAGGAAACTGCTGAAGCTCCTTGAACAGAGGAGCAATATGAATGCTATATTTTAAGATGATCAATTAAGTAGCTGTGTGAAAGAGGAATTGGAGAGGGAAGAAAGTAGAAGTAGGAAAACCAATTAATAGTTTATTGGAAAGTCTAGGTAGGGAGTTGTTATTGTTCATCCTCTGTTTTCAAAAAGGACCAATGACATCCTGTGTCTTGCCTTGCACTGAATTGGATTTAAGTGAGGCAGGGTTGTTCAAGTCATTGGCTTCACTCTTTTCTAGTCACTGAAGTCCAGTGGCAAGACAAAAGTCAGGATAACTTGTGATGGTCCAGGATAACTGTATCCTGGTATCTTCAATGTCTGACCAATCTCAAAACACTCCATTAGTTCCTGCTTCAAACAACTTCACAGCCCATTGAGACAAATTGCTCTCATTTACCCATTCCACCTAGAGAAAATCTTCACATTGTGGTTAGGGTAGACACCTCTCTAACTCACCAGCGGGTTGGATGCCCATTGGTTACCCTCAAGTCTGGTTTAGTCTGTCTGCTGAGATAGATTTACAAGAATATGGTTGCTATACATTCTACAGCTTCCTGGAGCCAAAGGTGAGGGTTCAGTGGACCCCAAAGGCCTGAAAAGATCTCACACCAAAAGTGATAGTCCTCCCTGAACACTCTAACTAACTGAGAGAAGGGACCTCCCCCCCTCCACCTTCATAAAGAGGCTTACTTACAGGTGTCTTCCTCTTTGAGTCCCACTTTATATTTTTATAATGTTCCTACATTTAGTTTTTATTTTGGTGTGCTGTTCTTTCCAATTGGAGGTCCTGTATCTATTGTTTTCTTAGCTCTGTTTACTTCATTCCATATCAATTCATATAGATCTTTTCATGCTTTCTTTTTCATTCATCACACATAAAATTTTCTTTTTATTTTTCACATTCAGTTTTGAGTCCCAAATTCTCTCCCTCTCTCAAGCTGTTTGCTTATATGATGCCCATTACTTGCAAAATATATTATACATATCATTTCTATTCCATTAAATCCTTGTACCATAATTTGCTTAGTCACTTTAAAACTGATGATCATCTACTTTGTTTCTAATTCTTAGCTATCATAAAAAGTTCTGTCATATGCAGAGTGAAAAGAGTAGAACCAGGAGAACATTATACACAGAGGCAGATACACTGAGGCACAATAGAATATAATAGACTTCTCTACTACCAGCAATGCAATGATCCAGGACAATTCTGAGGGACTTATGAGAAAGAATGCTATCCACATCCAGAGGAAGAACTATGGGAGAAGAAATACAAAACAAAAACAACTGCTTGATTGCATGGTTCAGTGTGGATATGATTGGGATATTGACTCTAAATAATCACCCTAGTTCAATTATCAATAATATGGAAATAGTTCTTGATCAATGACATATGTAAAACCCAGTGGAATTGCTCATTGGCTACGGGAGGGGGTGGGAGGAAGGAAGGGAAAGAACATGATTCATGCAACCATGAAAAAATATTCTAAATTAATTAAATAAACTAAAAAAACTTTTTTAAGTTCTGTCATAAGTACTTTGGAATATATCAGGACTTTTTTTCTTATTAATGGCTTCTTTGGGATATATGCCCAATAATGAAGTTTGGGATACATGCCCAATAATAGTTCAAAAGGTATGGACATTTTAGTCACTTTATTTTCATAATTCCAAATTGATTTCCAAAATGGTTGTTCTATTCCATAGTCCCACCAACAAAAGTATTGGTGTATCTATTTTTAGACAACTCCTCCATCATTGACCAGGGCCACAATTTGTCATTATTGCCAATTTGGAGGGTCTGAGATGAAACTTCAAAGTTGTTTGACTTACTTTTCTCATTAGTGTTTTGGAGCTTTTTTTTTATTCTGCAGTTTTTCTTTTTAGAACTATTTATTCATATTCTTTGATCATTTTATCTATTGAGGAAAGGCTTTTAGTTTATAAAAAACAATTTATCTTGTTTATAATATATATAAGTATATTGTTTATTTATCTTAGATACCAAACTCTTATCTTACTCTGTGCCAATATAGCACGTTGCTTTCTTTACAATTTATAGAGAGTGGTCTAGAACACTGAGGGATTAAGGAGCAAAGCAAAGGTCACACAACCTGTAAGTGTTCGAAGCAAAGGTGCCCAAACTTTTTCCATTCATGCTGATGTTAGTGTCTAATTTTAACACCAAGAGATTTAACACATTTTGGAATCCTACAGCTGGGGAGTGTTTCCAGTGTAATAGAATTCCATTACCCCTAACATGAATAATTTGGTCCCTCATATTTCATTATAAATGGATTTTATCTATATCTCCTGAGACAGAAGTATCTGTGCAGGCAGTTCTCTTCAAACTGCTTCGAAGGGCTTAGTTTAGGTCAAAGGTAATGTGGATTGCATTGTATATTTCTGAACTAAGAAATCCCTGGAGCTGAAAAAGATCAGAATACTCCCAAGAGAATTTAGATCGTCAAAATAAATTTAGTCCTGTAGTGGTCAAGGACCATTGTTAGAGCTTTCAAATTTTCAGACAAAAAAGGAAAGACAAAAAGTGCTCAAAGCTATACTTTGGAAAGAGCCCTACTCTCCATTTTATCTTTTTTTCCCAGTTAGGAATTTTTCCCCCCTTCACTTCAACTTGTATCACATAAAGCATTTTATGGAAGAACATTGTTAGTTTCCTGCACCAACGGTTAGACACTTTTGATGTAATCACTGTGATCTTTTGATAATGATAATAGCAATAAAATATGATAAGAAGGATACTTTGCACTGTATACTTTACCTCTTATCAGCCCAAAGCACTCATAAAATAGTTTTTAGGGCCCTCCAGCAGGCTTTTCCCTGACATGTCAACAGGAGTTGCTGCTCTAAGTGCAAACAGAAATGAATAGTGCTATTATATTGACTTCTTTATTCACACCAAAGGAAGGTGACAAATGGAGTTCTAAGTCCCTTGAAATCATATTCTGTTATGACTAACAGTATGCAAAGTGACAGGCTGGGTACATGGTTCTAATTCATTTTCTGTTCTATATGTAGCAAAGGCTGTCCTCCACATGTTGCATAGGGATGTCATTGTATGATTCAAAAAGAGACAGGATAGACATCTTCAGCCTCTTCATCCTC
Organism: Monodelphis domestica; assembly: GCF_027887165.1. Classification (NCBI taxonomy): domain Eukaryota; kingdom Metazoa; phylum Chordata; class Mammalia; order Didelphimorphia; family Didelphidae; genus Monodelphis; species Monodelphis domestica. The sequence continues at coordinate 535,142,195 of NC_077229.1, forward strand.
ACATACATACACACCTCAAATTCAAGTCTCCATTTAATTTCTAAGGAGAGGAAGGAAAAATTTGAAGCCAGAAGCTTTGGTTCTGTTCTCCTGAAAGAGAGGGGATATGATGCTAGAATTACATGTATCTGTTCCTTTAAGTATTATTATATTACAAATCATCTAGGGAATATACCTTTTAGGTTCAATCTAACTTCTGATTACTGTTTCTTTCATCAATAGAAGGAAAGTAAGTGAGTCCCAAGTTTTATAATCAGCGAGTGACTCCCTACCAAATACCAATTTCACAATGAATAATAATTATCAAAGAAACCCATTTGTCCAATTTGATAGGGAACAGAAATCAGAGAAAGTATACATAGGATAATACAAACCAGAAATACAGAGTGAAGGAGCTCTTCCTTTGGAAGTGAGGTAACTAAGTCTAACCAAAAGAAAGTCTTCAATCTCACTCAAGGGTAAGTTTCCCTAAGTGACTAGTGGGACAAACTAGGGATAGGGATGTGCTAAAAACTTCTCTCGTGTCACTTTCTTCCTAGAGTTTTTATTTTCCTTTAGTGACTTGAAATATGGTTGGCATCTTCCATCTTCTCTCTTGAAAGTGGAAGCCAGAATTGCCCAAAGCAACTGCAGAGTCCAGAGAGGCTTGAAGAGGGCTTAAGAGCTCTTCTTTCTCCAGCTTTCACCAACTCTGCTCCACCCCTCACTCAGCACAAGGCATTGATCTCATTTGGCTTTGAGATTGGGGTTACATATAATTTTAAAACATGATGAATGGAGAACATACTCATGACTTCAGGTTACCTGAGTCAACAAGCCTGGGATGCCAAACTTTGCCTGTTTTCCAGTATTCAATATATTAGTTTTGTATGTGAATATAAATTAACTTTTGATATTTTAGATCAACCTGCTGCCCTTATGCCTTAAAAATAGAGTATACAAAATGCAAGTAATGAAGTTTATGACCCTATTTAAGGAACACATAGCACAATCTTTCTAGATAACTCTGTCTTCAAATATATGCAGCTAGAACACAGGTACTCTCTTTGCTATATTCACTTTTTATCCCCTAATGTAGCCATTCCTTCATATCCCCTTTTGCTCCATCCATTGGGTTGGTCTACCACTTTTTGCAAGAGTTCTTAACCATATTGTCCTAGACTCCTGTGGCAGTCATAAATTCACAAAATATAGTACAAAGGAAATCAATGACACTAAAATGTAGTCATTAATTTTTTTTTAAAGCACACAGACTCCAGATTAAGAATCCCCATCTTAGTGTATCTGGGTTACTTTCTCTGAGTACAGACAGTTCTTGCTTTATATACATTTGCATTATGCAAAACCTTATATAAAGAATTCTGAAAGAAATCCACATTTTTAAAAAGCCTATGTTAACTTTACTGTACATTAACTGTGCTCTGTTTCTCTGTCTTTGCCTCACCTCTCTTCTCTCTCTTTCTCCCTCTCCCTCTCTTTCTTCTCCTGCCCCTTAGCTCAGTGCTCCACAGACTCCCACTCCCCTTATAAACATTTTTTTAATCTTAAATAAAATAAACCCTCTAAAAGAAAGCAGAAGCTGTAGAGAGACTGCTACTATGCCAGAGCTGGATGTAGGCCTGGCAATACCATGCAAAAAGATTTTTGTATCCTTTCTTCCACCTTTTAGAATCCCTGCCTTCCTTTAAGAATCAGGTTGGCTTCCTTCTGCAGGAAAGTACTGTTTCTGGTCATCCTCTCCCCCCAATGTTGGGGTCTTTCTGTCTAAGCTTCCATTTGCACCATATCAAATGCATGCTATAAACTATGTACTATATTATATGCTATCTATTTGGTCTATAGCATATCTGTACCTGATTATTTACTCACTCCCCTCCCCTATTAGGATTTAAGTTCCTTAAGAGATTTCTCTCTCTCTCTCTCTCTCTCTCTCTAGGACCTGGCACATAAGTGCATAATTTTGAATGATGGATATAATAGACTCAGGTGAGACTTGATATGGCAGGTCTAATTAAAAGGCCATTGCAATAGCCCAGACCAAAAAGGATAAGAGACAGAAGTAATGTAGAGCCTGTGTAAGCAGAAGGATGAGAAAATATATAAAAGAAGTCCTGATTCTGCACTCTATACACTAAGTCACTTAGTTGCTTCCTGATATCAGAGGTCAACAATGGCAAATGCTACATAAAAGAACAAGAAAGATGAAGTCTGAGGGAAGGTCTGGTGATTAAAAGATTACTGGGATGAATGTTAGAGACTGGTGAAAAATAAGTATATCAATAAACTGTTGGTAAACCTGTGAACTAGCCTAGTCATTCTGGAAAGCAATTTGGAACCATGCCCCCAAAGTTACTATACTATAACCCAGTGATACCACTACTAGGTCTATACTCCAAAGAGATCACAGAAAAATATACATGTGCAAAAATATTTACTTTTGTGCTAACAAAAAAAATGGAAACTAAAGGAATACTTTTGAGAATGGATGAATGTATCATATATGAATATGATGGAAAAAATTCTCATTTGATCTTCACAATTCTGTGAGGTAGGTATTATTATTTTATTATTACCATTTTACAATTATCTAAGCAGCAAAATAATTAAATGATCTACCTATGGCAAGACATAGAAAATGTAAAAGGCAGAATTTTAACTCAGTCCTGACCAAATCCTTTTCTTTTTCTTTTCCTTTCTTTCAATTTCTTTCCTTCTCCTCTTATTACAGTAAACTAAAAATCCACTTCACATGTTGCTAGGTTAATTTTCCCTTTGTTTTTTTTAAATTGCTGTTATCTCTTATTTTTATAGTATAAATAAAGATGTAGCCTCATCTACAAGCCAGAAAGATCTGGTTTATAACGTGGGATACACATATAGGCTGTCTGACTCTAAGCAAGTCACCTAAAATCTTAGTACTCTAGAATCTAGCCTATTCTCTTAAGACCCTAAGTTTTGAAGAAAGTTCAAAGTTGCATTAATAGAAGGAGTTTCCTCATCTAGGAATTTGCTTTAATCCGTGATATCATTGGTCCATTTCCTATCGCTACTCACTTTCTAAATTTATCACTTTCTTCCCTTCCTTAATAAGATATCCCAATAACCAAGAATTAAACCTTGAATGACAGAATATGTAAAATACCCCACCTGCAGTCCTTCACCTATACAAAGGCAGGACACTGTCTTCTCTTTCCTAAGAGCTGTATCTTTATTTTTTGAAACTATTTTCTACTGTCCTCAAAATGTTCCAATACCAGTGCAAGCCAAGTGACAAAAGCTATGCTCTTAGAAAACTACCCAGTTTTATAATTTTAAAATCTTAGCATTAATTGCCTTTTCTTTTAGGATTCCTATCACCAGCAAAAAGAAAATAAACTAATAAATCTTCTTTTGAACAAATTCAATACTTTAATTTCTCCAGGAAAATCAGAGGATCTGATCAGAGGATGGGTAGAAAAGGAAAAAAAAACAATTATCAAATACCTGAGAGTAATACAGCATTTCCATATGGTAATTAAAACCTGGGAAAATCATCAGGTGACCATAATCCTCACTGCTGCTCATGATTCTCTACAAACTCCTTAATTTTCATTCTGAGTCTTTTTGCTCCAACCATTCATTATGTTAAATCCTTTTCATTCTACTTTCTTCAAACATATGTCCTTGTGCAAGTTAATTTCTTTCTTCCAAGTTAATTGCTTTCTCCTGTTTTTCCAAGTGAAAAGTCACACACAATAACAAAGGGAAGAGGGGCAGAACCTGTGATTTCACTGGTATGGAGAAATGGAAGATGAAACTCCCTTTAACAATGTAGGTCTGCAACTTATCTGCAATTTACACTCTTGAGAGGGTTGTCTGGGGACACTAAGAAATTAAGCATTTTGCCCAGGGTTACACAATTAGAATTGTGTCTGAGGCAGGATTTGAATCCATAGTTTCCTGGCTTTGAGAACAGCATTCTTGTACTCCAGAGTCATACAGAAATAAATAATGGTAAATCAATCTATTCCAGGCAATATTTTTACACCTTTAAAAATGTTGCTGCTTATCAGTCTATTCTTTGCTCTTATATTTTTTCTTCTTCACAAAGCAATATTAGCACCTTGGTGAGGCTAATTATTGTCAAAAGACACTTGAAGCACTTCAAAAGTCAAAGTGGCTGCAGAGTTGAAGATAGTGGGAGGGAGAGTGTGTAAATATTATTCTGTGTACTAAGTAATTGGTCCTACGGATTCTGCACTGTCCTCTTAGTTTAAAGGTCACTTAAATTTTATGTCATCTGATGTTATAGATATAGATATAGATATATACATATGTATATGCATAAGCTCATGTTTTATACCAGTGATAAAATATTTTTTAATTTAATCTGGCATTCCTTTATTGTTCAAGAGAACAAAGACCTGTGAAGTGTACATTATTAAAATTGGATCTATAGTGAATCACTGTTGCTCTCAGAATGAATAAACATTTCCTCAGTTTAGTTTCTTTGCACATCTTTTTTAGGCAAAAGAATCCTAACGAATTTCTGAAAATTTCAACTTCTCTTTTAAAATGTCCTGGGAATGGACTATCTAATAAATCACTGTGATTGACAGCTTTGGCATTTCACAAAAGTGAACCTCTAGTACAGAACTATGGGACTAAGAATTTTTCAACATATGATATCAAATCTGTCAGGAACTGTGTCTCCTGTTCCTTCAAAAAAAAAATATTAGGTCATTTTTGTCCACATTTTTTTCTCTCAGACAATTGTGAAAAGGACTCTGATAATTTATCAAATGCCTAGTTTTATAGCTTTGGGAGTTTAGGACACTTTGTTTTTTAACAATTCTATAACAATTTCTTGCTAAAAGGAAAAAAAATAAGTTCTAATTCTCAGTTTTCAAGGATTTGAAATTGTCATCCATTTGTCCCAGAGTGGAAAACACCCTAATCCATCTTGACACTCATTTCCACTCCTCCACCTCCAAATCAAGCCTTTTGCCTTTTTACTTTTTTTCACTTTGTTGAACACAGCTCAGAGATTTGAGAACAGACATTGCTGACTCAAGAGGCCACAGTATCTGGGGCTGTCATGGAGTTTTCTGGAGTCCCTGGAGAAGCAGCAGCAGTTGTATAAATACATACCACATGGCAGCTGTGGAGAGGATATACTGGTGCATATGACCCTGGAAGCCAGCCCCCTGGACTGAGAAAGAGAATAATTTTCTTGGAAAACACCAACTTTAAGGGATGCTTCACAAGTGTACCAAATTGAGAGATTTAGGCATCCAGCCTTCTATTAAAAGAAGAGGAATTTCTTGAGCATTGTGCCTCTTGAAACATCACTCACATTCCCAGTGTTATGAAATGCAGAGCAAAGGACTAGAGCCATGGTAGTGAAGGCAAAATGATCTAGACCTTGTCTTCTTCTATTACCATGAGTTACTCAAATGGGAAGAGGGATTGCCTATCCAGACATTCTAAGTGCCTTTCTCTTATGGGGAAATCTAAGCTTTCAGAAAAGTATCTTAAAGCTGACTTGTCTTTCTGCATTTCTGTGGGAAGAAAGAATACCTCACTGGGAGACTCTAAGAGTCTAGAAGAGAATAGAATAGCAACTATCCGTGTTGAAAATAGAATTCACCAAAAAAAAAAAAAGGAGCTGCCCCATTTAGGAACCCCAAATGCATTTCCTATTGGAGGGTTAACTTGATACATCTGGGTTTCGATTTCCACTCAATAGGCTTGAAGGTTCTTTCCATGTCTCTGTCTATGATCTTGTGAGTTTATAAGCAATGGATTCAACTACACCATTAGGATGCTTGGGGTAAGATCACACTATATCCTGCCTAAAATTTCATTCCTAGAAATGCAGTCTGTTCAACTATTAGAAAGAACTTGAATATTTTGTATTTTATTGGAAACCCTGTGGAAGTTACATTAATGCCCTTAATTTAGACTTCATTGATTGGATTCACTTGGCCTTTGCTTTAAATGTTCTATGTTCTGATCAGGTGTGTAAACGTTTACAAATCTCCATTTTTAAAATCTGGTCACTTGGGAAAAAAAGTTTAAATTGCAATTGAAGTGAAGTAACTGGAAGTTCCATTTTGGTGGCCCAATTTAGATGTCATTGTCCAAATGATCATCATTAATCATCATCATCATCATCATCATCATCATCATCATCACCACTGGCATATACAAGGTGTCCCCAAAGTATTAGTGTAGTTTTAAGCTTTTAGAGCTTAAAAGTTTATATATAACTGTACATACACTTTAAGCTTTTCAAAGCCCTTTCAATGGATGGTCTCATTTTAGCCTCAGGGAAAAAACTCTCTGAATTAAGTTTTATTCGTTTTCCCATTTTACAGATGAGGAAATGGATGAAGATGATTGTTTTAGCAATGGTCATATTTTCTTTAACATAGCCCTTTCTGGGTGGTCTGAGATTTCTATTCTATTCTAGTTTTCAAAGATGTGTTATATGTGTTACCTGTGGCTGTGGGCTCCTACCTCCTGCTAAATAGCTCTGGGCTCTCACAGATTCATATTCTACCTGGTAGCCCTGACCCCAAGGGGTCAGTTCTCTTTCTTTAGATCATTCATCTCTCCATCTACATGTCTCCAAAAAAATCTCTAATGCATAACTTAGAAAGAGCTCAGCCTAAAGATGTTTTTGAACAAATATGGAAAATATAAGACATTTATCTAATTCATTCTAGTTCCCCAAAGTGTAATGGTTTATTTGAATATTTTATGCTCAGAGAAGAAAGCTAGAGGGAAGAAGTAAGAACTGTGAGTTCTATAGAATCATCTCAAGTTTATCCCAACAAACACATCTACTACAACATATGCTTCAGTAGTAAGCCTACACTACACACAAGGAAACTAAATGACACAAGGGAGAGTACTGGGCTTGTTGTCAGGAAGACCTGAGTTCAAATGTGATTATAGATGCTTACTAACTCTGTGAACTTTGGCAAGTCACATAATTTCTGTTTGCCTCAATTTCCTTAACTATAAAATGGAAATAATGACATCTACCTCGTATGGTTGTTGTGAGGATCCAAGGAGATAATATTTTTTAAAAGTTCTTGACACATCATATAACTATTTATTCCCTTTCTCTTTCTCACGACCTCACCTGATGTGGAGAAGGAACAAGAGAGGAGTATAAATATTCCCCTCTCCTAAGTGGAAGTCCAAGAGAAGAAAAGAGGGTAAAAAAAGAAGAGCCCAAAAAGAGGGCACCCTGATACAGAAAGCATGAGGGATGAGGGGGATGCTCCTTTAATGAGTCTATCCCCAATAACTTGCATTAGAAAGCAGACCTCATTCACAGGAAACCAAACAGAATTTCATCCTCCCTCCACAAAGGAGCAATGCCAAGATATGGCCCCTCCCAAGGTAATTCCTATCTAATAAAAATTCACATTCTCTATTCCTAAGTTGATAGTTGGAGCAAAACTATTTCTGGGAACAAATCAACCTCCACTTAGTTTGGGAGGATAATGACAATGATTACTACTACTACTATTCTCTCTCTTTCTCTGTCTGTGTGTCTGTCTCTGTCTCTCATAATCATCAGTGGATAAATGAGTCAATATTCATTTCTAATTAACCGATATTTTCCCATCACCTCCAGTCTCTTATATAGCAAGGCAGAGCGGTTAAAGTACTGTATTTGATCTCAGGGAGAACAGAGTTTGAATCTCATATCTGCTATTTGCTGCATGAAAGGCACTTCCGTTTTCTGATCCTTGTTTCTCATTAAAAAGTAGGCAAAACAACTTCTTAGCACCTACCTCACAATGGTTTTTTTGTAAATGTAACCTGGATTTCCAATCAATTGTAGAGCATTTTGCAGGTCTCCCCTAATTGATGGTGAGAATGCTGACAGGACAATGAGTTACCTGATTGAAGGATACAGTTGATGCAAGAGCTTAGAAGAGAATTCCTCTATGATGGAGACACATATAGTTCCAGAATATCTTTGAAGAGAGATATACAACTTTGGAAGAGGCAAACATATAGGGTAAGCTGCTTCCCCAAAAGGTATCTGATTTTCAGCTTGCCTCTCAAGACACTGGGGAATTTCCCTTTGGATACTATCTGGTTATTGTGCTTAATTAATATTCCATCTTGTTCCCATCTAAAAAGTTTATTCACTCTTCTGTATTTTCTGGTATATTCCACATAACTTCTCTGCATAACTTCTCTGATTTCTGTTGGCCATTTCTTTGGATAAATGAGTTTATTCACTGGTATTCAGTGTCTTTTGATTAACCAGCATTTGATGGAAAGAAATCAAATTTGTGAGTAAAAGTTTAGTGTTATCCTCTTCTCTCTTAATGGAGAAATCACTTTTCTGTTCTGAGTCTAATCATGTGCCTCTATTAGCAATATTTAATGAGAAAGATTGATATAATTTCTAGTCTAGTTCTCCTGTCATAGACAAAACAACAGAGGAGAATTCCTGTTGAAAGAAATAAAAAGAAATGGGCCAAAAACCCACATCAAAGATCTGGCTTTTCTTTAGTGGGCACAAAATACACAAGACTGAAGTCTACAGACAACACTCCATCTATAGGGTCTAAAGCGTCCAGTTTCTAGATTCTATAGATTTTTAGGCAATGACTGAACAGAGATTATAAACAGGATCAGGAGTTCAGAACGTTTGGAACAGGGGTCCTAAACAGGGTTGATGAAATGGATTTTAAGAATAGATTCTAATTATATGGATTATGACCAAGGCATCCCCTCCTTTTCTCCTTTCCCTCTGGTGATTTGGTTATGACACTGCAAGTTTAAGTGGCCTGGTTTCCTCATGTCACAACCTCTAGAGCAAGGGAAGAGGAAGTGAAGCAGCAGTTTCATCAATGTAGAGGCTTTTAATATTATTTCTATTACTATTATTTAATCTTATCATACAGTTCTAGCGCATCAAGCTATTAGAGAGAAATTCTTATAAATGAATAAAAGCTACTTAATTAAATTTCTTTTTACACTGTACTTCTGCTGATGTCTTCAAGGCAGAAGGCACAGTATTCTTGGAGAAGGGAGAATATCTATCAATTCCTCCCTCAAGCCTGATTTTAGGCTATCCATAAGTCACATGCATACCCATTATATAAGTTTCAAAAATGATAATATATGGAAAGTGCTTTCCAAACTTTATAGCCTTATATAATGTTATTATTATTATCTAGGAAAGCAACTGGAGAAGAAAGAAAATAAACTTGCTAAATTTAAAAAACTTAATTCCATATTTCAACCAAACTGCTGTGTTTATTGATTCTTACATACAAAATTCCATCTCCAGTCTCTGTTTTTGTCCACTTTGCTTCCCTTTCATAGAATGAGTTTCATCTATACCTCAACCTCTTAGGCTCCCTAAGATTCCTTTAAGATTCTGTTGGGCTATTATTTTCTCCATAAAGTTTCACTGTTTCTCCCATTTATTCTCTCTTCCTCCTTAAATTACTTTGTATTTGCTTATGTGTATGTTCTATTTCCCTAGTAGAATATAAATTCCTTGGAGATGGAAAATATTTTATCTTTGTCCTTAAATCTGTAAGGTACTATGCTATGCACTTGAATTGAATTAAATTTCCTTCTTTACTCCCTACTCTCTCTACCTTCCTCTCTCTCTTCGTCTATCTGTCTCTCTTTCTCTCACTGAAACAAGATTTTACTTGCTTGAATATTCCTTCTTGTAATTTTTGATGCATTCATTACTCTAAATTGTTCAATTTAACCACTATTACTTGGAATTTGCAGCATAGGTTCTCACCCTACAATCAGCCCCACTCTCTGTCCTTTCCCCATGTGGATACACAGAAGTGATCTGTGGATTTCTTCAATTAACACTGTTTTCTCTATTCATAAATTCTGGACAATTTTCCTATATTATTTCTTATTACTATGTAGTATTTCCTATGTAGTATTTCCTATGTATTTATTTCATATTATGATACATACAATATTTATAGTATTCTAAGGTCAAGAAAGATGGGGATAATGAGGATAAAAAAATGGGGAAAATGGGTGAAAGACAGTTTGTAAGCACAGTAAGTACTTAGTTGCCAAATTGAAAAAACTAAAATGGATTTCTTTCTGCACCACAGGCCATGGCTCTAACCTTTGAATAAATATTTTAAAAGAATATATTGGCAAGCCCTAATCTGAAAACCTCTTGAAAACACAGATCTCTGTCGGGTGAGAAAACTTTGTTTATTTTCTGTACCTTATTCTAAAAAAAGATTTATTTGCCTTATTCTTTTCATTCATTCATACCCAGGAAGGAAAGAGACTGGCCAAAGAGTGCACAGGAGCAAAGCCAAGGTCACCCTGGAGAAATGGTGGTAATTAACCTGATAATTAATTATTATAAACTTTTATTCTTTGATTCATTATCACTATAGTTATTCCTTCTTCAGGCACTATGTTCCTTAAGGAAATAAAACTACTTAAAAACCTATTTTGAGTATGTTCTTCTAAATAATTTCTGTATTATTTCTTTATAGACTGTTCTGCTTTGCTTTTGCATACTTTTAGAAAGAAATTTCTTAATGGTCCCTCTAATGTAATTTTTTTGTTGTTTAGACCTGTATTTGCTTCTTAATTCCTGGGTTTTTTTTTTCCTTTTTAATAGTCTCAAGAAATTGAGTAATTTCTTCCATTACTTGTACTTTTCTTGGTAGTCGCAATGTTTTTATCTTTCTTTTGTTACTGTTGTCTGGTATGTTTGGAAGTTGAATAATCTACTTATATCTTTTTTTGAGGGTGAGAAATAAATATTTCGTTGTTATTAGCCATTAATCTCTTTTTTCACTGATGACTAGAATTAGATTTGCAAGGTATATCATTTTGTTCTATATGTTGAAATTTTTTGCTTTTTTAAAGAATATTTTATTCTATTCACTTCTATAGTTTTTAGTGGGTACAAAATACTCTTCTGATATTTGAATTTCCTTTCCTTCTTATTTGAAAGTTTTTCTCCTGGTCACGGAATTTATTGTTTGTTCCTGGAATTATTCAATTTAACCTGTATTATTTGGAATTTGCAGCAGAGGTTCTCATCCTACAATCAGTCCCATCCTCTGACCTTTCCCCCTGTAGATACACAGAAGTGATCTGTGGATTTCTTCAGTTGCCACTTCTCTTCATAAATACTTTCTTCATAAATTCTGTATAGTTTTCTTATATTATTTCTTACCACTATGTATTACTTCTTATATAGTATGCATTTGTTTCTTATTATTATATATTTACTTATATTATTATTTGGATATTTTTATATTTTCATAGTTAAAAAAGTTTTTTTTTTACATTCAAGGAGCCCAGTTTAGAAGACTAGATATGAGATGATGGATTGTTTGATTACAATAATCTGTGAAATAGATGAAACCACAAAGTGACACTAAGAATATAGGTCCCCTTAAAAGAAATTAACATTAGAGACATTATTTCCACCCAATTTACAGATGACAAATTTACAGAGCCAAAGTTAAGAAGCTTGCCAATCAATTTTCACCCAGCTATGTTAGGCTGGTCTTCCTCACTGTGAGTCTCATACTTTTTCAACCATATATGACAATGATACTACATGATGCCCACTATAGAAAAAATTATGAGGGCAGAATGGCAAAAAGTGTTAAGAATTACACATTTTTTAGTCCATACACCAACATTCATTTAGTGGTTGATACTCACTTTAATTTAGAATAATTACCTTTTAAGTCATTTATCTAATAACTAGTAAGTGGACTATAGTTACCAGATCACATATAAACCCAATAGAAATTTTTAAAAGTTATAACTAAATGGAAAGACAGTTCACAGATTCTTATCAGAGCAAAAAAATCAAATATTTGGTTTGGAAATGTGCTGCAAAAAATGCATCCTAAGAACTTATAAGATACTGCAAACTAAGCCATAATATTCTCGGGTTTGTAGGGTTATAAAAAGCATCAGTTTGGAAAGTAAGGAACTTAGAGGTCATCTTCAATTTCCAAGTAAAGAAATGAGCCTCAGGGAAGTTTTTTTGTCCAAGGTCAAATAGGCAGGAAGCAAAACAGGTAAGAGTCAAACACAGATATTAGGTGACATCAATAAAGAAGCAGGTCTAACAGGAGATTGCAAAGAGGGCTTTCGATAATAATAAAAACATTTACTATGCCAGTCATCATACTGTGATTTATAGGTATTATTTCAAAAATAGCATTTGAGAACAAGAAATAAATGAAGCCAAAGATTTTATAGGTTCACAGACTGGGAGCTAGAAGCAGCCTTACAGGTTATACTACTGAGAAGTCTCACAGCTGAATGTCAGGAATTTGTTCCTGCAGAAAAGTCAAAAGTACTGAATGTGGCTAAATTACTAAATAATTAGAAAATTACTAAAGTTTGAAAACTACTAAAACCGAGACTATTACTTAACAACTGATTGCAGCTAGTAGTCACTTCATATTCAGTAACCAAATTCCGTTTCCAAACACTGGAAAAGTGCACAGATGCTATTCCTCTGACTGCAACTTAATACCAAGTGATAGTCTGCATACATGAAGCTGTATATCTAGGAGCCAAGTGTATAAAAAAAGAAGGTGAGCAGGTCATCAAACGAAAATGTGAAATGACCAAAGGACAATGAAGAATGGCCTTGGTGCTTCCAGAGAATCAAAAGGGAAGCAGGCCTCTAGCGAAACCAACAGCAGAAAAAACCAGGATGGCTTTTGCCAGGAACAGTATCCAAACTGATGAAATCATTAGTCTATCAAAGTTATCAGCGTTAGTAAAGTTCTGCTTCTGACCAGAGTCATTTTCGTTCACGTGATTTTTTAAACGAGTTCTCCAAATTCTCCACCACCAATTTAACCTTTTTTTAAATCTCAAGATCTACGATCTCACCTGAACAATATAATTCCCAGGTGCCAAATGGGTAAGAAAGATATCCATGCCCAGCTGAACTATATTGCTAGGAGAGGAAGCTAAGGGAATTTGCATTTTAACAGGGTCCAGAGCTTTAAAAAGACCAAACCAGAAGGCATTCCAATCTTTTCTCCTCCTCCCTCCATTTTTTTACCCCCTCCCCAAACCACAATACTTCCTACTCCTATTTTCTGTTCTTTTCGCCGACTATAGTTTCCCTATGGCACCATTAAACCAATCACAACTAGTCCATCTGCACGTGACAGAGAGACTCTAGAAGGGTCAGCTGGAGTTCCTCACAGGAAACCAGGCATGAGGAGGCCGCGCTAGGTAATAGCGATGAGCCTCATTCTGGCTGGGCCTGGGTGCACCTGTGTCGCAGAGCTTACTGAGGCTCGGAGGGGACAAAGGTGAGCTGGGGGATGGGGAGGCCGAGAGAGAGTGTGCACGATCTCCTTCTGCTTCATTGCGTTACTGAGAGTTTCCTGTCCCTCGTCGGCTAGGCTGCCTTTCCTCTAGGATATCAATCTCCCAGTTTACAGTTCCTATCAGGGCGCCCCTTGGGGAAAAACAAAGCCTCGTTTGTTAAGAAGTGTCACAGATCAGCATGTATCAGATGCAAGATTGAATGTCCCCCAAACACAAAGACATGCAAAGCAATGCCAGCAAAACAGCAATGGAGCTTTTGACCATGAGAAAACAGATGGTCTGGGTGGTAAAAAAAAAAAAAAAGACCAGTCTTTATGGAAAAGAAATTCTTCCAGCCAAGCCTCCCTCCCATCCCATTCTCTCCTTTCATTCCCTGGTCGTTCCAGGGCAACATTGGATATGCTGCAACATCATCTGACGTTTGTGTCCTTTTAATTAAACCAAGAGGTCTGGAATAGGGACGTTTTTGTTTTCACAGGGAAAAAAAAAAGATTTCTAAAAGATAATAGAATCTGTTTTTCTCCAGACTTGCAAAAGCCTTGTGCATAATTTGTCCTTTGCAAGAGCAATCAAAGATAACCTGTGTACAATTGATTATGGACTTTGTATCCTTTTAATTACTTGTTTCTACACACTGGTTTAGTTACATTCTGAAAGCTGATCCATGTTGAGCTGTCTCTAAACTGTAGTACTTTTCTTTTGCTTATGTGGTTAAATAATAAAGCTATTAGCCTCTCTACCCAACAATCCTATCACTACCGGTCAGAATCCGAATCTTGTCTTCTTTTATTCCTCCAACAGGCTTTGAGATGTTTATATGGAAAAAAGGAGATTGACAATCTGCATTATTTCTTCAGGAGGTGGGAACCACAGGGGATCAGGAGGGTAAAAGTCTCTCTTGCTCTCCAGATGTAAAGGTAGCCTCCCTCTGGCAGAGAAGTAAAATTTTGAATATGGAAAAACTTTCATCTGAAGAAACCGGAAATTGGCATTCTCCCTTTGCCCTCTACACTGCATGCTAATCTTTAGCATTTTAACTGAATGCCTTTGACAAACTTCCCAGACAAAGCCATTAATTTATTTAGCATGGATATTCATATTTGTGTTTTCCAGTGTTACCTGCCAATGCCTTCAAATGAGTCAATATGATCTTGAAAATGGGGGACAGTTTTATTATGTTCACACACTTGCAGAGATTGTGATAAGGGTTCTTAGGAGATTAAAAAAAAGGATGAAATAGGAACAATAACTTAAATAGGAAGTCATTTAGTTACCTGCCACTGACTGATGCCCTAGAGAAAAACAAAAGCTGTCGCTTATAACTACATTTAAAAAAAGGCAAAATGGAAAGAAAAGAAAAGAAGATAATTCTACCACTGAGTCCCTGGGATAGAGCAGCACACTAGGAAAAAAATGGATATGAAACATTTTTTAAATTATTTAATAATGACAAAAGACACAGCTTATACCCTCTCCTATTTTCCCCTCTTGCCAACAGTCTTCTACCCCCTAATTGTAAAGCCTTGGAACCACTTCTACTTCTCTTGTCATAGAACATACACTCCTACCAGAGTGTGATTATCCCTTTCCTTTATTACAATTTTAGGGCTTTTGAGCACCTATGTACTCAGTACTATCCTGGGCACCATCAGAGAGAGAACTGAATGCTCTATGTCCTCTAGGAATTCTAATTAGGTATGTGAAACAGGAATGAACAAGACAAGATAATATATATTTAACTGACAAATTATGTAGTAAAGACTGTAAATTGTGTAGGAGTTCAGAAGAGGGCTGAAAGTGAGAAAGACACATATTCAGTTTGGTCTTTGATAGATAATAGTAATATGTTTCTGTTGTTCTTTTTAAATACCAGAACTGTGATTTGTGGGAAGAGAGCTCCTGGTATCTTTCTCTACCAATGCAAATTCTTCTGCAATTTATAATCTTAGAAAGTTGCCTGAGAGTGTTAAATAATTCAATGACTTCCCCATGGTGACAGTCAATATGGGTCAAATTGAGATTCCATAACAAGTTGTTCTGAGTATAAGGCCTGCTCTCCATCCATTATGCCACAAACTCTCTATAATGATAGCAACATGTTTATTTACCCATCTATGATAATTTCCAGTTAATTATTGTATTTCATTCTCTTTCACATAGTCTGTATTCAGCCTAAGTGGTCTTTTTGCTTTTCTAAGTTCACAACATTCCATCCCTCCATGTTTTATCACAGGTTCTCCTCTATACCTGGATTACATTCCTTCCCTGTGGATTTTTTACTCTCTTCAAATCTCATTTCAAGTGTCACTTGCTACCTGAACTTTTTTCTGATCCCTCCAGAAGCTAGTTCTTCCACACACCAAAATTACTTTGTATATATTTTACACTTATAAAATGAAACATTTTTCTTTTGCCTGTTAGATGTATGCTTAGTTTGGGGCAGGATATTTCATTTTTGGCTTCCTATGCCCAGCAACTAGCATAGTACTTGAATATATATAGTAGGTACTTAAAAAATTCTTGATTGACAAGTGTACTTTCTAAACATCTCTTTTGCTCCTTACATCAAGACGGCAATGTTATCATCATCATTTTACAAAAAGGGAACTAAGGTTAAATGACTTGGCTGATGTCACACAATGTCTGAGGTAGACTTCAAAAGGAAAGGAAGGAAGGAGGTGAAGAAGAAAGAGGGAAGGAGGTAGAGAAGGAAGAAAGAAAGGGAGTCCTGTATTCTGTTCTCAACTCTGCCATTAATTGTCTCTTCAGTCAAAATATGTTGCCAGTAGACAAGCCACTACACCAAAATCGACTAGTTGGTAGCCAAGCCAGCTTTCATCTGCTGCCATGCCCTTGGGCAAACTTTTATAGTCAGAATTTCTCTAGATTGGACCAGCTGTTCACACAGCTTTGGGGAACTAGAGAAACTGGAGCACTTGGCTAATTTTCATAACAGCCCATCCTGACAGCTGTTAACTCCTGCTTTCTGGTGTTAGGATCAGTAACTATGCAGTCAGACTCAGGGCTGAGACTGTGCAAAACTATGATACAAATGAAGCTTGTTTTTAAGATCCTCTTTACTCTTACCCCTTTTCTAAAGTCTACCCTGCTCAAGAAATCATCATACCTCCTCCTTATATTCTCCCATTCAACCATGAGCTAGACTCCACAACTTGGTCATTTATATATCCAAAAAACTTAGCCTGCCTGTGGTCCCCTCCCTCCATATTTGTGAAACAAATGAATCTAGGTAAGCAGTAGCTATAGTGAACTCATTTCAAAAACAAGTATTTAATGCTAGTGGTTTGCTTCTCTTCCTTTGCCTCTACATCTCCCAAGCTTAAGTTGTATTTTCCCAACAACCTTTTCAAAGACAGCAGTTGCCTTATCTGTGAAATGGAAGGGAGGAAGGTGTATGTGTGATTAGATGGCTTCTGAGATTCCTTCTACCTCTAAACCTATGGTCCTGTGATCCAATTACCTTTTGATTGCCTATTTCTCTTCAAGGTTGCTTAGGTGCCATCTCCTTAAATAAAGCCTTTGCTGTTTCCCTCAGTTGGTAGTGTTCTCTTCTCTGCCAACAAAATTACTATTTTTGATTTTACATTTTTTGAAGGGGAAGATCAAGTTAAATTTTTTCCCTAGGTGTAAGAAACTCTCCAAGAGTAAGCAAATAAATATTTTACTAGCTCTCTGAAAAAAAGAAAAAAATATACAAAACATTTAAGTTTAATCTTCATTGTTAACATTTTCTTCATTACTTTCTTAAATCTAAACAATTAAAATAATAAATCAAGTCCTTATTTGTAGACATTTGCTGATTTCTGAAATGCAAAAGTTCACACTGAAAATTTAACTATCATTGTTAAAAGAGCAGTAACCAAGGACTCTGCAATTTGGTCTTTGGGAACTGTCTCAAAATCCTGGTAGCTACTGTTTCCATACCTTCCAGGTCATTCCCCTTCCTCAATGGTCTCAGTACTTGCCTCACAATTTTTCTCTCCTCTCCAACTCCTGCCCTTATAACAGGGAATTTCACCATACATATTGCTTCTCCCTTAAGTACTCAGTTCTTCAACCATCTCACCTCCCATGAGCTATTCCTTTACCCCATCTCAGTCCCATACAAAAAAGGTCATACCCTTGATCTTGTCATCACCCACAAATGTACTACCTCTATGTTCCAGAATTCTGAAATCTCTTCATATGACCATAATCTATTGGCTTTTCATCTCTCTCTCCCTTCCCTTAAAAAATCCTACTCTTCATCCATACCTTCACCTCTAATCCCTTGACTCCCAGTTCTCTGCTGATCTGGTCACTCTCTCTTATTCTCCCCACATTGATCCTTTAATAAATCAACTCAGCTATATATTATAGTCTCTCATATTTCAAATTCCAAAATCATATTGTTAATTATCCCCAGCCAAGCCTCAGTCATGGATCACTCTTACTGTTTGCCATCTTTGCTCCTAATATACATACTGATGAGCAAAGATGGAGAAAATCAATCAATAATTTTTCACTGGGTCCACTACAAATTCATGTTGTACAACCTCAGCTGGGACCTCATTGCTGCTGGGCAATCCTAGTATACCTTCCTTGCCAATTCATTATCTTACTCTCCATAGCAGATCTTCTAAACTCTTTCATCCCTCCTCATTTCTCCCTACAGTCTTTTAGCTGAGAACACTGATTCGGATTTTATAGAAACAAAGGAATCCATTCACCATAAATTCACTTTTATTCCCTCCTTGTCTTCTTCTATCAGTCAGATGCTTTCTGCCACTCTCTTCTTTCTCATCCCTATCTCAAATGATTAAGTAGCTTTACTCATTCCCAAGGCCAACCCCTCTACATGTTCCACAACATCTCTAACAGATTGTTCTCTGTGTTATTCTCATTCTTTTGCTTATTTTTCAATATCTCCCCCTAAACTGGCTAAAATTCCCTCTTGCCTACAAATATGCCCATACATCCCGCATCTGTAAAAAACTCTCATTTGATCCTTCTATCTTTCCTATCATCCTATATCTCATCTTTCCTTTGTAGCTAACCTTCTCAAAAAGGCCATCTATAATAGGTACCTCCTTTCTCTCTTTTTCCTCTCTTCTTAACCAAACCCTTACAATATGATTTCCAATCTTATTCCACAGAAAATCCTATATCAATAGTTAGTCATCATCTCTTAGTTGCCAAATCTAATGGCCTTTTCTTGATTCTCAGTCTCCTTAACCTCTCAGCAACTTTAGACATTGTAGATCACTCTCTCCTTCTTCATGCTCTCTTCTCTCCATATTTTCAGGATACTACTCTCTCCTGTTTCTCCATATGAGCACCCTTCCCTTCATCTGATTCACTGGATCCTCTTCCAGACCTTGCCATTTAGCTATAGATGTCTCTCAGGATTCCATCCTGGTGTCTCTCTTCTCTTTTCCCATTCTACTACTTCACTTGATGATTTTATTAGCTCCCTTGGATGTAATTGCCCACTTTATGTTGATAATTCTCAGATCTACCCATTCTGCCCCAAATCCTCTACTGACCATCAATCTCATCTCCAATTGCTTTTCAGCTGTCTCAAACTGGATATCCAGTAGACAGAATTCATTATCTTTTCCTCCAAATCTTCTTCTACCTCCTAATTTTTCTGTTACTGTAGAGAGCAATGTCATACTCCCAAGTCCTCAGGTTCACCACCCAGGAGTCATTCTGGACCCCTCATTATCTGTTACCTGCCATAAATAAGTTGTTGGCGGGACCTCTTGATTTCACCTTTACAATATCTCTCTAATATAATATCTCTCTAATATGATATTCTTTCTTTCCTCTGATATTGTCGCCATGTTAATACAGGTCTTCGTCATCTCTTGCCTGCTAAGGGATCTGCCTACCTCAAGACTCTCCCTATTACAATGCAACCTCCATTCCTCAGCTAAAGTGATTTTCCTAAAGGGAAGTCATCCATTCATAACAGCTCCCCACCTCTACTCAATAAATTCCAGTGGCTTCATATTGCCTCCAAGAACAAATGCAAAATGATCTGTTTGTTATCCAAAGTTTTTCATAATCCAGTCCCCTCCTACCTTTCCAGTCTTGTATTTTACTCCCTGTTATGTACTCCACTTGTTCCACGAGCAAGATGCTTCATCTCTTGACTTTCAACATTTCCCCTTCCCCATTCTCCAAGCTTCCTACTGACTTCTCTGGCTTTCTTTAAGTCTGTATTAAAATTTTATCTTTTACTAGAAGCCTTCCCCAATCCACTTTAATTCTAGTGCTTTCCTCTGATAATTATTTCTTGTTTATCCTTGCTTTGTTTATATTTGTTGGTTTAAATTTGTTGGCATGTTGTCTTCCCCAGTAGATTATAAATTCCTTGAGGCTCTCTTTTGTTGTCTTTTTTTGGTTTTGTATTCTCATCTTTTAGTACAGTGCCTGGCACATAATAGGAGCTTAATAAATGTTTAACAATTGGTTTATACTATCCTCAGGATTGAGAGATATTATCTTCAGAACAAAGTGCCTTGCCCAGTGTTATATAGCTAATATGTATCAAAAGTGAGAACTTTGGACCCAGGTTTGACTCCCAGTTTCCTATCTACTTTGCTATACTGTATGTCTATTTATTTGAAATACATTTAAATTGATTTATCTCTGTCCTATACTGTTTCAGTTTCACACACACACACACACACACACACACACATATACAAACACAAGCATACACATATACATACCCACACACAGAGGAATTTATGTTTCTTTAGGTTCTAACCCTAACAAGGGGAAAACAAGGTCCCTCATGAGATACATGATCAAATCCCACAGGGGGAAATAAGATTTCACTTGGTCTTTACCATATATATATATATATATATATAATGCCTATCTGAGTGTCTTATTCCCAGTGGACTATTAAAATCTGTATTGAATAAATGAAAGGATGAAGTTCACAGAGTGACTTTAATTATAGGAATTTCAAGCCCTATACCAAGCCAGCAAGTGTGGTGGAGATTTCAGTGTCCCTGAAATCATTATAGAAGTGAAGCATCTCTGAGAGAAAGGCCTTCGATGTAATAGGTTCCTTTTTATTAGTGCTATTCTCATTTTTCATCTCACCTCACCCCACCCCCACCACAGTTTGGTCTATTCATTTTTAGCAAACACTTGCTCCAAATACATTGAAAATGAGCTTATTTTTATCTAGAAACAAAATCCCTGGTAAAAAAAAATAGAGAGATAGTGAGTAAACTTGATTAAAGAGTGAGCATGCCAGTTTATCAGCAATGGAGTAAGGCAGAGAGAAGTGTAGAGGGGGATTAATTCACCAGATCCCAAGGCAGCAGCAAATTCTCTCCAGGCAGGTCAATATTTAAGCAATCAGTGAGCCAAATTGGGATCCAACTGTTCACTGTTAAAAATCATTGGGGGAAGTTGCAGCTAGGTGACTCTTGTGGATTGCAAGCCAGGTCCAGAGACAAGAGGTTCTAAGTTCAACTCTGGCCTCAAATATCTCATAGCTGTGTGACCCTGTGTGAGTGACCACTTAACCCCTATTGCCTAGCCCTCACCACTCTTCCTGCCTTGGAACCAATACACAGTTTTGATTCTAAGATGGAGGGAAAGGGTTCAAAAATAAATAAACAAATTAAAAAAATCATTGCTGGCCACAGACTGGGGCTTCAATATTCCTGAGCTTTCCCTATCCTATACATTTTCCTCCTTCAATGATATTTCAGTCCTTTCTCCTACCTACCTAGGAAAAACTACACTTCCTATCAGCTCCCTTGCCATTAAGGGGTTGCATAAGTAACTACTTTATCCTATGAATAGGTCCAATCCCAAACAGAAAGCTATTTTATGAGCTTCCTTTTTCTTTTTATAGGCATCGAATTTTCTTTCTCTCTCCTGCAGAAGCTGAGTAACAGCTGTTTCTGCCACCTAGGATAAGATTACAATAAATAAAGTCCAAATAAGGAAAGGTCAGCACTAATGAATGCCAAATGGCCAATTCTTCATCTCTCTAATTTCTTTCAACCACGTAACTAAAATAAGACCTCAAATATCTTCCTTCAGTTGTCAGAAAGCACACCCTTCCCTTAGCTACAATAATTAATGTCCTATTATTTGTTTTTTTGCTATTTTAATGTTTAGGATCCTTTCTCCCTGTTGTGGCATGCTTAACTTTTTTTTTGCCCTTTATTTCTATATGCATTAGAAACTGAGAGGAAGAAATGGGATATAGAAGACTAGACCCTCACATTAAGAGAGATCATTGAGAATTTACTATAGAGAGTTTCTTTAGTGTTTCCTTGGTTAAGGCTCCTTAGCTGGTTAAAAGAAGCTGTTTATAGGGGTTTTTTTTCTCCTTTTTTGAAGGTAATAAAATACCAAGTGAGAAGACCTAGCAATTAAAATCCTCTCTTTCCTCTTGAATCTAAATAAGTACTGTCCAGATGTAACAAGTGCCAAAGTAGCACCCAATGATTTCATTTCCAGGGGAGAGTGGTTATGACATGGCTGCAAATTATGCCTGTTCATGGGAAGGAGGGATTCTAAAAGGACCTGCTTGGCATTCTCCCTCCTTTAGACTGTTGGAATTCTCTTGACAACTTTCCCAGTGCTTCTATATCTCTTCAAATGGGAATAGGTCAGTGGGGAATTATTCAGAAACCAGAGGGCAGCTATAAAATTGGTGAATTCACATCCATGCCATTCTATTCAGCAGCCAACTAAAGCTAGTGTAATATAGAGGTGGGGAAGGGAAAAAAAACCTTCTCACTCTTAATAAATAAGCAAGCCCCTTTTCTCCACCTTAACCAAGAAGTACAAGATGTCAGAAAGAACAATAAATCCTCCTGTTTTAATCAACAATTGATGTCACTTGCACACCAAGTAAGCCAACCAAAAGCTTTCTCAGAGAAATTATAAAGATGGGCAATTGTGTCAGGTGGCCTTTAAGCATTGCTTGGTCCTTGGGAGAATCACAAGTCTCCATCCCCCATCTTAAGTCTTAGAATGACAACCAGGGGAAATTCTCTGAGCTAGGAAAGAGGTGAAACCTCTTCAGCCCTACCTTATGTTACACTGAAGGTGTGGGAAGAGCAAGTCAGTGTGATGATACCCTGATAAGGAAATGGTGATAATGTTTGTTGAATATATTTAGGGTAGAATGCCAAAGGACTCTGCAACTCCATCATCATGTCAGCATAAAAATAACTGGATCCTCCAAAAGCAAAATTAAAAACCCTGACACATTCTGATGAAGATTCATTGAAGGATCTTTGTGCTACCTCTGTACTCCAAAGTCTCAGGGGAAATGAAAAGATTCCGTCTACATCTCTGTCTACCACTGTTTCAGTCTCTCTTATACACAGGAATGCATGGTCCTTCAGGTCCTATCAACTATTAAAGGGAAAACAAGGTCCCTCATAAGATTATGATCAAACACCATGTGGGGAATTGAGATTTTACTTGATGGACTCTACTTTTTCCTTCTTTTTGGAGGGTGCATTTATTATTATATCAGCATTCTGAAGTCAAGAAAAGAAGGCATTTGAGTATTGTAAAAATAAATTTGGTGAGTTACACAAAATAGATAGATAAAAAAATAAAACATTTAGATGGAAAAACTGTTCCAATATAGGTTCAAAATTGTTTGGATACTTTTGATAGATGTAATCAATAAAGAGACTCTTATTATAAGCATAAAATATTTATTGAAATATATAAGGATAAATAAAGGATTCCTAATTCTAAGGGATTAAGAGACTCTTATTATAAGCATAAAATATTTATTGAAATATATAAGGATAAATAAAGGATTCCTAATTCTAAGGGATTCAAATAAACTCCCTGGTTCCACAAGGAACCGCTTCTCCTGTGTTTCACAGGCTACACTGATGCTCCCTGATCTGACTAACCCAAATGTATACTATCTAAATAAAAACTACCACTATTATCCTTATACTTCTTTTTTTTAATTTAATATTTTATTTGATCATTTCCAAGCATTATTCATTAAAGACATTCATTGTCTTTTCCTCCCCCCCCCCCATAGCCGACACATAAATCCACTGGGCATTACATGTTTTCTTGATTTGAACCCATTGCTATGTTGATAATATTTGCATTAGAGTGTTCATTTAGAGTCTCTCCTCTGTCATGTCCCCTAAACTGCTGTATTCAGGCAGTTGCTTTTCTTTGGTGTTTCTACTCCCACAGTTTATCCTCTGCTTATGAATGGTGTTGTTTTTTCTCCTAGATCCATGCATATTGTTCAGGGACATTACACCCCCACTAATGGAGAATTCCATTACGTTCAATTATACCACAGTGTATTAGTCTCTGTGAACAATGTTCTCCTGGTTCTGCTCCTCTCGCTCTGCATCACTTCCTGGAGGTTGTTCCAGTCTCCATGGAACTCCTCCACTTTATTATTCCTTTTACCAAAATAGCATTCCATCACCAACATATACTACAATTTGCTCAGCCATTCCCCAATTGATGGGCATCCCCTCGTTTTCCAGTTTTTGGCCACCACAAAGAGCACAGCTATGAATATTTTTGTACAAGTCTTTTTGTCCATTATCTCTTTGGAGTACAGACCCAGCAGTGCTATGGCTGGATCAAAGGGTAGATATTCTTTTGTCACCCTTTGGGCATAGTTCCAAATTACCCTCCAGAATGGTTGGATCAGTTCACAACTCCACCAGCAATGAATTAATATCCCTACTTTGCCAAATCCCCTCCAGCATTCACTGCTTTCCTTTGCTGTTATGTTAGCCAATCTGCTAGGTGTGAGGTGATACCTCAGAGTTGTTTTGATTTGCATCTCTCTGATTATAAGAGATTTAGAACACTTCTTCATGTGCTTATTAATAGTTTTGATTTCTTTATCTGAGAACTGTCTATCCATGTCCCTTGCCCATTTATCAATTGGAGAATGGCTTGATTTTTTGTACAATTGATTTAGCTCTTTATAAATTTGAGTAATTAAACCTTTGTCAGAGGTTTCTATGAAGATTTTTCCCCAGTTTGTTGTTTCCCTTCTGATTTTAGTTACATTGGTTTTGTTTGTGCAAAAGCTTTTTAATTTGAGGTAGTCAAAATTATTTATTTTACATTTTGTGATGTCTTGCTTGGTTTTAAAGTCTTTCCCCTCCCAAAGGTCTGACATGTATACTATTCTGTGTTTACCCAATTTACTTATGGTTTCCTTCTTTATGTTTAAGTCACTCACCCATTTTGAATTTATCTTGGTGTAGGGTGTCAGGTGTTGATCTATTCCTAGTCTCTCCCACACTGTCTTCCAATTTTCCCAGCAGTTCTTATCGAATAGTGGATTTTTGTCCCAAAAGCTGGGATCTTTGGGTTTATTGTATACTATCTTGTTGAGGTCGCTTTCCCCCAGTCTATTCCACTGATCTTCCTTTCTGTTTCTTAGCCAGTACCAAATTGTTTTGATGACTGCTGCTTTGTAATATAGTTTAAGGTCAGGGACTGCAAGGCCCCCATCATATGTGGTTTTTTTTCATTATTTCCCTGGATATCCTTGATCTTTTGTTGTTCCAAATGAATTTTGTTATAGTTTTTTCTAAATCAGTGAAGAAGTATTTTGGTAGTTCAATGGGTATGGCACTAAATAGATAAATAAGTTTGGGTAGGATGGTCATTTTTATTATATTGGCTCTTCCTATCCGTGAGCAGTTAATCTTTTTCCAATTGCTCAAGTCTAGTTTTAGTTGTGTGGAGAGTGTTTTGTAGTTTTGTTCATATAGTTCCTGTGTTTGTCTCAGGAGGTAGATTCCTAGGTATTTTATTTTGTCTAAGGTGATTTTGAATGGGATTTCTCTTTCTAGTTCTTGCTGCTGAGCTGTGTTGGAGATATATAGAAAAGCTGATGATTTATGTGGGTTTATTTTGTATCCTGCAACTTTGCTAAAGTTGTTGATTATTTCAATTAGCTTTTTGGTTGAATCTCTAGGATTCTTTAAGTAGACCATCATGTCATCTGCAAAGAGTGATAACTTGGTCTCCTCCTTGCCTATTTTAATGCCTTCAATTTCTTTTTCTTCTCTAATTGCTACTGCTATTGTTTCTAGTACAATGTCAAATAGTAGAGGTAATAATGGGCATCCTTGTTTCACTCCTGATCTTATTGGGAATGCGTCTAGTTTATCCCCATTGCAGATGATATTAGCTGATGGTTTTAGATATATACTGTTTATTATTTTTAGGAATGACCCTTCTATTCCTATGCTTTCTAGTGTTTTTAATAGGAATGGGTGTTGTATTTTATCAAATGCTTTTTCTGCATCTATTGAGATAATCATGTGGTTCTTGTTGGTTTGCTTGTTGATGTGGTCAATTATGTGGATAGTTTTCCTAATATTGAACCAGCCCTGCATCCCTGGTATAAATCCTACTTGATCATGGTGGATGATCCTTCTGATCACTTGTTGGAGTCTTTTTGCTAGTATCCTATTTAAGATTTTTGCATCTATATTCATTAGGGAGATTGGTCTATAGTTTTCTTTCTCTGTTTTTGACCTGCCTGGTTTTGGAATCAGTACCATGTTTGTGTCTTAAAAGGAGTTTGGTAGAACTCCCTCTTTGCTTATTATGTCAAATAGTTTGTATAGTATTGGGATTAACTGTTCTCTGAATGTTTGATAGAATTCACTGGTGAATCCGTCAGGCCCTGGGGATTTTTTCTTAGGAAGTTCTTTGATGGCTTGTTGGATTTCATTTTCTGATATGGGATTATTTAAGAATTCTATTTCGTCATCTGTTAGTCTGGGCAGTTTGTATTTTTGTATATATTCATCCATGTCACCTAAATTGGTGTATTTATTGCCACATAATTGGGCAAAGCAATTTTTAATGATTGCCTTAATTTCCTCTTCATCGGAGGTGCTGTCCCCCTTTTGATCTTTGATGCTGTTAATTTGCTTTTCTTCCTTCCTTTTTTTAATTAGATTGACCAGAACTTTGTCTATTTTGTTTGTTTTTTCAAAGTACCAGCTTCTTGTCTTATTTATTAAATCAATAGTTCTATCACTTTCAATTTTATTAATTTCTCCCTTAATTTTTAGGATTTCTAGTTTGGTTTTCTGCTGGGGGGGGGGGTTAATTTGATAGCTTTCAAGTTTTTTCATTTGCATTTCCAATTGATTGATCTCTGCTCTCCCTAGTTTGTTAATATAAGCATTCAGGGATATGAATTTACCTCAGATTACTGCTTTGTCTGCATCCCAAAAGGTTTGAAAGGATGTCTCGCCATTGTCATTTTCCTCGATGAAATTATTGTTTCTATGATTTCTTCTTTAAACAATTTTGGAGTATCATATTGTTTAATTTCCAATTGGTTTTTGATTTGGTTTTCCATGTGCCATTACTAATCATTATTTTTATTGCCTTGTGATCTGAGAAGGCTGCATTCATTATTTCTGCTTTTCTGCATTTGTGTGCTATGTTTCTGTGACCTAATGTATGGGCAATTTTTGTGAATGTGCCATGTGGTGCTGAGAAGAAGGTGTATTCCTTTTTATCCCTATTTATTTTTCTCCATATGTCTATTAATTCTAATTTTTCTAAGATTTCATTCACTTCTTTTACCTCTTTCTTATTTATTTTTTGATTTGATTTATCTAAATTTGATAATGGTTGGTTTAAGTCTCCCACTAATATGGTTTTACTGTCTATTTCTCCCTTCAATTCTCCTAGTTTCTCCATTAGAAATTTGGGTGCTATATTATTTGGTGCATACATGTTGATTAATGATATTTCCTCATTGTCTAAAGTCCCTTTTAACAAAATATAATTACCTTCCCTATCCCTTTTGATCAGGTCTATTTTTGCTTTGGCTTTATCAGATATCATGATTACCACTCCTGCCTTCTTTCTATCAGTTGAGGCCCAGAAGGTCTTACTCCATCCTTTAATTCTGACCTTGTGGGTGTCAACCCCCTCATGTGTGTTTCTTGAAGACAACATATGGTAGGGTTTTGGATTCTAATCCATTCTGCTATTCGTCTACGTTTTATGGGTGAGTTCATCCCATTAACGTTCAAAGTTATGATTGTCATTTGTGGACTCCCTGGCATTTTGATTGCCTTCCCTAATTCTAACCTTTTCTTCTTCGGCTCTACCTTTTAGTCCAGTGATTTACTTTGAATCAGTCCCCCTTGTCCCCTCCCTTGATGTTTCCCTTTTTAGTCCCTCCCTTTTTGTTCCCTCCACCTCCCCCCTCTCTTTCCCTCCCTTTTTGTTTTCCCTTTCCCCTTCCCCCCCTTGGTTTTCCCTTCTCCCTACCCTTGTTGGGTAAGATAGAATTCAAGATCCCAATGGATCTGGATGTTTTTCCCTCTCAGAGTTGATTTCCCTGAGATTAAGGTTTAAGTAAAAAACCCTCTCTTCCTCTCCTTCTTATAGGAGTTTTCTTCCCCTCCCCTTCCCATGTGAATCTTTGTGTGAGAAAGATTATTCTATTTGGTCTTTCTTTTCCCCCTATTTATACATTACATTTTCCCCACATGTTAGTATACATAGATTGATAGAAATGTAGTACTTATAGAAGAGGGTTTGAATAAAAGAAGAAGATAACATTTTTCTCCTTTCCCCTTTCCTTAATATTTACCTTTTCAGGTATTCCTTGCTCTTTGTTTTTCGGTATCAAACTTTCCACAGAGCTCTGGTCTTTTCTTTGCAAAAAGTTGGAAGTCTTCTATTTTGTTGAATGCCCATACTTTCCCTTGGAAGTATATAGTCAGTTTTGCTGGGTAGCTGATTCTTGGTTGAAGACCCAGCTCTCTTGCCTTTCTGAAGATCATGTTCCATGCCTTACGATCATTCAGAGTAGAACTTGCAAGGTCTTGTGTGACCCTGATTGGCATTCCTTTATATCTAAATTGTCTTTTTCTGACTTCCTGTAGGATTTTTTCTTTTGTTTGAGAGCTTTGGAATTTGGCAATTACATTCCTGGGAGTTGTCTTTTGGGGGTTTAGTGTAGAAGGTGTTCTGTGAGCTCTGTCAGTGGCTGTATTACCCCCCTTGTTCTAGAATCTCTGGGCAATTTTCTTTGATTATATCTTGTATCACGATGTCGAGTTTGGTGTTTATTTCTGGCTTTTCTGGAAGTCCAATTATTCTTAAATTATCTCTTCTCCCTCTATTTTCCAGATCTGTCACCTTGTCGGTGAGATATTTTATGTTCTCTTCTAATTTCTTGGTCTTTTGGCTTTGCTTTATTAATTCTTGCTCTTTTACACGATCGTTGTCTTCCAGTTGCCTGATTCTGGCCTTTAAAGCCTGGTTTTCCTTTTCAGTTTGGTCACACCGGTTTTGTAGATGCGTGAATTTCTTTTGCATTATTTCCCACTTTTCCTCACAGAAGGCTTCCATCTTTTTGGTCATTTCTGATTCAAATTCTTCATGGGTTTGTGGAGAGTTTCCATTTCCTTTGGAAGGTTTCGGAGCATTTTCTTGTGTATCGTCTTCTATCTCCTTTGTATTTTGTATTTTGGCACCATAGAATGTGTCCAAAGTCGCCCCTTTCTTCTTATTTTTCTTGGGATTTTTGGGCTTCTGTGCTTCTGTGGAGTTTGCCATCTCTGAATGGGGAGGATTAGCTTTTCTTATCTCTGTCTGGTGTTCAGAGGTTTTAGTCCTGGGCAGATTGTCTGTTCTATGCGCTTTCCCTGGGTTGAACTGAGTATGCCTTAAGGCAGTGACTTTCACTGGAACTGGAATGGAAGGATCAGGCCAGGGGGTTATACTCTCCCCCGGCTCTCTCTGTTTCCTTGCTGTTTGGGTGCTCCCTCGACTGGGTCGGGTTGCTTTCCAGAAGTTGCCTTCAGAATAGCTGGCCCTGAGGCTGTCTTGCCGGCCCTGAGGGTTAGTGTTGTTTCAGACGACCCTGCTCTCTGAGGGGGGAGGGGCCGCGGCTTCCCAGAGCTCCGAGGGCAGTGACTTTCACTGAGACTTGGATAGAAGGATCTGGCCCATGAGGCTGTCTTGCCGGCCCTGAGGGTTACTGTTGTTTCAGACTACCCTGCTCTCTGAGGGGGGAGGGGCCGCAGCTTCCCGGAGCCTTGGACTCTGCGCTCCTACCCCTTAGGTCCGAGTGATCTCGGGTTCTGGCTTTTGAGGGGGGCCATACCTTTTGATCCAGGTCCAGGTCCAGGAGGAGGATTCCCAGGGTCTATGCTGTTGATCGTTTTGAATTTCGGCGCCCTAGGAGCATATAGTTTGAGATCGGTAGGGAAGGGTTTCGGGACATCTGAACTTTAGCTTTCTCTAAGCCGCCATCTTGACCGGAAGGAAGTCTATCCTTATACTTCTTAACCTCGCCTTCAAATTATAAAATAGCAAAGGCTAGCTGGTTGAGTCTCAACAAGAATCCAGTTTGGACTCTGAGTCTTAGCAGACTCAGAGTCCAAACCAAAGACCAGGTTTTTCTTTGGTTTTCTCAGAGTTAAAAAATCTATTAAAACCACAATAAATATTCAATAGTGTTTCCCAAGTTGGGAAAGGAAAACACTGAGCTCCTTCAGACAGAGAGAGAGGCAAAGATGTTACCTCTTCCAGCCCTGAGAGAGAGCCTCTGAGTATGTGTCTCTGCCAACTGCCAGACAGCGACTCCCAACTGCCAGAAAGCAAAATTGACATAGAAAAACAGTTATAACTGTCACATCTGAAATTAACACACTCTCTCAGCTCTGCTTCAAGCTCCAGTTATTTTCTCAATCAGCCACTTTATTTCCTATCCCTAATCTAATAAAAACAACACTTATTTTTAAACATCATCCATTCAGTGTGAAGGAGTTAAAAAAATTAAATTTCATTAAAAATGCAAGAAAAGGAAGGTAACAAGTGAAAGTCAAAGAGGAGGCCAGAGGAGGTGTGAAGTGTTTCCTCATTCTTCCTATCTGCTATATTGCCTTTTGCAAAATGATCTTCCTGATTAACAAAGTAACTGTAACACCTGTTTTCTAGATAAGGAAAGATATGTACTTCACATTTTTACCAGTCAGATTATTGTGGGTGTTTAAACCCCTTGAAGATAGCCTCCGTGAATACAGGGGTAGCCTGCCATTGTTTCACCAATCTTCATGGATATACTTAACTGAGTCTTTTCTTAAAAAATTCAATACATTCTTCAGCCAATTCAGCTTTAAAGTTAATACTGCTGAGCTCAAAGAGCACAGCAACATGTAAAAACTCTCTATTGATTGTTCTCGTCCCTGAGTCTACACTCTAAAAAAAGAGTAGAATTAAGGGGATAAGAATCCCAGGAGATGGGAAGGAAATAAACTTTACATTGCACCTACTTTGTGCCAGGCTCTGTGCTAAGCTCTTAACAAATAATATCTCATTTGACAGAAGAAGAGACAGGAGAAGAGACAGGATGTTGGTCAGAAGTAATGATAAGGAAGTCTTTTAATCTTTTTACTATCCCACATTAAATTCTAACACATGCATAGTTTAGCAGATTTCTACTCTCTCTTGGTTTAGCAGCAGTCACTGATAGCTAGTTCACCTTCGAAGAATCTTAGGACTTGGAGCCAGATGGGATGATAGAAATCATCAAACTTAACCTGTTTATTGTACAAATGAGGGAACTGAGGCAGAGTGATGAAGTAATTTGCCGAAGGTATACAAGTAGTAAATAGCAGACCCAGGACTCAAACCTTCCTCAAATCAATTTATTAAGCACTTATCAGATGCCAATATGCTATGCCCCATGTGCCCAACCCAATAAAGTACCCAGTACTTCCTGGTTTGGGTGATAATGATTATTTCTTAACATAAAAGAATTCATTGTAGCATTCCTATACACAAGCATTTATTATGTCTCTGTTTCATGCCAAGCATAATTCTCCAGAAGAATTCTAATCTGTGGTAACACACCTTCCTGCATCTTTTCTTTTCTTTTATATTCTTTTGATATTTTATGTTGTGGAACTCAAAGATGAATAACAAACCTAATTCCTGCTAATGAGCCTGGGACTTACCTCTAACAGTAGATCACTTACCTTCAACAATTTACTATTTTGTTTCCTTCAACAAAATAGTGTCTTTCCAGCCTTTTTCCCAGCTTTGCTTTTCATACTTAACATTAGGGTAAAGAATGTAAGAAAGAGGAAAAGGCCATAACAAAATTAAAATGCAATTTATTTATATTAGAGACACAATAAACTGAATGCATAAAGCATTAATTAAGCATTTACTGTATGCAAAGCATTGTTCAGAGTGCTGGACAATAGAAAAGTAGACAGTTCATGATCTCAAGGACTCACGTTCTAATGGGGAAGAAAACATTCACATAAGGTTTCAGCTGAAAGTCAATCAAAAAAATCTCACTGTCCTTAGGGCATAGCAGCAAAGCAGATGTCTATGCCTCTTCTTTATTATCATTTCCACTGTGATAATAATTGACATTTATATATTATACAAAGCTCTTTCTTAAAAAAAAAAAAACCTTTCTAGATTATTCTACAAATTTTAACCAGTAGATAATACCTCTAAAATTATACCACCAGTTACTCCAGTTTTACAAATGCAGAAATTGAAGATGAGAGATATGACCTCCCAGTTAATTAAAGCCAGAGCTGGGATTTAAACCAAGGCCAGAGAATCATAGGATTTAGAGTTGTAAAGGAAATAACATATCTTCAGGGCCAATCTTCATATTGCAGATAAGGAAATGGAGGTCTCATTGATTCACTGAAGGCCATACCAATGGCAAGCAAAAGAGTAATGCTCAAACCCTGAGCCTCTGACTTCTAACTGAGGGCTCTTTCTATTGTACAATAGTGGTATTAACTCTATAGTTATATTATTTCCATTATATAATCCTTCTTTTGAAGTTTCCAGTTACTATTTTTTTAGCATATGAGATGGACCATCCATTTAGTGCTTGTGAGGATATACAAGTCTTTTGATCTAGAAATTTTTTAAAATCCCAATGAATCTATCTTTGCATCTTGTTTTCGAGTGTCTGGAGTTCTCATTTTTACCTTCAGGAAGTGCTGTAAAGATTAAAATTAGGGGAGAGACTGAGGCAGGTAGAAATTAGTTTCTCTCTGCAAGGAGTATTATATTTTTTAGAGGTTTATTAAAGGTTAAAGATTAGAGAATATACAAGTAAGAAACATGTGCCTAGGCCAGAGGCCTAGACAAAATAACCTCACATCACGGAAGAGACACGGCTGCTCCAAAACGGAAGTCCAAAAGAGAGCCCAAAAACCTTTGCCACCAGCTTAAATCCTTCCTCGATCATGGCCCACCTCAGAATTCCCATGAGATTACAAAGCATTTTGGGGAAGTGGAGCAAAGACTTGTGGGGATTGTAGTCCTGTATTCGAGCGAGCTGCCCTCTGGCTCCCAGCCCGACCCACCCCGGCGGTCTGTCTCTCACCCATCTGGCCTCCGACCCAGATGGCTCATCACCCCAGACCCAGACCCATGAGCGTGATTGGCCACGTGGGCAGAGGGGAGAGACAAGAGGGAAAGGAGAATGGGCAATTTTCCCTCTAAGCCTCTGAGCAAAATGGGTATATTGGCTCCACGTGGGCAGCCTGGGCTCCACGTGGACTGGGGCAGGAGGAAGTATCAGAGCAGGGGAGAGAGAAAAGGGAGAGGAGATGAAACAGATTTTTCAAACAGAAACTTAACAGCAATGGACTGTTTAAAAGGATACCTTTTGACTGTTCTGGTAATTTCATTGATTTCACCTGCGTGCCAGAAGAAAGATTCAGCCCAAAGATTCAACTTTGAATTTGCAAATGGGTGGCTCAGGGCACTGAGAGCATGGTCCTGGGTTAAAATCTGGCCTCAGATACTTCCCAGCTATGGGGCCCTGGATGGGTCCTTTGAAACCCATTGCCTAGTCCTTACCACTCTGCCTTCGGACAATAGACATTTAAATGGATAAACACACCTAAGGAACTTTGAAGAGACTAAAGGCTATATTCTAAGGCATTTCAGACTCCAATGGTTTATAAAAATCTCTGTATTCTATTGCATTTTTTGTTATGGTTTAACTTTGTGATTTTAAGTTAATATATTACTGGATTCAATATTATTCTGCTTGAACTGAAGGTTGATTGAATTTATTTTGAATGTACTTAGTTTTAAAAATTCTGTTGTTTTTCCCCTATAACTGTGCTGAACAAATATTATTGTGAATAAGCCCATATATGAAAAAACAGCTTTTTTCTATTTTGCCAAGGATAGATGGACTTCAGAACTGGTTATAATTGTGTTAACAACTTTGGAAAATTTAATGTGCTAAATATCTCAACTGATTTTATGGGTTTTTTTTAAAATATGATTTTGGAAATTTTTTTTAACAATCTCTGGTTATTTTTGCCTGCCCCTACCACGAGGTAAGGCCTAGTAGCTGAAGTGAAATACATTTTATAAACCCCAACCTTCCCGCATTTCTAAATATGTGAATGGAAGTTGGGCAGTTAATCTCAGGACATTTGTATCCCTATAAGCCTCCAAGATAAAGGAGCACCCCTTTATTTATACTCTTCAGCTCACTACTTTACTTGCACCAGAATGATATCTAGATTTCTTGATTATGTTCTTAACCCAAGATGAGTTTTACTTTGTTTAAAAAAATATGTTTAAATACCAAGGTTGAAAGATTTGCTATGATTGTAAAAATTGTGACAAATGTCCATCAATTCATAGGTTTTTAAAAAAATGTCATACAGCAACTTATATGAAATATGAAAGTGTGTTTGTTTGCTATTGTAATTAATTGGGCTATTGAGAATTTTGGGGATATTGATAACTACATATTTGTACTACTGTATTTTTAAAGATGAAAAAATTGTTAACCTTGTTCAATTCATTTGCCTTCTACTCACAGTGGAGCATGGCCAGATATTAAGAGGAAATGGATCTCATTTTTTGTGAGAAAGCCTTGCGTTTTATATTTTCTTTGCTGATGTCTTTTTAATATCTCTTGCCAATTGATTCACATACCTCATACCTCAGCCATGCATCCCTAAGTGATCCTTTTTTTTTTTTAAATCACCCTCTTAATGGGGGGAATGTAAAAAAATATTATTATTTAAATTGCAAAGTTTAAATCCCTTTTGAGAAGAATTTTAGGTAAAGAAGATGCTACCTCTCTGAATCCAGAACTGAACTGTTGGAGAAGCCACCATGAAGAAGCCTCCAGACCACAAGTTGCACAAAATTGAACTTCGGGTGTGGTTGATTGAACATTTATTTGTATCTGTACTTTCATGCCAAAGGGGACTGCCCCCTAACTGGCTTTTTGTCGATGCATTCAGCAATTATTGGGTTTGGTTTTTTTCTCTTATCATCAAATTATTGTAATCTTTAAATTGATTATGTTTTCATGATCCTTTGGGAAAAAATTAATTTTTTTTGCAAACGATCACACAGGGAAATGTAAAAAATAGACTCGAATACAGGATTACAATCCCCACAAGTCTTTGCTCCACTTCCCCAAAATGCTTTGTAATCTCATGGGAATTCTGAGGTGGGCCATGATCGAGGAAGGATTTAAGCTGGTGGCAAAGGTTTTTGGGCTCTCTTTTGGACTTCCGTTTTGGAGCAGCCGTGTCTCTTCCGTGATGTGAGGTTATTTTGTCTAGGCCTCTGGCCTAGGCACATGTTTCTTACTTGTATATTCTTTAATCTTTAACCTTTAATAAACCTCTAAAAAAATAATACTCCTTGCAGTGAGAAACTAACTTCAGCTCCTGCCTCAGGCTACCCATATTCCCAAATTTTAATCTTTACAATGCTAAATCAAAACTGATTATGTAGTTTCAATAGATCATGCAATTCATGCAGAGAATGGGTTCACTTTTCAGACTCTCTAGATAGCAGAAGTGACCAGACTTATCTTCAGGGGGTTCACTAAATCAACTCATCAAAATTCAAATGCTGTGCATTCCATTGAATACATTATTCCTACATCAATTTTTCAACATCCCTATGTCTCTAAAACATATAAAGAAAATAACAGAAAATCAGAGGAAATAGGAAAGATCAAAGAAATACCTTAAAAAAGGAAAGAAAATTATTTTAGTCTACCGAAGACTTTTGAATCTGAAATCCTCTTTCTTTCAAGGAACCGTGAATCAAGCAACTGGTGTGCAACATATGCTGAAAATAGAGGGGGCAACCACAGATGCTCTGGGATGGGACACAGGTGTTTCCACTGATACTCACCAGCCCCACTGCCAAGAAGGCAACTTCTTTTGTGAAGACTCTTCTGCAGCTGTTTCACAGGAAACAGGGACCACCCACTGCTAATAAAAGATTCTATTCTTATTGCCTCTGTACCAGCCACAGACTCTCCAGGGTAAACTAAGATTGCCCTCCTCTGCCTTTCTACTAAAGAAGTTCTCTGAGAAAGTGAAAAGCTCAGTAACAGACCCTTTACTTTGCAAGGTCTTGCTGAGAATACTGCTAGCAGTAGAGAAAATTTTGGACTAGGAAGCTTTGAAAATACCCTTCCATGCACTTCAATAGCTCCCACCTTTAATCTCTAGGCATCGATAAGATTTTTATTAGGGACCTTGTCTTCCATTTATCTGTCCAGGCTTATTCCACCTAGACATCTAAGAAAAGCCAGGCTATATCTTGGGCTTCGTACACTTAGAAATGGCGCTCTTTGTTCAGAGATGGAGTGGCCAGAAGACAGAGAGGGGCAACAAGTTCATAAGAATGCCCAGAACCTGAGTGGGGAAGGCATGCATGTCCAGAGTCAGGTTTGGGCACCGGTCTGGTTCTCACACCAACTTAGTTGATTATCTTGGTGAGCTTCCCTTAACCCCACAGTGAACTCCTATTCCCTCCTCTGAAAATGAAGAAAATAGCACCTGCTCAACTGACTTCACAGGACTGTTGTTAGGAACAAATGAGATAATGTATATGAAAGTGCCTGGGGTGGGGAAAGGATGGGAAGAGTAAATAAAAAAGGGTTAAGCAAATATAAGGTCATACTAGGATTGTCTTTACTCTCATGCCACATAAAGGGATTGTGTCTAATATTTCGCATTTTGAAAATTTCTAAATTTAGCCATGATCAAAAAAACTTCAAAGAGAAAGAATAAAAATTTTAAATAGTAAGTGAAGCCATGGCCCTTCCTTATATACATTTTTTACAGACTATTGAATAAAAGAGTAACAATAATGTCCAATTTGTTTTGTTTTCTTTCTCCCTCTGAACTTTTCCTTGCATGGATCTTTGTAGATTTTGTTGTTATTGTTATTATCATTATTTACCTACTTGACCTCAGGACCAATACTATGTTTCAATTTCTGAGTCTTCGCACTAGAATTCTATGTTTTAACAAATTTCTTTCTTCTCTTCAAAGTTTTCATTTTCTTGTGTAGTGACTAAAGAACACATCACATCAAACTTGAGAAGTCAGAAAGGTGGATTCAAGCCTTGCCTCTGATATCTACTGCTGTTTAACCCTGGGGAAGTCACTTAATTCACTTTGAAGTGCCCCAGGAAACTCTCTAACATTGCTGATCTATGAAACAGCCCCTGGTCTCCATTTGGAGAAGTTCCTGAAACCAGTGAAACCTTACTTTACTATTAGTAGACACTAATAAATGTTTGCTGATTGGCTGATAGGACCAATTTTTTAAAAGTCACCTACCTCAATTTGTTTAGCAATCCCACAACTACTAGGTACAAAGATTGTTCAATTTTTAAAAATAGTACGACTGTTGAAATTGATATTTGTATAGATAGACTCTGGAAGTCAATAACATCCTAAGAACAGGTTTCTCGGGCAAAGGATATAAAGAGTTTTATAACATAATTCTATATTGTTTTCCAGAAAGATTAAGCCAATCCATAGGCTTCACCAGTAGTAGAATAGCAGGTTTCTGTATAGATCCACCAAAATTAAATTTAGTCATTTCAAATCATATTTGTCAACTTAATCTACATAAGATGAACTAATTTGGGTTGTTTTAATTTATACTTGTCTGATTAGTAGAGACTGTGAATAATTTTTCAAGTGGTTCAAATTCTCAAATTTAAAGTAACTCTGATTTCCCCCATATGGTTGTTCCTTCCACCACTGCAGGTAGGGAACAATACATGCCTGCCTTTCCTGAGCAACTGTCATCCACCTCTACCTCCTTGGTTTGTCAAAGGAGGTCCCAATTGCTTTCTCTTGAAATGGAATGAATACCAGTAAAACATGAGGGCCCTCCCTCTCTTGCTCTTGACATAACTATGGACCCAACTTCTTTTTCACTCCCAAATTTATTTGATAGGGGTATTTCATGAATGCAGTAGATATAGCATTTAGCCTACAGGCAAGAAAACTCGAGTTCAAAATCAGACCTCAGACACCTAACAACTGTATCACCTTGAACAAGTCACTTAACCTCTTTTCTGCTTCAGTTTCCTTATCTTTTAAAATAGGGTGAATAATAGCACCTACTTTCCAGGGTTATTGTGAGGATCAAAGAAGATAATAATTATAAAGTATATAGCACAGCACCCAGCACATAGTGAGCCTGATATAAATATTAGCTATTATGATTGTTTTTACTCCCATTCTATATTCTTTCTTATTTATTTACAATGTATTGCAACTTACTCCCCTATTTTATAATTCCCCTTGATATTCTTCT
This sequence comes from Monodelphis domestica, assembly GCF_027887165.1. NCBI lineage: Eukaryota > Metazoa > Chordata > Mammalia > Didelphimorphia > Didelphidae > Monodelphis > Monodelphis domestica. The sequence goes on from NC_077229.1 coordinate 535,180,205, forward strand.
CGGTTTGTACTGCCATATAGTTTATTACCTTAATTCAGTAAATCAGGACATAGCTATTTTTATTGCTCTCAGATTAAATTTATAAATTCATTTGATGATATTAACATCTTTGCTGTTTTGTCTTGTTCTAGCAATGATTGCTAATGAGCCCTCCAAAGATTTACTTCTCCCTGTATTTCTGCTTAAATTGCTCTGTAGTTGTCTTCATATAGATCTTATATGTAGACTGGTAGGTTAATGTTCAATTATTTGATATCTTTTGTAATTATTGTGAATGTGATTCCTTTATTTCTTTTGTTTTTCATTTGTGATAAAAATCGTGATGATGATTATGGGTTTATCTTATATTCCACAAGTATTGAGCATTTTATATTGACCTTACAAATAAAACTCAAAGAGCTAGTCTAGGATAATGAAAATATCATAGGTTTAGATTCTTTAAATTCTGCCTGTTTCATAAGTCAGATGAGCAAGCATTTATTAAGTGCCTGCAGTCTCAGAAAGGCAGGAGAAAAAAAGCAGGGGCAGAGCCTTTCAGCCCAGTTGTAAGTGGGCAGAGAAAAACTCTCTGGTCCCAGAGATTACAGACATGGAAAGGGATACCATGTGCTCTGGGAGAGAAAAGACAATTGGGGCTTGAGATAAACATTCTTGCCAAGTTCCAGAGGGTCCTGAGTAGAAGAGGAGAGAATTTGGATTACATGACATTGAGAGTACCCAAACTGGCCTTCTAGAGAGATGAGGAGCATCTTTAGGAAGTACCAAGTTCCTGAACCCACATTCTTGTGTGGGTGGGTGGGTGGGGGAGTTGAGCTTTGGGGTGTGTTCAGATCTGATGATATAACTTCTAATCAACCCCTTAATCTGTCATCTCACAGTAGATTTTAAATTTGGGGTAGTGCTGAGTCTGGAGGACTGGAGAGGTCCTGGGGGAAAGTGAATTTCACTGGATATAGGAAAGGTTTTTGTTTGGTTTTGTTTTTCTTAAAGTATTATTATTAATGGGCTAGTCTGAGTTCTTTATACTGTTTCACATATTTCTCTGTAAGGGACTACAAAATATACAAAATATGTTATCTGGGTGCTTGCAGAGGAACTAAGGATCCTTTTGTCCACAATTATATAGAGACCTAGTCATGAGCTACATTCCAAGATTCTTGAGTGAAATGTCAAGAGATGGCAAACTGGACTGCCATTGGTGAGAAATCCCCCTGATTTAATCCTATCTATGTAAGCCCCCAATTACAGGGCTAAACCATTTTTTGGAAAGAAAAAAAAAACCATGAAGTATGACTGATAAAAGATATAATATCATACATTAGTCATTCTTTTCATATTTCTTGGAAGATCTTTCCAAAGTAGACTTATTTAGTAGTCTTGTTTATACTGGTTACCAAAACCTGTACAATCCTGTTAGAGATAAATCTTAAAATATAACTCATGAAGGGGAAGCTGGGTGGTTCAGTGGATTGAAAGCCAGGCTCAGGGATGGGAGGTCCTGGGTTCAAATCTGATCTCAGACACTTTCCAGCTGTGTGACTCTGGGCAAATCACTTAATCCCCATTTCCTAGTCCTTCACATTCTTCTGCTTTGGAAATAATACATAGTACAGATTTTAAGATAGAGGGCAAGGGTTTAAAATATACATATAAATAATATAATAAAATATATAATAAATAATAAAATAATATTTTAATAAATATAATACATATTTGTATATACACATATGTGCACAAATATATACATATGTGTATTATATATAAAACTCATTTTAAAGTGAATTCTCTGAGGAGAGTATTATACTCCATCCCAGATAGAAAGATAATATCCAAAATAAATTGTTGGGGGCAGCTGGGTAGCTCAATAAATTGAGAGACAGACCTAGAGATGGAGGTCCTAGGTTCAAATCTAGATTCAAACACTTCCTAGCTATGTGATGCTGGGCAAGTCACTTAACCCCCATTGCCTAGCCCTTACCACTCTTCTGCCTTGGAACCAATACAGGGTATTGATTTTAAGATGGAAGGAAAAGATTTTTAAAAAATAAATTAATTAAATAAAATAAATTGTTTATCGCCTTTCTTGGGATACCCATCACTTAGCACAGTGCCTAGAACACTATAAGTATAATTAATAAATGCTTGTTGACTGACTGACTAACAGCATATAGTCCAGTCAATCAGTCAATAAGCATTTGTTAAGAACCCACCATTCACCAGGCACTGTATCAGGTACTTGGGGATACCAAGGAAAGCTAAAGACAATCCCTACCCTGAAGGAGTTCACAATCTAATAGGGAAGATAGCATGCAAACAACTATACAAGATAAATAGAAAGAATAATAAATGGAGAGAAGGCACTAGAATTAAGAGGAAATTGGAGCAAGCTTCTTATAGAAGGTAGGATTTTAGCTGAAACTTGAAGAAAGCCAGGAGGCAAAAGGGAAGGGAAGGGGAAGAAATAATCATTTATTTAATATCTTCTAAATGCCTGACACTAGGCTAAATACTTTTTACAAGTCTCTCATTTATAGGTTCTATCATCATCTTCATAGTACTGGTGAACAAGCTGAGGCAATCAAAGATTAAGGGATCTGCTCAGGGTCACACAACTAGTATCTGAGGCCAGATTTGAACTCGGGAACTCTATCTTCTATGCTACCTAATCTCCTAGGCATGGAGGATAGCCAATGAAAATATATAGATTCAAGATTTATTTGTGGAACAGCAAAGCCAGTGTCCCTGGATCACGGAGTACCTATTATCGGTGTGGGAGTGGAGGGGTTAAATATAAAAAGATTTAGAAAGATGGGTGTAGGAGGAAGGGCTTTGAACACCAGGCAGAAGATTTTGTGTTTGATTCTGAAGGTAATAGGGAGCCATTGGAGTTCATTGAGTAGGATGGTGACCTGTTTAGACCAGAGCTTTAAGTAAAAATAATTTTGGCAGCTGAATGGAAGATGACAAATGTGACCAGGAGAAGATGTTAGCCAGTAGCCAGGAGGTGCTAAAGAAGGAAGAGAATGGTGGTGGGGGGGGGGGGGGTGCCATACATGCTGGGGCATTCCCTGACCAGCTTTTGGAAGAGCTATTTCCTGGCAGCAGGTCTTCATCCCATCTCCTTTAAGGTGTAGCTACCTGTCAGTCTGTGTCCGTAGGGACAGCCATAAGCAACGAGGAAGCAGCTTTCAAGGTTGGAAGTTAAGTGAGGGAGGGTGGAAATATCAAAAATAAAAGCAACCCAAAGCCAAAATACCCTTTTACTACATCCTCATTACTGTCAGATGAAAACATTCCATTAGTGTAAGACTTTCAAATACAAATTTTGCTGTGGCCCTCACAGAAATTCCACCATAAAATCCCAAACCATGTCAATGCTACTTTGACTTCATGAGGCTTTTCTGAAACTTCTACTGTACATCTTAAGGAACCTACTGAGCTGTCTAATTCTTAGGAACACATACAATATGCCATATTGGGAAGAGACAGAGAATTTAGAAGGAATTGGGAGGATTTTGTGTGTTTGTGTATAAATGTATTGTTTTTACTCCCAGGCAACAAATTAAAAAGTTGATATGAATATTAACTTTACGCAATTCTCTCTATATGAAAAAAGTCATTGGGCGCTCTCATTTCTTTCTTTCTTTCATGAAACCTTCCCTAAACTCCCTCTCTGGGAGATGCTGCTTCCTCATCAGACCTGGACTCTGGACTCTTCTGAATAAAGTCACCTCATTGCAACTTGTAGAAAGAGATGTAAATATAGATATAGATACAAATGTAGATATAGATCTAGAGATTATATAAATGTTATACAAAGATTATGAAGGCATAGATATTGATTCTATAGATATAGATTATATTACTATAGATATAATAATAATAGCTAACATTTATCTAGTGCCTACTATGTGTCAGGAACTGTCTGTGAAAAACTGATTACTGCTACAGAAAGATTTGCAAGCAAATGGAAGCCATGGAACTTCGAAGATCTGTCGAGCAGAAAATTCCAGAGAAGAATGTGGCCAGGGAGAAGGCAGTCTGAATAAGCTGGTACACAAACTGATTTACTCACCTTCTTCCTTGAGCCTCTGAGGAAGAAAGCTAACAGAGAGATTTACTCTGTAGTTTCTGGCTACTGGTTTCAACTCGAAGACTTGGGCTTAGCTCTGAAGATCTTTTCAAATTATTAACAACATTCCTTTCAAGACAAATTCAACTCTACTTTCTTGATATTGAATTTATAATAGATTAGGGAAACCCAAAATTCCCTCTACCCTTATTCCCCACTTCCCTACCCTTTCTTTCTTTAAAATAAATCCTTTTCCAGTATTTTTGAAGTGAAATTAGTCTATTGAAAGCTGCTATCATTTACCATCTCTGAATAGCTGTTAGGATCAAATAGAAGGAAGCAGGAAGTGGGTGGGAGGAGAATTGAGAATTCAGTCTCTCCTAAGACTTTATTTCTTAGAGTCATTGTTACAGCTTTTCTCTTTACCTTAAATACCCTAGTAATTGAACCTCCAATACATGTACTAATATATATATATATATATATATAACATAATAATATACTACTAATAATAATATACTTTACATATATTATCTCACTGGATCTTCACAACAATCCTGGGAGATAAACGCTATTATTATCCCCATTTTATAGATGAGGAAATTGAGGCAAACAGAGGTTAAATAACTTTTCCAGCTCTTCCTGACTCCAGACCCAGCACTCTAGCCACCAACTAGCTGCCTAATATAGGTATTGATTATATAGATATATTTATGTCATGGAGATTTCATAGAAGAAATTATATAGTTATTTACTATATAAGTTATAGATAACATAGACACATATAGCCATAGATTTTACAGATAGAGGTGGCATAAACTTAGATATTCGTGGTTATAGGTATATGGAGGGAGAAGAACCTCTGTAGATAGAAAGAGAGAGAGAGAGAGAGAGAGAGAGATACCCTATGTATATATGTGCATGGACATACATACTGACATAAATAAGCAGGTTTTATTATCCCTTCCCAAAATGTAAGCTCCTTTATGGCAAAGATGATCTCTGTATTTCTCTCAGCATCAAGCATATTACTCAGTTAGTCTCTTGGTAACCGAGGATGACGATTGTCTTTGTGCGTTTTCATCTATGATAGATGAGTGTGCACAAAGACAGTTGTGTGTGAAGGAGATTTAAGTGGAAAAGTCGATGCACAGAGACAGTCCCACTCTCTCGGCGTTGGAAGCCTGGGTCCAGAGGCAGGAAAAGTCGTTACACCTGGAGACTTCCTTGGCTGAATTGGATGGCCATGTTGTCTTTTGTGTTCCAACACGCCCTAAGCACTCCACAGTGCTTTGCTGCATTGCCCTCTCAGCCGTTGAACCTTCTTATTGGTTTCTTCTGTCTGTTTAGCTGAAGCAGTCTTCACATGCTGGGTGAGCAAGACCCTGGTTCACCAGGGGTCTACGACCTGATAGCTACCCTCACAAGGTTTAGCCAGCCTGTCGAAGCCCTTGCCCGGGGTGTGGCTGCTGCCGCATGCTAGCAGCTACTGGGAGCCACAAGTGAGAACTGGGTGTCAGGTGGGGGTCAGAGGCTGGAGAGCTGCCTTGAAGGGCATGACAAGCCCTCCATACCAGAGATACTACCCCTCCTTGAACACCCCAATAAATGCTTGCTAAATGAATGGATGAGCCATCTAACGACTTCGTTTCTTTGTTCTGCTTGGCCATTTGAACCCAGATTTTTCATCACAAGATGAATTTAGAGGTCCTAATTCAAGGAAGCAATTTTTATTTTCTAGGTCACCACCATGGACAGGTATACTGCATTTTGCCATATGACTATGACTCTGTATTATTTGAAAATAGAAGAACAGAATAGGAAGAATGGGCATAGTCTAACATATGCCCTAGATTTGAAGAGAGCAGGTTTTTAGAGCCCTGAAAGGAAGGATAGGAAATATTCCATAGACTCAAATTATTTGTGCTAAGTTATGAGAGAAAGGGAACTCTCAAGAATGACATTCTAAAGACAAAAAGTGAGCCATTTCAAGTGAGGAAAGAAAACAGAGATGTCTGAAGATAGATAGATGGATGGACAGATGGATAGAGTTGGAGTGAGGATTTAAGAGTTTGTTATATGCTAGGCACTGTGCTACCTGAGATGAATAACAAATGACTTGGAGGCCTGGTCCTGAGCTCACCCCTCAGAGTTAGCAATATTGGGGGGGGGGAGGAAAACAAGAGGACCCAGGGGTAGAATATGGGGGGTTCTAACAAGAGAGATGAGAATAATGACCAGAGAGCAGATGACATGGTGAGAAGACCAAAGGAAAAGTTCTAGAAGCTTCACAGCCCTCAAGATAAAGTAAAGAGATAGATGTGAATTTGCCAACTAATCTGACCTGCAGATTGAAATGGTAATATTCAATGGTTTCTAAGTTTCCATCTAGCTAGCTCTAAATTCATTATCTTATTATGTTGTTCCCATGTAAAATATATTTGCTTCTACCCTTAGCCTTAAAAAATATCTTTTTATTAAAGTAAAAAGCCCTGAATTCATGGACATTCTAATGTAGAATACACACATGCGCGCGCGCACCCACACACACACACACACACACACTCTCCAAAAACTCCAACCCCCAAAACAAACTCAATTATAAACAGACACAAATATGTAAATCCAAGATTTTTGCCAGATGAGATATTATAGGGCTCTGCTCTTAGTCCTGCCATGGAGAAAAAATAGAATTTTAAAATATATATATATAAATTTCATTCCATGTTGCAAAAGTCTTTTGAAATCAACATAAGGCACACATCAAAACCGTCCAGTGAAAGACTCCATTAGTTGTGAGATGCAGTTAATTGATTTCAGAAGCATTACTAAGATGACATTTAACTTTGGGGGCTTGGGAGGAGGATGGACCTGAAGAAATCTTTCCACTTAAAAACAGCTCCAGGGTTTTGGGAGTCACCAATTTAATCACAGTGTTTATTGTACCAGAGGGATGGACAGAGGCACATGGTTTCCTATTGTCTTTCTTTGTCTTTAAACCCAAAGATGAATTATCTGAAGGCAGATTGGAACCTTAGGATGAAAAATAAATTATACATAGGGTACTACATTTAGCAAGCAGCTAGATGAATCATCTGATGATTGCCATGGAGTTATGCAACCTCATAGCCTTTTGCTACAAATAAACAAGCAGTAAAATTTTAGTGAGGCAGAGGCATTCTAAAAGGCTGAAAGGCTTATGAGACATGGAAAACTCCAGGGACTAGAAGCATTCTGGTCTCTCAGCTGTCTTACTCCTTGAACATAATGAAGATTAAACCAAAGACCCAGGGCACAAGGTCAGAGACACCCACCTACTTTTTTTAGACACTTAATCATTTTTAAAAGTTATGATCTGTGACCAATAAAAATTATGGAAACTAAATGTGGTATTTAAGTTCGAGTAACTTAAACTTCCTTTCTTTTTTTAGCTAACAGTAATAATTAACATTTATCTAACAGAGCATTATATAAATATCATCTCATTTTATTCACCTTTCATATTTATTAACAATTATGCAATATAGGTGCTGTTATCATCCCCATTTCACAGATATAGAAACTGAGTTTAAATGACTTACCCAAAGTCACATGGCTATTAAGTGTCAGAGGTTGGATTTGAACTTAGTTCTTCCTGGCTGTAAGTCCAAGACTCTAACCATTAAGCTACCTAGCTGCTTGTCCACCTAGCTACAGGAAGGATGGCCCCTAAATATCAGACCTATCCCAAAATAGTTTTTGTTAAGTTCCAATCAATGTCAAGAAACAGTCACTTTTAGCAAAGGAAAGTAATGACTGCTGGAGGGGATGTGGCAAAGTCAGGACATTAATGCATTGCTGGTGGAGTTGTGAATTGATCCAACCATTCTGGAGGGCAATTTAGAACTATGCTCAAAGGGTGATAAAAGACTGTCTGCCTTTTGATCCAGTCATACTAATGCTGGGTTTATACCCCAAAGAGAAAATGGGGGAAAGACTTGTACAAGAATATTCATAACTGCACTCTTTGTGGTGGTAAAAAATTGGAAAATGAGGGGATGCCCTTCAATTGGGGAATGGCTGAACAAATTGTGGTATATGTTGGTGATGGAATACTATTGTGCTCAAAGGAATAATAAAGTGGAGGAATTCCATGGAGACTGGAACAACCTCCAGGAATTGATGCAGAGTGAGAGGAGCAGAGCCAGGAGAACATTGTACACAGAGACTGATACACTGTGGTACAATCGAATGTAATGGTCTTCTCTACTAGCAGTAATGCAATGACCCAGAACAATTCTGAGGGACCTATAAGAAAGATGCTATCCACATGCAGAGAAAGAACTGTGGGAGTAGAAACATAGAAGAAAAACAACTGCTTGATCACATGGGTTGATTGGGACATTATTGGGAATGTAGACTCTTAAGAGATCACCCTAATGCAAATATTAATAATATGGAAATAGGTCTTGATCAGTGACACATGGAAAACCCAGGGGAATTATTCATTGACTATGGGGAGGGAAAAAGGATGGGAAAGAACATGAATCATGTAACCATGGGAAAATATTCTAAATCAATTAATTAAATAAAATTTTTCAATTCTAAAAAAAAAGGAAAAAAGAAACAGTCACTTTTCTCCCAGGGACATGTTTAGTGATTCCTGAAATTACAATTTTATTCCAAGCCTATAGTACATGAACAAAGCTTGATTTGAGTTCAATATCCCTGATATAGAAAGAGTACTCTGTACTAGAAAAGCAAAGGATTTCCCAATGGGCATAGCTTTTGAAGGTGAAAGCTCACCTTCAAGGTTTCATTTTACTTTCTGATATGGTACACCTGATTCACTACCCTGAAATCAGTTCTCTCTTTGATATCAATAAACCTGCTGTTGTGAAGCACTTTACACTCCCTGGGCACACAAGTTGAAGGGAATTTCATTCCTTTAACTAAGACATGTCTAAAAGAAAGATAACTCAGGTTTGACAGTAACTAGGATGAAACTGAAATATCTAATAAATGTATCACATGCCAATAACTGGTCCTTTCATCAGAAGTCTTTATCAGTAAGTCAGCCAGCTAGCTTTTATTAAGTACCTACTATGTGTGATAGACTGTATTGTGCTAGGAATACAAAGAAAGGCAAAAAAAAAACCCCAATAATTCCTTAATAATATTAAAGAGCTCACAATCTGGCCTTTCTACTTCAATACAAATTATAAATTCTAGTTCTATATCACTAATTTTAATTTTTTGTGAATAAACTTGAAGAGAGAAAAATGCTGGAAACTTTCATGAAAATCATTTCCTTTATTTTTACATTTAGCTGCCTTGCCACATTAATTTAATTACTTAAGTCTGTTTTCCCTTTGCAAGCTCAGCATGGTTATAAATACAATAAAGAACAGCATTTCTTCCATCATCACTGTTCCCAAAATAAGTTCAAACCAAACACATGTCATATAATATGCCATCTCTAGAGTTTTCTTATGCTCCAACATATTTTTCCCACTATTTTTGCTGACAAAAATTAGTCATCATCCTTTCCCAATTTGAATTGACCTCATTCAAGTCTTGAAACTGCATAAGGCTAAGTACATGGCTTCCTTTCTTTGTCAGTCCTTTGCTAGATATAAATGCAGTCTTCCATGATTGACTTATGGGAAGAGCGTGACAATCCAAGGTGGACAGTCCAGGGGCATCTCAAAAAACTAGCATGAATGATCCCCTACTTTTCCATTAGGTTGTACCTCAATTTCAGGGTCCATTCTTACATCACCTGTTATCATTATATATTTTCAAAATGCCATATAACATATGGACTAAAGAGGAACAGAGATGATGGAGGGAGAGGGGGAAATGGGAAGAGAGGGTTGAGAGATTGTTCTTCCCCTCTTCTTTCTTTTGGGGGAGGTAACCAAGTCTTGTCTCCTTGAAAGGGGGAGTATGTCTCCTCAGAGAATGGTTTTGGAAGATGGAGGACAAGACCTAGAGGGGAAAGCCCTAGTAAGATGACACAATGTCCCCCTTGAAGTCCAAGCTATTTTTGAGAGGCAAGATGAATTCTTTTGCCTCTGGTTTCCTCAGGGACACCAACTGCCAATTCCCTTCAGGACCTTTGGGCTCTCCACAGCCCAGGAGAGATGTTTGTTCCTTGGGTCTGGTAGTTTGGATCACTGAGATCCTAGGGTTATTTCCCTTTTGGGAGGGAGATATATGAACCTCCCCAAATCTTCAGTCCCCTTTCCTAGTATTAGAAACCAGCAAGACCTAACTCTAAAGTAGCAGATAGTTTATTTGGGTTCAAACAGGGAAGGAGTGGTAAAGGTATCAGGCAGAGAAAATGAGTGAATAGGAAGTCCTATAACTTGCCCCACTCTGGCAGACTGGCCCCCCAAGGTCTAGGGGTTCAAGGCTTCCCAGCCTTAATCCCTCTTATTGCCAGCTGCTGGTTGGTCCCTACTCCTAAACTAATTAGCTTTGAATACAGGAGTCCAGGAACAGGTTAGGGAGAAAGATGGAGAATGGGATCTTTGAAAGGGGATCTCTGTGGATGGCTTCCTTCAAAGTCCCAATCTACAATATCCACTGATGGCTCTGATTGCTGTTATTGAGAGCTGAGTGGAAGGTATACAGGGGTTCAAAAAGAAACTGTTGATCTCCAGAGAGTCACAAGCTTCTTCCCAGCCTAGGAGATCTGCCTCTTCTCTCTGGCTCCCAGCTGGAAGTGAAGTAAGTGACCATTTGAGGTTCTACAAGCTTCTGGTTTCCTTCTGAAACTTTCAGTTTTTTCTTCTTACACCCCCCACCCATCCGCAGCTGATCTCTGTCAGAGACTGCTCTTTGCTTAAATTGGATTAATTCTCCTCTTATCTTACAGTCAGAACCTATGCAGTAGATGACTTTTGCAAATGAAGTAATCCTGGAAAATAGTGACCCATGAAGAACAGTATGCTTCCAAAACCCTCTGCTGTTCAGCAAAGCTTTAGAAACATGGAAGTGGCAGTATGATTAATCCTATTCCTGTTCTCATATAATCTTTTTAAAGGTTAGATACTTCATTCCTCAGCTGATATATGAGGGTTCAGCTATTGTCATGGAGAAGAATGAGAACAGGGGTAATTTTCTTATTATTTGCTACCTAGTTTAAGGAACTTCATAATAAAAAGGACAGGTTGTTAAAAGTTAGTGAGGCGGATTGAGGTAACTCTTTGTCCAATGGTGTTGTTGCCTGCCAACAATCAAAAGCCCTTATGGACAACTTCAGGACTCACCCTTGGATATCCCTCTCTTAAACATTGCTGTGATTCCTGGGTCTGACCTTTTTCCAAATCAGATACCATCTCCTAATCCTGGTCTTTCAGGTCTGTAAAGGTAATAAATAAGGGAACCTGTGTTCCATTCAATACATTCCCCTAATTAGCTTATTAGATTGTAAGGTTTAGATTTTTGTGTGAAGGAATCTGAAGAGTGCCTCACATGGAGCTAAGCAATAGACTTTCTGAAAGGTACCTGCTGAATGATTCCCAGTGACTGAGGTTGCTTCCAAGATGATATTAATAGAAATAAAAGGATTAACCCTTACAGAAAAAACTGTGCATCCTAGTAGGGTCTGTAAAAAAATAAGTTGATGATGCTTTTCTCTCTCTCTTCTCCCCTCCCCCTGCGGGCTTCTAGCCTGGGGCCCAGAAAAGCAGACCTTAATTTAGAGGGAAATGAGAGACTTCATACACATACACACACACACACACACACACACACACACACACACACACACACACACACTTCTGAAACAGACAATGGCACCTTGCAGTGGAAGCACCTGGGTATGATAAACATGTGCATGCATGAAGCCTGAGGAGAAAACTCAAAGGTAATTTTCCTGAACTACAGGTTCTTGTGAAAGGAGATAAGATTATAAATTCCCCTGCCTGTATGATCCAAAGTGATTACCTTCTAGACAAAGAAGGATGATTGCCTGGGCAGAACAATCTTTGAGAGTTGACTAAGGGTAAATGCAACTTCAAAAGTTTCTCAATTTAAAAGTATGGACACCTCCTAAGTTGGGATTTTCTCAATATTGTGCTCCTTAGAGGAAGCAAAGACTTGCCAACAAGAGAAGAAGGCAGTTAGAATGGGAACATCTTGAGGGCAGAGACCATATTTTTGCTTTTCCTTGCATCCCAAGTGTAATTTATAAGTGCTATTGACTAAATGACTGACTATAGTTGGAGGGTTAAATTCATACCTTTGGGGGAGGAGTTAAAAGAGGTTTAAAAAGAGCTAAACCTTGCCAGTTTTAATTATGCAATGAGTCTCTCCAAGAAAAGAAAAATTTTTTAAAAAGTTAAATATTTAAATGTTACTCCAAAGTATGTTTACCTTCTGGGAAAAAAGGTCCTAATAGGCTTTTTGAGTGCTTTAAGTCTTTCCATCAGCTCCTGTGGGGCTTCATGATGTTGTAGGGTATTTTTTTTTTCAGTGTGGGGGAGAGAGAGAATCAATGCTGCCCTCAAATGTGAAACTCATATTATACATTAAGTACCTTTTAGGAGTTGAGAATATTACTCAAGTTCAGAGAAACCTTGATATGATCTATGACTAAGCTTCATAACACAGGTGATCTTTCTTCTCTACCCCTACTCCTGGGACATAATCAGAGCAGCTCTCCAGAGCTTTATGGAAGTTTTGGAACCTACTTCTAATCATGCCCAATACTGAAAGTACTTTGAATTTTAGTATGACAAAGTAAATCCTGACCTTTTCCTGGTTCCAGGACAGTGCTGAGAGGTAGAGTGAGACACCAATTAAAAGAAGAGGTTCTGCCTTGTCATTCTTTTGGCTCTTAAGCTCCAGGTGGCATCATGTGGTTCCAATGAGAATTGGGGAAGGATGAGTCTGCATGGCAGCCTTGCTCACATGGTGATCAGAGCAATGGATTGCAACTTTATGTGTTTGCATGGACCCTGGCAGCCTTTGCTCATTTGGAGTTCCTTCCTGACTATGCAACAAAACTTGCCTTAAAGGTGCTTCTGTCCTTGCAGTCCCTCCTCTGATTGGGGAATTCCCACCTAGCACCATTATTTAATAAAGACTCCAGACCACCCATGTTCATTCTCTCCTGGATTGCCTCCTAACTCTCCAGACTTTTCTCTCTTACCTTTACAAGATTCCCCTCTCTCTGATTACTTCCCCCACCTCCCTAGCTTCCTTTGTGTTGGGTTCCCCCATTAGAAAGTAAATTACTGAGCTTCCGGTCAAGATGGCAGCTTAGAGGCAGCAAAAGTTCAGACCTCTGAAAACCCTTCCTTACCAATCACAAACTGAATGCTCCCAGGACACCAAAATTCAAACTAAACAACAGGATAGACCCGGGGAACCCTCCTCCTGGACCTGGATCAAAAGGTACAGCCCCCTCAAAAGCCAGAACCCTAGATCACTCAGATCTAAGGGGTAGGCAGAAGGAAGGTCCCAGGACCCATCCCCCAACCCAGAGTGCTGAGCCCATGGCAGCAGTGGGAACCTCAGGGCCGACAAAAGGGCCTCAGGGCTGGCTATTCTGAAGGACTCACCTTGAAAGCAACCTGAGCCAGTCTGCGGAGCACCCAACAAAGATGGCAGGGAAGCATAGAGAGAAGGGGGAAGCCTGTAGCCCCCTGGCTGGGTCCTTCCATCTGAGTCTCAAGGGAGGCTCCAGCTTTAGGGCACCAGCTGAACCCAATCCCATCAGGAGCCCTCAGAGCTTCTGAAAGAACAGAAACCTCAAGGCTGGCAAAGGGGTTGCTAAAAAGGGCATTCCCTGAAAGTAACCTGGGCTAGTCTCAGGGCACTCAACACAGACTGTAGAGGAAGAGTTTTGTTTTTTGTTCTTTGTTTTTCTTGCTTCAGGGCTCATTCAGCCCAAACCAGCTGAACCTAATCCCATCAGGAGCCCTCAGAGCCCAGGGAGGCCTCAACCCCTTCCCTGCTTAGAGAGCAGGGTCTTCTGAAACAACAGAAATCTAGAGGCAGAGTCAAGATGGCAGCATAGAAGGAGCATAGACCTGGTAGCCTGGCCAGAGCTTTGGAGATCCTCCATATCTGCTCCAGCCATCCAGGAAGTTTAGAACTCAGAGCAAACCCAGCCCAATCAAGCTGAACTTAATCCCATCAAAAGTCTCCAGAACACAGGGAAGCCCAGGCTCCCCACCCACCCTCATTGACTGCTGGACTTTAAGTCAATCAAAAGCCTCCAGAGGACAGGGAAGCTCAAACCCCCAACAACCCTCCCCCAGAGACTACACCAAGAGATCTTCTGTTAAAGCTCCAAGAGGGGAGACTGATAGAAGTCCCCAAAAAACAAAAAAATGACAGGAACAAGAGCACAGACAAATACGGGGAGTTAAGAAGGGGTGAATCTGAGCAAACAACAGAAAAAGAAGAAAGAAATTACAATAGACAGCTTATACTCAGCAAATGGAACAGAGGGGGAGAGATCAGCAAACGATAAACCACAAATCCCAGCGAATTGCATACAGGCTGTGGAAGAACTCAAAACACAACTAAGAGAGGCTGAGGACAATTGGGAAAAGAACTTACAAATTAAGATAAGTCATCTGGAAACAGAGGCACTTGAACTAAAACGAGAAAATGGTGTCTTGAAAGCCAAAATCAACCAGCTGGAAAATGAGACAAAGGACATGAAAGATGAGGCAAAGGAGATGGAAGACAAGGTAAAGAGGATGAAAGACAATCTTCAAAGAAAATCAGACCAGAAGTAAAAGGCTGACGAAAAAGCCAGAGATGAAATCCAATCTTTAAGAACCAGAATACAACAACTGGAATTAAGTGACCTCACAAGGCAGCAGGACACTATAAAACAAAACAAAAAGAATGAAAAAATTGAGGAAAATGTGAAGCATATCATTCACAAAAAAGATGATTTAGAAAATTGTTCAAGAAGAGACAATTTAAGAATAATTGGATTACCAGAAGACCACGACAAAAGAAAAAGCCTGGACATAATAATAAAGGAAATTATCCAGGAAAACTGTCCTGAGATCCTAGAACAAGAGGGGAAAGTGGAGATTGAAAGAATCCACAGATCACCCCTGTACTTAATCCCCAACTGACAACACCAAGAAATGTTATAGCCAAATTCAAAAACAATCAGATGAAAGAAAAGATATTACAAGCTGCCAAGAAGAAGCCATTCAGATACCATGGAAACACGGTGAGGTTAACAGAGTATCTGGCTGCATCCACACTGAAGGACTGAAAGGCATGGAATACGATATTCCTGAAAGCAAGGGAACTAGGTCTACAACCAAGAATAAAATACCCATCAAAACTGAGTATATTCTTACAGGGGAAAGTAGGGTCATTCAACAGAACAGAAGAGTTCCAAGCATTCATAAATAAAAGACCAGACCTGAACAGAAAATTTGATGTCCAACCACAGAACTCAAGAGAATCATCAAAAGGTAATTTAAAAAGAGGGGAAAAAAACAAACAAAACAACAACAAAAAAATTTTAAGAGACTCAATAAGTTAAAATGATATGTATCCCTAAAAGAAAAGAGGTCATTGGTAACTCTTAAAAACTGTTGCTATCACCTGAGCAGCTAGAAGAATTACACTCAGAGGGAACAGTGACAAACTGTATAGGATGAAAGGACAAGACATAAATAGGTATATAGATATATGCATGCATAAATACATATACATGTGTGTATATATATATATACATGACTAGAGCTAAAAAAAGAGGTTATGACTAAAATAAATGGGAAAAGAAACAAATGGGAGTAAATTTATATGTCACAAAGAAGCTCATGGCGGGAGGGGGGAGAACATCGATACACTGGAAGGGTAAAAAGGTTGGAGATAGGAAATCCTCAACTCTTATGTACTTTGAAACTGACCCAAAGAGGGAAGATCAATCCAATCCACTGGGGAAGAGAATAGATTTGCGCCCTATAGGGGAGTAGAAGGGTAATAAAACAGATTGGTGGGGAGGGAAGCAGAACAAGGGAGGGAGAGGGTGGGGAGAAAATTTTTAAAAAGATTACAGGGGAAAATAAGGGAGGGAATAAGAAGGGGGGGGTTGAAAAGGAAGTAAAATAAGGGGGGGAAATAGGGGGACTGACTATGAACAAACATTGGTATAGAAGGAAATAGTGAAAGAAGAAAAGGTAGGACCAGGAGTAGAAATCAAAATGCTGGGAAATACACAGCTAGTAATCATAACTCTGAATGTGAATGGAATGAACTCACCCATAAAATGCAAGCAAATAGCAGAGTGGATTAGAATTCAAAACCCTACCATATGCTGTCTGCAAGAAACACACATGAGGAAGCTAGATACACATAGGGTGAAAGTAAGAGGATGGAGCCAAATCTATTGGGCATCAAATGATAAAAAGAAGGCAGGAGTAGCAATCATGATATCGGACAAAGCCAAAGTAAAAATAAATCTAGTTAAAAGAGATAGGGAAGGTAATTACATCCTGATAAAAGACAGTATAGACAACAAGGAAACATCTATACTCAATATAAATGCACCAAATGGCAGAGCATCCAAATTTTTAAAGGAGAAACTAGAGCAGCTCAAGGATGAAATAGATAGAAAAACTATACTAGTGGGAGATCTGAACCTTCCCCTATCCGAACTAAATAAAACAAATAAAAAAAATAAATAAGAAAGAGGTGAGAGAAGCAAATGAAGTCTTAGAAAAATTAGAGTTAGTAGACATATGGAGGAAAATAAATAGGGACAAAAAGGAAGACACCTTCTTTTCAGCAGTACATGGTACATTCACAAAAATTGGCAAAATCATTGCAAACAAGTGCAAAAGGGCAGAAATAATACATGCAACCTTCTCCAACCACAATGCAATAAAAATAATAATTAGTAAAGGTACATGGAGAGATAAATCAAAAATTAATTGGAAATTAAACAAAATGATTCTCCAAAACCAGCTAGTTAAAGAACAAATCGTAGAAACAATTAATAACTTTATTGAAGAAAATGACAATGGTGAGACATTCTTTCAAAACCTATGGGATGCAGCCAAAGCAGTACTTAGGGGGAAATTTATATCCTTGAGTTCATATATAAACAAATTAAGAAGGGCAGAGGTCAATGAATTGGGCATGCAAATTAAAAAACTAGAAAGTGAACAAATTAAAAATCCTCAGATGAAGAGTAAATTAGAAATCCTAAAAATCAAAGGAGAAATTAATAAAATTGAAAGTCAAAGAACTATTGATTTAATAAATAAGACTAGAAGCTGGTACTTTGAAAGAACAAATAAAATTGACAAAGTACTAGTCAGTCTAATTAAAAAAAGGAAAGAAAAAACCAAATCGACAGTATCCAAGATGAAAAGGGAGACCTCACCTCTAATGAAGAAGAAATCAAGGCAATCATTAAAAACTACTATGCCCAATTATATGGCAAAAAATATGGCAATCTAAGTGATATGGATGAATACTTATGAAAATATAAATCGCCTAGACTAAAAGAAGAAATAAATTACCTAAACAACCCCATATCAGAAAAAGAAATTGAACTGCCTAAGAACTCCCTAAGAAAAAATCCCCAGGTCCAGAAGGATTCACAAATGAATTCTATCAAACATTCAAAGAACAGCTAACCCCAATACTATACAAACTTTTTGACAGAATAAGGCAAGAAGGGGTTCTACCAAATTCTTTTTACGACACAAACATGGTACTAATCCCAAAGCCAGGCAGGTTAAAAACAGAGAAAGAAAACTATAGGCCAATCTCCCTAATGAATATAGATGCAAAAATCTTAAATAGGATACTAGCAAAAAGACTCCAGCAAGTCATCACAAAGGTTATCCACTACGATCAGGTAGGATTCATACCAGGAATGCAAGGATGGTTCAATATTAGGAAAACCATCCACATAATTGACCATATAAACAAGCAAACCGACAAAAATCACATGATTATCTCAATAGATGCAGAAAAAGCCTTTGACAAAATACAACACTCATTCCTAGTGAAAACACTAGAAAGTATAGGAATAGAAGGGCCTTTCCTAAAAATAATAAACAGTATATACCTAAAACCATCAGCAAACATCATCTGCAATGGGGAAAAACTCAAAGCCTTCCCAATAAGATCAGGAGTCAAACAAGGATGCCCATTATCACCTTTATTATTTAATATTGTACTAGAAACACTAGCAGTAGCAATTAGAGAAGAAAAAGCAATTGAAGGTATTAAAATTGGCAATGAGGATATCAAGCTGTCACTCTTTGCGGATGATATGATGATTTACTTAAAGAATCCTAGGGAATCAACCAAAAAGCTAATCGAAATAATCAACAACTTTAGCAAAGTTGCAGGATACAAAATAAACCCACATAAGTCATCAGCATTTCTATATATCTCCAACCAAGTTCATCAGCAAGAATTAGAAAGAGAAATTCCATTTAAAGTCACCCGAGACAATATAAAATACTTAGGAATCTATCTGCCGAGACAAACACAGGAACTATATGAACACAACTACAAAACACTCTCCACACAATTAAAACTAGATCTAAACAATTCGAAAAACATTGATTGCTAATGGGTGGGACAAGCTAACATAATAGAAATGACCATCCTACCCAAACTTATCTATTTAGTGCCATACCCATTGAACTACCAAAAAACTATTTTACTGAATTACAGAAAACCATAAAAAAGTTCATTTGGAAGAATAAAGAATCAAGGATATCCAGGGAAATAATGAAAAAAAAATACAAAGTGGCCTTGCAGTCCCAGATCTCAAACTATATTACAAAGCAGCGGTCATCAAAACAATTTGGTACTGGCTAAGAGACAGAAAGGAGGATCAGTAGAATAGACTTGGGGTAAATGACCTCAGCAAGACAGTTTATGACAAAGACGTCACACCCTACACCAGGATAAACTCAGAATGGGTGAATGACTTGAATATAAAGAAGGAAACTATAAGTAAATTGGGTAAACACAGAATAGTATACATGTCAGACCTTTGAGAAGGGACAGATTTTAAAACCAAGCAAGACTTAGAAAGAGTCACAAAATGCAAAATAAATAATTTTGACTACATCAAATTAAAAAGTTTTTATACAAACAAAACCAATGTAACTATAATTAGAAGGAAAGCAACAAATCGGGAAACAATCTTCATAACAAAAACCTCTGACAAAGGTTTAATTACTCAAATCTATAAAGAGCTAAACCAGTTGTACAAAAAATCAAGCCATTCTCCAATTGATAAATGGGCAAGGGACATGAATAGACAATTTTCAGTTAAAGAAATCAAAACTATTAATAAGCACATGAAAAAGTGTTCTAAATCTCTTATAATCAGAGAGATGCAAATCAAAATAACTCTGAGGTATCACCTCACACCTAGCAGATTGGCTAACATGTCAGCAAAGGAAAGTAATGAATGCTGGAGGGGATGTGGCAAAGTCAGGACATTAATGCATTGCTGGTGGAGTTGTGAATTGATCCAACCATTCTGGAGGGCAATTTGGAACTATGCCCAAAGGGTGATAAAAGACTGTCTGCCCTTTGATCCAGCCATAGCACTGCTGGGTTTGTACCCCAAAGAGATAATAAGGAAAAAGACTTGTACAAGAATATTCATAACTGCACTCTTTGTGGTGGCCAAAAATTGGAAAATGAGGGGATGCCCTTCCATTGGGGAATGGCTGAACAAATTGTGGTATATGTTGGTGATGGAATACTATTGTGCTAAAAGGAATAATAAAGTGAAGGAATTCCGTGGAGACTGGAACAACCTCCAGGAAGTGATGCAGAGTGAGAGGAGCAGAACCAGGAGAACATTGTACACAGAGACTGACACATTGTGGTACAAGAGAGCATAATGGACTTCTCCTGTAATGGCTTTACAATGTCCCTGAACAATCTGCAGGGATTTATGAGAAAAAAAAACTATCCTCAAGCAGAGAGCAAACTGAGGGAGTAAAAACACCGAGGAAAACCAACTGCTTGACTACAGAGGTTGAGGGGACATGATCGAGGAGAGATGCTAAATGAGCACCCTAATGCAAATACCAACAACCAGGAAATGGGTTCAGGGCAAGGACACATGTGATACCCAGGCTAGGGAATGGGTGGCGGGGGGATGGGGGAGGGAAAGAAAATGATCTGTTTCCAATGAATAATGTATGAAAATGACCAAATAAAATAATTGTTTAAAAAAAAAAAGAAAGTAAATTCCTTGAAGACAGGTACTGTCTTTTTGGATTATATTTGAATGCCCAACAAATGTTGGCAAATCAAAGTGGCAGGTAAATAGTAAGTGCTTAATAAATCCTTTTATCTAGCTATCTTTTTGTATTGAATTCCTTTTCTGCTCCTGTCTTTGGGAAAAACCATATTTGAACCATTATCTACCTCCTATAAGATACATTTCCTGATTGCCCTTGATGCTTATTGTGCCCTGCCCATCCTAGTGAAATTATCGTGGATTTATTTTATGCCTATTATCACTTTCCTATAAGGAAATCTGTTACTTTTTTCAGGTGAATGCCTTTCTTTGAAAACAGGGATGGTTTCAATTTTGTCTTTGTATCTTCAACACCCAACACAGATCCTGGAATATAGCAGAGACTTAATAAATACTTGTTGGATTGAATTGTATTGATTAGTAGTGCATTTCCCATTGCTGAGAACCCCAGGAAAATAATCTTTCTACTTCTGGACAACAGACCCCCTGAATAGTAGCTATTCAAATTTGTCTAAGTTGACTTGCATTGTTGAGGTCCTCTCCTTCTACCTTAATCTCTCTATTTCCCCCTTCTCCCTTCCTACCCCAGAAACTCCAGCCTTGAGGCCTTGTTTGAGTTATTAACCATCCCCTCACAAAAGAATAGAACATGAAGCCTTCAGTCGCACATACAGATTCCCATTTTTCACATCATGGAGGCAAGCCAGGGGAAGCAGCAGTTCTTGGCATTTGGCACTTTGCACTTGGCACATATTTGGCTCATTTCTATCAAGGGACAGCTTGGCTATGATGAGAAAATGGAAAATAAGTGGGAGAAAAAAGACCCTTGTTTAATGAGCCAGATGCTCCCAGTGTGTTAAGAGGGCTGTCCAAAAGTTCATTTGGGCAAATGTCTAAACAAACAACACAGCCTTCAGTCTTCAGAGGCACATTCATCCCCAACCTGCAGCCTACCATGGCCAACCTTGAAAGGGAAAAATGTGTACACAAAGCATGCTAGAGGCTGTGAGCATATTTTCTTTAATTATTAATGAGTCTATAGTTACCTATTTGGTCTTCTACTTAATTGTAAGTTTTGTGAGCATTGTGGCCATATTAAAGGCTGGAAAGCCCATTAGTCAGATAAGATTTTACACATGTGTTTATGTATGTGTACATATACACACATGTGTATGTGTCTATATCATATATATGATTGTATTGGTTGCATATATGTATATATTACATAAATAAGATATACATATATAAATTGCTTTGGAAGCCTTAACTGGCTATATAAATGTTGTTTATTATTATTGAGGATCTGATTTATAAGGTTTGCAAAGAAAGGGAAAATATCAACTAAGTGGGGGTGAGGAGAAATCTCAGACTTTATTGATTCCTAAGTACGTTGATACAGAAAATATCAAATACTAGCATTTATGCCTATTATCCCATCTATACAAAATTTTTTGAGTCATCTATCTATACATGAATTTGGAGCATTATTGATGAGAGTACAATTAAGAAATAAAATAAGCATATTCACAATTCATATTCAACATATTTAATCACAAACCATATTCAACAATAGATCATATCTTTACCATCTTAAAAGAGACTGAAAGATTGTGATTCTTATTAGTTGATTGTGTTTTTTTATTTTTTTCAAATTAAGTATTTATTTTGTTCATCTTCAACTCACCTTGACCCACTGAGTTTAAAAAAAAAAAAGAAAAACAAAAGTAAAGCAATTTCGTTTGTTGGCCATGTCTAAAAATGTTTCTTTCATTCTGCATACTTGGTCTATCACTTCTCTATCAGGTTGGTAGTATTCTTTATCATTTTTTCCATGGAATTATGGTCAGTCATTGCATTGATCAGAGTTATTAAATTTTCAAAATTCTTCATTTTCACAAAGCTATAATTATACACTAAATTGTTCTACTGCTTCTGCTTGCCTTGTCCTGCATCAATTTGTAAAAGTCTTCCAAAGTTTTGCTTTCACCTTAGTTGTGTCTTTGGTAGCACAATGCTATCTCATACATTTATATATGATAATTCATATTCAGCCATTCCCCAGTTGATAGGTTGTTGTTGTTGAGCTGTTTCAATCATTCCCAACTCTTCATGAACCCATTGTTTTCTTGGCAAACATACTGGAGTAGTTTGCCATTCCTTCTCCAGTTCATTTTATAGATAGGAAAACTGAGGGAAACAGGGTTAAGTGACTTGCCCAGGATCACCCAGCCAGTCCAAGGCAAGATTTGAACTTTGGTTTTCCTGACTCCAGGATTAGCACACTATTCACTGTGTCACCTACTTGCCCAATTGATGAGTGTCCTTTAATTTCTAGTTCTTTGCCACCACAAAAGAGCTACTATACATATTTTCATAAATATGAGTTATTTCTTCCTTCTTTTACACCTTTGAGGAATAGGTCTAGTAATAATATTCCTAAGTCAATGAATATGCTTGGTATAGTATTTTCTGAGGCATAGTTACAAATTGCATTCCACAATTGTTATGTCAATTCAAAAATCATACCAATACTGCACTAATGTCCCTTTTCCCCTGCATCTCCTTCAACATTTACAATTTTCTTTTTTTGCCACTTATCCAATATGATGTGAATCCAATATGAAATGAAACCCCCAAATTGTTTTGATTTGCATTTTTCTAATTATTAATAATTTGGAGTGTTTTTCATATAACTATAAATAGCTCAACTTCTTCCCTTAAGAATGCTTTCTTCATATCCTTTGTTAATTCTTGAAAATATATATCAAGTATTGAAATGATCTTAATCTCATATATTTGAATTAGTTCCTTATGTAGCTTGGGAATTATATCTTATCAAAGAAACTTGATAAAAAGAGTTTTTTCTCTCATTAATAATTGTTTTCTTTCTACTCTTAAGTACAATACATTTGTTTCTACAAAAAATTTTTTTTAACTTTTGCTTGTTGATTATCAGGAAATATTTGACTCAGTAGAATAAAATAACAAAATACCAACTCACAAGCTCTTTAAAAAATGAGATATTTCTTTCTCTATATACCACTACTCATTCAGGATTCTTTGGAAACTCTAATCACAACCTATTCAATAAATCTTTAGTGATAAATATCAACCAAGGAACAAAACAATAAGTTTTATGCTCACCAGAATTATTCACCACTGTAATAAAGGAAATTTAACAGAGAATGTAGGTCAAGGAGGAATTTTCCTTTGGATGGTAAAGTCTTCCAAATACTCCTGCTTATGGATGACAGTGTTTTCATTACATCGAACCCATAAGACACTGCATAGCTTCCTGGAAAAGCTGTATAATCACTTAAAGAAGTTTGACTTCTCTGTCTATATAGGTAAAACCAAATGGATGAAGGAAGTCAATTGCCCAGATTTCAACATGCATTTCAACATGAATAGGTATACTATAGAATTCATGCAACAATATCTGTATGTAGGACAAATAATACAAATGGACAATGACATAAGTTAAAAAGAAGAAGAAAAAGAGAGTAGGATGGATTGCTTTTAGAACATTGCAAAGTACTTTTACTGACCCCAAGTTTTCTTTTTCAGAACTGACATTTTCAGATGTAGCTGCATAGTAATGAAACCTAGAATAGCATTGCCTCTGAAGAACTAAAGAGGAATATGACTTGTTAGGCAATGAAAAAGCTTATTTTGAGTGGGAAAAGGCTATAACATATTGCCAATGAGAAAACTCAAAAAGAACAGGGATAAAGGATATAACCAAAGAGTTGTGTGTCAGAACAGAAAAGGACTGGTTATTTGGCAAAAGTAAGGCTAGAAGACCACAGGGTTTAATGAATACCCTGGCAATGATTTGAGAGAGAGCAGGAAAGGACTCTAGCATATTAAATGAACCCCTTGTAGTTAAATTTCAGGAGAATGTGAACAAGAGTTGCAAAGAATTGATAGACATGGAAAAATTGTGATACACTTCATTGGAAGAAATCTCAGAATTTATGAGATGGCAGATCCATTTCAGTATTTGACTGTTATTACATCTAGCTCAAGACTATGATTCCCTATCAGTTGGGAATACTTCCATTTTATGGATGTGGAGTCAGAAACCCAGAAAACTACAGTATCACAATTACATGCCATTTGCAAGGGTAGGAATGTTAAGTCATGACTCCGGATATTCTGTTTAATGTTCTCTGATAAGGAGAAAGCTATTTCCCATAGGCATGCCTAGAGCTAGGGCCAGGTATATAGGCATATCCTTGGGAAGCATTCCCATTGCCTTGAGGGGAAAGGGAAAGACCAATGAGAATGCTCTCCCTGCCCACGTGGGGGGTATAACATCCAAGCTGCGCTTCATGCCTGCTTGTGTTGCTTAAATAATTTCACTCTCTCATTCCCAGTTAAGAAGTCTAAGAGACAAATGTTTAATTAAAGAGACAAAATATTTAATGACCCTCTAAGAAGGGACCAAAACTAACTAGTACCAGGACCTCTTCACAGTACCATCTGGTGTAATCCAAAGTTCTTATTACACTGTGACCAAGCTCTATCCACACACTGCTTTTCCAAGCCAGGGTATCACTAAAGTCAACTCTGAATTGCAGACACAAGAGGGTACCATTTTGGTGCTACTTTATACACAAACTATACTAGGCCACCTGGGAATCATGCATCCATCCTTCTTTGTTTCAGTTGGTCTCATCATAGACCATTGGGAGCAGGGAATTTAGCTCAGCACAAAGTGATTCAGAAAGTCAGAGAAGGTTGGAGGATAAAGAAGAGTCAGGAATAATAAATTATTCACCAAGAAAAGCAGCATGAAAAGACTCAATGAGTCAGAGAAGAAAGAAGGATGAGGAAAAGTGGTAGAATAGAAAAGAAGTGAATTATTTACCAAGAATGGCATCACAGTAGAGTGGGGGAAAAAAAACTGACCTAGCAGTTAGAAGACCTGAGTTTGAGTTCCAGCTTGATTATAATATATTAATTATATTATACCAGGTTGTATGTATATATTATGTTGTTGTGTGTCTTTTAACATATATATGTAATGACATAGTATATTATAATATTTTATGTTATGTTATATTATATTATATTATATTATGTTATGTTATGTTATGTTATGTTATGTTATGTTATGTTATGTTATAGGGTAAGAATGTTAAGCCACGACTCCTGATATTCTGTTTAACGTTCTTTGCTAAGAAAAAAGCTGTTTCCCATAGGCATGCCTGGAGCTAGGGCCAGGTATATAGGCATATCCTTCAGGAATATTCCCATTGCCTTGAGGGGAAAGGGAAAGGCCAATGAGAATACTTCCCTACTGGGGTGGGGGATATATAATATTATATTATATATTATATTATTTATTTATTTTACCATCATCACTTTATTCTCAGAACTCAGATTATTTTGACCTTCTGGGGTCATGTCCCTTACCAAAACTTTCAAACTTGCTGACATTCTTTAGACTCCCTCATTTTACTTTAATTTCTCTTTCAATTCTCTTTCTTTCCATTTCTATTCCAGAAACTCAAATTCCCATTCCATAGCTATAGATTTACACCATCTTTATAAATAGATAGTTATGAGAGACATCGTTGATAGATAATAGCTTATAGTTATATAGTTCTTTTAAAGCTCGAAAAGCATTTGACATTATCTATTTTGATCCTCTCAACTCTGTGAGGCAATTGCTATTATTATAATTATAATATTGATAATAAAAATGACTTATTAAGTTGTGTTTTTTTTTAATTGAAGCAGAGTGCAGTTAATTGAACTATCCAGGATAACCAAGCTATTAAGTATTTTGGTTAAGACTTGAACTCAGGGTTTCCTGGTTCCAAGTCCAAATGGATTAAACAATTTGTTTTCCTATGATGCCCATAAAAGTATGAAAAATACATTTCCTCTCCTCCTTGGCATTCACTATCTTAAGGAGGGATAGAAGTGTTGTCAAGTATTTGGGGACCTTCTTTGCTTGGGCCAAGATAATCATTTAACACACTCTATATCAGCACTATCCAAGTTATCACTTGGGAATCAAAAGTGTAGAAAAGAATTTGATCAAATTAGACAAACTTTAGGCATTAAGAACAGAGAGGAAAATGCAAAAGGAAGAGATAAAACTGCCTTTTTATAGATGTAGATTTGTAGATATTTTGTTCAAAAAGAGATTTCCAAAGCATCTATTCTGACTCCTTTCAGAGTAAAGATAATGAAGCATAGGGAATAGGAGGTATTTACAGAAAACTAGCAACTCTGGTGAGAGGGCAGCTTATCCACAGTTGGTGTTCATCTTTCACCCAGCTCTCACATGTGGCTTCAAGAAGTGATAGCAGCTGCATCTAGGCAAAAACCACCTCAGCAGACAGACTAAACTGGTTTGAGGGTAACCAATAGTTTCAAACCCATTGGTGAGTTAGAGGCACATCTACCCCAAGCTTATGATGATTTACTCCAGAAAAATAGGTAAACAAGAAGAATTTGTCCCAAAGGCCAGGGAGGTACTATGGAACTTTTAGAACTTTTATCAGACACTGATGATGCTAAAGTCATCCGCTACATCCCAGGCTACTGCCAGTCATCCTGACCTTTGTGTCATTAGACTTTGATGAGTCTCGAATTCAGTCTCACTTAAATCCAATTCACACGCAAGTCAAGACATTCCCCAGTGATGTCATTGGTCCTCTTTGACAACAACAAACAATGATTGCCCAAGTGCAATTATCAATAATGTGGAGAAAGGTCTTAATCAATGACATGTGTAAAACCCAATGGAATTGCTCATTGGCTATGGGAGGGGGTAGGAGGAGGAGAGGGAAAGAACATGAATCCTGGAACCATGGAAAAGTATTCTAGAATTAATTAATTTAAAATTTTCAATTAAAAAAGAAAGAAAACAACAAACAATAATGAAATCTAGGAAAATTGTCTTTTTTCCAAAGTCATGCAGCTACTCAGTAGCAAGCCTGACTTCCCAACCTCAATCTACTGACTTAGAGTAATGTACTACATTGACAGATTTAGTTGATTTGACCTGAGCACTCTTGGGATGGATTAATTTGGATCACTTCATGATTTTACCTTTATCTGTGTGTATTTTTATATATGCATGTGTACAATACATATGTGTATATCTGTATGCATGCATGTGTGTATAACATATGTAGGTATCTCAAATACAAAAACCTCTGGCTTATCATAAACATGACAAACACAAGAATCAACTTGTTACAAAGTTGGTGAAGAAAGATTCAGGCTCTTGAACCCTGCTTTGATGCCCTGGGTTACAGAATATGTTCTCAATAGAAAGTATACTGCGGCTTATTATCAAACAGACTTAGATGTGTCATTGATAAATCACATCCTCTGAACCATAACTCTTTTTGGTAGAATTCACTTGTCTAGTTAGTTTAAAATGTGTCTGGTTGGTCCTTTCCCCAAGATTAGCATTAATAATTTCATGGAAGCCTCACTCATGCTTATGGCAACATGATAACTAGTTTAACAAAATACACAGCACTTTTAACCATAGAAATAAAAACTAGATCATGTACTACATTTGACAATAAGAAGCCTTATCTGGTTTTCTTCCTAACAGTATCATGATCAGATCCTTAATGGGATGTTTTCTAAAATCATTTCATGGTACGTGCAAACTCCTCTGCCTTAGAGTTAAGAACTTATTTAGTTTGGGAAGGGCTGTCTACAGTATGTTCCAAAAACTAAGCCCTTGTGGCAATTTTTTTCATGACAACAGAGGACGCGGATGCCTCATATTTTCAAAGCAGGAGACAGAAGTTATGAAAAAGGTCATTATGATAAATCAATCTCTAGTTTGTGCTTATTTTAAAAAAATACTCCCAAAGTTCTAGACTAAAAGACAAATAGCTGTAAATTCTGTCTGTAAGGTTGTCTCTGCTCCTTCTGGACATTAAATTAAGTCTTCACAATTCTCCCAGAGCCAATCTGTCATCCCTGGATTGTCAAAACAATTTTCTGCATAAAAAGGTAACTCTCCAAAGAACAGTACCATAAATTGTGTGGGAACGTCCATTGAGAGAAAAAAAGAGCTTATCCTTGGAAAAGAAAAGAGAAGAGACAGAGAGAGAGCTAGTTGGAAAATATTCTCCCTATGGTTGGTAAAAATATAGCTATTGAATGTCATGTTTTCCACTGAGGTTGAAGGTAGAACCAGTTAGGTTATCAATTTTTGCATCTCAAAGAGTTTTCTGAGATTATCATACAGATCTATGGATCCATCTTTTTACATGACAAGGAGGTCATTTTGTCAGATAGTTAGCTGACAGTCAAGGCAAGGCTCCCATCATATTCTGCCTCTCCTTCCACTGCTTATTTCAAAACATAGCAGAGAAATGTTTCTGGCTGCCATTTAGGGAGCACCATCCTGAAAGATTGGGTCCTGTTCTCATACATTTTACTTCATAGTTATCTTGTTAGGGGCTACTTCTCCTGATGTCCCAGTGGAAAGACATTTTTAAATCTTTAATGTGTGCTTATAAAGCTTATAGTAGAGCTATTCAGTTGGCAAAGCATCACAAAGTTTTACATACCAATATAAAATATAAGAACCATGTCCTCAAAATTCAATTAGCTGTGCATTCTAGCCATTATTAATGGCATGTTTATGACATATGGTTTGTCCCACCAGTTTTTCTAGTCTATCTTTTTCTCCTAGCATAGCATGTCTGACATAATAATGAAGTATGTAATACTCATGTTATATTACCGGATATTACCCTATATGAGACACAACACATGATGTTGTACTGAAAAAGACTGATGCTTGTTCAACATTATCTAGACTTTCACTACAGAAAATCACAAAAAGACCTGGATTGAAGCATATTGAAAACCCAAGATTTTCATTCTTTCCCCTTATGTCACTGCTCAAGGTTTTAGAAACTTTAATATTTCTCCCTTCCACTCAAGTCCTACCGATACTTCACTGGGTGCTAGAGATAAGCTTGAAGGTTATACTTTACAATCCCTCTACTAGTGTTCTTTCCATTAACAATTAACCAGTTGACTCAGATGGATTTTAGAAACTGTGTTTACTCAAACAATATAGCATTAAAAAACACTGTTCCCAAAACCCAAGGTACAACCTCCCATAAATATGCCCCATGATGGGCAGAGGAGAAATAGGGGTACACTAAAAGTGCAATGGCAGGCACGTTCAGAGAACACATGAAGCAACTCACAACTCTGAATCTAAAGGACCATGATGTCTTCTCTCTCTCTAAGGGTTCTCATGATATGAACAGTGGGACATGACATCAGAGTTTTCTCAGTGTCAGTGAAATGAGTCACTCCTGCTTTGAGGTTGGGATGGCTAATTCATAGAGCATGATAAGCTGGCCAAGTGGCTCACAAGGGCTTGCTTCATGAAGGGCATACCAGTTCCCATTTTGGACCAAGAATTGATGAAACCAGCCATAGGGTTGATCATCACAAGGGCACATGGTATCTGTGCTAGAGGGTCAATCCACTAGATTACATGGTTTCATTCTTCAATGGAGATCTAGCACCTCCAGATTCATGCTTTACTAGATATACTGTATTCTTTCAGCTGAAGTATTACACAGTCCTTTTCAGATGGAGTGCTACTATATTCTTTCTGAAATGGCAAAGATTGCTAATATAATAAATATGACAATTCTACCTAAATTAATTTATTTATTTGGTGCCATACCAATCAAAACACCAAATAATTATTTTATAGAACTAGATAAAATAATATCAAAAGTGAAGTAAAGTGGCCTGGCAGTACCATATCTTAAACTGTATTATAAAGCAGTGTGATCAAAGCAGTCTGGTACTACCTAAGAAATAGAATGGTGGATCAATGGAAGAGATTAGATACACAACATACAGAGATGGGACTTTAGCAATCTAGTTGATCATCACAAAGACCTCAGCTTTTGAGATAAGAACTCACTATTTAATAAAATCTGCTGAGAAAACTAGAAAACAGTATAGCAGAAATGAGGGATAGATCAATATCTCATGCCTTGTAATAGTGGGACTTCCACTGGAAGGTCAAGACCTGGAAGGAGGATAGAGTTGGTGTGGCCATCAGGAGAGGAAATCATGAGATAACTTTCTTTTTAAAGGAATTAATCTTGCTAATTAGATGCTAAACTTCCTATCTGCATGCTCTTGAAGGAATACAAATATTGTTGGCATCCTCTAAATTTCAGTGTCTTGGAGACAGTTTCCAATTGCCCCTCCTTAGTTGCAATTTTGCTTATAAACAGATTTCTGCTTTGAAAATAGAATATATTGTTCTCAGTAAAAAAAAAAAATCTCTTGCCCTATAGCAGTGATGGCAAACCTATGGCATGGGTGCCAAAAATGGCATACCGAGTGCTCTCTGAGGGCACTCAGCCATCCTCCCTCCCCAGGCCCAGAATTGGTTACGAGAAAGACAGAGGGACTCAGGAGGAGTTTCTCCCCTCCTCCTCTCCAAGGTATATGATAACATTTTTTTTCACATCCTCCATCTCTCTGCCGAGCAGCCCAATGGGAACACACAGTGAGTAAGGTTGGTGGCTCACAGGCAGCAGGGCTGGAGGGGAGCAGAGTGCTTGGACCACTTCCCTCCTCCTCTCTACAATCTCTGAGGACATTCCTCACTTCCTCCATCCCTTCTATCAGCAACCCAATGGGAGCTATTTCTCTCTCCCCTGTGTGGGGTGAGGGTGTGTGGGGGGGGGGGGGGGTGCAGGGCATACCCAGCATGTGGTGGGGGAATGGACACAGTACAGAGTTTCTGGGAGTCTGGGCATGGAACTTTACCTGGGAGGTGGCAGGGGGTGGGGGGGGTAGGGCCAACATTCTGTCTCTAAAAAGTTCACCATGACTGCCCTATAGCAAGATAAGGTCAAAATAGCTATATCCTTTAGATGTAAAGGATAATACCATAAGTAAATGAGAGAGGCATAGAATAATTTACTTGGCAGATGTATGGAGAAAGGAAGAATTTATGACCAAACAAGAGATAGAGACTATTATAAGATGTAAAATAAATAATTTTTGACTATGTTAAATTAAAAAGCTTTTGTACAAACAAAATCAATGTAACCAAGATTAGAAAGGAAACAACAAACAGGGGAAAATTTTTTATAACAAATTTCTCTGATATGTATTAAAAAAAGAATTAAGTTGTACCCCAGGGGCTCATACTTTCAGAATAGGGAGGGGAAATAACAGAGAACCACCCCTTCTCAAAGCAGGGTTCAGGAGAGGCAACTGATGTTTAGGGTTGTCTCAGAGAGAGGAGAGGGGGTTTGAAGATTGTCCCCCTCCTGCCTTTCCTCCTTAGCTAAAACTGCTCTCCCCAATTAGCTCTTGTCCCTCTTGTCCCCCCTCCATTACTGGAGACCAGAGGGTCTCCCCTTGATCTGTTCACTCACACTCAGCTTGGGGAACAGATAACTTTTAATGTCAACTCAAACAGGTAATACAAAAGGAATAACGAGTAGGGAAGAATGGGAAAAGGAAAGTGGGGAAAGGGAGTTCCTGTCTCTATCTAAACCCTTTCCCATCCCTCCTCAAGTTTGGGGGGGAGAACTCAGGCCTTGTCAGCATGAACCCCCTGAGAGAAAGTCAGGTTGACTCACCCCTGGGCAACAGGAGTCTGCTCAGCTTTCTCTTCAGAAAGTCCCTTCAATTGGAAAGTATTGGGGGGAAAGATTTCCAGTCACCAGCAGGAAAAGTGGGTAACCCTCAGGAGAAGGTCTTTTTCCCACTTTTTGTCTTTGGCTTCTTAAAACCAAGAGCCTCCTCTCCTAGCCTGAGTCTTCTCCTCCACAAGATTCCAAACTCCTGGGACCCCTCCCCCATCAAGGTGATCAATTTCACATACTCTTCAGCCTGGCACTTTTTCTCTAGTGCCAGCCTCTGTCACAGATAAAGGTGTCTTTTCTCAAAATTATAGAGAACTAAGTCAAGTTTATAAGAATACACATCATTCCCCAATTGACAAATGGTCAACAGATATGAAGAAGCCATTTTCAGATAAAGGAATTAAAGCTATCAATAATCATGTTTAAAAATGTTCTAATCACTCTTGATTAAAGAAATACAAATTAAAACAACTCTGAGGTACCACCTCAGACCTATCAAAGTGACCAATATGGCAGTAAAGGAAAGTGATAAATGTTGAAGGGGATGTGGCAAAATTGGGACACTAATGCATTGTTGGTAGAGTTGTGAAGTGATCCAACCATTCTGGAGGGAAATTGGAACTATACCCAAAGGACTATAAAACTATGCAAATCCTTTGATCCTGTAATACTACTACTGTGTCTGTATCCCAAAGAAATAATAAAAAGGAGAAAGGACCTATTTATACAAATATATTTATAACAGCTCTTTTTGTGGCATGTCCCTCTCTCCTGGTTTCATCTCTAGGCCAAGTACCACTGAGTAAGTGAGTTAATAGGTGAAGAAAAAAGTTTATAAGTGGAGGCAAAGAGGAAGTGAGGGTATTGGATATGCATGTGGAGGAGCAGACAGGATGTGTGGCAGAGTGTAGCTATAAGCCCCAAAATGGCAGTCATAGATCAGAAAAGCTAAATACTTCTCTACCTCTCTCCTATTTTTCTCTCTCCTATTACTACTACTACTTTTGATTTAATAAAGTTATTAAGCTACAACCAGCCTCATAATTTTTATTTCTTACAGGTGGCAAAGAATTGGAAATTGAGGGAACGTCCATCAATTGAGGAACAGCTAAAGAAATTGTGGTATATGTTGATGATGAAATACTATTGTACTATAAGAAATGCTAAGCAGAATGATTTCAGAAAAAGTTGGAAAAATCTACATGAACTGAGGCAGAGCAAAATAAGCAGAGCCAGAGAGCACTGTACACAGTAACAGCAATGCCATATGATGATCAACTGTGAAAGATTTAGCTACTATGAATGATCTGGGACAATTCTGAAGGACTTTTGGCAAAGATTGCTATCCACCTCCAGAGAAAAAACTGTTGGAGTCAGATGCAGATCGAAGCAAATGATCTTTCATGTTAGTTTATTTATGGTTTTCTTTCAAAGTTTTGGTTTTATATGAGTATTCTCTTACACAATGACCAATATGAAATTATATTTTACAATGATAATGGCATGGGATCTAGGGTTTCTTATTGACACTCCAAATTGGATAAGTATTCCAGGTCAAAAGGGATGCAGGAAATTCCTTTCCTTCCTTGCATTCTTGTAATACTGAGGAAAAGGTGACTGAGCATTAGAGACCCATGATAAGGAAAGACCCCTGAGAGAAATATTCCCCTTGGATTCTCCCCTAGATTTTGTGATGAACACAGATATCTCCCAGTTCCACTCAGATAAGCAATGTGTTGTATCTAAAACATCTAAACATCCCCTGAACTATTCTGGTGACCCATTATGTCTTCAAGACACAAAACATCACTTCATTCCTGGCAAATATCACCCCACTTCTGATTACATAGTAACATCATCCCATCTCCTCATCTCTGGTCATGTAACCCCTGTTGTCTACAGGGTATTAGAAGCCCAGAATCCATATCCTCTGGGAGACAGTATCAACATTCGCACCCATCTCCCTCAGCCATTCAACTTATACTCAATTTAATAAATCTCTCTTTTATTTTTTTAAGCTAATTATTGGAGTCTGTCATTCCTGACAAGGGTGTGCCATCCTGACCCAGGATTTTACTTCCAAGCTCTCCCACATCAATAATACATGCATAATTGAGATCAAATTGCTTACTATCTTTAACAGAGGGGAAAGAAGAAAGGGAGGGAGACAATTTGGATCTTATGATTTCAGAAAATATATGTTAAAAATTGTTATTACATGTAATTGAGTAAATAAAATATCTTTAAACAAAAAGAAGGAAGGAAGGAAGGAAGGAAGGAAGGAAGGAAGGAAGGAAGGAAGGAAGGAAGGAAGGAAGGAAGGAAGGAAGGAAGGAAGGAAGGAAGGAAGGAAGGAAGGAAGGAAGGAAGGAAGGAAGGAAGGAAGGAAGGAAGGAAGGAAGGAAGGAGTGAAGTTGTCATCCAAGGATTGTTAGAAGTCTCTCCAGGTCTGTTTTCTCAGGGTCTTGGCTCTGATATTTGCTACTCCCTAGGCAGCATGATATAACCTCTTATTTGACAATTCTTACTGGTTTAGAGTTTAGTTCCCTCAGTGAGGTATCTCCCAGTACCAATATAGTTCCGTTCCCAGTATGTTTCCCAGATTCCTATTAGATCTAGTGGGAAAGAGTAGCTGTTGATCAAGATACAGAGGCACTTTGTGCCCTAGGACAAGTTCCTAGGTTTGGCTGGACTTTTCAGATGCAATTAATTGATCCAAGGTTTGGAGTCCCTATTAAAAGGGTAGAACACTTTCCCTAAAAAGACCTCATTCTTACATTTCATTGTGTCTCTCCTTCAGGACTAAGACTTTCAGCTTTTTTTGCAATCTAAATGAAGTCCCAAAGGAGTTCTGAGGAGGAATCTGATTATACAAGCCACCTCCAGGAACTTCCTTGTTTAGTAAAGAAAGCACTTTGTAAAGTTGTGACCTTGATCTCACCTTGCCTGCTCCTGCAGAACCTATTTTCAGCTATCTAGTTTAAGCATTGTAAATGTTCCATCTATACCAGTCCAACAAAGCTACAAACATTCTCCAATATACACTATTCTAAAAAAAAAAAAAAGGAAAAACACCTTTAATCAATCCTTTGATTCCAGCAACTTTTCACATCTTTTCACAACCAAAATTTTTGAAAAGGTCATTTAAACCTGATATTCTCAATTTCCTCAGCAACTTCTCTCTCTTTAACCCCTTGGGATATGGCTTCTTTTTTCACCATTCTACTAAAACTGATCCCTCAAAAAAATCATTTATATACTCCTAATCAGTACTTAACCTTCTTAAACATGGTTTTATACAGCAGGGACAAAAATACCTATTAAAGGGATAAATATATGGGTATATATGTGTTTTGTATGTGTTTTATACATATATATTGAATTCTCCTGGCAGAATATAAACTCTTTGAGAGCAGAGTCTGTTTCATTTCATATATTCACAACTTAGCCCAGTACCTGGCACATTAAATAGGAGTTTAATCAGTATTTGTGATGGATTGATTTACCACATCCACATTCAAGATATTTTCTCTTCCTTTAGTCTCCATGTTACAATATTCTCCTGGTTCTTTTACCTTTCTATCTTTTTTTTGTTTCTTTTGATGAATAATGAAAATATTTGATTAATGTAATCCCATGAAATGCAAGTTCCCCAGGATACTATCTTCAGCCATTTTCTTTTCTCTGTCTATGCTCTTCTCCTTGGCAATCACATTTACCAAAGACATACTAAAAATTGAAGCAATAGGGATTTCCCCTCTAATTATCATTCATCTTGACCCATCTACAGCTTTTGACAGCTCTTTTGATAACCCTTCCCTAATGGATACTCTCTTCACTTGGCTTCAAAAGAACCCACAATCTCCTAGTTTTCTTCCTGTTTCTATAATACATCAAATAAGCATGAAATATTTTAAAAGCAAACAGTAAACTGGTTTATATAAATCTCAAAGATTTTAGAAGTAAATTGTAGTTTCTTGAAAAAGTAATTCATGAATTCATGTGTCTATTGCCCTAGTCATGGGGAAGGAAAGGAGTTGTTGGTAAAACAAAGAAGATTTAAAGTGTGTACAAATATCCTATTCCATTAAAGCAGTATCAAAATGTGAATAATTAATCAAAGAATTCAAATAATCAGGGAAAACATTTTTCTCTATGAATTTTCCAGGTAATTATCTCAATTATTTACTTAATCAATCAGTTAACAAGCATTTATTAAGAGATTACTATGTGCCAGGAACCATTCCAGATTGAGGGTACAAAGAAAAAGTAAAAACAAA
Organism: Monodelphis domestica; assembly: GCF_027887165.1. Taxonomy (NCBI): domain Eukaryota; kingdom Metazoa; phylum Chordata; class Mammalia; order Didelphimorphia; family Didelphidae; genus Monodelphis; species Monodelphis domestica. The sequence continues at coordinate 535,216,424 of NC_077229.1, forward strand.
CCTATATACACACATATACACATCCAAACTGTAATATTTATATAGAAAGGAAATAGGAAGATTGGAAAACAGGAGATAAATGGGAGGTTTGTATGGGGTAATGAGGAATTAAGGGGAGAGAGGGAACACTGGTGAGGCAAGGGAGGGAGATGCCCCCTGCTGAGAGGAAACAGCAGGGGTCCAATAAGGACGATTTGTCTTTGAATGACTGAAACTGAAGTTCAGCTCCCTCTATGACCAGAAAAGATAGTCCACTTATCTGACTGCAAATTCAAATAACATAAAGTTTAATAACTAGTTGGGATTGGAGTTTTTCTCAGTTTCAGACCTGAGACCAGGCCCCAGAGGCTGGCGGAGAGTTTGTCCCACTCCCGTCTACTCTCGTTGTTCTAATTCAGTATCTTAGCAGTACACAGAAAGCAAACAAGAACAATTCTAACCTTTAGAAGCCTGTGTCTTTGGGCTGAACCAAGAAGAGCATGCTACTCCAGACTGGGCTGAACAAGCTCCACTCTCCTCCAACCCCAGGATGCAAGCCCTCTCCCGGCAGGAAGGAAGTGCTAGTCACAAGACCCAACTGCCACTCCCAGTTGGCCCTCCCCCACACAAACTGTTAGTCTAGTTTCCTTTCCACAATCGTCCCCCTTTTTTGTTGTGCCCTTCCCAAGGTCACATATTTATATTATAGTCACCAATTTACTAAATCTACTCTAAGGATTCTTTGCGGGAAAGTAAGGGTAAGGGTAATTTTGGGGTTTTACATTAAATTCAGTACAAAAATGTCGAACAAAACTATTACAAGAAATTGAATCTTAGTGCTAATACTACTTACTCTAAGTTAACTAAAACTAATACCTTCTTTACAGAAATTATTTACATATAATACAACAATACACATTGTTCCACATCATGATGTCAGTCAAATAGAAATATCTACTGATCTTTCTATTTGCCTAAAACCCAATGGAACTAATTATATACATATTTACATTTTGCATAAATACAATTTCAGACCCTTATTTATATAAACAAGGTCTCTCAATGTCAGTTTGTGATTTTGTGTTTTGTGTCTAATAGTGTTGTGTTGAATTAATACTTATCAAGTTTCTTTAGATTTCCACTTCTCATGTTGACTGATGGATCTCTTCTTTCTTCCATGTTATATAGTGATGCATGCTATTTCCCTAATATGTGAAATTACTTTTGTTTTATTATTTCAACACATTCAGTCTGTAATATTTATTGGGAAAGGAAATGGGATTGGGAAAAAGGGAGATAAAAGGAGGTATATATGGGTATGGAGGAGGTTGAGGGAAGAGAGGGTATATAGCTTGGTGAGGCAGGGGAGGGAGATGCCCCCCGCTGAGAGGAAACAGCAGAGGTCCAATAAGGACAGTTTGTCTTTGAATGACTGAAACTGAAGTTCAGCTCCCTCTATGACCAGAAAAGATAGTCCACTTATCTGACTGCGAATTCAAATAATATTAAGTTTAATAATCCAGTTGGAATTGGAGTTTTTCCTTAGCTTCAGAGTATAGGGCCAGGCCCTAGAGGCTGGCGGAGAGTTTGTCCCACTCCCGTCTACTCTCATTGTTCTAATTCAGAATCTTAGCAGTACACAGAAAGCAAACAAGAACAATTCTAACCTTTAGAAGCCTGTGCCTTTGGGCTGAACCAAGAAGAGCATGCCACTCCAGACTGGGCTGAACGAGCTCCTCTCCCCTCCCACACCAGGCAGCCAGACCCACACGGCAGGAAGGAAGTGCTAGTCACCAGACCCAACTGCCACACCCGGCAGGAAGGAAGTGCTAGTTACAAGACCCAACTGCCACTCCCAGTTTGCCCCTTCCCCCACAAATTGTCTGTCTTGTTTCCTTTCTACAAGTCTTACACATAAGTCTCATTTTTGATCTGTCCTCTTCTTATATAAACAAATTTACAAAGTTCAAAGTCTTATCTGTCTATTTCAGCTTTTCCTCTTTGTTTCTTGTCTCTAGCATCTTTTCTTGATGCTTTTCCTCTGGGCTGGTTTAAAATCTTTTCCTCTGGGATGCTTTTCCTCTGGGATGCTTTTCCTCTGGGTTGCTTTTCCTCTGGGTTGCTTTTCCTCTGGGCTGGGAAGTTGTCTCGAACAATATGTGTCATTATTATTTCTTTGTGTTGTACTTTTTATGTTAATCAGTTTTTGTTTTCATTTCTCAGCCCTATCTGTTGTCTAATTATCTTCAATGTCTGTTACAGTGGTGTTGAACTTTTTCTGGTTTCACGTGGGAACAGTGAAACCATGAGTCTTTCCCTGCAACTTTTATAGCTGTTGGGGTAGTAAGCAATACTTCATGTGGTCCAGTCCATTTTATGTCTGTGGCCAATTTTCTATTGAAATTTTTTAAGTATACTATGTCTCCTGGTTTGATGTTGTGCAAATTGTAATCCAGGGGTACTGTTTGTTGTATCAAGCCCATTTCATGCAATTCTGCTATTCTTGTCTGTAAAGCTTGTATATATTTTGTTAATTGACAATATCCACCTATCATGGCAATGTAAGCTGGTTTACAAGTTCTTCCTTGCCAAATTGCGTGTCCATATAGCATCTCAAACAGAGAGATGTGCAAATCTCCATTGGGTCGTCTTCTAAGATGGAACAGAACTAATGGCAGAATGTTTGTCCATTTTTAGTGTGTTTCTGCACAAAATTTTCCTATCAATGTTTAAATGTCTTTATTTAATCTTTCCACTTGCCCTGAACTTTGGGGATGATATGGTGTATGGTATGTTGCTTGTATTCCTAGATTTTTATAAATTTCATTTAATATTGACTGAGTAAAGTGACTTCCATGGTCTGAGTCCAATTTTGAGGGAATCCCAAATCTAGGTATGATTTCTTTTAATAGGATTTTGACCGCAAATGCTGCATTGTTCTTTTTGGAAGGAAAAACTTCTGGCCATCTAGTCAGTCTGTCTATGATGACAAGGCATATTGATAAAATCTATCTGTATGCATTCAAATGGAGTATATGCTAAGGGACGACCTCTTAAGCCTTTGGTCTTATAAACTCCCTGATTGAATTGCATACAAATTTTACATTTTTGACAAATTCTTATGGCATATGAGGATATTCCTGGTGCAGTCCAAAATCATCTCACTGAATCGATCACAGCTTGGGTTCCACAGTGTCCTTGTGCATGTATTGCATTGCACACATGATAAAATAAATTTTTAGGCAGGATGGGCTTGCCTAGTTGCAAAAACCATATTCCTCTTATTTGTTTTGCTCCTAAGTTCTTTATCCATGATTGAATTTCCTGCTCATTATGGTCATCAGTTAGATTATCCTGTTCAACTATTGAGAAATTCAATACATGAAAAGGTCCTTCTCTAGCTCCAAATTTTGTTGTAATGTCAGCTCTATGGTTTATTAAAGACACATGATCATTAGCCCCTGTGTGTGATCTACAGTGGATTATTGCCACTTCCTTGGGAAGTTGTACAGCCTCAAGAAGTTGCTTTATTAGTTTGGCATATGCGATCTCTTTACCTGCACTTGTCAAAAATCCTCTATGTTTCCAAATTTCTGCAGTGGCATGAATTACTGAAAATGCATACTGGGAATCTATGTAAACATTGACCCATTTATCTTTACCAATTGGCAAAGCATTTAACAAAGCAACTAGCTCTGTCCCTTGAGAGCTCACGTGCCTTGGTAAGGATGCATACCATAATGTCTCTGTTAGTGTTACTACTGCTGCTCCAGTATACCTTTCTCCATTAACTATCCTGCTCGAACCATCAGTATACATTTCAATGTCAGGTTGTTCCAGGGGAGTGTCTTTTAAATCATTTCTTGGCTTTTCTACTACTGATATTGTTTCTTGGCAATTATGTATGGGTTCCCCTTCTAACGGCAGATCTAGAATCAAGGATGCCGGATTTAATGGTTGGCAATGTTTTAAAGTGATGTTTTCATTGCTTAGCAACACAATTTCATATTGAGAAAGTCTTTGCTGTGTGAAAGCTTGTAAATTACATTTCTTCAATATGGATTCTAGTTGGTGTGCAGAGTATACATTAAGTTTTTATCCTAATACCAAATCAGATGACTTTTGGATCATGGTTGCTGTGGCTGCGATTGCTCTCAAACAGGGAATCATTCCTTTCTCAATTATATCTAGCTGTGTACTATAATATGCTACTGGCCTAAAATTGGGTCCTAAAGTTTGGACTAACACTCCAGAAGCTATGCCTCTAGCTTCATATACAAAGAGATGGAATTCTTTGTTGTAGTCTGGAATACCTAAGGCTGGAGCTATTATGATTGCTTCTTTGAGCTGTGCCAAGGCTTGGAGAAGCTCTTTCATTAGTTTCAAAGGTTCTGTGACTGTGTTTTTGGTTAAGTCCGTAAGGCATTTTGTTATTTGGTTATAGCCTGGGATCCATTGTCTACAGAAACGTGTCACCCCTAAAAAGGCTCTCAGTTGTTTCTTAGTCTTTGGCACACTGAGCTTCAGTATGTCTTCTACTCTTTTCTTGGAAATTTTTCTCATCCCCTTTTCCAAGATAAATCCTAGGTATTCCACTTTAGGCATGACCCACTGTAGTTTTGATTTGGAAACTTTGTGACCTTTCTTATACAGCTCTAGGAGGAGTTTTTTACTGTCCTGGTAACAAACTTTAGCAGATGGGGATGCAAGAAGAATGTCATCCACATAGTGCACAATTTTGCTTTCCTTGAATCGGATGTTCTGTAAATCTTGTTGCAAGATTTGGCAAAATGTGGTTGGGCTATCACAGAATCCCATTGGTAATCTTTCCCATATCATCTGAGTCCCATTCCAAGTGAAAGCAAAGATTTTTTGGCTTTCCTTTGCAATTGGAATGCTAAAATAAGCACTACACAGATCAACAACAGTATAATATCTAGAGTTGCTTGGGATTTCTGAAATTATTTTAGATGGGCTTGGAATGACTGCATGGGACTTTTTCACAAAGTTATTTATTGCCCTTAAATCTTGGACCAGTCTCCACTGAACCTTTCCTTCAGAGTCACGTTTTTTCTTTATAGGTATTATTAGTGTATTATATTCTGAAATTGTTGGGATTAAAATTTTCTGATCCAACAAGCTTTGGATAATTGGGTTGATTCCCTTGATGGCTTCTTTACTTAGTTTGTATTGTGGTATCCTTGGTGGTGTCCCTTCTTTAACTTTAACTTTTACTGGTGTTGCTGACTTTAGAATTCCTACATCTGAAGAATGTGTAGCTTAAAGTCCTTCGGGTATATCACTTGGTAATTCAAATATTGTACCTTCATTCTGAACTTGTTCATCATCCACTTGCCCCATGAACAGCAATGGATAATGTTTTAAAGAGTCTTTGGGTAGATGTAGAAAGATTTTCCCCGATTTATCACAATGAATATTTGCTCCAATTTTACACAAAAAGTCGCTTCCAAGAAGGTTGATTGGGCATTCTGGGATTAACAAGAATGTGTGTTCTGTTGTTAGGGGTCCTAGTGTTACCATTTTAGATTTTAGTTTTGGTACTCTCTGTTTTTTCCCTGTAGCTCCCATTATTTGTACATACTTGTGATTTGGCTGTCTTCGGGAGATGTTGTTTTTTTTTTAAACCCTTACCTTCCTTCTTGGAGTCAATATTGTATATTGGCTCCAAGGCAGAAGAGTGGTAAGGGCTAGGCAATGGGGGTCAAGTGACTTGCCCAGGGTCACACAGCTGGGAAGTGTCTGAGGCCAGATTTGAACCGAGGACCTCCCATCTCTAGGCCTGGTTCTCAATCCACTGAGCCACCCAGCTGCCCCCTGGGAGATGTTTTTAAAACAGATTTAGTTGCTCCTGTATCAATTAAAGCTGGGTAGATCTCATTACCTACTTTTATCATGACCCTTGGTTCTGTGTTCTCATTTTGTTGGCACACTTGGACCATAGGTGCCTCTATTTCTATTTTGTTCAAATCCCAGTTTTGTTCTTCATCTACAGACTTTTCTTGTTGCTTTGAACATTCATTTTGCAATTCATCATCAGTTTGCAATAGAATTGTATTATCACAGAGACTTAAGGATGGCATGACAATGTTTGTGTTTGCTTTTTCTTGTGCACTTACTATTGGTTGGAATTCTTCTGCATAAGGATTTAAGGTTAACTTTTCTATCATGTCATTGGTATTTTCTTGTGTAATAGCATTCTTGCTTTCAGAGTCATTGTCTCCAGGAGGTCTGCTAATTTGAATGTTCTCTATTATTGCATTTTCCTCCCCATTGGACCCTTCTGTTGTTTGCTCATGTGCTTCAATAAATTCATTTACAGTTTTTGTATTACAGACTGTTGCCACTTTTGTTCCTTCTTTCTTTGTAGATTGTTCCACTGTTCCAAAAATTTTCTCTTTAATCTCTGTTACATCATTATCTAATTGGATTTCTTCTTCTATCTGTTCTTTAGTTTTATTTTGTGCTTTTGGCACCCCACATTCTATCTGCATGCAGTCTCCTTCCTTTTCATTTTTCCTTTTTCCTTTCCCATTTTTCCTTTTTGATGTTACCCCATGTACCTGGCTTCATAACTGACTTTGTTTGGTAGCACCTGAGACGACTTGCGAATAACGTGGCTTCACTCCTTGTTGGATGTACCTCTCCATGGTTTCTAAATTTGGTGTTTGCAATGAATTCTTGCAATTACAATCACAACATTTTGCATTTGTTTGTGTATTATTGCTGCTATACTTTACATTGCTTTTCCAAGACCTCGATTTGTTATTAGCTTGGAATAATTGTGCCTTTAAATAACAGTCTCAAACCATGTGACCTATTTTTCCACAGAGGAAACGTCTGGGTAAATTTCTCCTTTGATTGCTTGGGGTGTAATTTCCTGTGGGTTTGTACGATTGCAGAGTGGCTAGATTTTTTATTTCTTCAATTTCTTTATATTTACTTGAGCTATTTGCCTCCTTGAGCTTGGTTTTAAGGTCTTTTATTATTTCATCCTTTTCCTCTAGCATTTCTTTATGACCTGAAAATATGTAAGTTGCAGTTTTTCTTAAATCTTCCAGACTTAGTGTTTCCCAATCTGGATATTGAAGTTTAAAATATGATCTAATAGGTGTGTTACTGCCTTTCACAAATTGTCTCCTTATGTGTTGGAGATTTTGTTCAGTTAAATTTTCCAATCCAAGCACATCTTCTGCTACTTCAATCACTCTATTGAGGAACTTAGATGGATGTTCCCCACTTTCTTGTCTTAATCTCTCAAATTTTCCCCAAGTATCTGGTCTTTTTGAAAAAATTTTCATTGCTTCTAATAGATCTTCTCTGGCCTTTCTTAGTTAACATAGATTTTCGTTAATAGATAACTCTAAGTCTGTTCCTTCCTCTGGCCATGATGTTAAATTTGGATTTTTTCTTGATTCATCAAGGAATTGTTGTTTTTCCCTTTTTGAAAATAATTCTGAGAGAAGAATTTCGGTGTCCTGGAAATCTGGATCATAAAGCCTAATTGCTCTTTTAAATTCTTTTAAACATCTCATTGGTCCTGAAAACCAGGAAGGTATCCATCTTTTCAGACTTTCAAGGTCAGCTGTTGTAAATGGTTTATGTGTTTTAATATGAATTATGCCGCTATCTGGATGTAGGCTTGTTTGATCTCTTAGTGGCAATATTGGTATTCCACCTTCAGCCCCATCTGTATTTTCTTGCTGAACTACAGTGTTATTTTTAGGTATGTCTTGCTGTGTGTTAATACCTTTTCCACATTGTTTCTCTTCACTCAGTTGCTTCATCATTTCCTTTAGTTGCATTATCTCTTCCTTCATGGCTAAAATCGTCACAGTCATTTCATTATCTTTTGCTTTTTTCCCAAAAATTATATGCACACCTATTTTTAGGGCATAGTATAATTTGGTTAAGAAGAATAATGCTCCGGCATATGTGGGAATGAATGAAATCAAGTGATACATATTTATATTCCACCATTGCAAAGTTTCATAGATGCTAAGCAGAAAATAAATATAATCCAGAATCATGACAAACAATAAGTCAAAAAACATATAAAAGAAATATGCAATCCAGGCTAGAGTACCCATGGCAAGTAATAGTTTCTTTGCCTTCTTGTATCTTGAAAAGCTTTTGGCAACAGAAAAAATGTTAAGTCTGGCTCTTTAAGAGTCACATCCTCCCTTCAGGAGGAGTGGTTTCTTTAGGCATGGTATCACTAGGCAGATTAGTTGCACTCAGCACTGCTCTCAAAATGGTTACTTTTCACAGTCACACAGGCTTTTGAAATGTATGCAGGCCCAACTTCTCTGACAACTCTAATTGCCTTCTTTTTCCCAAATTCTTAACAAAAATAGGTTGGAAAACCTAGCTGGATCTGCCAAAAACTGTAATATATTTATAGAAAGGAAATAGGAAGATTGGAAAACAGGGGATAAATGGGAGGTTGTATGGGGTAATGAGGAATTAAGGGGAGAGAGGGAACACTGTTTGGGGAGGCAAGGGAGGGAGATGCCCCCTGCTGAGAGGAAACAGCAGAGGTCCAATAAGGATGGTTTGTCTTTGAATGACTGAAAATGAAGTTCAGCTCCCTCTATGACCAGAAAAGATAGTCCACTTATCTGACTGCGAATTCAAATAATATTAAGTTTAATAATCCAGTTGGAATTGGAGTTTTTCCTTAGCTTCAGAGTATAGGGCCAGGCCCTAGAGGCTGGCGGAGAGTTTGTCCCACTCCCGTCTACTCTCATTGTTCTAATTCAGAATCTTAGCAGTACACAGAAAGCAAACAAGAACAATTCTAACCTTTAGAAGCCTGTGCCTTTGGGCTGAACCAAGAAGAGCATGCCACTCCAGACTGGGCTGAACGAGCTCCTCTCCCCTCCCACACCAGGCAGCCAGACCCACACGGCAGGAAGGAAGTGCTAGTCACCAGACCCAACTGCCACTCCCAGTTGGCCCTCCCCCACACAAACTGTTAGTCTAGTTTCCTTTCCACAACACAAAGGGAGATTTAATAAAATGTCCATATTTTATTAAGATAACTTCCAAAAAATACTTCATTGATCAACTGGGAAATCAGTGTAGCATTCCTTGTTAAATTAAAATATTTTCAGTAAACCTAATTAAAATAATCTATGACCTCAACTAATTCCAGAACTAGATAGTTCCTATTAAATGATTTTAAAATAGGATATCATACAGTTTAACAATTCTAAAAAATACTTATTAAGAACTCACAGACTCATTAATGAATTAATGGCGGAGTTGTGAGTTGATCCAACCATTCTGGAGGGCAATTTGGAACTATGCCCAAAAGGCACTAAAAGACTGTCTGCCCTTTGATCCAGCCATAGCACTGCTGGGTTTATACCCCAAAGAGATAATAAGGAAAAAGACATGCACAAGAATATTCATAGCTGCGCTCTTTGTGGTGGCAAAAATTTGGAAAATGAGGGGATGCTCTTCGATTGGGAAATGGCTAAACAAATTGTGGTATATGTTGGTGATGGGATACTATTGTGCTCAAAGGAATAATAAAGTGGAAGAATTCCAGGTGAACTGGAACAATTGCTTGATCACATGGATCGATGGGGATGTGATTGGGAATGTAGATTCTTAAATGACCACCCTAAAGCAAATATTAATAATATGGAAATAGGTCATGGTCAATAACACATGTAAAACCTAGTGGAATTGCTCATTGGCTACAAGAGAGGGGTAAAAGGAGGGGAGGGAAAGAACATGAATCATGTAACCATGGAAAAATATTCTAAATTAATTAATTAAATAAAAATTTGCAAATTAAAAAAAAGAACTCAGTCTCTAGGAAAGTTATAAAGTGTACTGAAGGCATCATTTTTATAATCTAGAAAATAGATTAGTTGGATGATTTCATTGGTAGAGGGAAGGAACACCTTCTATATCAATGCATATTAATGCATTCTCTACAACTTATCATCTTAGAAAACTTCCTAGGGCACTTAAAGGTAAATTACTTGCTCAGAGTCAGCTAATATGTATCAAACATGGGACTTGAACCTGATACTTCCTGACTTTATTTTCAAGGTTTTTTTGGTTTTTTTAAACCCTTACCTTCCATCTTAGAATCAGTACTGTGTATTGGTTCTAAAGCAGAAGAATGGTAAGGGCTAGGCAATGTGGGTTAAGTGACTTGCCCAGGATCACACAGCTAAGAAGTGTCTGAGGCCAGATTTGAACCGAGGACCTCCCATCTCTAGGCCTGGCTCTCAATCCACTGAGCCACCCAGCTGCCCCTTTTTCTGAATTTAAGGGGAACTCTACATAAGAGGATCACACACACACACATATACTCATAATTAAAAATAATAATAGGAAACTTACATTTGACAAGTGTCTGCCACCAACATATGTATGTCTCTTCCAGAGTTGAAATTAAAGAAAGATCCTCCAAAGACGAGGAAGTCATTTATATGCCACTGTTTAAGAATCACAGTACCTTGATTGTATCAAGCCCTAGAATATTACGAAACCTTCTATATGAGATTCATCATTACTCCCTGGAAAAACCTATTAGGTGAGGAATGTATATTGTATAGAACATGAGTTCTTAACCTGCAGTCTGTGAACTTTCCCCAAAAACCTATAGGTAAGTTCAAGCAATCTCCGAATAAAAAAAAAAAAAGATTCTGATAATTATGTTTTGAAATAATTGGTTTCCCTTGTAAGCCTATGCATTTTTTCTGAATTATCAATATTATCTGAGGAAGAGTCCATATGTTTCAGTAGACTGCCAAAAGAGATTTATGACAAAAAAAAGACTCTCTAGTCTAGACTATAACTTACTTTTGTATTAAAAACCTAAAGAATTGATTCATCAGTTCAAATATTGTATCTAAGGCAGGTACAGACAAAAGAAGGATAAGTTGGCATCAAACTTAGTCTAACAAAATCAGGAATGTCTACATCCATACATAAGGAATAAGTATCTAGGAGGATGGCCTATGACAGACATGTGCTAGCAAATGACAAATCAGAAACAACTGACAGACCCCTGGGCTGTCCTAAGTCAAGCTTAAGCTACCATTGGTACAGATGAGATGCAGGAAAGTGATGTAAAACCATCTATATATTTGGCATCACTTCCTTGCTCGGGCCTCTTTCCCCAGAGAGGTGGCTCTGGCTGGCAGTGTGCTAAGCATTCTGACATTTTGACATGGTGGCAACTATTGTCCCATTCAGTGATGAGTTTCTCTTAATACTATACTGGGAGAAGCTTAGTTGAGTCCTCTTAGAGTTTAGACTGATTCCTTTCTCCTTTACCTTCCAACACTATCCTCTTAAAAGCCTCTAATCTTCCCCCTGGCATAGGCCAAGCAAGAGAAATCCTACACCCTTTTCCTCTCTCTCCCTTCTCCTTAATTTCTTTCCTCTATATTAATTAGAATCACCACAAATTTCCAGCTGACTTGGGTATTTTATTTGGGATATCCCCTGGCAACCAAAATTAATTTAGTTTAGGTCACAACCCTAAAATTATCCTTACAAGAGGAGTATTAGAGTGAACTGGATTGACTTTGAGAAATAGTGGATTTATTTCCATGATCCCGCACTTCTCCCTAAAACAAAGGTCCGTCACTTTAACAAAATTATTTCATTAAAATTGTATAGCTGTAAGACATAGAATAACACAGTGTACAAAGAATTAACATTGAAAGTCACCCAAAGGACAATGAAGAGACACATTTGTTGGGTGTGAGTAGGCTGTAGCACATTACCCAAATGAGAATAATTCAAAAGAAGTGGCATATAAAAGCTCATTAATAGGATATATGGCCAGAAAAGAAGGCAAGTTGGTCATGTAGTGTGAGAAATAATCTATTTCTATCCTGGGTGTACTTTTGGTATCCACACAATGTTAAGAGATCTAGAGGAAGGACCCTTTGTTAGGTATTTATGGAAGTTAGTCATTCTAATCTACATTATTAGAGGGAATATTAACAACATTGTGATCATAGATACATTAAAGCATAAAAAGTATAAGTAAAATGCAACAATAATAAAAATTATGGATTACATCAATGACATTAGTATAATCAAGCTTGTGAAATATTTTTGTACTATTAAAAGGTGGCATAAATATTAGTATCCCCATTTTGCAGGTGAGAATACTAAAGTTCAGAGATGTAATGTTACTTGTCTATGGTCAATGGTAGACACTGGGGAAGGTTCCATGGTGACATCAGTATTTGAACTGGGCTTTAAAAGGTAAATATTCAACAGGTAGGATTTCTGGCATGGAGGAGAGTAGAAATAGTGGATAGCAGGACATTCAAAAGACAGGAAAAGATGTAAGACATGGAGGACATGTCTTTTTTTGCATGTAAGACATGCAAAGACAAGGAGGCACTTTTAGTAACTAGAGGAGACCATGCATATTCTAATAAATCTGAAACATAAATTATATGGAATAGAATAGCACCAGAAAAAGGTGTTATAAGATTATGGGAAGTCTTGAATACTAGACTAAAGTGTTTGAACTTTATGTAATAGGAAGTCAGTGTTCTAAACACAGAAATTGCATGACCATATTAATGGATCAAAAAAGAAGGTCACTGAGGTCTTTTCCAATTTTAAATTTCTGCATGAAAATCAATGATATGCATGAGGAGGATTACTGAAGATGAAGGAAATGAACTAGAGATAAATTAAGCCAAGAAGACTATCAAGAGACTTTGGGTCAAAAGTCAGACTGTTGATAATGATGTCCACGGGACAGACTTGGAACTATGGAGGGTATGTGTGGATTTTTGTCCTCTGCTTCCAATATTTGTAAGCCAATTTACTTGATTTCTTGAAAAATGCCATTCAGGTTTTCATTCTAACCTTGTCCTTTTTGGAACATAGTGATTCTTAGACAGTTTTCTATCCTGTTATAAGTCAGGTTTGTTTTTGGTTGTTGTAGGGGTTATTTTTTAGAAGCATTTTTTTTCAGTTTTCAAGATTGTTTTATTTTACTTTGTTATATATCTTCATATTTCTTTATCTCTATTTTTTCAGTGGCTACTGTTTTGCTAAGGTTTTCTAACTTCTGTCCAAAATAGTTTATTCTACACTTTTTTCCCTGTATTAGTTCAGGTTTTTTTTTTTTATGAGGCCTTTTAAACTCTCAGAGTTTTAAGGGACATCATATTCATTTTTCTGGGATTATAGCTATAGTGATTAATGAATTTTCTTCTCCTAAAGTTTTCCATAGAAAGAAACTAGAAAGAATGGGGCTGTAATCTATATCAATGGAGAAGTAACAATATTAGTGAGATAGCAAATACATCAAAATATTGAAGTAGATAGAAATTTACATACTAGGAAAGAAGAACATTTCATCCTGTATTCCATAAGGAATTCAATAGTTCTGATCTACATTGTTGGAAGGAATATTCACATCACAGAAATCCTAGATCCATTAATGTATAAGCAAAATACAAGTAAAATACAATAATAATAAAAATTATGTCAATGATAACAGTAATCATGATTTATAATTGGACTTACAAGGTGCTTTTTGAACAACAACACTATAAAAGAAATAGCAAAAATTGTTTTTTTTTATCTCTTTGTTTCCAGAAAGAATACTAAGATTCAGAGATGTGCTGTTACTTGTCCATGGTTAATGGTAGACACTGGGGAAGATCTTGGAGTTACTAGTGAAAGACCTTGCTAAAAACACTAGCACCAGATGCTATTCATTCTGGTATTTTTCTTTCTCTATAGTTTGGGGAGTCTAAAGTTATATGTGTTAGGGAGTTGGTAAGAATTCATAGCTCAAACTGCAAAAGTAGTATGGTAATAATAGTAACAATAAACATTGAAACTGCTGGTGAAGGTCCTTGGTGGGTGACCACCACACCTGTTGTTAGGACTGGCCTTCTCCTTCTTAGTCACCACCATGTGGTACCCATTAGTTCACATATCTGAATAAGATCTTACACAGGGTGTTCAATTCACTGACCTGGATAGACATGTGGGTGGGCACACTGAGCATGAATAAAAGCAATTATGTCCTGCTTTTACAAATATTCTAATGAGGGCTTGGGGCAGAGCCAAAATGGCAGAATAAAGAAGAAACTCCCTGAGTTATCCCAAATTCATCTCCACACAATTATTTTTTAAATGCCTCAAAATAAAAGTGGCAAAACCAATAAAATGATAGGTAAAACAAATTTCTATCCATAAGAATTTAGAAGGTCAGCTGGAAAGGTCTGTCTCACTGGAATAAGAGGGGAACATAGACAACATCTAAGTAAGTCGATACCAGGCCATGCCAGTAAAAAATAGCAGCCAAGCTACCTTATCACTAGTGAAGACTAGAGGAAGCCAGGCTCTCTGTATTCCAGGATCAATCTCTGACCTGAGCCACAAAAGGCTTAGCCCTGGACTGGTCTGACAACATTCCAATACATGATTTATGAGCAGACTATGTGGTCTTTGTTCTGGGAGTTTGAAAAGAGCGGGCTGAACTTACCATGCCTCCAGCTTGTACGTGATTAATTTGTCTAGCCAATGTAAATCCACTATATGCATTACCTACCTCTGACATCATTACCTCAGTAAAGACAGGAAGGATACGACCCTCCCTCTCTTCCTCTTGCTCTCTCTCACTCTAACCTGCATGCTGGCCACATGGATCTCTCAGTTTATAGAGATCCAGTGTGCCTCTAAAGATCTTCTCTCTTTATTCTCTTTCTTCCTTCTCACCTCACTCCTGATTCCTAAACCATGCATTCTGGGTTAATTATTTAACTTTCTTCATTGTGTTCATCCAACATAGGAAGATAAAAGGGAAGCCGCGTCCTTCCATAACAAAATATGATCTGGTGTCTATCTCTGTTCATTAAACTCTCCCTGCGACTTCTTTCTCCTCCTCAAAGTTATAATCCTGTAGATATTCCCTTTGTGTAGTGGCAGTAGGGCAGACTGCTACACTTTCACACAGCAAAAAAAACTAGGGGAAGTGCCCCCTCTACCCCAGGTGCAGAGCCCAACTTTAGCATAAATTTAAAAGTCACAATGAGAAAATACACCAAAAAACAAGTCACCCAACAATAAAAAAGACTATAGTGACAGAGTAGATCAGAACAAACTCAGAAGAAGACAACCATGTCAAAAGACCTACATGTGAAGCCTCAAAAAAAAAAAAAAGTGAATTGATCTTAGGCCCAAAAAGAACTCTTGAAGATCAAAAAGAATTTTTAAAATCAAATAAGAGAAATTGAAGAAAATTGAAGGGGAAAAATCAGAGTGATACTAGGGAATCATGAAAAAAGAGTCAATAGCTTGGTAAAGAAAGCACCAAAAAATGGAAAAACAGGTTAAAAAATTTTGCTGAAGAAAACTAGTTCTTAAAAAGTAGAATTGGCCAAATGGAAAGGGGAATACAAAAGCTCTTTGAAGAAAATAATTTCTTAAAAAACTGTACCTAGGCAAGTAGATGCTAATGACATCACAAGACATCAAGAAACAGTAAAACAAAATTAAAAGAATGACAAAATAGAAATGAAATATGAAACATCTCATTGGAAAAACAATTGACCTATAAAGTAGATCTAGGGAAGATAATCTGGGAATTATTGGATCTTTCAAAAGCCAGGATCAAAAAAAAAGGGGTGGGGGGAGGGAGGGCTAGATATCATATTATAAGAAATTATCAAGGAAAACTGCCCTAATAGTCTTGAATAAGAGGATAAAATGGAAATGGAAAGAATCTACAAATCTCCTCCTGAGATCCCAAAATGAAAATGCCAAGGAGTATTTTAGTCAAATTCCAGAGCTATCTGGTCAAGGAGGAAATACTGCAAACACCAGAAAGAAACCATCCAAATACTATGGAGCCATAGTCAGGATTAAATAGAATTTAGCAACTTCAGCATTAAAGAATCTGAGGACTTGGAATATGATATTCTGGAAGGCAAGGAACTTAGACAACTAATAACCACCTATCCAGTAAAACTGAGCATCCTTTGGGGGGGAGGGGGAATAAACATGTAACAAAATAGAAGATTTCAAGCATTCCTGAGAAAATACCAATATTGAACAGAAAATTTGATTTTCAAATATAATACACAAGAGAAGTATACTATAAACAGTAAAGAGAAAAATTAAGACATTCAATGAGGTTAAAAGTGTGAGTATTCATAAATTGGTAGATGGTAGTTGTGATTCTTAAATATTTTTTCACTTTTAGGGCAGTTAGAAGGAGTATACATAAATAGAGGGCACATAAGAAAGTATACGCTGATGGGATGTGTAGCAAGGTAAGGTAGAAGTTGCAAGAATGATTGACAGCTCTTAAGACTATCATTCCTCTTATTCCTTCCCCAACATCTTCCCCTTCTCTGTTAATAAATTCAAGTTATTTAAATGTAATTTTTCCCTTGTGTATAAACCCTTTCCCCTTTCCTAAAATCCCCATAACAGATAATATAAAAAAAATGAAGGTGTGAGACAGAGGATTACATTTGACGATGAAGGAGGGGAGAGAGAGAGAGGGATAAATTATATCACATAAAGAGTCATAAAAGAGTTTTTACAGTGGAAGAGGAAATGGGGTAGAGAGTGGAAGACAATACTTGAATACTCTTTGGAATTGGCTCAAAGAGGGAATAACATCCACATTCTGTTGGGTATAAAAATGTATCTTATCCTATAGGTAAGTAAGAGGGGAGGAACTATATAGAGAGCAGGAAGTAAATTAAAAATGATGGGATGATATTTAAAAAAATTCAGGGATAAGAATGTTTAGGACTGTTGTTTCTTGTCCTGAAGAGAATCTGTACAATTCTCTTCTCATGGGGTGGATTTTGTTGTTCATTTTTCATCAGAGTTTTAGAATTGGTCAACTTGTTATGGCCCTTTTCAAAGTCTTACTCATTTTTTATTCTGCTATTATAAGTGTCACTCTTGGTTTATCTTCTTGATCTGAGTACTCACCTAGCCCTTCTTTCTTGTAGTTTTTGTTTTTGACTCTTTTTCTACTATTTTCGGTAACAAATCTCTGGCTTCCCTCCTTGCTCTTCTATTCCTCCTACCAATGCTGAGACACACACTTGGAGTTGATTTTAATCTTTGCTCTAATTAGTCAATGGCAGCAAGACAGATGTTTCAGGAATTACTCTTAAAATCAGTAATAAGAAATTTTCTATCAACTTAGTCAATTTCATTCTTTGTGATTTTGTCCAGTACTTGCCATGTCTAATTCCCTTCCACTCAGTGCTTGAAATAAATATTTGTTATATAGGGGAATTAGGCTTGTAAAACACCTAAAACACCTATAGACTTTGGCCTTTTTTCCCCATTTCTAATCCTGAAATATATAACATTTTTCACTCTTATTACCTATATCAATTTTAGCACAGAAGTTTTATTATCTAATTATCTAATTTATTTATCTAGATACATCTATATCAATCTATCTATATTTCATATCCAATATACTAAGCTGTGCTGTGCTGTGCCATATCATACCAAACCATACAATATTATATACTATATTGAACTGTATTATACTACACTATTGTGTTGCTATTCAGTGCTTTGCTAATAGTAATGTCTATTTTGGAGGATTTTTTCAAATACTTTATTTTTTATTCTCATTCATTATTGATGCAAAAGTTGCAATTATCTTCATGGTGGCTTTTTTGTCTCTTGTTCTAAGCAATGCAATTGAGTGCCATGAAATGAAATTTCTTAACTATCTTTGTTTGGCTGCACAACTCTAATTCCTTGCTTTGATTCTCTAAAGAGAAAAATGAACCAATCTTGCATGTAGCTACAGTTTCCTTCTATTTTCTGTTTTTATTCATAACAACAATATTGACATTAATATAGTTCAATTCTTCCAGTAGCATGTCATTTTATGGTCTCCCATAAAAGATCTCCTATTTAGAATAAGAATTATTAAAGGAATGTTGATTATTAGTCTAAAAGTTCTAGGGGTTTTTATGATTGTTCCTTTTTTTTCCTATTCACTTTGTAACTGTTTTTACTTTTTTCCCCATCAACTACAGTAAGTACAATGTTTTACAGATGGTAGGCATTCTCGGTCACCGAGAGACTACCACTACTAGGCATTAAAGAAATGCTATTGGATTAGATTAGATTGGTGGATAGGGCCAAACAGGTTTGAGTACCACACTCTTGCATACTCTTTTCTCTATCACCTCTCATTATACAACTTCTCATAAATCTCCTACCTATCTGAATGCTCCTTCTCAGTCTCTTTTGCTCAACCTCCTGCCTTATAAATGGTGTTTCATAGGCATCTGAACCTTATCTGGCCTAAATGAAACTAATTAACTCCTACTGCCTCCCAAACCCTAAAAAACCAAGTGGTTTTCTTTTCAACCTCTATATTTCTATGCAGAATAGCATCATCCTTCCTGTCACCTAAATATGAGTCCTTTTTAACTCTTCACTAAACCTTCTACCCTATTGCCAAGGCTTGTCAATCTCTCACATATGTTCTCTTTCATTCACACAGATGCCTTTAGATCCTCATCAGTTCCTGCCTGGAAGATTGTAAAAGTCTCCTTAATTGTTCTGATTCTTATCTTTGGGCCAATGAGGGAGTGCAATGGAGGGAGCACTGGACCTGGAGTCACAAAGACTTCAAATCTGGTTCTTAAATATAAAATATAAATAAATATAAATCTTTAAAATAAAATCAACATTTTAATTTTAAATAAATAAGTTTAAAATAAATTAAATTTAAAAATAGTTGTGTAACCCTAGTAATGTCACTTAGTTTTTATATATCTTAGTTTTCTCAATTATAAAATGGCAATAATAGCATCTTGTGAGCCTTAAATAAGAGGTTTTTAAAATGCTTAACACAGTGCCTGGCAAATTGTAGACTCTATAGAAAGTTGATCTCCTCTTCCCCACTTTTCTCCTCTCCAATCCCTTCTCTACATAGGTATCAAAATAATCTTATGATGCAAAGGACTAACCACTTCACTGCTTAATCATATTTGGTGGCATTCCATTCATTGGCCTTTGAGATAAAATGCAAACTACTCAGTTTAGAATCAAAGGTAGATAAGGAAAAGTAGAGTTTTTCCCATCTGTATAAATTACAAAGTTGTCCTAACTTCAGAGACTATTTCCCCACTTAATTTACTTTACATTGGCCCAAGACCTCAGAGATTCATTGTTTATCATTTCATTCTTATATATTATCTACCAGAACCCTACCTAGTTTCCTACAACAAATTATTTTGGGGGAAGAAGCAATGTCGCTTCTTCCTTCTATGTCTGAATTGTTGAATAAGATACTATCCTTGGGTGTTTTTGCTACATTTTTCTGCAGGGTAAGTCTCATGTACTTCTTATGATCTTCTGATCTTCTGAAATTCTTTGAGTTCATTTGTGTTTATTTACATGTTCCAACTAATGTTGTCATTTTTTTTTAATGTTCTGAGATTTTGCCTTCTACATTCTAATCATTAGATGAGTGCCCAGGCCCATAGGAGTTAATATTACCATGCTTTATGCTTGAAAGTATAAAATAGCATCACTGTTCCCTATGTCCTTTGAAGAGTTCCATTATCTCCATTTTTCCATAACAGGAAACTGAAATATGAAGAGATCAAATGACTTCGAGTCAATAATGGAGCTGGAAACTGAGCTCACAGGCTTCTAATTCACACTTCATTGTGCTCTCCAATAGCTTTTGCTGCCTGTCCTTAAAGCATTATTTCATTCAAGTATTATTTACTCTTTCTTCCAGATCCTTAGTAAAGATGTTAAACAAAACCAGACCTCCTATTGACCTCAAACTCAACCATTGCCCTGAATCATTAGAATTTGTCCTTCAGTCTGTTTTTAGGCTGTGGCAGAACCATATCATAACCAACACTAATTAAGTGGGTAAATAAGATTTCTTAAATTACTGTTCTGAAGACATTCCTAAAATGTAAATGTGTATGTGTAGAGAGGGAAATTACCTTGAATGTGCTTGATAATACTTAAAATTCTATCAAAAACTTATCAAGCATATTTGGCATAATTTGTCTTAATAAATCTATTTTTGTTAATGGCAAAGACCTTCTGTCCCTCCTAATTTCATTATCCTCTTGGTATTTCAATTGTAATATTGGTTCTACAATAACTGAACTCACGATGGGACTCAAGCACAAATCCCTCTTTGTAATTTTATTATGAATAATATTAATAATGATTAACCCCATAGAATAGCATTAAAAAGAAGAACATTTCACCAGCTCAATAGGCATGTCAGAGTAACCAATAACCCATGAGAACATGATATTTCCAATCTCAAGGTGCACATTCCAGACATGAATCTTCTTAGCACTAATAGACTTGATAAGATGTTCAGGTTCATAACTGGAGTCAGATTAAGACACAATACTCTATGACTTGAGAAAAGGACTCTCAGAAAGCTTCCTATTGCTTATTTCCCTCCCCCCCCCACCCCCAAAGCATATCTATCCATGATTCCACTTGACTCTCCATGAATTTATTTTTCCATTGAATTTCTTTTTGACTAATGATACTTTGAATCAAAAGGTCAAATTCACAGAGATTTTTTTGCAGGCTGACTATAGAAAATCATCATTATGTTTGTCCAAGTTCAAGCCAAGAACAACATCAGTGGGCTTGGTTTTTTTTCCAAATTTCACTCATGGTAAACACTAAGACCAATAGGATAGAGAGGGAAGATTACCGAATGTTGAGTTAGGGACTCTAGATTCAGGGCTAGTCTCTGCTCCTTTCCAGTTTTGTAAACTTGGACAATTACTTCATCTCTTTGATCCAATACTCTCAGGTTAAAAAACAACAACACAAGATTAGAACAAACTTACATAGCTTGTTTTCTGTGATTCTCATCTGCAAATCCCTCTCCATTTAAAGGAGCAGAATGAGGTATCCCAACTATTAACCTAGACCACAGTTTATATGATTAGAAGACAATTAAATTAACAATGATGATAATTCCTTAGCCATAATTGTCGAATCTTGTGTCCACTGGCCACAATGATAATCCCTGTCTGTCATTTATTAGCTAATATGCTCACTGCACACTCACAATTTTTGGCCCACCTCTATGCAGGATCCTTCTGTTAGGATGGCTTGCTGCTTTTTGCCATATTGTTCTGACCCATTTCCCAAGGGCAAATTTTGCAATGTGTCACATGACAGTTTTGAGAATTCATGTATGCACGTCACTGTAGTATTTGGCCGCATGCTTCACAGAATTGCCATGATGAAATGAGATATAAAATTCAAAAATCATAAGATCAAAATTGTAAGAATCAGAAATCAGAAAGGTCACATAGAGTGAGCATGAGCTGAGAGGAGACAGTTAACTGCCTGCCCCATTTCATTTGTAGAAGATCCCTAGGGCATGGGTAAAAGAGAAAGGATGAATCCAAATGAAAAGAACCAGACCCACCATAGAAGGAAGCTACATGGAAAAGTGACATCACAAGGACCCAGAAACTGGGATTTCCTGAGACAAAGAGGGAACCAGTGGCAGTTGGAGATGGAGTCGACTGAGAGATGCCTCTGTTGAAGATCATCCATGCCCTATTCTCACCCCCAGAGAGAAGCAGCTGTCACTAGGCAAGGACTTCGAACCAGTAAGTGGAGACCTGGCATCAGGAGGATATAGGAGAGGCATGTCAATATAAGACTAGAAACCATAGAACCGAGGACCTAGAGAGAAGCATATGCTGAATGGCACTGCATCAAGACAACCCCAGAGAGATGAAAAGAAGAGACAAGAGTGTGTGTGTGTCAATAAAAGAAAGAGGCAAGAGAAAGAAATACAACAAAAAGCCAGAGAAATTGGCCAACAAGGAACCATGTGAGCCAGTGAGCAATGAAGCATATAGCCATGATTTGGGGAAACCACGAAAATTGTCTTTGTGAGTCATATGAAATATATATATGGTGTGAGACCCAGTGGAGATGGACAAGGAAGTAGTTTAACACCATCTGGAAAGGGGAAGAGAATTTTCTTGTCTGTTGAGAAGCTACTTTCTGAAACTTTTGCAAAACTAAATAAAATCTAATTTATATTTAACATCGTATTAGCTTGAGTGTTTCTGGGTAATTGATATCTCTTTTTTGGGAGAGTTAAACAAGTCACATTTCCCCAG
Organism: Monodelphis domestica; assembly: GCF_027887165.1. Classification (NCBI taxonomy): domain Eukaryota; kingdom Metazoa; phylum Chordata; class Mammalia; order Didelphimorphia; family Didelphidae; genus Monodelphis; species Monodelphis domestica. The sequence goes on from NC_077229.1 coordinate 535,238,581, forward strand.
GGAAAAGGAATTAGCTAATAAGTGTATAAAGAATATAAAGAGAAGAATCCTTGAAAACTCTAACCAGGTTTCTGTATTAGGAAGAAAGTTCTCACACCTACGTTACATAGAGATGAGGAAACTGAATAATAAATGAATGAAATTACTTATCCAAGGCTATATACAATATGTCATTAGCTAAGTTAGAATTAGAATCCAGATCTCTACTGTTCCACTAAGCCACAATTTTCACATACTTTTATTATAGTTTACAGGGAAAGGCTCTTTGGTTTTATTGGTGTGTGGGGATTTCTGCAGGTGTAGAATGATTTGAGATTCAGAATGTGCCTTTTAAAAACAAAACAAAACAACAACAAAAAAAAACACCTTACCTTCTTTCTTAGAATCAATACTGTGTGTATTGGTTCCAAGTCAGAAGAGCAAAAAGGGCTGGGCAATGGGCAGGGGTGGGGTGGGGTATGTGACTTGCCCAGGGTTCAGAATATACCCTTTTGAACTGAATACACTAGAATCACTTTATATAAGACTATTGGTCATAAATTAATGCAAGTTGATATTGATCTCAATATGGAAAATGCAGTGAAAGTATTTGGGTTCCAAGAGTTGCATGTGAGGTCCTGCTCTTTATCTTATATATGTTTGTTGCCCCAAGGACAGCTCTGTACAGGCAAGTTTCAAATCTGTTTATATGGTAAATGCCAAGTGGTATGTTTTATTATTCGCAAGAAAAATGTGTGTTCCCCTTTAAGGCAATCAGCTACATGAATAAACTTGCAAATCGACTGCTGGGTTTGCTCCCATGGTGGGGTAACCTCACTGTTTTCTCTAAGCAGGCTTTCCTGAGTATTATGTCATCATTTTTGTCAACTCGTAAACAATATTCTTATTAAAAATTCATATATTCAGTGTAAATGCAGACACAAAAGTAATTGCATAAAGCTGATAATATCAAGAATTGAATTAGAATTATTTCAGATTCTGAGGTAACACAGTCTCACTGCTGATTCTGACTATTTACTAGCATAATGAGATTATAACAGGTGAAAATTGTGGGGACCTTCCATGTGGGAGAGGAGATTATGTAGTTAGGTTTCTAGGATTTCTCCCCCTTTCGCGGCCATATTTCCTTTTTATATCAGTTTCTATTTTCTGTCTTTGTTGCTGGTGATATTTCAGTCAGCGGGTTGCTAGGGCTGGGTTTGAAGGGAAGCATTGTAGATGTCTACATGATGCCGTCTTGTTTAAAGAAGGGATGATTATATTGGACCTGTGTTGTTTGAGTCTGGAACCACAGAGGTGGATTTAAAGGCTGTGAAAAAGGATGGGGTTGTCTAATTTAGGCTCTTTAGGCTTCTGATGGCAAGGACTACGAAAACTGTCAACATAGTCAATGGAAATGAAGTTACATTAGTGGAATTGGGTTTGTTATTGTTTCTGTTGTTGTTCTAATTAATGAAGGTTATTCAAGGCCAATTCCCAATTACACCTGAATTTATGTGTCATACAAATTCTATTGCTCACCATGCAATTTTTATTAGCGACCTGCAACACTTTGAAAAATTAGAGTTGGGCTGGAGAGTTGGCGACTGTTTGAAAGAGCACATTATGAGTTAGGAGCAGATTGGGAGGTGTCTGACAACTGTAGGGTTTTAGCTCATTGTTTCCCCAGAACTGAGGTTCCTCAATACATGTGCAGATAATGCTGCACTGTACAGCCCAAAATTGTGTGTGTGTGTGTGTGTGTGTGTGTGTGTGTGTGTGTTTATTTTTGTTTGGCTGTTCCAAGTTACTGAGTGGGGCATTGAGATCATTGATACCAAGAAACTTTTGTCTGTGAACCCAACCTGGAGTGATTTATTGTGCAAATGTCAATTTGGGATCCACCTACTCCATCTAAAGCACTTAGGGATTATTTTCACAAGCCTAAATTCTCACAGTTTGACACCATGTTTACTTACTGTGCTGTGTATAATTCTGGGAAAAGCTAAGGTGCTGAAATTCCATAAAAGACACAGTAGGACAGGGCAGGAGAAAGTAGATGTACGTTAAGGTGACTGAATAAGGTCCCAGATATGCCACTTATTAGCTGTGAGAACTGGGGTAAATCATTTTACAGGCCATTTTACCATTGATGAAACTGAGACCTAGACCCAGGTCTAGCACTATCTGATGGTATAGGCTATTGTAATACCCTAAAACTGATCTGGGAGCCTGAACTACAGAGATCATAATGTAAGTGGAGAGGAGGGGAAAGATGTGTAATACCTTCAGGAGGCAGCATAAGATTTAGCAATTGATTTGAATATAAGAGGTAAGAGAGAATAAAGAGTTGAGGGTGACTCCAAGATGGGGAATAATTCGATCAATCAATAGACATTTATTAAGCACCAGGTGCCAGGTACCATGCTAAGTGCTGGGGATACAAAAAAAGGCAAAAGACAGTTCCTGTCCTCAAGGAGTTCCTAACTGAATAGAAGAGACAACACACAAACTAATATATACAAAGCAAGCTACATACAGGATAAATGGGAAATAATTAACTGAAGGAAGGTACTAGGATTAAGGGGATCTGGGTAGCGGTTGCTGTAGAAGGTGATATTTTTGTTAACATTTAAAGAAAGGCAGGTAGGTCAGCAGTCTAAGTGGGGAAAAGCCTTCCAGTCATGAACAGCTAACAAAATACCTGGATCCAGGGGGTGTCTTGTTCTAGGAATAGCCAGGAGGTTAGTGTCACTACATAGAAGAATACATGATGGGAAACTGGAGTTTATTGAGTGTATATATGTTGGGAAAGGTCGGGGAGGAGGGAGGTCACATGATCAGATCTGTACTTTAGAAAAATGACTTTAGTGGCTAAATAAAGGATGGATTTGAGTGGAGAGAAACTTGAAGCAGGCAGATCTACCAGCAGGGTATTGCAATAATCCAGACCTGAGGTGATAAGAGCCTGCACTCTGGTAGTGTTCCTGTTAAAGGAGAGAAAGGGGCATGTTCAAGAAATGTTGAAAAAGTAAAATCAATAGGTCTGAGATTGGGTATGGGGGGGGGGGGGCGGGGTTAGAGATAATGAAGAATCCAGGATGACTCCTAGGCTTCAAGCCTAAAGAACTGAGATGATGGTGTTGCCCTCTATGATAATAAGAAACATAGTAGGTGGGGGTGGGAGAGGCTCAAGGCTCTCAAGAGGGCTCAAGGGGAAAGATAATTTCTGTTTTGCACACACTGAGTTTAAGATGTCTACTAGATAGCTTAAAGATGCCTGACAGGAGTTCAAAATGTCTGGAAGTCAGTTACAGATGTGAGATTGGAGGTAACAGAGAGATTGGAGAAGGATAGATAGATTCCAAAATCATCAGCATACAAATGGTAATTAAATCCAAAGGAGCTAATGAGATCACCTAGTGAAGTAGTCTAGAGGGAGAAGAGAAGAGGGCCCCAGGGGGGAAAAAAAAACCCTGAGGGGCACTAACAGTTAGAGAGCCTGATCTAGAAGAGGATCCAGAAAAGGGCACAGGAGGAAGAGAAAGAGAACCAGGAAAGAGTGGTGTTCCAAAACCTAGAAAAATTAAAGTATCAAGAAAGAGAAAATAATCAGTGGTGACTGCAGTCAAACTAATCAGTGAAAGACTGCAAAGAGGTCAAGGAGAATGAAGATTAAGAAAAGCCCACTGGATTTGGCAACTAGAAAATCATTAGTAACTTTAGAGAGAGCAATTTTGGTGGAATGATAAATTTTAAAGTCTGATTGAAGAGGATAAGAAGAAAGTAAGATGAAGGAAAATTGAGGCATCTATGATAAAAGACCTTTTTGAGGAGTATGGTTACAAAAGACAAAAGAAATATAAGAAAAAAGCTAGTGAGAATTAAAGGATAAAAATAAGGAGGTTTTCCTGGGTGGAGAGACATGGATAATTTGTAGGCAATAGGAAATGAGCCACTAGAAAGGGGAAAAGTGAAATTAGTGAAAGAGTGGGGATGACAGAGGGGAAAATCTGCAGGAGAGGAAATAAAATAGGATTACTTGAAATAAAATAGAAGGTTTGGCCTTGGTGAAGAGTAAGGCCATTCCATCATGTGAAATAGAGGTGAAGGAAAAGATATTGGCAGAAGGCATCTGAGTAATAGAAAATTGGGGAGAGAGAAGAAAAGGGATTTCATGGTGAATGAACTCATTTTTTTTTTCCTGACAAGTTTCTCAGATGAAAGAGCAAAAGGAGAAGATATCATGGGAGGTTTGAAAGGGAAGAACCAATATGGAGAGTGAAATAATAAAATTATATGTGAGGTATAGTAGGATTGCCTAGCAGAAGTGAAAGCCCAGTTGAGATTGTATGATCTATAGTTGTAGTAGACTACTTCCAATGATCATGTAATTTTCTCTACCTTTGTTTAGCAGTATCTGGGTAGAAGGAAAAGAGACAAATGGTGAGAGTTATCCAAAGCTGAGTATTAACTAGTTGTGATCAGTAATATAAGGGGAATAGAAATTCAAGAGAAGAACGCAATCAAATTAGTTAATGGGTCAATTTAGGGGGAAGAAGAGAGACTGGATAGGGCAAGGGAAATGACCTAGGAGAGAATAAGAGATTAAGCGATTGGAAGTCATACTGTGGACACAGAGAAGGATTTTGAAAAAGAAGATAGGAGAGATGAAAAGTCAATAGATTATGGTCTCTGTGAAGGGAACCCTCTCCCAGGATCATGCATGGGGTCTTACCTTCATCCCTATGCTCCTAGTTTCTTTATCTGGTATGGGTTACATGACTTGTAAGGATAAGTTTTAGTGTTTTGACTTAAATCTAAATGATTGGGAGATTTTAATTGAGAGAGAGAGAGAGAGAGAGAGAGAGAGAGAGAGAGAGAGAGAGAGAGAGAGAGAGAGAGAGAGAGAGAGAGAGAGAGAGAATAGAATTAATTTAAACTGCTCTGGCTCAGGCTGAGCCAGGCAGTAGTTAAAGGCCTTGGCCAAAGTGACCTCCCTGAGCCTAAGGGTAAGGAGGTCAGTTTTATCACTCACCACAAGACTGTCTCCAAACTGGATTCCAGTCCTCCACTGAACTCAATCTCCTGAACTGAGCTCAGAATAACCACTCTGAACTGAATTGCTTCTACTGACTTTTTACCCCTTCCTTTTAAAGAAATTTTCTCCTATGTCACCTCCCCTAAATTTTCACCTGTACCAATCACAGTAGATGCTTTTTTTCCAGGACTGCCCATTCTTAGTTCTCACCACTCTTTAGTTCTCACCTTCTCTGGTTAGATTATATCTTCTGAGTACTTCACACTTCTTTGTTAAGCTTTGCCTTTTGTGAGTTACTTGACCTTTTTGTGATTAATTTAACCTTTACAGGTACTTAATACCTTTTTGTATTAGATCTAAAAATATACCTAGCTTAAGGTTCTAGCTTTACTATAAGGTATGAGTTAAGTACCTTCATTGTTCAATCAGGAGTTTACAACTTTTATCTTCCCCTAAAGTATGTCTAATTAGTGTGGAGTAATCTTAAAAGTCCCCAGTACATTCCTGATCCTTGTTAGACCAAGTATCTCCATTGTTACAATAAGGGAATAGCTAAATCAAATCATCTAAAATACAGTCTGAGTAGTTTTTAAGAGTCACAGACTGAGTTTGATCCCGATGTGATTGAATTTGACCCGAGCAGGGGAGTGGGGGGGAGGGAAGAGGGGGATGTTAAAAGATTCAAGACAAGGAAATAGTCTCTCTTTTTCTGAGGTGACCAGTCAAGAAGAAGATGGCTGAGATAGCCATGGTGAGACCACATGGCTTTTTTCTCTAATTCTCTGCCTTTACCTTTCCAAGTAAATTCTAATGAAATTTATTAAAAATAAGGACCATGGTCCAAGTAAACTTATTTCTTACAGGTCAAGTAAGAGGATTTTAGGAATTCTTGACCATAGAGGTAGTACATTTGTGGGTGATGTGGTACATTTGAGTATATAACTGCCTTTGTGACTGAAATTGGGTAAAGTAGTTCATTGGAGGTAAATGGGTTGAGGAACTGAGTGGTTAGAGTATTCCCTGGAGAATCAGGATGTATTCACAGAGGAGGAAAGAAAAATTATGAGCCAAGTATTGAACTCCCCAAAGAAGGAAGAGGAGTTACCTAGGGTCTGCAGGTAACAACTTCTAGAATTTCTATTGGGTGGTGCATATGAATAGTATGAACCTCAGAGGAAAAGAGTGATGGAAGGGGGAGAACCTGAATATGACAATGAGGAACAAGGAGTTTTCTTATCCAATGAGTTTAAAGTACAGCTCGTATTGGAAAGGATAACCAGGGAAATTGTGTCATTGGAAGGAGCCAGGTTTCAGTAAGAGCTAGTGGTTGGAAGGAATAGGGGAGAGAAAGTTTTAAGATAAAGATCAATTTTTTGACTATTGAACAGGCATTCCAAAAGGCATTAGAAGGGCTGAGTAGACTTAGGTTGAAATTTTGGGGTGAGAGGGTTGATGAAGATGTTAATGAGGAATCAAATGATAGGAAGAATGAAATGGATGAAGAACTTCAGTCATTGGAATTTGAAGGATATGACCCTGTATGAGAATGTTCATCATTGAAAGAAGGTGACACACCTCTATCCTCAAAGGCCTGGCAGACACACCAAGAAATGAAAGGCTTGAAGTCAAAGGAAGGGTTGCTTTTTGCAATACTCCACATACTTGTTGGGAGCTTGAGGTGGCAACAAGAGGTGCTGGCATAGATGGAAGTAATTGCTTTGGAATAAATAGAAGATGCCTGTCTCAGCATCTATCTGCCTTTCCTTAGGGGACACATTATGCCCAGCAGGAGATGGAAGGCTTAAGCATTAACTTAACTTCCTTCAATCTAAAGTTTTGTTACTTAAGGAGAAGGCTGTTAGGAGGCACAGGAAATGATAGACTTACCAGTCATCACCATCATTGTTGGAACCCTTGACAGAAATAGGAAAGTCGGGAAGAGGGGAGATTCTAGGAGGAGAGAAAATGATTGTTTTATTCATGTTGAACTATGAACCAACTTGAGTTGGCTATGAGAAATATAGTCAAAGATGTCCAATAGATAGCTGGAGATAAGATTCCAGGACCCAAGTCACTTAACCCACTTAACCCAAGTCACTTAACCCTAGCCCTTACCACTCTTCTGCCTTGGAACCAATATTGTATATTGTTTCTAAGACAGAAAGTAAGGGTTAAAAAAAACCTTCAAAATATTCATAACTACATGAGTAAATGCTCTAATAAGAGAAGATACATATTCATTAAAACAAACCTTAAGATTTTGCCCCACACCTAGCAAACTGGCAAAAATGATCAAAAATGGCAATTCTCAATGTTGGAGAGGGTATGGAGTGATAGGTACACCAATACATTGTTGGTGGAACTATGAAATAGTACAATCATTTTGGAGAACAATTTGTTATGCAAGTAAAGTGACTAAAATGACCATGTTCTTTGGATCAGAGATCCATTACTGGGCATATACCCCAAGGAAGCTATCAATAGGAAGAAAGTTACCATATCCACTAAAATATTTATAGCAACACTTTTATGATACCAAAGAATTAGAAACAAAATACATGCTCATTGATCAAAGAATATATAAACAAATTGTTCTGTATAAATATAATATTACTGTGCTTCAAGAAATTATATGTGTGATGAATCAAAGAAGCATGGAAAGATTTTCATGAACTGATTCAGAGTAAAGTAAACAGAGTCAAGAAAACAATATGCATAATAACTACCACAATGTAAATGGAAAGAACAATCACACATCAAAATGTTAAGTGAACATAACCAAATTATAACAAACAAGTAGGACTAGAATAAAGAAATGAGAAGACAGACGAAACCTACACCTTTGTGAGAATAGGAGATCTACAAATGTCACACATAACACATGTTTTCAGACATTTTCAATCTATCAGTGTGCTGGGAGGTTTTTTCTCCTTAAAAATATGTTGCTTGTTTTATGAGATGACCTTTTCAGAGGAGGAGGGGAAAGGATCCTAAGGATAATTATAATAATTTAAGAAACAAAAGTCATTGATAGAATCTTATTTTTTTAAAAGAAGTTTGCAAATGTAGATTTAGGAGTCATCTGAATGGAGATGAGCATTTAACCCATAAGAGTTGATGCAGTTTGGAAGATAAAAACTATAGAAAAAGAGGAGGGCTCAAGACAAAATCCCAGAATATATTCACATAACAGAAAACAATGACAGTCTTTCTTCTTTTTGTTTATTTAGAATATTTTTCCATGGTTGCATGATTCATGATCCAACCCCCCCCCTCCCTACCTCCTCACAAAGCTAACAAGCAATTCCAGTGGTTTGTACATGTATCATTGTTCAAAACCTATTTCTATGCTATTCATATTTGCAGTTGAGAGATCTTTTAACATTAAATACCTAATCATATTCCTATTGAACTATGTGATTGATTGTATGTTTTTATTCTGCATTTCTGCTCCTACAGTTCTTTCTTTGGATGTGGATAGTGTTCTTTCTCATAAGTTCCTCTGCATTGTCCTGGGTCATTGCATTGCTGCCAGTAGAGAAGTCCATTACATTTGATTGTACCACAGTGTATCAGTTTCTGTGTACAATATTCTCCTGGTTCTGCTCTTTTTGTTCTGCATCAGTTTCTGGAGGTCATTTCAGTTCACATGGAACTCCTCTAGTTCATTATTCCTTTTAGCACAATAGTATTCCATCACCAACAGATACCACAATTTGTTCAACCATTCCCCAATCAATGGACACCCTCTCATTTTCCAATGTTTTGCCACCACAAAGAGTGTGACTATAAATATTTTTGTACAAGTCTTTTTCCTTATTATCTCTTTGGGGTACAAACCCATCAGTGGTATGACTGGATCAAAGGACAGGAATTCATTTAAAGCCCTTTGTGCGTAATTCCAAACTAACCTCCAGAATGGTTAGAACAATTCAAAAGTCCATCAGTCATGCATGAGTGTCCCAATTTTGCCACATCCCCTCCAACATTTATTATTTTCCTTTCCTGCCATATTGGCTAGTCTGCTAGGTGTAAAGTGGTACCTCAGAGTTGTTTTAATTTGCATTTTTCTAATCAAGAGGGATTTAGAACACTTTTTCATGTGCTTATTGTTGGTTTTGATTTCATCATGTGAAAACTGCCTACTCATGTCCCTTGACCATTCATCAATTGGTGAATGGCTTGATTTTTTGTAAATTTAACTTTGTTCCTTATATATTACAATAGCAGCCTTTCAAAGAAACCTGAGAAAAATATCTCCAATTACTAAGAGCTATAGAGTATCCAGGGGGTATGATCAATATAGTCAAACACTACAAAGAATTCAAGATGAATTCTTGATTAAGAAAGGACCATTGCATTTAGTAATAAAAAGAACAATGGTGATCTCAGAAAGAGAAGTTTTTCATTTTTCCATATGGAAATCAGATTGCAAGGGCTTAAGAAGTGAGTAGAAGGTGAAAAAGTGGAGCTAATAAGTGTAAAAAGCTTTTTCTATGAGCTTGGCTATGAAAAAGAAGAGAAGGATAACTTGAGGGTCAAGTGAAAGTTTTTAAATCAGTAAGCAATTCAACATTTATTCCCGGTTTTATATGTTCTAGGCAATGTAGTATGTACCTGAGGAATTTTCTAAAAAATTGAGTGTATTTGGAGAGAGAATAGAAGGGAACAATGGATAGCATGAGTTAAAACTAGGAATAAAGAAAAGATAATCAAAGGGGTAAATTCATAGAGGATATGAAAAGTGATAGATCCATTTAGAAGTACAATGAAAGGACTGGTATAGGCAAAGAGAAAAGCCATCTCATCCACCCAGATTAGAGCAAAAGAGGAAACAGGGAAAGAGAATAGTACATGATTTGAAGTTTAGTTTGGGGGAGAAAAGGAAGTTTGTAAAAGAGCTTTGGCTTATTCAATTAAGTATGAGTCTTGGCTCTATGCTGAGAGCATTACTGTTGGAAAGAACAACCACAATATTATGTAAGAGGTAAATATTTAGGGGACCTCCATCCCAGTTTTGATCTTGCGCACCCCAGTGGCTGGACATAGGAATCAGAGTCACATGTCTGATGGCACAGGCTTGGCATAACATTCCATGATATTTGAAAGTCATTGGTCTATGGAAAGATCTGGGGTTGGGAGGATCATAGGTTTAAAAAGCCAGGGCAGAAAGCTGAAGAAGGTCTCTCTTTTCCTAGAAGGGACTTGAACTGTCTCTCTGGCTCTCTCTCCTAGAGTCCTCTTATCTGCTCTGAGTGTTGGCTGCAATGGTAAACCGTATTTTTAACTTAAATTAGAAAGGCTAGAAACATGATTTCTCTCTTTCTTTCTCTTTACTAATTGATGCTTATAAATCTAGCAATAAGCCTCCAGATTAATTTTTATTCATAACAATGAAAAGTGACTAGGTGCCTCAAGGAGAAAGAGAAGACTTGGAACAGATAGTATGCAATCATGTAACAGACAGAAAATCAATGAATGATAAAAGAATAGGCAACAAGATGACACAGTTGGGTGGAGTGCTGGGCTTGTAGTCTGGAAGATCTGCCATCAAATTTGACCTCAGACTAGTTATGTAACCCTGGGCAAGTCATTCAACTCTGTTTGCCTTGGTTTCCTCTTTTGTAAAATGAGCTAGAGAAGGAAATGAATGGCCATCTACTCATGTATCTTTGCCAAGAAAACCCCAAGGAGTCATGAAGTGCTGCACATGACTGAACTACAATAAATTCATCAGTAGAGTCCCAATTGAGGTTAGGAAAAGTACTTTTGTGGTAGACTCAACTATATTTGGCATTTTCCATCACTGTTCAGCAGCATTTAAATAGGAAGGGGAAAAGCAAATGGTAAGATTAATCCAGGGCTGGGGTTTTGAAAGGAATGAGAAAGTGAGACAAGAGGGCAAGGACTCAAAAGGGTATAGAGTAGCACAAAATCATGCAGATTAACTATGGGGTAAAGATTTTGATGTGAATAAAGTGAAAACAGCGCTAGTATGATGATCTGGAAAAGCAGATAGCAAAAAAGTGACTATAGATAGAAGTGCAACCTGTCAGAGGAAATTTAAAGACAGTCCTGCGAAGTATAACCTCTGTGTAAAAGAAACCTAGAGACCCTGGAGCCCAAAAACAGGGACTAAAGCAAACTCAATCTCATTTTCTCTTGAACCTCAACCAGGGAAAAAGTGTAGCAATTCTCCTCTATTCTTTCCCTTTGTCACCAAAAAGACCTTCATCTGTTCTTTCCTTTTTTAAATTAATGTTATTTCTCAAATGAGGAAACTTGAATTCTAATTCATGAAACATTGATACCTTCTTCCCTTTTTAAACTACTTTTTGAGACTATATTTAGAGTTTTGCCCCATATAACTTCTTTTTAGTTTCAATGGCCCTCCTATGGTTTTTTAAAGTTAATTTTCTTTTGTCATACATGCCTAAAAATGTTGACTTGAGTCAAAGTAATAATTTTGTTTCTTTCTTTTTAAAATATGTTTTCCTGCTATATCTCCTTTTTTCTACTCCCTTCTCAACTAAATTCCTTGAAAAAGTTTACACTCTGCCTCTACTTCCTCTACTCTCACTCTCTCATGTGCTGTTCCCTGGTTTCTGAACTCATCCTCCAAATGAAACTGCTCTTTCTAAAGTTTACAAATCCAATTTCTTAGTTTACAAATCTAATGGTCCTTTCTCAGTCCCCATCCTTAATTTCTCTGAAGCATTTGACTTTGTTGAACACCTTTTCCTCCTTGATTCACTCTTCTTTGTAGGTTTTCAAGTTCTATCTTCATTTGCCTCCCAACTATCTGATTGTTCTTCCTCAGCCTCCTTTACTGGATCCTCTTCCATGTCATTACCACTAAGACTCTATCCTGGATCCCCTTCTCTTTTCTCTCTATACTCTCATTTGATGATCTCATCAGCTCATATAGTTTCAATGACGATCTTCATGCAGGTTCCCATATCTATATATCAACCCTACTCTGTCTTGAGCTAAAATTTTGAACCACCAAATGCCTTTGGATAATCTGTAGGTATCTCAAACTCAACATGCACAAAATGGAACTCATTCTGTCCCACAAATCCCTACTTCCTAATTTTCCTATTACTAGTGAGGGTACTACCATCTTTCTAATCATCGAGGTTCACAACCTTAGTGTCATACACAACTCCACACTCTCACATATACAGTAACTTGTAAAATGTTGCTTATATTTCCACAATACCTATTCTATAATCCCTTTCTTTCAATTCCCTGGGCCAGTACTCTCACTGAAACTCCCATCACCTCTCACCTAGAAGTGAGCCTTCCCATTGATCTTCATTCAAGACTACCCCAACTTGAATCCATTTTCCATAGCTGCCAAAGTGATTTAGGTGAAGTGTTAGTTTGACCATGTCATAATGCTACTCAATAAAATGGCTCCCTATTGTCTCTAAGATAAAATATAAACTCCTTTATTTCAAAAACTGGCTCCTTCCTATTTTTTTCAGTTTTCTTACATTATTCCCTGCCATGCACTTTATCCTACAGTCTTACTTTTCCACTTCTTGTTCCTCACATATACTCACTCCATTTCTTATCTCCATGTTTTTGAGGTAGCTTCTCTCAGTGCTTAGAATACTCCATGTCCTCATTTCTTCCCCTCATACTTCTCTCTATCTTCAAAATTCAGACCAGCTTCTGCTATAGACTTTTCTTAGTGCACACCCCCAACTCCAGCTGCTAATGCTTCCCCCTCAAAGATGAGCATACATCTACTTTGAACATTTATTGCTTATACCTATAAATGTATGTATTATCTCTTGAATTAAAATGCTAGATCCTCAAAGATAGAGGCTGGTTTTTTTGATTGCCTTCCCTAATTCTAACCTTTTCTTCTTCGGCTCTACCTTTTAGTCCAGTGATTTACTTTGAATCAGTCCCCCTTGTCCCCTCCCTTGATGTTTCCCTTTTTAGTCCCTTCCTTTTTCTTCCCTCCCCCTCCCCCCTCTATTTCCCTCCCTTTTTGTTCTCCCTCTCCCCCTCCCCCCCTTGGTTTTCCCTTCTCCTTACCCTTGTTGGGTAAGATAGAGTTCAAGATCCCAATGGATCTGGATGTTTTTCCCTCTCAGAGTTGATTTCCCTGAGATTGAGGTTTAAGTAACCCCCCCCTCTCTTCCTCTCCTTCTTATAGGAGTTTTCTTCCCCTCCCCTTCCCATGTGAATCTTTGTGTGAGAACGATTATTCTATTTGGTCTTTCTTTACCCCCTATTTATACATTACATTTTCCCCACATATTAGTATACATAGATTGATATAAATGTAGTCCTTATAGAAGAGAGTTTGAGTAAAAGAAGAAGATAACATTTTCCCCTGTCCTTAATATTTACCTTTTCAGGTATTCCTTGCTCTTTGATTTTCGGTATCAAACTTTCCACAGAGCTCTGGTCTTTTCTTTGCAAAGAGTTGGAAGTCTTCTATTTTGTTGAATGCCCATACTTTCCCTTGGAAGTATATAGTCAGTTTTGCTGGGTAGCTGATTCTTGGTTGGAGACCCAGCTCTCTTGCCTTTCTGAAGATCATGTTCCATGCCTTACGATCATTCAGAGTAGAACTTGCAAGGTCTTGTGTGACCCTGATTGGCATTCCTTTATATCTAAATTGTCTTTTTCTAGCTTCCTTTAGGATTTTTTCTTTTGTTTGAGAGCTTTGGAATTTGGCAATTACATTCCTGGGAGTTGTCTTTTGGGGGTTTAGTGTAGAAGGTGTTCTGTGAGCTCTGTCAGTGGCTGTATTGCCCCCTTGTTCTAGAATCTCTGGGAAATTTTCTTTGATTATATCTTGTATCACCATGTCCAGTTTGGTGTTTATTTCTGGCTTTTCTGGGAGTCCAATTATTCTTAAATTATCTCTTCTCCCTCTATTTTCCAGATCTATCACCTTGTCGGTGAGATATTTTATGTTCTCTTCTAATTTCTTGGTGTTTTGGCTTTGCTTTATTAGTTCTTGCTTTAAAGCCTGGTTTTCTTTTACAGTTTGGTCAAACTGGTTTTGTAGATGCGTGAATTTCTTTTGCATTATTTCCCACTTTTCCTCCCAGAGGGCTTCCATCTTTTTGGTCATTTCTGATTCAAATTCTTCATGGGTTTGTGGAGAGTTTCCATTTCCTTTGGAAGACTTTGGAACATTTTCTTATATATCTTCTTCTATCTGCTCTGTATTTTGTATTTTGGCTCCATAGAATGTGTCCAAAGTCGCCCCTTTCTTCTTATTTTTCTTGGTATTTTGGGGCTTCTGTGCTTCTGTGGAGTTTGCCATCTCTGAGTGTGGAGGATTAGCTTTTCTTATCTCTGTCTGGTGTTCAGAGGCTTTAGTCCTGGGCAGATTGTCTATGAGCTTTCCCTGGGTTAAACTGAATATGCCTCACTGGAACTGGAATGGAAGGGTTGGACCACGAGGCCACACTCTCCCCCCTGCTCGCTTTCCGGAAGTTGCCTTCAGAATCGCTGGCCATGAGGCTGTTTTGTCCGCCTGCGGGGGGATGGGCTGCAGCTTCCCCAAGCTCCAAGAGCAGGGACTTTCACTGAGACTTGGATAGCAGGATCCAGCCCATGAGGCTGTCTTGCCAGCCCTGAGGGTTGCTGTTGTTTCGACCTGCTCTCTGCAGTGGGAGCTCCGGGCAGTAACTTTCACTGGGACTCAGATAGAAGGCCCCGAGGGTTGTTGTTCCGAGGACCCTGCTCTCTGAGCCGGGGCCGGGCTACGGCTTCCCAGAGCCTTGGACTCTGCGCTCCTACCCCTGAGGTCCGAGTGATCTCGGGTTCTGGCTTTTGAGGGGAGCCGTACCTTTTGATCCGGGTTCAGGTCTAGGAGGAGGGTTCCCAGGGTCTGTGCTGTTGATCGTTTTGAATTTCGGCGCCTTAGGAGCTTATAGTTTGAGATCAGTCGGGAAGGGTTTTCCGGAGATCTGAACTTTAGCTTTCTCTAAGCCGCCATCTTAACCGGAAGTCCTCGAGGCTGTTTTTTTAATTCCTCTTTGTATTCCCAGTGTTTTAGCATCATGCTGGGCACATAGAAAATGTTTAACATGCTTACTGATTAATTGATTGCTGAAGACCCTGCTCATGCCTTTTTTCTATTAAAATACTATGGAAAAGAAACTCCTTTCACAGTGTGAAGATTAAATTAACTACCCTGTCTATTTTTAGATTTAATCACCAGAAGCATATACACTCCACTCACACTTGAGTGGGGAAGGCCTGTGACCCACGTGTGCTATAGTGGGAGATGAAGCAGAATCAACTGACTGCCCCCCTGGGCAGTCCTAAGCAAAGCTTTAGCTGTAATCGATACATGTAAAATGGAAGTCACAGGAAGTGATGAAAAGAAAGTCTTTAAAAATGCCAAGAACTTCCTGTGAAAAGGTTTTTCAGTCTTTTGTCTTCTTGACTTTGGAGGAGCTCTGACTGAGGATCTCGGACTGCTTCTCTTTTCCTTAGAACTATCCAGTGTGGTAAGTGAAAAGGCTGACTCCTTTCCTGGATTTTCTGAAGGGACAGGCCTCAGTAGAGGCCTACCCTATTGAGAGAGGCTTCCTGCATCCCCAGGTCCTGGGCTCAAGGCTGAGACCCCTCTGGCTAAGGACTAATTAGCCCTGCCTGGGTTGAGCCAGGGGCCAGAGCAAAATACTTAGTGCTAGGCTAGATATCTTACCCTATCTTCTCTCTGATTTTCTTACTTTCACTCTTTCTATATTTTATAAATAAATTGTTAAAATAAATCTCTTTGAAATTTGACTAAATTCCTGGTGACCCTACTCCTAAATAATCTAGTCCAACCTTTTATATTAACCCCTTACATTTCTAACCCTTACAAGAGAAATTGTATCCTTTCTTCATTTATCAATTTCAGCTTTGCAGATATTTTATTTAGGGGTTCTTTTAAATATCATGCCCCAGTTTCTCCTTTGACTCTAACTGAGAAGCAATAGCCTTGCAGAGTCTGACTTGATTTTCATTCATAGATAAAATCACTTCTCCTGGTGGTCAGCAACATTTACTATTTGGTG
The DNA here is from genome assembly GCF_027887165.1 of Monodelphis domestica. Taxonomy (NCBI): domain Eukaryota; kingdom Metazoa; phylum Chordata; class Mammalia; order Didelphimorphia; family Didelphidae; genus Monodelphis; species Monodelphis domestica. Next base: position 535,254,649 of record NC_077229.1, read on the forward strand.
TTGAAATTCCATACTTAAAAAATTGGACAGGACTTTATGATGAAACAGTACTAACAATCTAATATTTTTACCATTGCATTTTTGTCTGTTTTGTTTAACTTTGGGTTTCTTTCTTTCATTGTCTTATGATTTTATTTATGTAAATTTTGCCTCCATTTCCATTACTTCTGGGTAATACTTCAGTGTGATTTCCTTAAGTATGGCATTCAAGATTCTTATTTCATTGGGCTTCCCTAGGAGGTCTATATTTATTAAATAATCTTTGTCTCTGTCTTGGAGCTTAGTTTTCTTGATTGGTAGAGGGAAGCCAGGTCATTTCAATCACTTTGTCTTTTGATTGTGTTCAATTAATTATCCTTTTGCTTTTATACTTTTAGTTTTTGAAATGTACAATTCAGATTCCTTTTTTTGTTGAATAATTTTTGGAGATTTTCAGGCATTTTTTCTGCATTCTTTTTTCTTCTCATTTATGTTATTTATTCTTTCATTAAATCCAAATTCTGTCCTAATTTCCTCCCTTTTTTCTTTAATCTCTTCTTTTATTGTACTTTTGAATTATTTTGGAGGACCTTGTAGTTGTCCCAGTGTCATTTCTGGGAATCTGTTTTCCCTTTCTTCAGAGGTTTCCTTGTCTTGGAAGTACTCATGTTGATTCCTTTTATTTGTGAGCTCATTTCAATTCTTTATATGACTCTTTACTGGATTATCTAAGATGACCTTCCTTAGAGGAATGCTTTCATTTATTCTCTTTTCCGTTGGCTATACTCCTTTATGATGGTGATTTTGCTTGTCACTTTACAATGATGAATGGAATCTGGACTTAACTATACCTCTCAGTCATATTTCCAGAAACCCTCTTCCTTTCTCTTAGAATTTTTGCTTTTTCTTTTCTTTAGTTTCTATTATGTCTTTTAAACTCTTTATGACTGTTAAATAAGTCTGGGTTTTTATACTCACCATCTTATTCATCTTTACCAGCACAGGATCCTTGACTTCTGGTGTTTGTTTTTTAATTCTCTTTAAAACATTTTTATTTTCTTTCTTAATAATAACTCAAAGACAAAAGGTAAGGGCTAGGCAAACGGAGTTAATTTACTTTCCCAGGGTCACACAGCCAAGAAGTGTTTGAGGCCAGATTTGCATGCCATATGTGAACTAGGTCCTCCAAACTCTAGGCCTGGCACTCTATCTACTGTGCCACTGGGGATGCCCTGCCTTCTGTTTTAAATAGCATTGCAATGTGCCCTGAACTTCTGAGGTTCCCAGACCCTTTGCTTGGCTGCCACTCCCTTCAGATAGCAAGAGCAAAGTCTTTTAAGCTTTGGGAAGTCTTTGGTTGAATCCTTCCCTAAAGCACACAATTTTGGTGCAGTGTTTATTGCATAGATGATTAGCAAATAATGTCTACTGATTAGTCTCTCTGCTTTAAGCCCCTCCCAACTCTAATCCATCATTCAGCTTTGTTATTGTTCAATCATGTCCTTCCCTTTCTGGCCCCATGCTTTGTCATTTCCTTCTCCTGCTCATTTTACAAAATGAGGAACTGAGGTAAACAGGGTTAAGCAACTTGTCCAGCTAGTAACTATGCAGCTAGTAATTGTCTGAAGCCAGATTTGAACTCAGGAAGAGTCTTCCTATCTTCCTGGCAGGGCATTCTATTGCTCCAAATAGCTGCCCATCATTCAGCTACCAAAGTGATTTTTCTAAAGTGCAGATCCAAATACATCACCTCCCTGCTCAAAAAACTCCAATGGCTCCCTTTCACCTCCAGGATCATCTTCAAAATCCTATGTTTGGCATTGCCTCCTCCTTTATAATCTCCTTAAACCTTACTCCTTCCCACATTCTCAGTGACACTGACCTCCATCCTTGTTCTGAAAATAAGACACTCCATCTCTCAGCTCTGGGTATTTTCTCTGGCCATCTCCCATGACTGGAATGCTTTCTTCCACCAACTGGCTTCCCTGGCTTCTTTTGTGTCCTAACTAAAGCCTCTTCTATAAGAAACCTTTCCTAACCCCTTGTAATTCTAGGGCTTTTCCTCTCATTTCCCATTTATACTGCATATAGTTTCTTTGTACATTGTTTACTTGTCTCCCCCATTTAGACTGTGAGCTCTTGAGGAAAGGAGCCCTTGCATCTTTTTGCAGCCCCAGAGTTTATCACTGTGCCTGGCACTTGTTAGGTGCTTTATTGATTGACTGACTAGTGCCAGATGTAGCATTATAAGCCTAGAATATAATCCTCTTTTTGTTTTCTTCAGAATTTACCTTTAGGGATATTTATATATCCTCTCCTTTTCTTGTTTTCATCATTGTCCATTTCTTCTTAGACACAGTGGAAGGTAAATCAATGTTAGTCATTGTCCATACTATTTTTTAATTTCACCTAAAGCTGATGAATCCTTATGAAGGATATTCAAACAAACAACATTCTCATAGACTGTTTTAAAAGTCAAGTTAGTAGATAAATGTAAAGAACTGATTTGCAATTCATTTTGCTCCCTATTTTCCTGAATGGTGTTTTAGAGTCTGACTAGAATGAAATACCCTAAAGCCAAGTTATCAGCCAACCGGAAAGGGAGAGGTCCCTGAACAAATGGGTGAGCCCTCTTTTGAGGCAGGTGATCCATTTTAATATAGTCTAACTTTTCTTACAAACTGAACTGAGATCTGTGCTGATTTTGATAAGAGAACTTCACACCTTTGCAAGCAGGACAATAGCTTAAGGAGATTGTATCTTGGGACTAAAGGACCATTGTCATGTTTATCTCAACATAAACCTTCACTTAAAATAAATGACCTTATGGGTTTGCTTTGATCTTTCTCCCTTCAAGTGACTGTGAGTCAATTTCCATGTTTGTTTTGTGAAGTACTGTGATAAAATGTGAGTATAGTGCAATAGATAAGGTCTCCCACTCTGAAATTCATATTTTCAGAGGAATCAAAAGATATTTCTAAGATTTGTAGGGCAGATTACAGAAAAATCTAAATTTAATCTACATCCTTTTAGGCCTGAATACAATTGCCATCAGTTAGATCAAGAAAGCATTCATTAAACACTTCCTATTGGCAGAAACAGTACTAAAGCACAGTGATAGAAAAAGAACCATAAATGCATGAGATCTAGAAATCAATCGGATTTCGTGCCAACGTCCTATTCCCCTCTAGCCCAGCACACAAGAAGGTGATACCATTGCAGATTTCCTGGTGTGTGATTTGTCTGTGTGCTTGAGGGTTTCATTAAATTAATTGTACAATATGCTATTGACTGTAAAAGGCAAAATGACAGCACGTCTTGCATTTCAATTCGAACCAGATCACTTGAAACCTTTAAGACATCTGAGCCCCAATTAAACGGAGATAGCTGTGCCAACTCCTCCGCCTCTCGCTGACTTTCTCCCTAAAACCGTGGTCAGCTTAAATACATCTGTTCTTGGACTGGAATATGTGACTGACTGATTTAGGTAGCAGGGGAAGAATTACCGACTTAACACAGCTGCAGCCTTGTAGGGAACTCTTTGTGTGGTCCTGGGAGAGGAACTTTCCTGCCGTCTCCACAGCTGTGCTCCAAGTGGAGAAAGGGGGAGGTGAGCCCCCTCTCTCTCTGCTCCCCACCCTAGACAAGGAAGGGTTCGAAAGCCGACTGGCTTGGAAAGTTCAAAGGCCAGTTTATTCCCACTGGACTGAAAAAAAAAGGGGGGAGGGTGGGGGGAGAAAAAGACTAAACAGTTGTTCCTCTCAGGTTTCTGAGAAAGAAGAGGCCAGTAAATGAATGAATTATTCATTTGGAGCCTCTGTACCAGGCTGATACCTTTTTTTTTTTTTTAATCAAAAGCGAATGTATGCAGATATGAAATGCATGATTTTCTTTTCCTGATGTGCCCCTGGCTTTATTACTAAATCTATTTCTAAATCAAAAAGAAAACTCTGGAAGCTGCTAGAGAAGACAGGTTTGCCTCACTGATGATTAACTTTATTTTAATGAATATAGTATATAGCCATGTGAAGATCACCAGAACTGATGGGATGCATAAATGATGATAAAGCATGTGTACCAAAATAGTTCCAGCAAAGTGCAGGCTTTTGTATTTCTCTACTGATTCATTACTTATTTTAAGCAATTTTAACTAGAGAAGAATTCTGCAACCTGACTCGAAAGCATAGCCAGCCCATTTTCCCAAGAAAAACAAACCTCCAAGTTAAACAGGAGAATTTTGATTCAGAGGGTAGAAGCTCTACTCTGGGCTTTTAGCTCAGTACTTTGACAGTTTTCTAACAACATGTAGGCTCAAGGGTTGACTTCTATCTTATCCCAACTAGAATGCTTTTGATTCTGATTTGGAAATCCTCCTAAGAATTCCAGGGTTTCCAGATTCCAGTTGCTCTGAGAAGATGACTATACAACAGGTTTTTGCCCCCTTTAGAGTATGAAAGCCTCTGATATACAAGGTCAGCTGCATTTCAAAAGAAGAGAAAAAGAAAACTCCAAAATGTTTTCTGAAAGGTCTTACATAATTTGAATCACTGCAGCCCATGTTTGAATTAATTTAAATTTAATTTAATTTCAAGATTTTGATTGATTGTATTTAAACCAATTTACTTAATGGCTTAAGGGTAAGCTAACTAAAGCCAGCATCAAAGTTTTAAGAAAATGACTTGATAACAGCACTAACTAGACCTCAGTAGTAATAAGTGATGATAATAACTAGCTTTTATATGGTACTCTAAGGAAGCTAGGTGGCACAGTGCCAAGCCAGGAGTGAAGACCTGAGTTCAAATCTGGCCTCAAACACTAACTGTATAACCCTGGGCAAGTCACTTAACCCTCATAGCCTCCGTTTTTTCATCTGTAAAATGAACTGGAAAAAGAAATGGCAAAATTCTCCAGTATCTTTGCCAAAAAAAAAAAACAACCTCCAAATAGGTTCACAAAGAGCCAGACATGACTGAAATGATTGAAGAACAACAATATACTGCTTTAAAATTTGAAAAGTACACATGATATCTCATTAAATCCTTACAACAATCCTGAAGGAAGAGTGGTATTTTACACATGAGGAAACTGAGGCTGATACAAGTTAAGTGACTTGTTTAGGGTCATTCAGCTAAAAAGTGTCTGAGTCCAGATTTGAACTCAATTCTTTCTCACTCTAGGTTCAATGCTCTTGATTGCCTGGCTACCTCATAAAGCTAAGGTGATTTCTTTTGGAATCAACAAATATTCATTCAGCACCTACTATGTGCCAGGCATTGTTCTAGATATTCAAATAAAAGAGAGAGACAGTTCTTTCCAATTCTTACTTCCAACCTGTTGTTGGAAAAGAACATGTGAATAATAACTATATACTATACACAATAAATACAAAAGAACTGTTTTGAGGAAGAGGGTACAAATAGCTGAGAGGATGATTTGCACTCCTGAAAGTGCTGAATTGTTTTTGGAGGTGAACTATGATTTTTTTTTTGGTTTGTAGATGAAAATAATAGTTTATATTTTTTCTGGTTCTAAATTCATCTACAGATTACAATTTCTTTAAAAATAAATTCCTTCCAAAGACTCTGCACCTATTTTCATAAGGCAGTTAGAATGAAAAAAAAATATTTGCCTCATATATTACTAAGCAGTATATGTTTCATTATATAGATTTGAGATGTTTCAGTTTTTCAAGTATTTGGTAATCTAATGATACTTTGAACAGCAATCCTAACAGATAAAGTCATCCATGCTCAGTGTGAAATAAGAGATGAGCTGAAAAAAAGAAAGGTTGATGCTTCAACATTTCCCAGTGCTTGGGGAAAAGAGACAGAGAGAGATAGAGAGAGAGAGAGAGAGAGAGAGAGAGAGAGAGAGAGAGAGAGAGAGAGAGAGAGAGAGAGAGAGAGAGAGAGAGAGACAGAGACAGAGAGAAAGAGAGAGAGAGAGAGAGAGAGACAGAGACAGAGACAGAGACAAAGAGAGAGAGACAGAGACACAGAGACAGAGACACAGAGAGACACAGAGAGACAGAGAAAGACAGAAACAGAGAAAGACAGAAACAGAGAGAGACACAGAAAGAAAGGAAATCTTCAAATCTTTTTTTGTCTATGGCTCTTCAGACTGCATATCCATCTTTACATGCTATAAAAAAATGAAGAATAATTTCACCATTGGCAGGAGGTACTCATATGGGCACCCAAAAAAGAAATCTAAACCTAAATTCCTTATTGATTTCTCAAATATAAAAGAAGGCAGGGATTTTTTCATTTTTGTCTTTTTTTTTTATCCATAGCATCTAGCACAATATCTGACAAGTGGTTGGATCTTAGTAAATTTTTATTTTAATTTAATTGACATTGTGACTTCCACTTTGGGCCCTTAAACCTGGCCATTAAATGGCTCATCATTAACTGGACTGTCTTTCATTTGGGCTGCTAGGTAGTGGAATAGATAGAGTGCTGGGCCGGCATTCAGGAATACTCATCTTTCTGAATTCAAACACTTACTAGCACTATTACCCTAAGTAAGTCATTTCACCCTGTTTGCCTCAGTTTCCTTATCTGTAAAATTAGCTGAAAGGGGCACTGTGAATTGAGTGGTTCAGTGAATTGAGAGCCACGCCCAGAGATGGGAGGTCCTGGGTTCAAATCTGGCCTCAGACACTTCCTAGCTGTTTGACCCTGGGCAAGTCACTCAACCCCCATTGCCTAGCCCTTACCACTCTTCTACCTTGGAACCAATACCCAATATTGATTCCAAGATGGAAGGTGAGGGTTTAAAAAAAATGAGCTGGAGAAAGAAAAGTCAAATTGTTCTAAGAAAACCTCACAGAAGTAGATACTTTGAACAATGAAAAGAGGACTTGAAATAGACTTTTATTCCACAAAATTTGAATCCAAAGAAGACACTTTATAAAGCAATTTAGATAATTAAGGAGTTTTGTGTGATCTTCATTATTGTCCTATCCATATGCCAATAGACTATGTGAATATAATAAAGAAAGTTCGTAACATCTAAACAAAAGGACAGTCATTTCAGGAACTTCCACCTTTCTATACAAATCGAACAGAGGAACTGAACTTTGCTGGAGCTTTACTCCAACTATTATTAGACTTTATCACATACTTTTGTGTTTGCCTATAAATGGTATATAAACTATTTTCATGTGAGAAAATTGAGATTTAAATTGCATTAGAATTTAAAAATCCAGAGTTAGGACAGCCAAAGAAATTTGAACTCTGTTTTCTTCCATCTTCCACTTCCCACTATCCACCCTTAAGGTAGAATAATAGTGGCTTTCGTTTTATGATTCATGTAATGTTATATAATATTGTATGGCTATATTTTTATGGGAAGGAGACAGAAAGGAATAATTGAGGGAGGGAAGACATAATCTCTTTGCATTCTATCATATTATGTTTCACTCCTTTGTGATTTTTTAAAAATTCTGAACTTAAAAACCTTTTAAAATGATCACTTTCATCTTTTCTACAGAATACAAAAAGGGGATTGTAAATAAAACTGTGAATCTTTACTTTGTAACTTCTGCTTTTAAAAGGGAAATATTTAATAGATTTCCCTTGTTATTGCAAAACTATCCTCCTTTTCTGTTTCCTTCTAAATTTCTCTGTTCACTTTTATGAATTCTTTTAAAGTTTAAATGGGTTTTAAAAAATCACTAATCACCTCTTCTATCCTCCCACTTTCAAAAAACAAAGAAAACAACTTGCAACAGAAGTAGAGTCCATCAAAATAAATCAACACAATGTCCATGTCCAAAAATATTTGTCTCTTTCTGAACCTTAAGTCCATCAGTTATCAGGAAATAAGTAATGTGACTCATCAAAAGTCCTCTGAAGACATGATTGGTCCCTGCTTTGATTAGGATCCTGAAGTCTTTAAAGGTTGTTTTTCTTTACTGTTTTCTTCTTATAGGCTATTCTACTCTTCAGGAAAGTTGCTTCTCTTGCTACTATTTCCTCTGCAGCTAGGTTGCTTAGTAGATAGAGTTCTTAATTGGAGTCAAAAAGACCTAAATTTAAATGTGACCCCAGATACTTCCTACCTGTGTGACCATGGGCTATTTGCCTCACTTTCCTCATCTGTACCATTATGGGTACCTTCACCTACACACAGTTCTAGAAAGAGGTATAGAGATGGGTTTAGAGAGCAATTCCCAATCTGAGTAACAAAAGGGGTATCTGGTCCCAAAGAGTAGTTGTCCAATTGAAGTGCTTGGCCAGTGTGGGTTCAAACTTGAAAAATTCATGGAGGCTCTTTTAGAGGCTCTAAGGGAAGCTTTATTATCACAAAAGCTAGTGGACTTATCCCAGGGAGGGTGTAGCACCTTACAGGTGGGTTTGGGAGAACTTTTATTGGGGGGAAGGCAGGTGTCGGTATACCCAGAATCAGGTAAATGGGCCAGGGGTTTCCTGGAATAGTTAAAAAACAGGATGCTTTGAGGTTGGTCCCCTATTCAAGGTTCAAGGCACAGTCTGAAAATTTGCTAGGTACCAGGACTGCAAAGGGAAAAACAGCTAGAAAAACAGGATTCAGTTGCCCCCTTCTACCTGCTTGGAACCCAGCCTGTGATGGATGCCAGGCATGAAGAGTTTGGTCATATCGTAACCTTCTATCACTATCCTGTTTGGACCCTTAGGCATGTTTTAGAAGTCTTACACTGCGAGGAGGACCAGAACCAAAGGATTTTTATATCAGCAGAACCCCAGAGCCTGATGGAAGCAAAGCCGTTTTCTCCTTGTGGCTGCATCTGCAAAAGAACAAAGGAAGAAGGAAATGGGAACCCAGGCTGATACAGACACCAATGAAAGCCCATATGGCCCACAACATGTTCTTTTCTGCCACCTGCTCCACCCACTTAACCTATAAACACAGTAGGAGTGAGACCACCCCTCTGCTTTGCCAAAGTAGAATTGGAAGATAGTTAGAGCCCACTCCCACCCTCCCAGGACCATGTTCACCTTGAGTAGGGAGATGGGTATTTGAGAGGTCATTCCTGAATACAGGCAAGGATAATTATGATGGAAGACAGAAGTGGAGGTTAACGGCATCCAAGATGGGTCACACATGCCTCACTAACACCTAGTTAGTATGAAGATTAGAGTAACTCTCCCCTGCCTATTTTTAGATTTAATCACCAAAAGCATATACACCCCACTTTTCCTTAAGTATGGGGAGGTCTGTGACCCATGTGCACAATAGTGGGTGACAAATCAGAATCAACTGACTGCCCCCTGAGCAGTCCTAAGCAATGCTTTAGCTATAATTGGTACACATAAAATGGAAGGAAGGCACAGGAAGTGACAAGAAGGAAGGTCTTTAAAAATGCCAAGAACTTCCTGTGAAGATGTCTTTTACCTTCAACTTGACCTTGGAGGAGCTCTGACTGAGGATCTCGGAGTGCTTCTGTTTTACTTAGAACTATTTCCTTAGAACAAGTGGGGTGAGTGAAAAAGGCTGACTCCTTTCCTGGATTCTCTGAAGGGACTAGCCTCAGAAGAGGCCTACCCTCTTGAGAGAGGCTTCCTGTATCCCCAGGTCCTGGGCTCATGGCTGAGACCCCTCTGGCTAAGGACTAATTAGCCCTGACTGGGTTGATCCAGGGGTCAGAGTAAAATACTTAGTGTCTAGACTAGATATCTTACCCTATCCTCTCTCTGATATTCTTACTTTCACTCTTTCTATATTTTATAAATTGCTTAAAAAATCATTTTGGAATTGATTAAAATTCCTGGAGACCCTACTCTTGAAAAATCCAGTCCAACCTTTTATATTAACCCCTTACATTCTGGCCCTTACATTAGAAAGAATATATATTTTTCAATGTAAAACTCATCCCATTCAAAGTCATGTGTAAATCAAATGTAATAGACTTCTCTACTAGCAGTAATGCAATGATTCAGGACAATTCTGAGGGACTTATGTGGAAGAACACTATCCACATCCAGAGGAAGAACTGTGGGAGTAGAAACAGAGAAGAAAAACAACTGCTTGATGACATGGCTTGATGGGGATATGATTGGGGATGTAGACTCTAAATGATCACCCTAGTGCAAATATCAATAATATGGAAATAGGTCTTGATCAGTGACACACATAAAACCCAGAGGAATTACTTGTTGGCTACAGGAGGGGGGAGAGGGAAAGAACATGAATCATGTAACCATGGAAAAATGTTCTAAATTAATTAATTAAATAAATTATTTCAAACAAAAAAAAAGTCACATGTAATTGTAAAACTTTACAAGTTTTCTCTAAACTAGGTTCTTCTTGACCCCTCTGCATCCTCAACCTGATTACTACCTCCTCTCTCCACCTTTTTTTAAAGACCCTTACCTTCCATCTTAGAATCAATACTCTGTACTGGTTTCAAAACAGAGGAGTAGTAAAGGCTAGGCAATGGGAATTAAGTGACTTGCCCAAAGTCACTCAACTAGACCATGTCTGAGGCCAGATTTGGACCCAGGACCTCCTAACTGTAGACCTGACTCTCAATCCACTGAGCCACCCAACTGTACCTCACTACCTTCACTTTCTTAATACTTATATCTCCTGTGTCTTCTTTTATGTATCGAACTGTTCTTTTTCGGTCTTCTTTGTTGGATGATCAAGAATGTTCTATCCCTTACATGTGAATGTCCTTTGAGGCTCTGAACTTGACCTTTTCTTCTTTTTTTCATCTATTTCTCATCTCATCAGTTCCCATGAGTTAAATTATCATCTTATTTATCATCTTCATGTCATCTATGTAGATGTCTCTGAGGTCTATACATTCAGTACCATATTACCAGTTACCTGTGGTACATTTTCAGAGATATACTATAGAATCTAAAATTCGAAACATCCTAAATGGGATTTGTGATCTTTCTACTGTTCCCACAGCAATCCCAGTCCAAACTCATCTCTCTTCTAACCTTCCTTGTTTCTACTGATCACACCTCTATCCTTCTACTCACTCAAGCTCACCATCTCAGCATCAGCCTCGACTCTTCTTTTAATCTTATTTGCCATGTCCAGTTAGCCTCTAAATCTTATTAATTCTACTTCCACAGGACATTCCTCACCTGTCCCTTTTCTACTGCCTTAAATAGGCACCAACCTAATTCAGGATGTCATCATTACCCACCTAGAAAATTTTACTAACCTCTAATTGAATTCTTCATATCTAATCAGTCCTTATCTTCCTCTATAAGATGCCAGAATTATATTAATAAAGCAAAGGTCTGACTGAGTCTCTTCCTTGTGTCTTTAGTAGCTTTCTATTGCCTCTAGAGAGGCAGCTAGGTGGCACAGTGGGTAAAGCACCAAATCTCCAGTCAGGAAGACCTGAGTTCAAATCTGACCTCCAACACATCTTAGCTATGTGACCCTGGGAAAGTCACCTAATCCTATTTGCCTCTGGTTCTTCAACAATAAAATGAGCTGGAGAAAGAAATAGAAAATCATTCTAGTATCTTTGCCAATAACTTCCTTCACTTTATTTTCCTTTACATACTCCATGTTCCAATAAAGTTTCTCCCCATCAGCATACCTTTTCATTGGTTATATCCCATACCTAGAATTCAATCCCTCTGTGTCTCTGAATCTTTAGCTTCCTTCAAATTTCACCCTTTCTTTTTTTTCTATTTGCTATTTTTCTCTCCCTCCTAAAATTATAGTTACTTATTTAAACATTCTATCCTTAATACATAGTATGTGCCACAACAAATTTCAAAAAAATAAATAAGATAGATATAAAAGATCACATGATACACAAACTGGAAAAGTGAAAGAGGAAATTTTTTTCAACCATGAGTAGGAGAAGAATTCATAATCAAAAAAAGTGGCAGAGAAGATCAGAGAAGGTAAAATGGGTAATTCTTATTACATAGAATTAAAATGCTTTTAAACCAACAAAATCAATCCAATTGAAATTAGAAGGCAAGCAAGTAAGTAACTGGAAAAAAATCTATATTATAACAGAGGTCTCATTTCCAGGATATATATATATATATATATATATATATATATACTGTGCTCTCATGGCCCACCAAGAAAATCAGCTTCAAACCATTGTGGACAGGTTCTCCACCGCAACAAAACTGTTTGGTTTGACTATCAACCTCAGCAAAACAGAGGTGCTGTTCCAACCTGCACCAGGGAGGCCAACGAACCAGCCGTGCATTACAATCGACTGCACCGCACGCAGCTTTCTAATGTCAACACTTTCAAGTACCTGGCAGCACCATCACCAACGACGGGTCCCTAGACCACAAGATTAATGCCAGGATCCAAAAGGCCAGCCAGGCACTCGGGCGGCTGCGCTCCAAAGTCCTCCAACACAGAGGTGTAAGCACTGCAACGAAGCTCAAAGTGTATAACGCAGTGGTCCTCAGCTTGCTCCTGTACGGTTGTGAAACATGGACACTGTACCAGAAGCACATGAAACAGCTGGAGCAATTTTCCACCACTCTCTCTGGTCAATCATGAGGATCCAATGGCAGGACCGAATCACCAACCAGGAAGTCCTCAACAGAGCCAACTCCACCAGCATCGAAGTCATGGTCCTCAAAACCCAGCTACGATGGTCTGGTCATCTGCATGGACCCACAGCGAATACCAAGACAGGTATTCTATGGTGAACTGTCAGTTGGACTCAGGAAACAAGGCCAACCAAAGAAAAGATTCAAGGATCAGCTAAAGTCAAACTTGAAGTGGCCTGGTATTACACCAAAGTAACTAGAACTTGCTGCCTCTGTCAGAAGCAGCTGGCGACACTTCCGGTCAAGATGGCGGTGTAGAAGCAGCGAAAGTTCAGACCTCCGAAACCCTTCCCTACCGATCGCAAACAAAGTGCTCCTAGGCCACCGAAATTCAAGCTGAACAACAGGATAGACCTGGGGAAATCTCCTCCTGGACCTGGATCAAAAGGTACCACACCCCAAAAGCCAGAACCCTAGATCACTCAGATCTAAGGTCCCAGGACCCATCCCCCCCAACCCAGAGTGCTGAGCCCAAGGCAGCAGCGGGAACCTCAGGGCTCTGAGGACTCACCTTGAAAGCAACCCGAGCCAGTCTCCGGAGCACCCAACACAGACGGCAGGGAAGCATAGAGAGAAGGGGGAAGCCTGTGGCCCCCTGGCTGGGTTCTTCCCTCTGGGTCTCGGGGGAGGTCCCAGCTTTGGGGCACCAGCTGAGCCCAATCCCATCGGGAGCCCTCAGAGCTACTGAAAGGACAGAGGGCTCGGGGCTGGCAAAGGGGTGGCTCCGAAGAGCCTACCTTGAAAGTAACCCGGGCCAGTTTCTGGGCACTCAACACAGACTGAGGAAGAGGAGGTTGCTGCTTTTCTCCTTCTTTTTTTTTGGCTCCAGGATCTTTCGGCCCACACCACCTGAACCTAATCCCATCAGGAGCCATCAGAGTCCAGGCAAGCCACTACCCCTCCCCCCTTAGAGAGCAGGGTCTTCTGAAAGAACCAGTTGAACCTAATCCCATCAGGAGCCCTTAGAGCTGCTGAGAGGACAGAGAACTCAGGGCTGGCAAGGGGGGTGCTCCGGGGAGCTTGCCTTGAAAGTAACCCGGGCCAGTTTCCGGGCATTCAACACAGACTGTGGAAGAGGAGGTGGCTGCTTTTTTTTTTTCTTTCCTTCCCTTTTTTGGCTCTGGGATCTTTCGGCCCACACCACCTGAACCTAATCTCATCAGGAGCCCTCAGAGTCCAGGCAAGCCACGACCCCTCCCCCCCTTAGAGAGCTGGGTCTTCTGAAAAAACAGAAACCTAGAGGCGAAGTCAAGATGGCAGCCTAGAAGGAGCATAGACCTGGCAGCCTGGCCAGAGCTTCAGAGATCCTCCATATCTGCTCCAGCCGTCCAGGAAGTTTAAAACTCAGAATAAACCCATCCCAAATAAGCTGAACTCAATCCCATCAAAAGTCTCCAGAACACAGGGAAGCCCAGGCTCCCCATCCATCCTCACTGACTGCTGAACTTTAAGCCAATCAAAAGCCTCCAGAGGACAGGAAAGCTCAAACCCCCAACAACCCTCCCTCAGAGATTACACCAAGAGATCCTCTGTTAAAGCTCCAAGAGGGGAGACTGATAGAAGTCCCTAAAAAACAAAAAAATGAGAGGAACAAGAGCACAGACAAATACAGGGAGGAAAGAAGGGGTGAATTTGAACAAACAACAGAAACAGAAGAAAGAAACTACAATAGACAGCTACTACTCACCAAATGGAACAGAGGGGGAGAGATCAGCAAACGATAAACCAGAAATCCCAGCGAATTGGATACAGGCTGTGGAAGAACTCAAAACACAACTAAGAGAGGCTGAAGACAATTGGGAAAAGAACTTAAAAATTAAGATAAGTCATCTGGAAACAGAGGCACTTGAACTAAAACAAGAAAATAGTGTCCTGAAAGCCAAAATCATCCAGCTGGAAAATGAGGCAAAGGAGATGAAAGATGAGGCAAAGGAGATGAAAGACGAGATAAAGAGGATGAAAGACAATCTTCAAAGAAACTTAGACCAGAAGGAAAAAGACGACCAAAAAGCCAAAGATGAAATCCAATCTTTAAGAACCCGAGTAAAACAACTAGAATCAAGTGACCTCACAAGGCAGCAGAACACTATAAAACAAAACAAAAAGAATGAAAAAATTGAGGAAAATGTGAAGCATCTCATTCACAAAACAGACGATTTAGAAAATCGTTCAAGAAGAGACAATTTAAGAATAATTGGACTACCAGAAGACCACGACAAAAGAAAAAGCCTGGACATAATACTAGAGGAAATTATCCAGGAAAACTGTCCCGAAATCCTAGAACAAGAGGGGAAAGTGGAGATTGAAAGAATCCACAGATCACCCCCTGTTTTTAATCCCCAACTGACAACCCCAAGAAATGTTATAGCCAAATTCAAAAACAATCAGATAAAAGAACAGGTATTACAAGCTGCCAAAAAGAAACCATTCAGATACCATGGAAACATGGTGAGGATAACACAGGATCTGTCTGCATCCACACTGAAGGACCGAAAGGCATGGAATATGATATTCCGGAAAGCAAGGGAACTAGGCCTACAGCCAAGAATAAAATACCCATCAAAACTGACTATATTCTTACAGGGGAAAGTATGGTCATTTAACACAACAGAGGAATTCCAAGCATTCATAAATAAAAGACCAGACCTGAACAGAAAATTCGAAGTCCAACGACAGAATTCAAGAGAATCATCAAAAGGTAATTTAAAAAGAGGGGAAAAACAACAACAACAACAAAGGTTTTTTTTAAGAGACTCAATAAGTTAAAATGATATGTATCCCTATAAGAAAAGAGGTCATTGGCAACTCTTAAAAACTGTTGCTATCACCTAAGCAGCTAGAAGAACTACACTCAGAGGGAACAGTGACAAACTGTATAGGATGAAAGGACAAGACATAAATAGGTATATAGAGATATGCATGCATAAATACATATACATGTGTATGTATATATATATATACATGACTAAAGCTAAAAAAGAAAAGAGGTTATGACTAAAAGAAATGGGAAAAGAAACAAATGGGGGTAAATTTATATGTCACAAAGAAGCTCATGGCGGGAGGGGGGAGAACATCGATACACTGGAAGGGTAAAGAGGTTAGAGACAGGAAATATTCAACTCTTACGTACTTTGAAACTGACCCAAAGAGGGAAGAACAATCCAATCCATTGGGGAAGAGAATAGATTTGCGCCCTATAGGGGAGTAGAAGGATAAAAAACAGACTGGTGGGGAGGGAAGCAGTACAAGGGAGGGAGAGGGTGGGGGGGGGTTAAAAAGACTACAGGGGAAAATAAGGGAGGGAATAAGAAGGGAGGGGGGTAGAAAGGGAAATACAAGGGGGACTGATTTAAAGTAAATCACTGGACTAAAAGGTAGAGCTGAAGAAGAAAGGTCAGAATTAGGGAAGGATATCAAAATGCCAGGGAGTCCACAAGTGACAGTCATAACATTGAACGTGAATGGGATGAACTCACCCATAAAACGTAAACAAATAGAAGAATGGATTAGAATCCAAAACCCTACCATATGTTGTCTCCAAGAAACACACATGAGGCGGGTAGACACCCACAAGGTCAGAATTAAAGGATGGAGTAAGACCTTCTGGGCCTCAAGTGACAGAAAGAAGGCAGGAGTGGCAATCATGATATCTGATAAAGCCAAAGCAAAAATAGACCTGATCAAAAGGGATAGGGAAGGTTATTATATTTTGTTAAAAGGGACTTTAGATAATGAGGAAATATCACTAATCAACATATATGCACCAAATAATATAGCACCCAAATTTCTAATGGAGAAACTAGGAGAATTGAAGGAAGAAATAGACAGTAAAACCATATTAGTGGGAGACTTGAACCAACCATTATCAAATTTAGATGAATCAAATCAAAAAATAAATAAGAAAGAGGTAAAAGAAGTGAACGAAACCTTAGAAAAATTAGAATTAATAGACATATGGAGAAAAATAAATAGGGATAAAAAGGAATACACCTTCTTCTCAGCACCACATGGCACATTCACAAAGATTGACCATACATTAGGTCAAAGAAACATGGCACACAAATGCAGAAAAGCAGAAATAATAAATGCAGCCTTCTCAGACCACAAGGCAATAAAAATAACGATCAGTAATGGTACATGGAAAACCAAATCAAAAACTAATTGGAAACTAAACAATATGATACTCCAAAATCATTTAGTTAGAGAAGAAATCATAGAAACAATTAATAATTTCATCGAGGAAAATGACAATGGCGAGACATCCTTTCAAACCTTTTGGGATGCAGCCAAAGCAGTAATCAGAGGTAAATTCATATCCCTGAGTGCATATATTAACAAACTAGGGAGAGCAGAGGTCAATCAATTGGAAATGCAAATAAAAAAACTCGAAAGTGACCAAATTAAAAACCCCCAGCAGAAAACCAAACTAGAAATCCTAAAAATTAAGGGAGAAATTAATAAAATTGAAAGTGATAGAACTATTGATTTAATAAATAAGACAAGAAGCTGGTACTTTGAAAAAACAAACAAAATAGACAAAGTACTGGTCAATCTAATTAAAAAAAGGAAGGAAGAAAAGCAAATTAACAGCATCAAAGATCAAAAGGGGGACAGGAAGAGGAAATTAAGGCAATCATTAGAAATTACTTTGCCCAATTATACGGCAATAAATATACCAATTTAAGTGATATGGATGAATATATACAAAAATACAAACTGCCTAGACTAACAGAGGAGGAAATAGAATTCTTAAATAATCCCATATCAGAAAATGAAATCCACCAAGCCATCAAAGAACTTCCTAAGAAAAAATCCCCAGGGCCTGATGGATTCACCAGTGAATTCTATCAAACATTCAGAGAACAGTTAATCCCAATACTATACAAACTATTTGACATAATAAGCAAAGAGGGAGTTCTACCAAACTCCTTTTATGACACAAACATGGTACTGATTCCAAAACCAGGCAGGTCAAAAACAGAGAAAGAAAACTATAGACCAATCTCCCTAATGAATATAGATGCAAAAATCTTAAATAGGATACTAGCAAAAAGACTTCAGCAAGTGATCAGAAGGGTCATCCACCATGATCAAGTAGGATTTATACCAGGGATGCAGGGCTGGTTCAATATTAGGAAAACCATCCACATAATTGACCACATTAACAAGCAAACCAACAAGAACCACATGATTATCTCAATAGATGCAGAAAAAGCCTTTGATAAAATACAACACCCATTCCTATTAAAAACACTAGAAAGCATAGGAATAGAAGGGTCATTCCTAAAAATAATAAACAGTATATATCTAAAACCATCAGCTAATATCATTTGCAATGGGGATAAACTAGATGCATTCCCAATAAGAGCAGGAGTGAAACAAGGATGCCCATTATCACCTCTATTATTTGACATCGTACTAGAAACACTAGCAGTAGCAATTAGAGAAGAAAAAGAAATTGAAGGCATCAAAATAGGCAAGGAGGAGACCAAGTTATCACTTTTTGCAGATGACATGATGGTCTACTTAAAGAATCCTAGAGATTCAACCAAAAAGCTAATTGAAATAATCAACAACTTTAGCAAAGTTGCAGGATACAAAATAAACCCACATAAGTCATCAGCTTTTCTATATATCTCCAACACAGCTCAGCAGCAAAAACTAGAAAGAGAAATCCCATTCAAAATCACCTTAGACAAAATAAAATACCTAGGAATCTACCTCCCAAGACAAACACAGGAACTATATGAACACAACTACAAAACACTCGCCACACAACTAAAACTAGACTTGAGCAATTGGAAAAACATTAACTGCTCATGGGTAGGACGAGCCAACATAATAAAAATGACTATCCTGCCCAAACTTATTTATCTATTTAGTGCCATACCCATGGAACTCCCAAAAAATTTCTTTACTGATTTGGAAAAAACCATAACAAAGTTCATTTGGAATAACAAAAGATCAAGGATATCCAGGGAAATAATGAAAAAAACACTAATGAGGGGGGCCTAGCAGTCCCAGACCTCAAACTATATTACAAAGCGGCAGTCATCAAAACAATTTGGTACTGGCTAAGAGACAGAAAGGAGGATCAGTGGAATAGACTGGGGGAAAGCGACCTCAGCCAGATAGTATACGATAAACCCAAAGATCCCAGGTCTTGGGACAAAAATTCACTATTTGATAAGAACTTCTGGGAAAATTGGAAGACAGTGTGGGAGAGATTAGGAATTGATCAACACCTCACACCCTACACCAAGATAAATTCAAAATGGGTGAAAGACTTAAACATAAAGAAGGAAACCATAAGTAAATTGGGTAAACACAGAATAGTATACATGTCAGACCTTTGGGAAGGGAAAGACTTTAAAACCAAGCAAGACATAGAGAGAATCACAAAATGTAAAATAAACAATTTCGACTACATCAAATTAAAAGGCTTTTGTACAAACAAAAGCAATGTAACTAAAATCAGAAGGAAAACAACAAATTGGGAAAAAATCTTCATAAAAACCTCTGACAAAGGTTTAATTACTCAAATTTATAAAGAGCTAAATCAATTGTACAAAAAATCAAGCCATTCCCCAATTGATAAATGGGCAAGGGACATGGATAGACAGTTTTCAGATAAAGAAATCAAAACTATTAATAAGCACATGAAGAAGTGCTCCACATCTCTTATAATCAGAGAGATGCAAATCAAAACAACTCTGAGGTATCACCTCACACCTAGCAGATTGGCTAACATGACAGTTATGGAAAGTAATGAATGCTGGAGGGGATGTGGCAAAGTAGGGACATTAATTCATTGCTGGTGGAGTTGTGAACTGATCCAGCCATTCTGGAGGGCAATTTGGAACTATGCACAAAGGGCGATAAAAGAATGTCTACCCTTTGATCCAGCCATAGCACTGCTGGGTTTGTACCCCAAAGAGATAATGGACAAAAAGACTGGTACAAAAATATTCATAGCTGCGCTCTTTGTGGTGGCCAAAAATTGGAAAATAAGGGGATGCCCATCAATTGGGGAATGGCTGAACAAATTGTGGTATATGTTGGTGATGGAATACTATTGTGCTCAAAGGAACAATAAAGTGGAGGAATTCCATGTGAACTGGAACAACCTCCAGGAAGTGATGCAGAGCGAGAGGAGCAGAACCAGGAGAACATTGTACACAGAGACAAACACACTGTGGTATAATCGAATATAATGGACTTCTCCATTAGTGGCGGTGTAATGTCCCTGCACAATCTGCAGGGATCAAGGAGAAAAAAAAAACACTATCCAAAAGCAGAGGACAAACTGAGGGAGTAGAAACACCAAGGAAAAGCAACTGCCTGACTACAATGGCTGAGGGGACATGACAGAGGAAAGACTCTGAGCGAACACTCTGATGCAAATACTAACAACATGGCAATGGGTTCAAGTCAAGAACACATATGATACCAGTGGAATCACGCGTCGGCCACGGGGAGTGGGAGGGTGGAAAAGAAAATGATCTTTGTCTTTAATGAAAAATGCATGGGAATGATCAAATAAAATACTACAAAATTAAAAAATATATATAAAAAAAAATAAAAAAAGACATTGAAAAAAAAAAGAAGCAGCTGGCAAACCCACATTCACCATGCCGCCACCACCTTTGAAGATGAGCGACATTGACATCTTGCCGCTGCGCGTGGACACCGACACCAGGCCACAACCGCACCTCCTATAACAACTGGAGTTCCATGCCCCATGTGCCACAAACTTTGCACCTCAGCCTTTGGACTCCAAAGCCACATGAGGGTACATCAATAGATGATAATGCACAAAGACAATTGTCATTCTCGGTCACCAAGAGACTACTACTATATATATATGAATGATATCCATTCTCCAATAAATAAATGATCAAGGCATATGAATGGGATCTTTTCAGAGGAAGAAATCCAACTTATTGACAGAAATTTCCAAAATAATTATCCAGATCATCAACAATTGGAAAAACACAAATTAAAACAACTCTGAGATTCTGCCTCACATCCATCAAATTGACAAAAATGACCAAAAGAAAAAAAAAAGGAAAATTGCAATTGTTGGAGGGGCTGTGGAAGCTCAGGCACACTACTGCATTACAGTGGAGTTTGAATTGATCTAGTAATTCTAGAAAGCAGTTTAGAATTAGTCAAACAGTCACTTAACTATGGATATCCTTCAGCCCACTAATATTACTAGTGGGCCTATAACCCAAGAGATCACAGAAGAAGGAAAGGAACTGATATGTATAAGAATGTAGAGATTCTTTTTTTCATATAGCAACAAACTGGCAACAATGAGTCCTCATAAATTGGAGGACAGCTAAACAAGTTGTAACATATAAAATATTATTGTGCCAAAAGAAAATATGAAAGGGATGGTTTCAGAGAAATCTGGGAAGACTTGTATCAACTAATATAGAGGAAAGTGTGTAGAACCAGGGGAATAATTTCTATACTAGGAGTATCATTATAAAGAAGAACAACTTTGAATGACTTAACTGGATTTGATGCAGTTCAGATGCAATCACTATTCCAGAGGACTGATGATGACACATGCTTATTCACCTTTTGATGGAGAGTTGATGGGCTCAAGGTGCAGAAATAGATATATACTTTTGGACACACCAGTGTAGGCATTTGTTTAAGAACATATTTTATAAAGGCTTTGGTTTTTTTCCCCCAACAGGGGAGGGGTATTGAGAGGAAAAGGAAGACTATTAATAAGATTATCCCACCAAAAAAGGAAAGAAAGGAAAGGAAAAGAAATCTTTGAATGATTTTCCTAAATGCACAGAAAAGACTTCTAAGATGATTGTCTGACCAGAGGCAAGCTATTGAGCCTCACCAAATCATATCCAAAAAAAACCTACAATCTCCCTGAGATTTCGAGCTTCCTTTCCTGAAATGCCAGAGAGAGGGCCTAAATATCCTGTACTATGAACCTCAAATATCCAGTGACATCTAAAGTTGGAAGAAAAATGTTATCATAGGAATCCAGGTCATCCAGGGGGTACCAAGAAAGGCTAATAGCCTCACGCAAAACCTTAGCAAAGAGAAGATGGTCCTGACAGTGTCTCAATTCAGGACTTAAAATTACAGATATGAGTAAGACAAAAAAGGAGGCAGTAACTTTAACAACTGCAACTGGGAGTAGAAAATTTTATTTACCATAAGTCCTTGCACAAATATCAAAAGGAAATAAAGCAAAATATTTTTAAAATAAAACTAAAGCCTTTGAGTACAATACAAAGGTAAATAGCTTTGAAGATAAAATAGTAAATTTCATCCAAGTTTAGAAGTTTTGAAGACTAGAATAAAATAAAAAAATCAATGGCATTATGAGACAGCAAGAAATTTTAGAACAAAATCAAAAGACTGAAAAGCTAAAAGAAAATGGGAGATATATGCTATCAAAAGTGACTAATGAATAAAATAGGTCAAAGAGATAATATGAGCACGAACTCCTTGAAAACCTGACTTAAAAAAAAAAGAAAGAAAAGCATGAGAGCTGTATTTCAGGAAATTATACATAAAAATCACTCGGATCTGTTGAAAACAAAGGACAAAGTGAATATGGAAAGAATCAATTATTTCCTAAAAGAAAATCCAAAAATAAAAGTCCCAGGAAGGTCTTAGACACAATCTATAACGTGCACATCAAAGGAAAAATAGTATAAGAAAGAAGCAAAGGAATAGTTAAAGTACCAAGAAATTGGAGTTGAAATCATAGAAAACCTGGAACCTTCAGCTATAAATGAAAGGAAATCTTGGAATACAATATTCTTAAAGGAAAATGAGGTCTTTTTACCTTGAAAACCTGAATCATAATCCTATAGAGGAAAAATGAATCTTTAATTCAATAAACTTATAAGCATATCTGAAGAAAAGAAGGGGAGGAAAGGGAAGAGAAGGAGAAATAGGGAAAGGGAGGTGAGGAAAGTGGGGAGGAGAAGGGAAGAGAAGGGAGGGAAGGGGAGTTCCCAAAATAAAAATGATACAGTAGAAGAGAAAAGGGTTTAGTGGAAAGCTTTGGGAGATTTCCAGAGTTAGGGAACACGATGTGAATTTTCTGCCAGCAAAAGAGATTGAGAAGGAACAGTCAGAAAAGTAGAAGATGAAACTAAAAATCTAGATAGCAGAAGAAGAGAGGGATCAGCAATGCCAAATATAGCAAATAGGTCTGGAAGAATTTGGACTGAGAAAAGACCATGAAAGTTGTCAATTAAGTGAGTATTATTACTTTAGAAAGAAAAGTGATAAGGTCAGAATCCTGACTACAAATGATTCAAGAGTGAGTAAAAGGAGAGGAAATAGAAACAGGGAATATAGATAAAGGTTTCAGAGTTTAGCTGAGAAAGAGATGAGAGATATAAGATGATAGCCTGAAGAGATGACAGTTTCTAGATTAAAAAAAAATTAAGAATATAGGAGATGGGCAAATTTGAAGCCTACATTGAAGCATTCATTTGATAGGGAGCTGACAGTTCAAGACAGTGCAGTGAAGGTCAGGGAAGGTTAATGATTGGGAATGCAGTATGACAAAGAAGACAGGAGGAAGTGGGACCAAGTGCACAAGTAGAAGAGATGGTCTTGGGGGAAAAAAGGTTACTTCTTTGTAAGAAAGTGGGAGAAAAGAGCAGAAAGTAGAAGCTGATAATGAATGAATGAGAGAAGAAAGAGCTCATGGTCTCAATTTTTTTAAAAATAAAATGAGTCAAGGTCCTCAGCTGAAAGAGAGGAGGGAGGAAGAGTATGGAAACTTTGAAGAAATAATTTTACAGTGATTTCTATAAGGAGGAAAATAAGGAATAAATCTGGAGGGGAAGGACAGACTGATAAAGTCAAATAATGAATTTTTAATATAACTCAGCCATTGCAGTTATAAGACTTCCTCAAGCTCCATTCAGCAACTCATGAATAGATAGATGATAGAGGTAATCCAAAATTGAGGTTTGATAAAAGAAGAAGAGTGGTAATGGGACAAAAGGGTAAATGATTTAAGAGCAGAGGAAAAAGTAGTATTGAAATGGGTAACTACTTGGATTGAAGTCAGTGGTGGCATCCAATTAATATACATACCATGAAAATCATATCAACTATGGCCCTAGTAATCAATGTTTGTTTAATTCTTTCAATACTAGTGTTCTCCCTGTCTTTCAATTTCTTTCAATGTTCCAAGAAACATAAATGGGAGAGGAGGGAGAGAGAGGTATCCAATAAAGATACTCTACCCATAACTGCAGTACACACACACACACACACACACACACACACACACACACACACACAAAAACTACTGATAAGTCCTAAACTCCAAGAGCCAAATAATTCAAAAGTTCTTTTCTCAGACTCAAATGCTCTAAATAACAACATAGCCTAGGTAAAGGGAGATAGTTTCATCTGATTTAAAGGGTTTAAATCCCCTCTTGGACATTAATTATGTAACCCTAGGCTTTCTCTCTCTCTCTCTCTCTCTCTCTCTCTCTCATATATATATATATACATTTATATATATATATGTATATATATACATACACACACACACACACATATATATATATAAAGGTAAATATCCCTTGTGTCTGATTGGTTATTCAAAATGTGACTCCAAAGTGCTGAATATAAGATTATTCTGTAAGAAAGACTCAAACACTGAATGATTATAGCCATCAGTGATTTATGATCACAATTACTGTAGATCATAGTTTGGAATTTTGCATCCCACCATTCAGCTATAGGGATCAAACAATCTAAGTCTCTGGGAAAATAATAAAAAATTTCAGGATTAATGAAGGAGATGTGATTATCTGTCCCACTCAGAATGTTAGTTCATAGTACCCAAAGCAGAAACTGGTTAAAATTAGAAAAGTACAATTGAAAAGACATGTTCTCCAATCTGGTACAACATGTGAAATAATTTTGGGCTTGTTTTAATCTTATTAGGTTATGGTTTTATCAGAATTATGTCAAGACCAACAGTACTGTATATGCAAAAACTGGATAGGCCATTTAGCACACACAGGATCATCTTTAGGTTATTTGCCTATGAAAATGGCACTTTATTCTTCGTTTTGGAAGTGATAATCACCGCGACTTTTTTTTTTAAAGCAATTATCTTATTTTAGTTGTCTTCTGTTTTTACATTTGTCTCTGTAGTGATTCCCACCCCCTTTCCTACTCAATGAATCATCCCTTGTAACAAAGATTTGAAGAGAGAGAAAAAGAAAACCAGTTCAGTAAAACTGATCACCTTGTTGACAGTGTCTGATAATGTACACAATATTGCTCACTCACAACCCCTGCCTCTGCAATCACATTAACTTCAATAGAATAACTTCCTTAATAATGTCTTAGAAATAAATCATAAAAATTTTCCTTCTTTTTATTGATGAAAAATGTGCTAATTATTTATTAATTTGGGAAATTATAAATGATCTCTTAATTACCAAATTCACTTTTTTCCATCTAGAAGTAAAATATCCAAGGTTACTGAATTTTGAGTTAAAAAGACCCAGAACAAATATAATCCCATCCCATAGTTATATGAACATTCACAGATACAGAATTGAGTTTTCTGCAGGCAGGAAAAGAAGGAAAAATGGTATTTTGAAGAGCTACTTTCTATCATAAATAACATATGCCTCAAAATAATAAAATTAAAAAGCAAGCATATATAACAACAGTATTTTATCTATTTTGTGTAAATTTTGATACCATAGAAGATTTCATATTTTATAGACCAAAGCATGATGCTTGTGAGCGTATACCCAAAGAGCCTCGAGGCTGAAACCTTCTCTCAGAGAAAGCATCATTTTTGGAAACTTAGCAGAACCTTATTTTTTTTAATAGTTAGGCTTTTAAAGTGGATGGATAATCTGTCATAATGGTACATTAACTTCACTTAAACCATACATTTGTAGTTCTATTTTTATGGTGCAATTGTCATTTTTACTAGTATTATTGTTGTTCCTCAATCAGAGTGCAAAAAATACTGCAGAGATAACTTTTTTGTTGGTTCATAGGAGTTTAATAGAAGTCATTTGATGTAAAATTTAGAATATATCACACGCACACACATGAAGGAAGCTATTAGAGGTCTCTGGAAAAGATGTATATGCTGTGGGCTGTTTTTGAATGTAATTAAAGTAATTTCTAATTACAATATCTTATTTGATTTGCTATCTTACTACTGCTATTGTAAAGAACTAGAGGACTGATGAATCTTCTTTCTCTGCCTCTGACCATTACATCCTTTCTGATGCCAGAAATACTAAGTACTTAGACTGTACAGTAGTGAAGAAATGACAGATCACACAAAATTAACATTTATTCCCTCCTAGGAACTTAGTAGCTATCACAAGGTACAATCATTTGCATATCAGCATTCTTTCCCCTTATTTTCTATACTGTTTTCCTTTATTTTCTCTTTAATTTTCCATTCTCTTAATTGTATAAGAATTTTCTATAAAAAACTTTAGTTTGATATCAAAATGTTTTGTTCCATTGGGTTGTTCATTCACATTCTACTTGTTGAATACTAATCTTAACTTCATAAACTCATATACTCTTAGACTTGAAAAGCATCTATGGGTGTTCTAGTATAGCAATCTCTGAAATCATGGAACAAGGATCATGAAATCATCCCAGAGGGGTTGTGGGCTGAACCAAAGGATTATATAATCAATCAATTGAGACAGCATCTCACTGTGATAGTCAATACCCAGGTCTATGTCCAGCACAATAATATCCACCTTTAATCCCTAACACTTTGCTTCTTCATTTTCAACCTCATCTGTGTAAATGCTGAATCTCCTTCCTTCTGAGTTAGGTATCATCACCTCAAATTAAAGTAGCTACAACTAATAACTAATTACAACTATTAACAATTTACAGCAAATGTCTGCTTCCAATTGGAACTTTCTACCCCAATGTCCTGCCTCTAGATTTCAAGGTTTGGGGAGGCACTCCCTGGAAGACCAAATCTGTACTTAATAGGGCAGTAATTGAGCCTCACCACTTTTTTGATCTGGGTGAGTCAGTCACAAAGGGATGAGTAGACATTGTTAGATACGATGACATTATCTTCTCCTTCTCCTCCCAGACTTTCCATCTTCCAAACTTCCCTATCATCACTATTCCTCAGGAACACAGCTTTTCATACCTTGATAACAATTTCTGTGCCTTCTGACTCCTTATACTCACCCACCCTGTATTGACAATCTATTGCTAAATCTTGTCTATTTTAAATCTTTGTATATAAAATATGCCCCCTTTCTTTCTACTCACTGAGCCATCCCTCTTGTTCAAGTCCTCATCACCTCTCTCCTGGACTACTGAAATATTTCGATTCCCTATCTGAATCCACTCCAAATCAACCTAGAAACAGTAGCTGAAATGATTTTGCTCAAATCTGACCATGTCAATGCTTTACTAAATAAATTCTAGGTCTACCTCCAGGATCAAACACTGTTTCATCTTTATATCTTATCTTTTCCATTCCTATTTTTAATAAAAATTTTATAATGTACAAAATTATTAACACAATTGCTTTTACATATAATTTCTCCATATTTGGGAAGTGCATGCTTAAGAATATTTATGGATAGGAGTACATAGTCAAAAAAGCTTGGAGGCTGTCAAATCAGTCTAACCCCAAATAATAAAAGCCAGATTGTAAACCTGGAATCTCACATAATCAAAGCAGTTGTAATAGCACCATACCCTCTGTCCTGCATGTAGCAAATACATTTGCAGAACAGTTATATACATATTTTAGAAATGGAACAGGTGATTTTTTTAAAGTATTAAACAAAAATTTTTCAAGAAGAACCCATACCCTTTCCCCTTTACTATTTTAACTTTCAAATTGTGTGTCTGCCACAGGAGGGGGATAGGGAGAGGAGAGGGAAAGAACATGAATCTTGTAACCATGGAAAAATGTTCTAAATTACTTAAATAAAATTTTCCAAATTAAAATATATATATATATGTATATACATATACATATATATATTGACTTTGACTGTTAGAACATAATCTAGACCCCAGCTAGCTAGTCTGGCTAGACTCCATCAACTATGGTTTTAGTTTAGTATACAGAAGAATACTAGCAATATTGCTTATCATTTTAACAAATAATATGAGTAGTTAGATAGGTAGTAAAGTTAATAGAGTGCTGAATGTGAAGTCAGAAGTCTAAATTCAAATTCTGCCTCAGATACTTATTAGCTGTGTGGTCTGAGCAATCATTTACCCTGTCTCAGTCTCAGTTTTCCCATCACAGTTTTCATGAAGATCAAATCATATAATAAATGTAAACTGCTTTACAAACCTTGAAACAATATAAATACCGGCTATAATTAGGATTATTTTTCAAGGGCCAAAAAACAAGCTTCTTTTTGCCTGACTTTGGGATTTCAAGCCAGAACAACATATTTTAACATCTGGGGCAAAAGCCACAAAATCCTTGCAGGGCAAACAAAACAAAAGAAGTCCTCAATTGAAAGAGAAGGAACAAACACTACCCCATGAAGAGAAGTTGGGGAAGCTACTCAGGGAAAATGAAATTGGCCATCTCTTAACTTACAATTTTAACTTATTTTTGATAACAAGATGTTTAAAAAAAACACAAACCAACAAACCCTTGCTTTCTGCCTTAGAATTAGTATGAAGTATTGGTTCCAAGGCAGAAAAGTGGTAAGGGGTAAGCAGTGTGTCCAGGGTCATACAGTTGGGAAGTGTCTGAGGCCAGATTTGAAGCCAGGTCCTCCTGACTCCAAGCCTGGCTCTGCATCCACCCCGCCACCTAGCCATCACGAAAGTCGGGTACTTCTTCATACTTGATATCCAAGATTAATGAGGTGTGGGGAATGAAAAGCTAACTCTTCAACAAAGAGGCTAAAGGAGGCAGATAAAATACAGTTTAAAGCATAGTATTCCTCTCCAAATTCTGAAAACAAAGTGACAGAATTTGGGGGCTAAAAGGGAATTACACTTTCATTTACAGAGAAGAATATAGAAACTCTAAAGATGGAACATTACATACCCAAGGTTACAAAGGGAGATGTGTCCAACTCATTGAAAATGAGGCTGAAGGGGCAGCTAGATGGTTCAGTAAATAAAGAGCCAGACCTGGAGACAAGGGGTCCAGGATTCAAATTTGTCTTCAAACTCTTCCTTGTGTGGCCTTTGGTAAATCATTTCACCCCTGTTGTCTAGCCCTTTCTGCCCTTCTGCCTTGGAACCAATACACTATATTGGTTCTTAAACAGAAGGGAAGGGTTTAAAAAACAAAGGAGAGGAGAAGAAAGGAGAGGAGAGGAGGCTGAGATGAAGAGATACCAACGAAGTCCAAATTTTGTAGACTTACAGACTGTTAGAGCTAGAAGGGATTTTTAGGGACCAATTTGACCAAACTCTTCATTTTACAGAGTGAAAATCATAAGCTAGATTAGTATGATAGCCAAGGCTAGAACCTACATCTTCTGATGTGTTCCTTTAGCCATATTGCTGAAATTTAGCCCTTGAAAATATATAGTCATGGCTTCCTTTGAAGTGTCAGTCTGGGCTGGGGAATGACCCTTGCTCTCATGGCTCTTGTTTCCTTCTACAAGAAAGCCACCATCAATGTGACATAGTTTAGTGATGAGAGTATAGAACAGAGGTCCCCAAACTATGTCCCGCAGGCCACATGCGGCCCCCTGAGACCAGGTATCCAGCCCCCACTGCACTTCTGGAAGGGGCACCTCTTTCATTGGTGATCAGTGAGAGGAGCACTGAATGTGGTGGAGCTGCAAAGCATGGCGTCACTCACGTACAATACTACTTCCGATGACATAATCCTTTGTGTGGCACCTTGTTCTGAGAATAACTGAATGAGAACAAGGTGCCTCGCAATGGATTATGTGGCTGCACAATGGAGGATGTCATCATGGTGAACATGATCTGGGGTAGGGGATTCTGCACTTTGTTTACTGCTGCTCAGTATAGTGGTGGCCGTGATGGGCCTGTGTAAGGTGTGACAGGCCCATCCCAGCCATTACTGCAGCCTCCACTATCCCTGACAGCCATATACAGATTTGTTCATAGTTTTTTTATAGTCCAGACCGCCAACATTCTGAGGGACAGTGAACTGGCCCCCTGTGTAAAAAGTTTGGGGACCCCTGGTAGAATTTGGAGGCAGCCTGGATTTGAATACTGCTTCTGCCCCTAATCAACTGTACTACTTTGGGAACTTTCCTGGAACAGGTATAAAATATGGGGATTGGACAAGGCACTCTCTCAGGTCCCTTCAAGTTCTAAATCTATGTACCTTTACGCAGCTAAAGAGGCAGCAACCATGTCTGCGGTGTATTGTAATGAGGCCAAAATAACAGGGCTTGCTACTGCATTTATTTAGAACCTGTAACTTTTTATTCAGTATGTATTTGCTCATATGAAAACCATGTTTTTGATACAATTAAGTCATGAATGATTCCTTCTACTTGTCATTGCTGTTTTGATAAATAAATTTATTTTATTTTATTTATTTAAAAATATCATTTTAAGTATATGATAAACCCAAAGATCCCAGCTTTTGGGACAAAAATCCACTATTCGATAAAAACTGCT
Source organism: Monodelphis domestica (assembly GCF_027887165.1). Taxonomy (NCBI): domain Eukaryota; kingdom Metazoa; phylum Chordata; class Mammalia; order Didelphimorphia; family Didelphidae; genus Monodelphis; species Monodelphis domestica. Next base: position 535,284,804 of record NC_077229.1, read on the forward strand.
GGGAAAATTGGAAGACAGTGTGGGAGAGACTAGGAATAGATCAATACCTCACACCCTACACCAAGATAAATTCAAAATGGGTGAAAGACTTAAACATAAAGAAGGAAACCATAAGTAAATTGGGTAAACACAGAATAGTATACATGTCAGACCTTTGGGAGGGGAAAGGCTTTAAAACCAAGCAAGACATAGAAAGAATCACAAAATGTAAAATAAATAATTTTGACTACAAACTAAAAAGCTTTTGTACAAACAAAACCAATGTAACTAAAATCAGAATGGAAACAACAAATTGGGAAAAAATCTTCATAAAAACCTCTGACAAAGGTTTAATTACTCATATTTATAAAGAGCTAAATCAATTGTACAAAAAATTAAGCCATTCTCCAATTGATAAATGGGCAAGGGACATGGATAGGCAGTTCTCAGGTAAAGAAATCAAAACTATTAACAAGCACATGAAGAAGTGTTCTAAATCTCTTATAATCAGAGAGATGCAAATCAAAACAACTCTGAGGTATCACCTCACACCTAGCAGATTGGCTAACATAACAGCAAAGGAAAGTAATGAATGCTGGAGGTGATGTGGCAAAGTAGGGACATTAATTCATTGCTGGTGGAGTTGTGAACTGATCCAACCATTCTGGAGGGCAATTTGGAACTATGCCCAAAGGGCGACAAAAGAATATCTACCCTTTGATCCAGTCATTGCACTGCTGGGTCTGTACCCCAAAGAGATAATGGACAAAAAGACTTGTACAAAAATATTCATAGCTGCGCTCTTTGTGGTGGCCAAAAACTGGAAAACGAGGGGATGCCCATCAATTGGGGAATGGCTGAACAAACTGTGGTATATGTTGGTGATGGAATACTATTGTGCTAAAAGGAATAATAAAGTGGAGGAGTTCCATGGAGACTGGAACAACCTCCAGGAAGTGATGCAGAGCGAGAGGAGCAGAACCAGGAGAACATTGTACACAGAGACTAATACACTGTGGTATAATCGAACGTAATGGACGTCTCCATTAATGGCGGTGTAATGTCCCTGAACAATTTGCAGGGATCCAGGAGAAAAAAACACTATTCCTAAGCAAAGGATAAACTATGGGAGTGGAAACACCGAGGAAAAGCAACTGCCTGAATACAGCGGTTGAGGGGACATGACAGAGGAGAGACTCTAAATGAACACTCTAATGCAAATATTATCAACAAAGCAATGGGTTCAAATCAAGAAAACATCTAATGCCCAGTGGATTTACGCGTCGGCTATGGGGGGTGGGGGGGGAGGAAAAGAAAATGATCTATGTCTTTAATGAATAATGCTTGGAAATGATCAAATAAAATATATTTTTAAAAAATATATCATTTTAAGAAAAGGTTCATAAACTTCACCAGACTGTCACAGGAATTCATGTCACCCACACAAAAAAAAGGTTAAGAACTCTTGTACTGAGGGAAGCCTCATGGCTGACTGGTTGTTAAGGAATTAACAATTTTAATATATCATCTCTTGGTTTCCAAGTGAAGATTCTCTGAAAATAATTTAAGACTACTATAACACTATTTCAAGATAGATCACCTTTTAATAAATTCTATAAATATAAAAAAATTTTAAATCTATCCAGTTTTAAGACATCTAGTATAATTTGTTGCATGAGGGAATGAGGACAATATTGATATAAGATCCAACTTGAACAAATACTGTCTCTCTGACCCTCGGCAAGTAACTTACTCTCTTGATGCCCCAGAAAAATCTCTATAGCCATAAATTAGAGGTCCAATGAAGGGAATCTCCATACTATGGAGCACCCACACACTGATGAAATCATAAATTAAGAAAATGCAATTATAATAATGACCAACATTTCACACCAAGAAATTGAATTAGCAGCTCTGTGTAATGAAAAGATTAAAATGTGCACTGCAACAAATGACTATACTATATTAATATGTATTTCTTTAGTCTCTGAATTTTTTACTAAAAACTCTTGCCATCTGCTTTTCATATTTGATCCATTTTCATCTGAGTCTCCTGTATTTAATATATTTCTCTAAAATAGATATTAATAAGCTTACTATGTCTCTGGTATTGTCTTTTTCATCAGCAAAGAATGCGAAAGAAAGTTGATGTTCAACATTTGTTTTTCACAGTTATGACTGACAAATAAATAACCAGAGGTTCATTTTTTGATTCATCAATAAACCAATTCACTATTATATTTATTACCGTTCACTCACTTCTTCAGTTTCTACATGACACTACCAAATGTAATGTTGAGAAAATCACAATGAAGATTTTTTTGACACAGTCAAAAAATATATATAGAGAGAGAATATTGAGAAGTTATTGGGACCCATTATTATGCACACTATGAAAGTAGTGGATTGAGAGCTGGCCTCTAAGTGGGGAAGAATTGGGTTCAAATCTGGATTCTGCCATATATAGTCATTTAATTTCTTAGCAGCCTAGTTACCATAGAACTCTAAGTTGCATATAGTGTTGTGATATCATTAGTTTGAGGGGGTTCCTTTCTTGGAAATGCCTACCAATGAAATCACAGGTTTCATTTTTTTTAAGGGTCATTGTTTAGAATGCCAGATGAAGATGTAGGCATGATAGAAAAGAGTTGGTAAGGGATGAAATAATTCAGAAGGAGCAAGTAGAGATCTAGATTTTCATTTTCTTCTTATGGGTAGAGTTCAATAGAAAGAGAGGGGAGAAGCTGACAGTTAACATATGATTCCCCTTGAGAACTGATGAGGAAGCCAGAGAAAATTAATATGAGTTTCTAAGCCTCATGCAAGACTGAATGACATCAGGGCACTTTTCAAGTTCATGCCATTTTGGTTCAAACACATAGACAGTCTTACACTTTTTTAAAAAGCCTTCTAAATTATTTTTTACTTTAAAGTGTTTTAACAATTAGCAAGAGTTGATATTTGTGAGGCAACAAGATAGCACAGTGCCTGGAGTCAGGAAGGACCTGGGTTCAAATTGGACCTCAGACCCTTCCTAGCTGTGTGACCCTGAACAAGTCACTTAACCCCAATTGCCTAGCCCTTGCCGCTTTTTTGTCTTAGAATTTTTAGTAAAACAGAAGGTAAGGGTTTTCCAAAAAAGAATCAATATTTAGAATTCATATTCATATACTTAATGATATAGAAGTAGACTTGGGAAAAAAATAACTTAAATCTTCAACCAACCAAAAAAATGTGGTGTGATGTTCAGTACTAAAACATCTTGCTACAACTGACTATTTGTGGAAACTAGAGTATTATAGAAAACTCAAGTAATTGTATTTGCTTCATTAAATAACTACATAATTAGTGATTGCTTGAGGGAGTGTAACATTTTATTTAAAGTCTTAAAAATCAGCAGTTTTTTTAAGTGCTTTGGATACAATTTGTCAACAATAATGAGAAACACCAAAGCAAAGATTAAAATAACTTCTCAAGCTTTGCTAAATAAGGACATTTCTTTTGAAGGGCCAAGAATACTATTTTTAACTGGGGGGGGGGAGCATGTGAGAACATCAAAATTTAAGCTATAAAAGAAATGCACATCTTTTACCCAACTCATCATATCTCCACGAGCTTCAAAACAAAAACAAAAATAAAATTCCTCTACCAAAAAGTTTATCTATAGGTTGATAACTCACACTACAGCCATTACTCCATAACTTCCATTGATGTTATGCAGGGTTCTGATTAACAAATCAGACTCTCCCTGCAGAAACTTAATTTTTTTTTTCACATTGGCCTTCCATCTCTGACCTTTCAAGTCTTCCTAAAATCAAATTGGCAGATCCTGTTTTCTCTTAGCAGAGCATCTCCTAATACTCCTAATATAATTTAGAATGACAAAGCAGAGCTGCAATTTTCAATAATATGTCTGCAGATGAAAAGAAGGGTGGCCTGGGGGGGTAACTCTAAGTAAGAGAGGGGCAGGTGTGGCCTATCCAAATCCCTGGATATCCTGTCTCCAATGATCACTCATTAACAGATACCAGTTGCTCCTCTCCTCCAGTCCTGAATGATATGGCTAATGGCCACACCGAGAAAAGAAGAGAGCTGGGTGCTTTCTGCACTGATTGCATTCAATTGGCATTCTTAGTATCTACCCTAGGAGTGAAGAGACACAGAGAAAATCCAGGGGTCTCAGTTAGGTGCCAATTCACAGACTCAGTGATTTACCTCTCAGATGTCTTCATTCACCTTTTAAAAATTCAAGTCACTTTGATTTCCCCTAGTTTCGGTGAAGGCAGAGTAAGGGTAGGAAGAGCAAGTGAAAGACACTTACACTGACATAACCTGAAAAAAACAATTGAGTTACTATTGTACAGTTAAGGAACCTAAAGCTCTTTAGCCATAAGGAATGTTCTGGTGACTCATAGAATGGACTTTCTCGCTTTCACAAAGCCAAAAAGATCACCAGTATCAGACTCACTGTTTGCTTTTCCCTAGAATATGAACTCCTGGAGAGCATGGACTAAGTCTTACCTTTCGGTTGACATACCTAGCACTCAGCTTTACACATTAGTACTTAATAAACATTTTTTCATTCACTAGTTCATCCTAAGACCAGTATCCAATATTTCCCATGATGCTTTGAGAAATGTTATTTTCTCCTCTGGGAAAGAAATTAAAAAAAAAAACCTTAGTAGAAAAGTGGGAAAAGGGTTTATAGTAAAGAAAAGTATTGCTTCACCAAAGCCAAAAGCTGCCAGTATAGCAAGGGAAGAATCGATTTTGGAATCATGTTGATTCCTTTACAATGGAGTACAAAGATAGCACTCCAATAAAATGCAGCTAATATATAGAATTAGGTCCATTCATATTCTCATGATGGAAAGCTAGAAATATTTTTAGAAATCCGTAAATTCAGAGAAGAAATCTATTCTCATCATATTTTCATGCTGTTGCTGCCAAATGAATCTTCCAATGCAAAACCTGATCTGCAGTGTCACAACCAGAGTGTTCGGCACCTTCAGAAATGAAAAGACAAAATGAAGCCAGTATCCTTTTTTATCCTCTTCTTCCCTCTCCAAATTATATAGAACTAGAATATATATATATATATGTGTGTGTGTGTGTGTGTGTGTGTGTGTATATATATATATAGAGAGAGAGAGAGAGAGAGAGAGAGAGAGAGAATATAAAACTAGAGAAATATCTTTTTCTCCAAACTCCTTTATTAATTACTCCCTTTCTTAAAAAGGTGATCAAGCAAGGGTGACTGGGAATAAAAATGGAAAGTGACAGGAAAAATAAAGGTGAGAAAAGAGTATTTACTTTCAAGATAATACAATCTGAAGCTACTCACCCAACTGATACTGGCAGGACAGGTCTCTCTTTGGCTCAGCTACTGTGTCCTTCCTCAGAGGTCTATGAGTAGACCTTGAGGTTAAGGGTATCTTCTAGTAGTGTAACCAATGAGCTCCAATTGATATACTTCCCAGATGACTATCAGCTGATATCAATTAGTCTTCATTAGCTTTTAGAAGTGGGAATTTATTGCAGTGGCATGATTTGTACAGAACAATGATAAGCTCCCACAAATACAGAATCTAGGAGAAAGGACGGAGTAACTCCTCTCTCCAGAGAATTCTCTTACTGCTCAAGATGTTCATCCTAAGTAGAGTTTAACTCTTCTTCTGGACTCTTTATAGAACCTTGAATCAATGTTTTCTCATCATGTCCAGTCTAGTCTTAGCCCTAGTCCCTAGAGTGCCACTACTTTTCTAGGGACACTGCTAGGATACTGATGGAAAGTCTAAATCCTCCAGCCCATCAATGACCCTTCAGTGAAGGTTTTGTCATGAATGGGAAAATCACAGGGTTGTTACATGATAGTTTCTATGGAAAGGGATTTGGAAAGGGTATTTTTGTGAATAAATTCTACTTAAATGCAGCAGAAATGGGAAAAGGAACAGTGTTTGTTTTCTCAGTATAGGGGTACCCCTAGCCAAGAGTTTAAATAAATTGACTCATTTAAATTAAATAATTAATTAAATACATTAACTCATTAGCCCTGAGACTAAGCGTTTCACAAAGGGTCAGAACTAGGGGGAAGGAAGCCACAAAGAGAACTTACCAAGTGTCCCGTTGGGGGAAAGAGGAAAAAAAGCACTCTGCCTTCTAGTATCTGGCAAAATAAATAATAACTGGCAAAGAACATACAATTGACAGCAATTGCTCTTTTTCAGTGAACAAGACTAGATAGTTTGATACAGGTTATTAAATGGAGATACAATAGCACCCCAAAATGTAAAAAAAAATCAGAATGTTAAAAATTATTTTGCATAGGAAAATACACTCAAATAATTTAGATAATATGAGGTTCAACATTAGTACATTCTCCCAAAAAACCTGTAGTTTTCATATATTTTTATTTTTGCTGATTTTTTACTTTGAATAATAGGATCCAATTTGAGACAATATTGTTATTAGTTGTATCAAAATATGTTTGAAACAAAATTCCTTCCCAATTGAAATGTCCCAAAATTACCCATCCCCTAAAGTAAGGATTCTTAACTTTTTTTGTATCACGAACTCCCTTTGGCAGCTTGGTGAAACCTATGGTCTGCTTCTAAAATTGTTTCTGAATGTGTAAAGTAAAGCACAGAGAAACTAATTATATTAAAATTCAATTGCCAATTATTTAGATATTTTAAAAGTCCATGGACCCCAAGTTAAGAATCCCTATAGTGATAACTATTTCTTATTGTAAGTAAAGAGGATTAAGTGACTTTTCCAGGGTCCCACAGCTTAAAAGTATATGAGCTGATTTTGAACTCAGATCTTCCTGACTCCAAGCCCATTGCTTTATCCACTTTCTACCTTCAACACAATAATATTCCATTAGATTCACATATCACAATCTGTTTATGCACTCCCCAAAGTGGAGACATATTTTGTTTTCGACTCTTTACAATTTTACAATTATGAATAAATTGAACTATGTGATCCCTTTTTGTCTTTGATTTATCCTTCTGATGAAAGATCAGAATATTTGAATCTGTCTTTGATCTTGATATGATATGCAAGAGGACATCTGGTTCAAAGGACATTGACATTTTAGTCACTTTTTTGCATAATTCCAAATTGTTTTCCAGAGTGTTTGCACCAATTTGAAGTTCCACCAATAATTCATAAAATAACTGCCTTCTCCTTCTATCTTTTTGTCATTTTTGCCATTTTGCTAGGCATGACATAGGATCCCAGAGCTGTTTTAATTTGCATTACTCTTAGTGATTTGGAGTCATCTAGGATTGTTACTAATTTGCAATGTTTTGAGACCTATTCATATCACTTAACTCCTTATCCATTGTGAATTAGCTGTTGGTTTTTCATATATTATTCTTTCCCAGTATATCTTATATATCAGACTTTTTATCAGAAATATTTTGATTCAAGTATTTTTCTTTGTTAACAATTTTCTCCCCTTTTCCTAACAAAAACACTGCATAACAAGTTGTTTATTTTTCTCTTTTAAGATCTTATTTTGGTTAAGAATTCTCTTCTGTAGAAATAATTTAAAAGTAACCTCTTTCTTCCATTTTCTTAAAATATTTTTAACAATAGGACCATTTATATTTATATGGTGATAATGGAATTTATTGTGATATATGTTGTAAGCTGGGTGGGCTTGCTTGCATTGTCCAAAGAGCCAATGTGAGGAGTTTTTTTGCTGTAACAAGATGCTAAATGTTGAATAGATGATGCAAAATCCTATTGAATAAAGATTTGACTGGACTTCATAGGACAGCAAAGAGTTATAACCTGAGGAGAGGACTCTGTAGTTCTCCACATTTAGTATACTGCTTAATACTACAATGGGACAAGACCCTTTTAAAGTGATTGTGAGTTAAAAGAGCTTGTAACTGATTTATTAAGTTACAAATAAAAATGGAGCAAATTTGCCTTAAAGGGAAGAAAATAAGAATTTATATAAAACCTAAGACATGTAAGTTACTGTTCTAAGCATTTTTAACAATTAGTATATCATTTCAATAAGATATTTCATGTTTCCTCTGTTGTTTTCATTCCTTTGATTCTGCTTTATTGTTTCTTGATTTCTCATGAAATCATTAGTTTCTAGATGGTCAATTATGATTTTTAAGGGATGATTTTCTTCTGTCAGTTTTTGGTTCTTTTTCAATTGACCCATTTCTTCTTGTATCACTTTCCTTTCTCCTTGCATCACTTTCATTTCTCTTTCCCACTTTTCTTCTGCCTCTCTTAATTGGTTTTTGAAGTCTTTTTTGAGCTCTTCTAGAATCTGTGTCCAATCCATATTTTTCTTTTGGACTTATCTTTTCTTTGCTTTCACTGTCCCCTTCTGTGTCTATACCTTGCTCTTTGTCTCCATAAAAATTCTTTAAAGTTAGGTGCTTTTTTTTGTTGTTTGCTCATTTTTCCTTTGGAGTACCCTCTTAAACTTCAGTCCTTCTTTGATGCTATTTTAGCTTATTTTCTAGGTTTTTACCAGTTTCAGTGAAGGCTGAGAACTCTAAGAACTCTCTCCCCGTGATGATTCAATCAACTCTTGAAATGCTGATTGCTTAAAAACTTGGCTCAGGCTTGGGGATATGCTTTTGATCTCACTCTGAACTTGATCAGGTCAGGAGCTGATCAAATTCTAGCCCCAGGCTTAGGCTCAATTTTTTATGTACTTGATCCACTGTGTACTTGATCCAATGAGGCACACCCTTGATTTCCCTGTCTTGGAGTGCTAATCTTAATTTTAGGCAAAGAGGTCAGGGAGGGGTGGGCTATAAACTGTGTCCTCACCCCAAAGTATGAACTATGTCCTTAACCCAAGTTCAGATTGGGGTTTATGGTTTTACTCTGGGCCCACATTGATCAGCCCACCTCAGTCCAAACTGCTCTGGGCTGGGACTCCAGACTTCTACACAGGTTTGAAATTTCAAGGGGTGTGGGCTGGCTTGGACCACTATTTGCCCTGGCAGGATTTCAGGATCTGAATGTTGGCTTGGACTTAGGTTCTGAACCTGAGACGCAGATGTGGGGTGGGGCCGTGGCTTGTTCTTGGCTTGCTTTTCCCTCCTTGCTACAGCTCCTTGATGGCTCTGCTCTACTCTCACCCCAGTGTCTCAGATATTCTTTGCCTACCTTTTGGGCTTCTCTTTTCTTGAAAGTTGTTTAACTCTGTCTCCTTATTGGTTCTTTCACTCCTGTATTCATTTTGTGGAGATACTTCAATCTTGGTCAAAGAGAATTCTCCTGATAGCATGGGGCTGTTCCAGTTCACTTCACCATCTTGGCTTCAACCCTGGACTATATCTCAATCAATAGTATGTGATTTCATCCTCACAACAATCCTGTGAAGTAGGTGCTATTATTATCTTCATTTTTCAGGAGACTAAGGCAAACAGAAGTTAAATGACTTAACCAGGATCATATAGCTAGTAAATGCCTGAGTTTGGGTTTAAACTCAAATCTTTCTTATTATAGGTTCATCATTCTATCCATTGTCACGAGCTACCTCAACTTTCCTAAAGGAAAGTAGAAGGAACCAAAAATGGAGTAGTTAGTAAAAAGTGGAATTGCATGGTTCAGATTGTTTCTGGGATTGTTCACATCAATTCTGAAACTGTGAGTTGCCTGAGCATATGGGTTTTTCTCACACATGGACTTCTTGCTAAATTTGTGTGTGTGTGTGCCCGCTCTTCTTCCTGGATACTACATGGATTGGTGGAAGAATAACCCAGATTTGTGCTCAGATTATAATGTTTTGGTAACTTCATTTGAATTATATTGCATATGATATTCTAGATATTCTTGTTTTTTCTTAAGTGTTAAGTAAATGTTTTATGTTTAAGAGATAATGTAAATGATTTTGTGTAAATGGAAAGCATACCAGTTGGACCTCATGTATAGCACATGAGGTAGAGAGAATACCTTCCCCACAGTTGGGTCACACCCAAGAAAGATTGTTAGAAAGTTTGAAGTCATGACTCATGATGGTGGTCCATCTCTGGAGACCCCAGATGTTCCAGTGTGAGGACATATTGAGTTAGCAAACTAGCTCATAAACAGAGAAGGTAGATGTAATACAGAAAGAAACCCAGGAGAGCTCATTAGCCCAGGTAATGAGTTGTAGGCTCATCTCTTAGACATTCTTCATGTCTCATGCTGATCAAGAGAGTTTAAAGAAACTCTTACTTTCTAAGATGAGAGAAAATTTAGCAATTGGAATAGAATCCTGAATATATTCTAAACATCTAAGCATATTATTATAGACAAGTCATTTAAAAACTTTGTACCACAGTTTCCCCATCATTATTTGACTTCCTAGGTCTTTTCCTTTGATTTTATGATTTTTTTCTTAGAGGAAGCTGGTGACAACAGTGGAAAGAACTCTGGATCTGGAGGAATATCTGAGTTTAAATATGACCTCCGATACTTCCTGAGTAAGTCATTTAACCACTATTTACCTCAGTTTCTTCAACTGTAAAATAAGGATAATCATGTTGTTGTGAAAATCCAGTGAAATAATATTTGTTAAAAAAAAGAAGAAGCAGCAGCTTAGCGGGGAAGATGGGTAGCTCAGTGCATTGAGAGCTAGACCCAGAAATAGGAGGTCCTAGATTCAAATCTGGCCTAAGGCATTTCCTAGCTGTGTCACCGTGAACAAGTCATTTAACCCCCCATTGCCTAGCCCTTATTGCTCTTGTTCTTTAGAACCAATGCCCAGTATTGATTCTAAGGCAGAAGGTAAAGGTTTAAAGAAAAAAAAAAAAGCTTAGCACAGTGCTTGGCACATAGAAGACACTATATAAATGCTTATTCCTTTCCCACTCTCCCTCTTTAATACACATATATTTCCAGGCAAGGAAAAGTACACTTCATACCACAAACTGCCTAACCTATTTTCTTCCCAGGAGGTTTAACCTTAAGTTCCCCTTACATCTGCTTTGTCACTATGTCTTTTAATCCTCTGCATTAGTGAACATACCTAGCAATGTTATTTTCATATGGCATTTGTTTCCCTAAAGTCTCTTAGCAACTAATTCCACGTGTATCCAATAACCAAGATGAGGCCATCTTTCACATGAAGAACAACGGTAAAAATTACATTTTCCACTGTAATCTGTTATAATTTTGGTGCTGCCCTTCTAATAAGACATTTGATGTATTTTTCAGTTGTATGCAATATTAAAAATAAAAAGGCCAATAGCCTTACTTATTCTGGAAGAACAACTAAAAAAATCTATGCCTCTAGGGTACTGTCTAACCCATGGAAGATCTGATATTCTCATTGTAATATGGAGCTCTGGGGAAGGATTCTTTGAAGTATCTGGAGACTTTCACTCCTATTTAAGAATTAATTCATCCAGAATTAAATAACCTATGGTTAGGTCCTTTAGTGTAGCTTTTCTAACATTTCTTTCCTTCCACAGTTCTTCAGGGCTTAGGAAGAAAGATCAGGGCTACTTATAAGAAAGTGGAGGAATGATGGAGGTAGTTTTCAAGGGACCAATTTATACTTAGGGTTTCCTTTCACTATTGAGAGTTAAGTACTATTGATCCAAGGAAAAAGAGGCCTTGATGATGTCCTCCCATTTATTGCTAACGACTCTTTCCACAGAGGGTTTGAGGTGAATTAAGAGTTTCTAATTGGAAGAAGGGTGGCTTGGTGGATTGAGAGCCAGGCTTAGAAATGGAAGGTGGTAGGTTCAAATATGGCCTCAAGCACTTCCTAGCTATGTGACCCTGGGCAAGTCACTTAACCCCCATTGTTAGCCTAGCCCTTACAGCTCTTCTGCTTTGGAACCAATACAAAGTATTGATTCTAAGGCATAAAGTAAGGGTTTTGTTTTTTTAAGAGTTTCTAATTAACTGATTCTTAACTCAACCAACTACCATTTCAATTTTTCAATAATTTATTAGATTATGAGTTGAATCTCTAAGAGATTCAAATGGGAATAGGATTGTTCCTCAAATTGTCAAAGTTTTTTTTGTTTTCTTTTAACAAACATATAGTCTAAGTTGTGGTGTTTGTCATTATTAATGTTTTTTAGGAGAAAAGGAGATGGGCCATAGAGTCAGAAGGACTTCAGAAACATGGAAGCCAACTCCTTCATTTTTCAGATGAGGAGAGAGAGAGTAAATGACTTACAAGGTTAAATAGTAAGACTCAGATTCAGAATCCAAATTCAATACTATCACTCCAAATTTAACTCTTTCCACTGGCTCATCAATTCCTGCCCCATTTTCTATGGATTAGGAATAAAGATAAACATAAATTATTTAAAACCTTTTTATGGATTAGGAATAAATATAAATGTAAAATTTTTATAATCTCAAAAATCTAAAATATAGGATGCCCTGTCTGAAAACAAAAGCACATAAAGATCCATGTGTTCCCATGGAGAGGTAGAAAATTTCAATTCCTTATATTTGGAATTTATGCCATATTCCTTTTTCCTTGGATGGATGGCTGACCAGGCAACTTAGTTCATGCTCTAATCAGACTGGAACAGAATAATAGCAACTTGGCCTAATTAGATATAAATGAGTGGATTAGACTTATGCTTCTCTGTCCAAGTTTCTCTTCACAATGAAGTGCCAGGTAGGGTGGGCCTTTTTGTCAGGAACCTCCTCAAAATATTCAGGTATGTCCTTCTAAATCATATTTTTCAAGCACACAAGTCATACATTCCTCATAGTTCTCCTTCAACTACTCCATCTACTCCCTGGCTATACACTTTTTAAAAATTGCAAAACTATACTGTTAAAAAAAATTTCTGCATTATAGGCCCATGTCTTACCATGGCTTCAGGGCTTCATATTGACAGCAAGATGAGCCACTGAATGGTCTGGGCAGGTCTTCTTTTTGCTAAAACTGTTGTATGTCTGAGATGCTTATTTTTTAAAAAACAATAAAAGATAAACAGAGGTAATGGACAAAAGAAAAACTGTATTTTCTTCATGGTGAAAGAAATCTTAAAATATGATCAAAGACTGCTATTGAGAGAATAACTAATGAATTAAAACATCTCCAAGGTGGATGTTGGAAGCAGAACTTGTAAGAGTATTTTCTAAAAATTTCAGATCCTCTCAAGACAATCATGTGATATATCCAGTTGCCATGATGATGGTAACAGGTCTTGCAGAAGTCATTCACCCTAGTTTGAATACTCTAAAGCCAAAGAATAAGTATGTCTCCTTATTATGAAAATTTCTCAAATATCTAATGCAATTATAACTTTTTAAAATCACATGCCCAGTGTTCATGTGTTTCTGAACTATATAAATGATAAGGCTTCATTCAGTGAAAAGTCTTCAGGGACCAAGTCATAAATATCAGTTGATTTGACTTGTTGACCATATTCAAATAGTGAAAATTTTAACCTACTGTTCCCCATTAGTATTTTGAAAATATAAAGGATTGCAATATGCCAGCTCATTTTTTAATGTATCTGTTTTCTTGGTGAAAGGAATTTTTCTAGAAAATCTTATGGAACTATTTCCATGAACTCAAGTCATAACAGAAACTTCAGGCTGACACTGATGTATACTGTCTACTTTCATGGATAAACAGTAATAACTCATGTCTCTATACTTTCTTACAAACACTTAACACTCTCATAATTAATATTGTGTGGATATCCTAAGTAATAATAATAAACCTAGGAACAGACCCCTCACATTCTGGATAGACTCTATTTTTTGAAAGATTCAGGGGAGAATATAGACAAGAACTGCCAGAATAAGACATATAAATTGGTTGTGATTCAGAATGAGTACCTATGCTGATGAAATTATGACACTATTGAAATACTGACCTATCTTAGTCAACTCTTAAAACAACCCCGTGAGATACAATGAGAATGTATGATTATCCTCATTTGATGTTCAGGAAACAGACTCTAAGTTGGAATCACTTGCCTGAGATAACAAAAATCATAAATAAATAAATGCACAAGCTGAGACTCCAAATTCAGTGCTCTTTTGGCTATTGCACAGATTCAGCAGATGACAAGGTGGTAGAATAAACGAAAGCTATGTGATCTGGATAAGTTGTCCTAGTGAAAGTAAAGTCCATTCTTTTTTTTTTTAAACACTTACTTTCTGTCTTAGTAAGAACTCTAAAAAAGAAAAGCAAGGGCTAAGCAAACAGGGTTAAATGACTTACCTGGGGTCACACACCTAGGAAGTGTCTGATTTGAACCCAGGTCATTCTGACTCTAGGTCTGGTCCTCTATCCACTGAGCCACCTTGCTGCTCCTCACGTCCCTTCTGATTCTAAATCTATGATTCTATGAATTTGCTTTAGCTCTCTAGGCCTCAGTGTTCTCATCTGGAAAATGAGGAGGCTGAACCAAAATAATCTTTAAGGTCCCTTTTATTTCTTTTAATCCTATGATCTCAGAAGCCAAGATTCTTTTTTTGGAGATTGGAAAAATAACAAAGTTCTAATTTTCAATTATTTCATTTTTGTGTGTTTTTTTATCTTTTGTTTTGTAATAGTTAAAATTAAATTATGAGGCTGCTGGTAGCTTCAGTAGCTTTATTATATCAAAGTAGTGATAGTAAAGAGAGGGAAATATAGAAAAGAGATAAAGAGTTGCTTAGCTAAATACCCTAATTGTTATTTGATGTCAGCTCACCACTGACAGGGGTTCCTTTGGGTTCCAACCTCCAGCCAGAAAAGTATGAGAGAGAGCCTTGGTCTTACCCTATAAGTAATTTTCTGTACCCACTAGCTCTCCCATGCCACATCTCAGGAACCAATCATAGTTCCTTAATTTGCCTGGCACTACCCAGGTGGGGGGGGAGTGCCTGTGGGATCATTGGTTTCAACTTCCTTTCTTTGAGGGTCTCTCTATATTTGCATATCTCAATGGTAAAGGATCTTCAGGTCCCTGGTTGATGATGTTAAACAAAGTAACATAATGGGGAGAGAATTCCCTTCCCACAATTTTCAACAAAAGACAAATACATTTTGCAAATTAATAAAATTAAAGTAGAATCTGTTTTTATAGTACTGTGTATGAACTATTAGAAATTTCATAAAATTATCTATTTCTTATGATATAAAAGATAGGACTAATCAGATGGCTATATTCTAGGCCAGTGATAGCAAAACTGTGGCATGGGTGCCAATGATGGCATGCAGAATGCTCTCTATCCCACCCTCTCCACCATCTAGGGTTCTTTATTAGAGAGGCAGCTTCCCCCCACCCCCTCTCCACTGAGCCAGAGGACATTTTTTTTCACACACCCTGCCCCTCTGCCCAGCAGCCAATGAGAGCACACAGGTGGTAAGGTAGGCAGCTCACAGACAGCATAGCTGGAGGGGAGCAGAGCATTTGGGCCATTCCCCTCCCCTCTCTACACTCACTGAAGATACTTTTCACTTCTCCCTCCACTCTATCCAGCAGCCCAATGGGAGCACCTCCTCTCTTCCCTGTCTGGAGTAAGGAGGATAGGGTGGGATACAGCACAGCACTCAGTCTCTGGTGGGGGGCTGGCTCAGCACTTGGTCTAGGGGGTAGGGTGGGGATGGGGCCTGGCATTCTGTCTCTAAAAGATTTGCCATCACTGTTCTAGGCTCTTCTTCTCACTCTCTCACTTGTAACCTTTTCAGCTCTGGTGAGTTCAATTCATTTTTATGTAGAAGATGAAACTTATCCAATATGAAGAGAAAGAGACAGAGTAAGCAGAATGACACCTAGATAATGAGTCTGGCTGACTAGGAGAATGGTAATGCCCTAAATAGCAATAAGATAAAACAAATAAAATATGAGAAGTTTAGGGTTTATGTGGAATTTTAGTCAGGCAAAAATATGGTTCAATCAATTATCCTAAGCTGCCTTGTGTGTAACCCAGAAATATTTTTGATGGATTGATTTAATAATAAATAATTCATTCATTAATGATATATAGAACTTATCACTCTTGCTTAGCTACATTTCTACACCCATAGGTGAGAGATTCATGAAAATGCCAAATGACTGAGAAGATACTTTCAAAGACAGACCTAATTTTTACACAGTACATTTAGGGAATAAATAAAGCAAGCATAGATGAGAGTAACATGAAGAGCTTATTTTTTTTAATACAACAGAAAGGAAAGGTCCAGAAATAACTAAGCTCCAAAGAACCCACGATGATAGATAGTATGTTAGTATTTCAATTGTTGGTTGACAGTTCAGCTATTGCCAAAAATTGTACCACTTCAAGTTTACACTGGACCTTTTTCACAAGCACAGCATGTTACAGTATTTAAAACCATTAATAGAACATATTAAAGTTATTATACTTTAAAGCTGTCTATCTTTAGATAATCAGAATAAAATAGTAGTTTGGGGTTTTTTATTTTGGGTTTTTTTGTTTTGCAAACTTACCACCACTTGTCTTCTATAGGGCTAACTTGTGTTTTCCACAGGCTGGTTATAGGAAGAAAATGTTGGAATAAAGTATTCACTTAAGAATTTTTCAAAAACATAAGAACTAAACCAGAATTTTTCACATTTGGGATCATTTTACAGAGATACCTGGCTCCTGGCCACCGCTGTGGAATTGAGGGGGTGAGAAGGAATTTACAAAAGAAAGTAATTCATAAAAAGTATGCATTCAACTGGTCTTTTTTGCAAGCACTAGCCTTTGTTAAACTAGAGAAGACATGCTCTTCACTTTACATGCTTTTACTTTATTATAAATTGAGTTTGGTTGTTCACATAGTTCAGCATTTTTCTCAGTATCTTCATCTGCCACCATTGTTCTTTCAGTACAAAAGCAAAAATTGAAAGAAGGATTAGAGAAAAACACACATACATCTTTTCCTGATCCGACTGACAAAACATTTTACCCTTTGCAATAGATATTTTCAGTCAGATGAGTTTCAAGGAAATGTTTTTTGTTTTGTTTTTAAATCTTATTCCACATAGTTTGACTTTTGTTTGTTTTCCTGTCACCCTTCTAGAATTACCCTTGGCATCTCTCCTAATCAGCAACATTAGGAGCTCCCTGGGCCACAGTGGAATGCAGACCTGCAAGTCAGTTGAGGTTAGCCTGGCCACCAGCCGCCATGTTAGGATTTCCTCAATGACAGTCAGCTTAGATCGGTCCAGTGCCAAGCATTCAAAAATAACCACAAGATTCCTCATTCTGCTTTCCTTTCGTGGTGACTTTCTAGTCTTTCTTTTCATTCCTAAGGGATTTTGAAGATCAGATGTCTAGTTTTAGCACTATAATCGTCCTGTTTCTTTGTCACAAGAGCAAGAGAATTGTTGTCCAGGTACAAGTGATTTTTCCCTAGCCTTTTCTCAATTTCTAAAAACAACATTTTCCCATAAAAACAGAGGCAAGACCTAGAGAAGTTTTCATAATTACTCAATATTCTCTCTCTCTCTCTTTTTTTAAGAGTTCTTAAGTACACAAGAGGGAAAAAATAGTTACTTCCAACTTGGAGTCAGTTGCAAATAACAGTATAGAGATGATTGGATCATGTGATTCAAAATTCATTCAAGTTTTCATTTCAACTCAAGAAACATTAAGTATCTCTTACTGCATTGTTATATCAACCAATCAACCATCACTTATCAAATGCCTGTTATGTGACAGGCATTATAGTAGGTTCTAAGGATACAATGACAAAAATGAAAGTTTTTTCATTAAGTCGACATTACATTTGGAAAGAGAGAATTGGTTCACAGATTTACAGCCAGAAGGGGCCATATTGGATGTATATTTTGTATGACAATACGTGTATAACCCAGATCAAATTGCTTACCAGATCCAGGAGCAGGGAGAGAAGGGAGGGAAGGAGACAATTTGAACCACATAATTTTGTAAAACTTACGTGGGAATTTTTTATTACACGTAATTGGTAAAATAAAATATCCATAAAAATGGAAATGGCCATATTATCCAACCCCATCATTTACCTGAGGTCCAGAGAAGTTAAGTAACTTATCCAATTAGCATCTGAATCTAATTCCTTTATTTTGGGAGTCAGTTCTCTACATGAACACTTAAAAAATAAGTCCAAGGTAATATGCTATGTTCAAATTTTCAAGGGGAACAGAATTGGAAAATGTTTTCAATAAAAATTTCAAGTTAATATTTGAAGTAACTGTGTGTTGCCGATGTAAAGGCCCTCAAGCTTTAAACATATTTTGAAATTATATTTTTATAAAGAATAAACAATTAAATGAGGACAGTGAACACTTTCTTTTCAACAAAACCAAAACATTGAAGTTGGCTACAGTAAACATTTCCAGAACCTCTGTCTCTAGACATCTTAAAACTGAAGTTTCTTCTTCAGAATTCTATGAGTATTCTGTGTTGCAGTCTCCTCACACCAGCCCTACACATCTTCATTACACTTTGTAATAATTCTGTATATCCCTGAATACTTTTAATATTCTCTGTGTTTGGCATAGAGGGATTCTACTGGGGTTCTTGAGGTCCCCCAAAAGAAATTATATATTCATTTCTTCCTTTCTTATCCAACTGTCTCTACCAGACCACTAATCCACCTCTCTGAATATCCAGAAGACTGATTTCTATTCTCTACCTATTATTACAGAATTTATATTAAAGCAATAACAGTCACTGAACCATCTTTCTTTTTAGAGCCTGATTCAAAGAAGGAGCCAATCATATTTCATAACTGTTTCCTCCATGTGTAATTCAGAGAGGAAAGAGATGCATGATTAATTATATTCATGATTTTCTCTTTATATTTGCTTGTGAGGCATAACCTTCTTCATTCTTCTGCTTCATCTCTAACTTTTAGTTGCAATTAACTTCCCTGACATGTTATATAAGTGGAAAGTATAGTACCATACATGGAAACATTATTTCAGGGTTGTTAAATACCAGGGTTGTTAATGGAACTGTTTGTAATGTAATTTACATCCCTGTTCTTTGTATTTTCAAACATAGGAAGCACCTGATTGGACTGTCTTCTAGGAGTCAAAATAGAGAGAAATCTATTATTGCCTTTTCTTCAAAACCCAAGCTTCCTACAAGCCCTGACAGAACAAACAACATAGTTCATTTCTGCCCATTATGCTATGATAAAGGTAAGAGAAAATAGCACATATGTCATTATCATTTATTGTGAATGAGAGCTGAAATAAACACACTGAGCTCCTCATTGTTAAGAATTCCATTCTACAGACACTTTTTAGCATCTGGCATGCTCAGTGCAATGTGTTAGGTGTTAGGTATAGCATCGGTAACAGTAATTCACACATATTATAGCACTACAGGGTACTGTCCCACAATTCCTGTGAGGTGAGTGATACATTCTGCAGCGGAGATTCAAAGAAGATATTGCTGATGTTAATAAGGTTAAGTGACTCGCCCAAGGATACCAGCTAGTAAGTGAAGTAGCTACAATTTGATTATCAGGAATGTAAGGTATGTCCAAAAAGTAAGCCATGCAGGATTTTGCCAGGATTTTGAAAAGGGGGTAATTACTTATACCTGGAATGATCAATCAGTCAGTCAACCAGCATTTATTAAACACAATTCTATTTAGGAAACTGTGCTAAATGCTGAGATCAGGTAAGCCATTCGGGATAAATTGGCACATAAGTCAGATCCTGATGTAAATTGAGTTGAAGGAAGGATATTATAGGAAGGGATTTGTCAGGGACACATTCTTCTTGGAATTTCCTGGTGCAGGTCACTCTTGGTTCTCCTCCTACCTGTCTGATTGCTCCTACTCTTTCTCTCTTTCTTCATTTTCATGTTATACCTACTGACCATAAATATCTCCCAAGAATCTGTCCAAAGTTCTCTGCTCTTTTCTCTCTTTTCTACCTGCATACTCTCATGTGATTGATTATCTTGTTGACTGGGAGGGGGCAGCTGGGTGGCTCAGTGGATTGAGAGCCAGGCCTAGAGACGGGAGGTCCTAGGTTCAAACCTGGCCTCAGACACTTCCCAGCTGTGTGACCCTGGGCAAGTCACTTGACCCCCATTGCCTAGCCCTTACCACTTTTCTGCCTTGGAGCCAATGCACAGTATTGACTCCAAGACGGAACGTAAGGGTTAAAAAAAAATAAGGGGTGTATGGGGTGCTCAGGGAGGAGTAGTATCTCTGGTATGGAGATCTTGTCATGCCCTCCTAGGGCAGCTCTCCAGCCTCTGACCCTCACCTGACACCCAGCTCTCACTTGTGGCTCCTAGTAGCTGCTAGCATGTGGCAGCGGCCACACCCGGGCAACGGCTTTGACAGGCCGGCTAAACCTTGTGAGGGTAGCCATCAGGTCGTAGACCCCTGGTGAACCAGGGCTTTGCTCACCCAGCATATGAAGACTGCTTCAGCCAAACAGACAGAAGAAACCAATAAGAAGGGTCAATGGCTGAGAGGGCGACACAGCAAAGCACTGTGGAGTGCTTAGGGCGTGTTGGAGCACAAAAGACAACACGGCCATCCAATGCAGCTGAGGAAATCTCCAGGTGTGATGATTTTTCGTGCCACTGGACCCAGGCTTCCAAAGCCGAGAGAGTGGGACTGTCTCTGTGCATCGACTTTTCCACTTAAATCTCCTTCACGCACAAGTGTCTTTGTGCACACTCATTTATGAAAATGCACAAAGACATGTCATTCTCTGTTACTGAGAGACTACTACCATCTTCCAGGGGTTCAATGATCATCTCTAGGCAAATGACTCCTGGATATAGATAGTCTCTCTTATCCTAGTTCCTCTCCTAAGATCTAGTCACAATTCATAAACTGTCTTTTCTTTTGGACATTTTAAACTATATGTTCTGTAGGTGTTTTAAATTCAACACACCCAAAACAAAACTCATTACCTTCCTACCCCACCCCAAAAAACAAATTCTTCCCTTTTCTGGAGGGTATTTGTGGAGGAACCTTCTAGTAACCAAGTTCACAACCTCAATCTCAATGGTATCGGTATCGTTGACCTCTCATTCTCATTCACCTCACACATCCAAATAAATACCAAATCTTGTTGTTTGTATCTCCACAATATCTCTCCTATACATCCCCTTCTTTCCATTCACATTGTCATCAACATAGTTCAGGCTTTCATCATTCCTCACACAGACAATTACAATAAACTTTCTATTTGTTTTCCTTGCCATAGCCTCTCTCCCCTCTTGACACATAACCATCACACTAAACATCTAATAATTAGTCAGAAATGGTCTTCCTAAAGCACTGGTTTTTCCACATCAAGTCACACTAAACACTAAACATACACTAAACTCCAATGACTGCCTGTTACTCAAGGCTGGAACTTCTCTGTTTAGCATTCAAAGTCCTTTACAACTCGGTCTATTCCTCCTTTTCTACTTATACAGGACTCTATGCTATACACTCTATCAGTAATACTGTCCTTGTTGCTGTTCTTCAAACACAATGGTTCATCTCCCATCTCTGTGACTTTGCTTTGTCTGTTCCCATGCCTGGAATACTTTTTATGCCTCTTAGAATCCCTAGTTTATTATTTCTTCTCCTCTAACATCTCTTTGTATCTATTTTGTCAATGTCTCATATAAACCTTTATGTGTACCTGTTATCTCTCCCATTATAACATAAGCTTCTTGAGGACAAAAATTGTTTCATTTTATCTTTGTATCCCTAGAGCACTGATAGCAAATCTATGGTATAGGGGTCATAAATGGCACATAGAGCACTCTCTGTGAGCACATGGCCACCCTCCCGTACCCCAGAATTTGTTCCAAGAAAGGCAGAGTGGAGCTGTTCCCTTCTCCCTCTCCACTGTGTCAGAGGACATTTTTTTGTATCACCCACCCCTCTGCCCAGGAGCCCAATGGGAGTCCTTTCTCATTCCCCTGTGTGGGGTAAGGGAGGTGGGGGTGGGGCATATCCAGCACTCTATCTTGTGAATTTTAGATTTACTCCACGCTGCTTAGTCTAGCAAAACAGGAATGTCTACACCCCTACTTAAGGATTAAGTGTTGAGAAGGATGACCTATGACAGACATGTGCTAGCAAATGACAAATCAGAAACAACTGACAGACCCCCTGGGCTGTCCTAAGTCAAGCTTAAGCTACCATTGGTACATGTGAGACGCAGGTATTGATGTAAAAAATGTTCTATATATTTCGCGTCACTTCCTCTCTCCGGGCCTTTCATGGAGAGGTGGCTCTGGCTCTTGTGGTGGAGAGGTGGCTGGTGGCAGCATGCTGGGCATCTTGGCATCTTGGTGTGGCTGCAGCTATTGTCCGGGTTTGGCAATGAGTGTTTTTGATACAATATTGGGAGAAGCTTAGTAGCCTAATTCAGGTGAGGCATCTTCACTGAGCTCTCTTGGAGTTTAGGCTGATTCTTTTTTTTTTCTCCTTTAGTTTTCCTAAAAACGCCATCCTCCTAGGAGGCCCCTCATCTCGGAGGAGGCTTCGTGTCTGGAAGGTCTCTGAACTCCCCTTGGCTCAGGCTAGGCCGGAGAAATCCTATACCCTTTTCCCTCTCTCTTCTTCTTAAATCCTTCCCTCTATATTAATTAAACCACCATAAAATTCCCAAACTGACTTGAGTATTTTTATTGGAATTTGAATTAAATCCCTGAACACCAATTAAATTTATATTCAGACTTAACCCTAAATTTACCCTTACAATCTCTAAAAGATTTGCCATGACTACCCTAGAGCCTAGAACAGTACTTGGCAAATAAAAATATTAGCCAATTACTGATCAATTATTATTATATATCAAATATTATTTAGATAAATAATGAAATGTTCAGTTACCTTAGTTTGTACCAAACATCTAGACATGATTGTAATAGTTAGTAGTCAGTATTTTTCCCCTCAGAATATTCAGCACTACAAAGTAGTATCACGGGGACACAGAAGCCCAGAACCTCAGATTATAAGTGATCTGAGAAGATACTCTGTTCCCAGTTCTTTACTGTCCAGCATCGCTGTCCAGACTGCCATTCCTCCTCATACCCAACCCTGCATGAGGATTCTTTCTACAACATTCCAAATGAATATTCCTTCAGCATCTGCTCAAAGACTATAAAGAAAAACTTCACTATCTCATAAAGAAGTGGATTCTATATTCAGATAACTCTCACAGTTTAAAAAAAAAAGCCCCTTTTTTTAACTAAGCCAAAAGCTATATTTCTGCAGATTTAGCCCTGTGCTCCTAGGAGAGAACTCCTCTGTGGCCAAACAAAAGGAGACTAGTCTCTCTTCCGTGAGAGACACTTTCAAATACTTAAAGATAGTTCTTATATTCTGCCCCTCCTCCACTGTCTTTCTCATCCTAGATTAAACATCCCCAGCTACTACTTCACTTGAGCCTAATAAGGAAGGCGTTGCTCTCTAGCCCTCTCACTATCCTAGTTATCTTCTTCTAAATACACTGAAATATGATTTGTTTATATATTTCCTCAAATGTGCCCAGAACTGAAAACATAATTCTAGCTGTTGCCTAATGAAGGCAGATGAAGGGAAGAAGGAAACAAGCATTTATTTAGCATTTTCTTTGTGCTAGAAATTGTAATAAGAACTTTACAAATATTATCTCATTTTAAACTCATAAGAATCCTAAGAATTAGGTGTTATTATCATCCCCATTTCATAGATGAGGAAACTGAGGAAGACAAAGATTAAATGGCTTGCCTAGCAACTCAGAACTTGGAAATGTCGGAGGTTAGATTTGAACTCAGGTCTTCCTGGCCCATCACAGTATCTCCTATACCACCTAGCTACCTCTGCCCCACACCAGAAAACAGTGGAGCTATTACTTCCTTTTTTGATGGTAATGCAGACATTGTAGATATAACCCAAGATAGCATTAGATTTTGGCTTTCTGGTCACTTAATCAATATGCATTTATCAAGCACTCCTATGTGACAGGTACACTACATTGTTGATTTAAATTGAATTTGCAGCTTCCTAAATCTCCCAGATCATTTCCATCCAAATGTTTGTCTAGACACCTCTTTCCCTAATCTCTTTAAAAAGATACTTTTTTGAATCCAGGTAGGGAGTCTTAAATTTGAGCCTCTTAATTTTCATCTTATTTTATTTGTCTTTGGATCCTGTCACCCACCAGCTTCCTGTCTCTCTATGTTTTGTATCATTTAAAGATTCAAAAAGCATGTCAGCTACACGTTAGCCTAAATCACTAATAAAAATGTTAAAGAGTCCAAAGAGAGATTTCTGGGCACTTGCACTAGAATCTCTTACCAAATTGACAACAATCCAGGAATTATTGCTCTTTGGATCCAGGCATTGAACGATCTCCAAATCCTTGTAGGTGAACTAGGATATGGCCCACAATTCTCCATATTTTCTACAAAGAAACTAGAATTATAATCAAATACTCTGCTGAAATCTAATCATACTTTGTCTATGGAATTTCTCTGTTTTGGTTACTCTAAAAAAAAAGAAATTGGGCTTATTTGATATAACTTGTTTTTTATTAAACTATACAGGCTGAGAACAATCTTTCTATTCCTATCTAGAAATCTAGAAATCAAGCATATCTTATTGCTGTTGTTCCATCATTTCAGTTGATGATCCTACTTGTGGTTTTCTTGGCAAAGATATTGGAATGTTTGCCATTTCCTTCTCCCACTCATTTTACAGATGAGAAAACTGAGGTAAATAGTATTGAGACTTACTCAGGGTCACAGAGCTAGTAAGTGTCTGAACTTGAATTTGAACTCAGGGCTTCCTGACCCTAGGCCTGATGCTCTATTCGCTCACTGTGCCATCTAGATGCCTTAAGCATATCTATCTTTCCTAAAATTCAATTTAGGTCTTTAACTTCTTTCTAATATTTATTCTATTAAATTTATCTACATATGAAAGAAGCAGATTGAGGTGCTCAACTAGTATGGTTTGCTATATATTTATCCCTTTAATTAAATTAACATTATCTTCAAGTGCTTAAATATAATTCCAATTTAATGCAAATATATTGGAGATTTATATTATTCATTATCTATGGTACCTTTAGCATAAAATAGTTTCTCTGCTCATCTCTCTAAATCATATTTATGTTTATTATTTCCCAGTTTGAGATCATGATTTCTACTCTTGCTTTTTGGAATTCACCCGAAACAGGATAAATTCTGCTCCATCCCCTTATTTCTATTCTGAAGATATCCTAATGGTAAAAAGAAGAAATGGTCTGTTCCAGATGTACCAAACAACTGATACCCTCTTAATGACCACTTTTCCTCAAAACAAAGTCTCTAAGAGGTTGCACAATACCCAACAATGTAAGAAATCTGGGAATAGCAGCCCTGACCCTATCTGTTTCCCTGATGATTTTATGTCTTTGTGTGTTCATCTCTCCTTTATCTAGTTCAAATAAGAATGAAGATATGAGATAGCCATTCCCATTATCCCTTCCTCTAGCTGTTATAATCTTATTTTATCACACTACAATTATCCAAAATAGAAACTGGAAATCTCTCCTGTACTCTTTAAGCCATTTGATAGTGGCTAAGCACTTCTATCACCATCAATTCATAGGATTTATAACAGGAAGGGACCTTAAAGATCATCCAGTCCAATTCCTTCATTTTAAAGGCAAGAAACTTGAGGCCCAAAGAAAGTAAACAATTTGTCCAAAGTCCCTAAAAATTATTATATTCTAGTTTGTAGAAATTGTTCTGCATATATGTGATTACAAATGTGGAAAATGCTCCTGACTCCTTATGAAAGGTTGATATGAAGGCAATTCCAATTATATTATATGCTACCAAATCCTACAGATAGTTGGAAAAAATATAAAATGAATTCTATCTATAAATAGGCATAATTCACTTACTCATTAAAATAGTTTTTTCCTTTTTCCTTTTCTTCTTTCTCTTTCCTCTTTCTACCTCATTCTTTCTCCTTTCTTCTTTCTTTCCTTTGCTCTTTGTTGCTTTCTTTTTTTCTTTCTGTCCTCTTTCTTTCAGGTTGGATCTAACACAACTTTCCTTCTTTCTTCCATCTTTTTTTTCTCCATTTCCTCTCTTTCCTTTTCTCTTTCTTTCTCCCTTCTTCCCTCTCTACTTTCTTCCTTTCTTTCTTTCTGACTGAACTAAAAGTGCACTAACACCTCAAGAGCCTGATCCTACTATGAATTTACACATAAGGTTTGGATCATGATCAGGGCCCTCCACTTTTCAGAGCAGGGGATGTGGAAGGATTGAGAAAAGCCACACTATATTGGTCTCTGATTTAGTAAGGATATCTGATTAGCTTAGCACACTGCAGCTTATGTCTACTGAGCCCAAACAATCCATCAGCGAGACTCAGCTTCTCCAGTAGCAGGGATTATAGAGATGTACCACCACACCAAGCCAAAAGTATATTTTCCAGAGAAAGCAATATTAGAGACACATTTCTTGTCATATTCTAATAATTTCTATTAATTCTTATCCTACTCTATTAGGTTTCATTTTTTCTGTATATGTATTATTTTCTCTACATTATTATCATGCAAAACATATTTCCATAGTGTTCATTTATGTGAGTAAGCTTATAAAACCAAAACCTCCAAACATAAGCCCAAATAAACAAGTGAAAAACCATATGCTTACATCTGCATTCTGACTCTAACAATTCTTTCCTAAATGATAGCATTCTTTGTCAAAAGTCCCTCAGAATTGTCCTGGATGATAGTATTGCCAATAATAGCTGAGTCTGTCACTGAATCACACCACAATATTGCTTTTACTGTGTACTGTGTTTTCCTGGTTCTGCTTATTCACTCTGCATCAGTTCATGGAGGTCTCTCCAGTTCTCTCTGAAATCATCCTGTCATCATTCCTTATAGTTCAATAGTATTCCATCACCATTGTATACAAGATTTCATTTTAAAAGAAAAGATGTTTTATGCTTAACCAGCATCAGGCACTCCTTTTTTAACAACACAACCATAGTGGTTGTATAAATCTACTCCACTGGGCAAAAATACAGAAGAGCTAAGGATCAAAGTTTCTAAGATTCTAGGTTCTAAGAGAGTGGCAGCTCTTTGATCCCTCAGTTCCTTCTTTCTATAGGGAAGTATGGGCTGGCTCTCTATGAAGTATAGGAGCTATGGTAGATTTACTGAGTCAGAATCAGCTCTCACCTCCTCAACTCTAAAAAACCTTGACCCTTCCTTAACTTTTGTTTTAGTGTGCCTTTGTTCCATGATTAAATCATAGACATGACCCTGTGATTCAAAGAGTCTTGGCCTTTAGGATAAAATGCAAATTTTATTTAGCATTTAAAACTATTTACAACCTGGCCCCAATGACTTCCTCCAGCTTATTTATGCCTTCAGAAACAACCAAACAGGTTAACATATTTCATTGCCTTTTACACAGGCTCTCCACATTTAGAATGCTCTACTTCTTTATCTACACCTCTTGGAAACTCCTGACCCCTCTAGATTGACCTCAAACACTCCCTCCTTCATTAAACCTTTTTGGATTCCACTGGCTGTTAGTCTTCTTCCC
This sequence comes from Monodelphis domestica, assembly GCF_027887165.1. Taxonomy (NCBI): domain Eukaryota; kingdom Metazoa; phylum Chordata; class Mammalia; order Didelphimorphia; family Didelphidae; genus Monodelphis; species Monodelphis domestica. The sequence continues at coordinate 535,312,245 of NC_077229.1, forward strand.
CATATCACTTTATATTTATCCTATTCGTGTCCTGTATATAACAGCAGAGTGATAATGTATATACAACATGTACTGAAGATAAAGATCTTCCAAGTTCAAGACAGTTTCCACTTCCAAGTTTCCAAGAAATTACAGGTTCTACCTCTGATCCATTCTGGTTGTGTATCCCTGGGCAAATCACTTAGTCTTTCAATTCTCTAGGCAACTCTAAGATTATAAATTAGAAGAAAGGGTATCAACCTCTATTCTTTTTTTTTTCTCCATAAAATTCATTTTGACCTCTATTCTTAAAGAGTGCCTTCATCCAGGAATTCACTATAGCAAAAAAAAATTAAAATTAAAATAAAAAATCACGTTTACCCCATATCCTATCCCTATTTATTTACCTGTGAATAAATTGTATCTCCATCCCCACAGTAAGTTCTATATATTTCGCGTCACTTCCTCTCTGTTCTGTTTTTGTATCTCCTACGCCCAACATGGTGCCTGACACATAGTAGGACCTGAAGAAATTCTAATTTATGAATTAACTGATTGACTAATGACAGAGTAATGGAATCTATTTTCCACCTAATAGAAAAAATACATTTAACTACATCCAGTATTTCCTCTTGGCATCGAATCAATAAAGCAATAAAACAATACCTAATAGCAACAAAACAATGTATAATAAACCACCTGCTCCTGAGTTTTGCTATCAAAACTTCTCCAGGAATTGAGAATGCCCCAGAGAGGACAAAGGATTGTTCTTAACCCAACAGCTATAGGAAATAGTTCAATTTGCTTAACCTGCATAACTATATCCTCTACAAATGTGCAAAAAAATAGATAATACAACAGTTCTCACTCGATGTTCTCTCACACAACCTCAGGCTAAGTCTTGGGAATTCTGGACCTAGGGCCTCTCTCAGTACAAAGCATAGATTCAGAATCTGGTGTGAGCTGGAACTCCCATTAGTAGGAAACTCTGACTCATGCTATGGGCAAGGAAGGGTGAAGGCTTATTGGCAGATCCTGAAAAGGGGCTGCAGCACTATTTTCCTCTCTTGCCTTCAAGCTTCAGACCCTTACAACAAAGCATCTCTCTCCTACAGTAAAGCCTTGTTATTTCTGTTGTCACTCTCTTACTGTATGAAACCCCAAGGTTGGGGAGGAAGGCAAAAACAGAAATGTACTACATCCTACACCCACAGAAAAATTTGTGGCATTTTTCAAGTACACAGAATACATATGGACATCTGTGAATGTACATCATCATCATAAGCCTCATCATTTAGCAAATACACAGCTGTAGATGATCATCACAACTATGAAGTATAACAGACATGTAGGGGTACCTCATGAAAAGTATTATCTCTATGATTAAATGCAACATTATCATACCCAACCAACACAAGACTTAGTTTAATATATTTTGGACACAGTAAACAAATATATAGATTGTATGTAGAAGTATTTTGAATATGCAAAAAAGAAAAAATATATGCAAATCATGGCATACTGCAAAGTAGCAAAATCCAGTAGAGCAGCACATTGTATAGAAAATACACAGGGTATATGCAATGTATGACTGACTGTACATTCCTCCTTTCTTCCTGCTCACAAGGGATCCAACTAATTCTTCAGTTGGTATTCTAGTGCACTATATTTTGGGGGCCACTACTATTCCCTGGGATTATTTCATAGAAAGGTAATTTGCCTGATCTTTCACCTTTCATCTTTAACATGAGCCAGCTTTCTGTAAACCCTCTGTCTTGTGTGTGTATGCACATTTAAGTCATGTTCAATAATATTCTTAACAGAAGTCTAGACTATCTTGCCAGTGAACTCAGCATTATTCCATTATTTGTTTCTTACAGAAATGAGTCCATTGATGACATTGGATGACCATTCAGCCAATCTTTCAGACTGGTTTAGTGTCTCTACATCTTTTACAAAGCATAAGGCAATGAGTGTAAAAAATAGACTCGAATACAGGACTACAATCCCCACAAGCCTTTGCTTCACTTCCCCCAAAATGCTTTGTAATCTCACGGGAATTCTGAGGTGGGCCGAGATCGAGGAAGGATTTAAGCTGGTGGCAAAGGTTTTGGGCTTCTTTTTTTGGACTTCTGTTTTGGAGCAGAGGCGTCTCTTCCATGATGTGAGGTTATTTTGTTTAGGCCTCTGGCCTAGGCACATGTTTCTTACTTGTATATTCTTTAATCCTTAATAAACCTCTAAAAAACATAATACTCCTTGCAGAGAGAAACTAATTTCTACCTGCCTCAGTCTCCCCATATTCCTACATTTTAATCTTTACATGAGCAAATGTAGTTCTCCTCCAAATGTTAGCATGAGCAATATAAAGTCTTTCTTCCTGGTTGCATGCTCCAAAAGCCACATGTTGATTCCACTGAGATATTTTCTCAAGCCTCAAGGTTCCCAGTTAATTCCATTGTGAACAATTGAAACCCTCAAGCCACAGGTCTCTCTGCTGGTGCTAAGAGGTCATTCTAGACTTGTTTCTTTCTAAAGCCAATGCTTCTTTAAATTAATTGCCTTCAAAGACTATCTTTATGAAAGTGAATTCTGATAAGAAAGCAGTACATAGAGAAATACTTCTTTCATTTTGCAGCTGAAGAAGCTCTCTTGTTCCTCGTTGTATATGACTGTATATTAGATGAAATGTTCAGTACAACTAGAATGTTTATTATGTACATACTGAAACCAAAAAAAAAAATCAATGCACATAAACTCTAAAGGCTTGCTGGTACTTATATTCTTCAAGTATGTGCAGCATGAGTTGGCAGTACTTTCCTTGAATACATCAAACATGTCTCACACTTTTTACAGGCATTTGCTGACACTTGATGGCAGTAATTTTTTTTTGCTTTAGCACCAGTATCTTCTCTTTTCCCAAATGTGCACAGTCTTTATGGAGAGCTGTCATTTCAATAGATGAAAATATCTTAGGTAATATAAACTATTTCCTGGTATTATATGTGTGTGATCAGTTATAGACTGATAAAGCATTCCATTATATAGCTTCAACTTCTGCCATTGTTTCGACAGTAAGGTGTCATTTGTTTGAGACCCCAAGGAACATTTATTTAATTCTTTAATTATATCATTCTTCTTCATGAAGCTTCTACCAGGAATGGCCATCCAGACAACTGAGGCAAAGTAGGAAATAATTAACATAAAATAAGGCAATAGAATTTAGACAGGTAATAAAAGGCTTCCTGTAGTAGATGGGATTTTAGTTGGAACTTAAAAGGAAGCCAAGGACTCCAATTTGTGTTTTGAACAATAAATTTCATTCTCAGTAAATCTGTAACAAATACAATCAGTTTCTGGTAACTATCTCTCTTGGAACATGATTGCACTAGAGCCTCCCTAAATCAACACTGTACACACCTGAGGCAGTTAACCAAATCTTTAAAATTTCTCTACATAATAATTTCCAAATGATGTTAAAGGGATCAAACTCTGTTGGCCTTTCTTACTGTTCTGGTTTCTAGGGATTTTGTGGTGTTGTTGTTCCTCACAATAACTCAAATAACAAGATACTTTAGGAGAAAATGAGAATTGTTTTACATAAGTTAATGCCTCAATACTCATAGTATGCAGAATTTTTTAATAACTACGTCATACCTGATCCATTAAAATAATGACTTTTTATCTTATTTTATTTTATTAGTCAATTTAGAACATTATTCCTTGATTACAAGAATAATATTCTTTCCCTCCCCTCCCCTCACCCCTTCCTGTAGCCAACGTGCAATTCCACTGGGTTTCACATGTGTCCTTGATCAGAAACTATTTCCATGTTGTTGGTATTTGCAGTAGGGTGATACTTTAGAGCCTACATCCTCAATCATATCCCCCTCGACCCATGTAAACAAGCAGTTGTTTTTCTCCTGTGTTTCTGCTCCCACAATTCTTTCTCTGGATGTGGATAGCGTTCTTTCTCATAAGTCCCTCAGAATTGTCCTGGGTCATTGCATTGTCACTAATGGAGAAGTCCATTACATTCAATTGTACCACAGTGTATCAGTCCCTGTGTACAATGTTCTCCTGGCTCTGCTCCTCTCACTCTGCATCAATTCCTGGAGGTTGTTCGTGGAATTCCTCCACTTTATTATTCCTTTAAGCACAACAGTATTCCATCACCAACATATACCACAATTTGTTCAGCCATTCCCCAACTGAAGGGCATCCTCTCATTTTCCAATTTTTTTTGCCACCACAAAGACCACAGCTATGAATATTTTTGTGCAAGTCCTTTTCCTTATTATCTCTTTGGGGTACAAACCCAGCAGTGCTATGGCTGAATCAAAGGGCAGACAGTCTTTTATTGCCCTTTGGGCATAGTTCCAAATTGCCCTCCAGAATGGTTGGATCAATTCACAACTCCACCAGCAATGCATGAATATCCCAACTTTGCCATATCCCCTCCAGCATTCATTACTTTCCTTTGCTGACTGACTTTCTTGATATAGGGGGTCTGTGGCTCTGCAAAAGAAGTATCTTATATAAAGCCCAAGTTGATCATATTTCAAGTTTGTAAAAAATCACTCATTGAAAAAGGGAAGAATAACATTGTGTGATAATTGCTTTTGTAGGTATTCCATACATTCTCATTAAGAATGCATATTATGAAGAATGATATTCATGGTTTATCATAACTAAAAATGATAGGATAAAGTTGGTTATTCCAAAAGACATATTGATAGTGATGTGAAAGTACTCAACATTATCTTAATTTCCCTAAATTAATTCAAATTAAGCACTTTTTAGGTCTCAGTTGGCCCAGAGAAATAAGGTACAAAATTTAGATAAGATATGGTCCCTGTCTTCAGGGACCTTATGATCTATTATTATCCATATAAGAATATTAAACTTGGTTTTCTAAATGGTTCCCTACAGAAATCCCCCAAATATATATACATACACATATATGTATATATGTACACACATACACCTTACACTTATATAGCACTTTATTTCCAGGAACCCAATTCACTTTGAAGAGATTCTCAAATACCCAAGAACATCTTGGTAAGGGCATCAGGACCTAATGGGTTGAGTTCCCATCATCCTATTATACGTCTATGCAGATCTTTCAGTGTCTTGTAGAGTTTTTACCATCAAGTTCAGGAAGGACAAAATAGCACAGAGACAAAGATACAAAAAGAGTTCCTCATCTTATGTTTCAAAGAGGACCAATGATATCACAGAGATATGATTTGACTTGTGAATAAATTGGGCTTAAGTGAGGCAGAATTTCACAAAGTCATCAGTGTCTTTTTCTCTTCTAAAGTCATAAAAGTCCAGTAGCAGGACAAAAGTCAGGATGACTGGTGATAGTCTGGTATGTAGAAAACTTGGCATTTTCACCTTTGATGTCTGATCAAGCTCTAAACACTGCACAGCACATGCTTTAGTCATCTCCCTGGCCATGGATCAAATTTTTCTCATCTGATCATTCCACCAGAAGAGGTTTTCACATGGCTTGAGTCACCCTGACTCACTAATGTTTTGAGAACTGTTGGATACCCTCAACCTGGTTTAGCTCGAGGTGGTTTTATGAGGATGTGGCTCCTACTCATATTACAGCTTCTTGGAGCCACAGGTGAGAAAGTGAAAGCTGGATGCCAAAGGTAGATGAGCGCTTACAAAACCCTCTCCCCAGAGGTGCTAGTCCTCCCTGGATACCCCATATACTAGATGAGTAAATCACTTATACTGATGCCTTTCTACATTTTTAAACAAAATACTATAGTGAAAAAGGAAGTTTTCAAAATGGAAGGTTTCTCAAGTTCACTTTGAAAAAAGGAAATGAGCATAAAACATCCTGTTAATTCAACTGTCTTTCCTTGATGCTTAAAAACATCTTTCTTAGTCTTTAACCAAAACTTTTTTGAATAACTGAACTGTTAGTACTCATACTCTTCAAATATACAAGTGAGAGAAAATGAATAGAGATAGAATATGACTGGCTTATTTTCTCTAAGGACAGCCTGTCTACTTTATCTCCATCAGCTAACATTTCTGACTTGTCATCTATTTAGCATCCTTTTTCCCTATAACCTTTCCTTTGCCACTCTTGAGATGTGCCTAAACTTATTCCTTATTGAATTAACTTGCTGAGGATTAAATTGACTCTATAGAATCCCTTGCAGCCTCAACCCCTTCAGTTTACTGACCTTTAATTCAGAATTACAGTTCTCCATTATGAACACCGCAAAGATTTCTTTTTCACATTTCAAAAAATATAGGGATGAGCAACTCTTAGAGTTGCTCTAAGTTGCTTAGAGTCTCTAAATTGATTTCTTTAACTCAAATGTTAAAATCAGCTTTGGTGGTGAGAGTAGCTGTTGTTTCAAATCACAGAAAAATCAAACCAGGTTCTTTATCCCAAAGGTTGACATTTTCCAAAAAATAAGGCTTAAATAGCACTCATAGGACATGGGTTCTATACTTTAGTTAGGAGAACTGGGACAAAACTGGGCCTCTGTATTTGTTTACAATGAAGAGAACCACTTATCCTTACGAAATAAGTTGTCCTGAACTCAGATTGCCTGCTGAGTTGATTCATAGTTGCTGAAGAGACACAAGTCAACAAGAAAATTTGGGTTCTGACATGAAAGAAAATATTCTCAGCCACACACATGCATGAAAGCTGATGAAACACATGCTTAATAGCTGAAGCTGTGATAGCCATGTATTTTTCTCTAAAAAGAAGGGGGAAATGTGTAGTTATTACATAAAACCTATAAGTCTAGGAAAGATTGTCAAGGGAACAAAGGAGTTTATGTAACTTGGGTATCATCAGTGACTAAAACCTTGGAACAATAAAAATGTGCTAACGTTGTAACAATTCCAAAACCCATCTGATTTGAGAAAGTCTATCTCCCTTGGCAACAGGCTCTCTGTTCTCTGTCCCTGTCTCACTACTTTCTACCCTTTTCTGGAAACATCCATGCCTCCCATCTATACATAGACCTGGGCCTTTCCAGAATATCCCTGATTGAGACATTAGAGATAGGAAACCAGTTTATATGTACCCAAGCAGGGTCCTTTCCCCTTCCCTGCACCACCTGGCTTTCATTCTTCAACTTGGACCAGGCTAGTTCCATCACTTTCCTGATCCTGGTTTGGAGACCTGGGTCTCTTCCTTGATGAAAAAGGGACAGTACCTACTCTTAATCATTCTTTGTTGTCTTTGTCTCACCTCTACTTCCTTTTCCTTAGAATCCTTCTTTTTCCTTTCAAATAAGCTAAAGTAGCATTGTTGGCATGAAGCCCGACCTGATCCTCCAAATGCTAGTGCCTTCACTCCCAAACTACTTTGAATTTTGTATTTATTCACTTTATATTTTTGCTGTCTATATTCTTATTGGTTTTGTCTTCTTTAATAGATATAAGTTCATTGTGGGAAAGATTTTTTTAATTCTTTGAATTTGTATCCCCAGCTCTTATCACAGTGCCTGGCTTCTTTTAAATCCCAATTAAAATTCCATTTTCTATAGGAAGCCTTCCCGAACCCCTTTTAATTCCAGTGTCTTCCCTCTTTTAATTATTTCCTTTTTATCCTGTATGTAGTTCATTTTGTATACATTTGTTTGCATGTTATCTCCACTTTAGATTATAAACTCCTTGAGGTCAGGGATTGTCTTTTCCTTCTTTTTATATCCCCAATGTTTAGCTGAGTACTTGGCACATAGCAGGCACTTAAAAATAATATTTATTGATTGATTGTCTTGAGTATTAGAAAGCACTTAATAAATACTTGTTTACTGTTGATTGGTCAATTGTCTTTGCTCGTACCATTTCTGCCCCTTCAGGTCTCCCTAAACCACTCCTTGTGTGTAAAGCAGGAACAAGTACCACAAACTAAACCTGAAATAAGAAATGAAAAAAGAACTCAGCTGAATGTACATGTTTGAAGCTGGAGACAGAGAGAAGCTACTGTCTCTTGGTGGATGACAAAAACCCTGGAATATTGCCCCTAAGATTCTGGGCAACTTGAACAAACTTTCTGGGAATGGCACTTCCAGGAAAAGGAAAGTGTTCATCTGATAGTTTCCTATTCCTATTCACTATTTTTGGGACTAGAGTTAATTGTTTCTTCATATTAGGTCTAAAATAGCCTGATGCCTGGAACTGAGATTCCAAGGATGACCTCTATAGCAACAATATGGAAAATGGGCTAAAAGAACTCTTAAAACCTATTTCCTCTAAACCTTTCCAAATATCATGAGAGAATGTGAGATCTGGAAAGGATAACCTAATATACTCCTATTCGCAGAAGAAAAAATGAAGGGAATTCACAGGTGGCCAGAGCTAAAGGGGACAGTAGAGAAGTGTGTTGTTAGGTCAAACTCTTTTGAATAATCCTGACCTAAAAACATATACAAAAGCAATCAAGTGGATGAAGGATGCAAATTGTCCAGACTAGGATTTCTATTTGGATAAATTACTTATAGAGTTCATTCATCAAAATACATATATTGTACTGAAACTGGGCAGTGAGCAAGGCCTGGAGTTGAGGAGGAGGAGGCTGGATTGCCTTTGGAAATTACTCAATAATTTTAGTAAACTGGAGCTTCCCAGTTTTTTTATAGTACTATTATTCCAAATGTGTTAGATGACTGTGAGTCATAGAATTCTACAATTTCTAGGGAGGTAACGCAACAGATAAGAGAGTCCAACCTGTAATCAGGAAGACCCAAGTTCAAATCCAGCCAAATCTGATCTCAGGCACTTCCTAGTTGTGTGAACCTGGGCAAGCCATTTAATCTTGTTTACCCCAGTTTCTTCATCTGTAAAAGGAACTGGGGAAAGAAATGGCAAACCACTCCCATATCATTGCAAAAATTAAAAAAAACAAAACAAAACCCCAACAGGGGTCATGAAGAGTCAGACACAACTGAACGACAAATGACATGACTAGAGGTATATGCCAAAGATATCAGAGAAAGAAAAAATGGCATAAATATGCAAAATTGTGGATAACAATTCTTTTTGTAGTGTTATATATAACTAGAAATAATGGGGAATGTATTAATAAAATGTGGTTTATGGATTGTTGGGATGCTATTATTCTGACAGAAATAACAGAAACAATTTCAGAGAAATCTGGGAAGACATGATGAACTGAAGCAAAACAAAATGAATAGAACCAAGAGAATAATTGATAAAACATCATTATAAAGACAAACAGCTTTTAAAGACTTAAGGACTATACAGTGTCCAACAACTATTTCAGATGATAAAGAATGTTATCCACTCTTTGAATGGAAAGATAATGGACTCACTGTGCAGATTGGGACAAAGATTAGATTTTTTAATATGGTCCTGATAATTTGTTTTGCTTGTCTATTCTTATATTGTAAAAAATAGACTCGAATACAGGACTACAATCCCCACAAGCCTTTGCTCCACTTCCCCAAAATGCTTTGTAATCTCACGGAAATTCTCAGGTGGGCCGAGATTGAGAAGGTATTTAACCTGGTGGCAAAGGTTTTTGGGGCTCTTTTTGGACTTCCCTTTTGGAGCAGACGTGGCTCTTTCCATAATGTAGGTGAGGTCTTGTCTAGGCCTCTGGCCTAGGCACGTTTTCCTTATCCTGTATTTTCTTTAATCCTTAATCCTTAATAAACCTCTAAAAAATATAATACTCCTTGCAGAGAGAAACTAATTTCTACCTGCCTCAGTCTCCCCTAAATTTTAATCTTTACAATATATTACAAGGATTTTGCTTTTTTTTTCAAAAGGGGGAGTAAGGAAGAGAAAGAAATACTTGCTAATCAAAAATAAATTAAGTTTAATAAAAAAATTTGTTTTAACCCTATAATGTCTGAAGAATAGAGGTGAGATCATGAGAGGCATAGGACAATGGACACTGGAGAGCAACAGTGAATCTTAGTAGGCTGTATCACATTATAATTCCAAAGGAGAAGCAATTTAAAGATATCATTATACAAAGGTTCAATCAAAAAAATTACCAAGTGTCACAACCTGGCAGCTTAGTAGCTTCTAGTGATAGTTATTCCCACTGGCTCCCACTACACTGTCACAAGATTCCACTCCACTACAGGTCCACTCTACTCTAATCCTGCCTCCCTCTCTTTCCTTAGAAGAGGACAAGTGCTATCAAAGTGCTCAACACTATACCAAACTGGAGCAAATTCCCATCTAGGACAAAGTTCTGCTCATCCTCAAAATCAGTTCTGCTCTTGCTCATCTTAGCTAAAACACATTGTACTAAGTGCACCATTGGGGCACTATTTTGTAGATGAAGGCTGGCCTTAAATCACGAAAACCTGACTCAAGTTCTTCCTCCAATGCATATTAGCTATGTGATCATTGCAAAATTACTTAACCTCTTAATTGCCCAGACTTCTATCTAAGACTATTTCAGTTGCAGAGGGTTTGTATTATTGAACAAAGTTTCCATAACAGCAACTCTCTACATTGATGAAATGACCAATCTAGGAGAAAATAAGGGACCATTGCTTTAAGCATTTGCTGATTCTTTCATGAAACCTCTTTTAAGTCTGAAATTGTTATAATTAAATAAAATGTCCTGGTTTTTTTTTTTCAAAATTAATAATGGCTTAGATAGGAGCTTTTTAAAAAGAATAATGACATTAAAAGAAGGATTTTTAACATTTGGTCATAACTTTTCATGTGTTTATTTTACTTTTTTTAAATAGATAATAAATTTATATAACCATCATTTACCTTAATAATATGAAAGGTTTAGAGATTTGGAGGGTTTTTTCTCCTCTTAGGGAAGAAGAATGAGTCTGGGGAAAGGTGTAAATCCTTCCAGACTATGTCTATGCTAACTGGTAAGAGAGATTACAATCTATTTTTCAAAAACATGAACCATCCATCAACGTAATAAGATATTGAATTGGTCAGTAGAGGTTAAAAAAGAAAAAAAGAAATCCTCCAATTAATGTCACCTTGGGCTATCAATTCATGTTAAAGAACAATTGAAAAGTAAAGAGACAAAAAAGAAGTGGAATTCATGTCCACTAAAATGGACTCATGTCAAAGATTCTCATAGTGAATCCATTATTATAGTTCATCTTTAATTAAATTAAAAATTAAATAAAAAATTAAAACCCTAATTCCATGTGGCTCAGATTAAATTTTTTTGAGTGTGTATATTTGTTTTAACTCAAATTAAAAATCTGTACCACTTCCACATAACTAATAGAAACTACCAGGTTCTAGATATACAAATACTTTCCAAAGCTGGATTGACAATTGAGGTTGAGTAACTCCAAGAAGAAACGGAGAAGGCTTCACCTTCATTAAGGTTTTTCATTCAACAAATATTTCTTCAGTATCTCCTGTGCTTAAAGCATTGTGTTTAACATCAATACTATTATTAATCCACCAAGATTTCTGTGGGAACTAACCACAAACAATGGTGATCTTCACCAAGACTTTTGAAGAAATTATTGAACAGCTTTGGAAATGCAATTAAAACACTAGAGAAGCTAATACATTAGAAACACATAAAAATATACATGTGCATGTACATATATGTATTGTAGGTGCATATACACATATATGCATGCCAGCTTTTCAATACCTAGAACTCAACATGATATTAAAAATGTTGTCTGACCAGGTCATATTCTCTAACTCTCAATGCTATGCGTATCCCAGGAATATGCATAATCAAGATCCTGAGCTGTTAAAGATAAAATTTTCGGTTAGTCTCTATCTCCATTAAGTCTTCTAGTTCTCTCTCTCTCTCTCTCTCTCTCTCTCTCTCTCTCTCTCTCTCTCTCTCTCTCTCTCTCTCTCTCAAATATATATATATATATATATATATATATATATATATATATGTATATATATGCATATATGCTTGTCTGTTCCAGCTGGCACCTCTTAATTCACTTTCCTTCATTTAACATAGTTGGTATGCTTATCTAATCCACAAATGGAATAGATCTGAGAGGAATAAATCACACATTAGATGACATAATCAAAACCCAAAGAGATCTTGATGGATGGAAATGTTTTTTGGAAAACAGAAAGATGAAATTTAATCGGGATCAATGTAAAGTCTTATACTTAAAGTCAAGAAAATCAGTTCTACAAGTACAAAATGGAAGAGAAATGTCTAGATAATAGTTATTTGAAAAAGATATGAAAAGACTTAGTGGACTACAAGCCCCACCTTAACTAATATGTATAATATGGCAGCCCAGAAAGCCAGTAAGATCTCAGGCCTCTTAGAAATTCATAGCATTGAAGGTTAAAAAAATATATTCTTCTCTGGTCAGACAACATTTTAAATATTATGTTGAATTCTGGGTATTGAAAAGCTGGGTATTGAAAAAAATATATACAAATAGTAAAACATCTTGAGTTCATGCCATGTGGGGATTGATTGAAGGAACAAGGGAGTTATAATTTGTCACATGACATTTGGAAGGTTGTCACATTAAAAAAAAAAAAAGAAAGATTAAATTTATTCTCCTTGGTCTTAGAGTATGAAATTCAAGTCATTGAGGACAAATTTTCAGCTGAAATAAGGAAAAATTTCTAAATGGTCAGAGCTATCCCAAAGTGAATGGGGAGGTGATGGATTGATTCTCCATCACAAGATATTGAAAGAAAAGCAATTGACAAACACTGACAAAAATCAATTTGTCAGATATGTTGTATTATTTAGTATGTATGTATCTTATTTAGGATTATACTAGATAGGCTAAAAACCTAACCCTTCCAACTAACATTTTCTGATTATCTAGCAGGCATCTAAAGACCATATCAACCAATTTAGCAGAGGCTCATCCCCAGAAGTTTTGCTGAAAGGGGTTGAATATTTTTAGCCACAACAAAACATGAAGACTCTCTACTAATGTGTGATGGGTTACAATCTATGTTAATGGAAAGAGTACTCACCCAAAGAAGTATATAAATCAACATTCATACCAGCAAATTAAAGCTATCAATGCTCAGAAGCAATGGGCTCAGTAGAAAAGTGACATTTTATATACTATGGTCATATAATCAATAATTTTATTAGTAGTACTTTTACTGTTTTTTCTTCCAAACCTTTTAGTTTTGTGCTTCTATTTAGGGGATAGGAAGAGGAAAGAAGCACTCAAATAGCATGTACTATAGCTAAGTGCTAAGTACTTTACAAATATTAATTCATTTAATCTTCATGACAATCCTACAAGATAGGTGCTATTATTTTTCCCACTTTACAGTTGAGAAAACTGAAGTGAATGGGGTAGGTGAATTTCCACACAGCTACTAAGTGGTTGGGTCAAATTTGAACCCAATTCTTCTGGCTCCAGGCCCAGTGCTCTGTCCACTGGGCCACCAGCTGTTCAGATGCCTATTGGTTCTCTTATAACCTCTACTTATTCTTCAATTTAAATTTGTTATTGATTAATCTTTGTCCAACCTCATTTGTTCTTTTATTTGCCACTTCCATTGATTTTTTGTAATCTTCAGATGTCATTTTTTACTTTCCTTAATTGTTCTTCCATTTATTCATTTGTTTTAATTTATTTAAGGTGTTTAAAAGATTATTTTAATATATTCACACTATTCAATCTAAACTTAAATATATATGCATACATGTGTATATATATGTATGTGTATACACAAAAACATACTCACATGCATTTGTGTGTATAAAATAAATATGGGGACACTGCTTCTGGGACCCTTTTGATAACATATACTCAAAGTACCCTGGAAAGACTTTGGAGCATATATAAACATTTTGTAACTGGTTCTGGTCAGCTAACCATGTGGTAGACATCAGCCTCTTTGATTGGCTGAAAATGTCTTAGCATAATTGGGAACACCCTCAAAAAGCCTCAGTTGGCCTTGGCCTTTTCTGGGTGTCTGTCTCTGCTCTTGGTTTGACTCCTTCAGTAATGGGATTCTGGGAAAAATGCTTTAAGGCAAAAGTCATTGCTTGTCCTTTCCTGCTGAGATTGGCATGTGGCTCCATGATTTAACAAGTTTAGGTTCTTTACTTGCTTAAGCATTTATCCTTTCCTCAATCTCCAGACTTACAAAGTCACAGTGCCACCCAATTCCTTCATCTAAAGCATAAGAATAAAAATGAAGTCCCAAGGCTTCAGAATTGTTTCTCCCTAGTATAGTCATCAAAAGAATCAAACCAAGAACAGAAATTTATCAAGAGAGAAGCCTAAGTCTGACTAAGGATCTTTGAAGGCATCCTGTTCTACAGCTATAATAGGAAGCTAAGGATATGAGGACCATGCACGATTAGCTGGGACTGAGAAAGAAAATGTGTTCCATATTTGGCCAGTCAAGATGGTGCTGACTGAGAGAACTGGAGGGAGAGGAGGGAGAGTTGGATGGGGTAGGAATGAACCCTCCTCTTAATGAGATTGAGAAAGAGAAAGACTTTCTAGTTCTGGCAAGATCTAAATAGACTGAGGGAATATGAAAGTCTCTTCCTCAAATAGCCATAGATAGGAGTTGGAGTAGAAAAGATCTTCTGCTCCTTGCCAGGAATAGGCAGGGTCAAGAAAGGTAGTAAAGACTTCTGCAGTCAGACTCAGAGAAGACCTTAGGAGGAAGAAATGTGTGTCTCTGACAGGCACAGAGAAAAGCTACGGGTAGAGGAAGCTTTTATCCCTCTTTAGGTATGAGAAGGATATAAAAGATCAAGTTTGAGGTTTTTAGCTTGAGTTAAGCACAGAGAAGGCAGAAAGCAAGGGAAGCTTTCAATCCTGGATGAGGAAAGAAAGAACTAGATGAATGGGTCAAATGACATCTTTTTTAAAATGAAATTCGAATGTCCCAAACATAAAGAAATTCTAATGTCACAAACATAAGGAAATTCTAATGTCACAAACATAAAGAAATTCTAATGTCACAAACATCTAAAAAAGACTCATGTACTGGAACAACCTCCAGGAATTGATGCAGAGTGAGAGGAGCAGAACCAGGAAAACACTGTACACAGAGACTGATACACTGTAGTACAATCGAATGTAATGGACTTCTCCATTAGTGGCAGTGTAGTGATCCTGAACAACTTGGAGGAACCTACAAGGAAAACCACTATCCACATCCAGAGGAAACACAGTGGGAGTAAAAACACAGAAGAAAAACAACTGCTTGAATACATGGATCGAAGGGATACGGTTGGGGATATAGACTCTAAATGAACATCCTGGTGCAAACAACAACATGGAAATAGGTTCTGATCAAGGACACAAGTAATACCCAATGAAATTGCGCATGGGTGAGTGAAGGGGAAGGAGGGAAATAATGTGATTATTGTAACCAAGGAATAATGTTCTAAATTGACTAAATAAATTAATTCAAATGGGAAAAAATAAAAATAAAAAAGACTCATGTACATTCATGTACATGGAAAGAATTCATTATCTAACTTGGATATTTAAGAGACATATGGAAGGAGGAAGCAAGAGCAAGTAACTGACAATGAATTTTAAAAATTGCAAAGACCAATGAGAATAACATTAGGAGCAATAAAGCTCAAAATGAGCTGAGGGTCAAGATTAATATGAAAAAAAAAAATTTAAGAGCTTTAAAAAACTGTGTTGGGACCAGAGGAAGATTAAATAAGAGAGAGGGCCACAATTCAGCTTTAATGGAATAATCATTCAACCAAGCAATTGACAAGCACTTATGAAGAGCCTACTGTATGCCAGTGCTTAATACTGAGGCATCAGTGACAAAAACAAAACACTCCCTACCCTCAGGAAGCTGACATTCTAACAGAGGATTCAACCAGCATATATGTATGTATGGAAGTATAAATATACGTGTGTATATATTTTATAGGTGTATATATATGTGCGTATGTATATGAGAGTGTGATACATATAAGATAGATATGAGGTAATCTTATAATAAACTGGAAAGGTCTCTAGTCCCCCATAAAGAAATTCCTTGAATGGTTTGGACCATTTGCACATCTTGGGATCATACCAAACCCTGAATCTTTTTCCATTTTTGTTTATAAGCAAAGCAACAAAGCTTGTACAACCTACAAAGCAATATTCTGATCTAGAAGACTATTTTTCAAAAGATGCCATTTGAGCTGAGTGTTTAAGGAAGCCGGGGATTCCAAGAGGCAAAGAGGAAGAGAAGGATATAGTATGAAGTTGTATAAAGTCACAAGAATTGGTAACAGAGCATCATGTGTGAAGAACAGCAAACAAGCCAGGACTGGACTCTAGAATATACAGAAAGTAATCAAGTATTAAAAAAAAATCAAAATGTAGGAAGGGGCTAGGTAGTAAAGACATTTATGTATCAAAGAGTTATATTTGCACTAGCGAAAATGGGGAACTTCTGGTGTTTATCACAAGGAAAGATCACATGACCTTTAGAATTACTGTGGCAGCTGTGTGGAGGACAGATTGAAACAGGGAGAGATTCAAGTCAGAGAAACTAACTATTGCAAAAATCCAAGTTAAATGAAATAAGGCTTTGAACTAAGATATGTGGAGAAAATGGGATATATACAGACATATTGAGGAAATAGAAACAGAAAGATCTGGCAATTGATTAGATTTATGAGATAAGTAAAAATGAGGAATCTACTAGGACAAATCTCTCTCTCAATCACAATAATGAAGTTTGAAGGGGCAAGCATTAGAGGGAAAGATGTATTGTTTTGTATATGTTAAATTGGAAAAGTTTCCAAGACCCCTTATTTTAAGTGTCTGGTGGGCAGATGGTGATAAAGGACTGAAACTCAGGAAAAAGACTATGGTTAGATTTGTAGATTTGTGAGTCATCTAAATAGAAAAGCTAATTGAACTCATGGGAACTAATGAGATAACTATATAGAGAAAAGAGAATAGAGCCTCAGACCAAACCTTGGGCTACACCCATAATTAGTTGACTCGAAATAGATAAAAATCCAAAAAAGGAGCCTGAGGAGGGGGTCAGACAGTTAGGAAGGGAAATGATAATAAAAGATGAATTTGAAGGTAGAATATACACCTCTCAAGTTATTTTGAATATTATATTTTGTAAAATGAAATAAACTTTTTAAAAATTATTATCTGGTTATTATTATAATAGCAAATTTTAAATATCGATTGAGTTTCAAAGATTCTAGAAAATTTTCACATTACTCCCTATAAGTCAGACAACCAAGTCCACTAGTTATACCATGAAGCAGATATTTCTCCTCATATTTAGATACCTTTGTATAGGGTAAGGTACCCACCTCCAAGGCACTTCTTACCTAACTCTGAGTCTTAGAATCCTACATTGCCTCCTACAAGGTTAAACTGGGGTACCACCTCCTACGTGAAATTTTTACTGAAACAACTTACTTATTAATGTTCTTTTACTCTGAAAGTTGTTTTGCATTGGTTTGTCTTACTCGCTTTTTTTTTCCTCTCTCCTCCCAACTCAGCAAAATGTAAGATGCTTAAATGCAGGAGCTGGGTTTTTTTTTCCCCCTTTATAGTCCTAGAGCATAGCACAGTATTTTCTACATTTTGTACTTTCCTTTCTTCTTCTCTCAAGTACATAATAGATGTCTAATAATTTTAAATTATAGTACAATGTACATATTTCTGAGTCAAGAAGTATTTTGTATAGACTTTCAATTCTGTAAAATTGTTTTGCTATTTGCCCTTTAAAAAAAGTCTAACTGCTTTTTGGCAGTTAAAGTATACTTACACTGTATCTCAGTTTCCCACTCCACTAATTAATGATAACATCTTTACCCTTACTACCACACACACACAAAAAAAAAAAACATTATGAAGTAATGACATAATACATATGAAGGTGTGTGGGCCTTTCTGGAAGAATGGGTTGTAATAATTAAGATATTGTGACTAGTATTAGTTAACCATATTACATTTGGCAGTCTGTCTCTAATTTTGCTAAAGTCTGTAGGCTAAAGAACTAAGGAACTGACTTCCTATCTATGTGTACTTGAAGAAATCACTTTGATTCTATATGCTCCAATATCCTCATCTAAAAAATGGTAAATAATACTAAATTATAGTAGAATATATAATGAAAGCTGGAAGTTATCTTAGAGATCCAATACCCTTATTCTCACATTTTATGAACAAGAAAATAAAGGGGGAAAGTCCCTTGCCCAAGGTCACACGAGTAGAAAGTATCATATTCAAAATTTCAATCTAGGTTCTTTAACAATGAGTTCTATGAAATACAACTAGCAAAAGAGATTGCCTATTAGCAGAACAGGCAAAATTACAGTCATATATTATGGGAAAAGTTGTTACATTATTGAATGAATTAACTTGGGTTTCTGTCACAGATATATAATTTGGCATTTTTTCCCATTTTTCTCCATATCTTATTTATTTGCTCCTTTCATAAAGCTATACAATAACCTACTATTGTTAATATTCCATGATAACTTTTGAGTTTCAATTGTTTTTATGAATATTCCACTTAATATTTGATTAATGGATTAATATATCATCTTGAAAAAAATAGTGAACAATTAAAGTTTTCAAATGGTTATATCTACTAAAACTTTTAGTAAATCTCGGTGATATATATTTAGTATATGGATATAATTGATAAATATTTGAGGCTACACTGAATAAGTTTACGGTCCACAGGCCACATGGAAGTTTAAATAATGGATTAGAAATTAGAAAGGTCTGCTCCTTACCATGCTCTTCACTGATTATGTAGCTTTACATGAGTCATTTAAGTCTACTCTCCTGCCTATAAAATTAGGCTAATAGAGCTCAATTCTTTCTGGCATGGCAGGAGTAGACACATTATGTGTTCTTTAATGGAGGAAACCCTATCTCTGCCAAACCTCTTAACTCTATGCTTATCCCAGGTTTATGACAGACCCACTTGCTGCTGAGCCCAAGCCAACACTGATACTTCTATGCACCCAAAGGACAAAGAGAACAGTGACTTATGTGGGGACTTTGTAGTCTTTTAGCTATCTCTTAGAAATGGTATGAAAAGAGATAGGCTTTGCAGGTAAATTTAATTAAATTCTTCTAGGGGAAAATTTTAAATATATCTTCCTACTTATCCTTCTTCTAGAAAACTCTCTGATTACATCTAAATATTAATACAAATATCTTTAATATACTCTTTTTATCTCTATTTTTGTTGGGTAAAAACAAGTTACAGTTGATAGTATTTGTCTCATCCCTCTCCATTCTATGAGAAGCTCCTTTAGGTCAGGGGGCATGCCTATGTGCCTACAAGAACATAGTAAAAAGCTTCCTCTTTTATGAGAATTCAATAAATGCTTTTTGAATGACTGACCAAATGCATTACACTCAAAGGTTTCCAATGATGTGCTTATCCCAGGTCCTTCTTCAAGCAACAATGCCTTTGCTTTTACTGAAGGCTACAGCCTGCTTTATATTTTCAGGGTTCTTGCCTCCAAGTTATAAAGACTCCTCCAGGTAATTCCCCCATTTGGCTTTGCTCTTCAATATTGTAGGCACAGGTAAAGGCGATAGGGACACGGAGCATTGGGTTTTCTGAGAATTTAGACCAGGATCATCTTCCTTCAACTCCCCTCATTTTATAGATGAAGAAAAGTGGGTTTCAGGAGAGAATGCCAATGATCTCAAAGTTTCTAAAACCTATGTTTATGCCAAGAAGCTATGTTTACAAAGAAGCTCCATAAGAAAATGAGAAAGCAATGGATATTTTCCGTCTGTCTAAATGCCAGAGGAAGGGTTGCATATTAAAACTCAGAGGCTGTGGTTCCCAGGAAAAACTGGAGTACATTAGATGACTTAGCATATTTCAAGTACTCATTTCCCTTGGGGGATGGGCACACCTAATGACAAGTGATGAGTGAATATGAACTGTCTTTCCAGCTGTTTTTGTATATATTTGTTAAAAGCCAAAGGAAGGATAAAAAACTCCTTTATTCATGATTTTTATATGGCTGCAACATTTTCACCTGCATTTGGCTCAGACAAGCTCTGAAAGGTCTTTGCAAAGCATTAATGGCTAGATGGGCAATTTCCCTTGCCAAGTTGGAAAAATGAGCATAGGGCCAGCTTATGAATGCTTGGCAGCACTGAGAAGGTAAATGATGTCCAAAGAATCTTGTTTTTGAAAAAGGAAACATTCTTTTGCAGCTAGTGCAATTAATTGCCTGTGAACCCTCTGACCCCCTCCCCATTTACATCTAGTGTCAACCTACTGTACAAATAAGGCCTCCATTGATATGAGAGGTTTTATTTACTGTATCAACAGTACAAATGAAAATTATATACAGTGGGATTATAGAAAAGTAATTAGAAAAAAATAGAAGCAAGAATCAGTTGTTAGACTGAGAAATGTGCATTCTTTTCCTCCAGTGAGACATCTTTGATATATTTTTCTGCCATAACCCATGTAACTGATCTTTTCACATCCATTCTTTTGATAGACTCTCAAGTTATTACTCCAAACCATACCTATTCTATTCATCAAAAGAGGAAGAGAAAAAGTTGAATTAATATTCTTCAGAGTTTTGACTTTCTGCTCAAATGATGTTTATTTTAAATGAATAACTATTAAACTTCCTGTCAAAATGGCGGCTTAGAGGCAGCAAAAGTTCAGACCTCTGAAAACCCTTCCTTACCAATCACAAACTGAATGCTCCTAGGGCACCAAAATTCAAACTGAACAAGAGGACACAGCCGGAGAACCCACATCCTGGACTCGGATCAAAAGGTAAGCCCCCCAAAAGCCAGAACCCTAGATCACTCGGATCTAAGGGGTAGGCAGAAGGAAGGTCCCCGGACCCATCCCCCCAACCCAGAGCACTGAGGCCAAGGCGGCAGCAGAAACCTCAGGGCTGGCAAAAGGGCCTCAGGGCTGGCTATTCTGAAGGACACACCTTGAAAGCAACCTGAACCAGTCTCAGGGACGCACAACACAGACAGCAGGGAAACAGAGAGAGACAGGAGGGGGGGAGAGCCTGTAGCCCCCCGGCTGGGTCCTTTCATCTGAGTCTCACCGAAGGTTCCTGCTTCAGGGAAAATCCAGCCCAACTCAGTTGAACCTAATCCCATCAGAAGCCCTCAGAACTTCTGAAAGAACAGAAACCTCAGGGCCGGCAAAGGGGCTGCTCTGAAGGGTGTACCTTGAAAGTAACCTGGGCCAGTCTCCGGGCACTCAACACAGACAGCAGCAGAGGTTTCTCCTTCAGGGAAAATCCAGTCTAACCCAGCTGAACTTAATCCTATCAGGAGCCCTCAGAGCTCAGGGAGGCCAGGACCCCTCCCCCATTAGAGTACAGGGTCTTCTGAAAGAACAGAAACCTCAGGGCCAGCAAAGGCACTGAGGTACCTTGCAGACAGTGCTGTGTCAGGCTCAGAGCATGGAAGTAAGGCAGCGGAGAAGCAACTGGAGGGAACTGAGAGCAGTAATACCCGAAACGCCGGCAGGCAGGGGAGAGCAGAGCCTGGGCTTCCCCGGGAAGACAGAGCAGCTGAGGAGAACAGAAAATTTGCCTGGCTAAAGCCTCGGACCATCAGAGGGATACACAAAGAGCCAGTCCTCCTCACTCAGATAGAGATGGCAAACAGTACAGAAGTGCAAAAGCCTACAAACACCAAGAAAAGCAAACAGAAGGGGAAGACTTTAGACACATTTTATGGAGCAAAAATACAAAATACAGAAGAGATAGAAGAGGAAACACAAGCAAATGCTCCAAAAACTTCCAAAGGAAATGGAAATTCTCCACAACCTCTTGAAGAATTTAAATCGGAAATTATCAAAAAGATGGAAGCCTTCTGGGAGGAAAAATGGGAAACAACCCAAATGGAACTCGGTAATCTGAAGCACGAAAAAACACAACTACAGAAACAGCTTGACCAAACTGAAAAGGAAAACCAAGCTTTAAAGGTCAGAATCAGGCAACTGGAAGACAATGATCTTGCAAAAGAGCAAGAATTAATAAAGCAAAGTCAAAAGACTAAAGAATTAGAAGATAACATAAAATATCTCACTGACAAGGTGACAGACCAGGAAAACAGAGGAAGTAAAGACAATCTGAGAATAATTGGCCTACCAGAAAAGCCAGAAATAAATAATAATCTCGACATCATAATACAAGATATCATCAAAGAAAACTGCCCACAGATTCTAGAACAAGGGGGTAATACGGGCATTGAAAGAGTTCACAGAACACCCTCTACACTAAACCCCCCAAAGACAACTCCCAGGAATGTAATTGACAAATTCCAAAGCTTTCAAGCAAAAGAAAAAAACTTACAAGAAGTCAGAAAAAGACAATTTAGATATAAAGGAATGCCAATCAGGGTCACACAAGACCTTGCAATTTCCACTCTGAATGACTGTAAGGCATGGAACATGATTTTCAGAAAGGCAAGAGAACTGGGTCTTCAACCAAGAATCAGCTATCCATCAAAACTGACTATATACTTCCAAGGGAAAGTATGGGCATTCACCAAAATAGAAGATTTCCAAGTTTCTGCAAAGAAAAGACCAGAGCTTTGTGGAAATTTCGACATCCAGACACAAAGAAAAAGGAATACCTGAAAGGATAAATATGAAGGAAAGGGAAAAGGAGGAAAATGTTATCTTTTTCATTTATTCAAACTCTCTTTTATAAGGACTACGTTGATGTCAATTTATATATATATATATTAATATGTGGGGAAAATGTAATGTGTAACTCTCAAAAATTGTATGCATCATTAGAGTAGTAAGAAGAATCATGCATAGGGAACGTTGGGGGCATCAAGATGATATGGAGAAAGGGGGGCATAGAAAAGAAAAAGGGAAGGGGGAATCATTGAGGGTACTAAGATATACTCCAAGAAATAAGGGGGGGGGGGAGAAAAAAACTAAATCGAATAATCTTTCTCACACAAAGATACACATGGGAAGGGGAGGGGAAGAATTCTCTTATAATAAGGAGAGGAAGAGAGCTTACTCTCAGTGAAATCAACTCTGAGAGGAAAGAGCATCCAGATACATTGGGATCTTGAATTTTATCTTACCCAACAGGATAAGGGAGAAGGGAAAACTAAGGGGGACTGAGGGGAAGGGAGTACACAAAGGGAGGAAAGGAGAGGGGGGAGGGGCGGGAACAAAAAGGGAGGGACTAGAAAGAGAAATAAATCAAGGGAGGGGACTAGGGTGACTGATTTAAAGTAAATCACTAGCTTAAAAGGTTATAGCTAAAGAAGAAAGGTCAGATTTAGGGGAGGATATCAAAATGCCAGGGAGTCCACAAGTGACAATCATATCTTTGAATGTGAATGGGATGAACTCACCCATAAAATGTAGATGAATAGCAGAATGGATTAGAATCCAAAACCCTACTATATGTTGTCTTCAAGAAACACACATGAGGCGGGTAGTCAATCACAAGGTCAGAATTAAAGGATGGAGTAAGACCTTCTGGGCCTCAACGGACAGAAAGAAGGCAGGAGTGGTAATCATGATATCTGATAAAGCCAAAGCAAAAATAGACCTGATCAAAAGGGATAGGGAAGGTAATTATATTTTGTTAAAAGGGACTTTAGATAATGAGAAAATATCACTAATCAACATGTATGCACCAAATAATATAGCACCCAAATTTCTAATAGAGAAACTAGGAGAATGGAAGGAAGAAATAGACAGTAAAACCATAATAGTGGGAGACTTAAACCAACCATTATC
This sequence comes from Monodelphis domestica, assembly GCF_027887165.1. NCBI lineage: Eukaryota > Metazoa > Chordata > Mammalia > Didelphimorphia > Didelphidae > Monodelphis > Monodelphis domestica. The sequence continues at coordinate 535,335,909 of NC_077229.1, forward strand.
AAATTTAGATAAATCAAATCAAAAAATAAATAAGAAAGAGGTAAAAGAAGTGAATGAAATCTTAGAAAAATTAGAATTAATAGACATATGGAGAAAAATAAATAGGGATAAAAAGGAATACACCTTCTTCTCAGCACCACATGGCACATTCACAAACATTGAACATACACTAGGTCACAGAAACATGGCACTCAAATGCAGAAAAGCAGAAATAATAAATGCAGCCTTTTCAGATCATAAGACAATAAAGAAAACGATCAGTAAGGGTACATGGAGAACCAAATCAAAAATTAATTGGAAACTAAATAATATGATGCTCCAAGATCAGTTAGTTAGAGAACAAATCATAGAAACAATTAATAATTTCATCTAGGAAAAGAACAATGGCGAGACATCCTTTCAAACCTAATGGGATGCAGCCAAAGCAGTACTCAAAGGAAAATTCATATCCCTGAGTGCATATATTAACAAACTAGGGAGGGCAGAGATCAATGAATTGGAAATGCAAATCAAAAAACTTGAAAGTGAATAATTAAAACCCCCCAGAAGAAAACCAAATTAGAGATCCTAAAAATTAAGGGAGAAATTAATAAAATCGAAAGTGATAGAACTATTGAACTAATAAATAAGACAAGAAGCTGGTACTTTGAAAAAACAAACAAAATAGACAAAGTACTGGTCAATCTAATTTAAAAAAGGAACGAAGAAAAGCAAATTAACAGCATGAAAGATGAAAAGGGGGACATCACCTCCAATGAAGAGGAAATTAAGGCAATCATTAAAAATTACTTTGCCCAAATATAGGGCAACAAATATACCAATCTAGGCAATATGGACTAATGCATACAAAAATACAAACTGCCTCGACTAACAGAAGAAGAAATAGAATTCTTTTTTTTAATTTTATAATATTTTATTTGATCGTTTCCAAGCATTATTCATTAAAGACAAAGATCATTTTCTTTTCCTCCCCCCCTCTCACCCCCAGTAGCTGACACGTGATTCCACTGGGTATCACATATGTCTTTATTCAAACCCATTGCCATGTTGTTAGTATTTGCATTACAGTGTTCATTTAGAGTCTCTCCTCTGTCATGTCCCCTCAACCGCCATAGTCAGGCAGTTGCTTTTCCTCGGTGTTTCTACTCCCACAGTTTATCCTCTGCTTATGAATAGTGTTTTTTCTCCTAGAACCCTGCAGATTGTTCAGGGACATTACACCGCCCCTAATGGAGAAGTCCATTACATTCGATTATACCACAGTGTATTAGTCTCTGTGTACAATGTTCCCCTGCTTCTGCTCCTTTCGCTCTGCATCACTTCCTGGAGGTTGTTCTAGGCTCCATGGAATTCCTCCACTTTATTATTCCTTTTAGCACAATAGTATTCCATCACCAACATATACCACAATTTGCTTAGCCATTCCCCAATTGATGGGCATCCCCTCGTTTTCCAATTTTTGGCCAAAACAAAGAGCGCAGCTATGAATATTTTTGTAAAAGTCTTTTGTCCATTATCTCTTTGGGGTACAGGCCCAGCAGTGATATGGCTGGATCAAAGGGTAGACATTCTTTTGTTGCCCTTTGGGCATAGTTCCAAATTGCCCTCTAGAATGGTTGGAGCAGTTCACAACTCCACCAGCAATGAATTAATGTCCCTACTTTGCCACATCCCCTCCAGGATTCATTATTTTCCTTTGCTATCATGTTAGCCAATCTGCTAGGTGTGAGGTGGTACCTAAGAGTTGTTTTCATTTGCATCTCTCTGATTATAAGAAATTTAGAATACTTCTTCATGTGCTTATTAATAGTTTTGATTTCTTTATCTGAGAACTGCCTATCCATGTACCTTGCCCATTTATCAATTGGAGAATGGCTTGATTTTTTGTACAATTGATTTAGCTCTTTATAAATTTGAGTAATTAAACCTTTGTCAGAGGTTTCTATGAAGATTTTTTCCCAATTTGTTGTTTTCCTTCTGATTTAGTTACATTGGTTTTGTTTGTACTAAAGCTTTTTAATTTTATGTAGTCAAAATTATTTATTTTACATTTTGTGATTCTTTCTATGTCTTGCTTGGTTTTAAAGTCTTTGCCCTCCTAAAGGTCTGACATGTATACTATTCTGTGTTTACCCAATTTACTTGTGGTTTCCTTCTTTATGTTTAAGTCAGTCACCCATTTTGAATTTATCTGGGTGTAGGGTGTCAGGTGTTGATCAATTCCTAATCTCTCCCACACTGTCTTCCAATTTTCCCAACAGTTCTTATCGAATATTGGATTTTTGTCCCAAAAGCTGGGATCTTTGGGTTTATCGTATACTGTCTTACTGAGGTCAATTTCCCCCAGTGTATTCCACTGATCTTCCTTTCTGTCTCTTAGCCACTACCAAATTGTTTTGATGACTGCTGCTTTGTAATATAGTTAAAGGTCTGGGACTGCAAGGCCCCCATCATATATGTTTTTTTTTTTTCATTATTTCCCTGGCTATCCTTGATCTTTTGTTATTCCAAATGAATTTTGGTATGGTTTTTTCTAAATCAGTAAAGAAATTTTTTGGGAGTTCAATGGGTATGGCACTAAATAGATAAATAAGTTTGGGTAGGATGGTCATTTTTATTATATTGGCTCGTCCTATCCATGAGCAGTTAATGTTTTTCCAATTGCTCAAGACTAGTTTTAGTTGTGTGGAGAGTGTTTTGTAGTTGTGTTCATATAGTTCCTGTGTTGGTCTCCGGAGATAGATTCCTAGGTATTTTATTTTGTCTAAGATGATTTTGAATGGGATTTCTCTTTCTAGTTTTTGCTGCTGAGCTGTGTTGGAGATATATAGAAATGCTGATGACTTATGTGGGTTTATTTTGTATCCTGCAACTTTGCTAAAGTTGTTGATTATTTCGACTAGCTTTTTGGTTGAATCTCTAGGATTCTTTAAGTAGACCATCATGTCATCTGCAAAGAGTGATAACTTGGTCTCCTCCTGCAGGATGCAGGGATGGTTCAATATTAGGAAAACCATACACATACTTGATCATATCAACAAGCAAACCAACAAAAATCACATGATTATCTCAATAGATGCATAAAAAGCCTTTGATAAAATAAAACACCCATTCCTATTAAAAACACTAGAAAGCATAGGAATAAAAGGATCTTTCCTAAAAATAATAAACAGTATATATCTAAAACCATCAGCTAATATCATCTGCAATGGGGATAAACTAGATGCATTCCCAATAAGATCAGGAATGAAATAAGGATGCCCATTATCACCTCTGCTATTCGACATTGTACTAGAAACACTAGCAGTAGCAATTAGAGAAGAAAAAGAAATTGAAGGCATTAAAATAGGCAATGAGGAGACCAAGGTATCACTCTTTGCGGATGATATGATGGTCTACTTAAAGAATCCTAAAGAATCAACCAAAAAGCTAGTCGAAATAATCAACAATTTAGCAAAGTTGCAGGATACAAAATAAACCCTAAGTCATCAGCATTTCTATATATTTCCAACACAGTTCAGCAGCAAGAATTAGAAAGAGAAATCCCATTCAAAATCACCTTAGACAAAATAAAATACCTAGGAATCTACCTCCCAAGACCAACACAGGAACTATATGAACACAACTACAAAACACTCTCCACACAACTAAAACTAGACTTGAGCAATTGGAAAAACATTACCTGCTCATGGATAGGATGAGACAATATAATAAAAGTGAACATCCTACCCAAACTTATTTATCTATTTAGTGCCATACCCATTGAACTTCCAAAAAATTTCTTTACTGATTTAGAAAAAACCATAACAAAGTTCATTTGGAAGAACAACATATCAAGGATATCTAGGGAAATAATGAAGGAAAAATACAAAGGAAGGAGTCTTTGCAGTCCTAGATCTCAAACTATATTACAAAGCAGCAGTCATCAAAACAATCTGGTACTGGCTAAGAGACAGCAAGGAGGATCAGTGGAATAGACTTGGGGCAAGTGACCTCAGTAAGACAGTATATGATAAACCCAAAGATCCCAGCTTTTGGGACAAAATCCACTATTCAATAAAAACTGCTAGGAAAACTGGAAGTCAGTGTGGGAGAGATTGGGCTTGGATCAACACCTCACACCCTACACCAAGATAAACTCAGAATGTGTGAATGACTTGAACATAAAGAAGGAAACTATAAGTAAATTAGGCAAACACAAAATACTATACATGTCAGACCTTTGGGAAGGGAAAGACTTTAAAACCAAGCAAGACTTAGAAAGAGTCACAAAATGTAAAATAAATAATTTTGACTACATCAAATTAAAAAGCTTTTGTACAAACAAAACCATTGTAACCAAAATTAGAAGGGAAGCAACAAATTTGGAAACAATCTTCATAACAAAAACCTCTGACAAAGGTTTAATTACTCAAATTTACAAAGATAAATCAATTGTACAAAAAATCAAGCCATTCTCCAATTGATAAATGGGCAAGGGACAGGGATAGGCAGTTCTCAGATAATGAAATCAAAACTATTAATAAGCACATGAAGAAGTATTCTAAATTTCTTATAATCAGAGAGATGCAAATCAACACAACTCTGAGGTATCACCTCACACCTAGCAGATTGGCTAACATGACAGCAGAGGAAAGTAATGAATGCTAGAGGGGATGTGGCAAAGTAGGGACGTTAATTGGTGGGGTTGTGACTTGATTCAACCATTCTGGAGGGCAACTTGGAACTATGCCCAAAGGGCAATAAAAGACTGTCTGCCCTTTGATCCAGCCATATCACTGCTGGGTTTGTACCCCCAAAGAGATAATAAGGAAAAAGACTCGTACAAGAATATTCATAGCTGAGCTCTTTGTGGGGGCCAAAAATTGGAAAATGAGGGGATGCCCTTCAATTGGAGAATGGCTGAACAAATTGTGGTATATGTTGGTGATGGAATACTCAAAGGAATGTGCTCAAAGGAATAATAAAGTGGACAAATTCCATGAAGATTGAAACAACCTCCAGGAAGTGATGCAGAGTGTAAGGAGTAGAGCCAGGAGAACCTTGTTCACAGAGACTGACACACTGTGGTACAATCGAATGTAATGGACTTCTCCATTAATGGCAATGCAATGTCCCTGAACAATCTGTGGGGATCTAGGAGAAAAACACTATCCACAAGCAGAGGACAAACTGTGGGAGTAAAAACACTGAGGAAAAGCAACTGCTTGACTACATGGGTTGAGGGGACATGTCTGAGGAGAGACTCTAAATGAACACTCTAATGCAAATGCCAACAACATGGAAATGGGTTTGAATCAAGAACACATGTGATGCCCAGTGGAATTGCATATCGGCTATGGGAGAGGTGGGGAGTGGGGAGGAAAAGAAAATGATCTTTGTCTCTAATGAATAATGTTTGGAAATGATCAAATAAAATATTGTTTAAATAAATAAATAAAAGAATGAATAACTATTGTGCTTACCCTTTCCTGTAATCAATCAATAGATCAATAAACATTTATAAAGTGCCCACTATGTACTAGACACTGTGACATGGAAATCACTTTGTAAGACTGATATATATTAATTTAAGTTCACCAAGGAATTCAGCTATGTAATTCCTAAATGAAAACTCAAGTCAGCAGTCAACCTTTTATGGAGTTTTTAATTACAAATAGGAGGAAGAAAGGTATGAGAGATAGAGAGAGAGAGGGAGAGAGAAAGGGGAGAGAAGGGAATAGGGCTTAAATACCCCTTCTGTTTAGGCTGGGCCAAAAGGCCCAAGCCCTTAGATAGCTGAAGCAAAGAAAAGAGATCAGTCCCTATCACTCGCGTGACCAAAATGGAGAAACAGTCTCAGGGGCCTCCACCTCCAGCCTCCTTCAGAGCAAGCCCTCCTCTCAGACCTCTCCAGGAGCTCTCCCTCCAGGATCTCTCTCCTCTCAGACTCCAGAGCAAAACCTCTCAGAGCAAAACCTCCCAGAGCAAAACCTCCTCCTTCTCCTTCTGTCCTCAGACCCCGCTATCTTTAAGGAAACCATCTAAGTCCCCTCCCCTCAGTTCTCACATCTACCAATCACTGTCGATGTCTCCCCTGTGCCAATGGTGGCTCTAGCTTAACCCAGGACCACCCAGAGGTCTGTTTCCTTTGCACATGTCTGTTGAAGGTCATATTCTCAAATAATTAAATCTTGATCTTTGCTGCAGCCCTTCCTAAATTCTGTTACTCTGAGTAGGGTGGAGATTGGAAGTTCCAAGACCTGGTTCTGTCATTCCAAGTATCTCTATTGTATCAATTCTAAAATCAATCATGACTCAAAGAACTTCCTGTTCTATGCTTAAACATAGGTCAAAGCCCTTTCCATTGTTTAGCAAAAGGTTTCTGTCCTAAAGTAGTCTTAAGTAGGGAGGAGAAGGATTCTCCCATGCCAAGGAGTTTCACATTCCAATAGAGTTCTTACTATCAGTAGGAAATTTTTCAAGTATGAAATTTCCCAATGGGGAAATTTCCAACATTCATAAGTCTAAGAAATTTTAAGGTTTACAACACTTGCTAAGAACTGGGGATGCAAAAAGAAGCAAAAGGCAATCCCTACTCTCAAGGAGCTTACAATCTAATGATGATAATCAAATGAATATATATATATATATATACAAAGAAAACTACAAACAGGATAAATATGAAATAATTATCAGAGAAGAGACATTAGAATTAAGAGAGTTGGGATAGTCTTCCAGTAAAAGATGGGACTTTATTTAGGACTTAAAAGAAGCCAGGGAAGTGAGTGTTCCAGACATGTGACACAGTCAGACAAAATGCCTGGAGCCAAAAGATGAAGTGTATTGTATATAGTATATGGAAAACCCAAGAAGACAATGTCGCTGGATGAAAAAGTGCTGTCAAAGAGCAAGGTGTAAAAGGGTGGAGATGGGAATGGGGCTAGAGTATGAAGGGTTTTGAATGCCAAATAGAGCATTTTGGATTTGATCCTGAAAGCCACTGGAATTTATTGAGTAGGTGGGTGACATGATCAGTCCTGTGTTTTAAGAAAAACACTTTGGTAGGTAAATGGAAGATGGATTGGAGTGGAAAGGGACATGAGGCAATTACTAGGTACCTAGTACACTGTTCTTTGTCTTGGGAACTATTCAAAGACATATCCTGCTCTCATAGAATTTACCATCTAATATGGAGATATGGGATTTACATAGGCAATTAAAATGCAAAATAATGCATCACATGCACCTTAGAGTGTTACAAAGCAATTGGTTTATGATACTCAAAAGGTAAAAGGTTATGTGATCAGTCGATCAAAGTGAGCTTTGCAGAGTAGATGGTATTTGAAATTGCTTTAAAAGAATCCACAAGGTGAAGAGGGGTTAAAAAGACATGCAGATATATAGTTCCAGAGATGTGGAAAAGAAAAGTGTGTATTCAGGGAACAGAATCCAAATCTATTAGAGTGTAGAATGCAAGATAGGGAATCATGCAAACTTGTACACTCCCTCCTTTCTCTTTTTTTTTTCTGACACTGCTCTTCTCTTTTTCCCTGTTTGATCTCTCCTCAGGCACCTTTGTTGAAGCTTTATCCAGACCACTCCCATTGGCTATGGGTGTTCCCTGAGGCTCTGTCCTGCTCCTTCTTCCTCTATCTTATTTTACTTTGTGATCTCATCAGCTCTCATGGATTCAATTATCATTTCTATGTGGATGATGTATCTGGCTCAAGTCTCTCCAGAGTTTTAGCCCTGCATCTCCAGAATATCTCACAGACATCTCAAATTCAATATATCCAAAACATAACATATTTTTCCAAAAGCCTACCTTCTTTCAAAATCTCCTGTAATACTAAGCACTAATTTATACCAGCCACTCAGGCTCACAACCTCAATATCATAGTTGTCTCCTCATCCTCATTCTCTCATATAACTAATCCATTTTTGTCAAGTTTTATTGTTTATTCCTTCATAACACCACTCTCAGATGGCCATTTTTGTCCATTCCTAAATCCACCATCTTGATGCCTACTGCAACATCTTAACTACAATATTCTAGTGATTTATCTCTCTGCCTCAAGTCTCTTCTTATGCCAAAATAATCTACCAACATGACGCTCAGTTCTAACCACTACGTTTCCCTTCCCCTCTTACTCAAGAAATTCAAGTGGCTCTCTATTACCTTCAGAAGCAAATATAAAATGTTCTCTTTGACATAAGTCCTTTCATAACCTGGCTCCTTTCTATTTTTTCACTTTCTACTTTTCCAGTGTTCCAATACTTCATTACCCTCCATGTGTTCCAAAATCCATTAACATTATCCTCCTTGCAATACCTTGAAGAAAACCCACTATTTCCCTACTCAGTACCTTTTCACTGCATGCTTCCCATAGTTGGAAGGCTCTCCCTCCCCATCTCTTTTTTCTGTCTTCTCTAGGCTACCTTAAAACTCCATCTTCTATGGGAGGTCTTTCCTGATCCCTCCTACCCCACCCCTACAGCTATCTTTTTTCTTCCCTCTGAAAAGACTTTCCATGTATTCTGTATATAGTTTATATATATTCAGTTATTTGAATATTCCCACTCATTAGAATGTGAGCTTTTTTAGGACAAGGATCTTCTTGGGGGTGAGATTTGTCTTGAATTTTTTGTTTTGGTTTGGTTTTTTTGTATTTCTTGATCTTTCTAACACTTGACACAGCATTCAGAAACATAGTAAACATTTAACAATGCTTCTAGACTGAGATAGACTGGAAAGGGAGGGAGGAACCTAACTATGAAAGACTTTAAAAAACAGGCATAGTAGTTTGAATTTTACTCAAGTGAAAAGGTCTGTAGGGAATGTGCCACAATATTCCAGGTGAGTGAGTGGTAATGAGGACTTTTACTGCATAGAGGGAGGAAGGCTGAGAATGGATAAAGACAGATGTAAGAAATATTGCTGAGGTAGAATTAACATGATCTAGTAATTAAATGTAATGAGGGAGAATCATTTTTTGGTCTGTATGGTCCCAGAGGTCCTGGTCTACAATGCTAATGTCACTTCCCCATGGAAATTCCTAGGGCTTGATAACAAGGGCACATAATTGTCCTTGCCTTTGCTCCACTCTGAAAAGCTACGAGTAAAGGGACCCAAAGACAATGTGATAGATTGATTCATAGAGAAATAGAGAAATAGATAGATGGATGGAGGATGGATATATGGATGGATGGGTAAGCAAATGAAGATATAAATAAATACATGAAGAAATAAGTAAATAAATAAATGAATTAGATAAATGGATATAGATAGATAATAGATATGGAAATTAAACTATGAAAGGGTAGATTATAGGAATCTATATAATATCTATAGCCATTTGTATGTGTGCATGTTGATGTATTTGTGAGCATATGTCTGCCTATGAGATCCTGTGAATCTACTGCATCTTCTATGTTTTTGTGAGATGCAATAAATTCTATCCTGTATTGTAAGAATAATTTAGGGTTGTGACCTAATCTAAGTTTGATTTTTGGTCGCCAGGGGATATCCCAAATAAAATTCCCAAGTCAGTTTGGAAATCTATGGTGGTTTAATGAATATAGAGGGAAGAAATCAAGGAGAAGAGAGAGGGAAAGGGTATATAGGATTTCACCCGCCTGGCCTATGCCAGGGGGAGTTCAAATTCCTCCACCACAAGATTTCTGAAGGTTAGAGGCTTCTAAGTGGATAGTGTTTGGAAGGTAAAGGAGGAAAAATAAGCCTAAACTCCGAGAGAGCTCAGAGAAGATGCCTCACCTGAACTAGGTTACTAGGCTTCCTCCAGTATGGTATCAAGGGAAAATCACCGCTAAACCAGACAATAGCTGCGGCCACATCAAGATGCCAAAGACACTCATCAAGCTGTCGCCAGCCACTTCTCTGCCACAAAAGAGACCAGAGAAAGGAAGTGACGTTAAATATATAGATGGTTTTACATCATTTTCCTGCATCTTACCTGAACCAATGGTAGCTTAAGCTTGACTTAGATAGCCTAGGGGTCTGTCAGCTGTTTGTGATTTGTCATTTGCTAACACATGTCTATCATAGGCCATCCTCCTAGATACTTAATCCTTGAGTATGGGTATAGACATTCCTGATTTTGTTAGACTAAGTAGGGTGGAGTGATCTAAAGTTCACAATATGTAATGTTCATTTGTTACCTCAAATACCTGTACTACATCTTTGGACTCTTTTTTTTTACCCAAATTTGTGGAAACCAAGGCATAAACAATATTTGAAGAGTTTCTCAGAAGAAATTGATGGTAGAGTGACAACTTAAGAGATATTTTGTGCTTGATTTGTGCAAATCCAGAGTTTCAAATGAGTCCTAGGCCAGAAGTCACAAAAAATAACCTTATTTGTAATACCTGATGAAGAATGATGGTGGAAGATTACAAAAATCAATTGTCTCTTAAAGTAGTGAGGGAAAAAAAAAGTTAAAGAATGCTTGACCATAGATCAAGTTAAACAAAGTTGTCTGGAGATCAGTTAAGGTTCACACCAGAAGGAAGACAACAAATAGACAAAAAATTAATAAAGATCTATACACAAACTCTTTTCCTTATCAAGGACAGTGAAGCCACAACATTTAAATTCTACCATTATAATCTTTGATTGCCAGTATGAAAAAATGGAAATAGGACTGAAGAAAACAAAGATAAGGAAAGCAACTATTATCAGAACAATAATTCAAAGATCTGTGCTAGAGATGACACAATATTTTGAGAAAGTTGTGTGATTGATTCTTAAGGTATCTAAAAGAGGGAAAAATATCAGACATTATTACCAACAACAGCAAAGAGAAAACTCAATAACAACTGACCAAAATTCACACCTTCTCATAAAAAAAAAATGTATGAGGACAATCTGTACAAGCTGGACCATTAGACTTTTCTCTGCATGACCTGAACCCAGGAGATAAAGTTTATATCAAGAATTTCAAGCAAACTGGAGCAACTCAACCTTCATGGGAAGGACCATTCCAAATATTATTAACTACTCCAACATCTATAAAGATTGGAAAAAGGGACTCTTGGATTCACTGCTCACATGTGAAGAAAGCATCTTCTGCTGAGACTGATTGACTCTATCCTATCATATGAATTGTGACTATATCTTATCATATGAATTGGAGATAATAATCCATAGACAAATGGATGCTGTTTTTTCAAGAACACATTGAATTACTGATTTTTTCTTATTTTTCTTATTTCTTTTCTTTTCTTTTTTGATCAGAATATTTGATTTTTTCTCATTTTTTGTACTGAAGGTACACATAATTAATATTAATATTATTTTTTTCCTGCAGTAATACAAGTTAATATATATATATACTCTTGCTATAATATCAATATATGCCTAAAAGCTTTAAACTATGGTAACCTGCCATTTATTGATAAAATATTATAGGACTGTGATTAATGTTTGTGTCTGATTCCAGGAAAAGGGATAAAAACAAGGAGCACAGACTAAACCTGAATAGTGCCAATAGAGCACACAAGAAATATTAAAGTGAGACTTGAGGTTGCGATGCTTAACTTATGTTTAAATCGTAGGACTTCCTTGCATCTAGACTCTTTACGAAGTACTCAAACAAGTACAAAGCTTGACTATCATGCTGGTTCCCTATATCCCTGAGAATGACAAAAAAAATCAGACGAGGGAATGAAATTTCCCCATCAAAATAGAATTCTAATTCTTTTCTTCTTATATTATGGCAACTTCCTGTAGTCTTGGCTACAAATGGCTAAGTGAAATATTACTGCATTCTGTCCTACATACTTGTGGGATAGAAATCACTTTAAACTGGACCTATACAAGGCCTATTTTGAATTCCTCTTATGGGTTTGATTATTTTTCTATTCTTTTGATAATTGACTAATACACTCCCATAACTCAACATTGCATTCTGAGTTGAACTGAATGTTTTTTAATACTTATTTCAGGGGGGGGATTGTATTTTAATTTAAAATCTAAGAATTTTTGAATTTTTTTTGTTTAAGATTGTATTTTTATAAAAATCCAAGAATTTTGAATTTTGTTTAAGATTTTACTGTTATAAAAAATCAAAAATTTTGATTCTGTTCGAGAAAAGATCTTTAAGAAAGAAGCTTGAAACTTTTATATCCAGAGAATGAACTGTTGCAGAAAGATGCCGAAAACCTACACTTCATCAAGAAGATCAAGAATGAACTTTGGATATGATTGACTGGACTGAACTTTTGATTGAACATTTATTGTAATTGTACACATTTATGCCAAAAGGGACTGCCCCTAATTTGACTTTCTGTCAATGCGCCTAGCAAAACATTGGTTTTGCTTTCTTTTCTTTTCTATTTCCTCTCTCACTATTCTAATTTTTCTTAGAAAATTGAATATTGTGTATATCTATAGTTAGAAGTGCATTTAGAACTACAAAATGATTATGTTAAATGATCAATGGAGAGACTAGTCTCCCAATGATCATCAGGGGGGATTGTAAACCTTAAAATTTCTTAGACTTATGAATGTTGGAAATTTCCCCATTGGGAAATTTCATACTGGAAAAAAATTTCCTACTGATAGTAAGAACTCTATTGGAATGTGAAACTCCTTGGCATGGGAGGATCCTTCTCCTCCCTACTTAAGACTACCTTAGGACAGAAACCTTTTGCTAAACAATGGAAAGGGCTTTGACCTATGCTTAAGCATAGAACAGGAAGTTCTTTGAGTCATGATTGATTTTAGAATTGATACAATAGAGATACTTGGAATGACAGAACCAGGTCTTGGAACTTCCAATCTCCACCCTACTCAGAGTAACAGAATTTAGGAAGGGCTGCAGCAAAGATCAAGATTTAATTATTTGAGAATATGACCTTCAACAGACATGTGCAAAGCCACAGACCTCTGGGCGGTCCTGGGTTAAGCTAGAGCCACCATTGGCACAGGGGAGACATCGACAGTGATTGGTAGATGTGAGAACTGAGGGGAGGGAATTTAGATGGTTTCCTTAGAGATAGCGGGGTCTGAGGACAGAGGGAGGGAGAGTTTTTTGCTCTGAGAGGTTTTGCTCTGAGAGTTTTTTGCTCTGAGAGGTTTTGCTCTGAGGAGGTTTTGCTCTGAGAGGTTTTTTCTGAAGGAGTCTGGAGGTGGAGGCCCCTGAGACTGTTTCTCCATTTTGGTCACGTGAGTGATAGGGACTGATCTCTTTTCTTTGCCTCAGCTATCTAAGGGCTTGGGCCTTTGGCCCAGCCTAAGGAGAGGGGGTATTTAAGCCCTATTCCCTTCTCTCCCCTTTCTCTCAGTCTCTCTCTCTCTCTCTCTCTCTCTCTCTCTCTCTCTCTCTCTCTCTCTCTCTCTCTCTCTTCTCTCTCATACCTTTCTTCCTCCTGTTTGTAATTAAAAACTCCAAAAGGTTGACTGCTGACTTGACATTTTCATTTAGGAATTACATAGCTGAATTCCTTGGCGACCTTAAATTAATATATATCAGTCTTTTAAAGTGATTTCAATATCACAATGTATTAAGGACATGCCCGACAAAGGTAAGGGAACTTGGGATTATACAGGTTACCTAAAAGTATAGAGAATTCAGCATCTTGCTGTGCTTACTGATTGATTATAGAAAAAAAATTTAGTGAAGTTAATGCTACTTTGAAGGTTCTCCATAAAACAAATTTCTTCTATGCATCTGTTAGTGTTATAAAAAGATTCCCTGAAATAATAATATATAATATATATAACATAATGATAATAAATATTTTATAATAATTAATGTTTAACAATAAAATTATTAATAATTAATTACTATATGTAATTACTATATAAGACAGGGAGAAATACTTCCCTCAGGTGTCTGGCACACTACTAATACCTTAATCTGTGCCTTTATCACCTCTCATGATTTCTATATTGGCCACCTTCACCCATTCTCTTCCCTCTCTGATCCATTCATCATACAACAAATTGATATTCCTAACGTGCAGATCTGACAATTTTTTCTTTCCCCAGCTCCAAAAGATTCAGTGGCTCTCCATTATGAATCTTTATCCACCGGCCACTAGGATAAGAAATAAACTCTCCAGTTCAGCATTTAGAGCCCTTCACAATTTGGCCCCTGCCAATCTTTCAAAGTTCATCATAGATTTTTCTCACATCACTATACTCAAACTAGACTCCTTGGATTGCCCTCTATATTCTGTCTCTTTGTATAACATGTCCTTCACACCTAGAATTCTCTCCTTCTTCCCGTCTGCCTCTTGAAATCACTAGCACCCTTCAAGACTCAACTGAAGTACCATCTCCTTAAAGAAAAATATTCATGATTTCCCCAAACTGCTACTCCCTACATAAGTTCTAATCCCCACCCCCAAGCCCAGCAAAAAAGAAAACAACCAAAAGTGCCATGTGCTTATTTTTAATGTAATATGTATGCTCTGACTCTCTTTGCCAGAACTACATTATGGTTACAGGAGAGCAATCTGAGAGGATTGGGTCTCTCTCTTCTCTATGGCTATCAATCAAGCTCCTAATATCTGGATTGTTCTCATTGTTAGGGACTTGAGAGTAGCTCTTGAACTCCATTTAATCACTTAACATCAGTTAGCTTTTATAAAAGGATATTTTCATCAAGGCTATATCAAGAGCAAATGTACAAACATTTCCCCCAATGTCTTTGTGACATTGGGAAGAATCCTGACATCAACTTGGTCTCTGGAGGAGTAAGCTCAGTTCCTACATAGTACTAGACTCACTAAGTTCATGTCCAAAAGTGACATCTCTGCCAAAGTAGATTTTTGTCTCAGCTACCCTAAACAAGAAGACAATGGGTCAGTCCCAGAATTAAACAGGAGAGGAGACTATATCACTTTTGAGAAATTTCACTGGTTTTTCTCACCTCCAAAGTGAAAGACTGGAATAATGATATCTATAGTCCTTATACTCCTAAACCCTATATCTATTATATTATGGTTTGGATTTTGCAACTGTCAATGAGAAGAACTATAATAATAATGGCTTATTACCTTGTGTTTTTCAAAAGAGCCTCAGTTTTCTCATCCATAAAAAGTGAATGAATGTGAAGAGTTATACTACATATATGGAGCAGCTAGCTGGCTCAGTGGATGGAGAGACAACCTAGAGATGGGACATCATGGATTCAAGTCTGATCTCAGGTACTTCCTAGCTATGTGACCCAGGGCAAGTCACTTGACCTCAATCCCCTTAGTCTTTACCACTCTTCTGCCTTAGAACTGATACTTAGTATCAATTCTAAGAGAAAATTATGGTTTTTTAAACATTATTTTATTTGGTCATTTTCAAACATTATTCATTAGAAACAAAGATCATTTTCTTTTTCTTCCACCCCCCCTCCCACCACCCCTCCGAAAGGCGATTCCTCTGGGTATCACATGTGTCCTCAGTCCAAACTCTTTTCCATGTTGTTGGTATTTTCATTAAGGTGTTCATTTAGAGTCTCTCCTCAATCATATCCCCTCCACACCTGTAGTCAAGCTGTTGCCTTTCCTCGGTGTTTTTACTCCCCATTCCCCCACGCCCCATTTGTCCTCTGCTTGACGGTAGTGTTTTTATTTTCTCCTTGATCTCAGCGGATTGTTCAGGGACATTGCATTGCCACTAATGGAGAAGTCCATTACATTCGATTGTACCACAGTGTATCAGGCTCTGTGAACAAGGTTCTCCTGGCTCTACTCCTTACACTCTGTATCACTTCGTAGAGGTTGTTCCAATCTTCATGGAATTCATCCACTTTATTATTCCTTTGAGCACAATAGTATTCCATCACCAACATATACCACAATTTGTTCAGCCATTCCCCAATTGAAGGGCATCCTCTAATTTTCCAATTTTTTGCCACCACAAAGAGCTCAGCTATGAATATTCTTGAACTTTTCCTTATTATCTCTTTGGGGCAAAAACCCAGCAGTGCTGTGGCTGGATCAAAGGGCAGGCAATCTTTTATCACCCTTTGGGCATAGTTCCAAATTGCCCTCCAGAATGGTTGGATCAATTCACAACTCCACCAGCAATGAATTAACATCCCAACTTTGCCAAATCCCCTCTAGCATTCATTACTTTCCTTTGCTGTCATGTTAGCCAATCTGCTAAGTGTGAGGTGATACCTCAGAGTTGTTTTGATTTGCATCTCTCTGATTATAAGAGATTTAGAGCACTTTTTCATATGCTTATTAATAGTATAGATTTCTTTATCTGAAAACTGCCTGTTCATATCCCTTGCCCATTTATCAATTGGAGAATGGCTTGATTTTTTGTACAATTGATTTATCTTTGTAAATTTGAGTAATTAAACCTTTGTCAGAGGTTTTTGTTATGAAGATTGTTTCCAAATTTGTTGCTTCCCTTCTAATTTTGGTTACAATGGTTTTGTTTGTACAAAAGCTTTTTAATTTGATGTAGTCAAAATTATTTATTTTACATTTTGTGACTCTTTCTAAGTCTTGCTTGGTTTTAAAGTCTTTCCCTTCCCAAAGGTCTGACATGTATAGTATTCTGTGTTTGCCTAATTTACTTATAGTTTCCTTCTTTATGTTCAAGTCATTCACACATTCTGAGTTTATCTTGGTATAGGGTGTGAGGTGTTGATCCAAGCCTAATCTCTCCCACATTGACTTCCAGTTTTCCTAGCAGTTTTTATTGAATAGTGGACTTTTGACCCAAAAGCTGGGATCTTTGGGTTTATCATATACTGTCTTACTGAGGTCACTTGCCCCAAGTCTATTCCACTGATCCTCCTTTCTGTCTCTTAGTCAGTACCATATTGTTTGATAACTGCTGCTTTGTAATACAGTTTGAGATCTGGGACTGCAAGGACCCCTTCCTTTGTATTTTTCCTTCATTATTTCCCTGGATATCCTTGATACGTTGTTCTTCCAAATGAACTTTGTTATGGTTTTTTCTAATTCAGTAAAAACTTTTTTTGGAAGTTCAATCAGTATAGCACTAAATAGATAGATAAGTTTGAGTAGGATGGTCATTTTTATTATATTGGCTCATCCTACCCACAAGCAGTTAATGTTTTTCCAATTGCTCAAGTCTAGTTTTAGTTGTGTGGAGAGTGTTTTGTAGTTGTGTTCATATAGTTCCTGTGTTTGTCTCGGGAGATAGATTCCTAAGTATTTAATTTTGTCTAAGGTGATTTTAAATGGGATTTCTCTTTCTAATTCTTGCTGCTGAGCTGTGTTGGAAATATATAGAAATGCTGATGACTTAAGAGGGTTTATTTTGTATCCTGCAACTTTGCTAAAGTTGTTGATTGTTTCGACTGGCTTTTTGGTTGATTCTTTAGGATTCTTTAAGTAGACCATCATATCATCCGCAAAGAATGATAGCTTTGTCTCCTCATTGCTTATTTTAATGCCTTCAATTTCTTTTTCTTCTCTAATTGCTACTGCTAGTGTTTCTAGTACAATGTTTAATAATAGAGATGATAATGGGCATCCTTGTTTCACTCCTGATCTTACTGGGAATGCATCCCCATTGCAGATGATATTAGCTGATGGTTTTAGATATATATACTGTTTATTATTTTTAGGAAAGACCCTTTTATTCCTATGCTTTCTAGTGTTTTTAATAGGAATGGGTGTTGTATTTTATCAAAGGCTTTTTCTGCATCTATTGAGATAATCATGTGATTTTTGTTGGTTTGCTTGTTGATATGGTCAAGTATGTGTATGGTTTTCCTAATAGTGAACCAGCCCTGCATTCCTGGTATAAATCCTACTTGATCATAGTGAATGACCCTCCTGATCACTTGCTGAAGTCTTTTTGCTAGTATCCTGTTTAAGATTTTTGCATCTATGTTCATTAGGGAGATTGGTCTGTAGTTTTCTTTCTCCATTTTTGACCTGCCTGGCTTTGGAATCAGTACCATACTTGTGTCATAAAAGGAATTTGGTGGAACTCCCTCTTTGCTTATTATGTCAAATAGTTTGTATAGTATTTGGATTCGCTGTTCTTTGAATGTTTAATAGAATTCACTTTTGAATCCATCAGGCCCTGGGGATTTTTTCTTAGGGAGTTCTTTGATGGCCTGTTGGATTTCTTTTTCTGATATGGGATTATTTAAGAATTCTATTTCTTCTTCTGTTAGTCTAGGCAATTTCTATTTTTGTAAGTATTCGTCCAAATTGCCTAGATCAGCATATTTATTGCCATATAATTGGGCAAAGTAATTTTTAATGATTGCTTTAATTTCCTCTTCATTGGAGGTAAGATCCCCCTTTTCATCTATGATACTGTCAATTTGCTTTTCAACTCTCCTTTTTTAAATTAGATTGACCGGTACTTTGTCTATTTTGTTTGGTTTTTCAAAGTACCAGCTTCTTGTATTATTTATTAGTTCAATAGTTCTTTCACTTTCAATTTTATTAATTTCTCCCTTAATTTTTAGGATTTCTAATTTGGTTTTCTTCTGGGAGTTTTTAATTTGTTCACTTTCGAGTTTTTTGATTTGCATGTCCAATTCATTGATCTCTGCCCTTCTTAATTTGTTAATATATGCACTCAAGGATAGGAATTTTCCTCTTAGTACTGCTTTGGCTGCATCCCATAAGGTTGGAAAGGATGTCTCACCATTGTCATTTTCTTCAATTAAATTATTGTTTCTATGATTTGTTCTCTAACTAACCAATTTTGGAGCATCTTATTATTTAATTTCCAATTGATTTTTGATTTGGCTCTCCATGTACCCTTACTGATCATTATTTTTATTGCCTTATGATCTGAAAAGGTTGCATTAATTATTTCTGCTTTTCTGCATTTGTATGGCATGTTTTTATGACTAGTGTATGTTCAATCTTTGTGAATGTGCCATGTGCTGCTGAAAAGAAGGTGTATTCCTTTTTGTCCCTATTTATTTTTCTCCATATATCTATTAACTATAATTTTTCTAGGATTTCATTCACCTCTTTTATCTCTTTTTTATTTATTTTTTGATTTGATTTGTCTAAATTTGATGGTGGTTGGTTCAGATCTCCCACTAGTATAGTTTTATTATCTATTTCCTCCTTCAATTCTCCTAGTTTCTCCATTAGAAATTTGGGTGCTATACCATTTGGTGCATACATGTTGATTAGTGATATTTTCTCATTGTCTATACTCCCTTTTATCAGAATGTATTTACCTTCCCTATCCCTTTTAATTCTATCTATTTTTGCTTTGGCTTTGTCAGATATCATAATTGCTACTCCTGCCTTCTTTCTGTCAGTTGAGGCCCAATAGGTCTTACTCCAATCTTTGATTCTGACCTTGTGAGTATCTACCCACCTCATGTGTGTTTCTTGAAGACAACATATGGTGGGGTTTTGGCTTCTAATCCACTCTGCTATTCGTCTACGTTTTATGGGTGAGTTCATCCCATTCACATTCAGTGTTATGATTATCATTTTTGTATTCCCCAGTATTTTGATATCCTCCCCTAATTCTGACCTTTCTTCTTTTGCTATAACCTGTTAAACCAGTGGTTTACTTTAAATCAGTCCCTCAAGTCCCCTCCCTTGTTATGCTTCCTTTCTGGCCCCTCCATTTTAGTTCCCTTCCCCTCCCCCCTCTCCTTCCATCCCTTTTTGTACTCCCTACCCCTCAGTCCCCCTTAGTTTTCCCTTCTCCCTTACCCTGTTGGATAAGATAGAATTCATGATCCCAATGGATCTAGATGTTCTTCCCTCTCAGAGTTTATTTCACTGAGAGTAAGGTTTAAGTAATAACAATTAGCACTCTTTTCCTCTCCTTCTTTTAAGAGAATTCTTCCCCTCCCCTTCCCGTGTTTATCTTTGTGTGAAAAAGATTATTCTATTTAATTTATTTCTATTTCTTCAAGTATATCTTAGAACCATCATTTATTCCCCCTCCCTTTTTCTTTCTTCTTGTTTTTTCCCCCTCCAAATCCTGTTAATGCCCGATCTTTCCCTATGAGTGATTCTTCTGATTACTGTATTAATGCATACCATTTTTGAAAGTTACATATAACATTTCCCCCATATGTTAGTATATATGTTTGATCTAATTGTAGCCCTTATAGTAGAGAGTTTGAATAAAAAAAAAAACACTTTTCTCCTTTTCCCTTTCTATCATATTTACCTTTTCATGTTTTTCTTGCTCTTTGTGTTTGGATGTCAAACTTTCCACTGAGTTCTGGTCTTTTCTTTGCAAATACATGGAAATCTTCTATTTTGTTGAATGTCCATACTTTCCCCTGGAAGTATATAGTCAGTTTTGATGGATAGGTGATTCTTGGTTGAAGACCCAGTTCTCTTGCCTTTCTGAATATTGTGTTCCAGGCTTTGTGATCTCTTAGAGTGTTCGCTGCTAGGTCTTGTGTGATCCTTATGGGGGCTCCTCTATATCTGAAGTTCTTCTTCTTAGCTTCTTGTAATATTTTCTCCTTAGCTTGGAAGCTCTTGAATTTGGTGATTACATTCCTGGGGGTGTGTCTTTTGGGGAATTAGTTTAGAGGGTGTTCTATGAACCTTTTCTATTTCTATTTTGCCCCCTTGCTTGAGAACATCAGGGCAATATTCTTTGATGATTTCTTATAGTATGGCATCGAGCTTTTTGTTTATCGCTGGTTTTTTCAGGTAGACTAATGATTCTCAAGTTGTCTCTCCTGCATCTGTTTTCCTGGTCCGTCACCTTGTCAGTGAGATATTTTATGTTTTCTTCTAATTCATTAATTTTTTTACTTCACTTTATTAATTCTTGCTGATTTGCAAGATCATTGTCTTTCAGTTGCTTAATTCTGGTCTTTAAGGACTGGTTTTGCTTTTCACTTTAGTCTGCCCTTCTGTTTGAGACTTCCAGCTCTCTCTCCAATTTTGAGTTCTTGTCTGTCAGGCTGTTGACCTCTTTCTGAATTTTTTCCCATTTTTCTTGCCAGAAGATTTCCATCTTTTGGATAAGCTCCATTTTTAGTTCTTCCAGAGCTTGTGGATAATTTCCATTTTGGGGGCATGTTTTGATTTTGTTTGAATTTCATCCTCTTTTTCCTCTGTAGCCTGGGATTTCCCTCTGTAAAAGTATTCAATAGTCACTTTTTTCCCTTTCTTCTCGGAGGGTTGATCTTGGGCAGTGTGAGCCATCCCTTTGGTGGTCTTCCCTTTCCTTTCTGGTCAGAGGTCTGAATGAGATAGGTGGGTTTTCTGTGGATTTAAGTGGCGATGTTTTTTGCCTCAGGCTGGTTCTTCCCTGACTCTGTGGTTTGTTAGTGTGCCAGCCAGCCCCTGTGCTCTGTGGCCTCTTCTCTCCTGTGTGCAGGAGTCTCCTATAATACCGCTCTGAGGGGTAGTTCCCTGGTAGCCCCTGTCAGTTTCCAAGGACCCTGGGGTGCCCCCCTCACTACATCGAGGAGCAGAGCTTTAGCCTCAGGCAGTTTCTACAGTTTCTAGGGTCTCCACAGTGTTCGCAGTTTGCAAGGGTCCCCGCGGTCTGCGCATTCTCCAGTGCGCAGGGTTCTCCAGTGAAACCACCCTGAGGGATACTTCCCTGGTAGTCCTCGTTAGATCCCGAGGACCCTGGTGTGCCCCCCCTCCCCAGAGAGAGACGCTCCTCACTCACTCACTGTCTCTGATGAGTGCACTGGTCCCTACTCTGGTTCCGTCGGGGAGGTGGGGGAGGGCAGCTCAGTTCATGTTTTTGTGCACGCTTTTTCTCCTTCTTATAGTGTGGAAATATTCAAACTCCACGTACCTTCATTGCTGTGGCCTTCTGGAAAGTCCCTCCATTCTTCCAAAGATGATTTTTATGCTCTTTTGACATAGTCTATTTCGTTCGGTGCCAGGGTAGAGGAAGCAATTTGCGTCTAGATTGCAGCCATGTTTACCCTGAAGTCCCAGCCATATTTACCCAGAAGACCCATGATTTTTTTTAAGAGTGATACTACATATCTCATAGAATTTTTCAGCACCTAAATATATGGCTATAAGTCATGATATACCATAATCTATAAGGAATTGAGTTTTAAGGATTGCAGAGGAAAATGGAGAGGTATATGGTGACAATAGCTCATCAAGAGAACATCACAAATCACAATTTATTATGTGAACTGAATGGAAGGAAAGAAACAGCATTTATTAAGTATGTATTACATGATGGGCACTATGCTAAGTACTTACAAATATTATTCCATTATCCTCTCAGCAGCCCTGGGAGTTAGGTGCTATTATAATCTCATTTTATAGTTGAGGAAACTGATGAAGACAGATTTAGTGATTTGTCCAGGACCAAAATTGATAAGATTGGCATGGCAAAATTGATAGGATTTGGCAATAGAATAGATATAGGAGGAGAGCTGGGGGTGACAGCTTAGTTGTAAAGCTGGCTGACTTAAGAGGATAGTATTGAGTTCCACAGAAATAGATAAGCAAAGAAGAAGTGGCTATTGAAGAAGTAAGATTTTGGATTCAGTTTTGGACATAATGATATGAAGATGTCTACATGAAATCTAGTTCAAGATGTACAATAAGCAGTTGGAGGTGTGAACTTGGAGGTCAGCAGAAAAGGATGTTAAGATTGGATAAACTGATGAGAGAATCATCTATAAAGAGATGATAATTGAATCTATGGTCCTCATGATAACCAGTATATCAAGAGAAAAGAAGAGGGTCCAAGAAAGAGCCATGGAGGATACTCTATCTAGCATACCAGGCATGTTAGCATCTGGGAAGTATGGTTGATGCATTGATATTGTATCATATATTCATTTACCAGATATATGGTCAAATCAGTTAATGATCATTGTATAGAAGTTACAGTCCAAGGGGCAAGAGAATTCCTGAGGGGCCACAGGGTCCTAGCTCACACCTTGTTGGCACTTTACAAGGCTCATGTCAGGTTAATCTCCACCTCTTTGATCTTGTCATTGTCAATTCAACCAATGTTAAAACATATGCCATGTTATGTATTCATTGAGCACCTCCCAATCCACATTCCTAAAATCTCCAATAAATACTGGGGAACAAGCTAGAATCTCTCTCTTACTTCCCTGGTTCTTCTGATTCCTCTGTCCTATCTTTTCCTCCTGATCTTTCCTCGCAACGCTGTCACCCCCATGCTTCCTATTAATACTATGGCACTCTTGTCCATAGGAGGCATTAAGGAGTTGTTACTCCTCACATGTTTTCTTATTCCTCATATTTCCCATTAATTCTCCATGGGAGATATTCACGGAGTTCGTGCCACTCTCCATGTGTTTTAACTTGTTGTCTTGGAGTCTTTATTATTCACCTATTTCCTTAAGTCTCCTTTCTCCTTCTCAGGTTATTACCCACAGGTAAAAAATATATGAAGACCGCAGGCCAGTCCTTATACTCAACCTGTGCAAGCATATTCTAGATGAAGATCCAGCAAAGAAGACTGAGAAAAATCAGTCAAATAGTGGGAGCAGTGCCACATGCACATACACACAAACCCTAGAAAGAAGAGAATATTAAAGAAAAGAGACTGACAACTATAATGTCAAAGGCTGCACAGAAGTCAAGAAGGATGAGATTGAGAAAATATCATAAGATTTGATAACTAAGAGATCGCTTGTAATTTTGCAAAGAGTAGTTTCATTTTGTGGAAAGGAAAACTGAAGAAAGTTTTGGATTCTCTGCCACTCAGGTGGAACAAACAGCAGTTGGAATGTTAGAGAGAAGATATTGACAAGAATGGCATTGGTGGGGGGAGGGGACTTGGAGAGTGACAGTTGGTCTCCAGGACTCACTTTTTCCTGGCCCTCAGACTGGAAAGAATGCTCTCTCCCTGTCTCAGGATAGAAGTACCTCTATTCCTGGATCTTTTCCATTTGTGTCCTCTACCTGGATTCCTGTGATTGTGTCACTGGACAAAAGGAGTTAAGGGGAGTGGTTTGAACTTTAAGGCTGGTCTTTAGGGTGCTAACTGGAAGAGATAAGCCCAACCATCTCTGAAGGTCGGAACCTTTTCTTCCTCTTGCTGTCTACTGCTAAGATTTTGAACTTAAGAAATTTAGCACAGATTAGCATAGAGAGGAAAGCCTGCGAGGCCTGGTCTCAGCTCAAAAACTGAGAGACTCATACCCAATCTAGGAAAATCCCAATTCCCTCTTCCTTGATATCTCCCAGTCCAAACTTATTATTAAAATTCATCTTTATTTAAATAAACTGCAGTCAGATAAGAGAACTATCATTTCAGGGGAACATAGAGGGAGCAGAACCCAAGGACAATTCAATCATAAATGGTCCTTATTGGACCCCTGCTGGGTCACCTTGGTCCAAGGGGAAGCTTGTCCCTCAGAAGGGTCAGTGCTTACCTGCCCTGGGGTATCTTCAACATCAATCAATAGAGAAGACATCCCCTCAGGCTATCATAGGTAGCCCATTTCTCTGGAACCCCAATTTTCAAAGGTAGACTCTCAGCAGGGGTATCTCTCTCCTTTTACCTCATCAACAGTCTCTATCCCTCTATCCCTTCAACTCGTCCATTCCTTGTTACAAAACCTTCCGTATTCCCTCTACTTCTTCAATTCCCTACAATTCCTTTAACTACTACAATTTGAATGATAACATCAAAAGTCAGGCATCAATTGTAAACAGCCTTCTCAAAAACTTTATCCACAAAAGAGAGAAGAGGTATGAGATAATAGCTAGTAAGGATATAAAGGGTTTTTTGAGGATGGGGGAAGATTCTGGCATGTTAGCAGGCAGAATAGACAGCAGAGATTGAATACAATGAGAAAATGGGGATAACAAAAGGAGACAACCCATCAAGAAAATGGGATAGAATTGGGTCACTCAGGCATATAAAGGGTTTCACCTTGTTAAAGAAAACGATTACCTCTTAATATGAAGAAGGAAACAGTAGTGGAAGGCATCTAAATTATGTGAGATGAGGAGGATAGGAGAGAATAGGATTCTTCAAAATAGTTGATGGGATCAGTGAGAGAGTGAATAGAATAGGGGGACATAAAAGAATTGCCTTGCCTTGATGAGGTTTCAGTTGAGATTTTGTATGTAAGAAATTTATAGTGGACTCAGAAGCACAGTTTTATGATTTTCTCTAATTTATTCAGTAGCACTTGAATAGGAGCAAAGGTAATGGCTGTCAGGGATAATCCTAGGTGGAGGTTTGGTAGAACAAGATCAGCAATAGGATAATGAGACAAGGGAATCAAGAGAAGAAGACCTGGTAGAACTAAATTTGTTCACCAAGTGGTCAAGAAAGGAAAATGAGGAGTGTAGCTCCTGTATTGGTGAGAATCTAGGAAAGAATCTGGGGATTGGGATTAGAGGTGACAGTGTGTAAGAAGAGCACAGTTTAGTTTTGTTAGGTAGAGAGAGAGGAAGAATGCTAATGGAAAGGAAAAGTTTGATTAAAAAAATGAAAGCTAGTTTGTTAACCTATAGAGTAGGCATTCCAGAGAGCATGGTGGGATGGAGTTGAGATGGATGGGAATAAGAGAATCATCTGTGAGAGACTGAGTAAAAAGTTTGAACAATGACAACCAGGGATTTAGAATTACTGGAGTAAGAAAGGCATAAGATCCAGTGAAGTGTTAGTGAGCTGACTCTAGGAAACTACCAACCAGCTCTACAACATTGATAATGGAAAAATTAAAAAGAGAGCTTATGTCCTTAAAAAGGACAAACATCAGACCTGAACAAAAAAAAAAAAGATCTTTTATGAGGAAGAGGGGGGAAAGGGTCATTTCATAGTCTAATGAGCAGTGTTACACAATGCTGTCTACTGAATTATTTTAAAACAAACAACACAAGCTGAAAGGTTCCCATTTCAGCCAAATCACTTTTGCTGATGAGCAATACCAAGCTGATGAATGACTAATCAAGCCAAGATGGGCTACAAAAGGGTGTGTGATTGTGGTGAAATAAACTTTTCCTGGGCCAGATGAGGCCCTCAGTCAATCAGATGTGTGATTGCATCATGTAAATGATACCCTCTGGACTTGCTTGATTTGCTCTTATAAAATCCCTGTCAGATTTTACACATAAATAATTCAAGCAAATTACTTTGGTCACCAGAAGCTTCCAATTATTATAGTGGCACCATATCACCCCCATTTGTTTTAGTAATGTTCATATTTCTGGAAACAAAAGCTAAATTTCTGGACATAAACTGGGTTCTGATTTGAGGCTCTTCATTTTCTTACTAGTGTTTTCCAACTAACATCAATTTATATGTTGTTTTACCGTTGTATTTTTTTTTAGGAGTGTGTTGAGGAAAGGAATTGTTTAGATTGTTGATTGTTTAGAATGCCTTTTGTATACATATGATCCCTAAAAATATTCATATCTAAATAGAGTTGGGCATTAAATTGTGTGGGCAGTAACTACAAATAAATAAAGAAAAACATTTTCCATATTTTTTCTCAGATTGCAGTCACTCATATTTAAGAATATTGCAGAGAGAATAGTAATACTTACATCATCCTGGTAACTGAAATTAATTCAACAATCCCATTTTAAAGCTTTTAATACAAAAAGAAAGTGAAGATAAAGCCAACTGATAGACCAATAAAAAAATCAGTATTTGGGTACTAAGTTGTGATTGTCCATAAAGTCTAATATCACTTTTGGTAGGTACAAAAGATATATGATGTATTTCTAAGTCATGTTACTGTCACATTGCACTAGACAGTCCTTTGTGTTAATGAATAGTACCATTTCTGTCCCTGCCATGTCTTTAGCATAAAGTCATTTTAGAGAGGCATATTTTCTGCTTTATTTTTCTCTTCCTCTAATTTTGCAGCAAGTAAATGCATTTCTTAGTATTTGTCAGATGGCATTTCCATTTTACATTTTTATCTCTAATACCAAGTACTTTAGGCTCCATTTACTCAGCAATGTGAAAGGAAAGAAATTAAAAATCATTGGCAGTTTTCAACATATCAATTGATTTGACTGGCTTTTTTGTTTTTTCTTCCCCTTTTTTCCTTCATTAAAAAATACTTTGTATTAAGGGTTTTCTGATACAGGTCAGGAGTATGCAGGGGAAATCAAGGCAATGCAAAAATAAGAACTATCAATAATAATCTATTTTTCAAAGAATGGAAAACATTATTGGCTGTAATGCAATTTTTACTTCTAAGATGAGCCTTTTGCACAATTAAAACACCAGATCTGGTGCACAAAGATATTTCCCTGGAAAAATAAGAGTACTGGGCTATGAATTAGTCATTGACCTTTGTCCTATAGCTTAAATTGATATTCTGCGGTAATTGAATGATGCTTCAAGGGCCACTCAGCCAGAGTCAGTCAATAACCTCGGTGCCATCATCTCTGTTATGTCACCACCCAGAACTGAATTCCATGATTAGTTCCACTATCAAAGCCTTAGGTCTATAGGATCATGGATTCAGAGCTGGAAGGGATGAGGTGATTAAGTCCAATCTGCTCCTCATCCTCCAGATAAGGAAACTCAGGCACTGAAAATTTAAGTGTCTGTGGCAGCCTCTAAAGTCAGGTCTGCTTGATATCAAACCCAGTGCTCTATTCAGTACCCCATGCTACTTCTTAGTCAGTCATGGAACAATATATATTGGGTTTCAATTTTCCCCTTAGCAGTAACTACAATTACTTTTTTCAGCAATGTTATCCTTTGGATCGGACCTAATTGGCTCACTCTCAGAGGTGGTAGTAATCTCAATATAGAATACAAAAGCACTTTCTGCAGAAGACCATATTATAGATGAAGGCATGCAGTGCCAAGTATAGGCTCTTTCTTTTCTCTAGATATGGGCAAGAGCAGACTTGCCAAGAGGGAAATATAGTTGAACATATGGGAGACCCCTCGGAAGAGTAAGGAAGGACAACATAGGCACCAACTTTGCTGATAAACTTCCTCTTAATGAAAGTGTAAATATACCAGGTTATGACAGGTTCTTGCCTCCCTATAAGTGATCTTTTCAAGGACTAGTAATAACAATAATTATAACAACTTAAATTTGTTTCTCTGTAGTTTAGAAAGTGATTTATATGTTTTCTCAGGTAATCTTCACAATATTCATGTGGAGAAGATAGTATAATTCTTATAATCCCCATTTTACAAATGAAAAAAAAATTGACCCCTTAAGAATAAAGTATCTCATGACTATAAGCTATTATTGTAGCTCTTTCCAACTGGAAAAACTAAGCTATTCATGAATTTTCATTTAATCCAGATCACAATGAAGAGCAAAGGATTTCAAGCAGAAGGGACCTTAGAAATCATCTAATCTAATCCCCTCATTTGATAGAGGAGAAAAGTTAGGTACAGAGAGAGAGAAAAAGAAATATGAGGTTCAGAGAAGACAGGTTTCCAAAGGCACACAGTTAATGGAATAAAACTAAGAAACTGCCATTCAACTTATTTGGACCTGCTGTTTGGTAAAGCTCCTTTTTCTTTTTAAAAATCCTTACTTTCCATCTTATAATCAATACTCTGTCTTGGTGCCAAGGCAGAAGAGCAATAAAGGCTAGGCAATGGGGGTTAAGTGACTTGCCCAGGGTCACAAGGCTAAGAAGTATCTGAGACCAAATTTGAACCTAGGACCTCTCATCTCTAATACTGGTTTTCAATCCACTGAGTCACCTAGCTGCCCCATCCCCACCCTCAGCTTAGTTTCTTCAACTGCAAAATGAGGATTGTTGTGAGAATAAATGAGATGATATTTACAAAGCATAGTACCTGGTTTTATAGGGTCTTAATATGTGCTCATTTTATTTATTTTTCCTTCCTGGAGCTGCTTTTCTCTTCATTTATAGAGTCACATGACTGAAGCTAAAAAGCTGGCAGGGCAGATATTAGGAACAATGTGAGGGAAAGAGAATGTAGTTGAGGACAGTAATAGGCTAGGGCTACCTAGGTCAAGCTGGTAAAGTTTAAGATAAACAAAATAAAACCCTCTAGTTCATCTAATTGTGAACAAAATGAAATTTACTTACAAGGGAATGACATTTGAAGCAGAGAAAATGCATACATGTATGTGTGTGTACATTGTATATACATATGTTTATATATGTGTGTTCATGAATGTGTATTCCTAAGGTACAGCATTGAGTTAAATAGGGCTTCATCACCTCTCAGTTACCCATGATGGTCTACTCTTCCATGATGGAGGACTCTGGTACAAAACCCTACAAACCCAGTTGCAGAGAAGAACTTTGTAACTCATATGACCCTACTTGCACAAAAAAAAAGACTAAAAAGTCAGTTTATGGCAATTTTCTGGACTTCGCAAAATTAGGACTTTACCTGGAGAACAACAGAAAAACAAGATAGCAAGGCTGGCCCAATCTCACACACAACAGTCAACTGCTATTGTTAGTCCCTAGTGGGAAAGATGATAAATCAATTTGTACAACACCTTGAGAAGTTTATTAAAATAGGAAAATCAACGTGAATTATACTCATTCTCTTATAATTCCTAAGCTGCCAATCAGAACACCCTGGTAGAAATCAGACACAGTGTTTACATGGTCTTTGATTTCTTTCTGTCTTTCTAAATAATGTGCCTCACTCTCTCTGTCTCCTTTTGTAACTTCCCATTCACTAAAACTAAATTATGCAAATCAGAAACACTATGACTGATCATTTTATATAACCAGCAATTTCAAACAAATTTTCAACAGCAATCACTGATGTAACTTTAAAAACAAAGTTAAGTTTTTGAAAATGGGAACTCACCCTTTCTTTGAGAACTAGAAGATAGAGAAATACGGAGGGCTGTGTCACCACCATCTCTCTCAGAAGGCTCAAGAATTCAGTCTCTCTCATCTGAATCCCATGTGGCACCTGCTTAGATTAGCTCCTTGGCCATTTTAATGGGGACAATTGCTCATCTTATCACTAGATCTTCACAAATCAAAAATGAAAGCAGCACCCAATTCAAAGCTTCCATGTTTCCAAACTCTTTTCAAAAGTCTAGTCGACCCATAAACATCCTCTTTCTCCCAGGCGTCTGTCCTCCAGGCAATTGGACAAAATAATAGCTAATAGTTACCATTTAAATCCTGCTATAAGGTTTGTTATGTATCATATTATCATATCTCATTTTATCTTCACAACAATCTTGTGCAGTAGGTGCTGTTATTATTGTCCTCATTTTACAAATGAGGAAAATGAGACTAAAACAGATTAAGAGACTTGCCCAGGATCACACATCTAAGTGCCTCAAGTGGAATTTGAACTCAGGTTTTCTCAACTCCAAGTCCATCCCTCTTTCCACTAAGCCAGCTATGTTCCTTTTAAGGTATGTCATAGCAAGCCTAAATGTTCCCAGGACTTCCTCTTCCAGTGTATTATATCAGATAATTACCACAAGTTATGCCAAATATTCAGATTTTCTCTTTGCATAGATTACTGCCTAATCTTAAAAGAGATTGAAAGAATTATGATTATATGCACCAGAAGACACTTTTGCCATTCTCTGATAGAATCAATCTATATTCTTTTAGCAGATCACACCCTCAAAACTACAGAAAAGCCCATCCCTAATCTGACCCACAAATGTCATGGTTCTGTTTGTAAGAAATGACCTTCCTATCTATTCTATCACTTTTATCTAAAATGCTTTAACCATTGGCCTCGTCAAAGACCTACTACTTTCTTTCCTGTCATTCTCAAAAAATGGTTGGCAAAGGTTACCTTTTACTCTATTGTGTATGAAAATATTGGATTGAGAGGACTGCTGCTTGTTCTTTTGTTAGTTTTAGCTAATAACAGTTTAGCTCACCATCCACATAGAAGTCTAGGAAATCTGTCACAGATGGCCATATGTATTACCCCTGAGAGCAATGCTGTCATTCAGGGAAATTAAAGACTCCAAGGCAAATATTGAAGGATAAAGCAATGTCTAAAGGATATACGATTTAGGAAAAAATGTCTTTTCAAGTCTCTATGTACATGGATTATCTGGGCAGAGAAATATTTGTTTTTAGTAGATGTTAAATTTTAATAGTAAAATAACAGCTTCTTAGTTCTATTTATAGATTATATTAAATTATATATTATTTTTATATATAATTATAGATTATATTAAATTATAGATTATAATTATATTAAAATCAATATATCATCCCTAGGATAGGATAATAGATTAGTGCTGGGTAGGAACTAAAATGTCCAACTTTTTACTTTTTTTGTCAACCTTTTTTTTTTTTAATTGAGAAAATTAAACCCTAGAAAAGTTAAGTTGTTCTAGGTCATACATGAAAGAGAAAGTGGTTGTTGTTATTTTCCATATCAATCAGTCATTCATTTCCTTTCCTTCCAACTAGGAAAGAAAGAAGAAAAGAAGGAAGGAAGGAAGGAAGGAAGGAAGGAAGGAAGGAAGGAAGGAAGGAAGGAAGGAAGGAAGGAAGGAAGGAAGGAAGGAAGGAAGGAAGGAAGGAAGGAAGGAAGGAAGGAAAGAAGGAAGGAAGGAAGGAAGGAAGGAAGGAAGGAGGGAAGGAAAAGAAACCCCTATATCCCATGAGCAGAGTAAAGCAAAACATATTCCTATATTAGTCATATCAAAAAATTCATTTTATATTCTGAATTAGTTCATGTTCCCTATCATGAGGTAAAAGCATTCTTCTTGATCAGTTCTGTGAAATCTCGATTGATCATTTAGTTGATCAGAGTTCATAAATCTTTCAAAAATTTTCTTTTTATAATTATAACCATTACTACTCTGTGCTGTCCTCCATTTAGGGCTAAGTATTACTTTTTGTCCCTTTGCCAGGGATCTGCCCTTGGGGTTTTAAGGTGGAATATCTAGTTTTTGCCATTGGCAAGCCCTCATGAATTGTGTTTCCCTAATTTAGGGGCCTAAACATCCCAGTTGCACTTAATCACTTACAGATTAATTTTTACAAAAGAACATTTACTTCAAAGGTATAACAAAAGAAAACATACAAATATTTCTCCCCAATACATAGGGAACATATTCTTCCCTATATCAACTCAATCTGTAGCAAGGGAAGAATCAGTTTAACTGAACTTAATTCAGTTCCCATATAATATTAGTCCTACCAAGTTTGCAAATCCAAAACTTGCTTTCATACTCACACCCTGGATTCTCAGAGGTCCCTGGAAGCAATCCATATTGTAATGCTGGGCTTCAAGGTCTCCATAGTTTGAGCTCCCAGATCTGAGACTCAATCTATAACTTAAAAGTACAAATGAAACAAACCTAAATCCCAAAACTATTTCTCAGGACCACTAGGTGTTTCTATGGAACTTATCTCCTTGAACCTTGCTGTGAATAAATGAAACTTTCATCTTCAGACACCACTGGAAAAAGAAAGCAACTGAGTCTAATATGAAGTTTCTTCCAAAGTACATGGTAGACCAATACAAAATGTTCATATCTGGACCAATCAGTCAAAAATAGTCAGTTAACATTTATTAAGTATCTACTATATGTCAAGTGCTCTTCCAAGTTCTGGGAATATAAATAAGAAAATAAAAACCCAACCTCTGTCTTCAAGAGGCTTACAATCTATCAAGGAAAGATATAAAAAATAGCTAGAAAGGGCAAGGTGAGGGTACCTGGCACAAAGGCATTGTGGAGTCCAAGTCCAGGGGATGTAGTGTAAGGGTTAAAAATTAAAGGGTTGGACTAAATGTGAGAAATGTGGTAGTCAGAAATTATTACTCAAGTCAGAATAACTTTTTATGGTAGTTTATTTACAAAAGGAGAAAGAGTGAAAGTAAGGAAATCAGAGAGAGAGTAGATAATTACTCTAGCCCAGTTGAACCCGGCAGAACTTCAGAGGCCTCAGCAAAGGAGGCCCAGAAGTAAATTAAATAACGGTTCCAGCCACAAGGGCTCCTCCAAGACAAAGGGCCTCAAAGGGCCAGAAAAGCCAGGAAAAGGGAATCAGCCTTTTTAATCTTACCCATGTGGTAGTCCTAAAGGAAAACCAAAGAGCAGTCCAAGGTCCCAAGCCGGAACTCCTCCAGGGTCAAGTTTGCAGGAGAAAGAGCTGGTCACTGGAAGTTCTTGCCACTTTTAAGGACCCTTCCTTTCATCACTTCCTGTGCCTTCCTTCTATTTTATGTGAACCAATTGAAGCTATAGCTTTGGGGGCAGTCAGTGGGTTTCTGATTAGCACACATGGGTCACAGACCTCCCCATATTTAAGGATAAGTGGAGGTGATTTTGGTGATTCAATCTAAAAATGGGCAGAGGAGAGTTAATCCCATCTTCACAGTAGCTAGTAGGAAGTATAGATTTGGCTGTTTGTTAGTCCTCTTTGAACAGATAGCTCTGTCTGCCAGTCCTCCAATCAGAGGGGCGATGGATATTGAAAACACCAAAGAGGTAGGAGAACCAAAGTTGATAGTAGGATGGTGATTTTAATAGTGAAGAGGTTTCTGGGGAGCATAACGATGGCTGCTTGTTCCTCAGAAGCACATCTTCAGGATCTTCCACAGAGGTGTCTCTATCTTAGGTGGTCTGAGCATATATTAAATCCCTGTTACATAATATCAGGGATGTTGTGCTTTTGCTTCTACTCATTTCACACTGAATAAAATCATATGGGTATTGGCACATCTCTTTAAAAGCCCCCTTTCCTTCATTTCTTATAGCATAATAGTATGCATTCAAATACCTCAAGCTGTTCAACTCTTCCTCAACTGATGGATATGCTTAGTTTCCAGAGGATTCTTTTTTTGCCTTTACATAAAGAGCTATTGTGAATATTCTTGTGATGTGAGACCTTTTCCTCTTTCCATGATTTCTTTAGGGGATAGATAGGCCAAATACTGCATAATTAGATCAGTAGGAAGGCATGGCTTAGCAGCTTTTTCTGCATAAATCCAAATTGTCCAGATGATTGGATCCATTAACATCTTCATAAATAGTGTATCAGCATGCCTAATTTTTCCTGAAGTGCTTACAACATTTGCCATTTATTGTTTTTGGTTATCTTTGCCAATCTGATTACAAAGAGTTAGAAGTGAGAGAGTTTTGATCTAGGCAATCCCTGATCAATTCCATGCCTTCCCTAATCAAGTTGATGAAATAATGAAGCTTGGGCATTTGTCTGAGGACACCCCCTTTGAAGATAGACATGTTCCTTGCAAGGACATAAGGAAACTCTTTGATTGATTCCCAAAAACTGAAACTGCTTCTAAGATAAATGTTGACTAAAAATCAAGGGATTGTCGTAAGAAAAGCAAAGAACTGTTTCTGCTTCTGCTCTTCTCCCACAGCCTAATCACTGGTTCTTACATTGTTGTTCTCTCCTTCTAATCCTACTTTATAATTCATCTTTCAAAATTGAAGTTTGCTTTGCTTAAAATGATTCTCCCTGCATCCTCATGGTTTAGAAAAATGAATTATCTAGGTCTCTCTCTATCTCTATCTCTCTGTCTTTCTCTCCATCTCCCCCTCTCTCTTTTTCATATATTATGTCTTCTATTCTTCTTCCTGTTTACCTGGTAATAAATCACTTTTTTGTTGATTATAAGCTAATGTGTCAACACTGACTTAGAAGAATGGGTTCTAATTCTATATCATAATGCACCATGGCACCTTGAACAAATCACTTTAATGTCTTAATTTATTCATGTATAAAATGAGTGGAAAGGACTTAGAGGGTGTCTAAGTTCCTTTCCAGCACTAACAA
Source organism: Monodelphis domestica (assembly GCF_027887165.1). NCBI lineage: Eukaryota > Metazoa > Chordata > Mammalia > Didelphimorphia > Didelphidae > Monodelphis > Monodelphis domestica. The sequence goes on from NC_077229.1 coordinate 535,370,502, forward strand.
TTGCTAACATACCCTCAAAACAGCCAAAGGTCTAATATGGCAGGAGGCATCAATAATGTACTTTTTTATTGGTCAAGAACTTGTCTTTAATATCGTAATACTGTAAAGGAAAATGACTGTGAAAAGTGCTGTTTTCTTTTACATTTGGGATCTTGCCATTTGTTCTTTAGCAAGATATTAGATTCTGGTTTCTAATTAATTCTTCAACCTTCTTCCATTTTATGAGTAAAGACCATTTGTGTTCATAGTTATGACTGTTTTTAACTCCATCATATACTCTCCATATAATTAGAATCTGCTCCCTCATACTCTAAATCCCAGCATCCCACTTTCATTCTCACATTATGTCCTTATGTTACAGAGGTAAAGTTTGTGTGTGACCCCACCCCCTTGCTCTCTTCTCCCCTGATCATGCTGGGAAAGCAGGCTTTATGCTAGGCAGGAGAATCTACACATGTGGGTTTACTTTTCCTTAGAAAATTAGGTTTGAACTTCTATTTCTTTTAGTATATTTTCTTTGTACTTCAAGTGGTTATTAATAAACTTTATAAAAAATAATACTTGGAGTTATTGAATTTTAATTTAAATCTTACATCTCCTACTTTTCTTCTCTGTATCCCAATCTACTTTTTTTTAACAAAAAAGATGATGACAGAGAAGAAAAGTAATCAACACCAATAATTTATAATGGAAGTGTTCCAATGTAGCACTCTTCTTCCCAGAATTTTTCCCCCAGCTTAGACCCTAATCACTGGTTCTTATACCATTGTTCTCTCCTTTTAATCCTATCTTTATAATTCACCTATAAAAGTTGAAATTTGCTTTCATTGAAAGTAAACTTCCCTCTTCACATACCATAGTGGCACACACCTATAATTCTTGCAACCAGAGATGCTGAAGTTGGTAGTTTGTTTGAGCTTGAGAGTCCTGGACTGCACCAATGCTAAAAGTCAATTAAAAGTTCACACTACATCTGGCACCAATGTGGTGAATGTCTGGGAGATGGATGCCACCAAGCTGCCCAAGGAAAACCAAACCAATGTGGGCTGGCATTATCGCTGATAAAGTTCCCATGTTGTTTATAGATGAGATCAGGCCATTGAGTGGCTGCTGCAATTCTAACTTGGATGAGATAGAGATCTAGTGTCCCTCAACCACCATCAAAAAAGAAAAGAAAAGAAAAGAAAAAGAAACTATTCCCTATCTTATTCTATCCTATTTCCCTATTGAATTTAATAAGCTTCTACATCAAACTGTTTATGCTTTCGTGTGTTAAACCATCCTTCATATGAATCAGAAAAGCATGACATTTGTGAGATATCTACTGCTCCCAACCTCTCTTCTCCTTTATGTTCTTCTTCTCATATATCCCAGTTATGAGAAATAATATCTCCTCCTTGCTTTCTTCATTTCTTTCCAAGTGTATTCCTTTTCTCCTTCCTTAACTTTCCTCTCTTAAAAATAAAAAAAGTATGGGACTGTATTTGTTATCCCTATGATATTGAAAGCAACGAGGTTCTAAAAAGTCACTTGTCTCTTCTACTCTTTCATTATCATTTATCTCCTTCCATTTGCTCAAATAAATTCATCTTTATATATTTCTCTTGTCATATGTGTTTATATTTCAAGGATTCTACTCAGCATTAATATGTTCATCATTAATGAGCAAAAGTCTTTTATTATATTAAAAATCCATTTTCCCCTATAAGATTATATTCTGTTTTGCAGGGTAAGTTATTCCTTACTATAAGCCTTTTTATTTGCCTTTTTGTAATATTACATTCCAAGATTGTTTCTCTTTTAAATTTATCATTGCTGATAAATCTTGTGTGCTACTAACTGCCAGAATAATTTTGGAAAGTATTTTTCAAGTTTCCTTTTTTTGAAGAAAATAAATTTTAGCACATGAAATATGATGAACTAAAACATAAAATATGTTTACAAATTTAAAACATCTTTTCTGTCATAAATATTTGAATTATCATTCAAAGTAAAAATAGAACTTCCATTAAAAAAAAAAACTTTGAAGTTTAAGACTTGTAGGGTATACAGAGTGTATGGGAAAACAAAAAAATTTATCCCCTCTTACAAATGTTTGTGAATTTAGGAGTAAGCATACTTAGGACCAGAGGAACTAAAGCCTGATTGAATTATAAAGCTTTGGAGTTTAGGTGCTTCTTTGGGGGGGAAAATGTTGATTTTCAGGTTAAGATGGTAATATAAAAGGTTCTACATGAGTTCAGTAACCCTATGAATATGCCAGCAAGATCAAAAAGAGCAAGATGGTAGACAAGGTATAGGTAGCTATCTGATCTCTATCAAATTACCTTCCAAAAAGCTATAATATAGCTCCTCAAAATGGATTCTGGTACAGTATAACCCACAAAAAGACAAGGTGAAGTAATTTTTCAGCCCAAAGCAACTTAGAAGACTGGCATGAGGAATCTAGTGAACTAGAATAGAGGCAGAATACAGGACACCATGGCAAGCTCCACTGTGGCAACAGGTCTTGGGGGAGAGGGGCAGCTAAAGCAGCACCTAAGGCTTCTGAAACTCTCAGCCACAGACAGTGAGAGGAGTCAGACAACTGCTCAGAAAGAGAATATGGGATCCCTTTGCTGGCTCTGGGTACAAAACTCTTGTCAAAGAACTAGATCACAGTCCAGGGACACAGACTCAAGGTGAGAAAGAGCACTAATACACATGGGCACTTGTGGCCACAAGGGAGCAGGGGACCCTGATCACAATTCCAAACTCAGGAAAGAGATCCCCAAAGAATAAATCTCAGGAATATTATAGCCAAATTCCCAAACTCCAAGGTCCAGGAGAGAATTTCACAGACACTCAAAAAGAAACTATTGAAATATTGTGCAGCCACAGTCAGTAGCTTTTATATTTAAGGGTCAGAGGGCTTCGAATATGATATTCCAGAGGGCAAAGAGCTAGGGCTTCAACCAAGAATCACTTACTCAGCAAAACTAAACATAATCCTTCAGGGGGAAAAATGGATATTCAATGAAATAGAGGACTTACAGACATTCCTGATGGAAAGACCAGGGCTGAATGGAAAAGTTTACTGTTAAATTCAAGATTCAAAAGAATCATAAAAAGTTAAATAGGAAAGAGAAATCAAAAGGCATTCAATAAGTTTACACTGTGTACATCCCTATGTGGGGAAATAATTCTTGCTAACTCCAAAGAACTTTTTTCATTATTAGCTAAAAAGAGGGTGAAGAGATGAGTTGAATATGATGGGATGATGTAAAAAAATTAATTAAATTAAAGCATTAGGAAAAGGATTGCATGGGGAGGAGGAAGAAGAAAAAAATAGAATGGGGTAAATTATCACACACAAAAGAAACATGAAAGAGTGTTTATAAGGGAGAAGATGGGAGATGTGGGGAGGAGATTATATGAACCTTATTTTGAGCCAACAAAATTGGCTGAATGAGGGAAGAACATACATAATCAATAGGGTATAGAAAGCTATTTTACCCTACAGAAAAGTAGGATGGGAAGGGGACTAGAAAAGGGGGGTGGGGATGTAGAAAAGAGGGCAAATTAGGGTAGGTAGAGATCAGAAACAAGCCAGGGGTAAATAGGATGGAAAGTAATACATGGTAATCATCATGGGGCAAGAAATTTTTACAAGTCTCTCCTAATAAAATTAGGAGATTCCTCAAATACATAGAGAAATGAATTGTATATATAAGAGTACAAGTCATTCCCCAGATGATAAGTGGTCAAAGGATATGAACAGGCAATTCTTAGGCAAAGTAATTAAAACTCTCTATAGTCATGCAAAAAAATGTTCTAAATCACTATTATATAGAGAAATGCACATTGAAACAACTCTGAGGTATCACACCCCCACCTATCAGATTGGCTATTATGATAGAAAAGGAAAATTATAAAACTTAGAGGGGATGGGGGAAAGTTGAGACATAAATGCACTCTTGGGGGAATTGTGAACTGATTCAATCATTCTGGAGAACAATTTGGGCCTATGCTCAAAAGGCTATAAAACAGTACCATTACTAGATTTGTATCCCAAAGAGGTTAAAAATGGGTAGGGGAGGACCTTTATGTACAAAAACATTTAAAGCATCTCTTTTGGGGGGGGGAAGGTCAAAGATTTGGAAATTGAGAAGATACTCATCAATTGGGGAATATCTAAGTAAGGTATAATATATGCTTGCAATGGAACAGAATGGAATACCATTGTGCTGTAAGAAATGACAAATAAGAGCAGTTCTGAAAAACCTGAAACAGCTAAACTGAAGCAGAGTGAAATGAGCAGAACCAGAAGAACATTGTACACAGTGTACACAGAAGCACTGTTCAATGAACAGCTGTGAATAATAGCTATTTTCAACAATACAATGATACAAAATAATCCTAAAGGACTCATGATAAAAAATGTTATCTGCATCTAAAGAAAAAGAACTGAGTTAGAATTCAGACCAAAGCAAACCTTTTTTACTTTCTTAACTTTATTTTTTATTTGAGTTTCCTCCCACAAAAAAAAAATAGTATGAAAAAAAGTTTTACATGGTTGCACATGTAAAATCTATAAAAAATTGCTTGCCATGTCAACAGGGTTGGGAGGATGGAGAGGAGAGAAGGAGGCAAAGAATTTGAGACTCAATATTCTTTCTGCATCAATTGAGAAAATCATGTGATTTCTGTTGCTTTGATTGATATAGTCAATTATACGGATGGTTTTCCTAATATTGAATCATCCTTGCTAACCATTCCCAAGTATAAATCCCACCTGCTCATAGTGGATAATCCTTGTGATAACTTGCTATAGTCTTTTTGCTAATATTTTATTTAAGATTTTTGTATCCATGTTCATTAAGGAGATTGGTCTTTGTTTTCTTTCTCTGTTTTTAGTCTGCCTGGCTTTGGAATCAGTACCATATTTGGGTCATAAAAGAAATTTGGTAAAAGTCCTTCTTTGCTCATTTTGTCAAATAGTTTGTATAATATTGGGATTAGTTGTTCTTTAAATGTTTGATAGAATTCACTTGTGAATACATGTAGCCCTGGGAATTTTTTCTTGGGAAGTTCCTTGATGGCTTGTTCAATTAAGTATTCTATTTCCTCTTTTGTTAATCTAGGCAATTTATATTTTTATAAATATTTACCTATTTCACCTAGATTGTCATAATTATTGCCATATAATTGAGCAAAATAGTTCTTAATAATTACATTAATTTCCTCTTCATTAGAGGTGAGATCTTCCTTTTCATCTTTGATACTGTTAATTTGCTTCTCTTCTTTCTTTTTTAAGTTAGATTAACCAGTACTTTCTCTATTTTATTTGTTTTTTCAAAGTACCAGCTCCTAATCTTATTTATAAATTCAATCCTTCTTTTACTTTCAATTTTATTAATGTCTCCTTTTATCTTTAGGATTTCCAATTTAGTTTTCATCTGGGGATTGTTAATTTGTTCTTTTTCTAATTTTTTAAGTTTCAAGCCCAAAAAGACTCAATATTCTTTGAAAATTTTTGGAAATTGTTTTTATATTTAATTAGGGTGGAATTAAATTAAATACAAAAAAAAAGAGGATCTAAAAAGACAATAGTTAGAACAATGGTCAAGAAGGCCGGAGAAAAACATCCAGTTTAAGGTTTTGCTAGAACATGGTCAGAACCCTGCAAGCAACAAAGGAAGTGGAAACCAGGTTGAGATCCTATAATTGCGGGCTGTAAAACAGCAGGATTTTAGCCTTAATCTGTGGGTGCAATATCAGGGGGCAGAGCCAGTTTCTTTAAAGGGAGATAGGGCCAGTCAGTACAGATTTGTGACAAGAGGCTCAAAGCCTTGCTTGAGCTTTTTCTCATCATTTACTTTAAGAATCCATGCTTTTATTCTTCTAAATACATTTTATTGTTGTTTTGTCCAGTTCTATAAAGAACTCCCTCGATTATTTAATTGGCAAAATATCATATCTGTAAAATTAATTTAGAAAGTATTATCATATTTTTACCATCCAAACATGACAGAGACAAAAGAATTTCCTTAGGAAATCTGTTTTAAATTATTTTATCTTGCGATTTTTACTGAAGATTTTCCTAATCAAATAAGCTGTTTTCTCTCTGTGTGATAAAATTGGTACCAACAGTGAGCCAGTAACAAAAGAATTCCTAAGGGATCCTAGCTATGAGCAAAGTGCCTTGTAAGCTTTAAAGCAAGCATTATATGTAAATCAATAATTGTTGAAGGATTCTACATATAAATTTGTAATTATAAAAATAAGTTGATTGAGTTGTCCATGCCCTTTGACCCAGTGACCAAGACTGGGATTATATCCCCAAGGAATTAAAAAAGAAACAAAGGTCTAAGACATACCAAAACATTTATTTCAACTTTCTTTGTAGTAGCAAAGAACTAAAAATAAAAGGGATGTCCATCAATGGTGGACTGACTTTTTTTTTTTTAAGTGGTATATGAATGTAGTGAATATTATTGATTTGAGTTGAGAACTCCATATTGAACATGTTTATTTCCAATCTACTAAAATTGTGTCTCTGTATTCCAAATGACCTCATGAATTACTATGCATCTCATACAGAATATATATTAATTTAATTTTTTTAAAAACTTAATTTCCAACAAAATTGAAGCTCGAGAAGAGTAAGAAATTTTCCTCTTCTCCACATTTTAGAGTTGTTGAGTCTGTGGGAGTAGGGCAGGCTGTTTAACCAAGAGAAATAAGAGAAAATAAACAAACCAAAATAACAAAACCAAATCCCACAAAAAAGAAAAATTCTGAACAATAAGAGTTTCTGGGTTATCTAGTCTCTAGATTCAAACTGATTTATCTCTACTCAGACATATTTGTGGTTTTCTCAGATGCTTGACTCTCAAGAGATTTCCTCAGGCAAGTGCAGAAGCCCTGTTCCTTGCATTTTCCTTTCTTACTAGGTCTCCAGAGTATGCTTTCTAGTCATTTCTTATGCTTAAATTACTGCTTTGGTTAGTCACACCTTATTTATTTGATCTAAGTTCTCATCAACTCCTAGCCTCCTGAGTAATCTTTTGATTAGGACAACATGCATCATATTTTCCTTCCTCACCACATCTTCCTAGCTTTATTTCTGCTGTAGCGTCCTTTTCTTCAATGTGGCAATCAAACACTGTCCCTCTTTGTTATGATATCACCCCTTCCCCCTCTTCTGGAAGATCAACATTCTGGTCAAGAACATGGAAACATGGGGTGAGCTTGCTTGGTTCTTGTGTGGTACATGTCTTTCCACCACTTTAGAGAATATACGGATATCCTCTGACAGCTTTCCACCAACCATAATGACTCAAGGTTTTCTACAGTGTGTGATGAAAATTCTTTTAATTGGCTGCTTTCAGCTCTCTGTGTGTAAATCACCACCATCACCATCATATACAATAATCATATTCTAAATATAAATAAATAAAATATAAACTTTATAATTTTATAATCAATTTATTTTGTACAACAATATATTTATATCATTTAATATATAACTGAAAAAATATTTTTATAATTTATAAATAAAAATATAAACATTCACATTTACTTAGCATTTTAAGGTTCCCAAAAACCTTACAAATAGATCTTATTTTATCTTCACAACAACCCTGAGAGGTAGACAATCTTATTATCCCCATAATAATAATCCCCTTAAATAAGGAAACTGAGGCACAAAGTTTAAATTACTTCCCCAGGGCCATAATAAGCATTTGGTACAGAATTTGAGCTCAGGTCTTCTAGATGCCAAATTCTGGACTCTATCATTATACCACCTATTTCCCTTATATAGAAAAGAAACCATCCCTACCACCCCTTAGCCTATTCTTCCTTGACAGCTTTCAAGTAAAGTAGTCTGCTGTGATCTCTGCCAGATGAGGGAGGCCCTGTCTTCAGTCACCAGCTGTCTGTAACACACAATTCTTCAGTGTCTTTTGTGTTTATTCTTTCTTGATCTTGGAGAAATGTCTATAAAAAAGGGAATTCACCAGGTTATGACTTCTTAAGTTTTGAAAGACTGGAAGAGCCATTGAAGTCTCCTTGATAAACCGGTCAGTAATAGATATATATAGATAATAATAGATAATAATAGATAGATAGATACTGCTGCTGGTAGCAACAGTAGTCATGTCTGGTGAGGAGCAAACACAGTAGCTGAGCAACTCTCTTGTATTGTTCACTCACCCAAAATACTGAGTCCTGGGAAAAGGTCACCCAGGTGAGTGAGGAAACAAACTCTACAATGCAACACAAACCAAAGCAAAAAACTTGGAAGTCAGCAGTCAACCTTTTATGGAGTTTAATTACAAACAGGAGGAAGAAAGGTATTAGAGATAGAGAGAGAGAAGGAGAGAGAAAGGGGAGAGAAGGGAATAGGGCTTAAATACCCCTTCTGTTTAGACTGGGCCAAAAGGCCCAAGCCCTTAGATAGCTGAGGCAAAGAAAAGAGATCAGTCCCTATTACTCATGTGACCAAAATGGAGAAACAGTCTCAGGGGCCTCCACCTCCAGCTTCCTTCAGAGCAAGCTTCTCAGAGCACAACCTCTCAGAGCAAAACCTCTCCAACCAACCCCCTCTAGTCCTCAGACCCCGCTATCTTTAAGGAAACCATCCAAGTTCCCTCCCCTCAGTTCTCACATCTACCAATCACTGTCCATGTCTTCCCTGTGCCAATGGTGGCTCTAGCTTAACCCAGGACCGCCCAGAGGTCTGTGGCTTTGCACATGTCTGTTGAAGGTCATATTCTCAAATAATTAAATCTTGATCTATGCTGCAGCCCTTCCTAAATCCTGTTAGGACTGAGTAGGGTGGAAATTGTATTTTCCAAGACCTGGTTCTGTCATTCCAAGTATCTCTATTGTATCAATTCTAAAATCAATCATGACTCAAAGAACTTCCTGTTCTATGCTTAAGCATAGGTCAAAGCCCTTTCCATTGTTCAGCAAAAGGTTTCTGTCCTAAAGTAATCTTAAGTAGGGAGGAGAAGGAACCTCCCATGCTAATGGAGTTCACATTCCAATAGACTATCAGTAAGAAATTTTCCAAGTATGAAATTTCCCAATGGTGAAATTTCCAACATTTATAAGTCTAAGAAATTTTAAGGTTTACAGGATTCTACGTACAAAAGCGGGAGAATTCTAGGAATGGGGAACAATCCATGAAAAAGTAAGGAAGCAAGAGATGGACAGTCCTATAAAGCGAAGAACAAGTAGCTAGTTTGTCTAGAATATGGATTGTGCGAAGAGACAGATTATGGATGGTGTAAAGGTTTGTTATTGTAGAGGCAAAGAGCAAATAGTGTAAGTGGTTGATCAGGGCATGATATAGTCCTACGAACTTAGCTTTAGAACTGGAGGAGATCTAAAGGACATTGTCAGGAAGACAGACATTTACTAGCTGTTGATTCAGCTGTGTTGACATAGTCTCTAACCCTTTCCTGATCTGTAAAATGGAGATAACAGTACCCACCTCACAAATTTGTTATGAGGACAAATATGAAGTAATATAAGTAAAGCACTTTGAAACCTAAATCTGTTATCTAAAAGCTAGATGTTATTACTGAGCCCAATACCTTCATTTTCCAGGTGAGGGTGCCAAGGCTCAGAGAAGATAAGTGGCTTGCTCAATCACACAGCTAGGAAGTGTCTGGGGCAAGATTTGAATTCAGGTTTTCCTGATTCCTAGTACTATCATAGTATAGTAACTCAGACCTGTGTTTTAAGGATAATAATTGTGGATTATTACCTGTATTTTTTAAAAATATACAATGTCTTAAGAGCTATCAATCTAGGCATAATTTTTTAGAAATACACTAAAACATTAGTGGTTGCACATAAATGTTCAGAGAACTCCACACAAGTTATCTCTTTGCTCTAACATTACAGTATATAAAAAAAAAGGAATGTGGCACTGAAAAAAAAAACATTATTTGGGATGATTTTGTTTTCCCCTTCATCTATCTAAAATAAAATGGTAAACTTTGAAAGGTCATTGGATATTTAGAAAACTAATTGAAAACATTTTGCTCCCAGGATAATGTTTCTAACATGTTAGGTTTATAATCTAATGCCTCCATTGACATCATGTTCTGCAGAAGGCCAAATGGGCCCATTGATGAAAGTACAACATTAAGAGACTCTGACACTGTATTATATCCAAAGAACTCATTCTCTTACCAGAGGAAACATCTTGTGTTTCAATATGAATAAAGCATAAGCTTTTGCTAATGTGGTGTTTGTGTTTGGATAAACAGATATTAGTGGAATTGTTAGGCCAAGCAATGGGTATTCAATTTCTTGAATTTTTGTGACATTGACCCAGGAGGAATCTCCTGAAAATAACCCCTGACTGAGAATGCACTTCCCCTTGTTTTTTGTAACTATACCTCCCAAAGCTGAATTAGTGAAGTCAAGGCATAGAATAGTCATTCTTTGAAAAAGTAACAAATTGGCACTCGTCACCATGTTGAGTTGGTCGTTTAGGGTTGGGGTGGGGCAGTGTTTATTGTTGCATTATCTTGCCAAATTTCCCAAAAGCTTAATAGTAGCAGACTGAGAATTCCAAGAAGAAATCAAAAGTTGGAATTGATCATAGTTTCAACTTGTCACATCTCTGAAGAGGGACTGCCAGGATAATGGAACTGCTCTTTTCTCCTACATAGGAAGATATAAAATATACACAATATAGAAGCAAAGTCGTTTGGAGGGAGAGAAGGCATAATAAGGAGTGAATGATCAAAAAAAATTAGATGATATAGAAGATGGCTCTTGAGACATTGTGAAGAAAGCGTACTAAGTACAAAGGTAGAGAGATGGGAGGTGGTACACTATATGAATCAATATCAAAAAGATGACTTTAACTGTTTCGTAGTAACTAGTTTATATGTAACTGGTTCATATGAAGCAGGGTCTTGATATAATAAGACTAGAAGTATAACTTGGGACCAGATTGTGACAAATTTTAAATGCCAAACAAAGGAGTTTACATTAGGTCTTCTGAGTTCAAATCTGACCTCAGACACTTACTAGCTATGTGAATCTGGGCAAGTCCCTTAACCCTTTTTTTCCTCAAATTCCTCCTTTGTAAAATGAGCTGGAGAATGAAATGGCAAACCTCTCTAATATCTTTGCCAAATAAACCCCAAATGGAGTCACAAAGAGTCAAACAAAAATGACAAATTAAATGAAATTATAGGAAACCATTAGTTTGTTGAATAGGGATGTGACATGGTCAGACAGGCTTTTTAGGAAAATCATCTGGTGGTTATGTGGAGGAAAGACTTCAGTCAGCAAGACGAATAAGGAAGCTGTTAACAATAGTCCTGAGGAGAGGAGATGAGAACCTGATTTGGGGGAATGATTGTATGAGTGGAGAGCAGATAGATTTGAGAAATGTTGCAGAGATAGGTATAATAAAATTTGGCAATTTATTCTCTGTGTGGAATAAATGAGAATGAGGAAAAGAGGATAACACTGATATGAGAATCTGGGTGATTAAAAAGATATAGGGAGATATGGAAGAGAGTAGATCTGAAGGTGTGCACAAAGAACACTTCAGTCAACTTCTCAACCGACCCTCTTCAATCGACCAAAGCACCCTTGACCAGATCCCCCAAAACCGCTCCATTGAACAACTTGATGTCCCTCCTTCAATAGAGGAAGTCCAAAAAGCCATTAAACAAATGAGTGCAGGCAAGGCACCCAGTAAAGACGGGATCCCAACCGAGGTGTACAAGGCCTTAAATGGAAAGGTGCTCCAGGCATTCCACATAGTACTGACCAGCATATGGGAAGAGGAAGACATGCCCCCAGAACTCAGAGATGCCTCCATCGTAGCCCTATACAAGAACAAAGGCTCACGAGCAGCCTGTGACAACTACAGAGGCATCTCACTACTCTCCACTGCCGGAAAGATCCTCGCCCGTGTTATACTCAACAGACTCCTATCATCTGTTTCAGAGCAGAACCTGCCTGAATCACAATGTGGCTTCTGACCAGATTGCAGCACCATCGACATGGTCTTCACGGTGAGGCAAATGCAGGAAAAATGCCTTGAGCAGAACCTGAGTCTCTACATTGTCTTCATAGACCTGACAAAGGCATTCGACACAGTGAACAGGGACGCATTGTGGGTGATCCTCAGCAAGTTCGGTTGCCCAGCAAAATTCGTCAAACTGATCCAGCTCTTTCATGTCGACATGACAGGGGAAGTCCTATCTGGTAGAGAGACTTCCAATCGCTTCAACATCTCCAATGGCGTGAAACAAGGCTATGTCCTCGCTCCGGTACTATTCAACCTATTTTTCACCCAAGTATTACGACATGCTGTGATGGATCTAGACCTGAGCGTCTACATCAAATACCAACTAGATGGCTCACTATGTGACCTTCGCCGCCTGACTGCAAAAACAAAGACAACAGAGAGACTCATCCTGGAAGCTCTCTTTGCAGATGACTGAGCTCTCATGGCCCACCAAGAAAATCATCTCCAAACCATTGTGGACAGGTTCTCCACTGCAACAAAACTGTTTGGCCTGACTATCAGCCTCAGCAAAACAGAGGTGCTGTTCCAACCTGCACCAGGGAGGCCAACGAACCAGCCGTGCATTACAATAGACAGCACACAGCTTTCTAACGTCAACACTTTCAAGTACCTGGGCAGCACCATCGCCAACGACGGGTCCCTAGACCTCGAGATTAATGCCAGGATCCAAAAGGCCAGCCAGGCACTTGGGCGGCTGCGCTGCAAAGTCCTCCAACACAGAGGTGTAAGCACTATGACAAAGCTCAAAGTATATAACGCAGTGATCCTCAGCTCACTCCTGTACGGTTGTGAGACATGGACACTGTACCAGAAGCACATGAAACAGCTGGAGCAATTCCACCAACGCTCCCTCCGGTCAAGCATGAGGATCCAATGGCAGGACCGAATCACCAATGAGGAAGTCCTCGACAGAGCCAACTCCACCAGCATCGAAGTCATGGTCCTCAAAACCCATACAATGGTCTGGACACGTCATCCGCATGGATTCACAGCGAATACCAAGACAGGTATTCTACGGTGAACTGTCAGCTGGACTCAGGAAACAAGGCCGACCAAAGAAAAGATTCAAGGATCAGCTAAAGTCCAACTTGAAGTGGGCAAAGCAACTAGAACTCACTGCCTCTGACAGAAGCAGCTGTAGAACCCACATTAACCATGCCGCCACCACCTTTGAAGATGAGTGACGTCGACATCTTGCCGCTGCAAGTGAACACCAACACCAGGCCACAACCGCACCTCCCGTAACAACTGGCATCCCATGCCCCATGTGCCACAAACTCTGCGCCTCAGTCTTTGGACTCCAAAGCCACATGAGGGTACACCGTAGATGAAACTGCACAAAGACAATAGTCATTCTCGATCACTAAGAGACTACTACTACTACTAGATCTGAAGGTAAAGATAATGAGTTTTTATAATGAAAAAGGACATAAAGTACATATTGAAACTTTTTAAATTGTTGTTTGGAAATGGCCACTGTGGGAATCTGATCTGCTTTATTATGTATATCTGTTACTAGAGAAAGAAGAGGAAGAAAAAGGAGAACTTTTGTTCATTGAAAAAGCAGAATTAAATAAACCAAAGTTGAGAATATTGAATTTTAGATGCCTACTGGACATGCAGTTTGAAATAGGCAGTTAATAATATAGAACTGGAACTCAAGTGAGAAATATACATAAATATGAGGATCATCTGAATAGAAATGATAATTGGACCCATGGGACCTGATACTGTCACCAAGGGAAAGAATAAAATTAGAAGCCACTGGAGTTTATTGAGCAGGGTAATGCCATAGTCAAATCTGTGCTTTAAGAGAATCACTTTGGCAGCTCTGTGGAGGATGGATTGGGAATGGGAAACTTGAGGCGGGGAAATTAATTAGAAAGCTGCCATAATGTTACCACTCAAATGAGAAGTGATGATGACCTGGACTAAGGTAATGGTTATATAAAAAGAGAAAAGAGGATGGGTGTTACAGATATTGTGGAGGGTGTATGTTTTCTGGCATTATTTATAAATGTGAAACTATCGGAATTAAATTCTGAGTCATTACTAGGCAACTGATCTGGCAATGCATATTAGGAAAAGAAAGCTTCAGATACTGAACACACAGCTTCAGATTCAGATCAGTAGCAGTAAGAGAAGAGATTTAAGTTATAAAGTTGCAAAAGTCTACCAGAAGTGGATTCAGAAAACATGACAACCCTATGATAATATACCACAATATATTTCTCTGACATCTTCTCAACAGACTTTCTAATCAATTACTAAATTTAATTTAATTTAATTTTTAAATTTTAATTCCAGATGCCCTGTTTCTGCAACCTCTACTCTCTAGTTGAAATATTCCCTAGTTATAATTGCTCCTCTCTTGAACCATTGAATTTTTGTAGCAGGTATCTGGGCCACTTTTGATGACACATATGCTCTGGCCTCACCCTGGTATGAATGACCAAAGAGATTTCCAATTAATCCTTGTTGGTGTTACTAACTGGGAGCCACATCAAGAATTACTGGCCACTGAGCCAAGAAAAACATCCCACTTAGTAGATTAAATGGAGTGTTCTGTCCTCTCTACAAAAATGCCCAAAGTTAAGCAGGATGAGCAAAGATGCTAGCTGAGAGACAAATTTGACCTCATTGGAATCACTAGGGTTTGATAGAATGAAATATAACCCTTATTCAAAAGAACTGAAATATGTAGAAGAGGGTGGGAAGCACTCACATGAAGAAATCCAGAAACTAAAGAGGAAAACAGAATGAAGTAATATTTGAAAATAAATGAAAATGGAAACAAATAGGATTTTGGCACTGTTATTGTTGTAAGGAGGGTAGAAAAAATGAAGTTGACAGATAATGCAAAGCTGGCACAGAGGTATGATATAATATTCATTTAATTTTAGCAATTAAATTAATACTATTGATTTAATTAAATTAAAAATCTATTTCTAATTCATGTTTATTATAATACTAGTAATATTGATCAAAATAATCAAATAATCAAAACAAATCTGCTGAATCTCTATTCTTGTCTTTCCCTCTGTCTTTCCCTGTCTCTGTCTTTTTACCTCTAGTGAGTAGTAGGAGGTGCATAAAGAGAGGATATTTCTCTCTTTTCCCCTACCCAGCAACAACTGATTTGACTACACACATGTGACAGTGGACACATGTGCTGTTTTGGACCTGGATACGAAGTTCCTAGTGACTTCTACTTTATGTTTCTTTTTCCTGAGTTTAGTCACTAAACCGTGATCCTCAGAGATGAGTATTCTCAACTTTGGTGGCTATACCTTTAGTCTAAGGGGTCTGGGTTTATTGAGAACTCCATTGCTTAATTGCCCAACAGGATATGCTTCCTCAGTTATGCCCTTCTCAAAAGAACTCAGCAACATCAGCAAGATAAACTATACATACTTATATAGATAAAAGAGATGAACCTTGAATGAGTTAGTTCAAGGTGATAGATCCAGAGGGAAAGTAAAATGCCTGTTTATTAGTTATATAAATTTCCAAGGAGTCTTGAACTCCTAAGAAACTGTAATTAAAGCTACAGGTTATTACTTCATTTTAAAATATTTTTTCCCTGAAATTCTGCTCTGAAATAGGATGAACTGAGCCAAAGAGTATAAGAAGATTGATTCCATTCCTTTCTGCTTGCGTTCAAATCTAGAGCACCTTGGTGAAGTAAAGGGGTATAAGTGACATCTCTGTGTATATTAGATTTACTATCCCCTTCCCATCAGAATGAACTCTCCCTAAGAGCAAGGGAAGTACCACTTTTATATTTACATCCTCAGTATCAGGCAGTTAATAAATGTTGAATTATAGATATAGAAATTATTAAGTAGTATAGGCCTCTTTCCAAATAATATATAATTCTTAATATTGGACATCTGGCTATAATTATCCTTTCTTTTTTGATTAGTACAAATGAGATATTTTAGAGATTGACACTTTCATATTATTATTAATGATTTCATTTTATTTATTTTCTAAAAATTCTGCAATACTACATATTGGATGTCATATAAATAAGAAAACACAAATAGATATGTTATGCCTCATTTGAGCGGACTATTACCAACCTTCTGATTATATAATCCATTTCCTTTTCAATACTGGAAGTTTTGAGACATGTTCACATTTCTTCTCTTTTCCTTTTGTAATTTTTTTCTTTCCCCTTTTCTGCTTTATTCTTCCTAATGCCTTCATTATTCATTGTTGTAATATTTATAGGGAAAGTTGGGTGGATATGAAGATCAGAGAATATGGAAGGCTTCATAACTGACTTTTTTGGCAGCACCTAAGACTACTTGAGAATAACATGGTTTCGCTCCTTGTTGGATATATCTCTCCATGGTTTCTAAATTTGGTGCTTGCAATGAATTCTTGCAATTACAATTGCAACATTTTGTATTTGTTTGTGTATTGTTGCTGCTATACTTTATGCTGCTTTTCCAGGACCTCTGTTTGTTGTTAGCTTGGACTAATTGTGCCTTTAAATAACAGTCTCAAGCCATGTGACCCATTTTTCCACATAGGAAACATTTGGGTACATTTCTCCTTTGATTGCTTTGTGTGTAATTTCTTGTGGGTTTGTATGATTGCAGAGTGGCTAGACTTTTTATTTCTTCAATTTCTTTATGTTTAATTGAACTATTTGCCTCCTTGATCTTGGTTTTAAGCTTTTATTATTTCATCCTTTTCCTCTAGCATTTCTTTATGACCTGTGAATATGTAAGTTGCAGTTTTTCTTAAATCTTCCAGACTTAGCATTTCCCAGTCTGGGCACTGAACTTTAAAATATGATCTAATAGGTGTGTTACTGCCTTTTACAAATTGTCTCCTTATGTGTTGGAGATTTTGTTCAGTTAAATTTTCAAATCCAAGCACATCCTCTGCTACTTCGATCACTCTATCGAGAAACTTTGATGGATGTTCCAAACTTTCCTGTCTCAATTTCTCAAATTTTCCCCAAGTATCTGGTCTTTTTGAAATTTCATTGCCTCTAATAGATCTACTCTGGCCTTTTTTTTTAGATAATGTAGATTTTCATTATTAGATAACTCTAAGTCTGTTCCTTCCTCTGGCCATGATGTTAAATTTGGATTGTTTCTAATTTCATCAATGAATTGTTGTTTGTCCCTTTTTGAAAATAATTCTGAGAGAATAATTACAGTGTCCTGGAAATCTGGATGATAAACCCTAATCACTCTTTATAATTCTTTCAAACATCTCACCAATTCTGAAAACCAGGAAGGCATCCATTTTTTTCAGACTTTCAAGGACAGCAGTTGTAAATGGTTTATGTGTTTTAATATAAATTATGCCACTATCTGGTTGTAGGCTTGTTTGATCTCTTAGTGGTAATATTGGTATTCCACCTTCAGTCCCATCTGTATTTTCTTGCTTAACTACATTGTTATTTTTAGGTATGTCATGTTCTGTGTTAATATATTTGCCACTTTGTGTCTCCTCAGTCAATTGCTTAATCATTTGCTTTAGTTGCGTCATCTCCTCCCTCATGGCTAAAATCATCACAGCCATTTCATTGTCTTTTGCTTTTTTCCCATAAATTAGATGAACACCATTTTTTTAGGGCATATTGTAATTGGACTAAGAAGAATAATGCTCCAGCATATGTGGGAATGAATGAAATCAAGCAATTTATACTTATATTCAGCCATTGAAAACTTTCATAGATCTTAAGCAGGAAACAAATATAATCTGGAATCTTGACAAAATATAATTGTAAAACATATAATATAAATGTCCAATCCAGCCTAGATAATCCATGGCAAGTGATAGTTTCTTTGCCATCTTGTACCTTGAAAAACCTTTTGCAACAGAAAAAAATTTTTTGAGTCTGGCCCTTTAAGAGTTCCCTCCTCCCTTCAGAAGGAGTGGTTTCTTTTGACTGTGGTGTTGCTAAGCAGAATAGTTGCACTCAACACTGCTCTCAAAATGGCTGCTTTCCACAGTCACACAGGCTTTGGAAATGTATGTAGGCCCAATTTCTCTGAAATTTCTCTGACACATCCAACTGCCTTCTTTTTCCCAAATTCTTGACAAAATAGGTTGGAAAACTTAGCTGGCTCTGCCAAAAATGGTAATATTTATAGGGAAAGATGGGTGGATATGAAGAACAGGGAATACAGAAGGTTTATAGCAGGGAATGGAGGAGTTGAAGGCTGCCGGTGAGGCAAAGGAGAGAGATGCCCCCTGCCAAGAGGCTATTTTGAACAAAATGGAGTGTCCAATAAATGGTCCACTTATGATAGCCTGTGGGGATGTCTTCTATGGATTGATGCTGAAGATGCCCCAGAGCAGGTAAACACAGACCCTCCTGAAGGACAAGCCTTTCCCCAGACTTTGGTTTCCCAGCAGGGGTCCAATAAGGGCCATTTGTAGTTGAATGACTGAACTGAGAGTTTAGCTCCCTCTATGTCCCCAGAAAAGATAGTCCACTTATCTGACTGAAATATTCAAATAAGATAAATTTTAATAACCAGTTCCTATTAGAGAGGTATCAGGGAAAAGGAAAGACAGATTTCCCTAGATAAGGTTTGAGTCTTTCTCAGCTTTGGAGCTGAGTCCAGGCCTCACAGGCTGGTGGAGGGTTTTTCTTATTCCTGTCTACACTATA
The DNA here is from genome assembly GCF_027887165.1 of Monodelphis domestica. Taxonomy (NCBI): domain Eukaryota; kingdom Metazoa; phylum Chordata; class Mammalia; order Didelphimorphia; family Didelphidae; genus Monodelphis; species Monodelphis domestica. The sequence goes on from NC_077229.1 coordinate 535,389,206, forward strand.
TCTGTGCTAGTTTTCTTAATTTCAAAATCTTAGCAGTAGACAGCAAACAACAAGAAAAGTTCTGACTTTCAGAACTGGTTTGGCCTGTCTCTTCGGGCTGAAGAAAATAGAGGCACTTTTATCTAGAGACTGGGAAGAAAAGCCCCCACACTTCCAACACCAGGCAGGAAGTGCTAGTCACAAGACCAACTGCCACTCCCAGTTGCCCCTTCCCCCACCAACTGCCAGTCTTGTCAATTTCTTCTCTCTCTAATATTCCCACTGTTTCTTGTTCCAACACAGTGGCAGAAAGTCCAGAACTTGTTTTAGTTTCCTTTCCACATTGTATGTTTTCTATAAGTTTTTCATTCTGCCTCATCAGATGACTCCTTATCAAGCTGCCATTCATCCATGATGTACAAATTAAATATTTTGCTATGTCTTCATTAAGGAAGCTAAGCTGTGTTTTCTTATCCATATATGCACAGACTTTTTTAATGGATTTGATTGGACATGGACATCTTAAACTGTTCTTTTAGGTAGCTCAGAGGCATCTATATGACACAATGAATTGAACACTGGGCCTGGAGTCAGGAAGACTCTTAGTTCATATATGGCCCTGTTGATTACTAGCTGTATGACTCAATATGAGTTAGCCACTGTGTACCTCAGTTTTCCTCTAAATAGGGGCAATAATACTACCACCCTCCCAAAGTTGCTTTGAGACATTTGAAAAGTTCTTAGCACAGTGCTTGGTACACTGGAGCACATAGTATAGCAGTAGATTTTAAATATTTATATGAAATATATGTATATAAATTATATGTGATAATTTCCAAAACAAATTTGGATCCTCTAAGTAGAACTTACAGAAGCACTTGGATTATCAGTCTCATGAACAGAACTGTTCAGAGCTTATGATGGAAAACCCATGCCAAGAATTTCACATATCTACCTTGGTGTTGAAGTCTGGTGCCACCTTGAATAATTCCATTTGTGAGGCCTTATAATAAATATTGAGAAACGTTAGAATAAAGGACATAATATCCCATTGAGTCACCTCGACTGCTGATGTGTTCGCATGCCCAAATGAACCTGTGATCTTGATGTCATTGTTCCCTCCAAAGATAAAAATCAAAATACATCCATGCCTGACATTCTTGTCCATGTGCTCCACCATCTCACCAAAGAGTATTCACAAAAAGTGCCAGGGAGAGAGGAATGAGAGGTCTTTCTCTTCTTTTCTTTGTGTATCCAGAATACCAGTGAAGCATATGAGTTGTCCATTAGTCATAGACTACAAAAGTTGCTGAAGTAGAATGTTTATATTTAGGCCACATCTGATGACCCAATGGGGTCCATATTTGGAGTAGATTCTAACAACAACAAAAAAGTGACTAATATGAAAAAGACCAAAGACTAGAATTGAAATGATGTAGGAGAGGCAAGTACATGGTCTTTGGAATAAGGAGGGGAAAAGTAAAGAGAAGATGTAAGAGCAAATAGGGAGAGTGCTTCAGGCTTTGGAATAATTTGGGATTTGGTTCATTTGTTCATTTTCTGAGATGAAATTGTGATGATGGCTGCAGAAACAGATTCATGAGTTCAATAGTAAGGAAGAAAACACAACCCAGAAAAGCCTCTCTGAGAACCAGAGAGATTAGAATTAATTTCCAATGCCACCTATTATTTCACAAAATAATTATAGCCAGTATTCATACAGCATTTTAAGGTTTGACAAATATTATTTCACTTTGTCCTCATACTCATACAAAGTATCATTAACTATTCCCATTTTACAGAGGACTATTCAAAACCTGGTTCTTATGGTTAAATAAGATTAGACTAGTGGCTGAGCAGGAATTCCTTCCCACTGTCTAACATAATTCTTGAGTCCATTTCTCTCAATTGCAATCCATTTGTCCTTACTTTACTTATCTATGAAATCTCTTTTGCATTGATCTAAAGCCATTCTTCCCATGGTTTCTCACAATTTCAGTCACCCAAAAGCTAAGTTATAAAAGTAAAGTCACCAAACAGGTAAATCACAGGTACCAAATATTCTCCCAGCCTTTTGAAAAATGGTAAGTATTTTCTATCTAAAACCAAAAACAAGCATTATGCATAATGGGGAGAAACAAGAAACTTTTCCAACAAGATCAGGGGTGAACCAAGGATGTCCATTATCACCACAATTATTCAATATTGCACTAGAAATGCTTTGCTATAACAATAAGCCAAAAAGAAGAAATTGAAGGAATAAGAGTAGGAAACAAGTTAAAACAAAAATAACACTTTTTTTTTTACCCTTACCTTCCTTCTTGGAGTCAATACTGTGTATTGGCTCCAAGGCAGAAGAGTGGTAAAGGCTAGGCAATGGGGATCAAGTGACTTGCCCAGGGTCACACAGCTAGGAAGTGTTTGAGGCCAGATTTGAACCCAGGACCTCCTGTCTCTAGGCCTGGCTCTCAATCCACTGAGCTACCCAGCTGCCCCCAAAATAACACTTTTTTTTGCAGATGATATGATGGTATACTTAGAAAACCCTAAAGAATCCACTAAAAATCTAGTTGAAACAATTAACTTTAGCAAAGTTGTAGGATATAAAATAAACTCAGATAAGCTATTAGCATTTATCCATATTACCAACAAAACCAAGCAGGATGAAATAGAAAGATAAATTTCTTTTAAAATAATTGCAGATAACATAAAATACTTGGGAGTATATTTTCCAAAACAAACCCAGGAACTATATGAAGAGAATTGCAAAACATTTTTAACACAAATAAAGACAGAGCTAAATAATTGGAGAATATTAATTGCTCATTGGAAAGCCAAGCCAACATAGAAAAATTACAATCCCATCTAAAATGCTTATTTATCCAGTGCAATTCCAATTAAACTATCAATGAGTTATTTGATAAAGCTAGAAAAAAAATCATAACAAAATTGATCTGGTAAAAAATATCAAAAAAAATCAAATGGAAAAAAATTTGAAGGATGGCAAAATAGCAGTCTCAGATTTCAAAATATATTATAAAATGTAACTAAAATCAGAAGGGAAGCAACAAATTGGGAAACAATCTTCATAACAAAAACCTCTGACAAAGGTTTAATTACTCAAATTTACAAAGATAAATCAATTGTACAAAAAATCAAGCCATTCTCCAATTGATAAACAGGCAGTTTTCAGCCAAAGAAATCAAAACTATTAATAAGCCATGAAAAAGTGCTCTAAATCTCTTATAATCGGAGAGATGCAAATCAAAACAACTCTGAGGTATCACCTCACACCTAGCAGATTGGCTAACATGACAGCAAAGGAAATTAATGAATGCTGGAGGGGATGTGGCAAAGTAGGGACATTGCTGGTGGAGTTGTGAATTGATCCAACTATTCTGGAGGGCAATTTGGAACTATGCCCAAAGGCTGATAAAAGACTGCCTGCCCTTTGATCCAGCCATAGCACTGCTGGGTTTGTACCCCCAAAGAGATAATAAGGAAAAAAACTTGTACAAGAATATTCATAGCTGTGCTCTTTGTGGTGGCCAAAAATTAGAAAATGAGGGGATGCCTTTCAATTGGTGAATGGATGAACAAATTGTGGTATATGTTGGTGATGGAATACTATTGTGCTCAAAGGAATAATAAAGTGGACAAATTCCATGAAGATTGGAACAACCTCCAAGAAGTGATGCAGAGCGAAAGGAGCAGAACCAGAAAAACATGGTACACAGAGACTGACACACTGTGGTACAAGAGAACGTAATGGACTTCTCCATTAGTGTCAACGCAATGTCTCTGAACAATCTGCAGGGATCATGGAGAAAAAACACTATCTACAAGCAGAGGACAAACTGTGGGAGTAAAAACACCACCGAGGAAAAGCAAGTGCTTGACTACAGGGGTTGAGGGGACATGTCTGAGGAGAGACTCTAAATGAACACTCTAATGCAAATACCAACAACATGGAAATGGGTTTGAATCAAAAACACATGTGATACACAGTGGAATCGCGTGTCAGCTATGGGAGAGGTGGATGGGAGGGAAGAAAAGAAAATGATCTTTGTTTCCAATGAATAATGTTTGAAAAATGACCAAATAAAATAATGTTTAAAAGGGGAAAAAATATCTTGTAAAGTGGTTATCATTAAAAAAAAAAGCCTAGTAATGGCTAAGACATAGGGAGGAATAGATAAGGTACACAATACACAGTAGTAAATGACCATAGTATTCTGGTGTTTGATAAACCCAAAAGATCCAAGGTTTGGGGGAAGAATTAACCATATGATAAAAATTGCTGTGAAAACTGAAAAGTAGTTTGGTAGAAAGTAGATACAGATTAATATCTCATAGTGTATGCCAAGATAATGTCAAAATGGCTATTAAGTGTTTAAACATAAAGGGTGTTATCATAAACAAATTTGAGGTGCATAAAAAAAATTAACACATCCTAACTATGGATAAGAAAGAAGTTTTGGCCAAACGAGAGATAGAGAGGATCACTGGAAGCACTGGAAATGGATCATTTTAATTACATGAAATTTAAAAGGTTTTGCAAAAAAAAAAAAAATATATATATATATATATATATATACATGTATACACATACATATATATAATCAAAATTAGAAGCAAAACAGGAAACTTAGAGGGAATTTTTATTGTACTTTCTCTGATAAAGTCCTCATTTCTCAAAAATATTGAACTGAGCCAAGTTTTTTGTTGTTGTTGTTGTTGTTTTGGTTTTTTTTGAGAGAGAGAGAGAGAATCACTTCCCGTTGAAATTGGTCAAAGGATATGAACAGGCAATTTTCAGAAGAAATTGTAATTGTCAAGAATCCATGAAAAAATGCACTAAATCACTACTGATTAGAAGAATGCAGATTAAAATAACTCTGAAGTACCACCTCATAGTTGTCATATTGACTAACATGACTGAAAAGGAAAATGGCAAATGCTGGAAGAAATGTTGAAAAATTGGGACACATGCACAGTTGATAGAGTTGTGAATTGGTCCAATGACTCTGGAGAACAAATTGGAATCATACCTAAAGGGCTATAAAACAGGGCATGCTCTTCGACCCATAATAAAAATTTGTTTATTAAATAAAAGGAGAAAGGATCTATTTGCACAAATATCTAGAGTAGTTCTTTTTGTGGTGATGAAGAATTGGAAATCAAGGGGATGCCCATCAGTTGGGAAATGACTGAACAAATGTGGTATTGGATGTGATGGAATACTACTATGCTCTAAGAAACAATGAGGGGGGTGGTTTTTTAAAAACCTGGGAAGTCTTATATGAACCTATGCAAAATGAAGTGAGCCAAACTTGGAAAACATTGCACATATTAATAGCAATATCGTAACAACAAGCAACCAAAAGTTTTAGCTATTCTAATCAATATGATATAAGACAAATGCAAAGACCCTCTGATGAAACATGCTATCTATTGCCTAAAGAAAGAGAACTGGTAAATCCTGAGTGTAGATTGAAGCATACTTTTTTCATTTTTTAAATTTTTCTTGCTTTTTTGCAACATAGCTAATATGGAAATATATTTCACATGACTTTTCATGTATAATTGATATCATACTGCTTGCCTTCTTGGTGGGTGGGTGGGGAAGAGCTAGAAAGAGGGAGAGAGAGAATTTGAAAAATTAAATAATTTTAAAATTTCATGGTGTACTATTGCTTCCAAGCAACAGTTGAGGTATTGATTAGAATCTATAAACTCTAGTCTTATAAAATTAAAAAATTTTAGATTCTGACTACCTCCTTCCTTGTGGGCTACCATAGGAGTAAAGATCAGTTAAATTGCCAATTTTACTTCCCAAATTTCACTTAAAAGTAATAATAACAACAGTAAACTAGTAGTGTTTTATGGTTTTTGAAACAACTAACACATAGTAAGCACTTAAATGCTTGTGGATTGGCTAACTGATTCACAACACTCCCTTGAAGTCAATACAATAATACAATTGTCAGGTATCATCTAGGTAAGACAAACATATATGTAATCCTTTGTTAATTCTGATTTAACAAAGAACCAACCTTTAGTTGTTATTAACATTTTATTAATTTTACTATATATCAATCTTTTGTATTCTCTTTTAGAGTTGATAATTAACTGCTTTTCTTTAGTAGTTGTTCCATGAATGATCGTTTCTTTAAAAAATCTAACAAATAGATACATATTAATTTCTTAACAATGAAAAGAGATGAGTATTATTTTAATGGTGAACCACATTTGTATGATATTGAAATTCTACAAGATGTGGTCACTTAAGCAATATATATGTGATATCCCTTTGAGAGATGCATGATGTCAAGAGTCCTTGCTGCAGAGCAGGAGCAAATATCCTTGGACCACTTCTTGTTGGCCATGATGACTGATTTGACTTCTGAGTCTGAGGTTTGTGAAAATATTAGTAATGATCACTGCCATTCAGACCCTTCTTCCTAATAGTACTGTATAAGAATGCCTCTCTGAAGGGGCAGCTGGGTAACTCAGTGGATTGAGAGCCAGATCTAGAGATGGGAGGTCCTAGGTTCAAATCTGGCCTCAGACACTTCCCAGCTGTGTGACCTTGGGCAAGTCACTTGAGCCCCATTGCCTAGCCCTTAACACTCTTCTGCCTTGGAGCCAATATACAGTATTGACTCCAAGACAGAAGGTAAGGGTTTATTTTTAAAAAATGCTTCTCTGAGCTCTTGAGAGATTAATTTCCCTTTTCCTAATCAAAAACCATTGATTCAGTTGCCTTGGAGGGGAAGACTCCAGGTCCCTTTCAAGATCTCTCACAAAGCCCAAAGAACCACATACCAAAGGAAGGAAACCACAAATAGGAGGTATCCCAATCCCAGGCACAGGCTTGATTAGGAGGCCTGGTAGTAGTAACCAGAAAAGGTAGTGGCTACTCTAACAGTGGCAGCAGCAATAGCAGTGAAAGCAAATAAGAAAAGAGTAGCCCACTGAGTGAGAAGCCACCAGAAAGAAAGAATTCATTTGGCATTGGAGGGTGGGGATGTATACCCAATAGAGATGAAATATAAAATAGCCAGCAAATATGCCCTATAAATATTTATAAATATAAAGTAGCCAGCATATATATCCCCTGTAAAGAAACTATTTGCAAATATCATGAGACTTCACAGTTAGATTTTCTACTGATTTCAATCATTTAGTGAACACTGTTTAACATTCCCTTTCCCGTGTGAGAATAAAACTATTAGTTTCATACTTGATTCACATATTCTGGAAACCTGCTTTAACCTTCAAACCTCTTGCTGGGGAGGATCTCTTAAATTAGTCAAAAACAGAATTGTCCCTCAGGAATCCATAGTGGAGGTGGTTGAGAGCTCTAGGGAGCCTAGTTTCCTCAATAAGGAGACAGATAATCCCAGAGAATGAAACCAGAGCAAACCTCAAGGGTCGATTAAGGTCAAGAATTAGCAAAGGTCAGCCTTGTGACCTCAGGTAAGCAATGCCTGGCAAGATAATTTACTAAATATGTACTAAACACTACATTAATCTCTCAACCACACTTTGTATTTCATTTAAATTGGTTTACTGACTTTTACCCCTACGCAGCATTTATGCTATCCTCAGACCCAAAATTCCCTCTCTCCACACCCTTGCCTCCTGAAACTCCTACCTCCTTTGAAGGCTTATCTCTTACAAGGCACCTTTCTTGTTTCCCCCTAATTGTTTCCTTTTAAAAATAAAAATTTACTTTATATTTCTTTTGTGTGTTTTCTATCTACCTATCTATGTATATGTTGCTATCTACATAAACTCCTTGAAGATACTGTTTTATTTGGTGTGGTACCATGAGTGAATAGCACAGTGCCAGGTAATTAGTAGGCACTTAATAAATGCTTGTCAGTACAGGCAAATGCCAAGGAAGAAAAAAGATGATTTCCATCTTCAATCTGGAAAAAGGAATGCTATTTAAATTATGAATAAAACAAGAATAAACCGAAAGACCAAGTTGACTATAATAAGGGTTTTTTTTTTTTTCTGAGCAATGAAATCCAAAAAGCACAGTAACAGGAAACAAAATACTGTGAATTCCAAGGAAGCTGATTGTTTGATTCAAAATGTATGCACACAATTTTTAACTTTAATGGCAGCAACTTGGGTTCTACCCCCTGCAATGAAGGATAGGTGTAGTTAGAGGTAAACCCCACCATGTCTCCTCCTCTCTGAGGAAGGACAGTAGGGTCAAGGTCTAAGACATTATAAACCAGATAGCAAATGGCTTCCCAATCATTTTTTATTTCTAAATAATTCTAAATTTCTAAATAAATTTCTAAATGAAGGTATCTGTAGTTTGTCAACTGAAGGAGCTCCTAGTTCAGGAATTCCTTCTTTAATTGCATATTACAACCAATCTGGGACTTAGAAAGGGTAAATGGTTTTTGAGGAACATAGAGGTTTTGAGTAAATAGTTTTTGAGGGACATAGAGGTTAAGAGCAAGCCCAGAGTTTCATAATTTCTTTGTGTCGGATGTGGGATGTGAACTCAGGTCTACTTGGTTCCAAACATAGGCTTTATCCATACAATACCATACTATCTATATGCACTGCTTTAGGATTTGGACCTCAACCTGTGATTTCATTGACATAGAGATTTATCAAGTGGAAAACTTGCCTCTCCCAATGAAAGCCGGCATGTTCTCTGTAGCTTTATATTAGATGACAGTCTAGGAACACTGAGAAAGTGAAGGGACTTGCCCAGGGTCACATGTGCTACAGGTAAGACTTGAACCCAAGTCTTCCTAGCTCTAAGTAAAGTCCTTTCCACCAAGCCCCTTTGCCCCTCATGTCAATATGTCATCTCTAGGGCATAGAGAGGATAGAGCTCCAGGCCTAGAGTCAGGAAGATCTCATTTCAAAAGTGACCTCCTACACTTACTAGCTGTGTAACCCTAAGCAAATCATTTCACCTTACAGGATTGTTGTAAGGATCAAATATGATAATAATTGTAAAATACTTAGTACAGTGACTGGCACTTAGTAAAGTCCTATATAAATGTTAGATATTATTATGTCTTGAAAAATTAGAACAAAATAATAAAAAAAATTATCTTTCAGTATCTCCTCCTCCTTTGCTTTTTGTTTCCTCCCTCCTCACCTTTTAATATCTTTGTTTTTTTCTCCCTTCCAGAGAAATATATGTATTTGTATTCTTAATTTTTATTGGATGAAATTAGCTTGAAATTGAAATGAGAACAATTTATATGGAGAATATATTAAGGTCAAAATTATTATAGTTAAGGAAGATATTATTCCTCATTCTCTACAGAGTCTGTAAATGCAGGTTATCATATTGCAGCATGCAAAAGTTAAAAACAAAACATAAAAGATTTATTGAACAAAATCACTGGGGAAGACATGTAATATACTAGAAATACCATGCTTATTCTTAAATAGTTTAAAGCAAATTTGAGAAATAACAAATAAACACATCCTCAAAATAGCAAAGTAGAGAGAGAAAAGAGGCTCCAGGACAAGAACACTAGGAAGCACCTTTTTCTAAAGGGAAAGGAGATAGATGGTGATCCAGTAAATAAATATGAAAAGGAAAGAGGGAAACCAAGAGAGAGTAAGTAAACAAAGAAAGAGTGAGTGTCCAAGAAGAAGAAATGTTCAACAGAATCAAAGTGCCAAAATGTCAACTTCTTCAAGCCAGAAAGTCTGGTCAGTGCAGATATCTACTCTTTTCTTACTATGTATGTAAAAGCCCTCATAACTACAAGTGCTATTCTTCCTCAGGCTGAAGAAAATGAATAAATTAATATCATATGCTATAGAATATATATATATATATTTATTCATACTATATTAATAAGAATTTTATTAAGATGTTTGTGTTTGGAAAGTTAATTCTCCCACCATTATATCTGAATCATCATTTCACTGATAGAATTGCAAGGGAGAAAAAATTATAAGCACTTTTATGCAGCATTTGATTCCTCATGTGAGAGGATAATAATAATAATAGTAATAACAACAATAATAGGCAACACTTATATAGCTCTTACTCTGTGCCAGGCACTGTGCTAAGCACTTTCCAATTATTATTTTATTTGATGCATACAACAATTCTGGGAGATAGGTGTCATTATGATCCCTACTTTATAGGTGAGAAAACCAAGGCAAAGTGATTTGGACAGGGTCACATAGCTAATAAATATATGAAACTGAATTTTAATTCAGGTCTTCTTGACTCCTGGTCTGGCACTCTATCAACTTAAAATCTCACCTCATTCTCTTGGCACTTGTCAGATAATTGGCATTTATGTCATAAATGTTTATTGTCCCTTGTTTTTTTTTTCCTTTTAAAAACCAACTGAGAAGTTCTCCTCCTCTTTGTCCAATAATAACTTTCATAAATAAGTGTCCAGATGAACCTAGAGGGCCCTGTAGCATCTAACATCATAGGCAAAAACCTTACATATCCCAAACTTTTTAGCCAACCTTGAATGTTCCACTCCCACACTCTCAACCCCCCAGTAATGACTATACTCAAAGATCCCCACAAGCATAAAAATAACAGTTGTAGCAGATAAATTTTTCTCTCCACCAATCAACATTGTAGAAACCCTGAAAAAGAGACCTCTATCATACTGTCAGAGATGGGACTTTCCCTATTCAAAAAGGAAAAGCTGAGAAGTCATCTTTGGACATGCTAAACAACCATAATCTGGGAAACTACCATACCAGTGCCCCAATCTAGATATAACTCTGGATGCCCAATACTTATAGGCAAATATAAATAACAACCCTTTTGAATCTCTTTCAGGAGAACATTGTTGAACACAATAACAGCAATATGATCAATGATGAAAAACTACTACTTTAGCTACTCTGACCAACACAATGACCTAAGATCTCAATAGACTCAGAAAAAGCCTTTGACAAAATACAACACTCATTCCTATTGAAAACACTAGAAAGTATAGGAATAGAAGGGTCTTTCCTAAAAATAATAAACAGTATATATCTAAAACCATCAGCAAGCATCATCTGCAATGAGGATAAATTAGAAACCTTCCCAATAAGATCAGAAGTGAAACAAGGATGCCCATTATCACCTCTATTATTTAACTTAGTACTAGTAACACTAGCTATAGCAATTAGAGAAGAAAAAGAAATTGAAGGTATTAAAATAGGTAATGAGGAAACCGAGCTATCATTCTTTGCAGATGATATGATGGTCTACTTAAAGTATCCTAGAGAATCAACTAAAAAGCTAGTGGAAATAATCAACGTAATGGACTTCTCTACTAGTAGCAATGATCCAGAACTATTCGGAGAGACTTATGAGAAAAAACGTTATCTTCATCTGGAGGAAGAACTGTGGGAAAAGAAACACAGAAGAAAAACAGCTGCTTGATCACATGGGTGGATGGGGATATGACTGGGGATGTAGACTCTAAAAGATCACCCTAGTGAAAATATTAATAATATTGAAATAGGTCTTGATCAATGACACATGTTAAACCCAACGTAATTGCATGTCAGATACAGGAGGGAGTTGGGGGGAGGGAAAGAACATGAGTCTTGTAACCATGGAAAGATATCCTAAATCATCTAATTAATTAAAAATTTCAAAAAAAACACAATGACCTAAGATGATTCCAAAGGACCCATGATGAAAAATGCTATCCACCTACAGAGAATTTTAAACTCTGAGTAGATAGAGATTGAAGCATATTTGTTCAATTTAATTTTTTTTCTTGAGAGTTTTTAAATTTTTATAACTTCATAGATAACATTTTGCTTACCTTCTCAGGGATGGGGAAAGGAGAGGAGAGGGAAGAGAGAGAGAGAGAGAGAGAGAGAGAGAGAGAGAGAGAGAGAGAGAGAGAGAGAGAGAGAAAGAGAAACTTGCAACTTAATATTTTTAAAATGAATATTAAAATTTTTACACACAATAGGGAAATATTTAAAGAAATAAATAAAAATATGTTTTTAAAATTTTTCTTTGGCTATATAGCTCTCATACTTAGGTTTCTTTTGCCCCTACACAGTTTGGATACTTGGTTTGCCTCATAATCATTTATTTGGAATGGCATTTGCCACCAAAAGAAGCAAATGAAATGAATAGGAGAAACTGATCAAGTATTCTCTTCATTTTTAAATTCCTTAAATTCGAGTGTTCTCATTCCAATTACTGCAATGACAATCCTTGGTTTAAGGATGGAGCATCCCAGATCAAGTGCCTGACTTAGAGGATATGAGAGAAGAAGCAACCAATGTTGAAGAATGTGAATAATGAAATAATGTCTTCTTGTTAGAGCCAGGCTTCTACCAAGGTGAGAAATTAGGAAAGAATGTAAAAAATAAAAGCTTGAGGATAAAGGAACACTTTAGAATGAAAAAATAAAAAACAAAACTTGGATTCCAGAGAATTAAAGTAGAAAGGAATAGCAGAAAAGTAAAGAGAATATTAAGTGGTAGAATTAACTGGATAAGGCTGAGAGTGTAGGAAGAGGTAACAAGAAAAATTAGCTTTCCATACTATCTTCTGCTTTATTTCCTTCATGAGTTTTTTTATTGTGTATGTGATATATGTCTTCTAGTATAACATGAGGAATATAGAAATATGAATTTTCATGAAAGCACTGGTAAAACCTATATCAGACTATTGACTACTTCGGGGAGAGGGGAGAAGGGAGAGAAGGAGAAATTTTGAATCCTAAAATGTGAGAAAACAATTGTCATTAATTGTTTCTACATATAACTGAAAGAAAAAAAATAGTTTTGTTTTGAAGAGAAAGAAAAATAAACTTTTGTCCTGAAAAATATAAACATGACATCACTGGGGTTAAAGGAAGAAGTATAAATTTGCTAAACTTATATATGAGTTGACAATATGCTGTGATAAGTCAGTGGTGGCATTATTATAATATACCCTCCCTATAAATACTAACAAGCTAAGAGGGTTGAACTACCAAAGAGCTCAGGCCAGAGATGTGAGTTTCCAGGGATTGAACTCAATTTCCATTTGACACCAAATCAATCATTCTATTCCAAGATGATAAGAAATGAGGTACACCCAGAATATAGCCCTACATGGAGAACTTATCCTCAGCTTTCTATCTGATTTCTGAGTGCCAGGTTTTGTGAGCATTCCTGACATGCGAGTCCTGACTTTCTTTTCCTTAGGGCTCACAGGTGTTCAAATGTGAAGCCTCTGACACTTTCCATCAAACAATTCATCTTGTCCCTGCCAGACACCCTCAAGCCCTGTAGTCATTCTATTGAACACTCCCTTCAGCCCTGGCCTCTATTGGATCTTGCCTTGGAGACCAAAGTTCCTTTTCTGAGAAAGTTGCTGTCTGCAAAAAAATACCTAGTCTTGGACCACTCCATAGCCAAGTCTCCATTTAATCCAGGAGATTTATCCCTTGCCTAATGATATTCTTCTGTATGACTCAGGAGAACTAGCCCATGCCTTACACATGGGTGAGCTATCTCTTTCTGCCAGAATAAACTTCAGCCCTATCTGCAAGTAAACTCTCTTTCTGATGAAGAATGATGGACTTAACTTCTAGTCTCTCTCCAGCCTTTTCTGCTCTGAATATTCCCTTCCACCTCCTTGCTGTCTGACATTATTATTCATTGTGATCTCTATTTTCTTGACCAAATACTCCTCATTAGAAGATAAATAGATCAGTTCCCAGGTTATGGTAGAAATAAGTGGCCCGATAGGCATCGTGCAATATCGTGCAATATAACTTAGTCTTTCCCTTTAAAAATATTGTCAAACTGACATGGAGATTTTATTAGTCCAGGAAACAAAATCTCAGCCCACGAATGTAGCATTCTGGTCACCAAAGCCAGCAAAGGAGGACTCACTGTATCCAAATTCAGGCCTGACACCCAACTGTTTTGTTATAATGCTTATTTGAATTATCTTTTTTCAATCACCAAACACTAATTTTCTTTATTTTATACCCCTCAATTGAACAACAAAAAAGAAAAGGAAAACCTTCATAACAAATATGCATAGTCAATTAATGCAAATTCTTATACTATGACAAAAATGATATAGGGGTTAGGCAGGGAGCAGGGAGGTCACTCGGATTGAAAACCAGGCCTTCAGGATTCAGAAAAGCTGGATTCATATTTGACCCAAAAAATACTTCCTAGCTGTGTGACCCTGGGCAAGTCACTTAACCTCCATTGCCTGACCCTTACTGCTTTTCTACTTTAGAATCAATGAAGGCAGAAGGTAAGGGTCAAAAAAAAAAGCACGTAGAGTAATTTTTCTTTATAATATTGTTATTATTGTTCTCTTGACCCTACTCACTTCATGCTAATTCATTTCATATGTATCTTACAAATTTTCTCAAAGATCATCAAAACTATCTGTTCCTGGAAAAAAATAAACAGATAAATGGAATAGAATCAGTATAACAAAAAACTAATCAAATAAATACCAAAGTTTAGTGATTGACAACCTTTTGAAAATAAAAACTAGGGGGAAACTTAATTACTTGACAAATTTACTTGGTTAGTATTGCAAAAAGAAAAGGATTTCTTTTTTTTTTCTTTCACATAGTAAGTGGTCAGTTTGGTTTTTTTATTTGATTTGGAGGAAATTATTTGCAGCTTTCAATTGTGAGCCATTTAGCACATCTAGGAAATATGCTAGCAGCATTGTGGGAGAATGTCATTGTTTGTTTTAGGCAGTTCATATGGAGCAATACCTCTGGAGTTAAGAAGATCTTAGGTCAAATCCTGCCTCAGACACTTACCAGGTGTGTGACCCTAGCTAAATCACTTGACCTCTATCAACCTCAGTTTCCTCATCTATAAAATGGAGATATTAACAGCATCTACCTTCCAGAGTTGTTGTGAGGATCAAATGTAATAATATTTGTAAAGAGCTTAGCATAGTCTTTGGCATACATAAATGCTTATTTTCTTCCCTTCCCTCTTTTTGGTAGTGTTCACTGTTCAGAATTTGAGAAACAAAGGTTATGTGCCAATAGTTGATTATTAGTTGTGAGCATTCCACAACCATAAACTGATAGGAAACTACAACTTCTGGCACAGATGCCCCGAAAAGAATAAGGATTTAGAATCATTTGCAATGAAGAAGCATTCTGTAAAAATTAAATTAGTCTCTACTGAAAAAAAAATATATTTTACGAAGTTTATTAAAGATTATTAGAAATCAAGGATAAAGAAATGCAAAATAAGAAAAGCACATGCCTAGGACTGATTAGCCCATTCACATTTCACTTACTACATCTTGCATGCCTAGTAGAGAGATGCATGTGCTTAGAAGTGGAAGAAGAGAGAGAGTTCTTGGGAGGCAGAGAGCCCTTTAAATACTAAATTATGTTCTCATCCAGGTGGAGACTCAGGTGAGATTATAGGGAATTCTGGGAAGTACCAAGGATTTCTGGGGATTGAAGACTGGGGGTTTTTTTACATTTTTACAATTCCCTGCTCTTTTGACACAGATAGTACTACCAAGTTCATACAAATATTCAATGCCTAAAATTTTCATAGACCAGAAGGATGGCTAGAGAGTGATAAATATTTCAGTTACAATTCACAAAGACCATCTACTGCAGTGTGGAGTAGCTCTAGATGCATTCATGGAGCAAGTAGCCTTGCCAATGGAATCCTAGGTGCTTGAAGGATTGAAATTCAAGTAGATAAAGCTGCATTACCCTATTTTATAGATAATGAGGGTCATTGCTCTACAAGGAGTATACTCAGTTTCCACTTCTGGCTATGCTGGGTGTTCCAGTCTAATTGGTAACCTTCCACTGAAAAGATTTGGGTTTTAGTATGAAATAGCAAATCCTTCTCACGAGAGCTGAAGGTGATAGGTAGATACTATGTCAGGTTAAATGAACTAACCTCTTACCATTCTTCTCTCTTCTCTGTGATGTTTCTGAGTGACAAGTAATTTTCTCTGACTGGAAATTGTCCAAAGTGGAGGGAAGGGCAGCACTCGTTCCCCCTATCCCACCACTACTCTCCATGTCCACATAGACAAATGGGCATATAGAAATAGAGAGGTAGATAGAAAATAGGTGATATATGGAAGAAAGAGATAAAAGATGGGGGGGGGGTTAAAATATAAAAGAGAGTTAGAAAATGGAATGGGGAAGGAATGGAAATGGAGGGGAAAGGGGTACACATAAAGTTGATGTGGAGACAGAACAGATGACCAGAAAGTGAGCAAGAAATGAAATAGCAGCATTTCTGCTTGAGGTTTCATCGAGATATGGATCATCTCAGACCAGGGGGTCAGCAACCAATAAGGATTCCTGAGAGGGGAGGCTCCACTTGAGCCCCAGACTTTCTACTTTGTTTCCTTTTCCAAGGAGATGATTGAATAAGAGGTAAACATGTTCATGCTTGATAGGAACCTTGTGGGTTAGAAAAATTTAAAGGATTTGGATACTGTAAGAAAAGCATTCATTTACTATAGATTCATGAGTAGTTGATAGTGGGAGATAAAGAAGCATTTGATCATGGAAGTTCAGAAATGTAAAAGGCCTAAAGTTAAAACGTTTGACTATCATCTCTCTCTCCCTGATACCCTCCCTTATTGTAATAATAATTATAATTAAGTTGTTGGATCCTATTTTAAATTTGTCTTTGCCAAATGTATGCTTATGAATATCCTATGTTTAGAATTCCTTTTGTGTATAGGAATAAATTATCTGATTCAAATTGAACACTGAGTATTTTTTAAACCCTTCTTTTAGGGAAAACTCTTCATGTGAGCCAGTATTTAAAATCATACAAAGTAGAAGACTTAACAATACCTAGTATTTGAGAAAAGGACTCTAACCTCTCCCCTTAGAAGCAAGTTTTCCCAGAACTAAACCCAGTTAAGCATCATGCCTGGGTACAGAACAGGAAAGGTCAGGTACCCCAGCCTCTTTGAACCCAGCAGAATGGCCTTCTCAAGGGCACATATTAAATTGGGTTTAACAAAAAGCCAGCCATAGAAAAACATAATTAGAGCCATTAGAGAAACATAATTTGATGTTTGGGTAAAGAAATGAGAGATCTGTCCCTTCTTTAGATAAAATCACTTATTATCTGGAGCATATTATATTTTTTCCTATTCAAAACTGTATTTAGTTTATTTGTTTCTTACGGTTTAGTGAATTGAAAGAAAGGCAGTGGTTAATAATTGAATGTCAGAGTTTAAATGTAACTTTCAGTTATCACTTGGACTTTATCTGAACCTTGTTCCCTTTTGCCCTGACATGCACGTAGCTATGACAGACCTCAAATTGTCATGGAATCAATGACAGCTTTACACATGTAAAGGCAGCAAGAGAAGGCTTCTGCTCATCA
The DNA here is from genome assembly GCF_027887165.1 of Monodelphis domestica. Lineage (NCBI taxonomy): Eukaryota > Metazoa > Chordata > Mammalia > Didelphimorphia > Didelphidae > Monodelphis > Monodelphis domestica. The sequence goes on from NC_077229.1 coordinate 535,406,540, forward strand.
TTATTCTCTCTCACAGCAAGGAGATTAGAAGAGAAAGTTACTAGCTGTCAAGGACAAATAAAAAAAGTCTGAAAATCATCCTGAAAAAATGAACAAAACTATCTAACTTTTGGATAGTTCATGCAAATTTTTTAACCAAAAACATCCCAAAAGCATTTTTATGCCTTATTCACTTTCTTAGAAAACTAAAGATCATCAGAACGAGTCTTTCCTTCCCACACTGGAAGTGTGTTGAAGAAACTTATCTCCATCAATAAACAAATGTATTTGACAGACCAGCTTAGAAGTGTCAGAATTTGATTGTCTCAGCCCCATATTAGGATCACTAAGCTAACAGCAATCTCTTTCTCCCTTACAAATTTTCTCACTTCAGATATTTTTTCATAGACAAGAAACTATAATTTATTTTACAAAAAGAAGGAAAGAAAGAAAAGACAAAAGTTAGGGTTAATTTTGATAAAGTTCCAATATATTGTATCTAAAGTATTAGAATCAGTACTGTAGTTTATAGTGAATACAGCAATATATTAACAGAGACCCACCATTGACTTGATAAGTAGCTTTAAGCAAATCATTCCATTTATTTCTTTTTTTTAATTTTTTTGGGGTTTCTTAAAAAATTTTATAACCACTCAGAAATATATTCCTCACTCCTTCCTTCCCCAGAAAGAATAAATAGGAAAGAAAGAATTAAAAAAAACTTTGGCAAACAAAACAATCACCACCTTAACTATTTGACAGAGTAATATAACATCATATCCGCTCGTTCCACATCTCTAAAAGGAAGAAAAAGTAGTTAAAATTTCCCTTCTCTCCCAGGCAAACCTTGGACATTAGAATTGCATAGTATTGGAGTTGGGGGAGGGGGGGTCAGTTGTTCTTTCCATGTTGTAATATTTATTGAGAAAAGAAATGGGATTGGAAAACAGGGGGATAATGGAAGGTTTGTATAGGGGTAAGGAGGAGTTAAGGGGAGAGAGGGTATATTGCTTGGTGAGGCAAGGGAGGGAGATGCCCCCTGCTGAGAGGAAGCAGCAGGGGTCTGATAAGGACTATTTGTCCTGGAATGATTGAACTGAAGTTCAGCTCCCTCTATGACCAGAAAAGACAGTTCACTTATCTGACTGCAAATTCAAATAATATAAAGTTTAATAACCAGTTGGGATTGGAGTTTTTTCTCAACTTCAGACCTGAGGCCAGGCCCCAGAGGCTGGCAGAGGGTTTGTCCCACTCCCATCTACTCTATATCAGTCCAGTTTTGTATAATTCAGAATCTTAGCAGTAGATAGAAAGCAAACAAGAACAGGTCTAACCTTCAGAAGAGATTGAACTTGAATCTTCAAGCTGAACCAAGAAAGAGGCGGCACACCATACCAGACTGGGCTGAACAAGCTCCTACCTCCTCTAACACCCGGAAGCAAGTTCCACCCCGGCAGGAAGGAAGTACTAGTCACCAGACCCAACTGCCACTCCCAGCAGGAAGGAAATGCTAGTCACAAGACCCAACTGCCACTCCCAATTGGCCCCTTCCCCCACAAACTGTCAGTCTAATTTCCTTTCCACAATGTTCATTATTGTAACAATTATGTATAATGCTGTCCCAGTTCTGCCTACTTCACTTTTCATAAGTTCATATCAGTCTTTGCATATTTCTTTGTATTCTTAATACTCATTGTTTCTTGTGGGTCAATAATATCCTTTTTCATTCAGTTACTGTAAATTTTTAGTCATTCTCCAATGAATGGGCATCCATGTTGTTACCCTTTTCACTACTTCTATGAAAAGTATTGCTATAAATATTTTGTGTGTATATACTGGACCTTTTATCTTCTACTTCTTAGGGTAGGTGCCTAGCAATAGGCTCTCTCTCTGATCTCAAAAGAGATAGATTTTATTTCAACATAATAGATATTTATCAAGTACCTACTGCTATGAGCACAACTTTGCCTCAGTTGAAGTGAATGGGATTCATCAGGAAAGCAACCAGCTTGGTAAATTTTCAGGAAGGTGAGACTTTGAGATTTTGCAACTATCTATCAAAGGTCTGGATACACCCACTGGTACCTTGCTGACTATATAGATCTACTTAAATGTCATTCTGGAGAAGAGTCTTCTGCCTCAAAACACTGATAACTCTATGCTCTGATTGCCTCTCTAGAGTTGACATATGCACAATAGAGTTCACCTACTCAGATTTGGGATGCAGGTGCCTGGTTATCCACACTCTCACTTGAGATTAGACTATTCCAAAGACTATCCAAAGAAGTCTTACTTTTATTCTGGGGTATAATTTGTAATGAGTCTCTATCCTGAAGATCTTGAGAACACTGAGCACAATCCAGAGAGCAGCAAAGATACTTGGGTCTCCCTGGGAAGAAAAAAGCCTACCCAATTTGAGCCACTAATGGTAGTGAATGGTAGTGTCATTGGTTCAGTCACATGGCTCAAGAGGAGAATTCACAGCTGTAGACTTAGAAAGCTTAGGAGAGAAGGGGAAGATCCTAGAATGAGCTAACCTATTAGAGAGAAAATAATCACACACTCACAGCCCTGACAGCAACAAAAAAAAAAAAAAACAAGCTGTGATTTAGGGAGTCTTCATCATAAAATTAATCCTCTTCTGTGCCCTCCTTTATTTTTTGAGGCAATATAAACACACTGGGGAAGAGGGATAATTTCCTAGCAACTCTAAGTGGGGCAACTCTGCTAGTTGTCTTCTGTAAAATACTGGAACCTAGTCCTCATGAGAGAAAAGGGTGAACTGGACTGAATTGACTTCACAGTTAGGAGAGCCTCTATGTCCCTTGGAAGTTGAAAAGCAAGAAAGGAATGAACCACAATAGTCTGCACTTGGTCTTCACTCAGAATATACTCTGTAAATGTTTCCACAAGTGTGAGTAAGAAGGTACTTAGTTCTAGAGCAAATGCTCAAGACAACTCCTCCAGGAACCCAAGCAAATCCCTAGCTTTATGGTCTCAGATACCATCCCCTACCAAGGATTAATTAGGGCTTTCTAGAAAGGAACTCCCTTCCAATCTGAATAATTTATAGTAGTAGTTTAGTGCAGAGGCCAAGGTTTTTGTCTTCTGTATCATGTCTTGGTCCCTTGCTGCTACTAAATCTCCATGGCCACACACATAATCCACTTTACTTCAGGAAGTTATTGCTATCACTAACTTACCTTTTGCTGTCTTATAGCAATGTGGTCAAAAACTTTATCTTTGCTTCTTGCTCCATTTGTGTGATTCCTAGGAGATAGCTGTGCATATGCGCAAGCTTTATTTCCCTAGACAACTCAAATTCATTCTAAGTCCTTCTGGTTTCTGGTCCTTAAGGAAATCCCAGATGGACACTCACCAGAGGTTTGCCTGTTTTCTTTTGGAGGCTCAGAGCAAAATATAGCTCTAACCTAAAAATGTAAGCTAATTATTTAATTAGGTTGCTGAGATCTAGTCAGTTCTCCTAACAAGGTATCAATGAACAGTCAAAATTCCATCCAAAGGTTCACCTCTATATAAACTCACCAAGATGATCATTCTTTTCTTGATCAACCTCTTCCATAAATTTCCATAAATGGAGATGTTTTTAGAAACGGCCTATCCAGTATTTTGAATATCTTTTGAAGAAAAGTACCATAGAAATAAAGAGTATTGTTATTTGTCTATATGTGGCTTTCCGTGTTAGCAGGAATGATCATTTTATAATTAGATCATGTAGCTATGGAAGGCAAAGTTGTCTAGTTGATAATCTCTCTTTTCCACATCTTCCTCTTCTGGGAGCAGGGAAGAGGGCAACAGGGTGAGGGGAGGAGAGAGGAAGAGCCTCCATCTTCCAAGCCACCACTATCTCCTCTCATGGAATAAAGTTCAGGATATATTCTTCTCTTTGATGAGTAAGATCTATTTGGTGAATAAGAGTAATTTAGGTAAACTAGGTTAATCAGTAGCTCAGAAGCAAAAAGAGTAGTTTCAATTAGTTTCTATACAGTTCTGGTGAAAGGCTGGTAATTTTTATTAAACTATATGTAAGTCAAGTTTCACTCTTATTAAATGGCAAAATCCTAGTTAGCTAGAATGTCAAAATATCCAGAGAAAAATAAAAAATACAGTTAAGGCCCCAAAAATGTCATTATAGGCAAATAACAATACTTTTTATTTCTGTAATGCTTTTCCTTGAAAGATACTAAAAATACTTTATAGGTCACTTCTAAAAAACACCTCCAAAAAAATTTTGTGTTCCTTTAACTCACACAGGTACATGCTTATATCAGAGGCTAAAATATGAATCAGCCATGCGTTGCTACAAGGTTTTTACACTTTTAAATTAATGGAGATGGGTTCAGATCCACATCGACCCCTTTCTTGCTATTTTGTGGAGTTTTTACCCCCAAAAAAATTTGTTTTTAATAAAATCAAAACAGCTCAGAGACCTCAGTTGGGAAAATTCCTAACATTTGAATAGAAATTTAGATATCACTTCCGGGTAATCATGGCTGCAATCTAGACGCCATACACTTCCTCTCCCCGGCACCAAACGAAACAGACTACATCAAAGGAGCATAAAAATCACCTTTGGCAGAACAAGACTCCCCAGTATCCCACAGAGGTGAAGGTACGTGGGGCTTGAACATTTCCACACTATAATAATAAGGAGGAAAAGCTTGCACAGAAAAGTGAACTGAGCCACCTTTCCCCCGCCCCACCTCCCCCACCAAACCAGAGTGAGCTACCTGAGCGCTCACCGGGACAGCGAGTGAGTGGGGAACGTCTATGTCGGGGGGTGGGCACTCCAGGGTCCTTGGGATCAGGGGACTGCCAGGAAAAAATGTCTCAGGGCTGTCTCACTGGAGAACCCGGCGCTGAGCACGGAGATCAGCGGAGCTGTACTTGGGGCAGCTGCGCTGAACATCTCCGCAGAGCTAAACACCAGGGGTGGAGCATGCGCTGATTATCTGGGCGGAGCTGAACACCTGGGCAGTGTGGCTGTGATCAGGGACCCAGCGCTCTAAAAAACCTCGGAGGCTGGGAAGAACTAGTCTGAAGCAACCTAAATTCACAGAAAAACTGCCCATATAACCCAGACCCCAGACCAAAAAGGAAAGGGGAATAAAACCACCAAAGGGATGGCTCACATGGCCCAAAATCAAGCCTCCAGGAAGAAAGGGGAAAAAGTGACTATTGAAAACTTTTATGGTGGAAGTACCCAAGGAAAAGAGGAGAATGAGGAGGAAACCCAAAAAAAAATCAGAACATGCCTCCCAAATTGAAAACTATCAACAAGCTCTGGAAGATCTCAAACTGGAACTTATCCAAAAGATGGAAACCTGGAAAGAAAAATGGGAGAAAGAGATCAGCAGTCTGACAGATAAGACTGCTCAATTGGAAAAAGAGCTCGAAGCATCCAATAGAAGGGCAGACAAAGCTGAAAAGTAAAACCAGTCCCTAACGACCAAAATCAAGCAACTCGAAGAAAGTGAGATGATAAAACAGCAAGAATCAATAAAGCAAACCCAAAAAATTAATGAATTAGAAGAAAACATAAAATATCTCACTGAGAAGGTCACAGATCTCGAAAACAGAGGGAGAAGAGAAAACCTCCGAATCATCGGTCTCCCAGAAAAACCAGAGATAAACAATGAACTCAATATTATTCTATAAAAGATTATAAAACAAAATTGCCCCCACATTCTGGAGCAAGGGGGCAAAATAGAAATAGAAAGGATTCATAGATCACCCTCTATACTAAATCCCCAAAAGACAACCCCTAGGAATGTAATTGCCAAATTCAAGAGCTTCCAAGAAAAGGAGAAAATTCTACAAGAAGCCAAGAAGAGGAGCTTCAGATATAAGGGGGCTCCCATAAGGATCACACACGACTTAGTGGCTAACACACTAAGAGACCGCAAAGCATGGAACACGATATTTAGAAAGGCAAGAGAGCTGGGTCTCCAACCAAGAATCAACTACCCATCAAAACTGACTATATACTTCCAGGTGAAAGTATGGGCATTCAACAAAATAGAAGATTTCCAAGCATTTGCTAAGAAAAGACCAGAACTTAGTGGAAAATTTGATATCCAAGCACAGAAAGCAAGAGAAACATGAAAAGGTAAATATGAAAGAAAGGGAAAAGGAGATAAATCTTATCTTTTTCTTGAAGTCAAACTCTCTTCTATAAGGACTACATTTACATCAAATTATATATATATTAATATGTGGGGAAAATGTTTTGTGTAACTCTCATAAATTATAGCATCATAAGAGTAGTTAGAAGAAACATGCATAGGGAAAGATTGGGGCATTAAGAAGATTTGGGGAAAGTGAGGGCAAAGAAAGGAAAAGGGAGGGGGGAACCATCAATAATACTAAGATTTACTTAAAGAAATGGGGGGGGGGACTTAATAGAATAATCTTTCCCATATAAAGATACACATGGGAAGGGGAGGGGAAGAAATCTCATATGAGAAGGAGAGGAAGAGAGCGTGAAGTGGAATTACTTAAACCTTACTCTCAGTGAAATCAAATCTGAGAGGGAAGAACATCTAGATCCAGTGGGATCCTGAATTCTATCTTATCCATTAGGGCAAGAAAGAAAGGAAATTTAAGGAGGGGGAGGAGGGAGGGAGTATAAAAAGGGAGGGAAAGAGAGGGGGGAGGGGAAGGGAGCATAAAAAGGGAGGGGCTAGAAAGGGAAGCATCTCAAGGGAGGGGACTAGGGGGACTGACCTAAAGTAAATCACTGGTTCAAAAGGAAATAGCTAAAGAAGAAAGGTCAGAACTAGGGGAAGATATCAAAATGCCAGTGAATCCACAAATGACAATCATAACTTTGAACGTGAATGGGATGAATTCACTCATAAAACGTAGACAAATAGCAGAGTGGATTAGAACCCAAAACCCTACCATATGTTGTCTTCAAGAAACACATATGAGACGGGTTGACACTCACAAGGTTAGAATTAAAGGTTGGAGTAAGACCTTCTGGGCCTCAACTGATAGAAAGAAGGCAGGAGTTGCAATCATGATATCTGACAAAGCCAAAGCAAAAATAGACCTGATCAAAAGGGATAGGGAAGGTAAATATATTCTGTTAAAAGGGAGTATAGACAATGAGGAAATATCACTAACCAACATGTATGCACCAAATAGTATAGCATCCAAATTTTTAATAGAGAAACTAGGAGAATTGAAGGAGGAAATAGACAGTAAAACCATATTAGTGGGAGACTTGAACCAACCACTATCAAATTTAGATAAATCAAACCAAAAAACAAACAAGAAAGAGGTAAAAGAGGTGAATGAAATCTTAGAAAAATTAGAGTTAATAGACATATGGAGAAAAATAAATAGGGATAAAAAGGAATACACCTTCTTTTCAGCACCACATGGCACATTCACAAAAATAGATCATACACTAGGTCATAGAAACATGGCACTCAAATGCAGAAAAGCAAAAATAATAAATGCAGCCTTTTCAGATCACAAGGAAATAAAAATATTGATCGGCAAGGGTACATGGAGAGCCAAATCAAAAATTAATTGGAAATTAAATAATATGATACTCCAAAATCAGATAGTTAGAGAAGAAATCATAGAAACAATTAATAATTTCGTTGAAGAAAATGACAACATCCTTTCAAACCTTATGGGATGCAGCCAAGGCAGTACTTAGAGGAAAATTCATATCGCTGAGTGCATATATTAACAAATTAGGGAGGACAGAGATCAAGGAATTAGAAATACAAATCAAAAAACTTGAGAATGAACAAATTAAAAACCCCCAGAAGAAAACCATACTAGAGATCCTAAAAATTAAGGGAGAAATTAATAAAATCGAAAGTGACAGAACTATTGAGCTAATAAACAAGAATAAAAGCTGGTACTTTGAAAAAACAGACAAAATAGACAAAGTACTGGTTAATCTAATTTAAAAAAAAGGAAAGAAGAAAGGCAAATTAACAACATCAAGGATGAAAAGGGGGATCTCACCTCCAATGAAGAGGAAATTAAGGAAATCATTAAAAACTACTTTTCCCAACTATATGGCAATAAATATACCAACCTAGGTGATATGGATGAATATTTACAAATATATAAATTGCCTAGACTAACAGAAGAAGAAATAGTTTTCTTAAATAATCCCATATCAGAAAAAGAAATCCAACAGGCCATCAAAGAACTTCCTAAGAAAAAATCCCCAGGGCCTGAAGGATGCAACAGTGAATTCTATCAAACATTCAGAGAACAGTTAATCCCAATACTATACAAACTATTTGACATAATAAGCAAAGAGGGAGTTCTACCAAACTCCTTTTATGACACAAACATGGTGCTAATTCCAAAGCCAGGCAGGCCAAAAACAGAGAAAGAAAATTATAGACCAATCTCCCTAATGAATATAGATGCAAAAATCTTAAATAGGATACTAGCAAAAAGACTCCAGCAAGTAATCAGAAGGGTCATCCACCATGATCAAGTAGGATTTATACCAGGGATACAGGGCTGATTCAACATTAGGAAAACTATCTACATAATTGACCACATCAACAAGCAAACCAACAAGAACCACATGATTATCTCAATAGATGCAGAAAAAGTCTTTGATAAAATACAACACCTATTCCAACTAAAAACACTAGAAAGCATAGGAATAGAAGGGTCATTCCTAAAAATAATAAACAGTATATTTCTAAAACCATCAACTAATATCATCTGCAATGGGGATAAACTAAATCCATTCCCATTAAGATCAGGAGTGAAACAAGGATGTCCATTATCACCTCTATTATTTGACATTGTATTAGAAATACTAGCAGTAGCAATTAGAGAAGAAAAAGAAATTGAAGGCATTAAAATAGGCAAGGAGGAGACCAAATTATCACTCTTTGCAGATGACATGATGGTCTACTTAAAGAATCCTAGAGATTCAACCAAAAAGCTAATCGAAATAATCAACAACTTTAGCAAAGTTGCAGGATACAAAATAAACCCACATAAGTCATCAGCATTTCTATATATCTCCAACACCGCTCAGCAGAAAGAACTAGAAAGAGAAATCCCATTCAAAATTACCCTAGACAAAATAAAATACTTAGGAATCTATCTCCCGAGACAAACACAGGATCTATATGAACACAACTACAAAACACTCTCCACACAACTAAAACTAGACTTGAACAATTGGAAGAACATTAACTGCTCAAGCCAATATAATAAAAATGACCCTCCTACCCAAACTCATCTATCTATTTAGTGCCATACCCATGGAACTTCCAAATATTTTTTTTACTGATTTAGAAAAAACTATAAGAAAGTTCATTTGGAAGAACAAAAGATCAAGGATATCCAGGGAAATAATGAAAAAAAAATACAAAGGAAGGGGGTCTTGCAGTCCCAGATCTCAGACTATATTATAAAGCAGCAGTCATCAAAACAATTTGGTACTGGCTAAGAGACAGAAAGGAGGATCAGTGGAATAGACTGGGGGCAAGCAACCTCAGCAAGACAGTGTATGACAAACTCAAAGATCCCAGCTTTGGGGACAAAAATCCACTATTTCATAAAAACTGCTGGGAAAATTGGAGGACAGTGTGGGAAAGATTAGGTTTAGATCAATACCTCACACCCTACACCAAGATAAATTCAAAATGGGTGAATGACTTGAACATAAAGAAGGAAACTATAAGAAAATTAGGCGAACACAGAATAGTATACATGTCAGACCTTTGGGAAGGGAAAGACTTCAAAACCAAGCAAGAATTAGAAAGAGTTACAAAATGCAAAATAAATAATCTGGAATACATCAAACTAAAAAGTTTTTGTACAAACAAAACCAATGTAACCAAAATCAGAAGGGTAGCAACAAATTGGGAAACAATCTTCATAAAAACCTCTGACAAAGGTTTAATTACTTAAATTTATAAAGAACTAAATCAATTGTACAAAAAATCAAGCCATTCTCCAATTGACAAATGGGCAAGGGACATGAACAGGCAGTTCGCAGCCAAAGAAATGAAAACTATTAATAAGCACATGAAAAAGTGCTCTACATCTCTTATAATCAGAGAGATGCAAATCAAAACAACTCTGAGGTATCACCTCACACCTAGCAGATTGGCTAACCTGACAGCTATGGAAAGTAATGAATGCTGGAGGGGATATGGCAAAGTAGGGACACTAATTCATTACTGGTGGAGTTGTGAACTGATCCAACCATTCTGGAGGGCAATTTGGAACTATGCCCAAAGGGTGATAAAAGACTGTCTGCCCTTTGATCCAGCTATAGTACTGCTGGGTTTGTACCCCAAAGAGATAATAAGGAAAAAGACTTGTACAAGAATATTCATAGCTGCACTCTTTGTGGTGGTGTAAACCTCAAAATTTCTTAGACTTATAAATGTTGGAAATTTCACCATTGGGAAATTTCATACTTGAAAAATTTCCTATTGATAGTGGGTCTTGGCTATTGGAATGTGAACCCCATTGGCATGAGAGTTTCCTCCTCCTCCCTTCTTAAGATTACTTTAGGACAGAAACCTTTTGCTGAACAATGGAAAGGACTTTGACCTATGCTTAAGCATAGAACAGGAATTTCTTTGAGTCATGATTGATTTTAGAATTGATACAATGGAGATACTTGGAATCAATCTCCACCCTACTCAGTCCTAACAGGATTGAGGAAGGGCTGCAGCATAGATCAAAATTTAATTATTCCAATCTCTACACTACTCAGGGTAACAGGATTTAGAAAGGGCTGTAGCAAAGGATCAAAGATTTAATTATTTGAAAATATGACCTTCAACAGACATGTGCAAAGCCAGAGACCTCTGGGCGGTCCTAGGTTAAGCTAGAGCCTCCATTGGCACAGGGAAATTGATGGACAGGTGATTGGTAGATGTGAGGACTGAGGGGAGGGAACTTGGATGGTTTCCTTAAGGATAGGGGTGGTTGAGGAGTTTGTCGGGAGTGGTTGCGGTGTGCTCTGAGAAGCTTGCGCTGAAGGAAGCTGAAGGTGGGGGCCCCGGAGACTGTTTCTCCATTTTTGGTCACGTGAGTAATAGGGACTGATCTCCTTTCATTGCCCCAGCTATCTAAGGGCTTGGGCCTTTTGGCCCAGCCTAAACAGAAGGGGTATTTAAGCCCTATTCCCTTCTCTCCCCTTTCTCTCTCCCTCTATCTCTCTATCTCTAATTCCTTTCTTCCTCCTGTTTGTAATTAAAACTCCATAAAAGGTTGACGGCTGACTTGAGTTTTCATTAAGGAATTACATAGCTGAATTCCTTGGCGACCTTAAATTAATATATATCAGTCTTTTAAAAATGATTTACTTGTCACAGTGGCCAAAAATTGGAAAACGAGGGGATGCCCGTCAATTGGGGAATGGCTGAACAAATTGTGGTATATGTTGGTGATGGAATACTATTGTGCTAAAAGGAATAATAAAGTAGAGGAATTCCATGGAGACTGGAACAACCTCCAGGAAGTGATGCAGAGAGAAAGGAGCAGAACCAAAAAAAACATAGTACACAGAGACTGATACATTGTGGTACAATCGAAGCTGATGGACTTCTCCATTAGTGTCAATGCAATGTCCCGGAACAATCTGCAGGGATCTAAAAAATACTATCCACAAGCAGAGGATAAACTGTGGGAGTAAAAACCCCGATGAAAAGCAACTGCTTGACTACAGGGTTGGAGGGGATATGACTGAGGAGAGACTCTAAATGAACACTATAATGCAAATTCCAACAACAGGGAAATGGGTTTGAGTCAAGAACACATGTGATAACCAGTGGAATCATGTGTTGTCTATGGGAGAGGGAAAGGTGGTGGGATGGGGGGAGGGGAGGAAAAGAAAATGATCTTTGTTTCCAGTGAATAATGTATGGAAATGACCAAATAAAATAATGTTTAAAATTTAAAAAAAAAGAAGAAGAAATTTAGATATCTGCCCTCTTTAAATTCTATGTATTTACAATTAACCTCTGACTTCTTCCATTCCCCTTTGTTCAATGTAGGCTAAAAATATCTACAGTACATGGAGAATAAGTTTTTATGATTGACCATGGATTTTTTTTAATGAAGCAAAATCAGTAGAAGCAATCAGCAAATTAAAAAATGTATATACTACTACTTGTTATTGGATCAACACAGGGAGAGGCAGATGGAGAAAGTAGACCTTTTGGAGCTTCCTTTTCTCCACAAACTGGTGATTAACAGCTATCAGGTTTAGTTCAAGTTCTTTGTCCCAAGATGCTGGCAGGGAACTGATGGCACACCACAATCTTGTCTCTTCTTCACCACAGGATGCTCCTGCGCTGTAGCTCACTTGCTCTCACCCTCTCTCTCCTCTCCCTCCCCTCTTCAGCTGCTGCTTGCCCACCTTATTCTGACTCAGCTGATTAAGTAATGGATAAGGGCTGAGGTGACTGCCACAACCCCTGCAGATTTTACTAGGTTCCTGAATTTCCAGCTCCTTATTACTCTGCTTCCTTACAGACTGTATATCCCTTTTTCAAAGTTCCCTGCCATGACATAAATCTGACTTCTGACTTATTATTTCAATAATCCAAATTTCTCAGAGGCAAGAGGGAATGCTTTCCCCACTTAAAATACAAAATCAAGAATAACATTCAGTTTTCAGATACTTAATATGGTTTACAAACCTTTTCTTCATAGCAATTTCATGAAGAAATATTCTCATTTAGAGAGAGAGAGAATTCAGGCTCATAATGATTACTTGCCTTGTCAATAGTCACATTAAGAGATGAGAGAGACAGAACTCAAGTCCAAGTATTCAGCTTTCGGGTCCAGTACCTTCCTACCTCATTGGGATGATTACTTGGGTTTTTCTGCTTTCTCAGTTTTCTTCACTGTCTGATTCTGGTCTTGGTATCTGTGAGCTACTAAAGTACTTTATGGTATTTGAGCAGGTTTTTCTTGGATGTTCTGGTCATCTTTTCTGAAGTGTAGTTGCCATCGTTGTTAGTGAACAAAGGGAAGCTGGAGTTAAGCCTCCACTTTAACAAAATAAAAATCCAGGGATTTGAGGAAGCTGTAACTACCTTCATGAATGAAAATCCAATTCATTCCTTTTTCATGAGAATTTCAACCAGGAAGAAATTTTCCAACTTCTGTTGTCTGATGATCCTCAAGATGCTCCATTTGGTGCTGAGGAGTTTTTTTTTTTTGCCTATAAGGATTTTAAGGCCCCATAACTCAGGTATAAGGTGGCCATATGCTCCTCAAGGTAAAGGCACAGATTAATGTCTGAATTGAGAGAGAAAGGAATTGAATGCAAATGGAGATGAACGTCTGTTATGCAGAATAATGACAAAGAAGAGAAAAGAAAGTTTTGGTTCTCTCTTCTTAAAATAAATAATGTTAATTTAGACTGTTCAACTCTGCTCTTTAACTGATTCCTATGGGTATTTTATTCATCACTCACATAACATCTCAGTAGCTTAAAATATTTTGTAAACAGTCAATATCACAGAATCTTTTTATAAAAGATTTCCTGGAATTCCTTGCAAAAAAAATCACAATGGATGTTGTAATAAAGACAGTAAAACTTGAAGTTTGGATGGATAATTTCAGTCTTGTTTAGTGTTTTACTAAGAAAAAACAAGGCAAGTAAAAATTTCTCAAGGTTTTCTGACAGCTCCCATGAATATAGACAGGACAGTTCTATGGTCTTAAATATTAAATAGTGGAATTTCCTCTCAGTTCCTATAATTTCTGAATGTGTTTATTCTCTCCATTCCCCAAAGATAGCCTATACTATCATGGCATAGCTGCCAAAAGAAAAAATACTGGATCTGCCTCAATGAGAGAGGGAGGTAGAAGAGGGATTGACTCAAATCCGCTAAGTTTTATAATGTGCAAAGCACTTGGGAGATGAAGGGAAGATAATATAATTTCTTCCTTTGTAGAGCTTGCATTTTCTTTGTGCCCGAATATAATGCAAAGATTAGCAAAAAAGAATTTTAGCTAAAACATGTTAAAAGAGAAATTTAAGAAGAGAGATTTTTTTATATGGAGGTGACGGTAGCCTTCAAGGAGAAGGTGGCATTTTTTCAATCCTTGAATCAAGAGGATTATAAAATCTAGCTCTGCAGGTGTAATGCATTTCAGTAAATCAGTCAGTAGATTAAATACCTACTACATGCCAGACATGGTGGTAAAGCTCTGGGATTCAAAGAAAGGCAAAAGACCTTCCCTTCTTTTAAGAAACTCATAACCTAATAGAGAGAGCATGCAAACAACTACATACTAAACAAAATATACACTGAATAAACTGAAGATGGTCAATGGAGAAAAGACACTAGCATTAAGGAGGACCAGAAAAGGTTTTTTTTTTTTCATAAAAGATGGGATTTAAACTAGAATTTAAAGGAAACCAGTAAGCAGAGATGAAGAGAGAGATACTGCCAAGTACATTGAAGTCAATGAAAATGATGAGAATCAGGAGTAGGAATGCCCTGTTCAAAAGGACATCTTTGTCACAGGATGCCAAAGTATATGAGAGTGGGTAATATGTAAGAAACCTAGAAAGGTACAAGAGAGCCAGTTTATAAAGGACTTTGGATGTCAGAGAGAAGATTGTATATTTGATCCTAAAGGTAATAGAGAACCAATAGAATTGACTGAATAAGAAGACCTATACTTTATGACAATGTGACAGCTTAAGGACAGATGGAGTAACGTGGGAAGAAACTCAAAGCAAGTAGATCAACCAGAAGACTTTTGAAATAATGCAAATGGGCCATGATGAGGATCAGCATCCAGATTGTGATAGTGCCAGAGAAGTGAAGGGTGTGAAGTGTTACAAAGATAAAAAGCAACAGGATTTGGTAATAAATTGGATCTGAGGTAAAGAGGAAGGAATTGATAATGGCATCTAAGCTGTGAGCCTGGGCAATTGGGAGTATAGCAACATTCATAATATTAATATGGAAGATAAGAAGAGGAGAAAGTTTGGGAAGAAGGATAATGCGTTTAATTTTAGATATGTTGCATTTAAGATATCTACAGAATGATCTGTTTAAAATGGCCAGTAAGCTGTTGGACATACAAGACTGAAGAACAAAAGAATGATTAGTGTTGGACAAATAGACCTGAGATGAGTAAAGAGATAAGAACTCAACCCACAGGAGTAGATGAGACCATCAAGTGAAGTAATAGAAAAGAAGTGGAAATGAAGGGGAAGCTGGGTAGCTCAGTGGATTGTGAGCCAGGGCTAGAGATGGGAGGTCCTAGGTTCAAATCCGGCCTCAGACACTTCCCAGCTGTGTGACCCTGGGCAAGTCACTTGAGCCCCATTGCCTAGCCCTTACTATTCTTCTGCCTTGGAGCCAATACACAGTATTGACTCCAAGATGGAAGGTAAGGGTTTAAAAAAAAAGTGGAAATGATAAAGGGAGAAGATGGGATGAGATTTCTTGTACATGTAGAGGGGTTAATCTTAAAAAGGATAGGGTAGGGCCACCTCTTCATGAGAAAAAGTGAAAGAGGAACTAGTTGTAGATGGTATTTGAGTCATGTGAGATGAGGAAGATGAGAGAAGAGAAAGCTCATAGCCTCAATTTTTCCATAAAATATGAAGCAATAGAATCAGATGGGGCAGAGGGTGACATGGAAAGTTTGGGATTAAGAAGTTTGGAAAAGTTGTGTTAGTGAGGAGCGTAGTAAATCAGTTATGGGGATAATAAAAGGATTGCCTTGCTACAATGAGGGCTCAGATAAATTTATGAAACATAAATTTGCAGTGGACTCTATCAGCAGTTTTGTGTTTTTTTACAGATTTGTCCAAGACTGAGGCTTGACAAGACAATCTGTCAATAAACATGTATTAAGTACCTACTACGTGCTCAGCACTTTGCTAAAGTGCTGGGATTCAAAGGAAGGCAAAAGACAATACTTGCCTCAATCTAATGGGAGAGGCAACACAAAAACAAATTTTACAAACAAGCTATATATAAGATAAGTAGGAAATAATTAAAAGAGAAAAGGCACTAGTAACAAAAAGGATTGGGATAGGTTTTCTGTAGAAGGTGGGAGTTTAAGTGGGATGATATAAATTAGGAGGCAGAGATGAGGAGAGAGAATTATCTCATACATGAGAGATAACCAGTGGAAATTACCAAAGAAAGATGTGTCTTGTTAGAAATGCAACAAGAAGTTCAATGTCACTGGATTGAAGAGTATGTGGTGGATATAAGGAATAAAAAACCTAGAAGACATGGGGATAAGGGGTCAATGCACAAGGGAAGGCTAAGTTATAAAGGGCTTTGAATACCAAAAGAAGGATGTTATGTTTTATCCTAGAAGTGAGAAAACCAGTGGAGTTTATTAAGTAGGGAGAGAGGGAAGATGACAAGATTGAATCTGAAGTTTAGGAAAATCACTTTGGTGAATGAGTAGAGGCTGGACTAGACTAGGAAGAGACTTCTGGAAGGGACTAACCATCTGTCTATTATAAGATTAACAATAGGATAATGGATCAAGGAACTTGAGATAAGATGACACTGTAGAATTAAAAGCACTGAGGTGGGGAAGGATTGAAGGTAACAGTGATGATGAATAGGGTTTTTGGTTGTAAGGCAAAGGGAGCGATGGAGGTTTTGATCAAAGAAGAGAATTTCAGAATTCATTAACCTGAAGGTGGTACATTTGTAAGTGATGGCAAAATCAAGGGTACAACCATCTCTGTATGTAGCTGAGAAGGATGGATAAATAGGTCACGGTAAATGAGTAAGAAAAGAAACCGAAAGACTAAGGTATTTAAGGGAGTATCAGTATCTTGAAGTCCCCTAGTATGAGATTAAGAGTTGGGGAAAAGAAAGAGAGATCATGAGCCAAGCACTGAAATCAATGCAGAAAAAAGAGGAGTTTCCTGAAGGACAGTAGACAATAGTTTGATTGATATGGATTGGATGAGCCCCAGAGAAGGAGAGATTATTAAGTGATGGTGATAGAAGGTGAACTTGAAAGTGGAAATGGGATATATTCCAAGAAGTATTCCAATTCCTCTACCTTGGCCATTCAGTTGGGAAAATGAGGGGAAGTACAAAGATTTCTGAAAGTATGACTACCAGGGATGCTGTGTCCTCAGAAAGAAGCCACATCTCAATGAGAGCCAGAAGATGGAAGGAGCTGTAAAGGAAAAGATAAATATGAAAGCAAATTTGTTACCTATGGAACAAGTATCCAAAATAGCACAGTGGGAGGAGTGAGCAGTTTTAGAGTGGGATATGTTGGAGGATGGGAAGAGACAAAACAGGAAATAAGAATGATGGGATGGGTGGTTGAGAGTGGAGATTAAATGACACAGACAGGGGTTCAGTATTACTGAGATACGGAAGACATGACCAGAATTATTGAGGAATAAATTCATGTAGTTAATGTAGGTAATAATAATAATAAAAGCTAGAGTTTCTAAATGCCTAAATAAAATGCCAGGCATTATATTAAGTATTTTATAAAAATCATCTCATTTAGTCCTCACAACTACCCTGGGAGGTAGGTGCTATTGTTATTTCCATTTTATAATTGAAGAAACCAAGACAAACAGCTTAAGTGACTTGCCCAAGGTCACAAGGCTAGCAGGTGTCTGAGGCCATATAATATGTGAAGTCAGATCTTCCTGGTTCCCAACCCGGCACTCTATACATTTTGATGATGTTCTCTCAGTTTTCTGCTTCACTTAGGCAACTCAGGTGAAGAGATCAGTGGGGGCAGCTGCTGAAAATACAACTTCTTTCCTTGCCCTGAAGTCATTAGGCCAGGACAGACCAGAAGACTTGTGGAGGGGAAAAAAAATAGAATGGTTTCTCTTTCCGTTCCTTGAGGTCAGAGGAAGACAGAGTGGAAGATCAGTAAAAGGAGGAATGGCATTTCTCAGTCCATTGGGAGAAAAGGTCCCCCTCTCAGCAGGAAGAGGAGAGGTGGCATTCCAGACATGAAGTTTCACCTGTATAAATTAATCAAAGTAGCAAAAGAAAAATGAGTAGGGTGGTGGGAGGGGGGGGAAGGGAAGGTGGTGGGAAGAGGGGGAGGGAAGAAAAGAAAATGATCTTTGTTTCCAATGAATAATGTTTGGAAATGACCAAATAAAATTTAAAAAAATTAAAATAAAATAAAAATAAATGAACATCTTCCTATTAAAAAAAGAAAGAAAAAAAGAAAAATGAATGGCCAGGCAAATACTTAGAAGATTAAATAGAGTAAGCCCATGTGAAAGGGAAGAAGAGCCAGGAGGCAGAGATGAGGGGGGATAACTACTTTGTACATCATGGATAGCTAGTGAAAATGTCCAGAGTAAGCAGATAGAGTGTCTTGTTTGAAGAGCAGCAAGGTGGCCAGTGTCACTGAATTGTAGAGTATATGGTAGGTATAAGGTGTAAGAAGCCTGGAAAAAGTAGAAGGAGAATAGGTTATGAAGGGCTTTGAATAGCAAATAGAGAATTTTATATTTGATTCTGGAGGTGACCTCTTGGTGAACCAGTTTAACTCTATACTATCCTATTCTCTTTAGTCCTTTGTTCCCATCTTCTAGAGAAAGACTTTTCCCAGTCTCTTAATTCCAGTGCCTTCCCTTTAATAATTTTTCCCTATTTTTCCTGAAGATACTTGTTTGCACATATTTGTTTCCTTGTTTTCCCTGCTGCAACTCCCTTTACCCCCACAACATATTGTAACCTCCTGTAACAGGTCAGGGACTGTTTTTTTTTTCATCTTTCTTTGCATTCCCAATGCTCATGGTGCCTGGCACATAGCAGATGTTTAATACACAATGGCCTGGGGGACAACTAGATGCCTCAGTAGATAGAGTACAGTGATCCCTCACTTATTGTACAGGAGTTACATTCTAGGGACCTTGTGATAGGTGAAAATCTGCAAAGTAGCAGTGTTATATTTATTTTATTATTTATATATTTTAAGGTTTTATAAACCCTTCCCACTCTCCTATAAAACTTTTCCACACTCTTATTAACCTTTCCCACACTCTTATAAACACTGAGTCAATCAGCACCCAGGATACAGAACACAGGACTGTTGTTGGTCACCTTTCATTCCATCAGCCAATAGTGTGCATGTACAATCTCATGTTGGCAAACCTGCACAAGCTTTAGTGGCATACTGCATTTCCATTGTGAACAGTATGGTATTCATCTGCAAAATCCCACTATATAGTGAAAAGTCTACTAAACAGAATTAGATTTTTTTTTAAACCCATGATACATTGAAGCTGTGATAAGTGAACCATGATATATCGAGGGACAGTTGTATATAGTATTGATTCTAAGATGGAAAGTAACAGTCTAACACACAGAAGGTACATGGAAAATGTTTATAGCTGCCTATAAGGCATAAGAACAGACAGAATGGCAATATATTATGATTAAATGAAGGAATTTTGAGGAAGAAATACAATGTCCTCAATGTACATTTTGGCCACTGAATATAGAGAAATGGGAGGGAAAGAAAGCCATTTGGCAACTGGTTTTTTCCCACCTCTAGTTCATATAATAATTTACCACACACACAAAGCAAAACAAAGTAAAAGATCACCATGAACCCATTTATTTTTCATTCAAAGCAATAACACTTTAAAAATATGGGGGAAAGACTCTCCTCATTCTTTCCAAATTTTTACCAAAAACTTCTTGTAAAAATAATAAAATGAGTTATATTTTAGTATTTCCCCCACTAACTTTCCCCATCTCAGCCACTCACAGGTTCACAGTATTGTTGATGTATTTTTATTTAGCTTTTTTGTATCATTTATTCAAATTCAATGCTCCAAGACCCAATATTTTAGCAAAGAGACATTAAATTAAATGGCTTCCCTAACTCCCTTTAAGTTTCACCTAAATTCCCATTTTCTACAGGAAGCCTCTCCCAATCCCTCTTAATTCTAATGTTTTCTTTCTAATATTCCAATGTAATTCCTCTATGTAATCCCTCTAAAACATTCCTTCTAATGTTTTCCCTACATGCTGCTACCTCATAGCCTGCCTCTTCAGATGAGAAGACCTCAGACCTAGTGTGCTAGTGCCCTGAGTCTTCCATTTTCTGCTGAGTATGGCATATTCTCTGCAGAAAGGTTGCTAAAGACCAGGCAGAGCATCTTCCATTTATCTCAAAGCAACTATTTCCATCTATACCAGCACTGGGCATCTTCTGCTACCTGATGCCAACCCAATATTCCAAATGGGTTATAGAGAACTTCCATTGAAAAGAAGAGTCACCATCCCTTCTACTTCAATACTCCCATCCTGCCACACCTGTCCTTTGAGGATAGAGGAGTGGCATATCCATTCAATGTTAACATTCTCAAACCCTTTACATCCCACTGACTCAACTCCTGAGATCATTCATTTCCAATTCCAAACCCTCTATTACCGTATTCTTCATCCCTATTTCCCTCAAAATTCCCACCCTAAAGTTTCAACATAAAATTCAGCCAGTCCTTCTTCTGTGAGTTCTTGAATACCTGTTCTGAAATGTAACAAAAAATATACACATACACAACTGATTTTTCATACTGAAATGTTTCCCTTGTGTTCATGCAAAGATAGAAAGTCACCTCCAGGTTAGTGGATAGTGAGAATCAAAAGGTAGAGTTCAAGTCCCTTTTCTGAAATGGGCAAACTGTGGAATTATGTTAAGAGCACATAATCTATTTGTGTCCCCAGATGATACTCCAAAACTAAGTTGTGGAATAAGTGCCAACCTATTTTGACCGAAGATGTTTCCTCACTGGGGATGTCTCTATACAAAAGAAATCATAGGTTTAAGCCAAAAAAGCTAAAATGCTCCTACTCTGTACTTTTCAGGGTTGTGAACAAAATACCTGGTTAGCTTTTCAAGAATATAGAAAGGTAAGCTAAGCAATTATTATTATCTGGGCGGCAATGAAGAGTAAGAAAGCAGGCATTGCCGTAGGAACATACTCATCTCACTTGTTAAAATGGTTTGAGGTTGTTGGATTTCAAGCAACAGCTCAAACTTGGTAAATAAACTAAAGGATAAAATCCAACAAACATTTTTTAAACATCTACATGTGCAAGACAGTAGGAATCTAAAGACATAAAAATAACATAATTCTTGCTCTCCAGGATTTTACAATTCAAAATAAGAATAATGTAATAAAGGGAAAAAGGAAACATGAAAGAAATTCTCTAAGAAATCAGAAAGCACTCAAACCTGGATTTCATGAAGAAGGGCATACCTGAACTAGGTCTTGAAGCAAGACAAGGGTTTCAAAATCAGAGTAGTCAGGAATTGTCTGTGGAAATTCACAGAGGCAGAAGAGGGTAGGGCTATGTTCTTAGGGGATTTCAGTGACGGCTTCACTCTTGGTGTCCAGTTAAAGACAATGCTGGGAAAGAAAGAGACTTTCTCCCCTTTAAAGTCATGTGACCCTTGGTTCTTGGCTTCTTCATTTGTTCTTTTCCATTTTAAGTGGATGAGATTAATCTGGAAGTCAGTAGAGTGAGTCACAGGAATCCACAAGTTGGATTTCAGGCTAGGTTTTGCAACTAGTGCAGCATTAATGCCTTGAGGAGACAGGAATTAGCTTTGGGAGTGGTCTTCAGGACTTCAGCCAACAAAGCTGAGACAGGGTTTTATTTAGCATTCAGCATGGGGACATGACCTTCATAGGATTAATGTTATGTAGAAATCGTACTAAGAATGAGCCTACTCTTTCCAGGGGGCTGAAGTGGTATAAGGGGGAGTATGGCCCTGAGGCACTCATGGAAAGTTTGTACATCCTCACTATACTTCAAACAATCTTTTATAAAAGCTAATTGATGCTAAATGGTAAACTGAAACTGAAGTGTTAGCTCCTTGCTCCTGACAGTGGAAAAACATAGTTGGTGAAATCTTTAACTAGGGTAGTAAAAAACCTTTGAGGGTGTCTTGAAGAACAGATGTAGCCTGCCTGGTCCTGGAACAGTAAACTAGAAAGTAAATCTTGCCATACTCAATCTCCCGTGGGCATTAAACACATACAACTAACACAGACAAGACAGCTATCTTTTTAATGCAATTCTCCCAAATATAATAAGAACCCAAAAGTTGTTAAAGGTGATAATGGTTCTAATCCCCAGCTTGTAAGGCTACATCTAAGAGGGGAGAGAAAATAAAAGACTGTGGTAAGTCATCTCTCTGTGTCCTGATGTCTATTAGGACCTGTCAAGGCAAAGAATAGATTAGGACAAGTCAGTGAGGGAGGGGCCCTCTCTCCTTGAACACACAGGGGGGGAATCTCCAAAGTCAATAGGATCCACAAGCACCAAAACTCAGATTTAATCAGCACTCCTAGTCCCTGGATTGCATCTAGTCCTATGCTACTGTATCTCTGCTGCTCAATAGAACTCCTTAATTCAGCCCAGGAGAGCTGTAGTTCTTGGTGTGAGCCCTTCTTAGTTTGCCAAGTTTTACATATCTGATTTTCTTGCAATGGCTACTTGTGCTCCTTATTCCCATACTCCTTATTCTTGCTCTAATAATTCTCTTCATTCTCAATATCAGTCTTTGAAAACTCTCTTGGGGGGAATGAGTAAGAAGACTTTGGGAAATGTCTGCCAGAACTCACAGGCATCCATTTGCTGCCTCCTGATCTCCTTGACAACACCTGCTGGAGGAGCCACCCAGATAACATAACACATGTTTATTTGCAGAGGAGTCATCAAATAGGAAAAGTCCCCTTATATGAGGGAACAGATTGATTCATAATGTGTGCCTTGGGCAATCATGTTGCTATGTTAAGAAATCAAAATATTCATCTCCAAATGGAAAACTACTTTCTATTAAGGTTGAGTACAAGGATAAGTATAGTAGCTAGATTGAAAGTTTCTCTAATATGCTAAGAAAAAGCAATTTTTTGCATTTAACCTTCCATGGTCAAAGCAAACTATATTAGGATAGCTGAGTTAGCAGAATACAAATTGTACGACAAGAAATATTTTTGACAGATAAATGAAACTAGAAAAGAAACAGGTACAAAATGTATTGATATAATATGGTAGGTTCCTATTTTAAGCATTTTGGAGGTGATGAAAGACTTAGAAAATCATATCCTATACTCATAAAGTCTATATTTTAGTACAGAGAATAAAGACCAATTATCTTGTACTTCATGTGGACTACAAATCATAGAGAATTATAGACATCAGGCCTGAAGACTAAAACAAGATCAGATTCAAAAAAACTGATACCCAACAAATCAACCAGGGTAGTAATTTAAGGCTCTTCCTAGAAGGATTTTCTTTCCCTAACTGTAGATTCTGAGCTATAATCATTAAGTATATTTATGGCTTTAGTATTAATTAATAACATTCATTTTATTTATTTTGACATCTTTAAAATTATTTCAATTTCTTTTTGTTTGAATGCTACAATTTTGGATCCATTCAACATATTCTAAATTGTTGAGTTAAATTATTATTTATTTCCAAATTAAAACTGGAATACAGCATTAAGGGAGACTTTCTGGTTTCCTTTTGTTACTGATGTATGCTGCTTAGCAATTATTATAATTCTTCAAAGATTTGTAGTATTGTATTTGAATTTAAAAGTAATCAGCAATGTAAGGCTACAGGGAATATTGATTTTAGTTACCACACTGTTGCAACTTTTATTTATTCCATTTCTTTACTTAGAAAGTGTTGGAGAATTCTAGAGTTTCCTAAGGCATGCTGCCTTAAAATTATTAGAGATTAGTTCACAATGAGAAAACATTCCCTTTTCTTTAAAGTTCTCTCAAAAAATTTAAGTCTATAGCAGTGAATTTTAAAAATCTGAACCAAGTTTAAGAAAACCAAATTCATTTTTCCAGATGATAATTGTTAACCTCTTATGTCTCATTTAATTTTCATATTTTTTCCATTTTTATATGTATTTATTGTCAATCAATGACATGTTTCAAAAAGAAATCAGGCAACTATAGAGAGAAGACAATTTTTTAGCCTTTTTTCAAGGCTACAATTTGAATATTGAAATAATTTATGAATGCATGCTCTTATCTATGAGGACTTTCTTCATCATTTCAGATTGTTAATTGTGCTTGTCTTTTCATGCTGAGTGATTTCTCTATCTCCTCGTAAATCCTTTGTATAGAATATTCCCAATATGCGGGAAATCTTTAAGTCTTTGAATACTTCCTTTATTCCAATACAACCCTTGGACTATCCATCTTTTATTCTTTTCTATTGCTACATGACTAAACTTTCCTGGTCATATATAACTACATTGATGACTTTTAAGCCACTTTTCAAGTCACCTGCAACTCTGTGACTTATTTATGCACCATTTCTGATAAGATATTAATGTAAAAAAGATGGGCATTGCCAGTAGGGAGTAATTTATGATTATGAAATTCAGTACTTTATCTCCCAAAGGCCATCCAGCTTTCTCTCCTTCTCTAATTCCATTCTGAGTCCAGTTTATTGTTCTGCTATAGCATTTGTTCTTAGATCTCTACCTAATAAGAGTAGTTTCCTTTAATGGAAGTTTTCCAAAGCAGCTTCAGGCACCCACTGTGGTAAAGCAAAGTAATTATCATTCACTTGATCAAGAGCCCTCAGGGACCTTGCAAAGGAATTTGGACATTGCATTAGGAGACAAAAACTCAGAAAAGGAATAGAGGAGACCAGGAGGTATGTGGAGGTGAAACAGGTTAAAGAAAAACTCAATTACTTCCCCCTCAGAGGCTATAGAATAAAGCTATGAGAAGCCACTAGGCAGCCTAGGTCTATTACAATTTTTTTAAATCTAATCATTCAAGTGGGTCTTCACTATAGCAAAGCAATCCTTCAGTTCCTTCTTAATTGATTCTTTGTTCTATTCACCACAGCAGATATTCTAAACCCTCTCTTGCCTCTTCAAGCTTTCAGTACACCTTCTTCCCAACCTCTCAACTGTGAGACACATTTCATGCTTTACCAAAAATATAGAAGTCATTTGCCATAGCCTTTCTTTTCACACTCCATCTATCATCTTGTACCCCCATGATGTCATCCCCCATTATCTTCTACTCCAGTCTCTAAAGAAGAAGTAGCTTTTTGTTTGCAAGTGCCAGTCCCTTTAGGAATATCATTCTTGTTCAGTTTCTCCAGAAGATTGTCCCCACTAATACTCCCCTCTCTCTAATCTTTGCTCTCCCCTTAAATACTTGCTCCTTCCCTGTTATCTATAAACAAAAAAGAGTCTCCCTCAGCCTTAAAAAAATTCCCTCGGTCCTACTAGCTAATATACTCAGTTTAACTCCTTGAAAAATCTACATTCACTCTCTGCTTTCTCTTTTTAAACCCTCTGCAGGCTCATCACTCAACTGAAACTGTTCTGTCCAAAGTTACCAATGATCTCTGAATTGCCAAATCTAATAGAATTTTTTGAAATCCTTGTTCTTCTTGATCTATCTGCAGCATCTCAAACTTGGCATATCCCAGAGAGAACTCATTATCTTTTCCTTAAGGGAGAACTAATTATCATTTCATCCACTTTTTTTTTTTACAAATTTTACTGCCAAGAGTACTACAATTATTCCAGATACCTAGTTTCACAACTCAAGTTATCTTTAACTGCACACTTTTTCATTCCACAAATCCAATCAATTATCAAGTCTTGTCATTTCTCTCTCTGTAGTATTTCTCATTTATGGGCCCTTCTCTCTCTATTCACATAGCCACCCCCCTAATTCAGGTCCTCCTCCCTTCTCACCTAAACTGGCAGCTCTATAAAGACCAAATTGGGGGAGACACTTGAAGCAGGAACCTCAATACAGGTTTCAATAATCCAAAGGAAAGCTTATAAGGGCTTAAACTAGGGTGGTGCCTGTGAATGGAGAGAAAAGGATACAGTTGGATGATTCAAGTGGTGGTATAGGTGACCTCAGGAAAGAAGAGAAGATTTGAAACTATTGATTTGGTTAGGGTAAAACTGAGTGAATTGGAAAAAAATAGTGGAAAAGTTGCTATGAAACATTGGGACCCAACTGAAATTAGTGAACATAAATGTGTAATTGACAATGAGAACAATTTTATAACTTCCTTCGGTGATGTTAGTGGTGAGGATAATTCAGTTGAGTTTTGGAAAAGTATTCCTTGAATGGTATTATGGTGATAGGACATATGACCAAGAGGTTCCAGGGTGTAAAACTGCACTGATTAACTAGAATATTAAAATTTCAAAGGGAAGAAAGTAAGTCTAGAGTAGGACTGATCAACTGGGAAAACAGGGTTAGGTTCACTGAATGGAGGCTACAGTGAAGGACAAAAGTCTAGGAGGTTATGATATAAAAAAGAATCATCATAAGACCATAAATTTAGAGCAGAAAGGTACCTCAGAAGTCATCTGTTCCAACAATTTCACTTTATAGATGAGGAAACTAAGACGATAAAAGGAGGCAAACAAAGTAGTAGTCTGAAGGTAATGGGGATGCAGATAGTGAGCCCATTGCAACTGTGTGCACTCAACTAGAGTGCAGAGTCTAGTGCCCTAGGAGAGGCTGTGCATCTCTCCTATTACAAGAGTACTAGAGGAGGTCCCAAACTAGTGTACCACTATGAGGACAGGTGCCAAAAGCTACTTTGTTGGCCATTACCTAGTACTGGGTCACAGATCCAGGGCATACTAAGAAGAGGTCCTGAACCTGGGAGTGACATTAACAAGTAGAAAGATCCTGCGTGGTGGATTAGTGCACCTAGAAAAAAGTAATTTCATACAAATTAAAATAATACTTCAGTACCACCTCACACCAATCAGTTTGGCCATATGACAGTAAAAGAAAGTGGTAAATTTTGGAGGGGATGTAGCAAAATTGGGACACTAACACATTGTTGGTGGAGTTGTGAGCTAATCCAACCATTCTGGAAGGCAATTTGGAACTTTACTGAAAGGGTTATAAAACTGTGCATACCCTTTGATCCAATAATATCACTACTGGGCCTGTATTCCAAAGAGATAATAGAGAAAGGACCTACTTGTACAAAAACAATATTTATAACAGTTCTTTTTGTAGTGGCAAAGAATTGGAAACTATGGGGATGTTCATCAATTGGGGAATGGTTGAACAAATTGTGGTACATGTTGGTGACATAATACTATTGTGCTATGAGAAATGAAAGCAAGATGATATCAGAAAAAGCTGGAAAGATCTGTGGGAAATAAGTGGAACATTGTACACAATAACAGCAACACTGGACGATGATTATCTGTGAAAATTTCGTTACTCTCAGCAATACAATAAGCTGGGAAATCCTGAAATACATGAAAGGGAATGTTATCCACCTCCAGAGAAAGAACTATTGGAGTCATCTTTTGCACCAGTGTATTTTTGGTTTTATTTTGGGGTCTTGGTTATGTAGAACTTCTCAGAGTTCTAAGAGAAATAGTTACTCTGATAGAGTTCTATGCAACAGTTGTTGCTCATTTTGAATGTGACAAGTAAAAGTAGATTTTTGGAATGATATATATCAGAACTGTCCTATAATTATGGGACAAATTAAATTTATCTGGTCACATACAAAAGATGAGAATTTAATTTACTAGAATTTAATTACTAACCATATGTTAAGTAAGGTATAATCATTCTCAGAGTCAAGGGGAAAATGTGATACCTTCTCTTGTTTGCTGAGAAAGACAATAGTGACAATCTTTCTCTTCCTCTCTCCCTTCCAAAGGAGTTGTAGTTATTCCAAAATGTGTCTCTATTTCTTTAATATCACTTTTACATTACTGTCCACCTAATCTCTAAAAGCTGATATTAAGATAAAACTGTACTAAACCCAATGGATTACTAATCTATATGTATGTCATTTTGAGAGCAAAGAAAGCTAAGAAAAAGAATTTGTATGTACAGTAAGGTCAGCTACACAGAGAGAGAATTTTTTTTCTATTTTTGTTATGAATATTGCTATATAAAATTCATATATTCTATTTATAGAATGATAAAACTTTATTTTATATAATATAGATATTTAATAAATTTACATGTTATTATTTCCCCCAAAGCAGGGAAAACATCAAATGAATGAATCTGGACCTCAAAAAAAAAACCTGGACAGAAAATGAGTCAGTAGAGTTCTAGAGGGAGGAAAGTTTTGTAATTAGAAAATAGAAATTGTTTTGGGCAATTCCTCTGCTAATGTTGCAGGTTAAAACTATTGGAGGACAATGACTAATAAGAAAAGTCCTGCCTATGAGAAAGTCTCAAAGGAAGAGTTAAGTGGTTCTGCCTTTACTAGGTCATGGGCCAGAGGAAGGAAGAGCAATAATTCCTCTTTAGCCAAATAACCATACTACCACCATTGTAATGAGTAATTAAAGCTTTGTTTTAAAGTAAATGAAGTTCAACATTTAAATTTTTTTAATTTTTTTAAGTAACATTATATTTATAAAATGAAAAGATATATAATCATATTCATGGTAGCCTAGTATTCACTCATAACATTCCAGCTCCTATCTCCCCTTCTTTGTACTAACTTTCCCCAGTGCTTCAAATGTACTAGCTCATCATTTCTTTCTGCCTCTTGGAACTGTCCTTTTCATTCAATCATTAACTTGAGTACATCTTCTGCATAATAATAATTGTTAACATTTATATAATGCTTTGAGATTTACAAATCATCTCATCTCATCTCATTCTCACAACAAACCTCTAAGGTAGGTGGTACTCTTATTCCCATTTTACAAATGAGGGAATTGAGGTACAAAGAGGTTAAAATTGCTCAATATCACACAGCTAGCAAAATGTCTTAGGCTGGATTTGAATTTAGAATAGTAGGATTCAAAGTCCAATGCCCTATGCCCTGTGCCACCTAGCTGCCTAGATATTTGCATAATACCATCTCTGAAATTCTCTGATTTATTAAAATATATTCTCTATATATGTATTTATATACCTATTGCTTCCATGCTTCCCCCCATAGAATTTAAACCCCTAGAAATCAAGGACTTTTATTTCACATAGAACCACTCACACAAAAGATACATTAAATGCTTGTGTATTGATTAATTAATAATGAATGCTGAATTGAATTAAATTCAATAATAGAATGAATATATTTCAAAATGGTACTAGCTGTCATAGAGGATGGAATTCTCAATTTGGAGTTATGAAGCCTGAGGTTCAAATCAGCTTCAAACACCTGCTTACCCATATGACACTGAACCATAAAGTCACTGAACTACTCTGTGCCTCAGTTTTCTCCTCTCCAAAATGATGATAATGCCTATAGTGCCTATATCACAGTTTTGTGAAGCTTGTGTGACATTATTTCTGTGTGTATGTGTACATATTCATACCTACATACATAGATATACATCTAAACACAACACACACATTTGATATTCCAAAAGTCTTTATGCGATTGTAAACAATTAAAGTGTATTTATATAAATATGCATACACTATGTAAAATTAGTTATTATAATTATTGTTGTTTAGAGTTTAAGGGGATTTTTTTTATTATATGCTCTGCTTAGTAACCACCACCACCAAAAAATTTAACTGAATAAATGCATAAGGAAAATTATGTCCGAGACCCCAAACTCCCCATTGTTTATAATTTGTTTAAAAATATGTAAATTACATATTTGTGCTATTATAAACATCCTCTGCTTTTGTGTTCCCTTTGGATTTGTTTTACTTGGATACTTTATTCTCTTGATTTTGTGGCTGTTGTTTTTCTAAGTGTTCTTTTTTAAGTTATCATGTAACCACCCTAAATTCATTGCATTTGCGTTGTTTCCAGCTATTTTGTCATAAAAACAAAGTTTCCAAGAATATTTTCATATATACAGCTTTTCTCCTATCAATAATGCCCTTTGGGTTTAACCTTAGTAATGGCATCTCTAGGTCAATAAGCATTAACAACTTTAGAACTCTTAATATATATTTCCATATTGTTTTCTAAAAAGTTCACAGCTGCCCTAGAAATGTAATATTAAACCAGTTTCTCTACATTCATATCAACATTTAATTTAATCCCTTTAGTTCATCTATTTCTCAGTTAATATATATTACCAAAACAGAGTGGTCCTTAGGTGGCAGAGACAAAATTTGTTTCTAGGACCATACTCTTTCCAAAACAAGTCTTTCCAGCTTGGTTATAACCAGTGGAAATTTTGATCCAGTGCCATTATCCCACAGGGATGTAGGATTACTTCCATAGGGTGATAAATCTTAAAGTAAGACTTTTGCAGAATTTTTATGCACTCTAAATCATTATTGTCCTACAGGAAACTGTTTGGATTTTTTGTATTCTCAATCTTAGATCTACTAATAACTTTATACAGGTATGTGATGACTCTTCAGATATCTATTTTATTTGATTTATCTAAGGTCATTTCCTTACCTTCTTTCTTTTTTATTTTTGGTTAGGTTTATCTAGTTATGAGAGAGAAAAATTAAAGTTTGCCAATATTGTTATTTTGTTACCTATTTCTATCTGTATCTCATTTAGTTTTTCCTTTAAAAATCTGGGTGCTATAATACTTGGTACATATAGGTCCAATATTGATAATAATTCATTATCCATAGTACCCCCAATAAAATATAATTACCCTATTTATCCTCTTCAATTATATTCATTTTAGCCCCAACTCTGGCATAAATCATGACTACTACCCCTGCCTTCTCTGGATCAGCTAAGGCATGGTATATTTTGCCCCAGACCCTCACCTTCATTCTATGTTTTTCTTTCATTTTCAGTGCTTGTAGATAGGGTTTTGATCATTTCTGCGATCCATTTTCTTCCCATATGTGAATATACTCAATGCCATAGTTTTTAGTTGAGTATTTCCATCTACCGCATTCCTCCTCACTCTGTCCCCCTCTTCCTTTATTTTTGTTGTATCCTTCCTTAAATGTCCAATTTCCTTTACCAATATGTCTCTTATTCATATCCCTTCCCAAATATCCTCCCTTATCCTCCCCCTTTGCCCTCCTAGTTTGAAAATGACCCACCTTTCCAAAGATCACTCCCTTCTCCCTTACCTTTTCATTCTTATTCTGGCCACTCTGCTCAAAATCCCTTCCTTATCCCCAAACTGTACTCTCCTACATCTCTTGATATATACTCCCCTCTAGAAATAGAGGATAAAATAGAAATGGAAAGAATCCATCAATCACCACTTCAAAGAGACCCAAAGATAAGTTCCATAGCCCCAGGTTAAGGGAAAAAATACTATAATCAATAAGAAAAAAGCAATTTAAATGTTGTGTAGCTATAATCAAAATAACATAAGACTTAAACACAGGAACTATATGAACACAACTACAAAACACTCTCCACACAATTAAACCAAGAAATTTTTTTCATGAACTAGAAAAAAAAAACTATAACAAAGTTCATTTGGAAGAACAAAAGATCAAGGATATCCACGGAAATAATGAAAAAAAAAATGTGAAGGAAAGTGGCGTTGCAGTACTAGATCTCAAACTATACTACAAATCAGTAGTCATCAAAATAATATGGTACTGTCTAAGAGACAGAAAGGAGGATCAGTGGAATAGACTTGGGGTAAGTGACCTCAGCAAGACAGTCTACAATAAACCCAAAGATCCCAGCTTTGGGGACCAAAATCCACTATTTGATTAAAAAAAAAAACTACTGGGAAAATTAGAAAACAGTATGGGAGAGATTGAGTTTGGATCAACATCTCACACTCTCCACCAAGATAAATTCAGAATGGGTGAATGACTTGAATATAAAGAAGGAAATTCTAAGTAAATTAGGTGAACACATGTCATGTGTTCATGTCAGAATTTTCAGAAAGGAAAGATTTTAAGACCAAGCAAGAATTAGAAAAAAATCACAAAATGTAAATAAACTGTGGCATTTAAAAGAGTGGGAGCCATAAATTATAAGAGTTAAAATGGTTGAAGATATAAATTGTGATAAATATAAGAGTGGGTGAGTAAGTTGTGACCGCAGAAAATATGTTTTCACTACAGTGTCTTGTTTTTAAATCAAATATAAGGTTGTCGCCAGGGAAATATTCCCAATTATGAATATACCCAAGTCAACTGGGTTTTATAGAGAATTTAATTAATAATACAATGAGAAATCAAAGAGAGAGAGAGAGAGAGAGAGAGAGAGAGAGAGAGGAGAGAGAGAGAGAGAGAGAGAGAGAGAGAGAGAGAGAGAGAGAGAGAGAGAGAGAGAGAGAGAGAGAGAGAGAGAGAGAGAGAGAGAGAGAGAGAGAGAGAGAGAGAGAGAGAGAGAGAGAGAGAGAAAGGAAATAAATGAGAAAAGAATAGGCCAGCCCAGGCAGCCCTGGCCAACTCAGGCCTAAGCCCTAAAAGAAAAGATCAGTCAATCCTTAATCACTCACCATAAGATCTGTTCAAGCGAGGATTCAGGGGGACAGTCTCCCCCGAGGGAGTTCCAGTCAGAGTCAGCCTCCCTTGAGAGACCTCCTTAGAGATTGTCCTTCTCTCAACAACCTCCTTAGAGACTGTCTCTCAAGAGACTGTATATCTCTAGAGACTGTTTTTCTTCAACAGTCTGTCCTTTTCTAATATAGGGAGTTTTCTGCTATGTCACCTCCCCTAAGTTCTTTCATCTACCAATCACAGTAGATGTTTTCCAAAGGAAAGCCCATTCTGAATTCACACCTGAGTAGACTAATCCTTTTAGTAATCCACACCTGAGTAGGCTAGAATCTCTGAGTAAGTTTTTTCCTCTTTGCTCCTTGTAAGTTCACAAGTTGCCTGACCTTTATTTAGCACCTCTTTGTATTAATTCTAAAATTAGGCATGGTTTAAGTATGGGTTTAAGTATTTTTCATTGTTCAGCAAGGA
This sequence comes from Monodelphis domestica, assembly GCF_027887165.1. Lineage (NCBI taxonomy): Eukaryota > Metazoa > Chordata > Mammalia > Didelphimorphia > Didelphidae > Monodelphis > Monodelphis domestica. Next base: position 535,439,358 of record NC_077229.1, read on the forward strand.
GTTTTCTCCCCTAAAGCAGTCTTAAGTACGGGTGGAGTAGAGGTCTTCACATTTCTGATCTAAGTAGAGTTCTTACATTCCAAATGGGAATAGTTCCAGTAGGGAATTGTTCCAATGGAGAATTCCCCAATGGGAAATTTTTTTAACATTCACAAGTCTGAGAAATTTCAAGATTCACAATCCCCCCTGATGATCATTGGGAGACTATTCTCCCCACTGATCATTTAACATAATCATTTTGTAGTCCTAAATGCACTTCTAACTATAGATATACAGAATATTCAATTTTCTAAGAGGAAATTAGAATAGTGAGGGAGGAAATAGAAAGAAAGAAAGCAAAACCAATGTTTGCTGGGTGCATTGACAGAAAGCCAAATTAGGGGCAGTCCCTTTTGGCATAAATGTGTACATTTACAATAAATGTTCAATCAAAGTTCAGTTCAATCAACCATATCCAAAGTTCATTCTTGATCTTCTTGATGTAGTGTGGATTTTTTGGCATCTTTCTGCAACAGTTCATTCTCTGGATATAGGAGTTTCAAGCTTCTTTCTTGAAGATGTTTTCTTGAACAAAATCAAAATTTTGGATTTTATAAAAATATGATCTCAAACAAAAAATCTAAATTCTTAGATTTTGAATTAAAATACAATCCCCCCTGAAGTAGGTGTTAAAAAACATCCAGTTCAGCTCAGAATGCAATGTTAAGTTATGGGGGTGTATGAGTCAATTATCAAAAGAAAGGCACAATCAAAAACATGAGAAAAAAATTCAAAATAGGCCTTTGTATAGGTCCAATTTAAAGTAATTTCTATCCCACAAGTCTATAGGACAGAATGCATTAATATTTCACTTTCCCATTTGCAGCCAAGACTACAGGAAGTTGCCATAATATAAGAAGGAAATGAATTAGAACTCTATTTTGATAGGGAAGTGTCATTCCCTTGTCTGATTTTTGACATTCTCAGGGATATAGGGAGCCAGCATGATAGTCAAATTTTGTACTCGTATGAGTACTTCACAAAGAGTGTAGATACAAGGAAGTACTATGACTTAATGTATGTCAAGCGTCGCAACCTCGAGTCTCACATTAGTATTTCATGTGTGCTCTTTTTGGCACTATTCAGGTTTAGTCTGTGCTTTTTTTTACCCCATTTTTCTGGAATCAGATACAAACATTAATCATAGTCCTATAATATTTTATCAATAAATGGCAGGTTCCCATAGTTTAAAGCTTTTGGGTATGCATTGATATTATAGCAAGTATATATATGTTAAACTTCTATTACTGCAGAAAAAATATTAATATTAATTATGTGTACCTTTAGTACAAGAAATAAGAAAATATCGAATATTCTGATCAAAGATAAAGAAAAGCAATAATAAAAATAAGGAAAATATCAATAATTCAATGTGTTCTCGAAAAACAGCATCCATTTGTCATCATCCATTATCCATTGCATTATCTTCCATTATCTTCCATGCATTCCATCCATTATCTTTAATGCATATTATAGGATACAGTCAAACAGTCTCAGCAGAAGATGTTTTCTTCACATGTGAGCAATGAATCCAAGAGTCCCTTTCTCCAACCTTTTTAGATGTTGGAATAGTTAACAATATTTGGAATGATCCTTCCCATAAAGGCTGAGTTGCTCCAGTACGCTTGAAATTCTTAATATACACTTTGTCTCCTGGGTTCAGGTCATGCAGAGAAAAATCTAGTGGTCCTGCTTGTACTGCAGCTCCGGATTCATGAAGTTCATGTAGTTTGTGCTGTAACTCCTGTATATAGGAAGCAATAGTAGTATCTCCTCCTAATAGTGAGGTATATGCAGGGGGAAAAGGTTTAGCCTGTATAGGCAGATGTCCAAAAAGCATCTCAAATGGTGAGATGTGTAGGTCTCCTCTAGGCCTGCTTCTGAGATAAAATAGGGCCAGGGGGAGAATTTCAAGCCATTTTAAATGTGTCTCAGTGCATAATTTTCCAATCATAGTTTTAAGTTCTTTGTTCATCCTCTCCACTTGGCCTGAGCTCTGGGGATGATATGGAACATGGAAATTTGGAGTTATTCCCAAGCAAGAATATATCTGATTTAGAACAGAATCAGTAAAATGACTTCCTCTATCTGAATCAATACGTGCTGGTAGTCCAAAGCGAGGAATAATTTCCTTTAAAAATATCTTAGCAACAAAATCCGCTGTGGCTCGAGTCGCAGGAAATGCTTCCGGCCATCTGGTTAGTTTATCTACAATGACTAGACAAAATTTATAACGTCCAGCCTTTGGCATTGTTATGAAATCTATCTGTAGATGTTCAAAAGGTGTGTAAGTCAGAGGACGTCCACCAAAGGCTTTTCCACGAAATGCATGTTTAACAGAGTCCATGATGCCCTGGGTGCCAAAATGACCATTTTTATGCATAGATTGGCAAATTTGATGATAGAAACTTCTAGGGAGCAGGGGTTTTCCTTCAGATGACACCCATACTCCATTAATCTGTTTTGCTTTGAATTTTTGTTTCCATTTTTCCACTTCCTTTTCATTATAGGAAAGTGATAAATTTAAATCATCAGTGGTTGTTAATGTTAAAATTAATTCAGGTCCTTCTATGGCTGCTAGCTTTGCAGCGGCATCTGCTCGATCACTTCCTCTAGAGACAGGGTCTGTGCCACCTGTATGGGCAGAACAATGAACTACAGCTAGGGCTTCAGGAAGCTGGAGAGCAAAAAGAACTTCATTAATAATTTCTGCATTAGCTATAGATTTTCCAGCTGAGGTTAAAAATCCTCTCTGGAGCCATAACATTCCAACTGAATGACAAATGCCAAAAGCATATCAAGAATCCATATAAATTGTTGCCTTTTTATCCTTGGCAATTATACAAGCGTGCTTCAGAGCTATGAGTTCTGCTCCTTGAGCGCTAATGTTAGAAGGTAGTGAAGCTGACTATTCAGTGGCAAATTCTGAGACTACAGCAGCTCCATATGCCATCCCTCATAAAAGAGGAACCATTGGTAAATAAAATCAGATCTGCATTGTCTAAGGGAGTGTCCAAGAGATTATCTTGAGGCTTTTCTGCCATGGACACTAATGTTTCACAATTGTGTAATGGTTCTCCTGAAGTTGGTAAATCTGGAAGTAAGGTGGCAGGGTTAAGAGTAGTACAATGTTTCAAAGTAATGTTTTCATTATTTAACAAGGTTATTTCATATCTTGTAATTCTCTGATCTGAGAATGCCTGTGTTCTATGTTTTATCAATAATGCTTCTACCTCATGTGGGCACATAATTGCTAATGGACATCCCAATACTAGATCAACAGTTTTTGTTACTAGTAAGGCTGTAGCAGCTACTCCTCTAAAACATGGTGGTGCTCCAGATGCTACTGGGTCCAGTTGAGCAGAATAATAAGCAATTGGGCACTGAGAAGGTCCTGAAGTCTGAGTTAACACACCAGAAGCTACTCCTCTTTGCTCATGCACATACAAAGTAAATGGCTTGTTGTAATCTGGAATGCCTAGAGCAGGGGCAGACATGATAGCCTTTTTTAGATCTGATAGAGCTGACAAGTGTTCAGGCTCTAATTTGAGGAGTTCGGGAACTGAATCTTTTGTTAATGCTATAAGGGGTTTAGTAATTTCCCCATATCAAGAAATCCATTGTCTGCAAAATCCTGTTGCTCCTAAAATTGCTCTCAACTGTTTCTTAGTAGTAGGAGGGCTTAAATTTTGAATATTCTCAATTCGTTTTGGAGAAATATAATGAGCACCCGCAGTCAAGATGAATCCCAAATATTCTACTTTAGGGAGACACCATTGAACTTTATCCTTGAATGCTGGAGAGGATGTGGCAAAGTCGGGACATTAATTCATTGCTGGTGAAGTTGTGAATTGATCCAACCATTCTGGAAGGCAATTTGGAACTATATCTGCCCTTTGATCCAGCCATAGCACTGCTGGGTTTGTACCCTAAAGAGATAATAAGTTAAAAGACTTGTACAAGAATATTCATAGCTGCACTCTTTGTGATGGCGAAAAATTGGAAAATGAGGGAATGCCCTCTGATTGAGGAATGGCTGAACAAATTTTGGTATATGTTGATGATGTAATACCATTGTGCTCAAAGGAATAATGACTGGAGGAATTCCATGTGAACTGGAATGACCTCCAGGAATTGATGTAGAGTGAGAGAAACAGAACCAGGCAAACATTGTACACAGAGACTGATACACTGTGTTACAATCAAAAGTAATGGACCTCTCCATTAGGGCAATGCAGTGATCCTGAACAACTCGGAGGGATTAACGAGAAAGAACACTATCCACATTCAGAGGGGAAACTGTGGGAGTAGACACACTGAAGAAAAACAACTGCTTTATCACATGGATCAAGGGGGATATGATTGGGGATGTAGACTAAATGATCATCTTAGTGCAAACATCATAGTGCAAAAATCATAGTGCAAACATCAACAACATGGAAATAGGTTTTGATCAAAGACACATATAAAACCCGGTAGAATTGCACATCGGCTACAGGAAGGTGTGGGGGAAGAGGAAGGAAAAAATATAATTCTTGTAACCAAGGAAGAATGATCTAAATTAACTAATTAAATAAAATTTTTAAAAATAATATAAGATTTAACAGTCATAACATAAAAAGAACACAGGACATGGAACACAGCGTTTTCCCTCCTCTTTCTTATCCATTCCCTCCTTTTTCTTATCCCCTTGTCCTCTTTTCTCTTAACCCACCCTTCCTTCTTTCATTCCCTCAGTCCCCCAAGGAGATTCCTAGTCCTTCCCTTATCCCTCCTCTCTTCCCTCCTGTTTCTCTGTAAGTTCTCTCTTCCCTCCTATTTCTCTGTAAGTTAAGAATTTTTTTTATCCTTCTAATTGTATATGTTGTTCTCTCTTTGTCCCAGATCTGATGAGAGTTAGGTTCTAGTATTCCCACGACTTAACCCCCTTATCCTCTTCTCTGTGGCAATTCTGCCACTGATTCTTCCTCCATATGAGATAGTCATTCCATCTGGCTTCCATCTGGTCTATTCCACTACCATTTTGGCTCATTCCATTACATTCCCTGTAAAAATTAAAATTAATCTCAATAATAAAAATATTACATTTTAGGAGATTTACTAATGATCATTAGAAATCAAGGAATAAAGAGGATACAAAATAAAGACCACATGCCTATGGCTGTTTAGCCATTCCAAAGTCTTCACTCACTACTGTCACCATGCTGACAGGAAACTAAATTACAATAATTTGAGGATAAGAGGAAAAGAGAGCAAAACCAATGATTGCTAGGCGCATTGACAAAAAGCCAGTTAGAGGGCAGTCCCCTTTGGCATAAGACTATACATACAAAACAAATGCAATAAACCCCACACAGTTCAAAAGACCACATTCCAAAGTTCACTCTGGATCTTCTGATGCAGCGTGTTGTCTGTGTAGGCATCTTCATGGTGCCTTCTCCAAACAGTTCACTTTCTGGATTCAGAGAGGTATCATGTTTCTTAACCTAAAATTACTCTCAAAAGAATTTAAACTTTGTCTTTTGGAATAATTATACATCCCTCAACCTAGAGTCTTCCATCCATAGCCACCCCTTCAAAATACTCCGGCAATACCCAAGGGTGATAGATAGAATGCTCCCATACTGCAATCAGACAATTCACTCTTTGGGATTGCTTATGATTGATCTTTCATTACCTTTCTGTGTTTCTTTTAGATCAAATTTTCTGCCAAGTTTTGGGTTTTTCTTCAAGAATAGTTTAAACTCTTTTATGTATCCATTTTATGCTTATCTTTGGTGATTACGTTAGTCTTGATTGTAAGCCTAGTGCTTTTGCTCTACAAAATACCATGTTACAAGTCCATACTCTTTTCATGTTGTGGCTGCTAATTATTGTGTTATTCTGACAGTAGCCACAGTATTTAAATTGGTTTTTTCTTGTTATTGTAGTATTTTTTTCCATAACCTTGGAACTATGAAACTTAGCAATCATGTTCCTCTGCATTTTCATCTTTGGGTCTCCTTGAGGTGGCAGTTGGTGAATTGTTTCTATTTCTATCTTACCCTCTGTCTCTAAAATTTCTGGGTAGTATTTGATGATTTCTTGGGTTAGGGTGTCTAAACTCTTTTTTATCATAACTTTCCAGGAGTCCAATTATTCTTATATGGTTTCCCCTTGATCTATTTTCCAGGTCAGTTGTTTTTGTGGAAAGATATTTCATATTCTTTTCTACTATTTCATTCTTTTGATTTTGATTTATTATTTCTTATTGTCTTAGGAAATCATTAGTTTATCCTTGTCCAATTCTAGTTCTTAATATATTACTTCCTTTTGTAAGTTTCTAGGTCTCTTTTCTCCTGTGGGTGATCTTTTTTTCATAATTTTCTTGATTTTCTTGCATTGCTCTTATTTTTTCTAATTTTTCCTCAACTTCTCTTATTTGATTCTTGAGATCTTTTTAAAGCTCTTTCAAAAACTCTTTTTGAACTTATAGCTATTTAAATTTTTTTTTTATTTTTGAAAGGAGAAGTAATTTCAGCAGCTTAGCAGAACTATTTCATAAGGAAACTTCCTTGTTTGTAGCTCTTCAGCTTGCCTACAACTTGAGCTACCTAGAATACAGAACCAGAGTGATTTGCCTGGGGGTTACATATGTCAGTATGTGTCAGAGGTTGGACATGAACTCAGGCCTTTCTGTTTCCAAGGACCAACCTTCTATCTACTATACAACTCTGCTTCTCTGACATCATTATGAACATGAATTATTATGCTGTGATTCCTGCAGGATCACTAAATATATAGAATGATTTGCCATATTGTAAAGACCTTCAGTCTACTAGTCTATTTGAATTCTTGTGTCTGATTTTTGTAGTTGTTTTTAGTCCTCTTCCTTTACTGTCAGTTATCACTTCTTGCTATATAAGTCCTTTTTCTCTTCCTAATTTGTTGCTTCTAGTCTGCTATTGATGTGGGGAAAAAATTCTCATTAGGATTCTTCATTAAACTAAGAGAAAATGAGCATTGAGGGAGGATCTAAAAAATCTTTCCATAGTTAAAGTGAAGCTCATAGATTTTTCTACATCTTTTTTTTGATATTTAGATTTTTGTTCACTTCCAGGTTCTCAACTGGGTTCCAAAAAGTTAGAGGTAAGCTGGTATTGTAGATTCCTCACAGAAAGCTGCTGAGATTAAAGTGATGTTTATTATTATGAAAGAGAAAATGTCATTCAGAGTATAATTTGGAAAGATGACTATCAACTGAAGAGTTCTCACCTTTAAAGACCTTTAAAAGCTTACAATGGGGGGAAGCTGGGTGGTTCAGTGAATGAAGATCCAGGCCTAGAGATAGGAGATCCTAGGTCCAAATCTGACCTCAGACACTTCCTAGCTGTGTGACCCTGGACAAATCACTTAACCCCCATTGCCTAACCCTTACCACTCATTTTGCTTTGGAGTCAATGACTCTAAGATGGAAGGTAAGGATTTAATTTTTTTTTAAAAGCTTACAATGGCATTGCCATCTCTAATCTCCTTCACTTCCAATCAGGGATTTCAAATCAGGGTCTCTCAGGACCAGGCCTACTATATATCCCACTCTGGGTTCTCCGGTATCCTGAAGGGTTTGGTCCTTTCTATTGCCATTTATTCAAATCCATATCATCTGTATTCCCCACACACACACACTTATCAAGAGTCAATGACTAACACTCTAGTTCCATTTAACTATGTAACATCAACAAGAACAAACATATTAAAGTTTCCCCCAGTGACCCAAATCTCAGCAGTGACATAATCCCCCATATACGTAATCCTCCCTATACAAACCCAGTCTCTGGGAAGGATTAGACTCATAATTTAGCTCAGTTCCTAAATACCTAGGCCCAGCAAGTTCATAGCCAGATGCAGCATATTACTGAATGAGTCCTTCGAAGGAACTAAAGTCCTAAAGATCACTATGAAAGATCTTTCCCTGCTCCTCAGGGTACTGGTGCTGGGTGGAAAGCAACACCTGATCTGGATTCTGACTGATTCTTGTGACTTGTGCTCCCAGCCTAGATCTGAGATTCTTCCTACACCTGGAACACAAAAGAGTGTTAAAAGATCAAGAAGATACCATTTTCAGGGGTTGTCTGGTCTCAGAGAGGGAAGAATTTCCAAAGACTCAACTCCCTCTGCCTTTGCCACCCAGTCTCACTAGATAGTCTAAATGAAAGAATCACCAAGTTTCCCAAACATGAATGTAGCAAAAACAAAGACAAAGACAAAGCTGACCAAGGCTTTTTTGACAGTTCTAATGAATAAAAAAATGGCTTATCTCAACTATGTTAATTGCCAATCAAAAATAGTTAGAGTATGTCTAGATATGCTCCATATTCTTGCCAAGACATTTCTTTTAGCTCTACAGATAGCTAACAGTCCATCTCTTCATCCCATGTTTAGCCGACCAGAATGAGTTACAGAATGTCTGTTCGTGCTCCAAAAGAGGGCAAGACATTTTCATTATCATCATACCTTTCCAAAGCAGGTTTCCCAACTTCTTCCACATGGACATGGTCTCCACTTAAACTAAAATGCATTTTCATTTCATTCTCCTAATTTCCTCTTGGAAAATCTGATACTATACCAATTTTCTTCGTTTGCACCGTATGTCTCCATGCTGTCTTTTTCTTATTTGCCCCTATTGTGTTTTTTGTTTGCAAATACTATGTCCAAAATAAATCTAATATACATATTCATTCTTAAAATGCATATAGCTAAGGACTATAAGCATAAAAATTCCAATTCTATATCTTTCCCTGTAAAAGATTTTCTGAAAAATATTTCTTTCCAAAGATTCATTTGCAGAGCCAAGAGGTTACAGGCCCCCAAAAATTTTCTACTGAAATTCCATTTGTTGTTTTTTGCCTCATACAAAGATAATTATTAAAATGAGTTCATTAATAAAAATGTGTTTCTAAATAATGAGCTGTGAAGTCTCTATTTTCTCCTATTTACTTATTTATTTATTCAATAAATAAATGAGTGTGTTGGTGTCCAAGCTTTACAAAGTAATTTGAGATGAATTGACTAGGAAGGCTTAGCCACATGCAATTAGCACCAAGCATAGTACTTTTGTGTGTATTAATTAATAATTCATAAATTTATGGCACAATCAAAAGTCTATTTTTTTAAATCCTGTAACAATTATGCCATAATCTAGCTCAAAATAGCACAGGGTCTTACAGAGTCTATATTGTACTATGAAAATGAAAATGACATACTTGTCAAGACATAGAAAGGAGGGTAAATGATTGGGAAATCCTAAGGGCTCTATCTATCACCTGCTATTCCCAGAACAAAGACCAGAAAAAAAAGGTACAAGGCAGTCATGTAACAGTATCTTATTTCATCATTGAGTTTTAAATGTAAGGTTACTTTAATTTTTTTATCCTTTTGATTTGCAAACCATCTTTGGGGGAAAAGAACAAAAAGAAAGTCCCTTTCATGCAGCATTTTTAATTTTGTGTCAGCACACAAGCACATAAATAAATAAAATGGGCACAGAAGGGAAACTTAGAGCCACAGTTCATGAAAATTGATGATTCTTTATGATAAACCTACTGATGTGGATGCCCAGACAAAAGCTAGAGGTTTCACAGAGAGTAATGGGATTTGGCTGTCATCACCTGGAGGACCAGGAAACATCCATGCCTTAGCAAAGAGGTCCTAGCAGAGAAGTATGCACACACATTCTGCCTAAATTGAGCTTCTACCAGACAGATTTGACTGAGGCATTGCTTTTTCCTTAGTAATATTTACATATGGGTACCTCCAGAATTATGTGCCTCTGGGAACTGAGATTAGACCTAGGATTCCCCATCCTATTATCTGTGTGAAAGGTGACAGTAGTGACAAAAGGATGGCTGCTCCAATGAGTACAGGATATGGCCACTGGTAGAAGTTGGGATTATGAAGGCCATATAGCTAGCTGTTCTGGGCTCCTCTAACCTCATGCTAATCTACCTCAGAGCTCCCTTAGGTACCAGTACCAGTAATTGAATCTAAGACGAGATCCTAACCCGTCTCAGAAACTTACAAAGGCTACTAAAAACTAAATCTTTTTACAAATTCAAGGATCTTTTTCTTAATGTTGGTATAAACATAGATAGAAGATGAAAAAATCGTTTTTATCCAATTTTTCCCTCATCAACATTGACACTTCTAGATACCTTGAATGATGGCACTATCTTTTACAAAGAACCACTATCTTACCTATCATTGTAAATGATTGGAATAGGAAATGTCTTTCTTCTGACTTTAAGTCCAAGAGTCACAAATGTTACAATTCTCCCAGGTATATAAATAATCTATATCTCTCTATCTATATATCATATATATATATATATATGTATATATTCAAATCCACTCTATATGACAGTATTTAATTTAGAGGTTATTCTTTTTTTTAATTAATAATTAAAAATTATTTTGTAAGAAATAAGGCTGGCTCTTAAAGGTCAGTTTGAATCCTGGGATTTCTCCCCACTTTGGTATAGTAGATAATCAGAAGACCTGTTCTTAAGAGGACTCAGATCTATCTTAGGACTTGCTCCAAAGGGAACTCAGTATTACCACAGATTCCTTTTTTCAGTAAACCAAAGGTCCTGAGAGTGGGAGAAAAATTGTGAGGCTTGCTTCCAGGGGTTCAAAGATTAGAAGTTGAATGTTAGCTGTACTGTCAGAGGATCTTCTGGGGGATCATTATCCACCACCTTGTGCTGAGGCTCTAGGGTGGGTGATAAAAGGTTTAGTTTAGCACAGAACCCAAAGATCCATTTGCCACATCATAGATTTCCATAGAGCTTTATGAACCAGAGGCAGCCATACCAACTCTATGCTCTATCATCACTAGGCATGAAAGAATAAATGTCCAATTAAGATTATTCCACCATAATATGGTAGGCAAGTTCCCAATTACTGCTCCTGTTTTTCTTATGATGTGGCAGATGATTGTGAAAGAATACTACTACACCATAAGAAAGGACAAGCAAGTTAAGTAAGATATGTATGTACATCTTTTTGTCAAATGATGGCTTCTCTAATGAGGGAGAGAGAAAGAGAGAGAGAGAGAGAGAGAGAGAGAGAGAGAGAGAGAGAGAGAGAGAGAGAGAGAGAGAGAGAGAGAGAGAGAGAGAGAGAGAGAGAGAGAGAGAGAGAGAGTTAACTGGGTATTTTAATGTAACAAACTAATTAATTATTTTGAAAAAAGTCAGTGTCTGCCAAGGGGAAATTCTTTCCCTTCCTACCTCTTCCCGTATTCTCATTCTAATACAATTTAAGCTTGCTACTCCAGTCAATAAATACCTCCTTTTACTCCCTTATTACATTGTTACTTGGCAATCTTTTCATTCTTTCCTGATTGCTTTCTATTGCAATTTGCCAGAGCATCAAATCCAGGTCTTCTCTCCCCTCAATCCTCTTAAGCCACATCCTCCATCCTCACACCTCAGCAGAATACTGCACTTGCTACTTTATTGAGAAAATAGTGGCAAAAGTTCTCTCTTCTCATTGACTTAAACTTCACAACTCCTTTTATTAATCTATATTCTCTCATCTTTTGCTTCAGTCTCTAAAGAAGAGATGATCCTTAGGAAAAACCTAGTCCAATCCCTCTACTTGTGCTCTGGATCCTACATCTTCCTGTCACCACTAGCAGCTTGCTCCTTTGATCCTAGGATCATAGTGCTGAAAGGGACCAGAGAAGTCATTCAGTCTGCTCCCTTTGTTTTTATAGATGAGGAAATTAAGACCCAAAAAGGTCAAAGTTACTTTTCTACAGTCACACAACTAGAAAATGTTCTTCTTCTTTTTTTTTTTTGCATTTTGATAAGTGTCAAGTAAAACCTCAGGGTTGTATCTTTTATCATGAATGATTTGGAATGAAAATTTATATGATTGTTAATCTTTTTCAATACATCTTTGGAGAGTTTTTTGTTCATATTCTTTGGATAATAATCCATTGAGAAAGGACGCTTGGTTTTTTGTCAATTTACTCTGACAAACTTCTATCAAAAATATTTAATGGAAAGATATTTTTTCCTGTCTGACAATTCCTCTTCTTGTTTATCATACATATCTTTTTAATATATAAGCTTTAAAATTATATATGATTAAAACTGTATATTTTAGCTTTTTTAGTTGCCCCTATTCCTTATTCAGTTAAAAATTCTGGTAGTCATAATCATGGAAGAAACCTCCTATTGTCCCCCAATATTTTTATGGTGTGGTTATATATCTATTTGGAACTTATAGTGATATGTTGTAAAAGATGCTGGTAAAATCCTAATTTCTTCCAAATGACTTCTAGGTTTTCCAGTTCTTGTCAAGTAGAAAATCAAGTAGGAAACCATCCAAAATAGTTCTTATCTTCGTTTTATTGAATGTAAAAGTGTTTCATTATTATTTCTGGGTCTTTCTTATCTAGTCTATTGTACTCAACTATTTTTCTATTTTTAAGTAGTGTCAAATAGATGCCTTGCTTTCCAGGGGAAATTTACTTACAAAATAATCAAGGTGTCATATTTTTTTACCTCACTTATAATTTTTAAAATTTTAATGTATTTATTGTTTATTTGCTTAAAATGCCTAGGTAACTCCCTCCATCCATCCTTTCCCCCCATTAGAGAAGGCACCATTTGACAAAAAATATATGTATATATAAAACTATATCTTGCTTATTTCAATTTATAAGTTCTTTCTCTGCAGGAAATATATACAAGTCATTCTTCAAACAATATTTCTGTTGCTGTGTATAATGTTCCCTAACTCATTTAACTTTTTATAAGTTCATGTGAAACAAGATATTATACATATATGGAAATAACTGAAAGGAAATAGAAATTAAAATACCTTTTTCTCGGTGGTATGTACCTTTACAAAAACTGACTATGTATAAAACAAATAATTTTATAGTTAAAAACAGAAAAATTAAATGCACACTTTTTAGATCATAATGCAAAACAAATTATACTTAATAAGAAACCATGGAAACACAATAAAAATGAATTAGAGACTAAATAACTTAACTTCACTGTTCTACTTCAAGTATACTTTAAGTTATACAAGCCATATGGAGAGTGTGGGGTCAGGGGAATACACCAGCAAAGTGACTTAATGGATCTATGTTCTTATTGATTTTCTAAATTCCTGTGATATATACATATGTGTGTGTGTGTGTGTGTGTGTGTATGAGAGAGAGAGCTGCCTATCATTGCTGCTCATTCTCTATAATTATCAAATGTGCCATCTTTTAAAATGTCCAAGGCAGGGTAAGATGAGAGAATCCTATCCAAACTTCTAGGAGAATTCTACTACATATTTCTCAATGATCATCCATTGAGAGCCAACAACAACAACAAGAAGATATTCAGTAAACTAATAAATAGTTACAGCATAGAGAAAGATGAAAAGCTGCATCAGAGAGTATACATAAAGGGGAGTAAAATATTAAAAGGCTGCAAAGGTTAAAAGGGGACAGGTTGAAAAGAACTTTGAAATGTCAAAAGAAGAATTTATATTTGATTCTGGAGGTAAAAGCTCTACTTAAACTCAATGAATTAGATTTATACTTTAAGAGAAATCACCTTGGCAGTTGGGTGGAGGATGGATTGGAGCTGAGAGAGATATGAGGTAGAAAGACCAGTTAAAATGCTCTTGTGATAGTTCAAGTGAGAAGTGATGAAGGCCTGAACTAGAATTGTGGCTATCTGAATAGAGAGAAAAGAAAGTATAAGAGAGAGAATGTGAAAGTTAAAATGATGTCTTACTAATGGATTTGATATATGAGATAAGAAAAAGCAAGTTATCACAGATGACAAGGTAGTGAGCCTGGATGAACTGGCAAGATGGTGGCACTCTCCAAAGTAATAGGGAAGTTTTAAAGATATAGCAAAAGAGTCTGAAAAAGGTCATACTAATAGTAGAAAAACAAGGAGGGAGTAGTGTCATCAAAACCTAGAGAGGAGTAAGAGCTCAGGAGAAGATAGTGATTGACAGGTTCATAGTTCAAGAAGGGTGAGAACTGAAAAAAAAATTATTTAGATTAGGCACTTGAGGAATTACTTGAAACTTTGGAGAGTTCAGGTTCAGTTAAAGCCAAGTTCCAGAGGGTTTAGAAAATAGCTAGAGGAAAATAATTAAGGAAATGGCTTTCTCAAGGAGTTCAGCTAAGAATGAGAGGAGAGTATAAGATGATAATTAGTGGGGCTGGATAGATCAAATGAGGCTATATTATTCTGTTGGGGTTTTTTGTCACTAGGGTATAAAGGCATGGGGATGTATGTAGGCATACAGTATATGGGAAAATATTGATGCTATTTCATCATCAGGATGATAATGAGGATAATCTGTTACATAATTTAGAAAACTCTAATATCAAAGACACATATAGAGGGGCTTGTCTGGGAAAGAAAAAGGTCCATATTTTTCTTTCCTTGTTCTCTCCAGCTGCAGGAGGGAACAAGGAGATAGTAGAGAGAGATTTCTGAAAAGAAATGAGATGAGGAGGAAGAGTAAATGGAGTAACTTGATAAATTGTCTCGTATGAGTTGAAGTTCCAAACTGAGATGGGGGGGGGGAGGGAGAGGGTGTCTTGGGAGGCTTAAGAAGAGCCAAGAAGATCTTAATATTCACTGTGGAAAGTAGGGTAGCAAATCAATTAGGGAGGAACAGAATGTTTGTCTTGCTCCAGTGAAGGCTTAGTTGAGATTAGATAACATAAATTTGCCTAGTCAGTATAATTTTCTGATTTCCTCAACCTCTGTTCTACAACTTATGAATAGGAGTGAGAAAGATGGATGGTGGGAGTAACACAGAGTTGAGGTTTGGCAAACTATGGTTGATAATACAACAAGGTTGCAAGGGAACAAAGGATAAAAGATGATGTAGAATTGAGATTGGGAAGGGAGGAAATTATAGCAAATAGAAAAACAATGCCCTGAGAAAAAAAATTGAGCTTTGGAAGCAATGAAGATAATGTTGAGGACAAAGAAGGCTAAAGTTCATAACAGCATAAAGACGAAATGGAAAAAAATTATGGTCAGATAAAGGAATTTCAGAGTTTATGAACATAGAATTAGAACCATTTGTTTAAGTAGTTAAAGTACTATGAAAAAGGAGGTCATGATGATTGACTAGATTGAAGAATTGGGAAGTTAAGGTAGTTGAGGGAGTATTCATATATAGTCTAGTATAAATCTAAAATCTAGTAGAAGAGTAAGATCTAAGGAGATGAGAAGATGGTGAACTTATTGAAGAAAAAATTATAATTCTTTAGGGGTGTGGTTTATATAAATAATAGCCACTGGAATCTAAACTGGATTATGTGGAAATTTAATGTTGAATTATAATAGTTATTATGAGCAATATTTCTATGTGAAGCCATTGAATTTCTCAAACCCCAACCTCTGAAGGTCAGGCAGTTCAGTTCTCAAGTTAAAGTAATTATTTTCAGACCCCAAAGTATCTAAATAGGCTGAGATCCTTACCTTTTTAAGGCAGAATAGAGACCTCTACTCTTTATAAAGAATTCAACTTCTCCAAGGCCTTTACAAGCAACAACCTTTTGTCCTTGCCATTTCTTAAAGTAGGAGAAGAGCATGTTGGCCACATTTCCCTAGCTTAGAAAAACTGCAGAGATCCATCCACCTGAGGATTCCTTAGGTAATAGGGAAGGAGCTGAGTTCTCCAAGTCTATCTCCTCTTAAAATACCCATTAATCAGGACTGCCAGGGGAAGTCCAAAGGACACATGATAAGGCTAATCAGAAAGAGGACAACTCTGGTATAAAAAATGGTATAATTGTTATGGTGAAAATTTCACCTTTTTATTGTTGTAATATTGAACAATGGCCACCAAGGAATTTACTTATGAAATTCCTAAAATGAAACACTCAAGTCAGAATGGAGTTTATGGAGGTTTAATCACAATGGGAGTAGGGAAAGGAGAGGGAGAGAAGGAGAGAGGAGAAAAGGGAAAGGGGCTACTCAGCCTCTGACCAAGGCAGAGGGAGTTTTAGGCCCAAAGGGCCAAGGTGGAAAGAATCAGTCCTTAACTCACCTGACCGATCTGAAGGAAAGCTGTCTGCGGGCGTCCTCCCTGTCCAAGCTTCTAACACCAACTAGCATCTCGCTCTCTCCACAGGAAGTGAGCGAATTCCAGAGGCTGTTCCCTATCTCACTTCCTGTGCCTCACAAGTGCCAATGGTTGGCTCTAGTTTGGCTTAGGACAGCCCAGGTGGGCAGTTAGTTATTTCTGATTTGTCATTGACTAGCACATGCCCGTGTAGTGTGGGTGTGCACAATTTTTGGGTGCAATACCAAGATGGAGACTTTTGAAATTCACAATCCCCCCTGATGATGATTGGGGGACTAGTCTCCCCAATTGATCACTAAACATAAGCATACTGCACCCCAAAAATTTCTAACTGTAAGTGTATACAAAAATTTTACCCACTAAGAGGAAAACTATAATAGTTGTAGATATGGGGAAATAGAGGAGAGAGAAAGACAGCAAACCAATGTTTTGCTGGGTGCATTGACAAAAACCAATTAGGGGGCAGTCCCCTTTGGCATAAGAGTGTACATTCAAAAAATGTTCAATCAACCACACCCCAAGGTTTGAATTCCAAGAATTCAAAATCAATATCAAAAAATCAAAAAAATCTATATGTACAAAATTTGAGAAAACAAGAATAAAAAAAAATTTTCCCCCCACAGGCCCCTGTATTAGGGTCCAGTTAAGTAATTTCTAATCCCACAAGTCTGTAGGACAGAATGCAGCAAATTTGCTTACCCATTTGCAGCCAAGGCTACAGGAAGTTGCCATACTATAGGAGAGAAAAAAGGACTAGATTTTTATTTTATATCTAGGGAAGTGTCATTCCCTCGTCTGATTTTACCTTCGTTCTCAGGGATAGAGGGAGCCAGGATGGTAGCCAACCTTTGGTACTTGTCTGTAGGTATTTTCACTAAGAGTGTGGATACAAGGAAGGCCTACATCTTAACGTCTGTCAAGTGTCGCAACCCCGAGTCTCACACTAGGTTCAAGTCCTTAGAAATTGGCTTAGAAATGCATTAATCCTACCTGGATTGGTCTTTGATTTTTAGACGTGTGAGCTCTTTTGGCATTATCCAGGTTATCTCTGTGCTCCTTTTTGATCCCGTTCCTAGAATCAGACACAAACATTAATCATAGTCCCACAACAATTATCAATAAATGGCAGGTTCCCATAGTCTAAAGCTGTTTGGGTGTATATTAATAATAATAGCAAGTGTATATATTTAAACTAACATTATTGTAGAATAAAAATTAATATTGATTATATGTACCTTAAGTACATAGAAATGAGAAAAAGGGAAAAAATAAAATATTGTAAAAAAATAATAATAATAAAATAAGGAAAAGAGAAAAAAGGAAAAAAGAAAAAAATTAAATTTAGGAATTCAATGTGTCAAAAGCAGAATAAAACAGTTCCACTTGTCAATGGGTAGTTATCTCCAATGCATGTATAAGATACAGTCAATCAGTCTCAACAGAAGATGCTCTCTTTACATGAGAGCAGTGAATCCAAGAGTCCTTGTCTCCAACCTTTATAGATGTTGGAGTAGTTAACAATATTTGGAATGGTCCTTCCCAGGAAGGCTGGGTTGCTCCCGTACTCTGGAAGTTCTTTATATACACGTTGTCTCCTGGGTTCAGGTCATGAAGTGAGAAGTCTAGTGGTCCGGCTTGTACTGCAGCTCCGGATTCATGTAGCTCATGCAGTTTGTGCTGTAATTCCTGTATATAGGAAGCAATAGTAGTATCTCCCCTAATAGCGATGTATAAGCCGGGGAGAAAGGTTTAACCTGTATAGGCAGATGTCCAAAAAGCATCTCAAATGGTGAGATGTGTAAGTCTTCTCTAGGCCTGCTTCTAAGATAAAATAGGGCCAAAGGGAGAATTTCAGGCCATTTTAAATGTGTCTCAGTGCATAATTTTCCAATCATAGTTTTAAGTTCTTTGTTCATCCTCTCAACTTGGCCTGAACTCTGGGGATGATATGGAACGTGAAATTTGGGAGTTATCCCCAAGCAAGAATATATCTGGTTTAGAACAGAATCAATAAAATGACTCCCCCTATCAGAATCAATACGTGCTGGCAGGCCAAAGCAAGGAATAATTTCTTTTAAAAGCACCTTAGCAACAAAAGCTGCTGTGGCTCGGGCTGTAGGAAATGCTTCCGGCCATCTGGTCAGTTGGTCTACTATGACCAAACAAAATTTATATTGTCCAGCCTTTAGCATTGTTATAAAATCTGTCTGCAGGTGCTCAAAAGGTGTGTAAGCCAGAGGACACCCACCAAAGGCTTTGCCAAGAAAGGCATGTTGGTTATATGCCTGACAGGTATGTCTGCGGGCGTCCTCCCTGTCCAAGCTTCTAACACCAACTAGCATCTCGCTCTCTCCACAGGAAGTGAGCGAATTCCAGAGGCTGTTCCCTATCTCACTTCCTGTGCCTCACAAGTGCCAATGGTTGGCTCTAGCTTGGCTTAGGACAGCTCAGGTGGGCAGTTAGTTATTTCTGATTTGTCATTGACTAGCACATGCCCGTGTAGTATGGGTGTGCACAATTTTTGGGTACTATACCAAGATGGAGACTTTTGAAATTCACATAACATAATTGTTTGATGTCTTTCCCCACAGAGCCACATGTGATGGACTCCATCCTTATAGATCACTTGCCCCTATTACTAAACAATGTTACATTTAGAGAATAGCCTCATTTTATTTATTGGTTAAAAAATTCTGGGAACTACTGTTTGATAATAACTTTGTATATTTTGAATCTCAAAGTGAATATGGTCAAAGGAGGATCTGAAAATGGCAAAGGAAAGTTTGGAATAGTTCAATCTCCCCTTCCCCTGATCAATGAGTGTGTATGTGGGGGGTTTGGATATGAGAAAAAATGGAGAGATGAACAAAACAGTGTCTTCAGGAGTGGGCCTTGTCTTAGTAAGAACCATAAGGTAGGAGTGAGAAACAAAAAAGTTTAAGATAAGAGGAAGTTTAGTAACTATCAGGCATTCCAGAGGACATAGTGAATGTAGTAGGCTGATCTGGAGTGGGACACTGGGTAAAGGAGATAGGAGGTAGGGTAGAAATAGGTAGGTATAAAGGAGAAACCATTTAAGGATAAGGGACAGGACTGACATGGTAGCTAGGGGTTCAGAATCACTACATTGGAGGAAATATAAGGGAATGTTAAGCAGTGAGTTGGAGCTTTTAAAAGTATTTGAGTTTATTAAAAGGAGCTTTTTAAGAGAAGTATGATTAGACTGTTGAAGATTCTCCTTTGAGGTTCAGTCTCCTGGTCAATGAAAATGTTCTCTCATGTGAGACCCAAGAAGATCTACTAGAGAATAAAGACCTAGAATGATGACAGTATAAAAGGTTTTGTTGATAAGAAAAGTCAAGTGCTGAAGATGGTTCCAATAGGGTAGGAGGCAAGCAGCAAATCTAACATTTCTTATTTTTCGGTGCCCCATTTGTAGCTCATAAGGCTAGAGAAATAGTCAGGACACTAAGGATCTCCCCCACCTTGTAATCAGATAAACCTTGTGTGGCCCATTTTAGGAATTAACCCTGATTTACAGCCTTACAGCAAAGAGCACAGGAGGTTATCCCCTCCTCCTTGCCTTCATCTCACCATTGGAGGGGCCCTAGTTCAGGTTCCAAACTGCTTTTCAGAATGGTTTGATCAACTATGTGTGTTTATTAGTGTGCTTATCTTCCCATAGGCTCTTTCTCTAATTGTCATTTTCCTTTTTTTTGTCACCTTTGTCAATCTGATCAGTGAGAGGTAGAAGAGTGGGGGTTGAATGACACATTCATTTATCTTCTTCTGTGAACTGTCTAAATGGCTTTGGTCATTTATCATTTATTATATTGTTTTTATACAATTGTTTCAATTCTCTTTGTATCTGGGATATCAGACAGACTTTTGGCTCCCCAAAAATGTTATAAAGATTCTCTCAATTCCATGTGATCATCTCTGTACCTTGATTGGTCAAGAACTTTCCCCCTATCCATAGATGTGAAAGGTATCTCCTTCCATCCTCTCTAATTTATTTATGATATGAATTTTCATATCTAGGCTGTGTATCAATTTAGAATGTATTATGGTAGATGGTGTGAGATGTTGATCTAAGCTTAATTTCTCCCAGGCTACTTTCCATTTTCTCAGTAATTTTTGCCAAACAGTGAGTACTTGGTGTCCTTGGGTTTACTGAACACAATGTGACTGTTTTCAATTACTTCTGGACATTGTGTACCTGTTCTGTTCTTTTGGTCAACTTTTCTTCTCTTCTTCCTTCTCCTCCTTCTCCTTCTTCTTCTCCTCCTTCTCCTTCTTCTTCTCCTCCTTCTCCTCTTCCTCCTCTTCCTCCTCCTCCTCCTCCTCTCTCTCTCTCTCTTTTACACACACACAAGATCAAATTATCTTAATAATCACTGCTTTGTAGAATATAGTTTGAGATCTATAGGTGGACCCATTTCCTTCCCACTTTTTTCATTATTTCCTTAGATATTATTGACTTTTTGTTCTTCCAGATGAGTTTTGGTATTATTTTGTCTAATTCTATAAAGCAATCCTTTGGTATTTTGATTGGGAAAAATATTATTATCATCTTATTACACTGGCATGGTCAAACCTTGAGCCATTAATTCCTCTATAAAAAGTGTTTTATAATTATATTCATATAATTCCTCTGCATGTCTTGCTAAATGGACTCAGATATTTCCTACATTCTAGGGTAATCTTGAAAAGCATTTCTTTTTTCTTCCTAATTCTCTTCCTCCTATTTTAATAGTAGTATACATAAAAAGTTTACTATATTTGTAAATTTATTTCATGGCCTGCTACTTTAATGAAGTTATAAATTATTTCTATTCATTTAAAGTTGATTGTGTCCTATAAGTAAATATCTACAAAAAGTGAGAATTTTATGTCTTTTTTACCTATGCTTATTTCCTCAATTTCTTCATCTTATTGCTATAACTAGTATTTCTAAAACTCTGTGTGTGTGTGTGTGTGTGTGTGTGTGTGTGTGTAAGGATCTCAGCTGTGCCAATCCCTTACAGGTCAAGCTTAGCTGAGAGAGCCTGACCTCTCAATAGGGAAATTAGGCTTCCCATTCTCACTGTTCAGGCCCCAATCCTGCCCTACTGCAGGGGCAACTTTTTTAAATTTGGACTCAAGTTTAAGAATTCACTCCAGCAAGAGTGGAAGTATAAAAGGTGTCCTATGTACATAAGTGAACTGGGCAGGGAACACAGAATGATTACAATAGAATCTAGGTACTTATCTACTGTTACTATCTCCTCTACTACTAACATAAAAGCCAGGAGACTAAGATTCAAATCTTATTGGGATGTTTGCAAGGGTTTCTTTTTGAGCATTAATTACCATTTTTCATTTTGTGATTAACATTTAGGAAACTCTTTCCTTTGTTTTTCTTTCTTTGTGTTACTCTTCTGTCTTGTCATTCCACTTCTCTTGTTATTGCAACTTTTCTGGGAGAAGCTACCCTTCTGTTCACATGCCTGTAAAGAGGAATACTGCAGCTGCCTTTCAATAGCTCACAAAGCTCCAAACTAAAGAGAAGAAGACACAAATGTAAGGAAGCTCCAACCCAGGTGCAGATTCACCTAAGAGGTGTTGATCTCATGAGCTCTTGACTCAAAGCCAGATCAGGGAAGTGTCCCCACTTTGACCATACCCTCACATAGTTTAGTGAATTGTTTGAACACTTCAAATCCAGTAGAAAGAGAGGCCTTAACAGTGGGGTTTATCCCTTTTATTAGTAAGCTTAGTAGCCAATGAAAAGTCTTTCTGTCACCACTTGATAAGTAACACTGAATCATTAACTGACAGGAACTAATCAGAAAATGTCTCATACTCTGGAGTAAGTATGGGATAGGGGTGAGGATAGTTTGGAGGTAGGATTAGTTCTAGCACATAGATCTGGATCCTAATTTTCCATGTGCTAGCTTGGAACAGAAATTTAGCATGCCCTAAGGAGAAATCTTAAGGGTAGCTACACTCATTTTATCACTAATCTTACTGGATAGGTAGGCCTGTGATGGTTTTTTTTTTTAATTTATATATATATATATAAAAGTAATTTAATTTATATATATTTATATATATAATTTTATATATGCATATGTATATTAGCTCTAGGTTGAATTTCCTTTAAAATGTAACTTTAAATGTTTAGAAATCTCAGTATTTTCAAAATATATGCAATAGATTGGGGTAACATTAAAAAGGTTGTTGGGGCAGGACTAATGTCTGATCCTGTTTAGGTTTAATGTTGATACAGAATGAAAAATGAGGCACTCATGAGTCATTGAACAGTTTGATATAGGTTTACTTAGCTCTAACAATATTTAGCTCCTAAAGACTAGGTTACCTTGGTTTCTATATGAAAATTCATCAGATCAGTAGGGCTGGATATGATGACTCCTGTCCACTGTGGACATCTATGGAATTTGAGGAGCTAAGACAATATGTAGATGGGAATTTTTATACCCTTAGGTGACATCCAAGAAAGCTGCAATTAAGGAAGGCAAGGGCTAATCAAGTACCTGTGACAGCTTTGTGTGACCTATTTTGGAAAACTAACTTAGGCTGTGAGGATGTGGGGGAGATCTTTGGTAATTAGTCTTATCACATAGGAGTTTGACACATGAAGCAAATTGGAAAACAAAATAAAATTAGAGGTTTCACAATGTTTTCAAAAATTGAAGTGAAACTGTAAAGAAAAAGATTATTTCTTTAAAAGACTTTCAATTAATCAATAAGTCAACAATGATATGAAAATCAAGCACTTCTGAAAATCATTCATGAAAATTCTAAATTAACTTGAAAAGCTGGTGTTGTTTTATGTTTTATAATTTGAATATCTTGAAGTGGAAGTGAAAATAGCTCTTTCCCCCTAAGAAAATAATTAATGTTTTATTTTGAATTGCCTATTACTCTCTGGATATCAGAGCACATCCAGTATAAAACAAAGTATACATCATCATATACATCAGAGGAAGAATGAGGTTACTAGCATAAAGTCTTTGCTAAAGCAGAGACTAAGTAAGTTTTAAGACTAAGTAAAATTTAAATGTGGTTATTTAATACACTTATTTGAGTATTAATACATTTAAGAAACACTGACCAACATTTATAGAAAAGTGGGAAAATTCTGAATATTTGGATGTATTTTTGTGTGATGTTGGCAAAAACTCAACAAAACAGGGGAGTGATGAACTGCAGCTGCATTAGAAAGTATCCTCTCAGACTAGCTTTCTGGGATGGCTTTGAACTCTTGTTTATCATTATTTTATGTACCTTCTTTTCTTTGTGTTGATTGTAGGATGAAGAGAAACATAGGAGAGTAGCCTTTAGGATTTTTAATCAAAGGTACTGCTCTGCTGATTGCTGTAGTGGATTTTTGAAATGGTAAAGCAAGTGGGCAAATTAAAATTCCATGTTCCTGTGGGCTAGAAGCTGAGCTTCTTGAAAAGCTCTGTAACAAGAGCATGTTTTCCATTGTCTTACTGTTACCCTATCCTTTCTGAGAACATCTTCAGTGCACTTTTCTTTTTCCAGTTGATTGACACAAAAAGAGAATATGGAGAGAGACAAAGAAAGACAGAGAGACAGAAACAGAATAAGACTGATAGAGACAGAGAGAAAAAGGTGAGGAGATGGAAGTGGAGAGATGAGAGGAAGACAGAATAAGGAGAGGTGGAGATGTAGTTAGAGACAGAAAAAGAGAGGCAGAGACAGAAAAAGTGGTAGAGACAGAAAGTCACAGAAAGGGAATAAAAGGAAATCATTTTACAAGCTTTAAAGCACCATATTTTTAAGAGATAGGAGAAAAAGTGGTCTCATTATATAGGAATAAAAGTAAGAGCCCAAACGAACTGGAGTTAAAGATAATGAACAATAGGAATGATAACAACTGATAGTGTCCATAGAAATAAATATAGATTAGATAGAAAGATCATATTCTTCACTTGAATTTTTGCCCTACAAATCTCAACATTGTCAGAGTACCCCAGTGAAGAAAGAAACCTACAACGTCTTTATGTGGACAACACCTCCCACCCCAAACATAGTCACTTTAATGGAAAGTTCCTTTTCCTAATAATTCTAGGTTGGTTGGTTGGTTGGTTTTTCCAAGTACAGTTTTTCACGGTTTACCTTGCAACCTAATTTTCCCCTCCCCAGGACCCTTAAACAGGAGGAAGGGAAAAAAAAAAAACCTTGGTTACACGATTAATTCCCACCCTTTGAAATTTTCTAATCTGAGAATCATGGTCTGTGAACTGATTTTATAGTATGCATGAACTTGGAGGAAAAAGCATTGTATCTTTATTTCAATATAATTTGTTGCTTTTGTAATCCAATGTATATTTTTAGGTGCATTTACAAACATTATTCTGAGAAGTTGATATTGCCCGGAAGAGTTCGTGACATAAAAAGGGCGAGTAAGTTCCATTCCTTTCTCAATCTAAAATTTAAAGCTTCAAATCTCTCTCTCTCTCTCTCTCTCTCTCTCTCTCTCTCTCTCTCTCTCTCTCTCTCTCTCTCTCTCTCTCTCTCTCTCTCTCTCTTTCTCTCTCTCTCTATGTGTGTGTGTGTGTGTGTGTGTGTGTGTGTGTGTGTTTGGATCATATAATTTTGAGACTGGGAGGAATCTTGGAAATTGACTAGTCCAACTCCTTACAGACAAATTCAGGCGTTCACACAATCTTCCACACTTCAAAATTTATAAACAATAAAATGATGGAAAGTGATAATAAACCTCTGTCGGGTGGCTAAAGGAAAAGAAACAAATACAGAAAGTGACTCTAAGCAAGGAAACAACTGGAAGAGATCTAATCTGGACCGGGCCATTGTGATCTCTACCTCCCAGCTGGCTTCGGGACTTGCGGACCCCGGGTGGAGGGGGGGGGGGTGAGAAATGGAGGGAGGGCGGAGCGTTTGTTGATTGCTTAAATACTTTGAGGTTGTAACACGCGTAGGTTACTGTTCAGTCCAGGCAAAGGCAGAAACAGTATTATGTTGTGAACAAGTGCCGGGGGTGGGAAAATGCGAGGCGGCAGACTGGGAGGCACTGAATGGTACAGCGGTGAAAGACACCCTTTGTGCAAGTCTTCTGGAAAAAGGAAAGGGGGTTGGGCAGAGAAAAGGAGAGGGGGGAACCGAAGGGCCCCGGTTGCCATGCTCAGCTGATTCCGCCAGATGTGCAGGTACATTCCAGCGGTTACAGTAGCTCCTGAAAGCTCCGGTAGGGGGCCATGTGGATTTCTGGGATGCGAGCGGAGAGAGCAAACCAGCGCACTCCTTCAGCCTTTCTTTGGTAGGGGGAGGGGCCGAGAATTAGGAAGGGGGATAGTTTCTCAGAACGGAGAAGGGAATTAGGGAATTCCCTCCCCTTCTTTATATAGGTGGCTGAGCGATCACGCTGTCATTAAAGGCACGTCCCTTCCCTTTGCTGCTGTGCCAAACACAGGGAGACCGCCAAGCGGACACTGAGAAGGTCAAACCCCGCCTGCTTGGAGGTGTTACAGACCTCCTTACTTTACCTAGGGGAAAGGGGCGCCCGGACCGCGCTCCTTTTTTCGTGCACCGAAGCTGCATGGCTTGTGGCTCATTTTCCCAGCTGGCAAACGTCACCATGAAGACAAGGGAATGCCTGTGGTGAGTTGTTTATTTTGTTAGAGTTTGCGGTGGGGTTGGGGGTGGGGGGCGGTGAGGAACAGACAGCGAATCAAGGGGTGAGTTGGAGAGGTAGTGGAGGAGGGCATTGGGAACTGAACTGTATTGCTCGGCTCTCCATCCCACCAGCGTTGTAGAAATCTGTCAGACCTCAAGTTAGCCGCTCAGAAGAGGGGGCTCTGCTAAAAACTGCTTCCCGTCTGTCTACAAGAATTGCCTCTTTACAACATCTGCAGAGTTGAACCAATTTGATGCATGACACTAGGAGGCTGATATATGGGCATACGACATACACACAACGCTTCACAAAACACACTAGTTGTAAAAGAGCTTGTTCGGGCGGCAGGTTTCCACTGTTTTGATTAGCAGCAGCAGTTCTGGGGCTACAAAGTCAGCCTCTGCCTTTTCAGTTACTTACAAGAAAAAAGGTTCCTGTAAGATGAATGTGTGTGTGTGTGTGTGTGTGTGTGTGTGTGTGTGTGTGTGTGTGTGGCATGTAGGTGGAGTTGATGGAAAACTTTGCCCTATAGGAATCCCAGAAAAAGAGGTGGCGCATGTTTTCTTTGTGAGGATACTTTTCCATATAATTCTTGCAAATAGTATTAACTGATTTGACAGTATTTAACACTCTTGAGGATAAACCGGGGTCTGTGCCCAACATACTAGTCAGTAACCCCAAAGAAGATATTTGATATCCTAATCTTTAGGGCAGGTGGTTTCAGAGCCTGGCCAAACGAAAGCTGGTATTGGGCTCAGGATCACAGTGTAACTGATGGTAATAATTGCCTGGAAGAAAATTCTAAATACATTAGTGAGATGGTAAAGCTTTTAAGGCTTTCTTGGGAGTGAGTGCCTGGCTAATGAGAGGTTAATTTTGTTTCAAAGAGAAGACTGTACTGGTTTCCTGAGATAAATGGTCAGGAAGCACATTACCTCCCTGGCTCTGGCAATGGGCTCCCAAATGCTTTTTGCACCTGCTACTTTCAAGCTCAGTGAGTGGTTGTAAAGATGTTGGGATTCTGTCAGCCAATTTTTGTAGGTACAGATAATGAATCCTTACCCTCCCTCTTCTGGACAGGGTTCTAACTGTTGTTTTATCTATTATCTAATACACAGAGTCAAAAAGTAAATGCCAACATCCAGCTTTTCAAGGATTTTCGATGCCCCTTTGGCCCACCAGGCACCATATAGGACCATAAGGGTTAAAGATGATGTAAGTACCAACACATGGAGAGCTTTGTTTTCTTTTAGAACATTTTATTTTAGTCCATTGACATCCCACATTCAAAATGGTAAATAACAAGTAGGGATGGGGAAATTTGAAAAACATATCATATATACTGTGTCCAGGTCTGATACCCAGCTGCTCTTTCCTAATGTATTGTATTAAGCAGACAGACCTGTGTTGGATTTCTGAAAATGGAGATTATATTAACAGAGGAACAGTTAAGCCATCATGAATGCTTTCAGGAAAAGCAAACCACATTTTGTTTAAAATCCA
Source organism: Monodelphis domestica (assembly GCF_027887165.1). Classification (NCBI taxonomy): domain Eukaryota; kingdom Metazoa; phylum Chordata; class Mammalia; order Didelphimorphia; family Didelphidae; genus Monodelphis; species Monodelphis domestica. Next base: position 535,466,680 of record NC_077229.1, read on the forward strand.
TTAATGCTTCTTGCATGTGTTTGAATTCTACCCAGTTACATGTTAAGTTTATGTTTTCCTGGATCCCTGAATAGTCTGCTACCTTGTTTCCCTTTCCTTGACTAAAAGAAAAAAGGGAAGAGAAAGGAAAGAGAGGAAGAAGAACTAATTAACTGGAGAGATTCCCGAGTTGTAAAATCATTGATTTTAGCATATTGTTAGTTTGAAATGTAAAGTCATTGAATTCTGTTTTTCCTCAGGTTAAAACTGGGGACATTTTTGAGTTTTACTTCCTTAATCCAGGCAGCACATAAACTTAGAAAAGACTGTGTGCCCTTGGATGTCTTAACTAGAATGTTAGAATTTATTGATAACATTTCTAATTTACTGTTCCAGTCCCTCAGCTCACCTAATGCCTTAACACTTGAAAATGGGAACCACCTCCTAGCTTAATTGTAAAAATTAGCATTTCCCTCTAGCCAACTATACACTTATATTGCAATAAAAAGTGAATTGTTACACACATAAATCTTGGGCTTGTCAAATTTTACAACAGAGGAACAATGAAGGACCTTAGAGGAGATGAAATTTTTTCTAAGGAAGTGTCATTTAGTGGCCTTGCAGTTTGCAGAGAGCGCCCTCTATTGTTACCAAACCCTGTCATAGTAATGAAAATAAGAAACTTTCAGGGAGTCATGAAAACACAAGTTATTTTCTTTATTTTTGAATATTAGTTATATGCTGTTGTACCAAGAATTTATGATGCTTATTTTAATTTGTTCTTAAAGTATAAGTTTCTGGATTAAAGGGACAGAACAAATTTTATAAATTGTGTCAGTTTTGTTCAAATATTTCAGAATACTTAATTGTACCTGTTTATCTTTTTTAAAGAACTAAAGGTATTGTTTTGATTTACTTTATCTAGCATGATAACAACTTATATCCTAAAAAATAGTTGTGCCAAGAGAATAAGACTTCAGTATTCAGCAAAATCTTGAAATATGAAATCTGATTCTTCTACCAAAAATCATTTCTCCAGGTGGTATTTAAAGCTATTATTATGTTATAATATAGTCAAAGCTTGAATTATATCTTAGGCAGTGAAGGTTATGTTTACTACTTGACTCACTACGGTGTGTAATAATTATGCAAGGTACAGCTAAATATCGGAGGCAATCCCGTATAAAGGCCCCAGTGTCTTTAAGGAATAAATTGTCGTTGAGGGAGGATGCTGCAAACCCTTACACTATCCAAATATATTTGAATACTACATTATTTAAGAAAAAGAGGAGAGAGGGTGATGTATCCATAACTGCTTATTTCAAATAGTGCAAAAGTTGTGAATCAGGACCTAAGTTGGTATTTTTAAAAGTCAACCAATGTAAAGATAATAATATTCCAGGAAAGAAAGAGAAAGTATATTCAAGTAATTTAAGTAACTTAGCTGGCCCTTCACAACTACTGATAGCAAGGTTGAATTCTATCATCTGATTCCATGAATCTGGTTTTCTCCTTTTTTCAAATTCTCCTTACAAACTGACCTTTTACATATTGTTTTCAATTTAGGGAAAACAGAGATTTAGTTACCATTAAATCGTTTGACTACTAAGGTCTAGGATGCCATAGAAAGTCTAAATTCAGTTATCGTTTAGGCATAACATTTTTGTTTAGATAGCATTTTAAGCAAAATGCTTTCCTCAGCACAACCCTGCGAAGGAGGCCTTTTCCAGATGAAGAAACTGAGGCTATGAGAAGTTGTAACTTGCCCCATCCGTGATTTCATAACTAGTTAAGCTAGGGCTCTGCATTAACTTCTCATTAATCTAAATTACTCTCTAATCGGGCATGTTCAAGTTCGCCCACTGTGGGTGAACTAAGTAAAAACTAACCCTAGGTGCCTGTACTAACCATCTGTCGCTAACTAACCACTAAACCACTGATTTTGATGGTCAAGTCTAGGGTAAGAAACCTGAAGGAGCGCCAAAGGGCGATCGCCGGGGCCGATTAAAACTGCCAGTAAATTCCAAAAGGCGCCCACTGAGACCTTTCCCAGCCAATCGGAGAGCCCCCGACCTGCCAGTCACATTCCGACTAGGAAAAGCTCGTTTTCTTTCCAGCTACGTTCCACTCTCGAGATCTAAGTCGGAATGTGGTATCGGGGGAGGTGATTGGCTGCGAAGGTGAAGCCCCGCACACGTGACTCCATAGCACCGCTCTTTAGAAGCATAGACCGAGATAGGGCGTGGCCGAGGGAGGAGGAGCGGGAAGCACGCGATAGAAAACAAGCGAGTGGAACTTGGGAGGCCGAGTGGGGCCCTCCAAAAGTAAGTGAAAAAAAAGGGACCGGCGGTCGCCTGTTTAGATTCGAGTACGTTTTTTTAAAAAGAGGAGAAACGGTAAATAGAGGAAAGGAGACAGCGAGAGCGATGGCAAATCGTTTCGTCGCACACAGTCCGGGACAACCGTTCTCTCAAGGCCCTAGGCAGGGAGGGCGGGCTCCAGAGGCCCAGAGAAGTGTCGGGTCTGTCTGGGTCGGCCGGCACTAGCGGCCCCAGGGACGCATCTGAGGTAGGAGGAAGGCGCGGATTGGCTGGGGGCGCGCCCGACGTGGGAGGGGAGTGCGGCGCTGAGATTGATTGATGGGGCGGGGGAGGGGCGTGCCGGAGACACCCGAGGGAGGCTGGGGCCCCGCGCGCACACTCGCCCCCCGCGTCCGAGCTTAGCACGCATCCCCTTCCCCAGGCCTCGCCAGATCCCGCGCGCGAGTGGCTTTAGGAAGTGGGAAGGAAGAAGGCAGTACTCATTGGCGTTCTTTGTGTTCTTTTCTCCTCCGCTTGCGATGTTGCCTGGGGCCGTTCTCCTTCTCTGGCGCGCTGCTCGCGGTTGCTACTACTGCTGCTTCTGCGGGGGCGGCGGCTGCCCCACGCCATCGCGGGACTGAAGGAGGAAGAAAAGGAAGCGAGGCCCGATCGCGTGTCCATGCAGCAGTCCCGGCTCCCGGGCCCCCACGCCGCCGACAGAGCCCTGGAGGAGACCTGCATGGACGGGCATGGGGAGAGCTGCCCCTTCTTGCGCCGCCGCCGCCGCCGCCAGGGCTGAGCCGGACAGGCACTGGCTACGTCGCGGCTGGCGCTCGCCTCCGCTTGTCGCCCTGCTGCTCCTGCTCGGCCTCGGGGGACTGCCCGCAGGTACTGAACGAGCCCTGCCCCTGTTGGGGGTGGGGAGACTCCCTCACTTGTGCCTCTGCACCCATTCGCCTGTGCACCTACACCTCACATCCCACTCGCGGCTCCAGTGACAGGCGCGGACTTGCGCGGGAGTGGGCGGGGGGGGGCGGGTTGAGATGGGAAAGGCGCCTTCGCTTTTACTCTGATTGGAGAAGGTCCCCCCACCCCCGGGAGAAGGTGGTAATGGTGTGGTTGTGTTAGAAGTGGGGGGCTACGGAAAAGATTGGATTTCTTTGTTTCTGGCAGAAACCCCTAGAGATTGCAGAAGCTAACTTGTGTCTGTCTGTCTGTCTTCAGGACACCTTGTTGCGGAGCCACCTTTTTTAAAAACCTCGTAGTTGGAGCAACTGCAACAAACTGGTCAAAACATTTGGCGAGTCTGGGAGATGAGCTTAAGATGGCCCCTTCTCTCCCCGCCCTCCCCCCCCCAGCCTCGCCTCCCTCCTTCCCTCTTTGCACAGACCTCTGTGAGATGTCCTTTCGGTGGGAGTCTGAGGGGGCTGGGGTGGGGAAGGGAAGTGTTGCTATTGAGCTTGAGACTAATGCTCGGGATGCTTTATTAAAGCTTTCTGCGATTGTATTTACTGAAAGTCGGGGATCAAATCTGGTTTCCACTGCTGCCTTCTCCCTGCAGGAGAGAAGGCGGCTTGGGTTGTTTCTCTGAATTTGAGGGGTTGGTGAAGCAGAGAGAGCGCACATTTTAACTGGAATGTGGAGCGTGGAGCTTAATCTCATAACCAAAATACTTTTCACCGAGTTCATATTTGAAAGAAGAAAAAAAAACTGGTTTCAAGCAGCCTTCAATCCTCTCCCATAAAATTTGTGGCTATTTTCGGGGACTATGTCTGAGACTGTGAGGTCTATATTTGCTAGCCTTTGTATCATTCAGATTACTCATACCCTAATAAAACTGCACTGTAGCTATTTTGATTTTGAGAAGAAAAGGAAGGAAATCAACTGTAGTGTGCCAGAGTACCTATTAGATTGGTTAGATTGTTGGTCTACGTGTTTAAAATCTAATAAAACTAATACCATTTTGGAAGTGTTAGAGAAGATTTCTTTTGTAGACACTGGTATAGAAAAAAAAATGTATTAAAAACTGGAAAGGAACTCCCTGGAAGTGTTATCCTTTTATTTGAGGATCTTTCCATGTATTTATATGAACACCAATCTAGTGCTTATCTAGTGCAAAGTGAGTATTGTGCTTTTCATGCCACTTGGACTTATGTTGCAATTGTTATTTATTAAGTCACACAAACCATGTTAAAATCGGTTGTCTTGAGTAGTGGGAGAGAAAAGAAATACTTCTTGGATAAGTTGGCACAACCAACTTTGTCTTTTGCTGTTTCCTATTGATGTAACTGCTTTTGGGGGGAGGGGATAGATGCAAACCTTATGTATTTGCCAATTTTCAGAATTAAAATTTTAAATTAGGGCTTTTATTTTTCTTTCCGAATGAAACAAGTGATTGTATAATACATAGCATTACTTGTTGGCCTTCTTTAAAGGCTGTAGTGGTTTTAAAATGATTAGGAAAGCTTTGAAAATGGGTGAGGGATCATCTCAGGGCTTGAATCATTTTCTGTTTGGGCTCAGAGAAAATAAAATAGGGCTAAATGAGTGTTTAACAAAAGGGCAATTTGTGTTGATGTATATGTAAAGTACTACTGCACCAAGAAAATATAAAGCACAATGTGTTGCATAGAGTTGTAGTAATAACTAACTTTATAACTAATAACAACACTTTAAAGTTTGCCATTACTTATATTGTCTTATATTTGAGACTTAGTAAATATTATAGGTGTGGGGTAAATACTATAGATATAATTATTCTACAGCTTTCTTTGCCCCCATCATGTTACAGGTGAATTGAGGCTCAAAGCCACATATTCTGGACATTGTGTCAGAGGTAGAATTTATCTTCCAACATACAGTCCAACGGGCTATCCACTATACCATACTGCTGAATGACATTTAATGTTTTTGTAGTAAATTTAAGTTAGTCTTGTTAGCCTTGGTTATCCTGTGCATTGATAATGATGGGAAACCCTTTTACAAATGTAGAATAGAGCCCTGGAAGGTTATTAAAGAAGGATTATTAAGGAAGATTATATCTCTTGTATTGGCTACAAAAACCTTGATTTAGAAAATTAAGACTTCTTAGTTTAAAATTTTGAAACAGGATTTGTTTTAATTTTTTTAAGGCTCACTTTTAATGCAGCCTCACTTTATTAAGGCAGTGATTGTGTTGAGATTTCTTTGGATATTTGTTTCAGTTAGGCTCAAGTAATACTCTGGGAAAGGATTGTTGAATCCCCTTTCTTTAGTTTGGGCCCTTTTTTTTAAGAGCAGTACTTTTTGAAAATGCAAGGAATGATTTCTGTTCATTTCAGGGATCCTAGTGAAATGCTTTTTGCAGATGGGTGACCATATGTTTTATCACTGTAACCATGGCATTTGCCTCAGTATTCATGACTTAAAAGATTCATTCTTTTTAATATATCTAGCACATATTTCACATGATCCAAAAACCCCATTAGATTTCATAATCGTATGGGTAAATTTGGCATGTTGATTTGTGGCAGTTTGGGGTTTTAATCCTTAGCAATAGGATCGTTTGTAAACATATCCATTAGCATGTTCTTCTCCATTAACTGAAACAAAAATAGGGCAGCTAATCTTCACATTAATAACAAATAACTTGATGGGCAAAATAGTGAAACCTTTACCTGTAAATTTTTAATTTGCTCCCTTGGGAAAGCACAGAGTGCATTATTCACATATTTTTAACAAAGCTCTGCATTTCCTGACTGAGGATCAAATATGGAGCAGCTTGCTTCCTCCTGTACTTCTTGGCTTTCCTTTGCCAGATCTCAGAGACTATTTCTATTTGGCCTTCTCTTGGCATTTTGACAGGAGCTTTACTTTACCACTTATAATAGGAAGGAGTGTGCATTTCCATTATAAATTCATGAAGCCTAGATATTTCTGGGGAATGCTGCAAATTAATCATAATAAAGAAACTTGGGGTGATGAGTTAGATTTATTGGCCTTGAGCCCATATTTCCTTCTCTTTTCCGGTTTTCCCTCCTTCCTCTCCCATTCTACACTGAAACACCAAACAGCAGTCCAACACTATTTAGTTCCTCATCCCTAGGATGGGTGGTTTCTGTTTTGTGTCATTTCACAAAGGGATCAACATCTACCTACTAGCTAAAGAAAGGGAGAGGGGAAAAAATGTAAAGAGGTTAGAAATTTAATTCTTTTCCTTTTGGACAGTTAGTGCATTTACATTTCTACACCACTACTTTTTATATTTTATGACTATTTGAAATAATTACAAGTAAACATATGCTCGACTAAATTTTATGGATCATAAAAAGAACAAATAGGCCCAGTAAGTTTAGCAGAAAGTTCTTGTGCTATCACACAAGTATAAAAACTGGATGTACCAAGTTATCTGAAAACCATATTTTCTTTTCTTTACTTCCTCCTATGCTGTGAAGCCATTGCTTGAGTCGTTTCTACTATGACCACCACTAATATATAAATCATTATAATATCTAATAGGAAAAAATGTGGCCTTGAGTGGAAACTAGAAGGCAGAAAGCACTAGATTTGTTATTAGAAGACTTGAGTTTGAATTTTGGCACTTTTACTTACTATTAATTCTGGACAATTATTTAACCTTTTTGGGAAACTGTTGCCACCTATAAAACGAGAGGCTTGGTTTCAATGGCTTATAAGGACCTTTTCAGCTTTAAATTTATAGTCCATGGTCTTTATGAGGACTGAGAATCTATAATGTTGAACTCAGGTGTCAAGTTCATGCTTAACAAAACCAATCATTCTGAACTTTTATCTTTTAAATAACCTTAACTTATTTTTCAAAAGTCTAATTTTTAAAAATATTTTTAAATTATTTCTTCACAAAAAATTATATCACCAATAATTTATTATGAATTTTTAACATTTTCTACTAGAATATGTGGGGTTCAAATTTAAGGCAGATATTCTAATGTAAGGGCAAATTGTGTGGCTTATTAGGCCCTCTGCTCTGATGTAGCATTTATATTGGAATAGATACTGATTTTGTTCTCTTTTCTTACATGTGCTTTCATAATTGAAGAAAATACAAAGATGCTCTGGCAGTTAGTTTGTGTTTTATGACATATAAACTATTTTTCCTTTTATTGTATTGAAAGAATAATTTTGCTAAGTTAAATTTTTTGTCAATTTAAGAAGACAGTAATTATAGTTACATCTAGGAGTCTACATTTTATATTCATTTTTTTTTTTTGGTTCAAAATTTTAGAAGTATAGTTTGGTCAGTCATTGCCATATGCCTCTATTATAGAGAATATCCTTTGCCTATCTTTTCTTTGTCATTGGACATCTATGGAATAATAAATCATGTGCAAATATTTGGTCCAGAGCATTTGAACTCATGTTCCTGGGAGAATCAGAGAAAATTAGAAAATTAAACTTTTTATCAGTACACTTGTTTATTGAGAGGCAATTAAACTTTCTGAAAGCAGATGATTATAAATTGTGGTTAATGTGGAGTATGTCTACCCTTGGCTAACAGGAGGTCTTTTTTTAAAGACTCAGTACTTTAATTTTCTTGCTGCTAAGGCTGTGTAGACACAAAGGATAATATTGAGTTCAAATTCATTTTGAGGTTTTAAATAGACTATAATTTAGAATTTTTTTCCCTTTGGTAATAATAGATGCTTCTGCTTTTGACGCTGTCATCTCAGGTTGTTTTGCTTTACTTTCTGGAAGCTAATAATTCTTACTTTTTAAAAAATACAATAGAATTCCAGTAGAGAATAGAAAAAATTACATTTACTTAAAAAAAAACAATTTAAGTAAATACTTTCATTTACCATTCTATGATAGCTTCTAAGTCTTGTAAACAGACTAGTTTACACAGTAAAAAGTTTGTCTTCAAACAACTGCTGTTTTCTCAGGGTAGTTTGGTTTGAGAGGCACAAAAGCAAACTTGTATCTGTATTCTTAAAGACTTAAATTATACCTGCCTTTCCTACCCCCTTTAGGTTATTGCCAACAGCCTGCCCAGTGTCGAATCCAGAAATGTACCACAGACTTTGTGTCACTGACTTCTCACCTGAACTCTGCCATTGATGGCTTTGATTCAGAGTTCTGCAAGGCTCTACGTGCTTATGCTGGCTGTACCCAGCGTACTTCCAAAGCCTGCCGTGGAAACCTGGTCTACCATTCAGCTGTGCTAGGAATCAATGACCTCATGAGCCAGAGAAACTGTTCCAAGGATGGACCCACATCCTCCACCAACCCTGAAGTTACCCATGACCCTTGTAACTATCATAGCCATTCAGAAGCTAGAGAACATCAGGGAGGGGACCAGAGTCCTCCCACTTACCTTTTTTGTGGCTTGTTTGGAGATCCTCATCTTAGAACTTTTAATGATCACTTTCAAACATGCAAGGTGGAAGGTGCCTGGCCTCTTATAGATAATAATTATCTTTCTGTGCAAGTGACAAATGTACCTGTGGTCCCTGGATCCAGTGCTACTGCTACAAATAAGGTAAGACTGACTCTTCTTTTCCTAGTCACTTTCTAATAACTTTGAACAATGTGATGGGTAGAATTTGAAGTGAGAAGCCAAAGTTTCAGTTAAAAGGGAGGCATTCTATTCTTGTGTTAGAGTTACTAGGTTCAGTATCAGGGGTGGTCATGATTTGCTTTTTAAAGCCATAAATTGGCCTAACACAAAACTAGGATTCATTGTAAAACAAGTGAGATTAAAAACCAACTACAACAAAAGCAAAGATGTGTGAGGTAAAAATAATAATACAAGGACTAGGCATTTGTAGTTTTTAATCACTGCATATCTGGTTCTTTCTCTATTTGTAGATGTTACTATTGTCTCTTTAGCATTCAAATAACATATCCAAAATATGTGAGTTGGTAAGATTAGATGTTTTATTAGAAATTTAGAAAAGGTAATTCAATGTGGTGGCTATAAGGCAACACTGTTGCAAACTGTTTAGCATGTCTTAGTTATTAACCTAGTGGTGACCAAGGGTAGAGAGTGTCTGTTGAAGTGTTATAATGTATAATCACAAACTAATCTGTGGACCAAACGATAACAATTGAAAGCTTTATCTGGGGAAAGAAGCTAAAAAATTACATTTAGCTTACCCTGACCAGCTGATCCATGTTTTAGATAACTACTAGATCAAGTATTCTTAACCTAATTTGTGTCATGAACATCTTTGGTGGTCTAAAGCCCATAGATCCCTTCTTAAAATGTTTTTTAAATGCATAAAATAAAATACATAGAATTACAAAGGAAATATAATCTTTTATTTAAAAAATAACAAAACCAAGTTCTTGATCTAGTTAAGAACCCCTCATCCTTAGTGTTTTACATAGCATTAAATGGAGACTTGGCAGTTGTCTTCAAAGCATTTGTGCTACTGTCCCTGTAGGAGGGAAGGATTAATAATGTGCTGACTTTAGATTCTTGTATCAATCTTACTCACTATAAGTAAACAAAAAAATTTGTAATTTTTGATTTCTATAAGAAATGATATCCTCAATATTCTCTTCATCTGCTATCTTTGTAGAAGGTATTAAGGATAAAGTATATTAGACATCAATTTTTCAAAACAAGTAATTTCTAAACTGTTGTGAATTTTTTCTATCACTTTCTTTTTCCTTCTTAAAACCCAGTTCCAAGGCAGAAGAGCAGTGAGGGCTAGGCCGTTGGGGTTAAGTGACTTGCCCAGGATCACATGGTTAGGAAGTATCAGAAATCAAATTTGAACCCAGAACCTTTCATCTCTAGATTATGCTCTCTATCCACTGAGCCACTGGCTGCCCCTTTTCTATCACTTTCTAAGAAAATGTCATGTTGCCCTACTCATAAACATTCTGTGTGGCTTATGTTTTTTATATTGTAAAATCAATTTTTGTAGGCATGTTGTAGAGACTGCTATAAAACCCCTGGGAATAACTGGGGCCATCTTTTAGGTGTATCCAGATTGGAATTTGTTTCTCTGAACAAAGATGATCTTTGCTCTGACCTATAAATATTTGCAATTATAGTCTCAGCCAAAACATGAACTTCTTTTTTGGATTCTTTAACCTTATAATAAATCTTAACTGTGATTTTTATATAGAAGTTCTAGTCACATACCTGTTAAGGAACATGTTTGTTATATATACAAAGTATGACTATAAATGAATCCATCTCATTACTTTCATGGTTTAAAAAAAAAAAACTTTATAACCAAAAAGCATTCTTTGATGCCATTGAACATGAAAACTGCAAGAAGAAAATCCCTCCTGGGGTGTAAAAAATCAATCCTGGAGATTTTTTGGTAAATTATTAGAGACTAGAAGATGGCATATCTTGTGTGGAGATCAGCACAGGAATAATTGAGGTATTTAGTTTTCCTTGGTCTTTTGTTACACTGTTGAAAAAATGGTTCTTCACATCTTGTAACCATGCTGTCCAGAAACAAAATCCTCAGTAACTCTACTACAGCCTTCAGTGTATCTCTTCTTAAACCACTCTACAAATCCTATCTCAGAATTTGTTGAGTACATATGCATGTTATGTACAGGCCGGTCTGAGGGAGAAAATACTAGAATACAGCTCAAGGATTTCCTTAACTCAATCTTCTTAATCTCACTAATAGACCAAAACTGCCTTAATTTCAACACTAGAATATATCTCAAAGATTTCTTTAACTTTCCTTGTCAGGACTGACTAATCTATTAATCTCTGGTCAGCTCTATTAAAGAGATTGCTATATTTAAACACATTCTTATTTTTTTCATCCAAAATTGCATTTGATAACCTTTTACCTAGTCTCCCCTCCCAAAAACATATTCTTTAAATAAAAATATATATTATATGGTGGAAAGGATTCCTAAGTGGTGTACTTCCCAATTAGTTAGTGTCGTCTCCACTTGTCTTTGGGAGCAGGCTAATTTAGGATCATAAATTTAGAACTGGAGGGGGCTTCAGAAACCATCCACTTCAACCTTCTCATCTAACAGACAAGAACACAGAGGCCCAAAGACACTAAGGGATATGCTCTAGGTCACATTTGAATGCATATTCTTTCCATTCACTTTTTTATTCTTCTCTCCCTTCAACACCTTCATCAATCTATTTTTCTTCCTTTCCCCCAGAAAACAACCAAAAAGAAAAATCAGAGAATAAAGTTTTATGTAGATTTTTTTTTTTTGCCCCAGGAGGCCCTTTCTAACAAACCAAAATAAGTAATAAGACCTGTTATTTTATGAAGTATAAAATGAATAGATAGCTGAAGGGCAGATAGGTTTGTCCAGGCACAGCATCCAAAGAAATATTTACAGGCACTGGAAGGAAGAGTCATCTAATCCAGGCCCCTCATTTTACAAATGAAGGAATTGAGGCCTAGAAAGCCTGTGTTTTGTCCAAATTCATGTAACTAGCCTGAGTTCTTCCCATCCTACAGTGTTGTCACCATTTGTCATGTACACTTTTTCTTCTTCAACTTTAGAATATGGGGATATATGGTATAGCTTTCTTGGTGTGTTCAAGTTTGTTTTTTTTTCCAAGTGTTTTTTGCATTTCTCCCTCTAGTTTAATAATCCTCTTTTAAGAGGAAGAAAGGTGCTATTCTTGTACACATTTTGTATTTTCCACACTATTAGGAAAGTACTTTTCCAACTAGCAAGGTTCTTGTTCTCTCAGCCCCCTCCCCACCTATACAGGTGGTTGCATGGGATTCTGGCATACCAGAACTTCTCTGCAGAGATCCCTATCTTTTCTGGGCCTTTCTCCCTACCTGTGGCTGCTTGAGATGATTTTAAGCACCCAAGCATGGAGGCAGGGCAAAATGAAAGGTATAAAACTAGAACTTAAAAACTTTCTTGAAGGAAAAACAGTTCTTTCTAATCCAGCTGCATTGGCTCCCAAAAAACTAAACTACCTTGAATAATCGATAGAACTTCTATGGAGGATTTGGTGCTATGGTTCACAGATAAAAATGGGCCACTAAGAATCTCTATAGGCAGCATATTGACTAAGAAAAATGCATATTACCATTTTCTGTGTTCTGTTGTATTTTTATTTTATTTTGCTAAATATTTTCCAATCACATTTTAATTTAATTGGAGCATACTTCTGCCTGTTTGATACCTTTTTACCTTCACCCTTCATACCACAATCTCTATACTTGTATTCATTGTAGCTCTTATTTAGCTAAATTATGTAGGTTTTGTGTCCTGAGTTAAGCAAACCCAAGATAGAATATTAAAATCTAGATTCCCAGGAAATAGACATTAGGTTGAATTATTTATTTTTCAAAATGATAATTATATACTTAAAAAGTTAGAGCAGCAAGGGACCTCTTAAGAACCATATAGTCCCAAAACCTTATTTCTATGCACTGATGTCTAGAGATGTGAGGTGATTTGTCCTTATGAATATAACTGGATCTAAAATCCTGTTTATTAACTTTAAGCCAGGGGAAGGGGGTTTTCCATGCAGTCCCTCAGGAATAGATTCTAATACAAGAGTGTTTGAAATGTGACTCCTCTTCTGGGAATTAGATTTTTATACCATCATTCAGGAATATGCCTGCTTTTTAAACTAAAACATATCTATAATGCTAATTTTCTTTAAAAATCAATTTTCCTGCTCAAACCACCATCCTGGCCTTGTTGATCCTTGCTTTTATGTTTCATTTTTTTCTTTCAGTCATACCACTCCTACTTGTTCTCAGTAAGAAAGGAAAACGATAGGAGCTTTCTGTTGCTTTCCCATTATAAACTTTCTTATGCACTGGATCATTGTAGAAGCTCTAATTCCATGTTAGTTTACCTATTTGGGAAAGAAGTTTGTATTTTTTTGCACATGGCCATGACAGAGAGTGATCATGAGGGAGAGTGATGAATTGCTTCTGGTGAATGGGTTAGCATCTGGATAAGCTGGAACTGTCTTGGTGTGTTTCCTTTTGTCACCTTGTGTTACCAGTTCTCCAAATTCAAGTGGACAGTATAAATCTTTACTACTAGCCCAGAGCTATTGACAGTAATATACAAATTGCTTTTATGTTTAGGAGAAGTTCTGTTTTCTATCTCTGGTCAGTAAAAGCTCTCTCAAATTCTTCCAGGTTGGTCTTTTGCTTTTTTCATTCCTCTGGCCCCTGGTGGGGTCAGCCAATTTTCAGATTAGGTCTCTAACTAGTAATAGCTTTCATTAAGTTCTCCTACAATGCTCGCGCACACACACACACACACACACACACACACACACACACAAGTGGTGAGAAGAGCAAAAATACATTTTAATCCAAATTTGGTCCAAATGAAAATGTCATCTATCTTCCTCCAATCTGTTTGATCTCCTGTCTGTGCTGTATTTGGAAACAGGAAGCCCCTATTCACATTCTGAATGGTACTTGTTCTCTTTTTATGACCATGGAAAAGTTGCTCCATTTCTGTGGTCCTCAGTTGGTTTTTCTATAAAGAGAGGATGCTAATATTATATAAATTTCAAGGGTTTGTTTATAAAATCACACCATTTCAGAGTTGAAAGAGTATCAGTCGTCACTTGGTCCAATCCATATCTGAAAAAGAATCCCATATTCCCAGCAAGGGGTCTTCAAGCCTTTATATTACATCTCCAAGAAGGAGAAACCATTTTCTTCCATCAGCCTCTTTCACTGCTGCTGTTAAAACATCATTAATTACCCTGAAAGTTTTTTAGTGGTTGTGAGTGTCCATTATTTCCCTTGTGGCTCTCCTCTGCATAGAGTATTCTGCTGTATACATGATGCCTTCTTGAATTGCAAGGTCAGAACCAGGGACATGGTTATGTTTCTAATAATTGTGAGGCATTTGATAGCTTTTGACTGTCTTCCTTGTCCTCAAGAGTGGTATAGTTCTTGAGCAAGGTTTCAATATCCCAAGTCCCCTTTTTAACTGAGACTGCCAGATGGGTGCCAACTGTGATGGTGATCCTTTGTTTTACAGGCATATGACTTTGATAATTTGTGTATATAATGGCTAGCTATAGAAAAAGAGCCAGAGTCAGTTTTTTTTGTTGTTGTTGTTGTACGATCAACTCCTTGCTTCTTTCAAAAAGCAAAAGTACATTGTTGTGTTACTGATTATCTATATCTGAGATTTTTCATTACTATAATAAGCATTATATTATAATTTTCATAGTATTATGTAGATAAGATATTTGTCATCATTTTTATCTCCATTTTTACTGAGATACAAAGTGGTTTTGAGGCTGGCCCTAAGGGAGAAATGCAAAGGAAATATAGAATTAGGAGCTATACTGCAATAAACAAACACTAATTTATCTACATTTTTATTTGTTTTATATAAAACAAAGCATCCTTTTATATTTTCCCTTCATCTTTATTAAAATATGCTCAAAATTATGTCTTTTTAAAAATTATCTTTGCATTTCAAAGAAGAGAAAGGATATGAAAGTAGTATAAAATGTGACAAATGAAAAAAAATTGATTTTATGACAAGAATTTTATGTTTGAGTCTCTTCAAAATACTCCCATATTTTAGACCCCCAACATTCCCTCTCAGATTTGACTTGGAAGAAGGGTTGGGGGAAATGGAATCCTAATTATCCATTCCTTAAGTAAAATTAACTCAGAAGCTGCCTATCATAATCTGTGCCCTCATTAAGAGATGATATACCTCTGCTTCCTTACAACAAATACCCTGTCTGCACCACCCTATTAGATTATAGGCAAGAAGCCAGGGCCTGGTCTGTATATAGCTGAAGTTAGAACTTGCTTCTCTGTCATGTCTTCAAGGCTTCAACTTTCTTAAATGTAAGAGGAAGGGCAAGAAGCATAATTGGATAAAGTTACTTCTTTTTAGTTGGCATCAAGCAATATTGAACCAAATGGTTTTATGGAATGTGGGCGGGGTGGGGTGGGGGTGGTGATTGCCTAGTTCAGCCCTGAAAATGCTTCCCTACCTATTTTTTATTTGTTTTGACTGAATGGAACTTCTTCATTTGCCCAAAGTTTGTTGTCCAAAGGTTGAGTCAGTTTAAATTTTGACCTTTTAAAAAACTGCCAGTGAAAATTGTATGGCATGCATTTAAAATATTAACATGGTCAGCCTAGGAGGGATTGGGAGGATGCTGTAGGCCAAGGGACTTATAGTGAAACTTGGTTCTATTGAGGAATGAAGTCTTTATGTTCTGCTTAGAAGGTTATTTTGAAACTGCTAAAGAAAAATTGGTTCTGTGTAGAATTGATATGGCAGCATTTTATAAACTAACTTGTGAGCCATTCTGCATGTTACCTAAAGGAAGGTAATGTTTAGATTTAGGGGTTTGTGTGTTCATTTGGGCATGCCTTCTGCCTGTGAAATGAGAATCCAAAGGACTTAGGAAAAGAAGGACCTTCACCACCCTTGAGTGATTCATGTTACTCAGTGTATCCTACACCAAAATTTACCACCTCTTCTCCTCCTCTTCTCTGGAATGCAATAACCTAAAGTTGCTCTCAAGTCACTGGCCTTTAAAACTATTGTCAGGGGCAGCTGGGTGGCTCAGTGACTGGGAGACGAGTCTGTCCTACATTCATATCAGGCCTCAGACACTTCCTAGCTGTGACCCTGGACAAGTCACTTAACCCCCCTTGCCTAGCTCTTAGCACTCTGATGCCTTGAAACCAATACATTGATTCTAAGTATTGATTCTAAGATGGAAGGTATGGGTTTTTTAAAAATAAAAAAAGAACTGTCATTGACCTTCCTGCATGACTTAAGGCCATGTACCATTCCCAAAGGCACTGCAACTCTGGAGGTGACAAAGGAAGGAACCTCTGTGGAAAGCCTTCAAGCTTTCCTATCTTTTTTTTTTATTCTGAAAAATGTTTGTAACAGACTCAACAAAAATGAATCCCATCCTTCCCCTGTCCCTCAGTTGTTCTAGACCAGCCCTGCACTCTGCCTCCTGAGAGTTCAGCCATAGTAACTTTAAGGATCGGACATCACTCAACAAGTTTTTAATAAGCACCTCATATGTGCCTCATATACAGACCTAGATCATATGTGGCTTCCAGGCTATTCCACTGCAGTTTTTTTAATAATTTGGCTCCCATCAACAGACCACAAAGAGTGGGCCTGGCTAAGGACCAATGTCTAAGCCCCTGATTTCCTTGCCCCTTTCTTTTCAGGCCTTGCTGTAGCCTCAGGTAGAATCTGGGCCTTTGAGGACACCCAGGCCTAGGCAGGGAAAGCTGTCTGCACTTGTCTAGCTTCAGGGCTAACACTTGAGCGCAACTTTGGTCTTTCATGATTCAAGGGTTACAGAAAATAGGAGGGAGACTGGTAGTAAATTTGATGAAGGATTCATGGAATGACACCAATCATTCAAGGGTGGTGGGGAGAGGGGTCCATTACTTCTTGAAGTCTCCCTGGAAAGACTGGTAGCAAGTTCCCTCTGGATATATATTTTTGGTGGCAGTGATGAGAGCCAAATTAGCTATTAAAAATCACAGTAGAATAATGACTTTATGATTCCTATGCTTAAATACATCCAGTAGTTTCTAATTGCTTTCAAAATAAAATATATCTTCTCTTTTTTTTCTACCACTCCCAACCCCCCACAAATATCCAGATCAAGTGTTACCTTCCTTCTTGAAACCTTTCTTGATTCCTTCTCCTCCCCTTATAAAGTGATCCTGTCTTCCTCAAAAGTCTTATACTAGGGGACAGCTGGGTAGTTCAGTGGATTGAGAGCCAGGCCTAGAGATGGGAGGTCCTAGGTTCAAATTTGGCCTCAGACACTTCCCAGCAGTGTGACCCTGGGCAAGTCCCTTAACCCCCATTGCCTAGCCCTTACCACTCTTCTGCCTTGGAACCAATATACAGTATTGATTCCAAGACTGAAGGTAAAGGTTTAAGTCTTATACTATATGTAGTCTCATTTTTCATGTGTATTCACCATATTATATTTTACCTACACTATTTTTTCTTTTGGGGGGGGGGACTTAAACTTTTATTACTAAGCTTAAACAACAAAGTGTATTTCCATACATAAAAGCAAAACATGCAAACAAAAAATTGGATTCTTAATGAAACAATGAACTCTACTTCATACATTTGCTAAATTTAAGTATATAATTCTATATTTTTCACTTCAAAACATTTGTCATGCTCTTTTTTGAGCTCCTTCTATTCCCTTGTGTGAATTTAAAATACTACAATGGACCTTAAGACATCATCATTGTTAGCACTCCTTTCTCCTCCCAAACACAAAGTAGTGGGAGGTCTTGTAACACAAACAAAATTAATCCATAGTGGCCATGTCCAAAAAATGTTGATCTCTTTCTCTATCCTTAGTCCATCTCTTCTGTCTGGAGTCTTGGTTGTTCAATTTATCTTCATTAGTTTCAAAGTTGTTTCTTTACATTATTCTTGTATTGGTTTAAATTCTTGATTCTCCTTATTTCACTCAGTGTTAAGTTCACACTATCTCTTTCATTTCCTACAATGCAATAAAAATTCCATTATGTTCATGTACCATTTATTTGTTCAACCATTTCCTAATTATCCAAGAGGCTATCTAACTACTTCAGAATCAGGAAGTCTTTCTTGTGACTTTTCCCTCCCTAATACTTTTTCCCTCTTAACAATTTTTTTATATTCCCAATAATTTCCTATAATATTTTTTTTCACAGTGAAGTGATACATATCATACATTCTTGAAGAATATTGCCAGCAGAATACAGACTAATAAAAAGAAAAAAGAACACAGACTCTAGCAGGATGGATCTATTTGCCTTATTGTCTAAGAAATGATGGACCTAGTTAAATATAGATAATCTTATCACCAGGAAGTTGATTGAGCACCTGGGTATAAAGGCAAGACTACTC
Source organism: Monodelphis domestica (assembly GCF_027887165.1). Lineage (NCBI taxonomy): Eukaryota > Metazoa > Chordata > Mammalia > Didelphimorphia > Didelphidae > Monodelphis > Monodelphis domestica. The sequence continues at coordinate 535,484,799 of NC_077229.1, forward strand.
ATGGAGAACATTTGCTGTAGAGTTATGACAGATATAGGAGTTACCTATATCTGTGAAATCTTGACTCTTTCAAGTATTGAAATAAGTAACTCATCTATTTAGTGTCTTGAATTCCCTCTGAGATAGTAATTTCTGCATCTACTTTTGATTCCAACCCTCCCATCTTTTCTAGCAAATTGTCAACACAATTATCCTCTCCCTAATCTTCATTCTCCATCTATTAGATTCTTCTCTGCTACCTACAAACAAGATCAAGTCTCTATCCTCAGAAACAACAAGTGCTTCTCAAGGCTGTCATCCTTATAATCATCTCTTTCACAGACAAACTTTGTCCTCTCCACCCCTCCACCCCTGCTTTTACTTCTTTTCTTTCCTCTTATTCCCTTCTTATACTTGAAACTGATCTTTCCAGTGTTGTTAGCTATCTATTAATTGCCAGATCTTTTCTCAGTTCTCATCTTTCTTGACCTTTCTGCAATATTTGATATTGTTTACTATCTTTTTCTTCTAGATTTTTATGACACTGTTCTCCTAGATTTTTCCTTTTAATTGTGTCTGGATGTCCCTCAAGACTATTTGGCCCCGAACCCTTTTCTTTTTTCTATATTCTTACTTGGTGACCTCATCAGCTCCCATAGGTTTATTCTATGGAGATAACTCCCATATCTATATATCCACTTCTTTCTCCTATGCATCACTTTCATGTCTCTAGCCACCTTTAATACTTCAAAGTAAGTGTCCCCTATGTACCTCAAACTCACTGTATCCAAAACAGAACTCATCTTTTCTTCTAGATCTAACTGTCTTTCAAACTTGCCTATTACTGCTGAGAACACCACTCTTCCAGTCACCCAGGATGCCGGATATCTATTCATTTGTTAAATATTCTTGTTTTTACATCCATTTCTTTCATCCATCCCACTACTTTTATTAATACTACACTGGATAAGTTACTCTCTCCTTTTTGGCACTTTCTAGATTAGAAAGAAAAAAAATGATTCTAGTTAGTCTGTTCTTTGATTTATGCATCTCTTCCACTTTAGTTCCTGAATTGGAGCTTTGTGTTTTAACTAGGCTCCACCTTCTGCTATAATTTTGAATGATTTGGTCAGCCTTCTTTGGTTTCACTCTGGGTTCCTAAGTTGTTCTCTACCTCACAGAATTAGGTCCCCTGGATCTTTGAGGTGTCACAGTAATCATGTGCTTAGAGACCTTGTAGCCTTTGAGCCTATGATGTCTAGGACTGGAGACTATAGTTAACATGGTAGTCATTGCCCTCTGCAGGCACTCCTTGAGACTTTCAGGCTGCATTTTTAACTGGCCCATCTCTGGTCCCACTGATAGCCTACCACTTTGTTTGCCTGAACTGACATTGATTTTGCTTTGGGACTTTACTTTACCCTTACATTTCTGGCTGGTTTTATTATTATTTTGTTTTATTTTTATTTTATCTTAGCATTTCTTGGATGGAAGAATTGACTGTAGTTTCTCATTAACTTTAAATTATTTAGTCTGGTTTGAACTCCTGGGTTTTGCTAGGCTGTGTGGAAACTGGGCGTTATGCCTCCATTCAGGCAGCCATTTTGGCCAAAAGTCTGTAAGTTCGGTTATAATAATAATAGTAGCTCACTTTTATATGTCATCGAAAGGCTCACAAAGTACTTTCTTCACAGCAATCTATGTAGGTTGTGTATGACTTGATATTTTGTTATTCATTCCAGTCAAACTGACTCACTGGTTCTAAGAAATGATGCTCCATCTCTTACCTTCATTTTTCTATAATATCTGGAATGTACTCCCTGTTTTCTTTTTCCTCCTACAATTCAATTGCCATCTCCTACACAGGATCTTACTTGATCATTCCCAAGTTATTGGCACTTATCTTCCTGAAATTACTTTTATTTATTTAAACCCTTACCTTCTGTCTTAGGCTCAAAAATGTATATTAGTTCTAAGGCAGAAGAGTGGTAAGGGCTGGGCAGTGGGGGTTAAGTGACTTGCCCAGGGTCACACAACTAGGAAGTGTCTGAGGTCATATTTGAACCCAAGACCCCTGTCTCTAGGCCTGACTCTCAATCCACTGAGCTACCCAGCTGCCCTGCCTGAAATTACTTTTTATTAATATGTGTTTCCTTGGGCTCAAAGTCATGGTAGTATTTCATTGGCTTGTGTTTTAATTCAACTTTATTTTCAATTCTGAATCTTTCTTTTTTTTCTCCTACCCATGGAGAAGGTTAAAAAAAAGGCATTACAGATATGCTGTATAGTCCTGTGTTAGCCATGTCCAAAAAAGGGTAAGAGGAGTAGAAAAAGAAAATCTACTTCAGTCTGTACTCTGATTCTATAAGTGCTCTGTTTGGAAGTGGATAGCATGTTTCATCCTGTGTTCTTTGGAGCTGTGCCTGGTCATTGTGTTGATCAGATACTAAGTCTTTCACAATTGATTATAATTTTTATTGTCTAAATTGCCCTCTTGGTTCTGCTCACTTTACTTTGCATTTGTTCATATGTCTTCCCAGGTATTTCTGAAGCCATCCCCTTCCTCATTTCTTGAGTTCAATAATAGTATACCATCACATTCATATACCATAATATTGTTCAGCCATTCCCCAATTCATAATTATCTCTTCCTTTCTCAGCTTTTTGCCACCACACAATAAATTCTTTTGTACATGTGGGTCGTTTTTCTTTGATCTCTTTGAGATAAAGGCCTAGTAGTAGTATTACTAGGTCCAAGGGTATATACAGTTTTATAGCTTTTGGAGCATAGTTCCAAATTGCTTTCCAGAATTTTTGGATTAGTTTACACTCCCACCAACAGTGTTATTTTCTGACAGCCCCTCTAGCATTTGTTATCTTAGCCAATCTAATGGGCATGAAGTGGTACATGGTACCTCAAAGTTGTTTTAATTTGCATTTCTCTAATTATGAGTGATTTAAAACATAGTTTTATATATCTATTGATGACTTGGATTTCTTCCTCTGACTATTTATCAATTGAAGTATGATTCTTTTTCTTAGGAATTTTAACACTTCCAAATATATAGTATACACATCACGCACACATAGTTTCTAGTTTATAACTATAGTAAGCATGCTTATTTGAGAGAAACAAATTCTCATATTAGCGATGTCTAAAAATCTAGTCTTATTCTTTTCCTCTCTCCTAGTAGAAATAATACCTTTATCAATAAATTTACTACAAAGAATTTTTTGAAGTTTCCTGCTTTTCCTCTAAACTTTTTTAAATTTTATGTAATTGAATTTATCCACTTTACCTCCTGTCTGTCTTGTTTGGTCATGAATTCCTACTATCAATATTAGAAATAAAAATATAATACTTTTAAGAGAGAAACTAATTTTAACTGTTACAGTACCTTTTAGCAAAATGTATTTTCCCATCCGTTGTTGCTTTTGCTTTGTCTGAGATCGTGATTGACATTGATAAATTTGATTGATTCTAAATGCTCTATTGATAGCATCTAGAAGAGTGCAACCAGAATATTTAAGGGCCTCAAGTCCTTACCATCTAAGGATTGATTTTATGAGTTGGAGATGTTTAGATTGAAGAAGAGTGGACTCAGGGCGTCAGAACATAATAACTATTTTCATGCACTTAAAAGTGCGTGAATGTGGGAATTGGATGAGATTTGTTCTCTTTGGTTATAGAAAGCAGAACTCGATAATTAAAAAACATTTATTAAGCTGTTCTTCCAGACACTGTACTAAGGGGTGGGGGTGGGGGGGATATAAAGAATGGTATAAGAGAGTTCCTACCTTCAAGGAGCTCACTATCTGAGGCAGCCAGATGGCATGGTGGATAGAGAGCCAGGCCTGTAGGCAGTACATCTTGGATTTGAATCTGGCTTCAGACATTTCCTAGCTATGTGACCCTGGGCAAGTCACTTGATTCCAGTTGCCTAGGCCTTAGCACTTCTGATTTGAAACAAATACTTAGTATTAATTAAGACAAAAAGTAAGAATTTAAAAATTTTTTTCACTGTCTAATAGGAAACAATACATAAAAAGAAGCTTATGGGAGAGGGGCAGGGAAGTTTTTACCATCTTAAGAGGCATGATTAAGACTTCTAGACAGGGTAAGAAATGATCTGAAGAGGTGTGAATCATGGGAAATGATGAGATGAAGTCCCTGTGTAGTCTTCTTGTAGTAAAGGATTAGGGAGGAGTTCCCCAATGTTCTCCTGTCAAAGAAAGAGAGGGGACTCTAGGAGAGTGATGGTGAACCTTTTAGAGATGGAGTACCAGGTCATACCCACCCCACCCCTAGTGCCTTACTCCAGACAGGGGAGGAAGGAAGTGCTCCTTTTGGCTACTGGGCAGAGGAGTGGGTGATGGGAGAAATGACCTTAGAGGGGAGCAGCCCCAAATCCCTCTGCCTTTCTAGTAACAAATTCTGGTTGGCTACAGCAGGTGTGCCCACAGAAATAGCTCTGCATGACCTTTTGGGCATATGTGCCATAGGTTTGTCATTACAGGTCTAGGGGCAGGAATGTTGAAGAACTGGGAGTTTGGGAGTTGATTTCATCTTGCAGAATAGAGATCATGAAGTGCAGGTCAGCATGGAAATGAACTAGAGCAGGGCATGAGTGGACGTTGGAAATAGTCAAACTTATACTTGATATCAGAAAAAAACTACATAATCAGTAAGAAATTATTAAGCGTTTTCTCTGTACCAGTAACTCCATTAGTCACTGAAGATTAAGACAAAAATGAAGCTGCCCCTGCTTTCAAGAAGTTTAGATCCTAAAATGGGCTCCCTTGTGAGATAGCGGATATTACCACTTGTAGGTCTGGAAAGCAAAGGCTGGTCTTTTCAGTTGTATCAAGTACAGGTTGTTTTTTGAGTGCAGGGTGAACTAGACGACTGCTGAGGTACATTCCCTCTCTGACATTCTCTTGATTCCTTAGGTGCTTTTTGCTTTTTCAGCAGAGGTTGACTTGTATTCCTTCTCTGCCTTTCTGGTTCTCTCTCCTTTCCTCCTTTCTCCTTCCCTCTTCTCTCTTTTTCTTTTCCTCTTCCCCCCACCCCCTCCTTCTTTCTCTTATTTCCCATCCCCCCCCCTTTCTCTCTGCCCCTCTCTTCTTGATGGGCTTTGTGGGTGGTGAAGATCACAGGGAATGAAACATTAAAAATGAATGAGAAGAGCTGGAGTAGTTTGTCTAAGGATAGTCATTGAAAGGGGTGGGGTGGAGGAAGTTTAACAAAAGGCATTGATGTTTTAAATGCACAGCAATAAGATCCATCAATAATAGATGATGTGGCATAGAGCAAATGTGCCAAATTGAGTTATTACAGTATATGGATTAGTTCATAGAGAAAAAAATAAGCTGTAGAGCTGGTGTTAGAGATTCCCTGAGTTCTTCTGATTAAAATTTACAAGAATTATGTTCATATTGACAAAAGCTTTTATAACTTCTACTTGAAAGCATGAAAATCTTTTACTTTAGAAAAAGTTGCAGTTTAAATTTTTTGAAATATTTTCGGAGAAATTACTCAGTATGAATAAATTTTTCTTTCCTTAATTAGGAGAAAATAATTTTCTGATATTCCACCCCTTTAATGATTATGAGTAAGTATATCTTTTCATGAGTGAAATGGAAGCAGAATTGAAGATGCAATTTTATGAAATCATTGATTGAGAGTAGAAAGGGAACATTGAATGTCATCCACTTTATTCCTCCCTGCCTGCCCACAATGCCTATATTTTCTAAATTGGAGGGATGAAATGACTTGCTCATTGTCACAAAGATGTAGTAGATAGCAAAGTAAGGATTCATACCCCAGTTCTCTGATTCCAAAGCCAACACTTTTTTTACGTGACTCAATATTTTTACTGTTTACTCTTACTCTCTAGTCATCTTCATTTTCTCTGTTCATCCTGTAACTTCCTATGTAAACAATTCTGCACTCAATGGAATCTCCTAAAATATTCTCAAGCCATACTTTGGAATATGTTCATCTAGACACTTTTTAGAATGGTATCATTCCACACATGTGTTATGTATGAAGTCACCTTACCCAGTAGAAAACCAGACCAAGAAAAAATCTTGACTGTAGTTTTTCCTGTAGAGATTATATCCCCCTGAAATTGAAAAAGAGACGAAAATTTGTCTTGGGTAATTAGAGTTCTTTATTGGTATAGAAGAGTGAGAATAAAACTTAATATTTTGAACATAATAATTGTAACAGATGAAGATGTGTGGGAGTCTAAATAAAATGTTTTAAGTGAGAGGAGGAGAGAGAGAAAGTAAGTTAGAGTTGTGGGTTTCTGGATTGAAATGAGGGTGTTAATGAATAAAACAGATTCTTGGTTAAGATTAGTGAATATTTCCATATGTTTTATACTGAAGCTTTTGTTTGCCTCTCTCTTAGAAACTGTTATTGAGAGCTGGATAATATCAGTGCTTTTCTTTCTGTCCCAACCAAATGGCTTCCTCTTAGTTTTTCCTAAGGTGAACAAAAACTGCTTATTTCTGGAGATGATGCCAAACTGGTTTAAATTTAGTTTGGTAAACTAGAAAGACAAATTGCTTGGCTCTTTGAAGCAATGTTCATTTAATCGTTGACTGCTGATGGTGTAATTCTTGAGAATAAAGGTAGTTATTATATAAAAACTTCCAGTTCTATTTCTCATGATTGCTGGCTTTCATGTTAACTCCTAACTTGCTCAGGTGCAGAACTAATTTGAGTTGCTCTTTATCATTTATTCTCGGTATCATACTTGTCAAACTTTTGAAAGTTAGAACCAAGAAATTTTATTTTATAGACTTGATAAATGCCTACCTCCACAGATTTTATTTACATATGAAGTTCTTAAGTACAACCAAGTATCTGAAATATCATCTTTAGTGTCCTGTTCCTCTAGGTTGTTATAAGGTGTTGAAATATGAGAAGACTACTAGTGAAATGAAATTGTGGTTCAGGGTAATTGGGGGTGGGGAAAACCCAGCATTTTCATAGTGTATTGTCTGCTTTTGAGCTGTGTTTTTCAGTTCCAGCTGCAGACAGCGGATATGAATTGTAAACCAGCTGCTATGGTACAGCTGGTTCAGATCTGATTTTATAAGTGCCTGAATGAAGCAAAATGAAATGTCTGGAAAATTCCAGTCAGGCAACACCAGTGGGAACATGTGAAATTAAATCGTGTGAGCAAATGTGGGCTTAGTTGGGCAAATGAGGCAAACTTGACAGTAGGGGTGAAAATCTGTACTATGGAGATTGCATAGTAAAATTGCTCCAGTTTTTAAGAACCTTTCTAGCAAAGGTTATGCTTCTGATTTTTTTCCTTAACCTCATTGGGCCTCAGTTTTTCTCATCTGTAAAATGAGGGAATGGACTAGATGTCCTTTAACATTGATTTCAGTGCTAGTTTCTGTGGTCCCTTATGATAGTTTCCCTCATTTGGGGACATAAGGAAAAAGTGGAATAAGATATTCATGATGTTAAAGATTAGATAAAACTTCAGAATACAGTTAATTGGTTATTCAGAATTGATCTATTCTGTACAAAGAAAAAATATACTACATATATGGAACCAGACGACCTTATTTTCAAATCCTCGCCATGCCACTTTCCTTCTAGACTTCATTTTCCATATTGGTGAAATAAAGGAGCTAGGTTAAATTGCCTCCGAGATCTCTTGTAGCTCCAAATCTAGGACTCTAGGATCCTTGTCTTGTGTCAGTCAGTAAACATTTATTAACACCTCCTATGTGAGGCACTATATTAAATACTGGAGATACAAAGAAAAGCAAAAGACAGTTCCTATCTTCCAAGAGATCACACAAAATAAAACAAAAAAAATGTGCAGATTAGATATTTAGGGAATCAATTGAAAATAATCAACAAAGGAAAGGCACTAGACTTTGCAGGAATTGGAAAAACATTCCTCTTCCTTCTTCCTGTTGCCTGTCTTCAGTTTGTTAACAATTCTATTGAAAATCATTTGCTGCTACCCAATGGATCTTCTTCCTTAACTGTGTAATCTCTTGTTTTGTAGTAGTTCAGTTAATCAAGAGTTGGCTTGAAAAGGCAAATGTCCAAAATGAAAGTGATATTCTAGGGAAATGTTTGCTGTAACAAGGTCAGGCTCTTTCTACCCTGCCAGCCTGCTTTGGAAGTATTATTGTTTACTGCTTCCCCCATGGGGATGTGATGGGAAATGTTTCCAACTATCACTTGATTTCTCTTTTAGAAACACATAGTTGATAACTGTTATTGGGATTTCCCCCACTTCAACTCTTAACTTCTAATCTCAATATTTATATTTGGCAATGGATGTGACTCACACTTCTGATGTGGCCTGATCTGATTACTTTCTAGTCTTAAAGGGGAATAACTCCTTATTAGTCCAGCATAGTATTATGTTCTGGCTTTGGAGTCAAGAGGACCAAGGTTTGAATCCTGGCTCTTTCTCTAATTAGCCATGACCTTTGGGTAAACTATTTAACCTTGAAAGGCCTCAGTTTCCTTCTCATTAAAATGAGTGCTTGACAGGTGACCTAAGGAGTAAGGAGGTTCCTGAAGGACTCCTAAAGTCTCCTGTTAGCACAATTAATTTAGCAGATTAGTTAACTGTCATTTTAAGAATTCCTTTTTGGGAGGGGGCTAAGAATGGCAAATAAGTAGGTGGAAATAAAAAGAAGAGGGAAGCATGACTACATTAAGTGGGTTGAGGAGAGAGTAAGAATTGACTCGATAAGAAACAGGCTCTGCACTTTGGTCAGAAGAGTGGGGTGAGGTAGTAGTATAAGAGCTATATGTATATTTGAACTCTAATTTTTGAGCCTAGAAATTCATAATATCTAATAGGATGAAGCAACACGGCTAAAATTTGACATTTTAGCTTAGCACATTTTTGTAGCTCTATTTATTACCTATTGAATTATATTCTTGAAAGCATTTTGGAAAAATAAAGCAAAAACTTTCCTGTGAGTAAAGAAGGGTTCCTAACTGTTGTACTAAAATGACATTGTGAAAGTATCAGGCACAATGAGAATAAATGATTTGGTGTTGAAGGCAAGGGTTGTGGAAGAGGCATGAAGGAAGAGAGAATTTTCATGCATGCAAGATAGAAACTGGGGACCTGATATGCCAATCATGGTGAAAATTCCAAAACAGAATGTTCCCAGGAAAGGCTATTGGAGCCTGGCCAGAGGAGATGAACTGAGGAACTTCTTCTCTGGTGTTTCTGACCAAGGGAGGGTCTGGCTTTTTCTGACCTAGGCAGAGAGAGACCTTTGTGGCTTCAGAGTCTGGATTTGAATTACTCAAAGATTATCCTGACTGGTTTAAAGAAGAAAAGAAGAAAAATACTTGTCCTCCACACTCTCTGACTGTCCCTGAGTCACAGTTGTGACAGGACTGGCATTTCCGGAAATTCTCCTATCCCTCATTATAGATTAGGGAAACCCTCATCCCTCTCACCTCATCTTACCTCAGTTCTCCATCCAGTTGTTCCCTTACTTGAGAAAAGAAGAGTAGAGAATATTTCTCTGAAATCTCATAGTTCCCCTGAGTTACTTAGAAGGTGGCTGACTAAGACCAAGGGAGGGGTATGAGTGAAAACTGGAAGGTGAAGGGATGGGGGGGGGGTAGGAAATATCTTGATCTATTAGCCATCAATAGTGATCAATAGACAACCCCAGAGTAGTCCCCTCTAGTAGCATATCTCTATCTCTGAAGAAGTACCTCTATCTCCATTATAACTAGGCATCCTCAGGTTTCCCTAGCATCTCTCTATAGTCACTCCAGAATACCTATCTCCATAACAACTAGGCACCTTGAGGTTTTCCCTAGAAGTATCTCTCTAGTAAGCCAGAGTATATCCCAGTTTTTGTAAATAGAAATATACTCCATCATATCATTTTTAATACAGGGTACAAGATGTCTCGAGCTACTCCTTCTTCCCAAGTAAATATGATCCCCTGTCACTAATATCATGACTGCTGAGTAGCAGAATACCATGATTCTGTTTTGTTTTGTTTTTTAATAACACCTTTGCCTTCCTATTTTCCACAGGTAACTATTATCTTCAAATCCCACCATGAGTGTACCGATCAAAAAGTGTACCAAGCCGTGACCGATGACCTGCCTGCAGCCTTCATCGATGGCACCACCAGTGGCGGAGATGGTGACGTCAAGAGCCTGCACATTGTCGAGAAGGCAAGTGGCCTCCATGTGGAGATGCACGCCAGGTATATAGGGACCACCGTGTATGTGCGGCAGTTGGGTCGCTACCTGACGTTGGCAATCCGCATGCCCAAGAGCCTGGCTATGGCTTATGAAGAAAGCCAGGATCTACAGCTCTGCGTGAATGGCTGCCCCCTGAGTGAGCGCATTGACGATGGGCAGGGGCAGGTGTCGGCCATCATGGGGCACACGATTCCCCGCACCGCCTCCGCCCAGGCCTGGCCCGACTATACACTGGAGACCGCCACTACCCGATGCCACGAGAAGATGCCAGTGAAAGACATCTATTTCCATTCCTGTGTCTTCGACTTGCTCACCACCGGGGACGCCAACTTTACTGCGGCCGCTCAGAGTGCCTTGGAGGACGTGGAAGCCCTGCACCCCAGGAAGGAGCGCTGGCACATCTTCCCCAACAGCAGGGCCGGGGAGCTCCTGGGGAGCCGCGGCCTGGCCGTCACGCTGAGACTCACGTGCTCGATGATCCTCGTCGTGTTTTTGTAGGGTTGTTTTTTGTCTATAACAAAAGTTTTAAAATATATATTGTCATAATATATTGAGTAAAAAGATAAGAGTATATATGTATATACCATGTATATGAAGGGATGTTTGTCCTGGGACACCCACCAGATTGTACATATTGTGTTGGACTGTTTTTCATGTATGTTGGATGTAGTATTCTTTGATTGTATCAATTTTGTTTTGCAGTTTTGTGAAATGTTTTATAATGTCCCTGCATTGGGACCTGTTAGAAAGCACTTTATTTTTTATATATTAAATATTTATGTGTGTATATGGTTAGTATGTATAGTCCATTCACCCAGACACCACGCCCAGCACTCCCTCTGAAGAAGGCCTACTTAAGGCGCACATATGCTCATCGCTACTATTTTTTTAGCTGATTCTTAGTGCTGTGTTGCCAAGGACTTCAATTTTCACGTTCGAGAAAATCATTCTTTATTTTTATAGATCGTTCATTTAAATTTTTATTTTCATCCTTCTTCCCTCTGTTTTTCACCGAATGATGAACATATATGTTTATCTTAGACTACTGAGGAAGAGAATCCAACTGCCAGTCTTACAGTGATATTTTTGCCATTCTTTAGAAAGAAGAGAGGGGCTCTTTTGATTCAAAATATTTGTTCTCTGATGGACTATCCAATTCTTTTGAATATCTTTCCTGATGTCATCATTTTGTTTCTTAGTTTTCCTGGCCCTCTTTTCCCTTTCCACGTTTTTTCATACATTACCTTCCCCAGTTAGGACTATGTCTATACATAAAAGATGAAATGGAACATGTAAACAGTGACAATACAAGGTTTATGATGCTGACATAGCAAATTGGAGATGGTTTAAATAATAGTTGCTGCCCAGGTCATGCATCAGCTTCCCTTCCAAAACCTTCTGCTGAAATTTAGAAGTAGTCATGTACTGTGTGGGAGCCAGAGCTCTGATTCTTGTCTCTCGATGCATCTGTCCCCTCCCCTTCTACAGCTAAAAGAAAGAGCAGAATCAGATGAATCTTTGAAAGTATAATCTTGAATCAAGTGGAACTAACACAGCTTTACTGCATTTCGATGATTGTAATATACAGATCTGTGTTTAGCTTGTGTTTGTCAGCTGACTGCCTCCCTTTTCTACACAACATTCCCTGTAGGCAACAAATGACCAAGTCTTGCTTTCATTTTTCCAGCTGAGGAAGCTGGCTGTAATTCCACACAGCCACCATCTTGAGTGATTTGAGGCTTCTTTGTCCTGAGAAATGCTGGTTTAATTTAAGGCAGTGATGAGATAGATATCTTTGGCTCCCTGTCAGTTCATGTATCCAAGAGCTTGAAAGAACAAGTCAACGCTAGGTCTGGGAAATTTGTTGAAAAGAATCCTGGCTCTCACATGAAATAAAACAGCTCCAGAGCTAGAGACTACAAGGTTATGGGAACTTCCAGATGAAGAAATTCCCTCTACCAATGCAGGTGAGCATCCTCTCTGCAACTCATAATCTAAGAGAGAGATGCTGTGTGGGGCACTTGGGGGTTATATACTTTGCCTAAGGACACAAAATTATGGTGGACCAGAAGTGAGACGTACATATGCTCAGAGCTAGTTGAATGGAAGTAAAGCTTGAGAGGATCTTAGAATTGTTCAGTCTAGCCCTCTTGTTTTACAGATGAGGAAACCAGAGTTTAATTGCCTTGCCAAAGTCACATAGCTAAGTAATAGAACCAGGGACTTGAACCCAAGTCCTCTGCCTTCAAATCAAGCGCTATTTGAATAAATTTGTTTTAAAGAAAAATATTTATAAATCATAGATTTTGCACAAATCATTATCAAGTTGAAGAAAAGAGCTTTTCTCAAAGCAATAGGTGAGATCCTAAAGGCTTTTTGGACTGAAAGATGTGGCCCTGTTCAGGGGAGGAGTGTGCCTCTATTAATGATTTGGAAAAAGAAAGCTGAGCTTTGTATTTCACATTAAAGGAAAAATGGAAGTGGTCTGTATTCCTGCACTATAGGTAGAAATACCTAGCTGTCTCACAGTATTCTTAGCCAGTTCTCTTGCTAAAATCCTCACACAACCACTTTTCTATAATCCTAGGCCCCACAGATCAGTATGTTTCAGAACTGGAAGTTCTTCCCTAGGGGAAGAGTTTAGTTCATTTAATGCTGTTTCTTCTCTAGGGTTTCTGGAGAAAATGTTAACTTGCACATGTTGGTTCCTGAAATACACCATTAGCCCAAAAAATTCCCTTTCACCCCAAGCCTGTGGGTAGAGAGTCTGAAGCTGGCAAATGGTCTCCGGGGGGAACTCGAGCGTAGAAGGAACACGGATTTTCCACAGATGCTTCCAGTGACTGCCTTAAGAAGCCTTCAATTCTTTTCTATTTCTTTGTGTGTTTGGAAACCCCCACAATGTGTTTGTCAAGACTTTGCAGGAAACTTTTAGATGTGGTTCATGGATATACTAAGTATTTGTGTAAAAGAGTGAGTGTGCAGTGTGTAAATACTTTAAATTATTATGCTAGAAAAATAAAGTTACATACCCTGCTGTGGAATGCTTGTCATGGTTCTAGTGACACCTGCTGAGAATGCAGAGAAACACAGGTGCATGAAGAATGTTTAAAAAGCAGCCTTGCAGCCTATCAGATAACCAGCCACCTCCATACTCAAAAACCAGTGGCATTTGCTTCTTTCTTCCCTTCTTTATCTTCGGAGAGTGAAGTTTTTTTCCTTATGGGGTGGGTGGTGGCTTGTATGTAGGTTTGTTGTGTGTGTGTGTGTTTTTTTTTTTTACAAGTCAGAAGACTGTCAGAGCTGGAAGAAATTATTCATTTCAACTCTTTCCTTTTAACAAATGAGGAAACAGGCAGCAAATATTCTGTGAGATGTAACTTCAGTAAGAATATGGTTCCTGTGCAATTTTTAAAAAAACTTTTTGCCTTTGAATCAATACTATCAGTTCCAAGACAGAAAAAAACAATAAGGGCTAGGCAATTGGGGTTAAAGTCACTTGACCAGGATCACATAGCTGGGAAGTATCAGAGGGCAGATTTGAACCCAGGACATCTAGGCTCCACCTCTGACTGACCATAAAGCCATCTAGCTACCAAAGACTTTAGATAGTTCCTTCATTATAGTATATGTTGGAAAGATCAGTAAGCAAGAACAGAGCTTAAGGATTACCTTTTTTTTTTCATTTTTTCTTAGATGACAATGAATGAGAGATTTGAGTGCAGTCGTTTTGTAAGCTAACAGACCAAGAGGGAAAAAAAAGTTGCCTACAATTAACTTCACAATGTCCTTATAACAAGATTAAAAGGAAGAAAAGCAGTTTAACACATTTAAAATAAAAGTCTGAGAATGTATGTAAATGTTCCAACCCAAGTTCTCCCACCTCTGAAAAAAAGGAAGAAAAATACATTTTCTTTTTTCTTAAAGATGAGACTTGATCACTAGAATGTATGCAATGTTCAGTTTTAAGCGTTTCAGATTTGTTCTTCTATTTACAAGATCTTGCATGTTTTTTCTTCAGTTTGCCTCAGTTCATGTCTTCATGTGTTTCCTTGCAACCATCTCCTTCATGAGCTCTTTCTCCGGTATCCCTCTTCCCTCATCTCCATAGTACTTCATAGCACTCTCCCTTGTTACTTGTGAACATGCTTGACCTACAAATATCTGCTCCTAGAGAGCCAGGCTTATGTCATTCATCTGTTTTTGCCCCAGTAATACCTACCATAATGCAATGAATAGCTGTGGAACGAAGGAACAGAATCAATCAAATATTTTTTTATTACAAATGTTGCTTACTTTTAGCTACGTGCAAGCACGTTAGAGATACAAGACAGTAAACAATAACAATTTCTGCCTTTGAGAAGCTTAACTTTCTACTGGACACAATAGACAAATCGATACAAGATTGTTTTAGGAGAGGAAGAGCACTAAATTTTATTTTTACTTGGTTTTTCTCAGTAAAGATGTCCTAAAATTACTGTCAAATCCCTAATTGTCTGAATATCAAAGCAGGCTTTTTCCTTCATTATTATCCATTTGTATTTATCCGGTGCTTTACAGTCTCAAGATATTTTCCTATATAAGATCTTATCTAGTCCTCTGGGTGGACTGTTAGTGCTATTTCATTTCACAAGTGAGTAAACTTGGGAGTTAAAGTGACTTAATCAAGCTCACACAGTAAATGATAGAGCTAGGATTCAATCTCAGATTCAGTGCTATGTTATTCTGCTTCCATTTCATTGATTAATTCAAACACAGAAGTCATTATTACATCTTTATTGCTCAGATGCATCTTTAATGAATTCCTTTTGAATTTTCAAAGCTCTAAAAATCACCAAGGTTGTCCTATTATCAACTAAATTAAGATAGTAATGTGATATTCATCATAGAAGGATAGGGACTTGTTTTGTGATTATTGGTCTGGGGAACTCCCATGTAAACATAGATGGGGTTTCTTCTGTCTAGGTCTTAATTGTCTAGCACACTGCAAGTTTTAAGTTACTTGCCCACACACAGAATATCAGAAACAGAACTTGAACCCAGATTTTCATCCTTTATCATATACAAAGATAATATAAGTGACTAATGGGGGTGGAGGGGCATGTTCCAAGTTGTCTTTTCAGGAGCACTGATTAAATGTCTTTGCCCTGTTTTTTATTATTCTTTCTTTGTATTTATTTAGATTTAGATTTATTTATTTTTCTTCTTTCTTTCTTTTTAACCTGTGTGTATTTTCCAGATGACTGAAACCAGAATGAAAGTTGGGATCAGTAGCCATGTTGCAGACTGATGCTAAACCAGCTGTATAAATGTGTTCGAAGGGCCTTTTAAAATTTAGCTGGGACAAAGTTAACATCAACCCATTCAGCAGACCACTAGCAGAGAGGGAAGCCACATCAGTCACCTAGTGACTCCCAGCATGATTTACTTATGAAGAGAATTCCTCTGTCATTCAAGACCCTTGTCTCATTGCCCTACAAGAATGTGATTCTTAATTTATTCTCATTCTACCCCTGCCCTCTGTCTTTCCCTGCACTCTTAACTCAGGGCCAGCAAGGATCAGACAACCATTGATCTCTTAAATGAAAGTACTATAGCTCTTACCCCAAGGAGTGTGACTTAGCATGGTTCTCTAATGAATTTAGGATGAAAGGAAAGAAGGAATTAATGGTCATTACTATAAATAGGGAGAAGATAGATTCACCTGTAAAATCAGAGGATAGCAGAATAGAATAGACATCAAAACAAAATGAAAATCAGCCTAAATATTATCTTATGACCTACCTTCTATACTCCCCATTCTACTTCTGGACAGCTCTAATTGTTTTTCCTTATATCAATTTGGAATTTGTCTCTTTGCAGCATTTGACCCTTTGCTCCTTGTTCTGCTTTCTAGGATCAAAGAAAACAAGTCTCTTCCAAATGAAGATATCTGTCCTATCTTCTTTAAGCTAACTGTTCCCAATTCTTTCTTCCCAACAAATCCTAAAATGGTATAGACTTGAGGCCTTTTGCTATCTGAAACAACATTTTTTTAAAACCCTCACAGAATTCTGTCTTAGAATCCATAGTAAGTATCAGTTCCAAGGCAGAGGAGCAGTAAGAGCTAGACATTTGGAGTTAAGTAACTTGCCCAGGCCCACACAGCTAGGAAATATCTCAGGCTAAATTGGAACCTAGGATCTCCCATCTCTAGACCTGGAGCCACTGAGGCTCCTAGTTGTCCCCTCTCGACATTCTTTAACTTATTAAGATCCTTCTTAAAGTATGGCACCCCAAATTGAACACATTAATTTCAGATTTGGCCCAACTAGTGGGACTATGATTATCTTGGCCCATTTCTGTATTATTCACAGCACAGAATCCCTACAATCTGCATTTAAACATTAAAGGGAGACCTCACCTCTAATGAAGAGGAAATTAAGGCAATCATTTAAAATTATTATATAACAATAAATGTGACAATCTAGGTGATATGGATGCATATTTACAATATAAATTGCCTAGATTAACAGAAGAAATAGAATACCTAAACAACCCCCTATCAAAACAAGAAATTGAACGGCCATCAAAGAATTCCCTAAGAAAAAAATCCCCAGGACCAGATGGATTCACAAATTAATTCTATCAAACATTCAAAGAACAACTAATCCCAATATTATATAAACTATTTGACAGGATAAGCAAAGAAGGAGTTCTACCAGATTAATTTTACAACACAAATATGGTACTGATTCCAAAGCCAGGCAGGTCAAAAACGGAGAAAGAAAACTATAGAAGAGTCTCCTTAATGAACATAGATGCAAAAATTTTAAATACAATACTAGCAAAAAGACTCCAGCAAGTGATATATAATTGAAAATCTGTTACCCTAAAAAAGAACTATGTATCCCAAGAGCCTACTGACTTCCTGTCATTACATAATTCCGGTAGACAGGATAAAGGCAGTGGGCATTGAAGCTTTTCGTCTTTTGATTTTTTCATAATGTAGCATTAGCAGTGATGGTGGTAAGGTGGGGAAATTTTGAAAATGGCTAAAGAGTCATGGGCATGTGGCTTTTATTTTGTATCCTCTTTATTCCTTGATTCTAATGATCTTTTTAATAAACCTCATAGAATATTTTTATTATTAAGATATGATTTTAAATTTTACAATGATCAGGAGGGTTATTCATTATGATCAGGTGAGATTTATACCAGGAATGTGAGGATGGTTCAATATTAGGAAAATCATCCACATAATTGACGATATTAATAAGTAAACCAGCAAAAATCACAAGATTATCTCAAGAGATACAGAAAAAGCCTTTGACAAAACACAACACTCATTCCTATTGAAGACACTAGAAAGCATAGGAATAGAAGGGCCTTTCATAAAAATAATAAACAGTATATATCTAAAACCATCAGCAAACAATATCTGCAATGGGGACAAACTAGAAGCCTTCCCAATAAGATCAAGAGTGAAACAAGGATGCCCATTATCACCTCTATAATTTAACATTGTACTAGAAACACTAGCAGTAGCAATTAGAGAAGAAAAAGAAATTGAAGGTATTAAAATTGGCAATAAGGAGACCAAGCTGTCACTCTTTGCGGATGATATCATGGTCTACTTAAAGAATCCTAGAGAATCAATAAAAAAGCTAGTGGAAATAATCAACAACTTTAGTAAAGTAGCAGGATACAAAATAAACCCACATAAGTCATCAGCATTTTTATATATCTCCAACACATCTGAGCAGCAAGAATTAGAAAGAGAAATTCCATTCAAAATCACCTTAGACAACATAAAATACTTAGGAATCTATCTGCTGAGACAAACACAGGAAGTATATGAATACAACTACCAAACACTCTCCACACAACTAAAACTAGACTTGAACAATTGGAAAACACTAACTGCTCATGGGTAGGATGAGCCAATGTAATAAAAATGAACATCCTACTCAAACTTATCTATCTATTTAGTGCTATACTCATTGAACTTCCAAAAAACATTTTTACTAAATTAGAAAAAAAAATAACAAAGGATCAAGGATATCGAGGGAAATCATGAAAAAAAAAATACAAAGGAAGGAGGCCTTGCAGTCCCAGATCTCAAACTACATTATAAAGTAGTGGTCATCAAAACAATTTGGTACTGGCTAAGAGACAGAAATGAGGATCAGTGGAATAGACTTGGGGTAAGTGACCTCAGCAAGACAGTCTATGACAAACCCAAAGACCCCAGCTTTTGGGTCAAAAGTCCACTATTTGATAAAAAAAAAAAACTGCTGGGAAAATGGGAAGACAGTGTGGGAGAGATTAGGTTTGGATCAACACCTCACACCCTACACCAAGATAAACTCAGAATGTGTGAATGACTTGAACATAAAGAAGGAAACTATAAGTAAATTAGGTGAACACAGAATAGTATACATGTCAGACCTTTGGCAAGGGAAAGATTTTAAAACCAAGCAAGACTTAGAAAGACTCACAAAATGTAAAATAAATAATTTTTACTACATCAAATTAAAAAGTTTTTGTACAAAAAAAACCAAGATAACTAAAATCAGAAGAGAAGCAACAAATTGGGAAACAATCTTCATAAGAAAAACCTCTGATAAAGGTTTAATTACTCAAATTTACAAAGAGCTAAATCAGTTATACAAAAAATCAAGCCATTCTCCAATTGATAAATGGGCTTGAGAGATGAATAGGCAGTTCTCAGCCAAAGAAATCAAAACTATTAATAAGCACATGAAAAAGTGCTCTACGTCTCTTATAATCAGAGAGATACAAATCAAAACAACTCTGAGGTATCACCTCACAACTAGCAGATTGGCTAACATGACAGCAAAGGAAAGTAATGAATGCTGGAGGGGATGTGGCAAAGTTGGGACATTAATGCCTTGCTGGTGGAGTTGTGAATTGATCCAACCATTCTGGAGGGCAATTTGGAACTATGCCCAAAGGACGATAAAAGACTGTCTGCCCTTTGATCCAGCCATAGCACTGCTGGGTTTGTACCCAAAAGATATAATAAGAATGTATGTACAAGAATATTCATAGCTGCGCTCTTTGTGGTTGCAAAAAAAATTGGAAAATGAGGGGATGGCCTTCAATTGGGGAATGGCTGAACAAATTGTGGTATATGTTGGTGATGGAATACTATTTTGCTAAAAGGAATAATAAAGTGGAGGAATTCTATGGAGACTAGAACAACCTCTAGGAAGTGATACAGAGCAAAAGTAGCAGAATCAGGAGAACATTGTACACAGAGACTGATACACTGTGGTACAATCGAAGGTGATGGACTTCTCCATTAGTTTCAATGCAATGTCCCTGAACAATCTGCAGGGATCTAGGAGAAAAAACACTATCCACAAGCAGAGGATAAAATGTGGGAGTAAAAACACCGAAGAAAGGCAACTGCTTGACTACAAGGGTTGAGGGGATATGAATGAGGAGAGACTTTAAATGAACACCCCAATGCAAATACCAACATGTAAATGGGTTCAGACCAAGGAAACATGTGATACCCAGAGGAATCACGCGTCGACTATGGGAGGGGTAGCAGGAGGAGGGGGGAGAAAAAGAAAATGATCTCTGTTTCCATTTAATAATGTTTGAAAATGACCAAATAAAATAATGCTTAAAAGGAAGAAAAAAAAAGAATCCTAGAGAATCAACTAAAAAGCTAGTAGAAATAATCAACAATTTTAGCAAAGTAGCGGGATACAAAATAAACCCACATAAGTCATCAGCATTTCTATATATCTCCAAGACTTCTCAGCAGTAAGAATTAGAAAGATAAATTGTATTTAAAATCACCCTAGACAATATAAAATACTTAGGAATCTATCTGCTGAGACAAACACAGGAACTATATGAATACAACTACCAAACACTCTCCACACAACTAAAACTAGACTTGAACAACTGGAAGAACATCCCCTGCTCATGGGTAGGATGAGCTAACATAATAAAAATGACAGTCCTACCCAAATTAATTTACTTATTTAGTGCCATTCCCATTGAACTACCAAAAAACTTTTTTACTGAATTAGAAAAAAACAAACAAAATTCATTTGGAAGAACAAAAGATCAAGGATATCCAGGGAAATCATGAAAAAAAATGCAAAGGAAGGAGGCCTTGCAGTCTGTGACAAGGAAATCACTTTTAAAAGACTGATATATATTAATTTAAGGTCGCCAAGGAATTCAGCTATGTAATTCCTAAATGAAAACTCAAGTCAGCCGTCAACCTTTTATGGAGTTTTAATTACAAACAGGAGGAAGAAAGGAATTAGAGATAGAGAGATAGAGGTAGAGAGAAAGAGGCGAGAAGGAAATAGGGCTTAAATACCCCTTCTGTTTAGGCTGGGCCAAAAGGCCCAAGCCCTTAGATAGCTGGGGCAAAGAAACGAGATCAGTCCCTATTACTCACGTGACCAAAATGGAGAAACAGTCTCAGAGCCCCCACCTTCAGCTTCCTTCAGAGCAAGCTTCTCAGAGCACCCTGCAACCACTCCGACAAACTCCTAAAAAAACCCCTCCTGAGTCTTCAGACCCCTTCTCTCTTTAAGGGAACCATCCAAGTTGCCTCCCCTCAGTTCTCCCATCTACCAATCACTGTCCATCAATTTCCCTGTGCCAATGGAGGCTCTAGCTTAACCCAGGACCGCCCAGAGGTCTCTGGCTTTGCACATGTCTGTTGAAGGTCATATTTTCAAATAATTAAATCTTTGATCCTTTGCTACAGCCCTTCCTAAATCCTGTTAATCTGAGTAGGGTAGAGATTGGAATAATTAAATTTTGATCTATGATGCAGCCCTTCCTCAATCCTGTTAGGACTGAGTAGGGTGGAGATTGATTCCAAGTATCTCCATTGTATCAATTCTAAAATCAATCATGACTCAAAGAAATTCCTGTTCTATGCTTAAGCATAGGTCAAAGTCCTTTCCATTGTTCAGCAAAAGGTTTCTGTCCTAAAGTAATCTTAAGAAGGGAGGAGGGGGAAACTCTCATGCCAATAGGGTTCACATTCCAATAGCCAAGACCCACTATCAATAGGAAATTTTTCAAGTATGAAATTTCCCAATGGTGAAATTTCCAACATTTATAAGTCTAAGAAATTTTGAGGTTTACAAGTCCCAGATCTCAAACTATATTATAAAGCAATGGTCATCAAAACAATTTGGTACTGGCTAAAAGACAGAAAGGAGGATCAGTGGAATAGACTTGGGGTAAGTGACCTCAGCAAGACAGTCTATGATAAGCCCAAAGATCCCAGCTTTTGGGTCAGAAGTCCACTATTTGATAAAAAAAAAACTGCTGGGAAAATGGGAAAACAGTATGGGAGAGATAGGTTTGGATCAGCACCTCACATCCTACACCAAGATAAACTCAGAATGTGTGAATGATTTGAACATAAAGAAGGAAACTATGAGTAAATTAGGTGAACACAGAATAATATACCTGTCAGATCTTTGGGAAAGGAAAGATTTTAAGACCAAGTAAGAGTTAGAAAAAAATCACAAAATGTAAAATAAATAATTTTGATTACATCCAATTAAAAAGGTTTTGTACAAACAAAACCAATGCAAACAAAATTAGAAGGGAAGCAACAAATTGGGGGGAAAAACTTCATATCAAAAACCTCTGACAAAAAAAAATTACTCAAATTTATAAAGAGCTAAATCAATTGTACAAAAAAAAAAGTCAAGCCATTCTCCAATTGATAAATAGGCAAGGGACATGAATAGGCAATTTTCAGTTAAAGAAATCAAAACTATTAATAAACATGTCAAAAAGTGTTCTAAATCTCTTATAATCAGAGAAATGGAAATCAAAACAACTCTAATGTATCACTTCACACCTGACAGATTGGCTAACATGACAGCAAAGGAAAGTAATGAATACTGGAGGGATTGTGGCAAAGTCGGGACATTAATGCACTGCTGGTGGAGTTGTGAATTTATCCAACCATTCTGGAGGGCAATTTGGAACTATGCCCAAAGGGCTCTAAAAGACTGACTGCCCTTTGATCTAGCCATAGCACACTTGGGTTTGTACCTCAAAGAGATAATAAAATACATGTACAAGAATATTCATAGCTGTGCTCTTTGTGGTGGCAAAAAAGTTGGAAAATGAGGTGATGCCCTTCAATTGGGGAATGGCTGAACAAATTGTGTTATCAGTTGGTGATGGAATACTATTGTGCTTAGTGGAATAATAAAGTGGAGGAATTCCATGGGAACTGGAATAAACTCCAGGAAGTGATGCAGAGCAAAAGGAGCAGAACAAGGTGAACATTGTACATAGAGACTGACACAGTGTGGTACAGTCGAATGTAATGGACTTCTCCATTAGTGGCAATGCAGTGATCCTGAACAACTTGGAGGAATCTACGAGATAAAACATTATCCACATTCAGAGGAAAACCTGTGGGAGTAAAACACAGAAGAAAAGCAACTGCTTGAATACATGGGTCGAGGGGATTTGGCTGGGAATGTAGACTCTAAATGAACATCCTAATGCAAAGACCAACAACATAGAAATAGGTTCTGATCAAGGACACATGTAATACCCAATGAAATTGTGTGTTGGCCACGGAATTGGTGGGGTTAGGGGAGGGAGGGAAATAATGTTTTTCTTTTAACCAAGGAATAATGTTCTAAATTGACTTAATAAATTAATTAAAAAAAACAATTATGAGGTACCGTCTCACACCTTGAGGATTGGCCAATATGATAGTAAAGGAAAATAATAAAGGTTGGAGGAGATGGGCTAAAAAAAAAAAGAAATATTTAACAAAATCATAAATGAACATCATCTGTCTCAGAGACTGTTCTCCACTTAAGAGACACAAGTGTCTACTACATATATGTCTATCCACTCTGTCTACTCTTAAAATCATGGTTACAGTGTTTTTTCTTTTAAAGTCCTAATTTATATTTCCAAATAATACCCTAAATTTAAAGCTACTGGATGTCAAAAATCAAACATTATAACACTCAAGGGCTCTACTCACTCCTCCCTATTCACATATGCTTTGCTTCATAGACTCTTATTTAGACTTATAATAGCCTCTTTTTTTGAGAATTTCATTAATTTATGTTTTTTAGTTACATGAAGAATCACAGATACATATAAACTGTGTCTTTTGTGTTTCTATTTATCAGGAGATTCACAAGTTATTCTTCAAACTATTTCTGTGGGTATATATAATGTTCTCTTGGTTCTGTTAATTTGATTTGATAATTTTATATAGATCTTTTCATGTTTTTTTAAAAATAATTTGCTCATCATTTCTTACAGCACAGTAGTAATTAATCATATGCCACAATTCGTTTCACCATTCCCCAATTAGTAGGCATCCTCTCGAATTCTAATTCTTTGTTACCACAAAGAGAGCTACTATAAATGTTAAACATATAGATTCTTTTCTTTTTTCCATGATCACCCTGAGAAACAGATTCAACAATGGTATTGCTGGGCTTAAAGGTATTAAGTGTTATAACTCTTTTTCTTTTCTTTTTTTTTTTTAAATCCTTACCTTCCATCTTGGAGTCAAAACTGTGTATTGGCTCCAAGGCAGAAGAGTGGTAAGGGCTAGGCAATGGGGGTTAAGTGACTTGCCCAGGGTCACACAGCTGGGAAGTGCCTGAAGCCATATTTGAACCCAGGACCTCCCATCTCTAGGTTTGGCTCTCAATCCACTGAGCTATCCAGTTGCCCCCTATAACTCTTTGAGCATAATTCCAGATCGTTGTCCAAAATGGTTGGATCAGTTCACTGTTCCACTAATAGTGTATTAGTGTCTCCATTTTTCCATATCTTCTCCAACATTTGTCATTTTGCCCTTTTATCATTTTAGACAATCTATTAAGTGTGAGATGGTATCTCAGAATTGTTTTGATTTGTAGTTCTCTAATTACTAATGATTTAGAGCTTTTCTTTTTAACATGACTATATATAATTTTGATTTCTTCATCTAAAACTTGTCTGTTCATATCATTTGACCATTTATTAATTGGGGAAAGGCTTATATTCTATAAACTTGATAAAATTACCTATATATTTGAGATATGAGACTTCGCTATGAGAAAGTATAAAATGGGGGCATCTGGGTAGCTCAGTGGATTGAGAACCAGGCCTAGAGATGGGAGGTCCTGGGTTCAAATATGGCTTCAGGCACTTCCCAGCTGTGTGACCCTGGGCAAGTCACTTATCACTAATTGCCTAGACCTTACCATTCTTCTGCCTTGGAACCAATACATAGAATTGATTCCAAGATGGAAGGTAAGGGTTTATAAAAAAAAAATTCCTTCAAATCTTGGTTGCATTAATTTTATTTTTACAAGCCCTTTTTAATTTAACATAATCAAAATTAACCACTTCATTTAACACAATGCTTTCTCTCTCTTGTTTATTCATAAATTCCTCTCCTATTTGGAAATCTCATAGGTAATATATTCCCTGATCTTCTAACTTGTTTATGACATCTCCTTTTATGTATAGGTTATATATCCATTTAGATCTTGCCCTGGTAAGTGCTGTATGATATTGGTCTATACCTAATTTCTGCAAAAATGCTTTCTGGTTTTCCCAATAATTTTTTTTCACCAAATAATGAATTGTTATCCCCCAAACTTAGATTTTTGTTTTTGTCAAATACAAGACTACTATAATCTTTTACTACTGTTTGTTGTACATTTGTTTTGTTCCACCAACTTACCTTTCTATTTCTTAGCCAGTACCAAATAATTTTGATAATTGCTGCCTTATAGTTTAGAAATCTGGTACTGCTAGATGTTCTTCCTTTATTTTGAAAATTTTTTTGTATATTCTTGACCTTTTGTTCTTCCAAATAAATCTTATTTTTTCTAGTTCAATAGAATAATTTTTTTGGTAATTTAATCTGGATGGCATTGAATAAGTAGATTAGGTTGGGTAGAATTATTTAATTATATTGGCTCTACCCACCCATAAACAATTAGTATTTCTCCAGTTATTTAGATCTGACTTTATTCGTGTAAAAAGTATTTTAGTTATGTTCCTGTGGTTCCTAGGTTTGTTTTGGCACAAATACACTAATAGATATTTTATTCTTTCTATGGTTATTTTAAATGGGGTATCACTTTCTATCACTTCTTACAGGTCTTTGCTCATGATAGATAAAAATGCTGATTTATGTTAGCTTATTTTATACCCTGCAACTTAACTAAAATTATTGATTATTTCAATTAACTTTTTAGTTTAATCTCTAAAATTTTCTATATATGCCACCATATCAACAACAACAAAAAAGAAGATATTTTTATGATAGGCAATGAATGACTGGATGTGAGGGCCAGGTCTGGGGTTAAACCCACAGTTACAGCCAAGGAGAGAGAGAGAGAGTCATCTTAATAGGGAGGCCAGCTCCTTGCAAGTGAAAGATCGTGAAATCAAGAAAAAGATAGAAAGACAAAGAGCAAACACCTGCATGACTGGGAAAGATAAGCCAAGTGGGTAAAACACATAGCACAAAGATTGTGGCCAAGTCTTCCATTTATTATGACAAAGAGAAAGGCTTTTATAGAAAGTAGAGAATAAGCATTGCATCATATAAGAGGCATATAACTTTCTCATAGAATATTGTTTATGAAAAGACTTTACCCATAACATTTTCTAAGGCATCTCTACAAACCCAAGCAACTGAGGAACATAACTTGGGAGTTTATAGAAATCAGGGAAAAAGAGAGTCTGGGTCATTTGGTCATGACATTACAAAAGCTTCTTTGGTCATCAAAATAATGGACAACTTAAGGATTAAGGAAGTTTTCAGGAGAAGTCCTTATTTGGGTTATAGCCAGACAATATTTTTTGAGCAGCTATTTTGAGATCTCGGCCTTGCCATGAAATCCCAGGCAAACTCATAAGCATGTCTTTTATGGCTAGTTTTCCTCAGTGGGTCTGATTTGTCTTTAGGTTCTTTCATATATCCTCACAGTTTTATTACTTCATTGTCCATTCTGATTCCTTTAATTTCTTTTTCTTATTTTCTTATTGCTAGTTTTCTAATACTATACTGGATAATATTGATGATGATGGGTATCCTTGTTTCCTTCCTGATCTTATTAGAAAGGCTTCTAACTTATCTCCATTACAAATAATAATTGGTGATGGTTTTAAAGAGATATTCTTTAACATTTAAAGAAAAAAATCTATTTATATCTATGGTTTCCAATGTTTAAAAAAAAAACAAAACCTTACCTTCTCTCTTAGAATCTGTTGTAAGGAAACTCCTTTTATAACACAAACATGGTACTAATTCCAAAACCAGGCAGGCCAAAAACAGAGAAAGAAAATTATAGACCAATCTCCCTAATGAATATAGATGTAAAAATCTTAAATAGGATACTAGCAAAAAGACTCCAGCAAGTGACCAGAAGGGTCATCCACCATGATCAAGTAGGATTTATACCAGGGATGCAGGGCTGGTTCAATATTAGGAAAACTATCCACATAATCCACATCAACAAGCAAACCAACAAGAACCACATGATTATCTCAATAGATGCAGAAAAAGCCTTTGATAAAATACAACACCCATTCCTACTAAAAACACTAGAAAGCATAGGAATAGAAGGGTCATTCCTAAAAATAATAAACAGTATATATCTAAAACCATCAACTAATATCATCTGCAATGAGGATAAACTAAATCCATTCCCATTAAGATCAGGAGTGAAACAAAGATGCCCATTATCACCTCTATTATTTGACATTGTATTAGAAACACTAGCAGTATCAATTAGAGAAGAAAAAGAAATTGAAGGCATTAAAATAGGCAAGGAGGAGACCAAATTATCGCTCTTTGCAGATGACATGATGGTCTACTTAAAGAATCCTAGAGATTCAACCAAAAAGCTAATCGAAATAATCAACAACTTTAGCAAAGTTGCAGGATACAAAATAAACCCACATAAGTCATCAGCATTTCTATATAATTCCAACACAGCTCAGCAGCAAGAACTAGAAAGAGAAATCCCATTCAAAATTACCTTAGACAAAATAAAATACTTAGGAATCTATCTCCCAAAACAAACACAGGATCTATATGAACACAACTACAAAACACTTTCCACACAACTAAAACTAGACTTGAACAATTGGAAGAACATTAACTGCTCATGGGTAGGATGAGCCAATGTAATAAAAATGACCCTCCTACCCAAACTCATCTATCTATTTAGTGCCATACCCATGGAACTTCCAAAAATTTTTTTTACTGATTTAGAAAAAACTATAACAAAGTTCATTTGGAAGAACAAAAGATGAAGGATATCCAGGGAAATAATGAAAAAAAAATACAAAGGAAGGAGGACTTGCAGTCCCAGATCTCAGACTATATTATAAAGCAGCAGTCATCAAAACAATTTGGTACTGGCTAAGAGAAAGAAAGAAGGATCAGTGGAATAGACTGGGGGCAAGCAACCTCAGCAAGACAGTATATGACAAACCCAAAGATCCCAACTTTTGGGACAAA
The DNA here is from genome assembly GCF_027887165.1 of Monodelphis domestica. Taxonomy (NCBI): domain Eukaryota; kingdom Metazoa; phylum Chordata; class Mammalia; order Didelphimorphia; family Didelphidae; genus Monodelphis; species Monodelphis domestica. The sequence goes on from NC_077229.1 coordinate 535,512,536, forward strand.
AATCCACTATTTCATAAAAACTGCTGGGAAAATTGGAGGACAGTGTGGGAAAGATTAGGTTTAGATCAACACCTCACACCCTACACCAAGATAAATTCAAAATGGGTGAATGACTTGAACATAAAGAAGGAAACTATAAGAAAATTAGGCGAACACAGAATAGTATACATGTCAGACCTTTGGGAAGGGAAAGACTTCAAAACCAAGCAAGAATTAGAAAGAGTTACAAAATGCAAAATAAATAATCTGGAATACATCAAACTAAAAAGTTTTTGTACAAACAAAACCAATGTAACCAAAATCAGAAGGGTAGCAACAAATTGGGAAACAATTTTCATAGAAACCTCTGACAAAGGTTTAATTACTCAAATTTACAAAGAACTAAATCAATTGTACAAAAAAATCAAGCCATTCTCCAATTGACAAATGGGCAAAGGATATGAACAGGCAGTTCTCAGCCAAAGAAATCAAAACTATTAATAAGCACATGAAAAAGTGCTCTACATCTCTTATAATCAGAGAGATGCAAATCAAAACAACTCTGAGGTATCACCTCACAACTAGCAGATTGGCTAACATGACAGCTATGGAAAGTAATAAATGCTGGAGGGGATGTGACAAAGTGGGGACACTAATTCATTGCTGGTGGAGTTGTGAATTGATCCAGCCATTCTGGAGGGCAATTTGGAACTATGCCCAAAGGACGATAAAAGACTATCTGCCCTTTGATCCAGCTATAGCACTGCTGGGTTTGTACCCCAAAGAGATAATAAGGAAAAAGACTTGTACAAGAATATTCATAGCTGCGCTCTTTGTGGTGGCCAAAAATTGGAAAACGAGGGGATGCCCATCAATTGGGGAATGGCTGAACAAACTGTGGTATATGTTGGTGATGGAATACTATTGTGCTAAAAGGAATAATAAAGTAGAGGAATTCCATGGAGACTGGAACAACCTCCAGGAAGTGATGCAGAGCGAAAGGAGCAGAACCAGGAAAACATTGTACACAGAGACTGATACACTGTGGTACAATCGAAGGTGATGGACTTCTCCATTAGGGTCAATGCAATGTCCCTGAACAATCTGCAGGGATCTAAAAAATACTATCCACAAGCAGAGGATAAACTGTGGGAGTAAAAACACCGATGAAAAGCAACTGCTTGACTACAGGGGTTGAGGGAATATGACTGAGGAGAGACTCTAAATGAACACTCTAATGCAAATACCAACAACAGGGAAATGGGTTTGAGTCAAGAACACATGTGATAACCAGTGGAATCATGTGTCGTCTATGGGAGAGGGAAAGGTGGTGGGAGGGGGGGAGGGAAGGAAAAGAAAATCATCTTTGTTTCCAGTGAATAATGTTTGGAAATGACCAAATAAAATAATGTTTAAAATTAAAAAAAAAAGAATCTGTTGTAAGGAAAGTGGTGACATTCGCAGAAAAGTGGCATGAGATCAGCAGGCATATTCTGGAACTTTGGAAGGAGTTTAAGCTGAGATCTAGATAGTTGTTTTTTTTTTTAATCTGGTCAATTTAGAACATTATTCCTTGGTTACAAGAGTTGTATTCTATCCCTCCCTCCCCAATCCCGATCATTCCCATAGCCCATGTGCAATTCCACTGGGTATTTACATGTGTCCTTGATCAGAACCTATTTCCATGTTGTTGATGTTTGCACTAGGATGTTCATTTAGAGTCTACATCCCCAATCATATCCCCCTTGACCCATGTAGTCCAGCAGTTGTTTTTTTTTCCAGTGTTTCTATACTCACAGTTTTCCCACTAAATGTGGATAATGTTCTTTCTCATAGACAATTTCCATTTAGGGGGGAAGGTTTTGGTGCGTTTATTTGTATTTCTTCTTCTATTTCCTCTGTAGCCTGGGTTTTTCCTCCCTAAAAATTATCCAGGGTCAACCCCTTCTTCTTGTTTTTCTTGGTTTGGGGAAGTTGTAGTTCCTGGGCATTGTTTACCATTACTGTGGTAGTTTTCCCTTCCTTTTCCAGTTAGAAATCTGAGTGAGATTTATAGGCTCCCTGTGTATGGAGCTAAGGAGCAAGGATTTTGACTGAGGTCAGCTCTCGAGTCTGCAGCTTCTGTTGTTTGCTGCCCCTCTCTGTGCTATCTCCCTTCTAGTGCCCGTGGTCTGCGCTCCTCAGCCTGCTGGGCCTCAGGTCTAGCTGCTCTCAGGGATAGGTCCTCAGTGGTCTCAGTCAGCTGCCAAGGACCCAGAGGTGCCCCTCACTTGCTCCAGAGGTACCCCTCGCTCACTCACTGATTCTAGTGAGCACTGGCTCTGACTCTGGCTCCATAGGTGTGGTGGGGGAGAGTGGATCAGCTCATGTTTTGGTGGAAGCTTTTTCACCCACTTATGATGTGGAAATGCCCAAATACCATGTACCTTCAATGCTGCGCCCTACTGTAGAGTCCCTTCGTTCATATGAATTTGGGGTGGGGTTTTTTGGGGGGCTTTTTGAGGTAGTGTGTATTGGTAGGTGGTGAGTAGAGGAAGAATCCTGCATCTAGACTGCCACCATGTTGACTCAGAAGTCCTCTGAGGCCAAGATAGTTAGGAGGCTCTCTGGAGAATCTCTGGAGGTGTCAGCTGCAGATTTCTTGGTGGCTATCCTTTCCTGATTCCTGGTTTGCTGTATTTCCTTTATTTATTAAACCCAAACTGTCCTGTGATTATATATTGTCTGTGTTTATTAGCTCAGAGTCTGTCTTCCCTGGGCTTGTCTACCCTTCCCAAACCAGATTACTGGTCCTAAAATACCATCCCCTGAACCTACCAATTATCCCAAATAGTCATATCAGTTTCAAAATAGTTATATCAAATTACTAAGTATTGGTTCCAAGGCTCACCTGGGGTTAAGTAACTTGACCAGGGTCACAACTAAGAACTGTCTGAGGTCACATTTGAACCCAGAACCTCCTATCTCTAGACCTGGCTCTTTATCCATTGGGCCATCTAGGTTTTGCCTCTCTAATATTTTAAAATAGGAATAAATGTTGTTTTTGTCAAAAGCTTTTTCTGCACCTACTGATATAATCATATAATTATTATTACTTTTGTTATTGATACAATCAATTATATTGATAGTTTTCCTTATGTTAAACCAGTCCTTCATTTTTGGTATAAATCCTATTTGGTCATAACGTATAATCTTTATGATACATTGTTTTAGTCTTCTACCCAGTAGAAATATTGATTTGGTATTTTTGCATCCATATTCATAAATGAAATTGATCTATAACTTTCTCTGTTTTTGCTTTTTTTCTGATTTAGGTAAAAGCACCACATTTGTTTCATAAATGGAATTAGATAGGACTCCTTAAACTATTATTTTGAATAATTTATTCAATATTGGAATTAGTTGGCTTTTAAATGTTTGGTAGAATTCACTTGTAAATCCACCTGGTCCTGATGCTTTTTTCTTAGGATGTTCATTTATGGTCTGTTCAATTTCTTTTTCTAAAATACGTTTATTTAGATATTATATTTTCTCCTCTGAGAGTTTAGGTAGTTTTGGGTGGTGGGTTGGACATGTTCCTCCTTTTCACTTACATTTTAAAATTTGTTGGCATATAATTGGGAAAAATAACTTCTAATAATTGCTTTGATTTCATCCTCATTGGTGATATATATATATACATATATATGTATATTATACTCTTTACATTTTTAATGCTAGTGATTTAGTTGTTTTCTCTTTTTAAAAATCATATTAACCAATGGTTTGTCCATTTTGTTGATTTTTTTATAATTTGATTCAAAGATATTTTATTTTCCAAATTATGAATAATAACAATTTTCCACATATGTTTTCTGGAATTATAAGCTCCAAATTGTCTCCCTCCATCCCTTCCCCCCCAGGTGTTAAATAATTTGATTTGGTTATACATGTATTATCATGAAAAACATTTTTCCATATTGATGATTGTGTGAATACTCACATAAAACCAAAACCACCAAATAAAACCAACAAATAAATTAATATGAAAGATAGTTTGTTTTGATCTGCATCTGACCCCAATAGTTCTTTCTCTGGAAATGGATAGCATTCTTTGTTATAAATCCTTCAGAATTGTCCCAGATCACTGCATTGCTAAAAGTAGCTAAGTCTTTCATAGTTGATCATTGTACAATATTACTGTTACTGTATACAATCCTAATTTTAGTTCTTAATTCAATAATTTCTCTTACATTTGAAAAAATGAATTCTTTATTCCTTTTTTAATTTAATGGGGGACCTGGAGGTCCTCTTACCATAGAGATGTATAGAGATTAACCAATAACAGGAAGTAGGAACCATAGAGACAGGAAGTGAGGTAGAAATAGGGGATAAAAGGCTGCCAGAATCAGTTGGTCAGGTAGTCAGTTGCTGACAGTTAGGGCTGGCAGTTGTGGGAAAATTGGCTGCTGGGCGTGAATTGGTTGTTCGGTGTTGGTCCCTGGTAGTGTGGGTTGGTGATTAGTGGGTGGTTGACTTTTAGCTGCTGGAATATAAAGGCAGCCTGAGTTTACTGAGAGGGCTTTTGGCTTTAGCCTTTAGCGGGCTTTTTGGCTTTTGGTTTGGACTGTAAGTTTTTTCCCTTTCCTTGAACTTTTTAGAAGGTGGCTGGTCTTCCTTGATAAACCTCATTGAGGTTGGATTAAACACTGATTGGGTTGGTTTTGATTGGACTGGATTGGGTTGGAACTTTGTGGGGTGTTGTTAATATAGGTAGTTATAGGCACTTTAAAATAGTAATGTAGGCAGATATAGATAGTTATAGGCTAACTAGTATAGATATTAGGAAATTTATTTCTCTACCTCTTTCCTATATTTCCCTCCTTTATTATATTCATTTTACTATATTCAATTACTATCTCCATTTTAATTAAACTAAATGATTAGTTGTTAAAAACTGCTAGAAATGTTCTTTTATCTGGCTTAAAGAGATAATATTAATTTACAACTCTATATTTTCATTAAAACTTAAGTTATTAAAAACTGCTCTCCTATTTTGTCAAAATACCTATTTTAGATCCATTTTGAAGAGACGGGGGAACGGGGGGCTCGGCAGATCCCAGGGGCCTCGATCCTGTAGCGGCGAAGCCTGAGAAGCTAGTGGGCTCAGCTTCGCTGGAGGTCCAGTTTCGACTGCAAACATGTCCCGGCCTGTCAGAAACAGGAAGGTGGTCGATTATTCACAATTTCAGGAATCTGATGATGCAGATGAAGATTATGGAAGAGATTGAGCCCGTCCAGCTAAGAAAATCAGATCATCACCCCGAGAGGCTAAAAACAAGAGGAGGTCTGGAAAAAATTCACAGAAAGATAGTGAGGATTCTGAAGAAAAAAATGTGAAGACCAAGAAGGACGATTCACACTTACCAGAGGATAGTGAAGATGAAAAAGAAGATCACAAAAATGTTCGCCAACAGCATCAGGCAGCATCCAAAGCAGCTTCTAAGCAGAGAGAAATGCTCATGGAAAATGTGGGCAGTGAAGAACAAGAAGAGGAAGAAGAGGCACCATTCCAAGAGAAAGATTCTGGCAGTGATGAAGAATTTCTAATGGAAGATGATGATGATGATAGTGATTATGGAAGCTCAAAAAAAGAAAAACAAAAAGATCATGAAGAAGTCCAAGCCTGAAAGGAAAGAAAAGAAAATGTCCAAACCCAGACTAAAGGCTACAGTGACACCAAGTCCAGTGAAAGGCAAAGGAAAAGTGGGGCATCCCACAGCATCAAAGGCATCAAAGGAAAAGACTCCTTCTCCCAAAGAAGAGGATGAGGAGCCAGAAAGTCCCCCAGAAAAGAAAAAATCTGCTAGCCCTCCACCAGAAAAGTCTGGGGATGAAGGGTCAGAAGATGAGGCCCAGTCTCGGGAAGATTAAAAAGTGATGGTTTGGGGAGATTTTATTAAAAAAAAGAAAAAGAAAAAGAAAAGAAATCCTACTTAGGGGTAGAACGTGGTTTTGGCTATGGCTTGACTCATGGGCTTTGAATGCTTCCCCCCCCTTCATTTCCTCCCTCCCACTATTGAGAGATAACTGTATCCCCACCCCCCTCCTTTTTTTTAAAACAGGAAATTATGGTCATGTTTTTTCAATTACCTTTGTCTATTGGCTACTTTCTTCTCCCAACCTCCAGTGAAAGCCGTGACAAAATATCCAATAAATTTACCCCCTAAAATTAAAAAGAAAAGAAAGGGTTACTACTGGTGAAGCAATAAGATTTGAAGCAAACACTGTTGGACTTTTAACTTTGCTAAAAGTTATCAAGGTGAACAGAAATCTAGAAGACAATGAGGATTCCAAGTAAAAATGGTTGTTCCTTATTTACCTGAATTTTTTAAAGATCACTGTCAGCAAAGACAAAAATTTGTGTATTTTTTTTTAATCATGACTAAACTTCCATTGGCTAGGCAGAAAGGTGATAGATGTGAATGCCACCTTAAGTTTCCTATATTTCTAACCCCATTTGGGAACAACCAGGCCACATGACTTTTTGGTGTGGGTTTTTTGTTGTTGTTGTTAATTGTTTTGTTTTGTTATATTTCACTCCTGGTCATCTCAAGCAGAATAGGAACAACTAGTGATCCTTTTCTCCTGCTAAAGTCTTTTAAAGGGAATTAAAATGATGCTCAACCTAAAAATCAGGGGAGCAGTGCATCAAAATCTAAGTGACTTTGTTTCAGATCTGAATATCCATGGTTCATGTTTTTAAAATAAATATGTATTTATTCTTTTTCTTGGAATAAATTTTATCAAGGATTAAGAGGAATTTAGATTTTAACAGCAAGATTGCTATACCACATCAAAATGGGTTTCTTCTCAAACTGACTATGTTTAGGTTTTAAGCCAATAAAGAACCAGTTAATGTGAAACTAAATCACAGAGAGTTGGGCTTTTTCCTTTAAGAATATTCTATTATGGCATATCCATGTGCTCAGATCCCATGAGTCATGCTTCATTTGGGAACAGAATGTTTTACTATCCTACCCTCCAGTTTCTCCCCAGAAATGTGGTATGTACATTAGTGAACTTCCTGCTGCAACATGGGATACAGACCCCCCTCATGCCTATTCTAAGACATTATTTCTCTTCACCTACAATTTACTCTTCCCATCCTGCCCCCGATGGGGGTTTTTATTTACAGATGCTCCTGACTTGTTGGCCCTCTATCTGGGTGTTAATTAAATAAAGTTGAAGTCTTACGGGTTCATTAGAAACTAGCAGGGAGGACAAGGCCCAAGGACCCAACTCTGCTTTCAGGAGGCATGTTTGCAGTTAATCATTATCTTCCCAGCCTTCATGAAAACCCCTGCATTGCCCTGAGCTTTGTTCATTTGAGTCCTGCTGGAAAAAAGGTCTAGGGATACAATATACTAGTAAATTTGAAATGAAAGGAAAAACTGGACCTACTCCTCTTTGTGGGATTCTCTCCCAACAACCTTGCTTGCAGTTTTGTCTTTTTCTTTTGACCTTTGTAAGAATTTTCTCTTTTTTACTCAAAATGTTATAAGTGTTCTCAGAGCAAAAGGCCTTGCTTAAGAAAGGAGGTGTTTTTAGGGTTCAGTTTTTATCTGCTCATGCTTATAGTAGGATATGACCTCTTTGTGCATTTAAAAGGGACATGGAGTTTCTAGTGCAGTCAAACATGTAGATGTGAATACTTTGTATGTTGGTTAAATTCATACCTGTGGGCTTTATGATGAGGGTGATTCATTTGCATTTGTGGGTTTCTGCAAGTTTTAGTTCCTTCATTTACACACATAGTCCCTTAATTTTTTACATTATTTGTGTTATTATAGTAGAAACTGTATCAGTGTTTCCATTGCAAACCTCTATTTTTAGGGGTTTATAACTTAGCTTTACAACTTTTTTCTGGACTTCAGTCTAGAAGTAGCTAATTCCCTCTCCCCTAAACATATGTACATGTGCCCCCTCTTCCACTAATGAAGTGAAGATTGAAGTTCTGTTTTTTAAAAAAATCCCTATTTTAACCCTTACACATTCAATTTTATCAATCTTGCCTTTAATTTTTAGAATTTCTAATTTGGTGTTTAGTCAGCTATTTTTAATTTTTTTTTCTAGTTTAAAAATATTGTATTACCAGTTCATTGACATCTATTCTTCATTTTATTAATATAAGCATTTAGAGATATAGAGTTTCCTTTAATTACTACTGTATCCCATATGTTTTATTATGTTGTCTAATTATTATCATTCTCTTTGATTAAATTATTTATTATTTCTTTGACTTGTTCTTTTCCTTACTCATTCTCTAAGATTAAGTTATTTAGTCTCTAATTCATCTTTATTTTTTGTTTCTATGGTCCCTTACTAAATGAAATTTTTATTGCATCATGGTCTGAAAAGGAAACATTTAATATTTCTGCAGGGCCCTTACCTCTCAGCATCTGCACTTAGGCAGGTGTACTAGTTCCTCCATACTCCTCTCCACAGCCTGGGGCTGAGTTGTGTCTGGTCAGCATGCCTGAACTCCAAAGTTTTCTTACATTTAGTCTTCTCTTCAGTATGAATTATTTGTTGCTTAATAAGAATTAAACTTAGGAAAGTCTTTCAGCATTCACTACATTTATAAAGTTATCTTGAGTATGAAATTTCTAATGTTTATTTAATTTTGACATCATAATGAAGGCTTTCCCTCACTTCTCACATTCATAAGACTTTGCTCCAGTATGAATCTCTCATATTTAGGTTGAGTTCTTAGGGAAGACCTCCCCACATTCACTAAAATTATATGGTTTGTCTCTAGTATGAATAATCTGATGAGCAACATTATTTCTGACTGAAAGATTTTCCAACACTCAACATATTTTTAAGGCTTTTTTCTAATATGAATCTTCTGATGTATATTAAAATTTGAAATCTCACTGAAGACATTTCCATATTCCTCATATTTATAAGGCATATCTCTGATATGAATTATCTGGTGTGCAATATAGTTTGAGGATTGAGCAATTTATTGAGTGAGGCTTCTCTCCAGAATGAACACTCGGATGCCTAACCAGGGTTGAACTTCTGTTGAAGATTTTTCCACATTCCTCACATTTATAAGGCTTTTCTCTCCAGTATGAATTCTCTGGTGCCTAACAAGGGTTGAACTTTGATAGAAGGCTTTCCCACACTCATTACAATTATAGGACTTCTCTCCAGAATGACTTCCCTAGTGTTCATTGAGTTCTGAAGAGTGAGGAAAGGCTTTCCCACATTCACTACATTTATAAGGCTTTTCTCCAGTATGAATTCTTTGGTGCCTAAAAAAGATCAAATTTCTGTTGAAGGTTTTCCCACATTCCTCACAATGTATAAGGCTTTTCTCCAGTATGAATTCTCCAGTGTTCAATAAGATCTGAGGATTGAAGAAAGACTTTCCCACATTCTCTTCATATATAAGGCTTCTCTTCAGTATAAATTCCCTGGTGTTCAATAAGGAGTGAAGAATGAAGAAAGGTTTTTCCACATTCACTACACTCATAAGTCTTCCCTCCAGAATGAACACTCTGGTGCTTAACAAGGGTTGAATTTCTGTTGAAGGTTTTCCCACACTCCTCACATTTAAAAGGCTTTTGTCCAGTATAAATTTTGTGGTGCCTAAAAAGGGTGGAACGCCTTTTGAAGGCTTTACCACACTCCTAGCATTTATAAAACTTATCTTCAGTATGAATAATATAGTGTCTCTTAAGGGTTGAGTGAAGATGGGAGGCTTTCCCACATTCATTACATTTAAAAGGCATCTCTCTAGTATGAGTTCTCTGGTGTTCAATAAGTTGTGAAGAGTAAGAAAAGGCCTTCCCACACTCACATTTATGAGACTGCTCTCCTGTGTGAATCATCTGATGAACATTAAGATCTGCCATCTCAATGGAGCTTTTCCCACATTCCTCACATTTATAAGGCTTGTCTCCAATATGAATTCTATGGTGTTTGAAAAGGTTTGAGCCCTGATTGAAGACTATCCCAAACTTATTAGATTTATAAGGCTTCTTTCCAGTATGAATCTTCTGATTCTTCCATTAGATTGTCCCCTTTTGAAGATACCTCTGAGGTCTTTAAGCTAGGCTCCAAATCTTCTTCTCCTGCTCCCCACCAGCCATTGATGGAGCTCCAGCCTGATCACCTATGCTCCTCAGGCTCCCCATCAGAATCTGGATCAGGAGGATTCTCCACTGGGTCTCTCCCAGATGAAACATCAGCTCTTGGCTCAGACATGAGCATTAGCAGCCCAGGGAGGTCTTGACGTACTATTCTTAATTTATTTTCAAGATACCAAGTGATAACAAAATATCAGGAGAAGAGAAGTGGAATAAATAAGGTAGGGCATGTGGAGAGAAAAGGAAGAGGGGGAACAAGAAATTATTAAATATTGTCCATGCACCAGGCACTGTGTTAAGCGCTTTGAAGATATTATCTCATTTGATCCTCACAACAACAACTCTGTGAAGTAGATGAGATTTAAAACTATGATTGTCTACCCTTTCTAATAAACTTTTATAAAATATATATCTGGGGGATTTTGTCATTATCCTAAAATCCAAGATTTAAAAAATTTGGGAGAAATTTCAGAAAAATAAACTTGCCAACATCCCAAATCAAGAAAGCGGGTCCTTTTGGAGAAGGTGCTAAAAAGATGCCTGAAGAAGTCACACACTGCATCAAAAGATCCAGAATGAACTTTGGAATATAATGAACTGAATTGAAGGGGGTTGAACATACTTATTCTGAATATAAACTCTTATGCCAAAGGGAACTGCCCCCTAAGTGGCATTTTGTCAATGCATCTATCAATTAGTTTTTGAATTTTATTCTCATCTCTAACTATTGTAACTGCCTCTTAGAAAAATGCAATATTGTATGTACTTTTAGCTAGAAGGTATTTAGAGTTAGAAGATAGTTATGTTTAAATGATCAGTTGGGGAGATGGGTCTCCCAAAGGATCACAGGGGAAGTTTATTCCCTCCCCATCCTGAGTAGCCTGACCTATCCATCAACATTCCTTACATAACACAGTTATGCCAGGTTTTTCTCCCTGTATGTGCTGTATGTTGATAAAACTGAGGGGTCAGTGATGGACTGGGCTTTTGGACTTTTAGTGTTGGAAGAAGTGGGAATAGAGCAGGCAGGAAAGGGGGAAGGAGGAAGGAACTGGCAGGCTAGGCAACTCGTGGTCAGGTTACTTAGAGGAATGATGAGATTTTAAAACTATGATTGTCTACCCTTTCTAATAAACTTTTATAAAATATATATCTTAGTAGAAATATTAATTCAATTCTTACATGATTTAGTGAAGGAAATGGCAAATCATTTCGGTATCCTAGCCAAGAAAACTCCAAATGGGGTCACAAAGAATCAGACATAACTAAAACAACTGAAACCCTAAGAATGGAAGAATATAATGTTTGATTAACTCAATCAGCCAAATCATCCTAACCTACTTAAAGTGTCAGGATGTGATTTTCTCATACTTTCACTAAGGGAAATTACTTCCTCCTGAATTAATCATTATAGGCTTTAGATTAAGTCTGGGAAAGTCCTTTATCAATTTAGATGTTCTTGAAAGGCATTGGATAAACTAGGATAAAGTTGCCCAAGAAGTATATATTGATTCGTTAAGGAAACCTGGTTATACCCTATGGATTACCTATAAAATGTTGAACCAGGTTGGAACCCAGGTGTTTAATTATGTAACTCTAGCAATCCTGATCCTCTGAATGCCATATGGGTTTGATTTCTGCACTTTGCCAGAGTTCCTTGGTAATTGCTTTCTTTTTTCTCTGCTTCACTAAAATCTTCCTCTCCTCCCATTGGACCTGCTTTATTTGTTGGTTTTAACATTTCATTGTCTGTTCCTATTTCCAAAATAGATTTAGGGGGGCAACTGGGTGGCTCAGTGAATTGAGAACCAGGCCTAGAGATGGGAGGTCCTAGGTTCAAATCTGGCCTGAGACACTTCCTAGCTGTGGTCAAGTCATTTAATCTCCATTGCCTAACCCTTAACACTTCTGCCTTAGAACCAATTGGTTCTAAAGACAGAAGGTAAGGATTTTTTAAAAAATAGATTTAGATATCAGTTTACTTTTTCTTAACTTTTTTTCAACTTTTTGATTCTTGGATTGGGTCAAGTTATCTAAAGGTAATTCTAACCCTAAGCAGAGAGGTGCATTTCTAAGCCACAATAGAGTGTTTGTTGAGGATCTGGGATTCACTGCTTCATTGCAAGCCACAATCTTCCTACTTTCACTAATCTTGAATTTTTCCCACCTATTGGTGGCTTTTCAACTCCCTAAAAAAATTCCCATGTCTGCCCCATTAGAAAAACACTCATTTGAGCTATCATATTATATGTCTCCCTTTTATGCCTAAATATTCTTTGAGAAGACTGTCTACAATCAGTGTTTCCATGTCTTTCCTCTCACTCAGTTCATTATTCTCTGCATTTTCTCTACAATCTCTTAATTCTCTGGATTCAGACCTCATCATTCAACTGAAATTTCTATCTCCCAAGTTACCAGTGATTTCATAATTGCCAAATCTAATGCTCTTTTCTGAATCACCATCCTTCATGACTTCTCTGAAGTTTTACCTCCTCACAGGACGTTCTTGACCTTCTAGACTTCAAAATCATCATACTTCCATGTGAGGGATCTTCATCTCTGGCCCCTTCATTATTATCAGCTCCATTTTTTGTGTTCTCTTCCCCCCCCCCCCATTAGAGTGTAAGCTCTTTGAGACTAGGGACTTTGCTTCCTTATGAATCCCCAATGATTAGTACTCTATCTGGCACATAATAGGCATTTAATAAATTTTCACTTCATTCTTTTCTTCCTTCCCTCTTTCCCTTTTTCCTTTTCTCTCTTTCTATTCCCCTTCTTCCCATCTTATCTTCCTCCTTACTTTCTTTCCTCCATTCTTTCTTGCTTTCCAAACTCATTTCCCTGCTTCCATCAATGGCACCAGCATCCCTCAAGTACCCAGGCTCATAACTTCAAGGTTATCCTTGAATTTTATCCTCTCCCTCACCCCACTCCTTTATAAAATTATAACTCTATAGCTTCTCTAAATCCTTGTCTCTTTGTTTACATAGTCACTACTTAATTCATATACTCAACTTTTTTTTTGTCTTTAGCAAAGAAATATACCTACCCAAGTGGATAGCAAAATAGAAATCAGAGAAAGCATACATACAAGAATATATACCATGCAATAGAGTTTGAATGAGCTCTCCCCCAAAGGGAAATTTTCCTAAAAGTCTCTAGTGTAGCAGATAGAAGATAGAAACATAATAAAGACTGATATTCCTCTTTGTGATCCCAAAGAGAGGTTGGAATCTTACACAAATATCTCTTGATGCTGGAAACTAGAAGATTCAAAGAGAATGAATCTCTTTTCCCTCTCCTCTCACCAATTCAGTCTCAGCCTCCACACAAACTTAAAGAATTGATCTCCAATACTGAGGAGAGAATTTCATATTAAAGGGCTTCAACATTTACATTCCTCCTCTTGAACAAATCTCTTTGCAGTCCCTTGCAAAGATCAGCTAGGGCAAATCCAAAATCTGTAAATATAGTGCAGTAGCCAGAGGCCATTTCCAGAACCAAGAACTTAGTGTCTGTTGTGATTTTTTCCAAACAATATCTGTTTTCCCCCTCTACCCCCCCCCACAAATACTTTCAATACTCCCTAAGTAATCGTATAGCCAATATAGTACATATGGAAGTACAAAATAGTTGAATTAGAACATAAATGGGAAGCAAGAAAGACAATTTTAAGGAGAGACAATCCACAGTAAGAATATGATGGCCAGTAATTTTTCTGATAAAAGGGAGCAGGAAAAGCTCCCTGCTTTGAGGGGGACAGTTCATCAGCACCTTCCCTCAGTGTAGCAGCTGGGTGTTGAAATAGAAAGCAACTGAACAAATGAGTTCTCTCACTAAACCAGATATAGTTCACAAAGCTACATCTGTATCACTATGATCATTGTCAAGTCCAACCTTTCACTAGGGAAATATGTCAGGGGTAAAAAGGAGAACCACATGTCCCCTCTCTCTTTTATTCACTGGAATCTCTTCAGTCTCTGTCTCTGTCTCTGTCTCACACTCTCTCTCTCTCTCTCTCTCTCTCTCTCTTTCTCTCTCTCTCTCTCTCTCACACACACACACACACACACACACACACACACAAAACAGCTTCAGGAATCTTGCCACAAAATGTCTTGGGATTGTTGATTCTTATAATGCAATAATATATTAATTTTGCTTTGCTTTTATAAATTAGGATTCTGATTTTTATTCACTACTAATGTAATGCTTCTGTTTTGGCATTCATCTTTGATTAAATTTTTTCATTTCCATTTAAAGATACATTACATGGAAAGTGACAAAGAAGAACTCCCTTGACTTCCCAAAAGGAGGTCATTATTTAAGAAGAACATAAAATACAAATGTCTGCTATAACAAGCAGTCTTTGGTTCACTCTTTCACTGTTACTCAAACAGATACATCTTTAGTTATTTACAAGTAAAATATTTACCAAAGCAAAAAGTTACCTGCCACAGAGCTGATGCCCCTTATTTTTTTCTCTCTTTGGATGGATTGAAAATTTTCATCATTGAAACATCTGAAATTACCCAGAAAAAAAAGGCAAATCTCAGTTGGGAAGTTCTATTTCTGGGAGAGTAGTCTGAGGATACCTATAAATGTAGGTGCAAATGAAACACAGATGGAACTACCAACAGGGCTATTTTGGGCATGTATAATTGTCATTAAAACATCATGTACCCAAATCAAGGCTGTCACATTTCCTCAGCTGGCTATATACACTGGAAGCTTAACAGTAAAGAATATAGTGAGGCAGAAAACATATTCCCAACACCCTTCCCTCAGTCAAGAGAGCATTTTTGGGTTCCATTCAAGTCACTGCCAGTAGATAGCATGTTTTCACTAGTCCAGAGCAGGCAATCTCAAGAAGAGTAACTCAGCCCTAAATAAACTAATTATAGAATGTCAATAGTGAAATTAGTCATCAAGAATATCTATTTCCTAGAAGAGAAAACTGAGGCCCAGAAAAGTGCCTTGCTTAACAATAAGACCATTTGTGGTATTTTAGTTCCAAAGAATCTTAGAATTAAGATCTTAGAGCAGTGGTTTAGAGCAGTAAAGCCTAACTAGTTTCTGTGCACTTAGATATGATATTTTGGGTCTCTACAGGGCAAGTTTTCATGTTGTATTTTTATTTTTGGAAGGTAAGTTCCCTGTGGACCATCTAATGAGAGCACAACTTGGTTACTCAAAGATCAGGTCACATTATTTTTTTTGTTTCTAGAAGATATACCTATATAATGCAGGTCAGGATTACATTAATTCTGGGGGCTGCCACATCAAACCACTAATATATTTAATTTGTAGCATACATAAATGCCTAGTTATGAGTTATATTTAATATTTAAATTTTTATTAAATTTATTATTGAATTTTTTATTTGTTGTCTTTTCATTTACCTTGTTGTAGTCATTGTGTACATTAGTTTGTCTTCTTTGGCTCTCCTTACTTTACTCTGAATCAGTTCATTTCATAATTCAATGTTTTCCAGGTTGTATAGTTGGGAGTCTGGGGCTGAAGTCAATATTAATCTGAGTTCAAGTCCAGCCTCAGACAAAACTTACTATCTGTGTGACCCTGAGCAAGTCACTGAACCTCTTTTTGTCTGTTTCCTCATTCATAAAAGGGTTGTAAACACCAAATGAGATCATAATTTTAAAGCTCTTCTGTAGTGCCTGGTACAGAGTAAGTGCTATATAAATGTTAGTTATTATTATTATCATTAATTATTCAATCATACACATTTCTCATTGCACGAAAATATAGCACAATTTGTTTAGCTGTAACCTAATTCATTGGCTTCATTTTGTTTTTAATTCTTAGTTATCACAATATTTTGGAGTATGTAGGGACTTTCTTTTTATTGGTGGCTTCCTTGGGATATAGGATTCTGGATTAAAAAGTATGGACATTTTAGCCACTTTATTTACTTAATAAATTTACATAGTTCCAAATTGATTTCCAAAATGATGATAGCATTTCACAGATCTACCACCAATGTATCAGTATGCTTCTCCTCTTATAAACCTTTCAATAATGACTCTTGCCATTTGTTGTAATTTTTTCCAATTTGCAGAGTGTGAGGTATAAATTCAGTCTGATTTGTATTTGTCTTATTACAGATGGTTTGAAGCATTTGCTCATGTTGTTGTGAATGCTTTGCAATTCTTTTAAGAACTGTTTGTTCATATCTTTTGACTATTTATCTCTTCAAGAATGTCTATTACATTGGGAAACAATCTTCATAACAAAAACCTCTGACAAAGGTCTAATTACTCAAATTTATAAAGAGTTAAACCAGTTGTACAAAAAATCAAGCCATTCTCCAATTTAAAAATGGGCAAGGGACATGAATAGGCAGTTTTCAGTTAAAAGAAAGCAAAACTATTAATAAGCACATGAAAAAGTGTTCTAAATCTCTTATAATCAGAGAGATGCAAACCAAAACAACTCTGAGGTATCACCTCACACCTAGCAGACTGGCTAGCATGATAGCAATGGAAAGTAATGAATGCTGGAGGGGATGTGGCAAAGTAGGGACATTAATTCATTGCTGGTGGAGTTGTGAAATGATCCAACCATTCTGGAGGGCAATTTGGAACTATGCCCAAAGAGCAATAAAAGACTGTCTGCCCTTTGATCCAGCCATAGCACTGCTGGGTTTGTACCCCAAAGAGATAATAAGAAAAAAGACTTGTACAAGAATATTCATAGCTGCACTCTTTGTGGTGGCCAAAAATTGGAAAATGAGGGGATGCCCTTCAATTGGGGAATGGCTGAACAAATTGTGGTATGTGTTGGTGATGGAATATTATTGTGCTCAAAGGAATGATGAAGTGGAGGCATTCCATGGAGTCTGGAACAACCTCCAGGAAGTGATGCAGAGTGAAAGGGGCAGAACCAGGAAAACATTGTACACAGAGACTGATACACTGTGGTACAATCGAAGGTAATGGACTTCTCTATTAAGGTCAATGCAATGTCCCTGAACAATCTGCAGGGATCTAAAAAACACTATCCACAAGCAGAGGATAAAATGTGGGAGTAAAAACACCGAGGAAAAGCAACTGCTTGACTACAGGGGTGGAGGAGATATGATTGAGGAGAGACTCTAAATGAACACCCTAATGCAAAAACCAATAACATGGAAATGAGTTAGGATCGAGGACACCACTGGGTATGGAATCACATGTCAGCTAGGGGAAGGGTGGCGGGAGGGGTGGGGTGAAGAAAATGATCTCTGTTTCCAATGAATAATGTATGAAAATGACCAAATAAAATAATATTTAAAAACTAAAAAAAAAAGCCTCCCAAGTGGAAAGAAGGGGGGAAGGGAAGGAGACAATTTGGATCTTATAATTTTGGAAAATTTGTTGAAAATTTTTATTACATATAATTGGGAAAATAAAATACATATTAAAAAAACAATAAAAAGAATATCCTCCCAGAAGACTGCAACAGTAGTTATAAATTAAGCTACTGGGTCCATTGCTCTGTAAAAGTTTGCCAGTAGGAGTATGTGTTTAGTATTCCTTTTGTGTGTAGGAATAAATTACCTGTTCCATATCTGAAAAAAAAAAGAATGTCTATTACAGTAGTTAATATTGCTTTTGTTTATATATATTGATTACCAAATTCTTTTCAAAGAAATTAAAAATTATGAATTTTTTTCCCATTCAACCTCTTCCTTTCTTATCCTAGATGCATTAATGTCCGTGTGGAAACTTTTCAATTTCAAATAACCAAAGTATCTATTAGATTTTTTGTAATTACCTCTATCACTTCTTTAATTAAAAATATACTTCCTATATATAACTGTGAGACTTATATGATCTGTTTTCTTATTTTATATAGTATGATCTTTAATGTTAAGGTTATAGATTCATTTAGAATATCGTGGAATATGGCATAGGTCTAAGTCTAATGTCTTCCAGACAGTTTTTCAGCTTTCCCAACAATTTTAATCAAATTTAGAGTTTTTCCCCCTAGGTAATTTATGTTTTCCACTTTATCAAATACTGAATTATTGAGTTCTGTTGTTTCTGAATCTCCTTGTCTCATATGTTTCATTGATCTTTTTCTTCTTTAACCAGTACTAGATGGTTTTGATTAATATCGCTTTTCAATATATCATGAGGTCTGGGAGTGCTTGCTACTCCCCCTTCATCTCTACTTATTTTTAGAATTTCCCTTTCTATTTTTATTTTTCCAAATGAATTTTATGATTATTTCATAAAGTTCTGTGAAGTATTCTCTTGGTAATTTGATTGCTAAAATATTAAAATTGTAAGTTACTATTCGTCATCAATTGTCATTGAATTGGCATAACCTTGCCATTAAGTATTTCAAATATTCTTTATTTCTTTAAATAGCACTTCTGAATATATACAAGACTTTTGTGTGCCTTTGGATGGTTCCCAGATATTTTATGCATTTCATAGTTACTTGAAATGGGAATTCTATTATAGCATCATGCTTTGTTATCCTTTTACAAAAACGTCAATTTTTGAGAATCTCTTTTGTTTTCTCTGTTCTGTTGAAGCTATTGTCTTAATTTGCATCTTTGCTGATTTCCTAGGTTCTTTCAACTATCACATCTTTATCAAACAATAGTTTTATTTGCTCTTTACCTATCTGTATTCCTTCAGTTTCTTTCTCTTGTCTTATTGCTATTGCTAACATTTCCAACATTATGTCAAATAATAATGGGAAGAGTGAGAATATAGGCTTTACTCCTATATTTGTTGGATTCTAACCTACTCCTATTACACATGATGTCCAATTTTGCTTTAAGATAGAATATTTTTATGATATTAAGGGACAATCCCTCTTTTCTTATACTTTTTAGGGCTTTTAAAATTATGCCTTTTACTCTGGAAAATACTTTTTCTTCATCTGTTGAGATGATCATTTGGTTTTGTCCCTCACTGTTAAATGTATTCACTTCTCCTGAATTTCTATTGTTTGGAGTATTTAAGAGGCCTGTAATCACTTTGGTTTTAATTTTCTTTCTTAAAATGTTTTAAACTCTTTATTTTTCAATATACATCTTTTTCATGTAAGGCTAAACTCAGATTTGCAGAGTAATGCATTCCAGTTGCATCTTAAACTCCATCCCTTTTCAGAATACATTATTTTATTCCCTCTTATGTTTCCTAGTGGGTGCAGAATAGTCTTGAATTATTTTCATGCATTTTCCTTTATTTTCTAAAGTTCTTCTTTCATAGATTACAGAACTTGCTCCTGAATTGAATTGCTTTTGTTTTTCTGAAGGTCATCTTTGAATTATTTCCTATAGAAATAGAGAAAGAAGAAAGAAGTTTGCAATAAATACAGTTTTCTTTTTTTTTTAAACATTATTTTATTTGGTCATTTCCAAACATTATTCAATGGAAACAAAGATCATTTTCTTTTCCGCCCCCCCCACCCCCATCCCTCCGATAGCCGACGCATGATTCCACTGGGTATCACCTGTGTTCTTAACTCGAACCCATTTCCCTGTTCTTGGTATTTGCATTACAGTGTTCATTTAGAGTCTCTCCTCAGTCATATCCCCTCCACCCCTGTAGTCAAGCAGTTGCTTTTCCTCGGTGTTTTTACTCCCACATTTTATCCTCTGCTTGTGGATAGTGTTTTTTAGTTCCCTGCAGATTGTTCAGGGACATTGCATTGACCCTAATAGAGAAGTCCATTACCTTTGATTGTACCACAGTGTATCAGTCTCTGTGTACAATGTTTTCCTGGTTCTGCTCCTTTCGCTCTGCATCACTTCCTGGAGGTTGTTCCAGACTCCATGGAATTCCTCCACTTTATTGTTCCTTTTAGCACAATAGTATTCCATCACCAACATATACCACAATCTGTTCAGCCATTCCCCAATTGAAAGGCATCCCCTCATTTTCCAATTTTTGGCCACCACAAAGAGTGCAGCTATGAATATTCTTGTACAAGTCTTTTTCCTTATTATCTATTTGGGGTACTTCCTTATTATCTATTTGGGGTACAAACCCAGCAGTGCTATAGCTGGATCAAAAGGCATAGTTCCAAATTGCCCTCCAGAATGGTTGGATCAATTCACAACTCCACCAGCAATACATTAATGTCCCCACTTTGCCACATCCCCTCCAGCATTCATTACTTTCCTTTGCTGTCATGTTAGCCAATCTCTTAGGTGTGAGGTGATACCTCAGAGTTGTTTTGATTTGCATTTCTCTGATTACAAGAGATTTAGAACACTTTTTCATGTGTTTATTAATAGTTTTGATTTCTTTATCTGAAAACTGCCTATTCATGTCCCTTGCCCATTTATCAATTGGAGAATGGCTTGATTTTTTGTACAATTGATTTAGCTCTTTGTAAATTTGAGTAATTAAACCTTTGTCAGAGGTTTCTATGAAAATTGCTTCCCAATTTGTTGTTTTCCTTCTGATTTTAGTTACATTGGTTTTGTTTGTACAAAAACTTTTTAATTTGATGTATGCCAAATTATTTATTTTGCATTTTGTGACTCTTTCTAAGTTTTGCTTGGTTTTAAAATGTTTCCCTTCCCAAAGGTCTGACATGTATACTATTCTGTGTTCACCTAATTTTCTTATAGTTTCTTTCTTTATGTTCAAGTCATTTACCCATTTTGAATTTATCTTGGTGTAGGGTGTGAGGTGTTGATCTAAACCTAATCTTTCCCACACTGTCCTCCAATTTTCCCAGCAGTTTTTATGAAATAGTGTATTTTTATCCCAAAAGCTGGGTTTGCTGGGTTTGTCATATACTGTCCTGCTGAGGTCACTTACCCCAAGTCTATTCCACTGATCCTCCTTTCTGTGTCTTAGCCAGTACCAAATTGTTTTGATGACCACTGCTTTATAATATAGTCTGAGATCTGGGATGGCAAGGCACCCTTTCTTTGTATTTTTTTTCATTGTTTCATGGATATCCTTAATCCTTTGTTCTTCCAAATGAACTTTGTTATGGTTTTTTTTCTAAATCAGTAAAAAAATTTTTGGGAAGTTCAATGGGTATGGCACTAAATAGATAAATGAGTTTGGGTAGGATGGTCATTTTTATTATATTGGCTCGTCCTACCCATGAGCAGTTAATGTTCTTCCAATTGTTCAAGTCTAGTTTTAGTTGTGTGGAAAGTGTTTTGTAGTTGTGTTCATATAGTTCCTGTGTTTGTCTCAGGAGATAGATTCCTAAGTATTTTATTTTGTCTAAGGTGATTTTGAATGGGATTTCTCTTTCTAGTTCTTGCTGCTGAGATGTGTTGGAAATATATAGAAATGCTGATGACTTATGTGGGTTTATTTTGTATCCTGCAACTTTGCTAAAGTTGTTGATTATTTCGATTAGCTTTTTGGTTGAATCTCTAGGATTCTTTAAGTAGACCATCATGTCATCTGCAAAGAGTGATAACTTGGTCTCCTCCTTGCCTATTTTAATGCCTTCAATTTCTTTTTCTTCTCTAATTGCTACTGCTAGTGTTTCTAGTACAATGTCAAATAATAGAGGTGATAATGGGCATCTTTGTTTCACTCCTGATCTTATTGGGAATGCCTCTAGTTTATCCCCATTCCAGATGATGTTTGCTGATCATTTTAAGTATATACTGTTTATTTTTTTTTTATGAAAGGCCCTTCTATTCCTATGCTTTCTAGTGTTTTTAATACAAATGGGTGTTGTATTTTATCAAAGGCTTTTTCTGCATCTATTGAAATAATCATGGGATTTTTGTTGGTTTGCTTGTTGATATGGTCAATTATGTGAATGGTTTTCCTAATATTGAACCAGCCCTGTATCCCTGGTATAAATCTTACTTGATCATGATGAATGACTCTTCTGATCACTTGCTAGAGTCTTTTTGTTAGTATCCTATTTAAGATTTTTGCATCTATATTCATTAGGGAGATTGGTCTATAATTTTCTTTCTCTGTTTTTGGCCTGCCTGGCTTTGGGATCAGTACCATGTTTGTGTCATAAAAGAATTTGGTAGAACTCCCTCTTTGCTTATTATGTCAAATAGTTTGTATAGTATTTGGGTTTGCTGTTCTTTGAATAATTTGGTAGAATTCACTGGTGAATCCATCAGGCCCTAGGGATTTTTTCTTAGGAAGTTCGTTGATGGCCTGTTGGATTTATTTTTCTGATATAGGATTATTTTAGAAATCTATTTCTTCGGACTTCTGGGTAATCATGGCTGCAATCTAGACTCCACACGCTTCCTCTCCCCGGCACCGAATGAAATAGACTACATCAGAGGAGCATAAAAATCACCTTTGGAGGAACAGAAGGACTCCCCAGTACTCCCCAGTACACCACAGAGGCGAAGGTATGTGGAGTTTGAACATTTCCACACTATAATAAGAAGGAGGAAAACCTTGCACAAAAACGTGAACTGAGCCCTCCCTAGTTTGTTAATATATGTGCTCATGGATATGAATTTTCCTCTAAGTACTGCTTTGGCTGCATCCCATAAGGATGTCTCACTATTGTCATTTTCCTCAACGAAATTATTAATTTTTTCTATGATTTCTTCTCTAACTAACCAATTTTGGAGTATCATATTATTTAATTTCCAATTAATTTTTTATTTGGCTCTCCATGTACCCTTACCGATCACTATTTTTATTGCCTTGTGATCTGAAAAGGCTGCATTTATTATTTCTGCTTTTCTGCATTTGAGTGCCATGTTTCTGTGACCTAGTATATGATCTATTTTTGTGAATGTGCCATGTGGTGCTGAAAAGAAGGTGTATTCCTTTTTGTCCCTATTTATTTTTCTCCATATGTCTATTAACTCTAATTTTTCTAAGATTTCATTCACCTCTTTTACCTCTTTCTTATTTATTTTTTGGTTTGATTTATCTAAATTTGATAGTGGTTGGTTCAAGTCTCCCACTAATATGGTTTTACTGTCTATTTCCTCCTTCAATTTTCCTAGTTTCTCCATTAGAAATTTGGATGCTATACCATTTGGTGCATACCTGTTGGTTAGTGATATTTCCTCATTGTCTATACTCCCTTTTAACAGAATATATTTACCTTCCCTATCCCTTTTGATCAGGTCTATTTTTGCTTTGGCTTTGTCAGATATCATGATTGCAACTCCTGCCTTCTTTCTATCAGTTGAGGCCCAAAAGGTCCTCTGGCTTACACACCTTTTGAACATCTACAGATAGATTTCATAACGATGCCAAAGGCTGGACGTTATAAATTTTGTCTAGTAATTGCAGATCAACTAACCAGATGGCCGGAAGCATTTCCTACGACCCGAGCCACAGCAGATTTTGTTGCAAAGATACTTTAAAGGAAATTATTCCTCGTTTTGGCCTGCCAGCATGAATTGACTCCGATAGAGGGAGTCATTTTACCGATTCTGTCTTAAACCAAATATATTCTTGCTTGGGGATAACTCCAAAATTCCATGTTCCATATCACCCCCAGAGCTCAGGCCAAGTGGAGAGGATGAATAAAGAACTTAAGACTATGATTGGCAAATTATGCACTGAGACCCATTTAAAATGGCCTGAAATTCTCCCTCTGGCCCTATTTTATCTTAGAAGCAGGCCTAGAGGAGACCTACACATCTCACCATTTGAGATGCTTTTTGGACATCCGCCTATACAGGCTAAGCCTTTCTCCCCGGCTTATACATCGCTATTAGGGGGAAATATTACTATTGCTTCCTATATACAGGAGTTACAGCACAAACTACGTGAACTTCATGAATCCGGAGCTGCAGTACAAGCTGGAACATTGGATTTTTCTCTGCATGACCTGAACCCAGGAGATAAAGTTTATATCAAGAATTTCAAGCAAACTGGAGCAACTCAACCTTTGTGGGAAGGACCATTCCAAATATTATTAACTACTCCAACATCTATAAAGATTGGAAAAAGGGACTCTTGGATTCACTGCTCACATGTGAAGAAAGCATCTTCTGCTGAGACTGATTGACTGTATCCTATCATATGAATTGTGACTATATCTTATCATATGAATTGGAGATAATAATCCATAGACAAATGGATGCTATTTTTTTTCAAGAATATATTGAATTACTGATTTTTTTCTTATTTTTCTTATTTCTTTTCTTTTATTTTTTGATCAGAATATTTGAATTTTTTCTCATTTTTTGTGCTGAAGGTACACATAATTAATATTAATATTATTTTTTTCCTGCAGTAATACAAGTTAATATATATATATATACTCTTGCTATAATATCAATATATGCCTAAAAGCTTTAAACTATGGGAACCTGCCATTTATTGATAAAATATTATAGGACTGGGATTAATGTTTGTGTCTGATTCCAGGAAAAGGGATAAAAACAAGGAGCACAGACTAAACCTGAATAGTGTCAATAGAGAACACAAGAAATATTAAAGTGAGACTTGAGGTTGCGATGCTTACATTATGTTTAAGTCGTAGGACTTCCTTGTATCTACACTCTTTACGAAGTACTCAAACAAGTACAAAGCTCGACTATCATGCTGGCTCCCTATATCCCTGAATGAAAAAAAAAATCAGATGAGGGAATGACATTTCCCCATCAAAATAGAATTGTAATTCTTTTCTTCTTATATTATGGAAACTTCCTGTAGTCTTGGCTACAAATGGCTAAGTGAAATATTACTGCATTCTGTCCTACATACTTGTGGGATAGAAATTACTTTAAAATGGACCTATACAAGGCCTATTTTGAATTTTTCTTATGTTTTTTGATTATTTTTCTATTCTTTTGATAATTGACACATACACCCCCATAACTGAACATTGCATTTTGAGCTAAACTTGATATTTTTTTAATACTTACTTCAGGTGGGATTGTATTTTAATTTAAAATCTAAGAATTTTTTTTTGAATTTTTGTTTGTTTGAGATTGTATTTTTATAAAAATCCAACAATTTTGATTTTTGTTTAATATTTTACTGTTATAAAAATCAAAGATTTTGATTCTGTTCGAAAAAAAGATCTTCAAGAAAAAAGCTTGAAATTTTTATATCCAGAGAATGAACTGTTGCAGAAAGATGCTGAAAACCTACACTTCATCAAGAAGATCAAGAATGAACTTTGGATGTGATTGATTGGACTGAACTTTTGATTGAACATTTATTGTAACTGTACACATTTATGCCAAAAGGGTCTGCCCCTAATTTGGCTTTCTGTCAATGCATCTAGCAAAACATTGGTTTTGCTTTCTTTTCTTTTCTATTTCCTCTCTCATTATTCTAATTTCTCTTAGAAAATTGAATATTGTGTATATCTATAGTTAGAAGTGCATTTAGAACTACAAAATGATTATGTTAAATGATCAATGGGGAGACTAGTCTCCCAATGATCATCAGGGGGGATTGTAAACCTTAAAATTTCTTAGACTTGTGAATGTTGGAAATTTCACCATTGGAATGTGAACCCCATTGGCAAGGGAGGTTCCTCCTCCTCCCTTCTTAAGATTACTTTGGGACAGAAACCTTTTGCTGAACAATGGAAAGGGCTGCAGCATAGATCAAAATTTAATTATTCCAATCTCCACCCTACTCAGGGTAACAGGATTTAGGAAGGGCTGCAGCATAGATCAAAATTTAATTATTCCAATCTCCACACTACTTAGGTTAACAGGATTTAGGAAGGGCTGTAGCAAAGGATCAAGATTTAATTATTTGAGAATATGACCTTCAACAGACATGTGCAAAGCCACAGACCTCTGAGCGGTCCTGGGTTAAGCTAGAGCCACCATTGGCACAGGGAAGACATGGACAGTGATTGGTAGATGTGAGAACTGAGGGGAGGGAACTTGGATGGTTTCCTTAAAGATAGTGGGGTCTGAGGACTAGAGGGTGGTTGGTTGGAGAGGTTTTGCTCTGAGAGGTGGTGCTCTGAGAAGCTGGCTCTGAAGGAAGCTGGAGGTGGAGGCCCCTGAGACTGTTTCTCCATTTTGGTCACGTGAGTGATAGGGACTGATCTCTTTTCTTTGCCTCAGCTATTTAAGGGCTTGGGCCTTTTGGCCCAGCCTAAACAGAGGGGGTATTTAAGCCCTATTCCCTTCTCTCCCCTTTCTCTCTCTCTCTTTCTTTCTCTCTCTCTCTCTCTCTCTCTCTCTCTAATACCTTTCTTCTTCCTGTTTGTAATTAAACTCCATAAAAGGTTGACTGCTGACTTGAAGTTTTCATTAAGGAATTACATAGCTGAATTCCTTGGCGACCTTAAATTAATATATATCAGTCTTTTAAAGTGATTTCCTTGTCACAAACCATCGATAGAATAATACGTAGGAATATACCTTTGAAGATGAGCGACGTCAACATCTTGCTGCTGCACGTGAACGCCGACACCAGGCCACAACTGCACTTCCCGTAACAACTGGCATCCCATGCCCCATGTGCCACAAACTCTGTGCCTCAGCCTTTGGACTCCAAAGCCACATGAGGGTACACTGTAGATGAAACTGCACAAAGAAAATAGTCATTCTTGTTCACCGAGAGACTACTATACATACCCAAGTGATAATAACTACTTTTAAGAGTTACCAAAGCTTCAAACATTTGGTAAAAATCGGTCATCTCCCCCTTCTTCAGAATAAACATCACTGAGAGGGGCGGAGTCAAGATGTCGGCTTAGATGCAGCAAAAGTTCAGACCTCTGAAAACCCTTCCTTAACGATCAAAAACTGAATGCTCCTAGGGGACTGAAATTCAAACTTAACAACAGGACAGAGGCGGGGAACCTTCCTTCTTGACTCAATTCAAAAGGTACACTCCCCAAAAGCTGGAATCCGAGAACACTCTGATCTAAGGGGAAGGCAGAGGGAAGGTCCCAGGACCCCTCCCGCCAACCCAGAGGGCTGATCCCCCAGCTGCAGCAGGAACCTCTGGGCGGGCAAAAGTGCTGGTTTGGAGGGTCTACCTTGTGAGCAGCAGGGCACTGGGCTCAGAGAGTCAAGCGTGGACAGCGGGGAGGAAGCCAGCGAGAGACCTGGGCCTGTGGCTGGGTCCTTCCATCTGGCTCCAGTCTCACGGGGAGGTTTTTGCCTCGGGGCACATCCAGACCAATCCAGTTGAACCTGATCCCATCAGGACTCCTCAGAGCTCAGGGAGGCTAGGACCCCTCCCCCCACTAGAGTTCAGGGCCTCCAGCAAGGACAGGAACCTCGGGGGGGGGGGGGCAAAGGCACTGGGGAACCTTGCAGACAGCAGAGAAGCAGCTGGAGAGAATTGGAGAGAGCCTGGGTGGCCCAGCCTTCCAGGAGTCTTTGGCCTCAGAGCACATATAGCCCAACCCAGTTGAAGTTAATCTGATCAAAAGCCTCCAGGACAGGGAAGCTAACATTCCTCCCCTAGAGACTATACCAAGAGGTCTGACAAAGCTCCAAGAGGGGAGACTGACAGCCCCCAAACCAAAAAAAAAAATGAGAGGAGCAAGAGCACAGACAAATACTGGGAGCAAAGAGGGGGTAAACTTGAGCAAACAACAGAAAAAGAAGAAAGAAATTACAATAGACAACTTCTGCACAGGTAATGAGCAAAGAGCAAACAAAACAGAGGGGGAGGGATCAGCAAAGGAAAAATCAGAAATCCCAGCGAATTAGATACAGGCTTTGGAAGAAATCATAATGCAAGTCAAAACACAATTAAGAGAGGCTGAAGACAGTTGGGAAAAGAACTTAAAAACTAAGATAAATCATCTGGAAACAGAGGCACTTGAACTAAAAAAAAAAATAGTGTCTTGAAAGCCAAAATCAACCAAGTGGAAAATGAGGCAAAGGAGATGAAAGATGAGGTGAAGAAGATGAAAGATGAGAAAAAGGAGATGAAAGACAAGGTAAAGAGGATGAAAGATGACCTCCAAAGAAAATCAGACCAAAAGGAAAAGGATTACCAAAAAGCCAAGGATGAAATCCAGTCTTTAAGAACCAGAATACAACTAGAATCAAGTGACCTCATAACGCAGCAGGACACTATAAAACAAAACCAAAACAGTGAAAAAATTGAGGAAAATATGAAGCATCTCATTCACAAAACAGAGGATTTAGAAAATCGTTCAAGGAGAGACAATTGAAGAATCATTGGCCTACCAGAAGACCATGACAAAAGAAAAAGCCTAGACATTATATTACAGGAAATTATTAAAGAAAACTGCCCCGATATCCTAGAACAAGAGGGAAAAGTAGATTGAAAGAATCCACAGATCACCTCCTGTACTTAATCCAAATTCAAGAACTATCAGACCAAAGAAAAGGTATTACAAGCTGCCAAGAAGAAGTCATTCAGATACCATGGAACCACAGTGAGGATAATGCAGGATCTGGCTGCATCCACACTGAAAAAAATAAAGGCATGGAATATGATATTCCGGAAAGCAAGGGAACTGGGACTACAACCAAGAATCAACTACCCAGCAAAACTGACTATATTCTTACAGGGGAAAGTATGGTCATTCAACAAAATGGAAGAATTTCAAGAATTCGTAAAGAAAAGACCAGACCTGAACAGAAAATTTGAAGTCCAAGCACAGAACTTAAGAGAATCATCAAAAGGTAATTAAAAAAGAGGGGAAAAAGAAAAACAAAACAAAAAAAATTTTAAGAGACTCAATAAGTTAAAATTTTATGTATCCCTACAAGAAAAGAGGTCATTGGCAACTCTTAAAAACTGTTGTTATTACCTGGGCAGCAAAAAGAAGTACACTTAGAGGGAACAATGACAAACTCTATAGGATGAAAGGACAAGACATAAATAGGTATATAGATATATGAATGCATAAATACATACACATGAGTATGCATATATATATATACATATATATATAACTAGAGCTTAAAAATGGGTTAATATTAAAAGGAATAGGAAAAGAAACAAATGGGGGTAAATTTATATGTCACAAAGAAGCTCATGGTGGGAGGGGAGAGAACATCAATACACTGGAAGAGTAAAAATGTCGGAGACAAGAAATACTCAACTTTTATGTGCTTTGAAATTGACTCAAAGAAGGAAAAACAATCAAATCCATTGGGGCCAGAGAATAGATTTGCGCCCTATAGGGGAGTAGAAGGATAACAAAAGATCTGTTGGGGAGAGAAGCAGTACAAGGGAGGGAGGGGGCAGGAGGTTAATTTTAGAAAGACTACAGGGAAAATAAGGGGGAGGAATAAGAAGGAAGGAGGTAGAAAGGGAAGTAAAATAAGGGGGGGAACAAGGGGAACTCTTTAAAAGCAAACATTGGTGTAGAAGGAAATACTGAAAGAAGAAAAGGCAGGAACAGGAGCAGAAATCAAAATGCTGGGAAATACACAGCTAGTAATCATAACTCTGAATGTGAATTGAATGAATGCACCCCTAAAACACAAATAAATAGCAGAGTGGATTAGAATCCAAAACCCTACCATATGCTGTCTGTAAGAAATACACATAAGGAAGGTAGATACACATAGGGTGAAAGTAAGATGGTGGAGCCAAATCTATTGGGCATCAACTAACAAAAAGATGGTAGGAGTCTCAATCATAATATCCAACAAAGCCAAAGTAAAAATAAATCTAGTTAAAAGAGAAGGTAATTACATCCTGATAAAAGGCAGTATAGACAGTGAGGAAATGTCTGTACTCAACATGTATGCACCAAATGGCATAGCATTCAAATTTTTAAAGGAGAAACTAGAGGAGCTCAAGGACGAAATAGACAGAAAAACTATACTAGTGGGAGACCTGAACCTTCCTCTATCCGAACTAGATAAATAAAACCAAAAAATAAATAAGAAAGAGGTAAGAGAAGTGAATGAAATCTAAGAAAAATTAGAGTTAGTAGACATGTGGAAAAAATAAATAGGGACAAAAAGGAATATACCTTCTTTTCTGCAGAACATGGTACATTCACAAAAATTGACCGTGTATTAGGGCATAAAAACATTGTAATCAAGGGCAAAAGAGCAGAAATAATAAATGCAACTTTCTTAGATCACAATGCAATGAAAATAATAATTAGTAAGGGAACTTACTAAAATAATAATTAGTAAGAGGTAAATTGAAAATTAATTGGAAATTAAACAATATGATTCTCCAAAACCAGTTTGTTAAAGAAGAAATCATAGAAACAATTAATAACTTCATTGAAGAAAATGACAATGATGAGACATCCTTTCAAAAGCTATGGGATGCAGCCAAAGCAGTATTCAGGGGGAAATTTATATCCTTGAGTTCATATATTAACAAATTAAGAAGGGCAGAGGTCAATGAATTGGGCATGCAAATTAAAAAATTAGAAAGCAAATAAATTAAAAATCCTCAGATGAAGACTAAATTAGAGATCCTAAAACTCAAAGGACAAATTAATAAAATTGAAAGTCAAAGAACTATTGATTTAATAAAAAAGACTAGAAGCTGGTACTTTGAAAAAACAAATAAAATAGATAAAGAACTAGTCAGTCTATTTAAAAAAAGGAAAGAAGAAAACCAAATTAACAGTATCAAAAATGAAAAGGGAGACCTCACCTCTAATGAAGAGGAAATTAAGGCAATCATTAAAACCTATTTTACCCAATTATATGGCGACAAATATGGGAATCTAGGTGATATGGATGTATATTTACAAAAATATAAATTCCCCAGATTAACAAAAGAAGAAATGGAATACTTACATAACCCCATATCAGAAAAAGAAATTGAACAAGCCATCAAAGAACTCCCTAAGAAAAAAATCCCTAGGGCCCAATGGATTCACAAGTGAATTCTATAAAACATTCAAAGAACAACTAATTCCAATATTATACAAACTATTTGACATAATAAGCAAAGAGGGAGTTCTACCAAATTCCTTTTGTGACAGAAATATGGCACTAATTCCAAAGCCAGGCAGGTCAAAAACAGAGAAAGAAAACTATAGACCAACCTCCTTAATGAATACAGATGCAAAAATCTTAAATAGAATACTAGCAAAAAGACTCCAGCAAGTCATCACAAGGATTATTCATTATGATCAGTTGGGATTTATACCAGGAATGCAAGGATGGTTCAATATTGGGAAAACCATCCACATAATTGACCATATTAACAAGCAAAACAACAAAAATCACATGATTATCTCAAGAGATGCAGAAAAAACCTTTGGCAAAATGCAACATTCATTCCTATTGAAAACACTAGAAGGTATAGGAATAGAAGGGTCTTTACTAAAAATAATAAACAGTATTTATCTAAAACCATCAGTAAACATCATCTGCAATGGGGATAAACTAGATGCATTCCCAATAAGATCAGAATTGAAACAGAGATGCCCATTATCACCTCTATTATTTAACATTGTACTAAAAACACTAGCAGTAGCAATTAGAGAAGAAAAAGAAATTGAAGGTATTAAAAAAAATTTGGATGCTTATAAAATTTGGTATATATAGATCTAATATTGAAAATGCTTCATTATTTATGTTCCCTTTTAATATGGGTTTCCCTCTTTATCTCTTTTGATTGTATCTATTTAAGCTTTAACTTTGTCAGAGATCATGATTGCTACCCCTACTTTGTTTTTATCAACTGAGACATCATATATTCTGATTCATTTCTTTATTTTTACTCTATGTGTATTTCTCATTTGAAATGTGTTGTGTATTTCCCTCCATTCGATTTTTCCTCACTGTCCTTCTCTGCTATTTTAGCCCTATCCCTCCAATGTCCAACTTCTGACTACAACCTCTCCAATTCACATCCCTTCTAAGAATACTTCCCTTTTCCTCTCTCCTTGCCCTCCTTAGTTTTTATCCTATCTACCCTTCCAAAAATCACTCTTATCCCTTTACCTTACCCTTCTGTTTCTTGATTTGAACTGCCTTCTTATCTTATCCTAAGAGTTCCTCCCTTTACCTCTCTGGCCTTTCCTTTTCTTGAAATGTACTCCCTTCTAAGAATCCCTTCCTTATCTTATCCCCTTGCCCTCTTTTCTCTTAATGAACAATCCCTTCTTTTAGTCCCTTGAGGGGACTCTTAATCATCTCTTATCCTGTCCCCTCACTCTCCTGTTTCTCTGTAAGTTAAGTTGATCCTTCTAGTTGTACATGTTGTTCCCTCTTTAACCCAGATCTGATCAGAATAGGATTTTAG
Organism: Monodelphis domestica; assembly: GCF_027887165.1. Classification (NCBI taxonomy): domain Eukaryota; kingdom Metazoa; phylum Chordata; class Mammalia; order Didelphimorphia; family Didelphidae; genus Monodelphis; species Monodelphis domestica. The sequence goes on from NC_077229.1 coordinate 535,544,742, forward strand.
TACTACCAACCGTCTGCTACTTTTCCCCTTTCCTGTGACAGTTCTTCCATTCATGTTTCTTTTGTGTGAGATAATTGTTCCATTTTACTTCTTCCTTGCCAATTTTGTTATTTTTTAGCTCATTCTATTATACTACACTTGACCTCAACTCTTTTATCTGTATATGCTCTTTCAAATTTCCCAAGTAGTGCTGTCATTTTTAAGGGTTATAGATAACATTTTCTGACATAAGAAATAAATAATTTGACCTTAGTGAATCCCTTAGTCTTTCATGTTTACCTTCTTATGGTTCTTTTAGATTAAATGTTATATTCACTTCTGATCTTTCCCCAAAAAATTCCTTTAGTTTGTTACATGTCTATTTTATCCCTTGTGTATTTATGTTCAACTTTCCTAGATATGTTATTCTTGAGCAAGCATCTTTTAATTTAATGACTGTAGTAACCATTTGCAGTGAGCCCAAGAATATAAAATTTGACATACTTCCATTTCTTTTACTTTTATTTGCCAGGAAATAATAGAACAAGACAGATACCATTATCCTTGGGATTTTTTATTCTTTCCTTATGTCTTAAAAATAAATACTGTATTTTGGTTCCAAAGCAAAACAACAGTAAGGGCTAAGTAATGGGGGTTAAGTGACTTGCCCAGGGTCACACAACTAGTATGTCTGAGGCCAGATATAAAGTGAAGACTTCCTATCTCCAGGCCTGACTCTATCCATTAAGCTATCTAGTTGCCAATCTTAGTTTTTAATGTGAAGCTTCAAATCAGCTTTTACATACTCTTCTTTTACCCTCAAGAGGTGTCTTGGGCAAAGGAGACGAAGAAATTAAAACTACTTTTAATCATATGAAAGTTTTTTTTTAAATCACTATTAATTAGAGAATGTAAATTTAAAAAACTCTGAGACACTATCTCACACACATCAGACTAGCTAATATGACCAAAAGGAAAATTATAAATGTTGGAGGTGATAAAAGAAATTAATACAGTATTGGTGGAGTTGCAAACTGGTACAACCATTCTAGACAGCAATTTGAAACTAAGTCCAAAGAACCATAAAACTGTGTATACCTTTTGACCTAGCAATATCACTACTATGTCTATATCCCAAAGAGGTCAAAGGAAATGGAAAAAGACATTGTATAAAAAAAATTATAGTAGCTTTTTTTGTGATGGCAAGGAACCAGAACCTGGAGGGATCAATTGGGGAATGGCTGGACAAGTTGTGGTATATGATTATAATAGAATATTATTGTGTCATAAGAAATTATGAAAAAAAATGATCCAAAAAAACCTAGAAAGACTTAAGAAGTAATAAAAAGTGAAGTGAGCAGAACCAGGAGAATATTATACACAGTAATACCAATAATATGCAGTGATCAACTGTGAACTAATTAACTATTATTAGCAGTGAAAGGACCCACAACAAATTCACAGGAGACATGATAAAAAAGGCTATCTGCAATCATAGAAGGAACTGATGAAGTAGGAATGCAGACCATTTGTCATTCCATTTCCTTGATGAGTTTCTTTCTTACATAAGCAATATTCCTTTTCTTTTATGTGATAAAAATAGATTTCATGATATCATTTGAATACCCTATATCTTATTACCTGCCAACTCAAAGTGGGTGGGAATTGAAGGGAGGGAAAGAACATTGATCATAAACTGTAAGAAAATGATTATTAAAAATCACATCTATATGTAACTGGGGGAAATATAACTTTAAAAATCATTTTTTAAAGAAATTTCTTAGTTCTTCACCATCTTCACTCTACAAATAAGATAAACAAATAAGGTGCCAATATACAGCCTTTCCCTGTCTTAAACCAAACAGTTCCATATTCAGTTGTACAACCATCAGCAAACATCATCTGCAATGGGGACAAACTAGAAGCCTTCCCAATAATATCAGGAGTGAAACAAGGATGCTCTATTATTTAACATTGTACTAGAAACACTAAATGTAGCAGTTAGAGAAGAAGAAATTGAAGGTATTAAAATAGGCAATGAGGAATCTAAGCTATCACTCTTTGCAGATGATATGATGGTCTACTTAAAGAACCCCAGAGAATCAACCAAAAAGCTAGTTGAAGTAATCAACAACTTAAGCAAAGTTGCAGGATACAAAACAAACCCACATAAGTCATCAGCATTTCTATATATCTCCAATACATCTCAGCAGCAAGAATTAGAAATAGAAATTCCATTTTAAATCACCCTAGACAATATAGACTAAACCTAAATTAGACTACCCTTATGATTCAGTTTTAAAATTAAAATGGAGTAAGTATTCATAGGCTATATAATCCAATTAAAACCAAGGTTATTATTTAGGTATTAAATGGACATTCTTCTAGCCAGCTCAGGAAAATCAAGAGATCATCCTAGAAGGCAATAAGAGTGCAGAGGTTACTATAGCAACGAGTCACTTAAGTAGTAAAAACAGTAGTATTCTCTGACAACAATTTTCCCTAAGCTAAACATCTTGTGCTTTAAGTGGAGGAGAGTGGGGTGAATGAAAAACAAAAATCTTTTCCATCTTAAGGAGTCAGCCAGTCACTTGCCAGTACTGAACGCTAGGTGGAGCTATCAACTAAAAAAAATTAGAGGGAAATATAAAGGCTTAGGGTTAAAGGGGAAAGTAGGAAAAGGTTTTGACTCCAGTCAGTACAAATCCAACAATATCTTCAACAGTGTATTTACACTGCAGCTTTGCAGCCTCTTCTGAACAAAACAAACATAACTTCTACCATATATGCTAATAAAAAACCTTTAAACAGAACATTTTCTGACATCAAATGAAATATTTATCTTACAGATGTGAAAGTGGTCTGCTAGTAGGATTTTTTCCTATTTGTCAACATTAGTAGAAGATGAGACAAGTAAGAAAACTTTAGTGTATACCAAAGCAGTTAACAATATATCCTATTTTTCTCCACAGTAAGCAATAACCATAATAACCAATACTCGGGCAGTTCACCATTTAAATAATTTATTTGCTACATAAACAGACTCTTATACATTCTGGATGTTTAAAACTGCTTCTGGACTTCATTTCTTTGGAGTAATTCTCTTTATACATTTAATATGTAAATTGCCATCTTTTTATCATAGATTTAATTCTGTAGACTCATAGTTTTCCCATTTTGACAAAGAGGAGGTGCTGAGTGTATTTATATGTGTATGAGAGAGAAAGACAGATAGGGACAGAGGGACAGACTCACAAGACTCAAGAGAAACAAAAAGATGAAGAGAAATCATATGGGATTCAGTAAGGTTAAACTATTTATATTCCTACAAAAAAAAGAGGATACTTTTAACTCCTAAGAACTTATTATTACTAGGGTAGTTAGAAGGGGTATACCTAGACAGAGGGCATGGAGGTTCATTGAATTTTATGGGATAATAAGTAAAAAATATAAAATTAAGGGAAGAGAGAAGAATGCACTGAGAGAAGAAGGGAGTGGTAGAATGGGGGTAAATTATCTTACATAAAAGAGGTATGAAAGAGTTGTTACAACTGGAGGGCAGTTGGGGAAAGTAGGGAAGGGAACACTTGAACCTTACTCTCATCAAAATTGGCTCAAATAGGGAATAACATACTGAGTAAGTTAGATATAGAAATCTATCTATAGGATAGAAGGAAGAGAAAGGGATAAGGGGATGAGGCTGATAGAGCCAAGTGTAAAATGGCAGAGGCAGTGGTCAGAAGCAAAACACTTTTGCGGATGAATGGGGTGAAAGGAGAAAGAGAGTAGACAAACAAAAGCAACAGAAGGGAGGAAAATCCAAACAATGTATAACTAAGAAAAAAATTTTAGAGCAAGTTTCTTCAATTAAGACCTCATTTCTAAAGTAGTGAAATGAGTCAAATGTATAATTTTTTAAAAAGTCATTCTCCAATGGTTAAGTGGTCAAAAGATATGAACAAATAGTTTTCAATGAAGTAATTAAAATTATCTATAGTCACATGAAAAAATACTGTAAATAACTATTGATTAGGGAAATACAAATTAAAACAACTCTGAGGTACTATCTCATATCTATCATGTTTATTATGACAGAAAAGGAAAATGACTAATATTGCGGTGGGATATGGGAAAACTGAAACCCTGGTACATTGTTGGGGGAATTGTGAACTGATTCAAACATTCTGGAAAGCAATTTGGAACTATATCCAAATTGCTATAAAACTAACATTCTATTTGATACAGTAACACCACTACTAGATATGTATCCCAAAGAAATTTTTTAAAAAGGAAAATGGCCTATTTATACAAAAATATTTATATCAGCTATATTTGTGGTAGCAAAGTATCGGAAAGTAAGGTGTCCATCAATAGAGGAATGACTGAACAAGGGATGGTATATTTTGTACTATATGAAAGGATATGCAGGATGATTTCAGAAAAACCTGTAAAGACTTAAACGAAGTGATACAAGGTAAGGTAAGCAGAACTTTGTACAAAGTAATAACAATATTGTAAATGATTCACTAAGAATGACTTAGCTTTTCTTAGCAGTATGATCCAAAACAATCACAAAGAACTTATGATGAAGAAAATGCCATCTGCGGGAAAGAACTGATGGAGTCTGGATCTAGATCAAAGTCTACTATAGTTCACTTTCTTTATTCATTTTGGGTTTTTTTTTTTTAGTTGTATTCCACAAAAGGATTAATAAGGGAAAATGTTTTACATGATTAAACGTGTAAAATCTATATCAGATTGCTTGCCACTTTAGGAGGTGGGGAGGAAAGAGGAAGAATTTGGGACTCAAACCGTTCTTAAAAGAATGTTAAAATTTATTTTAGGAGACCCCAGTGGTGGCTTGGGACACTTTGCAGCCGCCAGCCTGGAAGGTCCCTCCCCACCCACCACCCACCCCCACCCCACCCCTCCCACCCACCCACCACCACCACCACCACCACCACCCCAGTTTCTACTTGTCCGGTGGAGGCTCTAATTAAGAATGGCTCTCCCTGATGGAGGAGGCAGTGCCCAGGCACTGCCTGGACCCCAACAGCTCCAGCTCTACAATGAAGGAAGAGGGGGCTGCTATGACAGGCCTGGCGGCCTGTGGGGATAAGTAAAAGTCTCTCTGTACCAGCAGTTTCTCTGTTCTGTGATCAGTGTGACTCATCAGATGAGCCAGGATCATGAAAAATATGACTTTTATATTAGTCTGGGATTGACTAAAAACTCCAGCATATTCAATGGGAAAAGCTTCATTTTTTTTAAGGGTCTCTTGAGGCTTGCCAGAAAAGGTTCCATGAGAACAGGTCAAGGTGGCCATGCATATCTTAAAGCGTGCTCATGATGGGCTGGAGTTTTATCCACGGAAGCTGGTGAGTTGGCCAACTTTGCTGCTTATGCATTTCCAACAGTCAGGTTAGTAACTCCATGAGGAGATCTTAGTGTTCTTTTAAGTCATACTTTCATCATATTTTCTAGATGAAAGATTTAATCTTCATGGAAAAATTGGATGTTTATTAAGTATTTTAGAGTCTACTGTTATGGTAATTCGTGCTCCAAAAGAGTTGGAGACTGAGACCTTAAAAGAGAAGTCTCATAAGTTGGGTGATCCAGGTTTTGTTGACTTTACAACATTGATTGTCATTGTTTTTTGATATTAATTTTTGTGGTTAGATAGACAAACATACTTGTTTATATTACAATCTGCTCTGTAATTGGAACATTTTCAGTTCCTTGTGTTAAAGGCCTGGGAACTGCTATTAAAGAACTTTTGCAGGAAAGCCTGTACTAAGGCACCCACTGTACTGGATTCTGCTGCTAAACCTTATTCCCTGTGTAAGTATACAGATCAATTATTTAAACAGGGCCCTGGAAGTCTATTTAATACTTCCATAGTGACTCCAATATATTATGTATTCTTCAGGACATCTGTTTTAACTTGTTCAGCTATTCTTTTTTAAAGAGCAACAAAATATTCCTGTTGATGACATTACTGGAATTTTGAGTGGCTTCCTTACAATCATTGTAGGAATCTTTTTTATTGCATGTCTTTAAAGATGTTAGTTCTAGTCTAGCAAGCCTAGCAAGTCTTCCTGTGTCTTTGAGAAAAGATGAAAAAATAGTGAATGTCAATCTGTCCAACTTGTATGAAATCCTTAATATTGATGAAGGAAACAGCCTGCGGAAGTGAGCAACAAACTGGTAAAAGTGTCTCTAGAAGAAATGGAAATCTAATGACTTTTTGAAAATAGATATAATTTTTTAAAGACAATCTGTAATTGTGGGATTTTTTTTTGGCTGTGTAGTTTTGGGGAATTCACACTCCTTAGATAGAGAAATGATGGTTGAAGGCAGTGAGGAAAGGGTTGATGAAAATGGCTTCTCTCACTACTCCCTCCCAGAGTCCCTAAATTACTTGAGGGAGACAAAATGGAGATCTCTCCTAAGTGAAGGCTTGCCCCTTGGTGCTGCCCCTCAAGGGCAGCAAGGAAGTCTTCTCTACAAGGAGAGGTATGAGGGACCTGAATCCGGATATGTGCTGCTTTGGCGTGCTCACAAGCCTCCCCCTCGTTACTATCCCCATCATTACAGCTGTAAAATGAGCTTGTCTGAAAATGGAAATTGTCATTTTAAATCCTGTCTAAAGACAATCTTTTTTAATGGTTTCACTAATTTGGGCAAAAACAATAATGACCTTGCTTTTCTTATATGTGAAGTATAAGAGAACTAAGATAACCTAAATATTGTTGGTTTTGGTTTCTATTAACATTGTATAATTTTAAATTTCTAGTCTTTCATCATAAAAAATTTATTGCATTGACAGTTTTCATTATAAAAAATAAAATGCTTTATTCCTTTTAAAAATGTTTTACATGTAATTGGGGGGAAAATATTATTTTAAAGGGTGGTGCCAAAGACTCCATACTTTATCCCTGAGAAAAGCTATTCCTCTGGGGACCCAAACCATGAGCATGAATACATAATGGTAGAAGAGTTATACCAGTGTAAAGTATTAATAAAATATATACTCCTATCTTATTTTGTTTAAAAAAAATCAAGAAAACCCAAGATAACATTTGAATCCAAAGCAAAGGGAACAGCTAAGTGGCTCAGTGGGTTGAGAGCCCCAGAAACAGCAAATCCTAGATTTAAATCTGTCCTCAGATATTCCTAGCTTTGTAACCCTGGACTCACATTGTCTATCCCATACTACTCTGCTGCCTTGTACCCAAAACAAAGTATTGATTCTAAGGTTTAAGGTAGCAACGTTTTTATGGTAACAAAGATATGGAAAAATAGATGGCTATTTATTATGGAAAGGCTAAATAAATATGAAAGTGATGGAATATTACTTTGGTGTAAGAAATGACAAAGATTTTTTTAATGACAAATATAATGAATACAAAGAACAATAACAAGGTTTATATGAACTGATATAAAATGAAACAAGGAAAGCCAAGAAAACAATATAACTAATCACTAAAAAAACCTAAAAATAAATGTAAAGGATTACTGCCACAAAGCAATTAAATGATACAAATTACAAAGAAGAAATATGGTCCCAAATAAGATGTCTGAGAGTATATCCTCCCCCCATTCCTTTGTAGAAATGAAGAGATTTGCCAGTAACACTACATATATTTTCAAAATTTTTCATCAAATTAATTAGTTATGCTCATTTTTTTCTTCAAAAAAGTTTTTGTTATACAAGATGGCTCTTTGGAGTGGGTGATGAGAAGGGATACAAAAGGAAATTTAGGTGATATAAAAACAAAAATATCAATGAAAATACTTAATTTAAAAAACCTATTTATAAAAACCTGATCTTCTTACTTGGGCAGAAATGGACAACAAAAAGAAAGATTAAGCCAACTCACAATTATTCATTTGCTTTTATCCTAGCTATCTGCCTATTATGGATAAAATATTAAAGGAAAAGCAAAAATAATAACCTATAGGGGCCAATCATATAGACAGAGATTAAAACTAAACCATATATCATCTCATTGACATCCTTTATCTTCCTTTACCATTCCCTCCCCAAATGCATTCCTCCCAATTCTTAGCCCTTAATTCAATTTCCCCTTTCTGTTTCTGCATGCTAAATTCTGAAAAGTCAAAAGACAAAAGATAAATAAAAGTGCCTTCTATTGTTAAAAATTGATGTGAGAAAATCTAGGAACCAGAGAAGAGGAAAGTATGGTGGAAGGCATCTGGATAATCAACCCATAATTCTAGTATCAAAAGGTTAAAGTTAAAGAATAGATCAAAAGCCAGACAGAGACACAATATAACAATAGTAATGACAGAAGGCTACTAAACTTTCTGCTATTCAACATGTCAATGACTTAGAGGTAAAGATACATGCTCATTAAATTTTCAGATGACAAAACTGGAAAGAATAGTACTATGGCTGGGTCAAAGGGCAGATAGTCTTTTATCGCCCTTTGGGCATAGTTCCAAATTGCCCTCCAGAATGGTTGGATCAATTCACAATTCCACCAGCAATGCATTAATGTCCCAACTTTGCCACATCCCCTCCAGCATTCATTACTTTCCTTTGCTGTCATGTTAGCCAATCTGCTAGGTGTGAGGTGATACCTCAGAGTTGTTTTGATTTGCATTTCTCTAATTATGAAAGATTTAGAACACTCTTTCATGTCCTTATTGATAGTTTTTATTTCTTTATCTGAAAACTGCCTATTCATGTCCCTTGCCTTGTCCAGTTGGGAAATGGCTTGATTTTATGTACTATTGATTTAGCTCCTTATCAATTTGAGGAATTAGACCTTCATCAGATGTTTTTGTTATAAAGATTTTTTCCCCCAATTTGTTACTTCCGTTCTCATTTTGGTTACATTGGTTTTGTTTATACAAAAAAGTGTGAGATGTTGATCTAAACCTAATCTCTCCTACACTGTTTTACAATTTTCCCAGCAGTTTTTGCCAAATAATGGGTTCTTGTCCCAAGAGCTGGGATCTTTGGGTTTATAGAACACTATCTTGCTGAGGTCATTTATCCCTAGTCTATTCCACTGATCCACCCTTCAGTCTCTTAGCCATTACCATATTATTTTAATGAGCACTGCTTTGTAGTACAATTTAAGATCTGGTACTGCTAGGCCCCCATCCTTCACATTTTTCTTCATTATTTCTCTTGATATTCTTGATCTTTTTTTCTTCCAGATTATTATTGTTATAATTTTTTCTAATTCTATAAAAAAGTTTCTTGGTAGTTTGATTGGCATGGCACTGAATAATTAAATTAATCTGGGTAGGATTGTTATTTTTATTATATTAGCTCATCCTACCCATGAGTAATTAATGTTTTTTCAATTATTTAGATCTAGTTTTAATTGTGTGGAAAGTGTTTTGTAGTTTTGTTCATATAATGACTGTGTCTTGGGAAATAGATTCCTAAATATTTTATATTGTCTATGGTGGTTTTAAATGGAATTTCTCCTTCTAATTCTAAGAGAACTATAAAAAGCTAAATAAGGAAGATAAAAAATTTAAGGGCTTCAATAAGTGCTGGGAGTCATCAGGCCATGATGCCTTGACAGAATCACGCATGGTAGCTAAGGAAGCCACAGAGTGGCCCTTGGCAAGATGTGATTACCCACTCAGTCCCCCTTGCTTGACCTCTCTCATCAATGACCTTTACCTATGGAATTGACATGACTATTATTCTGCCTAGTCTCAGAAGGAATAATGCAAGAGCAAAATACCCATACCCTAATTCTCTAAAACATCACCAAAAGATCAGACCCTCAAACCCTATCCCAAAAGACTTTCATAGGTTAACTTTTACTTAGGTACATAATCCCCAGTAAAACTGCAGCTACAGGCCAACCCCAGAACAGAACAACACTCACAGAAACCTATTCTCATGAAGCCAACACACAAATCAGTCATAAAGACCCATACAAAACGTACAGGTACATCAAGCTTCAAATGCCTCAGTGACTCAATTTCACAAACCAGTAACTCAGAAACTCCTTAGTAAACCCTGAAAAATGATCAATCTAAATTTGAATTGTGTCCCCAGTACCTTTCACCCTCAATGATATGATTGTTGAATTGTCTTTTAAGAACTGTTGATTAATTATTCCATTTTATTAAAAGTAATAAGTAATTTTCCTTGATTGTTTGTAAGCTCAAAATTTCTCACAGGGTAATGAGAAAAATTAAGCCACCTGTGACAAAATCATTTCTCTTGTGTGGAACCTTTATGTTGTCTGTAATCACAATGCAAGAATATAGAATGTTAATCAAGTGATTTGTTAAAAGTTAATGTATCATTTTTCCAATTATCTTTCTTTGGAAATGTGTGTTAGGTAATGTATCTGTGTGCCAAGAAAATGGGTATAAAAATAAACACCAAGCCTGGGGGTGGCAGAGCAGCTATCATATGCAAAGCATTCCCATGGTCGTAAAGATACAGCTGTCTTCCATTTTTTATTTCTTTGACTGATCATTCACCACCTGTTGGGAACCCCTGGAGTCACGAGTGAGGCTGGACCTTGTCTGTGGCAAATAAGGATACATTTTTTATATTCCTATATGGAAAGATGATATCTGTAACTCTTAAAAATTGTTATCATTATCATATTAGTTAGAAGTACACATAGACAGAGGGCGTGGTATTAAGCTATTCTGGATAATATGTAAAAAAAACACCTGGGGTAATAAAAGAGGATTGTGCTAAGAGAAATGGAAGAAAGAAGTAAAATGAGGTAAATTATATCACAAAAAGAGGCATGTGGGTAGGGGTATAATACTATTACAAGGAGGGGAGGATGAGAGTGATAACAAGCAAGACTTAAACTGTACTCTCATTGGAATTGGCTCAGAGAGGGAAGAACAGCCAGATTCATTGAGATATAGAATCCTGTCCTACCTATAGAGAAGTAGAAGGAGAATAAGGAAGTGGGGTGTAGAGAGGGGAGTAAAATAAGGGAGGAAAAAGGGAAGAGTGATTAAAAGAAAACCCTAGTGTGGAGGGAAAGAGTGAAAGGAGAAAGGGCAGGATTAAAAGAGGAAATCAAGATGAAGGGGAATACACAGATGGTAATCATTATTGTGAATATGAATGGGATGAACTCACTCAAAATGGAAGTGGATAGCAGAGTGGATTAAAAACCAAAATCCTACTATATGTTTTTTACAAGAAACACAGTTGAGGCAGATAGACATACATAGTATAGGTAAAAGACTGGAGCAGAATCTACTGGGCTTCTCAAATTTGAGTTCCCTTTTCTAAAAAATGTCTATATTATTAACTTGTAGATTCCCCACCCCCATATTTTTGTTCTGTTGTGCCTCACTCTTAGATGTATCAATTTCTATGTATTGTGTAATTTGAATCTGTTGCTGAAAAAAACTATGATCCCCAACAAAACTACAATTCCCAGCACCCTACTCTCTTCCTGCTGATGTAGACAGGAGACATTAATTTAAATCCTACCAGAAGAGGGGTCTAGAACCCTTAATTCTCTCTGAGTGGATTAGTTTGAAAAGAAACCATGTTTCTCCTACCATAGCTTTTTTTTTTGCTCCCCACTCCATAGTACTCTCTTCATTCCAGCGTTGCTGCTTCCACCTGTTGCTACAGATCCAGCCTCCTGCCGCTAACTACCTAGGTGGTCCTAGCCACCTGCTTCTGCCTCCCTGTCTAGCTGGTTCTTGTGAATCCATTGCTTCTGCCACTCCTGCTCCTCCCACTGCTGCTGTTGCTGCCACCGATTAGAGCTGCACTCTGGAGGCTTGGAATGTATAAATCCCTCTTTCCCCTACATTGCCAACAGCTAAGTGCTTGCTCGTTGTTTGCCTTGGAAGCCCAGATGTGTTTCCCTTAGGCAAGAGAGCTTCTACCCTATTAACGCCATGCCCATATGACAAAGGAAGCAAGCTGCTCCCTGGAATTTTACCCCTAGGGGGAAGAGAAAGGAAGGTTACTCTTCCAAACAAGAAGTAGAATTACAATCATGGCTCACTCTATGAAAGAGCAAACAGCTCAAACAGCTCCCAGTTGTAGAGTATCTTTTCTTCCTCCTATTCCTGGGTGCACTGGTGCTTGCAAGTAGCTTGAATAATCCTGAGATTCAGGGGAGAAATTCATCTCCATACATCCCTTTGCCATTCCGGCCTGCCCAGACTCTACACTACATCCAATATAGAATTCCTCCACACTATGTTAATTGAGGAATTCTCCCTCACTATGGGAGAACCCAAAGGTGTGACCAAAAGGAACCTAGATCGATGATGATCCTGGGGAGGAGAAGGAATCTTATAGAGTCTAGAGGTAGATTTTAAAGCTTTTCAGACTCCATTGTTTTATGAAAAATCTCTATATTAGAATTGGAAAAAAAAAGGACTCTTGAATTCAGTGCCTGTATCCTGTCACATATGTTGTTTTTGCTGAGTGTATTAAGATTTTATTTTGTTTGTTATGTTCTGTTACACCGTGTCACTTTAAGTTATTGTGTTTTGACAATTAGCTATATGTGCTGTTATATTGTCTTTATTTGTACCTCCTCTTATGACTAGACTGGAGAATATACCATTATAAGAGTACCTTTGAGTTGTTTGTAACAAGAGGTAAGGGTCCATTTAGTAGCTGAAGTGAAGTATTATAGCACTAATCCCCACCTCCACATTTATAAAAGTGTAATGGATAAGACATATAAAGACATGCTTTTTATGGCTATTACAGTCTCATACCAGAGTAGCTGGGAAACTAGGGCATGGTGCCCTGGATGGCTCCCAAGATGGAGCATTTTCCATGAAGCCTAAGAAGCTTCCAGATGATTTTTAACTCTTAATCTTAATATACCTCCACCAGAATGATCTAGATTCTTGATGACATTTAGACCCAAAAGGTTTTCTTGAATTATCTGCTATACTATTGTTTTTTATAAAGCTGTTTACTTAGTGGAAATTAATGTATCCTGAGTTGATCCATGTATTTGTCAATTGTATAATTGTCATAAAATTCTAGTTTTATAAAAGTTAAAAAGCTTTCTACCTCCCAGAATCCAGGAAGTGAACTTCTTGGAGAAGGAGTCATAGAGATGCCTGCAGAAACCTCATACTGGACTGAAAGATCCAGAATGAACTTTGGGTTGTAGTGAAATTGAACTGTGAGGGATTGTCACACATTTATTTTATCTGTATACTCTTATGCTGAAGGGAACTGCCCCCCCCATTAGCTTTTTGTCAATTTGCCTAGCAATCTGGTTTTGTTTTCTTTCCCTTTTATTCCCAAATTATTGTAAGTCATAAATTGATTATGTTTACAAGATCCATTGGGGAGACTAGTCTTCCAAAGGATCTCAGGGGGTTTGTGTAATTTGAATCTGTTACCCTAAAAACTACAATCCCCAGTAAAATTATGATTCCAAGCACCATACTCTCTTCCTGTCATTATATGCTGAGGTAGAAAGGAGATAAATTTGGTGGACTTCTGTATCTTGGGTTCTTTTTCCTTCCTTTGGCAGCTTTGGTGGAGCTTGCTTTTTTTGAGTAGGTAGAAAACTTAGTCATGTGGTTCTATTTTGTCAGATAAAAATATATTTATAAATATCTTTATAAAAAATAATACTTGAAATATTGGACATTAATTTAAATCCTACAGTATCAATACCAATCTCATGACAGCAATTTTTTTCTGTCCATAATTATGCAGTTTATTAGCATTCCTGCCTTCTTCATGATCATTTTTTCTCTTTTTAGCATAAAGCCTACTCTTTTAGTCCATGGTATCCCTTAATGTCAATTGTTCACAAGAGTTCTGCTTCTTCTCCTGCAGCTAAATCTAGGGTCTCCCTAAGCACTAAATACCTACAAATTTTACTCATTGTAAGGTTCCCCAACTCTCATTATAGAATTTCTCCCCTTTCCCCTAGAATTCTTTTCAGCGGAAACACCAAACCATCACTGAATCAAGATTTCCCACATTATTTCTTCTTGTTTCTATCCTTCCCTTTGCTGACTAATTCATTCTCCCATAGGCCCTCTTCTTTCTCAGATACTACAGTTTTCACCCACTTCATTGTTTATAATTGTCTCAAATAAAGTCCATCAACACATATTTTCTTCTATTTTCTTCCTCCATGACCACTTTCTCTGTGACTTCCCATTTTGTAATTGAGAAACTAACATACACACACCCACACCCCTTTAATTCACCCCACCTACTTGAGTTAGAATAAACTTCTTATTGGTCTTCGTGTTTTTAATTGGGTATTGTTTCTAATCCATGAGACATCTATCTCTTTCTAGGATTTCTCCCCCAAAGGGAAATTTATTTCATTATTTATACTTTCACTGGATGGTCTTTAGTTCTTGTATCAATCTGTAAAAAATTAAAGAAGTACAAAGTAGTTTTAATCATAAGTCTTTAATTCAGGCAAGGAGAATATAATTGAGAAAAACCACACAGAGCCATTACTATGGGAAATAAATAAATCTGGTGCCAAAGCCCTAGGATTTCATTTGAACTAAAGAAAAGAGGGTGATTAAATAGATTTTTTTTTAGAAAAGGGAGAGGTGAATAGCCAAGTTACATGAATTTACTGAAATTTGGGAATAATTTAATATCCAGGGGCTAGGGTGACTGGGTACTTAAGGTTTGATTATCTTTTTTAGACTCTGGGAAAAGGCAAGCCCAATTTATAGTTAATTCAATCTTTGTCTTTTATTTTAACACTCTGGGAGAAGTCTGGGGAAGTCAATTTGTAGATCCCTTGAAGATAGCATTATCGCTTGTATTTCAGTTTCTGGAGAATTTGGAAACTAGTAATCTGGTTTTCTTTCTAGGAATGCTTTAAATTGTAAAAGAGAGAATCTGTAGGACAAGCCAAGTATGCAACACTAAGTAAAGGACCTTAGATGTCAATCAAAAAAGTACATTCCAAATAGAATGTTCCCAGGAAAGACAGTGGGAGAACCAAGCCAGGCTGAAGGGGAAGAAGCTCTGGACAGGTCCCCTATTAGCTTCCGTTCTCAGCTGAGGGACCAGTGTGGCTTTGGAGCTGAGGGAGAAATTTGTGAATTAACTTTTGGCTGGTGGCTGAGTGTGGTGAAGAAGATATTGGTGTCTCTGAGACTTAAGTTTGAAGGAAGAAGGAAGAAGATTAAACAGTTGTCCTCCCATCTCCCTGACAGACTTTTGTGTCACGGCTGTGACAGGATTGACATTCCCTAAAATCCTCCTAACCCTCCTTATAGACTAGGGATAACCCCATCCCTCTCCCTTCATCTTCCATCCTTGTCCTGTTTTTCCCAATAAACCTTGAGAAAAGAAGAGTAAAGAGTATTTCTCTGAAATCTCATAGTTCCCCTGAGTTACTTAGAAGGTGGCTGACTAAGACCAGGGGAGGGGAAAAGGGAGGCAGGAGGGAGAGGGTGGAAAATGGGTGGCATTTGAGGGAGGAGGTTAGGCAAAATATTGATCTATGAGCCATCTAATATTGGTCTATTAGCCATCTAGTAGTGATCAATAGGCACCCTCTGGTAATATCTCTGGTAGTATCTCCTCTATCTCTGGTAGTACACCCTGTAGTAGTATCTCTATCTCTGGTAGTATCTCTCTATCTCCAAGTATATCCTTTATTACTATAGGTAACCCCAGTATCTCCTTTATTACAACTAGTAATATCTCCAGATTATCCTTTTATTACATTCTTTAATTGCCTCTTTTTTCATTAACAGATGCAAATCTGCAGGAAATATACTCTTGAGCTTCTTTACTCTTTGGAACACACTATTTCATTCTTTTCTTCAGTGAGACTTAAATTACATAATTTAGTTATCAGGTATCTTGGAGTTTGCAGCATTTTTTTTCCTTCCAGAGGCAACCTGTAGATTCTTTTGATTGGAAATCTGTTTTCTTTGTTCAAAACTTTTGGACAGTTTTCATTTATCATGTCTAGCATTATGGTGTTCAGAATTTGCTTTTGTTTTTACGTCTCTAGAAGTTAAAGTGGGAAGGAAACTCAGTGAATATATTAGATATTAGGAATTGGTTTTTTGTTTGTTTGTTTGTTTGTTTATTTTTTGCTATTAGTTCATTGGATTATTACCTCTTTTGAAATCTAGTGTTTTAGGTCCTGAAGTGCTAGAGGCCATCATACCCTCACTGGCTGACAAGGTTTCAGTCTGGGAAAATGGGGTCTGCAAGGCAGCCCCCAGAGAATGAGGCCCCCACTGATCCCTCTCTGTGACTTATCTCTCTCCAACTTTCCTAACTAATGGATTTGTTATGATTATTATTCCCTCCCCAATACAGAAGAAATAATATGAGAGCAAATACTTATAGGATCAATACATATATATCTCACCTTAATCCTCCCGGACTATTACCCTAAAAGATTACATTCACAGAATTAAAACCTAGAGATCACTACCCATTGCCCTCCTCCTTTCCTTCTCCACAGAAGTTACATTCATTCCTATTACAAGCCAGGCAAGCCAAGAACATCAATCACCTTCAAGACACACTCCAATGAATTCTGTTTATGAACAGAAACCAGGCAACATTACCAGGTGCTTTAAAGTAACACAAGAAAAATAGAACTTGTAAATTGAGAAAAAAACCCACATCTAGTCTGTCATTAAATTTCCCTCTAACTTTGTACCTAGCTAGAAAATGTGTTATTTCCCATCTCCTAAGTAATTGTGATTGATTGTGAAAGCTGACCAAAAGTAACAATGATTCTCCTAGGTCAGGGAGAACTAACCTCTAGATCACCCTATGTCATTCATCTACAGCAACAATGTTTTGTTGACTATCTCCTTAGGCTACGCATCTTATTGTTAAGTTCCATGGAAACATATGTGTAGAAAAATTGATCGTGTGCCAAAAAAGTATGTACTTGAAACCCTATATAATAAATGAACCTCTGTGCTATGGCAGAACACTGTGTGATGTCTATGCACATGGGCCTGAGCATACAGTGCTTCTCATTTCCATTACTCAATCAGATCTTCACATCTAGATGGAGCGAGCCCTCACCCTCAGGGAGACCACTGGATAGCCCCCAAAGATGAAGACAGCTGTAATTGCTTTGCCTCTTCTGCATATTTATATTTTGTAGAAGTTTAAAAGGTCACTGGGATCAGAGAAAATGTCCACTTTGTCTTTTTGGCCATATGATAGAAACTGCATTTTAAAAGTTGAATCTGTCAACTTGGAAAAACACAGAATCACTAAATGGTTAGAAAAACCAAATCCTTAATCAGGATAAGAGACAAGTCCTTAATATTTGGTCGTCACACAAAGCCAAGCACTAAATACCACACAGAGCCAAAGCTCTGAGACTCTGGGGACAGTGTCTCTGGGAGAACACACCACCAAAGATGATTCTCCAAAGAAAAATAGAACTTGGGGTCATATATACCTTTGGGGGAAATTAAGTACAGCAAACATATACTGACAGGTTGCAAACAGGCTTGGGAAAGAGGTTGTAGCCAAAGGCTGGGTATCAGGGAGTAGTCTAAACTACAACAGATACAAAAGGATAGTTCCAGCCAGGTGCTAGTCTTCTTGGTAATGGATCTCTGATACAATGAGGGAAACTTCTAAAACAAAAAGGGCTATTGAGGATTTGAGCATCTCTATCATTTCTATTCAGGACACTTAATGGCTGCTTGTTGATTCATTGTTCTAAGAGAAGGTCAGTTTGGGGATTTCCCTTAAGGCAAGTTCCCAAGTGAAAGGAGCAAACTTGGGTCTCCCAAAAATACAGTTGACAAATCCAATATCTAGTCAAAAAGTCTTCATAGTAATACCTCTTTTATATTTAACTACCTATTGACCATGATCAAACTTGTTCCAGTGAATTTCACTCATTCTTTAGGTAAAAATTTTCC
Source organism: Monodelphis domestica (assembly GCF_027887165.1). NCBI lineage: Eukaryota > Metazoa > Chordata > Mammalia > Didelphimorphia > Didelphidae > Monodelphis > Monodelphis domestica. Next base: position 535,562,601 of record NC_077229.1, read on the forward strand.
TCTAAAGGACAACTCTTAACCTAACCAATTATTTAGAGATAGTGGTTCTGTAGAGGTATCTTTTTTTTTTTTAAGATCTCCCATAGGGAGACTGGAACAACCTCCAGGAAGTGATGCAGAGCGAGAGGAGCAGAACCAGGAGAACATTGTATACAGAGACTAATACACTGTGGTATAATCGAACGTAATGGACTTCTCCATTAGTGGCGGTGTAATGTCCCTGAACAACTTGCAGGGATCCAGGAGAAAAAAACACCATTCATAAGCAAAGGATAAACTATGGGAGTGGAAACACCGAGAAAAAGCAACTGCCTGAATACAGAGGTTGAGGGGACATGACAGAGGATAGACTCTAAATGAACACTCTAATGCAAATACTATCAACAAGGCAATGGGTTCAAATCAAGAAAACATCTAATGCCCAGTGGACTTACGCGTCGGCTATGGGGGGTGAGGGGAGGAAAAGAAAATGATCTATGTCTTTAACGAATAAAGCTTGGAAATGATCAAATAAAAAAAATAAAAATAAAAAAAATAAGATCTCCCATAGGAATAATATTTCTCAGGGAATCTTGGGGTCTTTTTAGAATATTAGGTTAACTATTTAGCTATTATTAGAGATAATTATTCTCAAAAAGAATAATTTTGACTTTATTATGCATAAAAAATATTATATTTGAGTTTGTGGAACATTAAAAACAGGTGCTTTCCCTGTAAGAACACATAGGCTTCTAATAGGAAAGTTTGCCTTATTTTGTCATTCTCCTTGGTGATTACTTCAAATATTCACTAAATATTTTACCTCTTTGGTAAATGGTTCATGAAATATCATCATCTTAGTTTTCTATGAACTTAGATAAAAAACACTTGCAATATTTAAAGTAATCACAAGAGGGAAGCAATCTCTTATTCATTTTTGCATTTTCTTATTTTTATCCAGCAACAAAGAGGAAGAATATGATTCTCCAGACAAAAATAGGCATATTTTATAACCAAAATGTTTTATGAATACTTTATGTTCATGGCAACTCTGTCATTCTGTCATGGTTAGATAATGTTCTCATTAGTCACTAGATGACTTACTGTGTTTTGTTGCAATGTCAAAATTAATAATTACAAATTGAAGTTTTTTGCAGGGGGAGGTAAAAAAGTATCTAATTTGTATGGTGTATTTTTTTTTAAATTTGAACTTTATTTAGCAAAGCTATTCTATTTCTTTGCAAATTAAAATTGTATCCTCCTGTTTTAGTTTTCAAAGATCAATTAGATTTATACTCTTCCTTGTTTGTATTAGAGTATTACCCATCATCTATTCTCAGACACATGAGTATATTTTGCTGTGTGAAAGGAAATTTTTGGTTCTCTTTGTCTATTCTGAGTTTACACTTGTAAAAAGAGAATCCTTTATTCTCCTTGCCTAGTTGGAGTTAACATTTTGGTTAACAATAACTTAAGTACCCCTACTTAGCACCCCACTAGATTGTGAAGACACAATTAACTCTCCTTTGTCTACCTTTTGATTGAATCAACACAAGCTTGAACTAGGTGAAGGAGATAGAGGATCATAGAGATTTCACACCCTCAGAAACGAAATCAGCCAGGAAACTGTGAACCTTTTTGATGAGAATTCACAACTCCAGAACGTGAGAAGTGGATCCCACAGACACTTCCCCCCTGGGCAGTGCTAGCCAATTTGGAAGTTGTGATTGGCCCTTGGGAAGAGGAGAAAGGGCAAGAGGTCACTATAAAAGGCCCTGGATTTCTGAGGCTGGGGATTTTAGCTTCAAGAAGGAAGTCAGCTTCAAGAAGAAAGTTGGCTTAAGGAAGCAAGCTGGCCTCAGGAGTCACATGCAGCTTGAGTCAGCATCTTAATGATTCCCTTTTGATGGGAACTCGGGTAAGTCGATAGCTGGCTTTCCCTTCCTGTCTTCTGAAGAGATTTTAATTCCATTTGAAGGTCAACAAGTCCTGGCTGAGTCAAGCACCAGAGCAATATTTAGTTAGATAGGTTAATGTCTTCTCCACCCTTTTGTATTTCTCTACATTTGCTCTTTCCATCTCTTTTGTAAATATCAGCTATTAAAGGTCATTTTGACTTTGAGCAATAATACTTTGAATTGGCAACCACCATTATTATTTATAATTTTCATATATTTTAATCAAACCATTAATTTTTAATCCCTACAGTCTAAAAATCCATTTATAGGTAATGTTGAAATTTGAGAAGGATTTGGGAGAAGTAAGGTCCAGAAAGCAGCAAGGTGGCTCCCTGGATAATTAAGGACTTGGCCTGGAGTCAGGGACACCTGAGCTCAGATTTGGTCTCAGACACTTAGATGTGTGACCCTGGGCAAGTTAATTTATCCTCTGTTTGCCTTAATCCAGTGGAGAAGAAAATACGACATGACTACATGACTGAATAGCAAAAAGGTTCAGGAAGAGCTGTGATTTCGGGTAAGCTTCTTTTGAGCTGGATCAATGGAAGGCCTACAGAGACAGACATTCATCTTTGATTTTGATAAATAGATGTTACTTGAGGGGTAGCTAGGTGACTCAGTGGATCAAGAGCCAGGCCGAGAGACAGAAGGTCCTAGATTCAAATCTGACCTCTGACACTTTCTAGCTGTGTGACCCTGGGAAAGTCACTTAACTTCCATTGCCTAGCCCTTGCTGCTCTTTTGCCTTAGAACTAATACACAGTATTGATTCTAAGACGGAAAGTAAGGGTTTAAAAAAAGATATTATTTGTCATTACTGAAGGCAATAATATATTGCATACATTACTTTCCATGGAAGGAATTGCAATGGTTTGCTGACTCTATATAGCTCTCCTTTTCCAGTGTTGGGTTCTTTTTTTAAAATTATTTTAATTTTAGCAGCCAGGTCAATAGACTTAATTATTGGCCCTTTTCTGGAGTCTTATGGTTCCTATTGTGTTGATATATGCTATCTCAGGTTTCAGAATTTTTTGGTATGTTTTTTTCCTGGGTCTTATTTAGTTATTTCAGTTTTTATAGTCCAGAGTCTGATGTACTCTCCAGTCTCCTGCTCAAGCCCCAGTCTGTGGTTGACTTGGGTACTACAACCAGAGTACAAGGGCAGTACTGATACTGCAACTGTAAGCAGCCAGTCTACCTCCCCCTGTGGCTACAACTAGAGACTCTACTCTCCTGGGAGTGATCACAGCTGATAGGGCCCCAACTCTCTCAGCAAACACACTCATTAGTCTGTACTCCTTCCTCACTCCTCCTCTCTAGCCACCATAGCCAGGGACAGAGCAGTTGACAAGTCTACATTTCTCAGACCTCCAAAACCCATCATTTGTTAGCAGTGAGACTTGAGTTCCTGTTCTTAGGGTCTGGTGCTCACCAACTCTGAGGTATCTACTCCTTAAGTGCCCAGCCTTGGGCTAACCAGAGTCTCCAGAGCCAAGAGAACAGCAGACACAGCTGCTTCCAGCACCCTGCACCTGTATATTCAGATTCCAATATCCTTTGGGATGCAGGCTCCCCCAGCTCAGCAAACAAGATGAGACTGCTAATCTTGCCCTCAAGGGATGTTTCAGGGATTCCTTCTGTTTACTTTGTTCAGTCCTTAGGAGGGATGCTTGTGGTCTTTGGCTATTCAGCTTCCCTCCACAACCCTATATGATTTTGCAGATTTTGGTGTTGATTTTATGGAGTTATTTTTGGTTAGAAAATTTCAGGAAGGTGAGAAAGCTTAATACTCTACCATCTTTGATAATTTCTTGTAATATGATGTCTATACATTTTGAAATTTATGTCTTTAAAGTAGTCTAATAGTTCTTAAATAGTCTCTCTTGTATCTATTTTCCAGGCCACTTTTTTCCAGTAAGAAATTTCATATTTTCTTGTATTTTTTCTTCTTCTTTTGATTTGTCTTATTGTATTGTTTTATTGTTTCTTGATATCTCATGAAGTCATTAACTTCTACTTGCCCAATTATAAATGTTTAGATATCATTTTCTTCCATGAACTTTTAAACCTTCTTTTCCATTTGGCCAATTCTTTTTAGGAAACTCTTCTCTTCATTGAATTTTTGTACCTCTTTTTTTTTCATTTAGCAGATCTTGCTTTTTAAGATGTTATTTTCTTCTTCCATCACTTTCATTTCCTCATTTTTCCTTGGTCTCTCTTATTTGCTCTTTCAGAGTCTAAGACAAATTTACATCTTTTTTTGAAGTTTTGCATGTAACTGCTTTGATCTCATTGTCCCCTTCAAGGGTTTGTACCTTGTTCTTCTTTGTCTCCATAATAATTTTCTTTGGTTAGGGTTTTTTTTTTTAATATTTGCTTATTTTCCCAGCATTTTTCTTGACTTTTACTTTTATCTTAAAGGGGAACTCTGTTCTCAGAGTAGAAAGGGTACTCTCCTAAGCTTTAGTTTTTCTTTGTTGCTACTCTCAACTCTAATTCTGTTTTTTTTGCAAATTTCCATTCTTCCAAGGTGTTATGATGTCCTGTGGGCTAAGAGCTCTGAAATCCACCTCCCATTGCTAATTCAATCTTCCATAGGGCCTGCTGATGGCTTACAGGGCTCAGAGCACTGTGAGCTACCCTGTTCTGGGGTTTGGGGCCTCACCTGAAGCCTGGGCACAGCTCTGGGCTTCAGACTAGACTTATACAGGCCAGGTATTCTGCAGACAACCTTTCACTGAGGCCTGGGGCCTGGGCTTAATCAGGGCTCTGGATATCCCTTTATGCTAGCACCCACCAGATGCATCACAGACTGCCTTGAGCTGGAGTTGCTTTGGGGTTCCAGTCTTAACTGCAGTCTTGGGCAAGAGCTTGGAGTCACACTCTGGGTTTACACCAGCCAGGCACACACTCTGTTATGAAACCTGGGCCCTCACCACAGGCTTGGGAAGGGGCTCTGAGCCTCCCCTTAGATTTACACTAATTAGGAGCACCATTATGGAGAGAGATCTTCCAAAACCACACCACAGAGTCATTAAAACTCAGGGAAAGAAACTGTTCAATGGTCCATTTTTTTAGGTCTTTCAGGGCTGTTGCTTGTTCTAAGATCCATTGAGACAGAGCAGATTTACTGGTAAATAAAAGCCATCAGTATTCTTAGCTATGAAATGAGGGATCTCAAAACATCTAAAAAGACCAATAGTCTTTTTAGACTGTTCAGAAGCAAATGTTAGAAGCTTCCTCTGGGCTGTATCAAGAATTATCTGGGTTCTCCTATCCACAGATTAGTGGGCCAAACTGAATTTTCATAGGATTGATCTTCTATCATGCTTCATATGCGCCACAATTCTATCAAGGGCCCCTGATCAACATTATGCCATCAGAGTAGGATTTCTTTCAAATCTATGACTCCCAGACTTGACAATATAAGGAAGAGTTCAAGTATTCCTTTGGAAGGACAGTGAATCATTTGGATTCTTTCCAGGTGAAATACAATTGCTTCTGACTAGTCAGTCTCAATCACAAAAATATATAAAAGGATATTACTGAGGCATAAAAAAAATCCCATACCATTCACTGGTTTGATCACTATGTCAGAGATGATTGTCATGATAGGTAAGACAAGAATAATTAGATATATGTAGTTCACTGTAAGCCATAGGTGGCATTGCCTTTCTCACTGACCACATAGGGTCCTTGTAAAGAGAAGTTGTTATAATGAAGTATTCTAGCCTCTTTGATCTTCATCACAAGGAAGGAAATGCCTCTCATCTCCCTTAGTGTCATGGCCACATGTGGGAGGCGTGGTGATGAGTGATTGGATCTGAGGGCCATTGTAGCACTGGAGAGAGAGGATTAGTCTACTAGGGAGACTAGCAGCTAGAGAGAATGAGATAAGAAAGACAGGAAAGATTGTGGGCCAGCATGCTTGAGAAGGAATGAGCAGAAGAATCAGGGCACCATGACTGGGGGCTATGATCTTCATTTATTGTGGCAAAGAGAAAGACTTCTAGAAAGTAGACTACTAAGCATTACAACATTCTTGGGGGGTGTTACTTTCCCACAGGATGATGTTTATGAAAAATACTTCACACATGAATATTACTGGGTTGCTATTACATACTTAAGCAAGCTGAGAAACAGTGATTGCTAATCTGTTCTTGGGGAAAAGTACTTTCAGTCATGATGTTACAGGACTTCTTTGCTCTTCAGAATGAGAGAGAACTCAGGGTTTAATGATGACCTTTGGCTGAGAGCAGCAGTGCCTTTGTGTGAGAGATTGGGACCTTGTCAGCAATCTCAGGCAAGCATGGCTGCTTTCCTCAGTGGGTCTCACACTTTGGGACCTGATATTGTTTGGTTTTAACCAAATAATTAGGATGGCCCAGGCAACTTCCAGGGATTCTGTTTGGCCTTAACCATAATAACCTTTATAGATGTTTATGAAGGAGCATATGTAACCACCCAAGAATTTCCCTCTTAGAACTTCCCATGGAAAATGAGATGTTCAGTTGGGCCTATTGGTGGTCCCTGGCTATCAGAAGCCTGGCTGTTGGTGTCCAATAGAATCTTAAAACCAGATGAACTGTCCTTGGGTATGTTCTGCCCCACTGCTGGATGTCAAAATACAGTTTTACCAGAATCCTCACAGGTTGGCCATTGGTTGCCTCTCTATTAACAGTACATTGTGGTCATTCCCTCCTGGAGAACAGTGAATCTCCCTTTAACCACCTAGCAGAGTTTCAAGAAGTGTGTCTTCTACTATTTGGAGATGTCTACTTACACCGACAGTCCCTTTGGCTTTACTGATTTGCTCAAATTTCATCACTTGACTTATTCATATTTCCCACATTGGTCCCATAGTTGAAGTCTGATAACATCTAATTGACAACCTAGAGGCACAGGAATCTTCAAATCCAGCCTCAGACAACTTAACTAAGTTGTAACTCTGGACAAGTCACTTAACCTCTATTTTTCTCAGTTTCCTGAACTTTAAAAAGAGGATAATCGTAGCACAGCATTGTGATGATTCAATGAGATATTTGTAAAAAGTTTAGCAAAGTGTTTAATAAACCCTCCCTCCCTCTCTCTCTCCCTCTCTCCCTCTCCCCCACCACCATCTTACCTTTCTGTCTTAGAATTAATACTGTGTATTGGTTCCAAGGCAAAAGAGTGGTAAGGGCTAGGCAATGGGAGTTAAATGACTTGTCCAGGGTCACACAGCTAGGAAGTATTCCTTTCTCTTTTCCATCTAATTGCTCCCTAGTCAGATTAGCCACAAGATATGACAGACTGAGAATAAGGTGGAGGCAGGGGGCAGCATCACTCTAGTATATCAAACCCATCATTTTGTGGAATTTCATTCCCTCCTCTATAGAACCTCACTGGGGAACCAGCAAAATGGGAATTCATCTTCAAAGGGCCACATAAGCACAACTCCCCATCTTAGTTAAAAACTGATGTTGAAAAAGGTGAGAAGCATGATTGATAATTAGTCTTTATGGATTCATTTTGGGGTCTTGTATAAATCATGCTACTTAAGTATTTCTTAAGTCTTTGAGAAAGCAGATCATGAACTTCATCATATTTCTACAATAAGACTGAAATGCAAATGACAGCATTCTTTAATAGCAACTCATTACAATGGAAAAGAACTCAATTAAGCTATAACAAAATTAGAAGCAGCATTTCTGTTGATATTCATGTCTATGGAATGGGCAACTTTAACAGTGACCCACAGAGGAAGGAGTGGAAACAATGAATATTTGTCTGACATATGCTATCTGATCAGAGTGTAATCATTGGCACCTTGTGTAGTCAGTCTAATCTGATTGACTAGACCATGGAAAAGCCTGGAGAATGAAGTTAAGTTGAACATCTAAAATTTAAAAAATATTTTAAGAGTTTATCTTATTTGGTCATTTTCCAATGTTATTCACTAGAAACAAAGATTACCTTTTTTTTCTCCCCCCATTCCCCCATCCCTCCCCCAATGCGCAATTCCTCTGTGTATCACATGCTTCCTCAACCTGAGCCCATTTCCATGCTATTGGTTTCCATAGTAGGGTGTTCATTTAGTCTCTTCCTCAATCATATCCCCTCAACCCTTACAGTCAAGCTGTTGTCCTTCCTCCCTGTTTTTACCCCCACCATTTGTCCTCTGCTTGTGGGTAGTGTTTTTTTCTCCTTGGTCCCTGCAGGTTGTTCAGGGACATTGCATTGGGACTAATGGAGAAGTCCATTACTTTCGATTGTACCACAGTGTATCAGTCTCTGTGTACAATGTTTTCCTGGCTCTGCTCCTTTCACTCTGCATCACTTACTGGAGGCTGTTCCAGTCTCCAATCCCTCCACTTTATTGTTCCTTTTAGCACAATAGTATTCCATCACCAAGATATACCACAATTTGTTCAGCCATTCTCCAATTGAAGGGCATCCCCTCATTTTCCAATTTTTGGCCACCACAAAGACTGCAGCTATGAATATTCTTGTACATGTCTTTTTACTTATTGTCTCTTTGGGGTACAAACCCAGCAGTGCTATGGTTGGATCAAAGGGCAGACACTCTTTTATTGCCCTTTGGGCATAGTTCCAAATTGCCCTCCAGAATGGTTGGATCATTTCACAATTCCACCAGCAATGAATTAGTGTTCCCACTTTGCCACATCCCCTCCAGCATTCATTACTTTCCTTCACTGCAATGTTAGCCAGTCTGCTAAGTGTGAGGTGATACCTCAGAGTTGTTTTGATTTGCATCTCTCTGATTATAATGATCATGTGCTTATTAATGGTATTGATTTCTTTGGCTGAAAACTGCCTGTTCATGTCACTTGCCTATTTATCAATTGGAGAATGGCTTGATTTTTTGTACAATTGATTTAGCTCTTTATAATTTTGAGTAATTAGACCTTTGTCAGAGGTTTTTGTTATGAAGGTTGTTTCCAAATTTGTTGCTTCCCTTCTAATTTTTGTTACATTGGTTTTGTTTGTATAAAACCTTTTTAATTTGATGTAATCAAAATTATTTATTTTACATTTTGTGGCTCTTTCTATGTCTTGCTTGGTTTTAAAGTCTTTCCCTTCCCAAAGGTCTGACATGTATATTATTCTGTGTTCACCTAATTTACTTAATAGTTTCCTTCTTTATGTTCAAGTCATTCACCCATTCTGAGTTTATCTTGGTGTAGGGTGTGAGGTGTTGATCCAGACCTAATCTCTCCCACACTGTCTTCCAGTTTTCCCAGCAGTTTTTGTTAAATAGTGGATTTTTGTCCCAAAAGCTGGGGTCTTTGGGTTTGTCATAGACTGTCTTGCTGAGGTCATTTACGCCAAGTCTATTCCACTGATCCTCCTTTCTGTCTCTTAGCCAGTACCAAATTGTTTTGATGACCACTGCTTTATAGTATAGTTTGAGATCTGGGACTGCAAGTCCTCCTTCCTTTGTATTTTTTTTTCATGATTTCCCTGGATTTTCTTGATCCTTTGTCCTTCCAAATGAAATTTGTTATGTTTTTTTCTAATTCAGTAAAAAAAATTTTGGGAGTTCCATGGGTATGGCACTAAATAGATAGATCAGTTTGGGTAGGATGTTCATTTTTATTATATTGGCTCATCCTACCCATGAGCAGTTAATGTTTTTCCAATTGCTCAAGACTAGTTTTAATTGTGTGGAGAGTGTTTTGTAGTTGTGTTCATATAGTTCCTGGCTTTGTCTTGGGAGATAGATTCCTAAGTATTTTATAAATTTTTAAAAAAATATTTAATTGCCTTTTATTGTTATATTATGAAAGTACATTTTCTTTTTTGATATTTGGAATTTGACAAATACCAGCAGAAACTAACATTCCCTTAACCAAAGAATAGAAAAAGTATATGTTACTAACACCAAGAATCTCTTTATGTAGTATGTTTTTTTTAAAGTATATATTAAAGGGGCAGTGGGGTAGCTCAGTTGATTGAGAGCTAGATCTACAGATGGGAGGTCCTGGATTCAAATCTGACCTCAGACACTAGCTGTGTGACCCTGGGCAAGTTAGTTTATTTCCATTGCCTAGTCCTTTCCACTTCTGCCTTAGAATCAATACAAAATCTAAGGTGAAAGGTAAGGATTTTTTTAAAGGTATATATTAAATTTAATATAGTAGTTCCAAAATTCTCTTTTTTATTGGTGCCTCCTTGTGAGGTTCCTTCTCTCTTCTTTCTTTTCTACTTTCTTTTTGGAATCACTATCACTACCTCATCCAAAACTCCCATATAATTCTTCTGCTGCAGTCCTATCAAAATAAGACTTCTCTTGTAGCAAATATGTATAATCAAACTGTAGGGGTTAAAAATGAATGATTTGACTAAAATATGAGAGAATGTGGTTGCCAAAATTAGTAGTTTATTAATAAAATAGAGGGAAAGAGTAAGGGTAGAGAAATGAGAGAGAGGGTAGAAAAGGTATCTATTCTATCACACTAGAAAATTATCTTGGCTTATTTTGAACCAAGCAGTGCTCAATAACCCTACGCTTCTTTGTGTCACTTCCTGTGCCTTCCTCTACTTTTTCATGGACCAATTATAGTTTATAGTTTTGCTTAGGACTGCCCAGGGGACAGTCAGTGGTTTCTGATTCGTCATCTACTTTTGCACACGTGGGTCACAGACCACCAGAAGTGTATACACTTCTGGTGATTAAATCTAAAAATGGGCAGGGGAGAGCTAATCCCATCTTCACACGAAACAGGATTTATACTAGGAATACAGAGATGACATCAATAACATAAGTAATAAAAATAATATGATTATATGAATAGATTCAGAAAAAGCCTTTGCCAATATACAACTCTCATTCCTACTGAAAACACTGGAAAATATAAGTATAAATAGTTTTCTTAAAAAGATATGAAGCACTACCTAAAACCAAAAGTAAGTATTATTTGTAATGAGGATAAGCTAGAATTCTTCCCAATAAGATCAGGAGTGAAACAAGAATGACCAATATCACCAATATTATTTAATATACTATTAAAAATTCTAACAATAGCAATAAGAGAAGAAAGAGAAATCAAAGGAATCAGAATGGGCAAAGAGGTAATAAAACTATCTGTTTACAGATGACATGATGAATGTGGAAAATCCTAGAAATTGAATTAAAAAGTTAGTTGAAACTATCAATAATTTTAGCAAAGTAGCAGGATATAAAATAAATCCATTTTTATATATTTTATATATTACTGACAAAGTCCTGTAAGAAGAGATGCAAAGAAATACTCCATTTAAAATAACCAAAAAAAAAAAAAAAGAATAAAATCCCTGGGCATATACCTGTCAAACAAAATGAACTCAGGAACTACAAGAACATAATTATTAAACATTTTTACACAAAGAAAGTCAGATCTAAAGAACTGGAGAAATTCTAATTGTTCATGGATAAACAGAGCAAACATAATTAAAATGACAATTATTCCTAAACTAATCTACTTATTCAATGCCATCCCAATTAAATTATGAAAAATTTATTTTACTGAGTTATAAAAAAATAACAATTCATTTGGAAGAACAAAAATCAAGAATAATGACAAATTAATTAATTTTTTAATTAATTAATGACAAAACACAAAGGAAGAAGGTCTACCAGTACTAGATTTTAAATTGTATCATAAAGTAATAATTCTCAAAACTCTCTAGTACTGGCTAAGACATATAAAGGTAGATCAGTGGAACAGAACATACATATGACAAACAGCAGTAAAAGATTATAGTAAGATTTGACAGAATCATAGAGCCAGGTTTTGGAGATAAGATATCACTATTTAGTGAAAAATGAAGGGATAACCAGAAGCTGATTTGGCAGAAACTAATTTAGACCAATATCTTACACCATTCACTAATATAAGATCAAAATGGATACAAGATCTAGACCCGTGGTTTTCAACCTTTCTAATGCCGTGACCCCGCAATACAGTTCCTCATGTTGCAGTGACCCCAAACCAAAAAATTATTTTGGTGGCTACTTCAAAACTGTAATTTTGCTACAGTTATGATTCAGGATGTAAATATCTGATATGCATTATGTATTCTCATTGCTACAAATTGAGAGGTTGAGAACCGCTGATCTAGACATAAAAGGAGATATAAGTAAATTAGAACAGGGAACATACTACCTATCAGATTTATGGATAAGAAGAAAAATCTATGAATTAGCAAGAATTGGAAAGCATCACAAAATGTAAAATTCATAATTTTGAGTACATTAAATTGAAAAGTTTTGTACAAATGAAACAAATATAAGATTAAAAGGGAAGCAGAATATTGGGGGAGAAGGAATTTTTATAGACATCCTCTCAGAGGTTACACAACTAAAATGTATTGAGAACTTTGTCAAATTTAGAACCTATAACTTTGTTAAATTTATGCCTCAACTAATAAATGGGCAAAAGGTATGAACAATTTTCAGATGAAGAAATAAGCTCTGTGTGTGTGCCTGCGTGCCTGTGTGTGTATGTGTGTGTGTGTGTGTGTGTGTGTGTGTGTGTGTGTGTTAAAAAGTGCTCTAGGGAGCAGCTGGGTAGCTCAGTGGATTGAGAACCAGGCCTAGAGACGGGAGGTCCTAGGTTCAAATCCAGCCTCAGCCACTTCCTAGCTGTGTGACCCTGGGCAAGTCACTTGACCCCCATTGCCTAGCCCTTACCACTCTTCTGCCTTGGAGCCAATACACAGTATTGACTCCAAGATAAGGTAAGGGTTTAAAAAAAAAGTGCTCTAAATCATTGCTGACTAGAGAAATGCAAACCAAAAGAACTTTGAGGTATCACCTTATACCCATCAGTCTGGTTAACATAACAAAAGGACAAAATGACAAATGTGAGAAGGGCTATGAATTGATTCAACAATTTTGGCAAGCAATTTGAAATTATACCCAGAGTTATAAAATTGTGTATACCCTTAGACCCAGGATTTTTGGGTCTGTTTCCCAAAGGGATCAGGGAAAATGGAAAGGAACCCATATGTTAAAAAATATTTATAGTAGCTCTCTTTGTGGTGACAAAGAATTAGAAACTGAGAGGATCCCTATCAAGTGGGGAATAGCTGAACAATTTGTGGTATATGGTTGTGATGCAATACTACTGTGCCATAAGAAATGATAAGCAGACTGATTTTCTTTTAAACTTGGAAAGAACTACACAAGGTAATGAACAGTGAAATGAGTAGAACCAGGAAAACATTATACATATCCACAGAGTTACGCTAGAAGAATAAACAGTGAATGTTACCTTCAAAGAATGAGCAGAAAGGTGAAATGTGAAAGACAATTTATATATACATTTATTTTCCTGATGATATCCTCTCTGATGTGGGGAGGATGGAGAGGCTGGAACACTTGTAGAATAGTTATTATGTAAATAGGAAAAGTAAACTAAATATATGGAAGATTTGTGATTTCATTTGTGTACTTTCTTCTTTTTCTTTGGACACAGAAATACTTGTTTGGTTTTGTAAAATTTGGAAAAATAATTTTAAAAAGAAAAAAAAAAGGAATGTTGTAAGTAAGATATTGAGTTTTTATGTTCAAGAAAAAAATACTACAAGCATCCAGAAAGAAGCAGTTCAAATATGAGGAAAGCAAACATCATATCTTTTAAGTCTTTTTTTTTAAGTTTGAGCATTAATATTAAGGTCATATATTCACCTAAAATGTATTGTGGAATGTTGGTAAAAGGAGTTTTTTTTTTTTAATTTCCTTAGTAATTTGGGTCTTCCAGTATGTTGAATACTGGGTTATTGAGTCTGATTGCTTCTGGTTCTCCTTTGGCTAACCTCTTTCACTGATTCATTGATCTTCTTTTAAAAAAAAAAAAAAACACCCAAGGAGGCAGCTGGGTAGATCAGTGGATTGAGAGTCAATCCTAGAATCAGGAGGTCCTGGATTCAAATATGACCTCAGATACTTCCTAACTGTGTGAATCTAGACAAGTCACTTAACCCCCATTGGCTTGCCCTTACACAGTATTGATTCCAAGATGGAAGGTAAGGGTTTAAATAAAAAAAAAACACCCAATATCAAATGGTTTTGATAACTGATGCTTTATAATATACTTTGAGGTCTGGAAATGCTAGTTCATTCTGAACTTTTCCCCTTACTTCTCCCTATCATTTAAGTCTTTTCATTTTCCAAGTTGGCTTTATTATTTTATCAAGTTTATATATAAAGCATCTATTTGATAGTTTTATTAGTATAACATTAAAACTATAACTATTTTTTCAGGATTATCATCTTTTATTATATTGGCTCAGCCATGAGCACTAAGTATTCCTCCAGCTATTTAAGTTGCTCTCTATTTCTTCATGGAACATTTTGTGATTGGATGTATTTTAGTATTTCATCTGTTTTGGTAGTTTGATCCTCAAATATTTTGTGCATTTTATAGTTATTTAGAATGGTATTTATCACAAATATTTCCTCTTGGATTTTGATATTACCAAAACCAATCAAAAATCAAAATCCATAGAAATAGAATTGTTTTTTGTAGTTTTATTTTGTATCCTGCAATTTTGCTGAAGTGACTTTTTCATGAATATATTTATTCATTCCCTAAGATCTTCCAAGAGTTAAAACGGAAGTGATTCTATATGTGTTCAAATTCACAGTGTTCAACATCTTGGCCTGGTGCCTTGGTCCATGTTTCACAGACATAAAATAAAAAGATTAGCACCATGGCTACATAGACCTTCAGTTTGTTAAGCAGCTAAATATCTCTTCTCTTTCATATTTTTCTTTGGAGCCTCTCTACTGACCTGGCTCTGGTAATGGCAAGCATCAACTCAATCATGTATGTGGACATCTCTGAAAATTATATTACCAAGGTAAATGAAAAGCATTAAAAAATTCTGGATGGTTCCATATATGGATGATGCAGTGCTATCTGGTAGAGAATCTCTGTTTTCTTGGTGTTAATTTTCAAAATTAGCATGTGTCAGATAATTGATTTACACATTTTTTGCATTTCAGTCTCAGAAGCTGCATTGAATGCACAATCATTTGTCATGCACCAACTCTCCCTCCACTTTAGTCTTGGTTTTGAAGTTAAATAAATTAACAATAATTTGGTAACTGATGTTGTCATTTTTATCCTACTTTAAGGTGTCACTGAAAATAACTTGCTAAAAAGCATGGGAACAAGAAAACAGCACTGCTTTACTCCAGTAGTGACTAGGAAAGTGTGAGAGCATTGCCCACTGTCCAGAACCCAGGCAAGCATGCTATAATGGAAATGGCATTGATGAACTTTCCAGGCAAATAAATGTTGACCGTGATCTTCCATAAGCCCTCACAAGCAATAGTATTGAAGACCTTGGCAAAACTGGTGAAACTATATAGAGATCTTTCCATCCTGCTCCTAGAAGTTTTTCTAAAATTGTTGGGCAGCAAACATCATTCTGAAGATCATTCCGCAATATAAGGTACCAGACACTGAGGACCTTTCTCAAGCTCAACTGCCAAGCAGTTCAAACTGTGCTGTAGCAGAGAGCACAGTTTTGATGGGTTGGTTATGTTGTTTGAATGTGAAATATGTTGGTTTAAAAGATTATTTTACAGAGCCCCATAATACTCATGTGTAGGTCAGAAGAAATTATACAAGAATACTTTAGAGGTCTCACCCAAGAACTTTGGTATCCATTGTGAGACATGGGAGACTGGTACAGGACTTTCTAGCATGGTGTGCCTGCATCAAGAAGGCACTGTGCTCTATGAACAAAGCAGTAACTTAAAAAAAAAATGAAATGTGCAAATTTAGACACCTCCATTCAATATTCAGATGGGCTACTTCTCTGGTAAAGCCTTCTTAGCTCATATTGGTCTGATCAGCCACAATCAGACACATTGTACACTGCTCACAACTTAGTTATGACATTTTGGTTCTTTTCATATACAAAGGAAAACCAACAAACCAAGATTTTCTAAATAAACTATGTCAGTGGAAAATAGCTATTTTATCTCCCTTTTTTGGCCTTTAATATTTTCTTTTGCCTTATCACAAGTTCTAGCATTTCTTAAACTATGTAAAATAATATTGGGGATAGCAGATATCATTGCTTTACTTCTGGATTTCTTGGGAAAGTTTCTAGTATGTTCCTATTATATATGATAAATGGTTTTTGATAGATCCTTCTTATTATATAAAAAGGGCACCTCAATGCTTATATACTAAACTTTTTTTTAGCATAAATAAGTATTATACTTTGTTAAGAGGTTCTTTTTCTAATCATGGCTTTCAAGAAGTCCAATAATTCTTAAATAATCTTTCCTTGATCTATTTTCCAGGTCAGTTGTTTTCCCATTGTATGTATACTGCTCCTGTCCTCTCATCTCCATACTGTCTTCAGATTTTTGTCTGCCTCTCTTTACTCTGATGTAAGAATTAAAACTTGAGATTGGCTATAGATTAATAATTTTAATTTATATAATTTTAATATAATTTATATAATTAATAATTTAAATCATAAGTAGGAAGAGGAAGAAGAGGGAAAAAATAGGAGAGATCTATAAAGGTATAAAGGTACCTATTCTGTGGCTGCCATTTTGGGCCGCCTACCACCCTGACACTGAGGAGAGCAGTCAACAGGAAACAAGTCCAGACACCCTGAGCTCCCCTCTTGCCTCAATTTATCCAGCCTAATCTCCATCTACTAATACATGAGCCAATCATGGTTTTGTCTTTTGTCTGCAACCCCCAGTGGTGGGGAGCAGTCCAGAGGACTCAGCTCTGCTTCCTGTCTTGGGACTATTAGCTTCCCTTTTCCTGTGGCTGGTCTATATCTCAATTTACTCAATGGTATCTAAGCTCCAGGTGACATCAAGAGAGAGAGAAATTTACTTTGGACAATAACCTCGTATCAACTATCAGATTTCAGTTTGATACATTTTCTAGGTCCATTTGGAGGACTTTAGTGGGGAGGAGCATGGCCATATAACTAACTGCCACTTCACCTTGGTTCCTTCTCCAATGGGGAGATTACAAAGGATTACCTGGGATTGATCACTCATCCCAAGAACCACAAGTATAGTCACTAGTCACTTTAGAGGAAAGGTTTACAAGGATGAGGAGCCCCACCCTTGAATATCCTATTGTCTTTCTTGGAAGAGTCAGAGGAGGGAGGGGTTTTTCCCAGAGTTGGATTCTTTCTAAAAGGAAACTGGTTTCCTGTTTAATGAGATATTTCATTCTCTGTCTCCAAGATTTACTATCTAACTCTTTATAAAATATTTTTCATCCTCCCTTGTTTACCTATGAAAGGGAACTGGTTTCATGGAGCCTATAGAAACCTTTGGTGGCTTTAAAGACACTAGATCAGGGTCAGCCAGTAAACCAAGGCCTTTGGAGCATGAAAAGCTATAGATTTGGTTATAATTGCAAACTTGGTCTTTCTCAAAATAGAAGAAAAAAAGCATTCTTTCCATGTGTTTAAGTGCAATGTTGCAATGCTCATCAAAAGGCAAAATGTATAAATTTGTTCACTTGAGCACTTGAGACTGCATCTTTCCAGTTGAGATAAGTGCTTCTTTCAAGGGTGGAGAGATGACTAATAACTATTTGATTTTAATCAAAGTAGGGAAAAGGTTGTTGTTGTAAATAGAAATTATTTTACTCATATGTTGATTGATAACAAAGGAAGTTTCATCTCCATAGCATAAAGTAAATGAACATCTGATTATTATCTAGATAATTCAGTCACAATAGACAGGTGCTCTGAATAATTCATATGATAAAATTGAAGTTTTCATTCTAATGTTCTTCAGACAGCTTAAATCAAATTAACTGTGGGTTTCCCTCTTTTTAACTATGTATACCTTTTAGAACAACAAGAAAATCATGACATTTTGTGCTTTTTATAATTTTGGTAAACTGAAATTCTATCTATACAACTAAAATCTGAGATACATCCAAATGAATCCTTTAAGAAAAATCTGATATATCTTATTTAGATTCACACCGGTAAGAAACAGTAGCTTTGGAAAGAAGCAAAATGACCTATTTTCTTACACTACTTGAGCAACAGGCATTAGGCAAATCACTTGACTTTCCCGGGCCTCCTTTTTAAAATGAAGGGACTAAAGGTTCTTTGAGGTCTCCTCCAACTCTGGCTTTATGCTCCTATGATCTGTATGTCTTCCTGGAACACCAGCCATTTCTCTTTATTTAGCTCTGACTGTATTAATATATCACAACATGCGATTCAATATCTGCAGCATTGGCTGTGCCTCAATAGTGGAGAAACTTTTTTTCCCCTAATTTCCATCCAAACTAGGAGAAAATAGTTACTAGTGATTAAAATAAAAACAAAAACTTTCATTTTATAGATTTTTAAGAGTTTGAAGAAATGGTAATCTCTTAATCCAACTTTCTATCGGGTGCCAGAATGTTCTGGAGGTCATCCAACCCTTGCTTGAACACTTTCAAGCTAATGGAGAAGCTCATTGTCTCACAAGGTAGAAAAATCTAGTGTTTAGAAAATTCTTCTTATAAACAAAGTGACTAAAATGCCTATGCCCTTAGACTCTGATTCTATAACAAGACATACCCAGAGCATATGAAAAACTGAAAGGAAACCCTCATAGACACCAAAATATTTATAGCAACACTTTTTGTGAAACTAGAAACAAGGTCATCATTGATCAGAGGAATGGTTAAATAAATTGTGGTACATTGCTGAATGTAATATTTAAAACTAGAATACTGTTGCACTATAACAAAGGATTAATATGAAGAATTCAGAAGACAAACTAATATGAACTGACATGGAATAAAGTAAACAGGCCTGAGAAATAATATACAAAATGTGAATAGGAAGAACAACAACCATAAAGCCTAGAATATTGTGTAATGATAATTATGAAGTTTGGCTCTGCAGAAGAATTGAGAAAATGTTCTTCCCTCCCTTCATTATGTAATTGGGGGAATATGGGGTGTGGGATATTGCATAAACTGTCAAATATGCACTGGCTTTTTTTGTTGAAGTGTTTTTCTTCATAAATCTTTGACACAGGAAGAGTTAATGAACATGCAGACATTCATGGGAGGTGCCCACTTTTGTGGACAAAGGTCCAAATGGCATAATTTCATCCAGGGGTTTGAATAAGATTTAGATTTGACCCAGAGGCTCTCCTGATTATACCTCTGTTATAGGTAGGATTATACCTCTGTTATAGGTATGTTCTAGAAGGAAAAGAGATATATTCAAAAATGAAGGAAATATAAAAACAAACACTAGCAATACAGTCGTTAAATTTTTCCCCCCTTATTTTTGGTCCACATCTGTCTTCCTTATATTGGTCTAAATTTTGCAGCTCTATAGTGTCTAACCACTGACCCTAGCCCTACTTTCTGGAGCCACAAAGATAAATTCAAACCCTCTTTTGTATCTTTTTTCCTAAACGTAGAAATTTTGTTTCATCCACCTAAAGGCATTTAAACGTACACCCTGCACGTACACTCACAAAATTATAGACTCTAAATAAACCACACTTCCATTAGGAATAAGTAACTTTAAATAACTTTAATAAATATAATAACTTTAAGACTTCTAATATTAGAAACTCACTAACTACCCAGGAAATCCATTCCTTTTGGGGATAGTGATAAAGAAGTTTTTCCCTGCATCAAGTCTTAAATCCACTTCTCTGCAGCTTCCACCTGTTGTTTTGGGGCCAGACAGGTTCTTTCAGATTAGTACTTCAAATCTTGAAAGGCAGCTTTCCTAGACTCCTTCCTCACCAAATCTCCTTTCTAGACGAAATATCACCAGTTCCTTTTATTCGTCACCTGCCGGGATGGGGGGGGGGGGTGTCTAGCTTGTCAACTGTTTTTGAATTCCTATGACTCTTTCCATGGTCAATTTATATTTTTAAGATTTCTTTTCTGCCTCAAGTCATTGTAACATCTTAATGTAGCCTATGAAGCGCTTGACTGTCTCACAGTTTGGGGATTTGTCAATACCTGAGGGGGGAGGGCTTTTCATGACTTGGTGAAGTCTATGCACTTCCTTTCTCCCCAAACCCCAAGACATCCTTTCTAACTTGGCTATTTTAAGTGGCTTTTCCTGTTTGTTTTTTTATCGTTATAGTTTTAGGTACTGTAATTAGTATTACAAAGAGCTGGAAAGAAGCCGGCAGTTACAAAACGCGCCCTCGGTCCTCCCCCTCCCTTTTCTCCTAAGATCCCGCCCCTTCTGCTCACCCTTTCGCCAGCAGCAAGACAGCTGTGTTCAATCAGAAACCACTTACAACTCCAGGCGGAGAGAAGGGGAAACTTTAGCGTAGAGTGCCACAGATAGGTCTGTGTGTCTCTAGTGTTCTCTGGTTCCACGGGGCGGTCCGGCGGACTCTTCGGAAGAGTGTCGAGTCGTCCTTGGGCGCTGCTCTTTTCTGCTAAGTGCCTTCCAAACCCAGCTGAAGAGAAAGGTAGCTCAGAACCGCGGAGGCATTGCTGGAGCGGATATTTTACATGGACTTTCGGCAGTTTGGACATGCAAAGCGATTGCTACCTTCTGGCTGCAGCCGGGGCAACTGGGCACCGCAACGTTAGTGAGTCTTTTGTAACCATGGATTGTTGGTGAGAGAAAACCAATCTGGCTGTTTTCGGAGTGTTTGCATCATGATTTAGGCTTTATAAAATTCCCGAGTAAAAATGGCTGTCTAGAGCAAAATGTGCAAAAAGGAAAAAGCAAGGAAAGGGAGTGAATGTTGAATCTTAAAACAGAACTTCCGAATATTAAAACCTGGCGGAATAATCAAGCCCGAAAAGTACAATCATGAATTCTGGAGTTGTCTTGAAATATGGAAATGACTCCTCTGCGGAGCTGAGTGAGGTAAGAAATCGCTGAAGTCTGTGCGTTCCTATTCGTCATGCGTTTGTTTTTTTTGAAATCCTTTCTCTTCCTCTTTCCCGTTCATCTCCCTCCTCCCACCCCACCCCCTACGTTGTGCTTCCTGGCTACAGTCCTTGCAATGAAAGATTCATTTTCTGTATCTTGTTTTAACTTGCAGTGCTGTTCAGGAAATGACCCGGACTTGCTTGTATCTTGAGTTTGCATTGAGGGATAAAAAGAAGAAAAGCTATCTTTGTACATAGAGGAATTTTTTTTTCTTGCTTTAGTAAGGATTCCCCTCCCCCCAACCTCTCACATTCCTTATTGCAGTAGGTAAACTACAGAGATCTCAGCCGAAATTAAGCGGTTGGTAACTGATTTGCTAGAAAAAGAGAGGGCAAAAAACCAAATGGTGTTACGCCTACAACTTTCCTTGAACCACGTGATATGTTTGATTAAGTTCAGCCCAGGTAGTCCTGCTTCTTCTGTTTAGATGTTTATCCTTGTTGGGGGATGGGAGAGGACAGTGAAAGCCTTTCAGAAGTTGATTTCCTGGCAGAATGGTAGGACTTGGATTTCTTCAGTTTTATCTCCCTGAAAACACATTTGAAACTCCCTAGCTACTAGAAGCCTTGACTTGTATTTAAATGTTTGTTTGAAATTAAAAGTCACGTAAAGCGTTTTGCAGACATTAAAAGTAGTACGATGCTCAAAATTGTCTCTTTTTTTGGTGAAGGGAACGCATGAAAAGCACTGATAGGGTTTGTAATTGAAATTGAAATTAGGATGTCTTTATTGCTAGTTTTTTTTTTTTTTTAATGGAAAGGTTGGTATTCAGCACTCCCCCCAACCCCCTTTCCGAGCTTTGTGCACTACGGTAGTCCCTGGGAAGGGGGAAATGAATAGAAATAGAAGATGAGGCCAATGTAAAGGTAACAGAAAGGCACCTAAGTAGATTTCCAAACTTGACCTGGGTGGAAAAAATAGAGATAAAGCCTTCCAGTGGTGAGCAATATGGGGGTTGGTGATTGGAAAGAACTGGAAGAGGAAGAACATCAGAGAGGGAAACCTGAGAAGGTTTAATGTGCTCATGCATAACCACTTACTGCAATTGGCCTTGTAGCATGATGCTTTGATTTAAAGGCCATTCTATTGTACTGTTTTCTGTTATTTTGGTGGAGGAGGGAGAAAATAGAATTGCATCTTATGTTTATAGACTCAATTACATTAATTACTTAAGCCACAGTATTCCCTCATTCCAAATATTCATTTAGTTCAGGCGGAAGCAAAAGAAATTGTGACATGAGGATTTTATAGATGAACACAAGACAAGGGGACTGAGTAATTAAGTAATGTGCCAAATTCAAGCGCAGGAAAAGTATTCGTGTGGTAGAAAAAGTACAAGAGTATTGACTCATATTTTAGATATCTAGTACGACTAAGCACTTTTTTTCTCCAAAGTCCTGATGTCAAATCCTTTTGAAAAAAAATTTTAAATGTTAGTAACAGTATAGAATATTCACAAGGTACGCCTCCCCCTGCCCCCAATCTTGCTTCCCAAAGCTATTAATATCACCAGCTCTTCTGTATAATTAGTTTCCTGGGCATTACACCTAAATAGTAAACATTAACCTGTACATAAGGATCCTGGAAGGCCTCACAGTAGCTTAGTTTTAAAATATAAAATTATCCATGTTGTATTGTTTTTTAGTTGTTAAATATTTCTCAATTACATGAATTTGGTTTGGGCAGCACTTGGTATTATTATGAACCATATGTTGAATTGTGCATGAGAAGATCTGGATTCACATCAAGGTCCATGTAATGCTTTGGTTCCTTAACTTTAAAATGGTATGCTATCTTAACAAAATGCTTCATACAGAGTCTTAATTTATGCTTCATTAATACAGATAATTTACAACTTCTCCCCCCAAAAAGATATACAGAAGTACTCAGCACCCTGCAAGAGTCAGAGTTAAACTTGATCCCAGGTTTTACTCTGCCATTTTCCAGTTTCTTCTTATCTCTTCCTCTAGCATCAATTCAGTGTTTTTGTTTAAATGAATCTGGGTTCCCTGGAGTTTGCCCTTTAAACATCTACCCTCTTTCATTTGCTTTTAATTCTTTTTAGAGTCTGCATCAGTGGATTTATTCTGTGGGAATTGTAATTCATTGTTGATGCAATCAAGTTGTTAAGTGATTTGTAAAGGTTATTTTTTCTTGAAAACTCAATCTGAAATCAGTTTATCTAGTTGATAAAAAAGGAATTTAACTTTCATTTTGTACATTAAGTTTTTTTAATTAAATAACATGTCAGCATAAAAAATATACATTTCCCTTTAGGTCACTCAGATTTTATTAAGCATATATGTCTTTCTTCATTTTTCCCACCTTGTTTAAGACCTGCAGAGCAAACTCAATAGAGAAATTACTTTCTAAAAAAATAATTCATTTTACCTTTCTTGCTTGGAAAGCCACTATCAATATCCCTCCATTCACATAGCCACTGCTCTGAACAGACCTCTATTTCCTTTCTCCTAGATTACTGTAATCACCTTCTAACTGGTCTTTTTGCTTATATCTCTTGCCCCTCAAATTTATGATCCACTTCACTGTCAAAGTAGTTTTCCTAAGGCACAGGTTCTTTCTTTTTTTCAGTAAACTTCTGTGGTTCCATATTATCTTTAGAAACAAATATAAGATTCTATGTTTGGCTCTTAAAGTCCTTTACAACTTGGAATTTCCTACCTTTCCAGTCATCTTACACCTTATCACCTCCATCTCTTTTAGGTTATAGGGACACATTCTGATCATCCTCATAGGTGACATTCTCATCTCTCAACTCTGCCTTTTCATTGGCAGTAAAGTGTGAGATAGAAATGGAACAAATGAAATATTCCTAAGATGACACTATGTTTTTTCCACTTAATGATGTATAGTATATTCATTTGTTAACTTGGTGTTTTGATTATATGCATCTACATATGATCATTTCTTGAGATTTGGTTTGTTGTGAACTGAAGACAGTAGATTCAAATGGTACTAATGAACATTTATCTAGCACCTTAAGGTTTTGAAGTGCTTTTTGTCTACAACACACCTGAAGCTAGATGGAATATCAGTTTATCCCATTAATAGATAGGAACACTGATGCACCAAGAAGTTAATTGACTTCTTCAAGGTCACCCACTAAGTAACAACTGGGCCTCTAGGCCTTTAGAAATCAAAATCTTAACTCTTCCACTATAATAGACCAGTACACATTTTTCCCCCCATTTATCCATGATCACTAATGATTTTAAGAAACTTTGCCAACAGGAATGAAACCAAAATCTTAACTGGTGAATTGACTAATTGTTCTGTTTTTTCTAGTTCATTAAGTCATGGTCTCAAAGACTGAATTCATCAAAAGAAATTTTTGTTTATTAGGCTACCTTAGTCATTCAGTAACTGAGCATTTATTAGGGAAGCATGTTGGAAATTTTGCTTATGCTCATTTATGATTTTCCTTTCCTTTTGCATCATTATAATCTGATAAATCTTATAAACTGAAAAATGTTATATTTGTTTTTTTTTTCAGTAACCAGGTATTTTTTTTTTAAAGGCAGCTATTGCCATTATTGATCTTGATAAAATTTATGTATAGTTTTGTCTTTCTTAAATATTACATCTCTTGGCTCTTATGGGAGAAATAGCCTGAATCAGGAAGAACTTTCAAGTAAGAGCAATAAATCGGGCGGTGACAGCGCACCTATTATTATTAGATGTTCACATTTACATAGTACATTTGAGATTTTAAAAGTACTTCATATAAAAGCCAATAGGATAAGATTCAAATGAGGAAACTGAATTTTAGCTTTTGGTTGAGATGAGTGACTTTTCCACAGTCAAACAAGGACTAGATTAGTAGAAGTTAGTCAAACATATAACTCTTTTCCTACTATATCATATATAACCATTATATGTAAAGATCTTTTACTATACTTTAAAATATTTAACTTTGTTGCCTATGTATTGCCTAGGCAAATTAGTTTAAAATTCCTTTAATCAGCTCTTACCAATTTTGTCTCTTAAGTTCTCCTAGGTTGTACCACTTTAGGCCTCTACCTCAGTTTCACTATTTTGTGGCTCATTAAGCAGCTCTAGAAATACTGTGTAAAACTTCCTTTTACTAATTAAAAAGTAGTATTTTTTCCCTTTTAACGCTTGTATGATCTGAAATCACAGAATTTCAGAGCTGAAGGCAGTTTCAGTGCCTACTCCTCCCTGAATGTCACATCAGTACCACATTTTGTAACATAATGTAACACTGAACATCCCACAGGGAACGACCTTCTTGCTTTTATGTATTATGAATATTTTGTGTAAGTTGTTTGAGATCTGGTGCTCTCTACAAAGGTTGGCAGAATTGATAGTGCTAGACTTTGAATCAGGAAGTTCTGGTACCTGAATCAAGTCCTACCTCAGATACTACTTGTGTAACCCTGGGCAAGCTCATCTGTAAAATGAAGATTACCCTTACAAGATGTTGTGAAAACCAAGTAAATTTACAAAGTGCTTTGCAAACCTTAAAGTGCTATTAGTTAATAATTTGTCTTACATTTTTGGAAACTCCCAAAGCTGCTGAATACATGTTTTTGATCATGAAAACTGGAGATGGTCAGACATTTTGGGGAGATGGTATTACTAATACCCTCCTGAAGCCACTTTTGATCCCACTGTCTTCCAGACTTTCAGTCTAGGAACTCATAGAATCTCAGAATTAAATCTAAAGCTCATCTAGTTCAGCTGCTACCTGAATTTCAGTTCAGAAAAGGCACCAATTCTGATCCATTCATTGAAAAGGGTTATGTAGTGATCCTATCCCTGTTCTTTGGTTGTCAGAGCCCTGTAGAGCTTCAAATGTTCCCTAATGTCCATCTATATTAAAAGAGATTGTGAACCACAGCTTCTATATTTGTTCCTTGTTTATCTGATCAGTCTCTTCTTTCCACTTTTTTAAGTCATTTCAACAACAGACAAGTTCAGTATATTTTTCAGGTATTTGTTAGTGCTGCCTGCATAAAACTTAAAATCTGAGGGGTGAAAGGAGACAATATCAACATATAAAAATAAATGCTAAATATGTAAAATATAATTTTGGTTGGGGGGGGGAAACACTAGGAATTGGGATGGCAAAGATAGTCTTCCTATAGGAGGTGGCATTTGATTGAGTTTTGGGGGAAACTAGGAATCATGGGAAGAGGGAATCTATTCAAGTGATAGGGGAAAGTTTCTGTGAAATAACTTGTACAAGGCACTGTGCTAAGTCCTGGGATACAAAGAAAGGTAAAAGACAGTTCTAGTTTAATGAGGGAAATAAAGTGATAACATGTATAAACAAAATATGTACAAGATTAGTTGGAAATAATAGAAGGAAGACATTAAATTAAGGGATATCAGAAAAGGTGAGATTTTAGCTGAGGACACAGAGCATTCCGGGCATGAAATACAGCCAATAAAAATTCACAGTCGGGATATGGAGTATTGTGTTTAAGAATAGAAAGAAAGCCAGTGTCACTATTTGCATGATGGGGAAAGGGGAGTATAAGGTTGTAAAAAGACTGGAAAAATAGGGTAGGTAGGTTATAAAAGACTTTGAACACCAGAGCGTTTTATATGTAAAACTAGAGGTGACTGGAGTTTTTCCCATAAGAGAATGGGAGCGAGTTACATGGTCAAACCTGGACATTTAAGAGGATCACTTTAATAGTTGAGTGGAGGATGGGCTCAAGTGGGGAAGGACTTGTGGCATACACACCAACTAGAAATCCCTTGAAATATTCCTGATATAGGGTGATGAAGAACTGGGTACAAGTTTCAGAAGAGAGACTGTGGAATAAGTAAGAAATGTTAAAAAGGTAAAAATTGACAGGACTTGACAACAGATTCAATATGGAGGGGATGAAGAGAAAGAGGAGTCGAGGATGACACCAAAGTTGCCAACCTGGATGATTGGGAGTCATTCAGTAATAATAATAGAGAATTTAGAAAGAGAGGAGGGTTTTGGGGGGAGAAATATTGTAGATTAATTTTAATTTTTACAATCATTTCTTACAACACTATATTACAATATATTACTACAATATATTACTATATTCAAACACCATCATACACCATAATTAGTTCAGCCATTCCCCAATTGATGGACATCCTTTTGATTTCCAATTCCTTGCTACCACAAAAAGAGCAGCTATAAATATTTTTCTACAAGTAGGACTTTTCCTCTTTTTAAAAAAAATCTCTTTGGAATACAGACCTAATATTGTTATTACTGGATCAAAGAGTATTTTTTGTTTTATAGCCCTTTGGGCATAGTTCCAAATTGCCAATACAAGGCATTTATAATACACCCAGCTTAGTGAGGATTCTAACCAATCCCCAGGAATGAATTTCCTGCACAGGAACTCAAGAATAGGAAAATAAAGTATAACTTCTAGCTCTTATATAAATTACTTGAAATTAAGAGGATCCATTTGGAGAGATACAAAGGTCAAACTTATAGTGTAAATATTTATCAAAACTAGTTCTAAAGGAAAATTAGTAATAAATTGGGAAAGGAATATTTTTTGTTTTTATTTTTTAGAATAATTTTTCCATGGTTACATGATTCATGTTCTCTTGCTTCTTTCTTCCATCCTCCCTCCTGGAGCTGACAAGCGATTCCACTGGTTTATATATGTCTTATTACTCAAAACTTATTTCCATATTATTCATATTTGTAATAGAATAATCTTTTAAAAACAGCAACCAATCATATATCCATATAACCAAGTTACAAATCATATGTTTTTCTTCTGTATTTCTACTACCATAGTTCTTTCTCTAGATATGGATAGCATTTTTTTTTCCATAAGTTCCACAGGATTGTTCTTGATCATTGCATTGCTATTAATAGCACAGTCTTTTTACATTTGATTGTCCCACAATGTTTAAGTTATTATGTACAATGTTTTCCTGGTTCTACTCATTTCACTCTGCATCAGTTCATGGAGGTTTTCCAGTTCCTATAGAAATCAAGCAGTTCATCGTTCGTTACAGCACAACAGTATTTCATCACCATCATATCATCACAACTTGTTCAGCCATTCCTCAATCGTTTTCCAGTTTTTTGCTACCACTAAAAGCACAGCTGTAAATATTTTCATAGAAACTTTTTTTTTTATCTCTTTGGGGTACAAATCCAGTAGTGGTACAGCTGGATCAAAGGGATGCAATCTTTTAAAACCCTTTGGGCATAATTCCAAATTGGGAAGGAATATTTTAAAAGGCTTATCTTTTCATGGGAAATAAGTAAATTATTCTCAAAGTCTTTGAATTTATAATAATTCATTTTATTTTAGAATTTTTTATTTTTTATTTTAGAATAATTAAAAACTTTAGAATAATTAAAAACATTATTAGTTTGAAACTTGGAAAAAGAATTGTTTTTAGAAAAATCAAGAATTAGTTATTGATTCTTTGTGAGGAGATTTCAAAGGTATTGAAAGAGTTTGTTAGCTTAGTAATAAACAATATAGGGTATTTAATATGGGTAATTGTACTGCAATGTTACTTATTCTCTAGCTGGAGAGAGAGCATTTTATAAAGTTTGATCTGTATGGGGAATGTGATGTACAAATGACATATTTGGGTAAAGACAGAGTTGTATAGAAATTGTGCCTAAACATCTTTGATACCAGAAAAACACCTTGAAACCTCTGTACTGGCATACTTCCTTTAATAAAGTTCAGTATACAATCTCATGCCTTGAATGACATTGAAGTTGTTTGTAAACAAAGAATCCTAAGTGGGTGAAGACAGATAATTTTGAAATTAGAAAAGCCATAGGACTTCTTACATGGTAGTCTTCATTGTCCATATTTTCTAATACCTCATAAGGGAGTGTCCATTGAAACTATGACATATTTCTATTCAAGTCTAGTGGTTGCAACATCAGCCTAATATTTTATTGCCTATGTAAAATGATTTGATTATACTTCCCAGGAAACCTTGTAACCCAATATGTACCTAAAATTTGCTTCTGCTGTTAAAGAGAAATATCAAGATCGAAGCTTAGAAGACAAAACCTATATGATTAGGTGGTGTTTTTTTCCCCAGGAAATTAAGAATCATGTTATATTAGAAGAAAATATATTTCTATGAGGAAAATCTTATGATTGCGGGGAAGGCAGTATGGTGAAGAAAAATAAAGAAAAATGGAAGGAAAACAGGAAATTTTGTGGTAGGAGAATACTACAAATCTTCCAGACAAAAGGAAGAAATGGTTAATGAGGTTAGGAAACCAATTGCAAATATTGCACAGAGTAATGAAATAATGACAACTTTTAATGGTGTGAACAATTGCCTGAAATCTCTCCTCAAAAAAGTTACTGATAATTTTTAGAATTGACTAATTGTTTCATTTTTCAAAAGGCAGTAGAAAGAATGCAGATTTACTATTGTGACTTGATTCTGATTAATGAAGAGGACCTGATCTTTGTTAAATCAGTAATGATGGGAATTTTGGAAAGGAAGAAACCAATCCATCTTCTGAGTTAATGATGATAAAGAGACTGTTAGATGCAATCTGGCCCTTGAATTAAATTTAGGAAGTGTGTCCCTCCCCATTACATGGGAGCTAAACTTTCCAAGGGGGGATCTATGTGTTTGGATTGATACATCTCCAAGTACTTGGACATCCATGAATGAATGGGCAAAAATCTGACAGAATTGTCCATGCAGGGTGAAGAGCTGATGAAGAGGATGCATTAGGGCTCAGGACTGATATGAAGGCCCCCAGAGACAGTGAATATCCAGCCCTTGACTGTTTTGCACTTGTCAGTAAAAATATTGGTGATTGTCAAAACTTCAGAGTTTAAAGAAAGGAAAAACTCTCAAGGTCTGAAATCCCTTGAAGAAAGTTATTTTGAGCAGGATAGAATGCTGTGTAGAACACAAAAACAGATTCTGATGCTGAAGAAAGGAGGAATTTGTTTAAAAAATTCATCTGCCAAAATTTTTTTGTTTTATTGGTACTTTACTTAACATTATTTCCACCTCCTGATATCTAACCTGTATAATAGTGTTATAGTTGATCAAAACAAATGGATACATTGGCTCTGTCTTTATATCTTGTGCCCTCCTTCCCTGTTTATACCTGCAGTATGCTACTTTTCTGTGGAAAGGAAGGTGATATGTTTCATCAGGTTTCTGTAGTGGAGGTTGGTCATTGTGCTGTTCTGAGGACCTTTTATGTTTTCTCTATTAAAGTCATTGTGCATATTTTTCTCTTAGTTCTGATTATTGCTCTCCTCATCAGTTCTTACAAGCTTTCCCAAGTGTATCTGAATTTTTCATTTGTGATTTCTTTTTTTGGGTTAAAAATTATTTCACATTCACATACTACTAGTTTACTTAGTTTCTCTAATAAATGGTGTTATACTTTGTTTCTTTTTTTTCTGCCACAAAAAGTATTGCTTTAAATATTTTGGTGATAGGACCCTTTTCCTCTGACTTTTACCTTATTAATAAAGCAATAGTCCTGCATCAAAGGGAATAGAGAATTTAGTCACTTTTCCTTTTTTAAAAACTCTTTCTATTTTAGCAGTAACTCTTAAGACAGAATGGCAAGGTTTAGTCAAATGGGATTAAGTGACTTGCCCAGGTTCAGGAGCTAGGAAGTATCAGGTCATATTTGAAACCAAATCCTTCTGACTCCAGGCCTGGAGCTTTATCTACCGAGTCACCTTTAGTCACCTTTCTAGCATAATTCAACATTGTTTCAAATTTATTATTTGCATCTCCATTAAAAATACATCAATCCATTTTTAAAAGATGTATAATGAAGGAAAATTTTAAAAACAGTGACATGATACAGTATTTGGGGAACCTTAAATCCCAGAATAATCTTGGGCTTACAAAGAGAAATGGGTATGAATCTTGGTTCTGCTCTTAGTACTTGTGTTTCCTTTGAGAGTCACGTCACCTCTTGGGGCCTAAGTCTCCTAATAAAGTGTGAAGGTTGGATTATATGATATCTTAGTCAATTTTAGTGCTTAAAAATCCTATGAATACTAAGGATTAGGGAACAGTGTTGACTTATTTTTAAACTGGGACAATGTGCGTTATCAGACGACTAAATTGCATACTGCAGTACTAAAACACTATAGATATATAGTATGAGAGGGGCACGTCCCATCTTGTATAGTAGGTCAGTCATACACGGCAGTCAGGATCTACTCAAAATCAAGGTCTTGGGCAGAGGTGTACATACTTGCCTTTATTACCGTTATCACCCGGAGACACAATTAGTTAAAAATAAAGACATGAAGTGAAATGAAATATGACATATAATGTAATGAAATTTATAGTAAGAAGAACAGCAATAAACATCCCCCATTCAAGACATTCTTCCATCAATTTGCTTCCTTGAGAGAGAAATCATGAGGACTACAAGTTAACAGCAAGATTATAAATAAGACAGAATGAAAACATTGCTGTGCTTTTGACATAAATGAGAAAGTTTGAAAGAAGGAAAAGTTTGAGGGGGAAATAATGAACACACTGAGTTTAATACGGCCTTAGGACATCTAGTTTGAAATGTTCTGTAAGCAACTGGCAATGCAAGATTGAAAGTCAGGGGAGAGACAGCAGCATGTAGATTTGGGAGTTGTCATCAGCATAGGGAAAGCATGGGAGTAAGTATAGACTGTGTAGTTAGAAAATAGGGCCCAGGTCAGTCTTGCAAAATACTCATTACTATTGAGATGTAATGTAAATGATAAACCAGCATAAGAGACTGCTTAGAAAAATAGGAGAACTGGAGTATGGAAGTGAGTAGTATGCAGTACAGTAAAGAGGTCTAGAAGAATTAGGATTGTTTAAAAGACCTCTCTATTTGTCAGTTAAAAGATAATTGGTAAATTTGGAGAAATAACAAAGGAATGTAAAATGCAAAGGATTGAGTGATAGCAGACCTCAAAGTAGGTGACCTACACTGACAACTTTTTCAAGGAATTAGACTGAGAAAGGGGGAGAGATAGGAGTTGACAGCTTGAACAGATGGTATGATCTAGTGAAACTTTTTTAAAGATGGAGTATATTTGAACATGTTTCAAGGCAGTGGAGAAAGAACCAGTAGATAGGAAGAGGTTGAAGATAAGAGAGTAGATGATTGAATGGCGTGGGATCAATATAAAGGGATTAGCTTTTTAAAGGAGATCATTTTGTCAGAAATGGGGAAAAGAAGAGACTGGAGAAAAACATCTAGGGGTTTTGAGATGAAGAGAAAAAGAGAAATTCATGCCAAGTGGCTTTTTAAATTTTTTTTTTAATTTTATTTAATTAAATGATTTAGAATAATTTTCCATGGTTACAAGACTCATTTCCTTCCCTCCTTTCCCCACCCCCTCCTGTATCTAATATGCAATTCCACTGCATTTAACATGTGCCATCGATCAAGACCCATTTCCTTATATATTAATATTTGCACTAGAGTGATCTTTTAG
This sequence comes from Monodelphis domestica, assembly GCF_027887165.1. NCBI lineage: Eukaryota > Metazoa > Chordata > Mammalia > Didelphimorphia > Didelphidae > Monodelphis > Monodelphis domestica. Next base: position 535,594,918 of record NC_077229.1, read on the forward strand.
AGTCTGCTTTCCCAGTCATAGCCCCACCGACCCATGTGATCAAGCAGTTGTTTTTCTTCTGTGTTTCTTTTCCCACAGTTCTTCCTCTGGATGTGGATAGCGTTCTTTCTCATATGTCCCTTTGAATAGTTCTGGATCATTCAAGTGGCTTTTTTTTAACATGAGAAATTCCCAGATATAAGGACAAAAGTATGCAGTTGGAATGCTAAGAGGCCTGATAAAAATCATAGAGAACAAGATTGATAATATATAGTATTAGCAAAGGGGCAATGCATTAGATGTGCTGACTTTCAAAAAGAGGGAAATAAGTAAATTCTCCAAACCATAGGGCACTGGGCTTGGTTTAAATTCCTGGCAAAATCTAAAATGTGCTCTCAGAGATGATTTTTAAATGGCTTATTGTATTTATTTCAATGTTATTAAATTAGTTTAGCTTTGTTTTAGGTGGCTTATTCAGATGTGATTTTTGTTCATGAAGAAAACTGGCATTAAATGATTAAATCATTTCAGACAAGCTTTTAATTCTAAATTGATTCATAAAATATTTGACATGTAAACTACCCTTTATCTTGACCAGGGGTTCTTAGCTTATTCTTGTTTCAGATTTTGCATTCTGGTGAAACCTATGGGCCCCTTCTTGTTTTAATGTTTTTAACCACATTAAACTAAACTAAAATACAGAGAACTAAATATTTTCTCTTAAGCTCAGTTAGTTCACTTTTGTCCAGAAAGAAAATTATCCCGAATCCATGGTTCAACTTTAATCTCATCAAGATAGAACTAGATATAATTGTTGAAAAAGTTTTGAAGTATTTCCAGATGTTTGCAGGTTTCTCTTTTTTTAAAAAAAATTGATAGGGAACTTTGTAGCTTAACTCCTCTTGGTAAAGCACTTCTCTCTAGCATTTGAAAGGTGGCAAAGATGTCAGTCTCTATTCTCCCTTTATATAAAAGGAACTTAGCCAAGAAAGACTTTATTTATTTATTTATTCATTCATTCATTTCTTTCTTTCAGTAGCATTCATAATGTTGGCTTCAGGAACTCGAGTTGAAAGATTTATCTCTTTCAGATTGTCAACAATATCAAGGCAGCCAAGCAATGGCTTGTTGGATCGTTTCTTTCAAAAGTTTTAACAGTGGGTATTTCTTCTTTCTGGAAAAAAAAAAGCAAAACCTCTGCCTTTAGTTGAATCAAGTTCTTCAAGACTTAACCTCTTGAAAGCCAGTGAACTTCTTTGACCTAGAAAAGTATTGCATATTTCTATTCCCCTTTATTGATAAAACATTTAAAAAATGTAATGATGAGAGATCTGCTTTTGAGAATAGTGATGACTTATGGGTGGTGACAAAACTTCTTTTAAGCTTATTGGAAGAGTTACCAATGTACCTCTGTATAAAAAAAGCAATGAATTTAATTAGTTGAAGCTAATTTAAAAAAAGTTAATTCAACTTATAAAATTTTAAATTTAGTTCTCTTTTTACAAGCATTTATAATCTATCAGTGCTCCTCCATTAAAACAGTATTTAAAAAACACATCTCCGTCATTGATATAGCCCAGCAAAACAAATTCCTAAATTGGTATGCCCAAAAATATGTCTTTTCCTGGATATTAAGTCTATCGCATCTCTGGCAGTAGTGTCATCTCCATTCCTAAGGATTCTGGTTTATCATTGCAAAAATCAGTTTCAGTGTCCTTCAAAGTTGTTTTTCTCTATAATGCTGATACCAGATAAATAAAGTAATATTTTTTTGTAAATAAAGTAAATTTAAAAATAATTTGAAAACCTCTGTTTACTCTATCCAGTTTCCTTTGAAACTGTCCACTACATCATTTCAGAGGACAAAATAAGAACATCAGTATACCACAATTTGATTGTCCAAAAGTGGGTATCCCATTAGTATTGAGTTTAAAGCTAGTTTGAAAAAAAGCTGTTGAAAATATTTGTGTACATACTGGTCCTTTTCCTTTTTCTTTGATGTATTTGGTAGTATAGATGTAGTAATAATATCATGGGAGGAAGTATATGCACATTTTAGTAACTTTGAGGGCATAGTTCTAAAATGTCTTTTTTAGAATGATTCCATTAACAATGTATTATTACTGTGTCTATTTTCACGCAGCCCCTCTGACATTTATCATTTCCCCTTTTTTTAAACTTTGAACATCTGATAGATGTGAAATGGAATCTCAAAGTTGTTTTAATTTGTATTGTTATTAGTAATTTAAAGACTTTTTTCACAATGACTTTTGATAGCCCAGAATTCTTCCTCTGAAAACTACCTGTTCATATACTTTGATCATTTGGCTATTGAGGAAGGCTCTTAGTCTTAAAATTTTGAATTAATTACATATATATGTTTATATTGGCACGATACCTTTATTAGACAAGTGTACTGAAAAAGTTTTATTCTCAGATCATTTTCCCTTTTAATTTTAACTATGTTGGATTTGTTTGGATACATTTTTTTTATTTTTATGTAATCAAAATTGCCCATTTTATCATGGGTGATAATTACTTGTTTAAACTACATTGATCTGAAAGGCCACTTCTTCCTTTCTCCTCAATTTGATTATATTGTCATCCTTTATTTCTGGTTTGCTATGAAGTTTATTTTGGGGGTATAGTGTGAGATGTTGGTTCATACCTAATTTCTTCTAGATTACTTTTCAATTTTCACATTAGTTTTTGTCAAATAATAGTAACTGAGATCTTTGGGGGTAATTGAAGATGAGGCTCCTGAATTCCCTTGCTTCTGTATTTTTTATAGCTAATTTATTCCACTGATGTGGCTTATTTTTTTAACCAGAATTAAATCATTTTAATAATTACTGCTTTGTAGTATATAGCTTTTGAATTATTTTTTTCATTATTGTACATGAGATTCTTGATCTTTTGTTCCTTTTTTTGGTTCCTATTTCTATAAAATAATCATTTAGTAGTTTAATACAGAATGTAATAAGTAACTTAATCTGGATATTATTGGTATTTTTATTGCATTGTCTTGGTCTTCTCATTAGCAATGAATAGTTCTCTAATTATTTGAGTTTGTCTTTATTTCTGCAATGAGTTTTTTTTAATGTATAATTGGATTCATATCATTCTTGGATATATCTTTATTGATATACTCTCAAATATTTTATACATTGTGTAAGTAGCTAGAGTGCAATTTATATTTTAGAAAATCCTTACTTTCTCTTTTAGAATTGATACCAAGTGTTGATTTAAGTGACTTGCCCATGGTCACACAGCTTTGAAGTATCTGAGATCAGATTTGAACTCAGGTCTCCCAACTTTGTCTGGTGCTCTATCCACTGTGCTACCAAGCTTCCCCTGCAATTTCTCTTTATAGAGTTTTCTGTTGGTTTTTGTAGTAATATAATACCAGAGTGAACATGATTTTATATAGATTTATTTTCTATCCTGTAGGATTGCTAGTTACTAGGTGTTTCAGTTATTAAGTTGACTTTTTAGAGTTTTCTAAGTAAATCATCATATCATCTGCAAAAAGTGATCATTTTGTTTACATTTTACCTAGTTTTAGTTCATTTCTCTTTTTTTGTCTCATTATAGCTAGCATTTCTACTATATTAAGTTGTGGTGGTGATGATGGACAACCTTTATTTACTCCTGATCTTATTGGAAAGGTTTCCAACTCTTTTTCTATTACATATCATGTTTATTCTTGGTTTTAAATTGATATTATTTGTTATATTAAGGTAAAATCCATTTTTTTTCTTAAGCTTTCCAGTGGTAGCAGTAATGGGCATTGGATTTTGTGAAAAGCCTTTCTCAACACCTACCATTATAACTATGTGGTTTTTATTACTTATATTTATACTCTTTATGTTGAACCAGTCCCACATTTCTAGTAAAAATTCAACCTGGCTCTAGACTATAACCTTGCTAATATGCTGTTTAGCCTGTTTATTAATATAACCCATTTGTAGCCGATTACAAATACTTGAAATTCAAAGATACTTGACTTTTGAGATATCTTATAAGTAAATTTAAAATAATTTCCTGATTTTATATATATACATATATATAATTTTACCAACAAAATTCACAGGGATACAATAATTTAGTATATTATACTATATTTAAAATTTCTGTCAGTGTACTTAGGAGTGGTAGTCTGTAATTTTCTTTTACTGTTTTATCTCAACCTAGGTTATTTTAAAAAAATCATTTGTAATGTAATATAATATGTAACAGAACAATATTATAATTTGCTATGAATACATAATAAATTATATTTGCTTATCAAAGAGAACACATTAACTATGTTTAAGAATTTATGTCTCATTCTTTTTCTTCATTTCTCCCTCCTCCCTCCTCCTCTATTAGTTTTGATTTAACTAATTATTGATTTACTCCTCTGTTCTCAGAGCAAAAAGTTATAGCTAAAAAGCAGAATGTTCATGAGTGGTGTTCTTGATTAATTCCTATATTTATAGACCATAGAACCTTGGTACACCTAGTCCAGTCCCCTCATTTGACCAATCTGAGAGCGTGCGCGCACACATGCACTTTTAACACCTCCCAGGGCTTTCACAGCAAAGCTGCTGAGAGTGTTTTTTACAATCTGAAATGCTCATCAAATGTCATCATCGAATATGTTGGGGTATTTGTATTAACTAGGTAATTTGGGCAGAAGTCAACAAAATAGATCAACATCCTAATCCCAGTATAGGTCTCTAAAAGCAGAGTCAGGATCTCCTCAGCAGAGCTGTAACCCTCTGGGTTTGGCATTTTGCCTCCAGCTGAGTTCCATGAGATGATCCAGACCTGGATCTGGGCCAGGGTCTTATGCTTTCTGATTTTGAGAGGAGCAAAGCCATAAGTTGAGCTCTAAGAAAATTTCTGAGATCAGGGATGAGGAAGGAATTGGGTGGAGAAAATAGTATCCTCAAAAATGCCTCAGATTAGGATTTTAGTAAGTGATATGAATTTAAAGGATTATTGTGAAAATTTCCTTTACTCATAATTTCTCTTATCTCCTTACTCACTCTCATAAAGTTTCAGAAATTAGAAACTTTATTTTAAAATTCACAGACAGGTACCAGAGAAGTACGCTACATTTAGTTTTATATAATTTCCCCCATAAAATTTTTGCTTAAAACAGTAAGGAGAGATGGTGGGAAAGGAGCAGTAATTTTAGAGATCTAAATCAGAGGGGACTGGTTTCTTTTGCATTCCAGTAGAGTTCCAGGAAATGTGGGATGATTGTCGGCAAGTATCGTGATATAGCCAGGCTTTGAGAAATAAGAAGATATTGGGCAGATGATGGACATGGAGTTCCAAAAGGTAGGGAAATGGTTCAGAAAGGAAGAGTAAGAGGGGACCATGGACAAACTCAGCATGTTTTGAAATTTTGCCTCTGCCTGGCCCTGCTTGTCTCTTACCCAAAGCAGCAGGGAAAAGATGGCTGTGGTCAGAAAGGCCTCTAAGGAGATCCAGATCTCTTTTAGAGAAGGAGTTCTGTGACTTTTCTACTTCCGATTTTCTGTTCTGGCTTTTAATGGGTGTTCTGGGCAGTGGCGAAGAATGGAGGAAAAAAGGAGGAAAAGAGTATATTAAATATATACTATATACTTTCTAGTCCAGCATGAACCTCATCTACCCACCAAGGGATACTGCTCAATTTTCACTGGTGTTTGGAGTATTTTTCTAATCGTTTGAAAGACAAACTTGTAGATAAAGCTAAATTTAAGACTTGGGAAGATTTGAATTCAGGTTCAGACTCTGCATGACCCAGAGCAGGTCAGTGCCTCCATGCCTCTGCCAGCTCTCTAAAAGTATTACAAAGGAGCTATTGATATACATGAGTGAAAGAAGTAGGTCTGTTAAATATATAATATTTTTTAAAATTGCAGATCTGAACACATACACACACAAAAAAGAAACTCATCCTGAGTTTGTGAAATTCCTGTGTGCAGGTTAGAGAAAGAATGATATACTTGAATTTAGATTTAGGTTTGAATCTGGGTTTTAACAATCTGTTGTAATACTTGGTAACTTCAGTAATCACTGAGTCTTGTTTTCTTCAATTGTAAAATAGATATAATGCTTGTGTTTTCTTGTTGACTGAAAAATACAGGTATCTTTCTACATCATGACTTTCCCTCTTGTGGTTTTATAAAAGAAATATCGACAGGAAACATTAAATGATCGTTTTTTTGAAGTTTTGTGGGAGCCACAGACAACACACGAAGGCCAGCAGATGAAACAGAAAAAGTTTAGAAACTATATAGTCTATGATTAAATACTTAATACAGATTTTACAATAAGGTGCTGCAAACACCCCATAAAAGAAAAAGAACAAATTCAGACTTCTTCTCTGGCACAAAGGGAGGGCCACAAAATTTTATGCAGATTTTCCAGATAGCAAGGTTGCCATCACCCTAACTTCTCACAGGAAAGGGATACCTTTATGTTATAAACTTAAAAATAAGTGTGAGCTATTATGAAGTACTGAAGTAGCAATATTCTTGGATTTGAATTTGTGCCTTTAGACAAACATAATTAGAACTAGGCTTTCTAATAAAGGAAATATATTGTTCCTAGAGAGCCAAATTATGTTGGAAATTAAAATTACTCACCTTGAAAGGACTATAAAACTGAACTAATAAACACTTTCCTTGCACTATTACATACATATTAATTCACCTATCTGGCATGACTCAGAAAAGTATTCCTTCATTCAAAAAATGATGCTACAATTTAAGGGAAGAAGCAATATTTTTCATGCAAAACATTTTCATTCTAACCATATTGGCCATCTTTCAGTTTTCATTCAGAGTTCATCAGTTCTCTGGAGATGGATAACATTTTTCATTATGAGTAGCAAGAATTTTTTTTTAATAAAACACAAATATCTCATTTGTTTAAAGATACTTCTGAGGACTACTTACTCTCCTGGTACTTTGTTGTATATAATACAGTTGTTCAATATTACTCTTCATTAGAGGATTACTTCTCTTAGTACTATTGAAGTTATTTAAGTTCTATTTCTAAATAAGAAATGAGTTCTTTTTGAGGATTGGGGGGTAGGTTGGGACTAGACTGACTTAAACATAATTGTGCCTGTATGAACAGATATAATGTCTTAAGCTATTTTATTTCTTTATATAGTCTACATATATTGATGTAATTATGGAAACCCACAATGTTGAATTCAGGTATCTTCTAAGAGAGAAATGTAGGGCTGGTTTTTCAGGGTTTGAGGTATTCAAAAGGAATATCACTTAATCTGGTTGTAAGAATAGAAATTGATTTCAGGAATTGGGATGTTGAGTTTTTATCAATGTTGCCTTATATCTATGTGAAGGTGAATATAAATGGTTCTTGTTACAGGCCTACATTTACATATTAGCATTGAACATTCTAGCATAGGAGAACTATTCTCTTCTAAACCTTTGGCTACTACTATTTTGGTGAGATGTTTAGTCTTTGATTCTTGCTGCCGTGAAAGAAAAAATACTAAGAACATACTTCTGAGCAAAACAGAGTTTATCGTAAATGTACATTTCATATAAATCTGTGGTCTCCAGACACCCAGCTGACTGAGACTCTGAGCTCTGAGCTGAGACAATATATATATATATATATATATATATATATATATATATATATATATATATATATATATATATATATATATATATATATATCCAAACTAGATTATGCCAGTTCAGTTTAGAGGACATCTGCCAGGTGAGGTCTTTCTTGGAAAGCTAGAAGGTTCTTTTCTTCCTTTGGAGGCCTGGTACTTTGTTGGCAAGAAAGTCTGCTAGGTGGGATTTTTTTTTTCTTACGAAGATCAGATCTTCCCTTGAAGACCAGCCATTTTCTTGATAAGGTCTGAGTTTTTCTTGTCAAAAAGGCCAGACATCTTTCTGACAAGAAAGTATGAGGTTTTTTTGGCAAGAAGACTGGGCACCGTAACAAGAAAGTCTTAAGGTTTTGTTTTTTTTTGTCAGGGAGGTCAGATCTTGTCATACCTCTTTTCACTAGGACAGATTGTGTACCCCTCCATTCCATTTATGGTAATAATGTGGATAACCAAGGTTATTCTGCAGCTTACAAAGCAAATGAGATAACAGCCTCGGAAACTCCTGGATATATTCCAAGGCACCGAAGGCATGCACAGACTTTCCTGGCAAAGATATCTACAGGGAAACATTATTAATTTCAAGCACACTATAATTATTGATTACTGATTTTAGTTAATTAATAATTGGAATAATTCTTTATTATTAAATGTTTTATGATTATAATTTATCATTAAAATACTAAGAGGATTACATAAAAAGAATATGCAGTTATACAGAGACATAAAACAATACAATAGTACTAAGGATTGGCTGAAATTTAAATTTTCTTTAAAACTAGATAATTTTCTTTATTTTGAGTTTGAAGGAAATTACTTGTGCCACCTGTGGCATAGTTGAGAACTCTGAGCATTCCTTTGAAGGGAGATATTGACTGTGTCTTTTTTCTTTAGATATACAATGCTTTTTACTTCTTAAGAATAGTGTAAAATCTAAATAGAATTGAGTTGAATGAATTGAGAAAGCTAGGAACTGGGTACTAGGTAGCCAAATTGTGCTCTAAAGGTAATTTATTCAGAAAATTATTGTTCATTATTCCTATCAATGGTTTTAACCTGACTTCTGAAGTTCCCTCTTTGTTTTGATGTTTTCCATGCATATTTTGTTGGTTGACCAATAGGCCAAATCAAGAAAAGCAATCTTGACCATAGTGTAGAGGTAGATGATGGTAAGTCTCAGTCAGCTTTTAAGTTGGAGGAATCACCTAACTAAAATGTAAATGATCCTGGAGATTAATCTCCCTGTTGCTTATTTTACATATTAAGAACTTGAAACACTATAAGGTTATGTCTTGGTTAAAGTCCAGAGCAAGTGAAAGAACTTAGATTCAAAGCCAGGAGTATTTTCACTGACTGTATAGACAGTGTAGATAGATCTACAAATAAAGATATAATTTAGTAGTTAGAACAAAAGCTCCAATGAGAATTCTTGCAGTTGCTGTGCTAAGTATTAAAGCTCTTATTTTTCTAAAACTTGCTAGGGGGCTATTGAATGGACATTTAAGAAATCTCTCGTCATACTAGAGTTTAGAGAAGTTCGTAGAACCCCTCGAGGTCTCAGAGGTGAGGCTACATGACCCATGGATTAAAAATATAGCTGCAGAAATGAAGACTCAGAATAAAAGTGGCTAGACCTGGCAGCTTTCCTTGTAATTGTCCAGTATCACCAACAACACAGAAGATCTTTTATAGGATGCTTGGCAAAAACATGGGTAGTGCTATAATATTCAAAGTATTGACTGACTTTTTTGAATTTCATTTCAATTTTGAATTTCAATGTGTATGTTGATTATGCAAAAACAGTATTGAGTAAAAGTTTTGGTGAGCACTTCTGCATACCAAAGGAAGAGCACTTGGGGGAATGAGTTGTGAACTTTTCTTGAAATACTATTTTTGGGACAGCTGGGTAGCTCAGTGGATTGAGAACCAGACCTAGAGATGGGAGGTCCTAGGTTCAAATTTGGACTCAGACACTTCCTAGCTGCATGACCCTGGGCAAGTCACTTAACCTCCATTGCCTAGCCCTTACCACTCTTATGCCTTGGAGCCAACACACACAGTATTGATTCTAAGATGGAAGGTAAGGGTTTAAAAAAATACTATTTTTATGTGAAAAAAGGACTAACAGACAAACTATGATTATTCAGAGTTGGATTTTTGGAAGATATTTTCTTGAAAATGAATCTACTACATCAAGGAAAACAACTGGCAGTATTTATTGCCAGTGGTAAAATTTGAAAATAGAAATAGAAATTAGATTATTTGAAAACTTGTTAGCTTTTCGATACTTAAAGATTTTTCTGATGAGAAAAATCAGTGGAAAAATCAGAGATCAATGGAAACCAATGAATGAGATTTTAAAAAATATTATGTAATGAAATGTGTTAGCTTTTCCAAATGGTCACTTGCATGATGGGATTACAAAATTATGCATGTGTAAAAGGTCCATTCAAAGCTCCAGAGAAGCCAATGGATTTTAACATAACAATATGAAAAGTTCATTGACTGGGCCTTAAGCAATGCACATAATTAGACAGCAAAGGTAGATTAGTAGCCTCAGAAGAGGTTTGGCGAGGAGGAAAGGGTTCTTGGGATTTTGTACAGCCAACCTGTTGAGTCTAAATGATTTAGCAACACTTTTTATAGAACTCTTAGTTGACCAGGACAGGGTTATAACTAATCATTTAGCTAGCCTATTAGAACAAGGCTATTTCCCTCTTTCTCTATCTTAATTTGGGAGCATAATGTAAAAAAAAAATTAAATGAAATAATACATAAAATAAATTGCTTTGCAGTTCTTAGAAATATAATATATACACACATATATAAACTATTATATCAGTCTAGGACACATGCTACTTGAAAAGGAGACTTGTGTTATAGTCATGAAATGTTTAAAGACCTACAACTTTCATCACATTGTATAGATTCTCTAAGAAACATTGTATAAGGGTGAATCAACAAACATTTATTAAGCAAACAGAACCAATAGAAGAGAAATTGGAAAAAATCTTTTTTGACAAATGTCTTTTATAAAAGGTCTCATTTGAAAGACATACAGGGAACGGATTCAAATTTATAAGAATAAGAACCACTTTACCAATTAACAAATGATTAAAGGATATGAAGTTTTCAGAAATCTAAGCTCTCAATAATCATATGGAAATATGCTCCAAATCATCAATTATTAGTGTAATGCAAATTGCTTTCATTGGTGAAACTGAGATGGTATAGCCATTTTGGGAAGCAATTTAGAACAATGCCCCTAAAGCTTTTAAAATGTGTATAATCCCTGATGCCATCTTGTAAGTCTACTCCAAAGGGACCAAAGAAAGAAGAAATAACCCTATTTTAAAAAAATATTTATATCAGCTCTTTTTGTGACGGCAAAGAAGAAAACTGAGTATGTCCATCAGTTGGGAATAACTGAACAGGTTATGATATATAAATAATGTGTGCAGTGGAATTTTGGGGAGGCTCGTACCCTCAGAAAACACTCTAATTTGCAGACAGGACACTTGATAAGGTGCTAGCAGTGAAAAGCTGCTTTATTCAGAGAAAACAGCAGATTGGGGGGGGGGGGGGGCGGGAAGGAAGGAAAGGAAAAGGAGTAGCTTGCTTAGGGCAACAATGTCCTCTCTTCTAGAAGACTTTTATAATGATCCTGATACAAGGTTCTCCTCCTCCTCTGTCCAATCCCACATAAAGTGGGGTTAATTAAGTGTGTGATTTCCAACATTATGCACCCCTAAAAACCCCTATGATCAAGAAAAACCCATGACTATCATGGGATTCCCAGGTTAGGACAAAAAAAATGCTTTTGAAACTCCCTGTACTTTCCCTCCTTTAGTGTATCTTAGAGTTTGGCTTTCTTCCCAGAGTACTGATAAACTCCTCTCAAAGCTTTTGAAAACAGGTCAGGAAAACTACAAATTTTTTTTTTGGGGGGGGAGGCAGTTTTAGTCTAAAGAATAGGGGTTACAAGCCAAATACTACACCCTGGATCTCATCCCACACAATGAGATGAAATATTATCTTACTCTTAGAAATGATGAAGATAGTTTGAGATACTTGGGAAGACTGTATGAATTGACGAGTCGTGAGCAGAACCAGAAGAACAATGTATAGAAAGACAAACAGCTTTACCCACCTCCTGATAGAAAGGCAATGGACTGAGAGTTCAGATTGAGGTACATCTTTTTTGGACAAATTTGGGAGTCGGGGTAGTTAACAGACCTGGTTCTAATGACCCCAAAGAACCGATACAGGTAAATGGAGTCTCATTTGTGTGATAGCAGTCGTGTTTATTTTATAAAAGTATAGACATGCATGTAAAGAAGAGAGAACCTAAGTCTCAGCTTCTCAAAGAAAAGCTGTGGCAGCACCATCATCATGGTGTCTTTGAGGAAAGGGAGGTTTTGGGAGGTAAACAAAGTCAAGGGTAAAGTCGTACTCTGATACAGATATTGCTTGACATGCATCACAGATATTTTGAAAAGTCTAAATCTCAGAGACAGCATAATGGGGTGAGAAATATCTGAGGCTTATTGGGTCAGCTCTGAATCTATAGCTCAAAGACAGCATAATGGTGGGAAACATCCAAGGCTAGCCAGGTCAGCTAACTGATTGCAGATGTGCTTAATTTTTCTGGGGTCAGTGAGGCATTTTTTCAAGAGTGGCTATTGGGCTGGGGAGAACTCCACTATCCCATTCAAAGATTCTTGAATTCTCTTTTTCTTATATGTCTAGGAACAAAGCAACTCAAATGCAAAGTTAGACTCTAAATTATTTCCACAAGGTGTAAGAGAGGTGAAACATCACAAGTTTAATTTAAAAATAATCAAACATTTATTAAGCATCTATTATAAGTACTTGGGATACAAAGCCAAAGAAAAGAAAAGAAATGATCTTCACTCTCAAGGAATTTGTATTCTATTGAAGAAGGCAACATGGACATATGTTATACACAGCATAAATGGAAAATAAATGCCACCTCCTGCTCCAATCCTTCCTTCACACAAAATGCTGAGGTGATTTTCCTTAGGTGCAGCTCTGACTTGGCAATTTTCCTACTCAGGAAACCTCTAGTTATTTCCTGTTGCCTCTAGGAAGAAAACATGTATTCCTCTGGCAATGTAATGTTTCTAGTCTCATCATATCGACCCTGTACGATCCACCTCCTTCCCTTTCCCTGGCCATTCTCATGCCTGGAATGCACTGCTTTTTAAGCTCTATCTCAGCCTCTTACTTTCTTCATTGCAGAGCTTGGTGTTTTTCTACACAATGCTGTTACAGATCCCAACTGCTTTCTCTCCAACTACTCTTCTGCCTTTCCTTAAACTCATTTTACAAAGAGTAATAGAGTGGAAATGGCATCACACTGAAAGTCAGAAGTGTGCCTTGGTCCTGGCCCTGCCACTTAGGAGTTAGGTGACCTTGGAAAATCGTTTACCTTCCTTTTCTTCATCAGATGGGGGAAAGGGTTAATAATATAATCTCTCTTTGCTTCTGCTTGAGATTTAAAACTTGAATCACATTTTTAAAAAGGATTTTGAATTCCCAACACTAGATTCTAAGAGCATCTATTTTAAATTTGTACACAGTAACTGCTGTGTGATGAAAGGTCCTCAAGGAGATCATTTTAAATCAGCCTGCTAATGTAGGCTTGTGAGAGGCAGTTGTTAAATGTTCGTTGTGAGCATTTACATCTTAGAATTAAAGTAATGAAGAAAATGTTAATATGAATTAAATTTAAAAGTAGGTAAATACATTTTTTTTTGGGAGAGTCAGTTGCTAAACATTTGTCAGCATACCACTGCTTAAAATCTTTCCTTTCTTCAGTCTTGGTCTTGGCCTCAGTCTCCTGGTACACTTAATATTACCTTATGACAGGATCTATATAGAAGAAATGTGATGGGTTTAAGTATGACCAGTTAGCTCCAAATGCTGGTGTGCTCTTAAACTACGTTAATAGAAAATACCATCTAAAACAAATGGTAACAGTGCTCCTCTACTTTTTTCCTGAATTAGCCAGAATCTGGGGTATTTCCTTCTTTTCTGTGTATAACATTTTAAGAATGTTCATAAGTCTGCAGCGTCTAGATGAGAGGCATTCAGATAAGGGAAGTTTAAATCATGCTTTAAAAAGTATTAGTTGAAGACACTGGAGAGGGGGTGGAGTTATATGGAATTAGATGATGCTAGAAGTCTAGGGAGAAATGATCATTGGCCTCAGACATTTGAGGAGTATTGTTTGGAAAAGGAAGTAGACTTGTTCTTTTCAACTTCTGAGAGGAAAAGAATTAAAGAATGGAATATTATATTAAAAAGAATAATTTGAAAATTGAGAGAAATATGGGAAAATTAATGACAATTGCAGAATGAAGAGTTACAAAACTATATATCATTTCAGCAGTGTGAATGAGGATATTTAAAGGCAACACATTTCATATTTTGAATTTTGAAGAAAGTGGCACTAATTGATTTCAGTTAAAGCATATTTTTTACATATTTCTTAAAACTAGGAGAGGTCTCTAATGCATTGAATGATAGTATCCAGAAAGATCTTGACAAATAAGAAAATTGGGCTAAATCTTTTTTTTTTCCAATTTGAACATTGTTTTATTTGGTTATTTTCAAACAATATTCCTTGGAAACAAAGATCCTTTTCTTGTCCTTCCCCCTTCCCCCTAGCCCTCCCCTAGCCAACGCACGATTCCACTGTGTATCACATGTGTCCTTGATTAGAACCCATTTCCATGTTGTTGGTATTTTCATTAGGGTGTTCATTTAGAGTCTCTCCTCATTCCTGTCCCTTCCACCCCTGTAGTCAAGCAGTTGCTTCTCTTCGGTGTATTTACTCCCACTGTTTGTCCTTTGCTTATGGATAGTGTTTTTTTCTCCTGGATCCCTGCAGAATGTTCGAGGATGTTGTATTGACACTAATGGAGGAGTCCATTACGTTCTTTTGTACCACAGGGTGTCAGTCTGTGTACAATGTTTTCCTGGTTCTGCTCCTTTCTCTTTGCATCACTTCCTGGAGGTTGTTGCAGTCGCCACGGAATTCCTCCACTTTAGTATTCCTTTTAGCACAATAGTATTCCATCATCAACATATACCACAATTTGTTCAGCCATTCCCCAATTGAAGGGCATCCCCTCATTTTCCAATTTTTGGCCACCACAGAGTGCAGCTATGAATATTCTTGTACAAGTCTTTTTCCTTATTATCTCTTTGGGGTACAAATCCAGCAGTGCTATGACTGGATCATAGGGCAGACATTCTTTTATCGCCCTTTGGGCATAGTTCCAAATTGCCCTCCAGATTGGTTGGATCAATTCACAACTTCATCAGCAATGAATTAATGTCCCGACTTTGCCACATCCTCTCCAGCATTCATTACTATCCTTTGCTGTCATATTAACCAATCTGCTAGGTGTGAGGTGATACCTCAGAGTTGTTTTGATTTGCATCTCTCTGATTATAAGAGATTTAGAGCACTTTTTCATGTGCTTATTAATAGTATTGATTTCTTTGGCTGAAAACTGCCTGTTCATGTCCCTTGCCCATTTATAAATTGGAGAATGGCTTGATTTTTTTGTACAATTGATTTAGCTCTTTATAAATTTGAGTAATTAGGCCTTAGTCAGAGTTTCTTGTTATGAGGATTTTTTCCCAATTTGTTGCTTCCCTTCTAATTTTGGTTACATTGTTTTTGTTTGTATAAAAACTTTTTAATTTGATGTAATCAAAATTATTTATTTTACATTTTGTGACTATATCTTGCTTGGTTTTAAAGTCTTTCCCTTCTCACAGGTCTGACATGTATATTATTCTGTGATCACCTAATTTACTTATAGTTTCCTTCTTTATGTTCAAGTCATTCACCCATTCTGAGTTTATCGTGGTGTAGGGTGTGAGGTGTTGATCCAGACCTAATCTCTCCCACACTGTCTTCCAGTTTTCCCAGCAGTTTTTGTCAAATAGTGGGTTTTTGTTCAAGAAGCTGGACTCTTAGGGTTTGTCATATACATTACTGGGGTCACTTACCCCAAGTCTATTCCACTGATCCTCCTTTCTGTCTCTTAGCCAGTACCAAATTGTTTTGATGACCACTGCTTGATAATAGAGTTTGAGATCTGGGACTGCAAGGCCACTTTCCTTTGTATTTTTTTTTTCATGATTTCCCTGGATATCCTTGACCCTTTGTCCTTCCAAATGAACTTTGGTTTTTTCTAAGTCAGTAAAATTTTTTTTTGGAAGTTCAATGGGTATAGCACTAAATAGATAAATAAGCTTGGGTAGGATGTTCATTTTTATTATATTGACTCGTCCTACCCATGAGCAGTTAATATTTTTCCAATTGCTCAAGTCTAGTTTTATTTGCGTGGAGAGTGTTTTGTAGTTGTGTTCATATATTTCCTGTGTTTGTCTTGGGAGATAGATTCCTAAGTATTTTATTTTGTCTAAGGTGATTTTGAATGGAATTTCTCTTTCTAATTCTTGCCGCTGAGCTGTGTTGGAAATATGCTGATGACTTATGTGGGTTTATTTTGAAACCTGCAACTTTGCTAAAGTTGTTGATTATTTCGACTAGCTTTTTGGTTGATTCTCTAGAATTCCTTAAGTAGACCATTATATCATCCTCAAAGAGCGATAGCTTGGTCTCCTCCTTGCCTATTTTGATGCCTTCAATTTCTTTTTCTTCTCTAATTGCTACTGCTAGTGTTTCTAGTACAATGTTAAATAATAGAGATGATAATGGGCATCCTTGTTTCACTCCTGATCTTAATGGGAATGCATCTAGTTTATCCCCATTGCAGATGACATTAGTTGATGGTTTTAGATATATACTGTTTATTATTTTTAGGAACGATCCTTCTATTCCTATACCTTCTAGTGTTTTTAATAGGAATGGGTGTTGTATTTTATCAAAGGCTTTTTCTGCATCTATTGAGATGATCATGTGATTTTTGTCTGTTGTTTGTTGATATGGTCAATTATGTGGATGGTTTTCCTAATATTGAACCAGCCCTGCATTTCTGGTATAAATCCTACTAATCATAGTGAATGATCCTCCTGATGACTTGCTGGAGTCTTTTTGGTAGTATCCTATTTAAGATTTTTGCATCTATATTCATTAGGGACATTGGTCTATAGGTTTCTTTCTCCATTTTTGACCTGCCTGGCTTTGGAATCAGTACCATGTTTTTGTCATAAAGGAATTTGGTAGAACTCCCTCTTTGCTTATTCTGTCAAATAGTTTGTATAGTATTGGGATTAGCTGTTCTGTGAAAATTTGATAGAATTCACTTGTGAATCCATCAGGCCCTGGGGATTTTTTCTTAGGGAGTTCTTTGATGGCCTGTTGGATTTCTTTTTCTGATATGGGATTATTTAAGAAAACTATTTCTTCTTCTGTTAGTCTAGGCAATTTATATTTTTGTAAATATTCATCCATATCACCTAGGTTGGTATATTTATTGCCATATAGTTGGGCAAAGTAGTTTTTAATGATTACCTTAATTTCCTCTTCATTGGAGGTGAGGTCCCCCTTTTCATCCTTGATGCTGTTAATTTGCCTTTCTTCTTTCCTTTTTTAAATTAGATTGACCAGTACTTTGTCTATTTTGTCTGTTTTTTCAAAGTACCAGCTTCTAGTCTTGTTTATTAGCTCTGTCACTTTCGATTTTATTAATTTCTCCCTTAATTTTTAGGATCTCTGGTTTGGTTTTGTTCTGGGGGTTTCTAATTTGTTCGCTTTCAAGTTTTTTGATTTGCATTTCCAATTCATTGATCTTTGCCCTCCCTAATTTGTTAATATATGCATTCAAGGATGTAAATTTTCCTCTGAGTACTGCTTTGGCTGCATCCCATAGATTTTGAAAGGATGTCTCACCATTGTCATTTTCCTCAATTAAATTAATTGTTTCCATGATTTCTTCTCTAACTGATTTTGGAGTATCATATTATTTAATTTCCAATTAATTTTTGATTTGGGTCTCCATGTACCCTTACTGATTGTTATTTTTATTGCCTTATGATCTGAAAGGGTTGCATTTATTATTTCTGCTTTTCTGCATTTGTATGCTATGTTTCTGTGACCTGGTGTATGATCTATCTTTGTGAATGTGCCATGTGGTGCTGAGAAGAAGGTGTATTCCTTTTTGTACCTATTTATTTTTCTCCATGTGTCTATTAACTCTAATTTTTCTAAGCTTTCATTCACATCTTTTACCTCTTTCTTATTAATTTTTTTATTTGATTTATCTAACTTTTATAGTGGTTGGTTCAAGTCTCACACTAATATGGTTTTACTGTCTATTTCTTCCTTCAATTCTTCTAGTTTTTCCATTAGAAATTTGGGTGCTATACCATTTGGTGCATACATGTTGATTAGTGATAATTCCTCATTGTCTGTATTCCCTTTTAACAGAATATATTTACCTTCTCTATCCCTCTTGATCTGGTTTATTTTTGCTTTGGCTTTGTCAGATATCATGATTGCAACTCCTGCCTTCTTTCTATCAGTTGAGGCCCAGAAGGTCTTACTCCATCCTTTAATTCTAACCTTGTGAGTGTCAACCCGCCTCATATATGTTTTTTGAAAACAACATATGGTGGGGTTTTGGATTCTAATCCATTCTGTTATTCATCTATGTTTTATGGGTGAGTTCATCCCATTCATGTTCAAAGTTACGATTGTCACTTGTGGATTCCCTGGCATTTTGATATCCTCCCCTAATTCTGACCTTTTTTCTTTAGCTATAACCTTTTAAACCAGTGATTTACTTTAGATTAGTCCCCCTTTTCCCCTCCCTTGATATGCTTCCCTTTCTAGCCCCTCCCTTTTTGTTCCCTTCCCCTCCCTCCTCTTCTTCCATCCCTTTTTATACTCCCTTCCCCCTCCCCTACTTAATTTCCCCTTTTCTCTTACCCTGTTGGATAAGATAAAGTTCAAGATCCCAATAGATCTTAATGTTCTAAGCTGTCAGAGTTGATTTCACTGAGAGTAAGGTTTAAGTAATACCAGTTAGCACTTTCTTCCTCTCCTCCAAGAATAACAAGACAGGTATTCTATGGTGAACTGTCAGCTGGACTCAGGAAACAAGGTCGACCAAAAAAAAGATTCAAGGATCAGCTAAAGTCAAACTTGAAGTGGGCTGGCATTACACCGAAGCAACTAGAACTCGCTGCCTCTGACAGAAGCAGCTGGTGAACCCACATTAACCATGCCACCACCACCTTTGAAGATGAACGACGTCGACATCTTGCCGCTGCGCGTGAGTGCCGACACCAGGCCACAACCGCACCTCCTGTAACAACTGGCGTCCTATGCCCCATATGCCACAAACTCTGTGGCTCAGCCTTTGGACTTCAAAGCCACATGAGGATACATAAATAGATGATAATGAACAAAGATAATTGTCATTCTACATTCTACATACATTCTACATACATAATTGTAACTGAGAGACTACCACTACCTCTCCTCCCTATAGGAAATTCCTTCCTCTCCCCTTCCCATGTGTATCTTTGTGTGAGAAAGATTATTCTATTTAGTTTTTTTCTATTTCTTGAAGTATATCTTAGTAACATCAACGATTAACCCCCTCTCTTTTTCTTTCACCCCCCTTTTCTCCATTTTGTTTTAATGCCCCAATCATTCCCTATGCGTGATTCTTCTAACTACTCTAATGATGCATACATTTTTTGAGAGTTACACATTACATTTTCCCTACATATATTATATATATAATTTGATATAAATGTAGTCCTAATAGAAGAGAGTTTGAATAAAAGAAAAAGATAACATTTTTCTCCTTTTCCCTTTCATTCATATTTACCTTTTCATGTTTTCCTTGTTCTTTGTGTTTGAATGTTGAACTTTCCACAGAGCTCTGGTCTTTTCTTTACAAAAACTTGGAAATCTTCTATTTTGTTGAATGCCTATTCTTTTCCCTGGAAGTATACAGTCAGTTTTGATGGATAGCTGATTCTTGGTTGAAGATCCAGCTCTCTTGCCTTTCTGAAAATCATATTCCATGACTTTCGGTCGTTCAGAGTGGAAATTGCAAGGTCTTGTGTGACCCTGATTGGCATTCCTTTATATCTAAATTGTCTTGTTCTGGCTTCTTGTAAGATTTTTTCTTTTGCTTGAAAGCTTTGGAATTTGGCAATTACATTCCTGGGAGTTGTATTTTGGGGATTTAGTGTAGAGGGTGTTTTGTGAACTCTTTCAATGCCTGTATTGCCCCCTTTTTCTAGAATCTGTGGGCAGTTTTCTTTGATGATATCTTGTATTATGATGTCAAGATTACTATTTATTTCTGGCTTTTCTGGTAGGCCAATTATTATCAGATTGTCTCTCCTTCCTCTATTTTCCAGGTCTGTCACCTTGTCAGTGAGATATTTTATATTACCTTTTAATTTGTTAGTCTTTTGGCTTTGCTTTATTAATTCTTGCTCTTTTGCAGGATCATTGTCTTCCAGTTGCCTGATTCTGACCTTTAAAGCCTGATTTTCCTTTTCAATTTGTTCTATCCTGCTATTTGAGGCCTCAAGCTGTTTCTGTAGTTGTGTTTTTTCGTGCCTGTGATTGCTGAGTTCCTTTTGCATTATTTCTCATTTTTCCTGCTAGAAGGCTTCCATCTTTTTGATAAATTCTGATTTAAATTCTTCAAGAGTTTGTGGACAATTTCCATTTCTTTTGGAAGGTTTTGGAGCATTTGTTTGCACTTCCTCTTCTGCTATTTCCTCTGTTTTTTGTGTTTTCCCTCCATAAAATGTATTCAAGGTCACCCCCTTCTTCTTGCTTTTCTTGGTGTTGGGGTTCTTGGGTATAGTTTGCCACCTATGTGTTTTGTTTGCTTTTTTTTTCTCCTTCCTCCCCTTTCCATTCAGAAATCTGAATGAGTAGTACTTGCCCTCAGTATAAGGGTCTAATGGTTAAGGCTTTAGTCTCAGGCTAATTCTAGGTTCTCTGCAGCTGCACTGTCTTCCTGGGGAGGCCCAAGACCTGCCCTCCCTTGCCTGCCAGCATTTTGGAAGTTAGTGCTCTCAGGTGAAAGTCTTTTGGTGGTCTTACCTAACTCCTAAGACCTGTAGGTGCCCCTTGCTCACGTCAGGGGATCCCTTCGCGCACTCGGTGATTACAGTGAGCTAGTTGTGGGTGCCCGAGATCTGTGCTCCCCTAGCCCGCCTGCCGGCATTTCGAATGTTAGTACTCTCAGGAGAAGGACCTTATTATTCAGGTCCCCGGACCTGGGGCTGCCCGTTGTTCAGTCCTGGGGTGCTCCTCCCTAACTTGTTGATTCTGGCTTGTGCTGACTTTAACTCTGGCTCCAGCTGTTTGGTGGGGGAGGGGCGGATGGGTCAGCTTTTCGTTCCCTTATATTGTGAAGGCACCGGAATCCCACCTACCTTTAGGGCTTTGCCTTGTTGTAGGGTCCCTCCATTCTCATGAGGATGGTTGTTTTTTATTTTGGGAGAGTCTTTTGTGGTCGTCTGTGACTTTGGGTCTGAGGAGAGGAAGCAAGCCGTGTCTACTCTGCAGCCATGCTTACCCGGAAGTCTGGGCTAAATATTTTAAGATGAAATTCAATAGGAATAAATATAAAGTCTTATAATTGGATTTAAGGAATTTTACAAGTACAAGATGGAAGAGTAATGGTTAATATCAGTTTGTCTGAAAAAGATATGGGACTTTTAGTGTATAAGTGTAGAGACATAACTGACACATACTAGCTATGTGACCCTGGTCAAGTCACTGAATCCAAAGGTTCCGAAACTTTTTTTGCAGACAGCACCATATCCTTTTCTGTGCAGAATCATTGTATACTATAGGATGTAGTATAGGACTTGCTGGGAATTTATATTTTATACTGGATATAATAGGAAGCCACAGGAGTTTATTGAATGGAGTTAAGTAACATGGTCAGATCTAGGCTTTTGGCAGATTAACTTGATAATTAATTGATAAGATTGCAATCCTGGAAGACTTAGAGTTGAAAGCATCCTTGATAGTAATAGGGTTGTCAAGAAGAGGGAAGGGGGCGGCTGGGTGGCTCAGTGGATTGAGAGCCAGATCCAGAGATGGGAGGCCCTGGGTTCAAATGTGACCTCAGATACTCCCTAGCTCTGTGACCCTTGGCAAGTCACTCAATCCCCATTGCCTAGTCCTTACTACTTCTGCCTTGGAACCAATACTCAGTATTGGTTCCAAGACAGAAGGTAAGGGTTTAAAAAAGAAAAGAAGAGGGAAAGTTTGTGGGAATTTAACCATGCAAGGGAAGATAAAAGATTATAGGTAGTGGGAATAGATGAATCAGGTGAGTGGGTTTTTTTTTTTTTTTTGAGGACTGAAGAGACATGGACATGGCAGCAATGAAACAGTGAGTAGATAGGGAAAAATTGAAGACAGGTGAGAAAATAAGGATGACAGAGGGGCATAGGAAGGAAAAGGAACATGGAAGATGGACTGTAGTGGAGAGAAGCTTGAGGCAGAAAGACCAACCAGAAGATGATAGCAATAGTTCAGGCACGAGGTCATGAGAGCCTCAGACAGATTGGTGTTAATTCCAGAGAAGAGAAGTGGGTGTATATAAGAGACATTATAGGACTTGCCAGGACTTGACAACAGATTGAAAATGGAGGTGGGAAGGTTTGAGAAAGAGGAGCTGAGGGTGATACCAAGTGATAGCCTGGATGACTGAAAGGTTAATGGTACCTTTTGATGGTAATAGGGATGGGAGGAAAAGGGAAAAGTTCGTGGGAGTTTTAAGTTTCTATGGGACATTAAGTTTTAGGTGAAACTGGAAGTCAGTAGAGAGGGTCAGTTAGGACTAGAAAAATAGACCTGATCCTTTGTATAAAACAAATCCATGCTAGATAAGATCACTAAGTTGAACAGTACAGAGTGAGAAGAGAAGGCCCAAGACAGAACCATGGAGTACATCCATGGTTATCAGGCATGACCTGGATGAAGATCCACCAAAGGAGACTGAGAAGAACCACCAGGTGGTAGGAAGAGAACCAGGAGAGAGCAGTCCCCAGAAAAAAGCCTGGAGAAAAAAGTATCAAGAAGAGGGTTATTGGTTGTGTCAAAAGGCTATAAGATATCATGACGGTTGAAGATTAAGAAAATGCCATTTGATTGGGCAATTAAGAAATTATGATTAACTTTGGAGAGTGCAATTTCCATTAAATTATGAGACTGGAAGTCAGAGTACAGAGAGATAAAAGAGAATGAGAGGAAAGGAAGATGCAGTACCAATTGTAAGTGATCTTCTGAAGGAATTTAACCATGGAAGGGAAGAATGATAAAGAATCATAGGGAGTGGGAGTGGATGAGTGGGTTTTTTTTGAGGACGAAAGAAACATGGAAGGTCTCTTGAAGCTTGAGTAGACAGGGAGAAATGGAAGACTAGTGAGAGAATGGGAATAAAAGAGGAGCATGGGAAGGAATTGTACATTTAAAGGATTTTCCTTGGAAAGAAGGAATACTTCTTCATGTGAGACGGGGTGAAAGAGATAATGGCAGAAGGCATCTGAGTTAGATGAGAAAAAGGAACTCTAGGCAAGTGGTCTATTTTTCCAGGCATGGTTCTCAACTAAGAATGAAAACCATGAGAAGTGTGAGGAAGGATTAAAAAATTTGGAAAAGCTGCTCTTAAATTAGATAATTATTCAGAGAGCTATAAAAATTATATTATTGCAATGAATTCCAAAATAAGACCATCTAACATAAATTTAAAGCTAAACCTCAACAAAATTAATGAATGGTTTAAGCACTAAGGTGTTGTGCTTAAGTATTAGTGATAAAAAAAAAAAGGTATGCAGAACTCCAAGTGGGGAAGAACTTTGGATCTATGATTCCAGCAATGCCAGTACTTCTTTCACTGGTATAAATCTTAATCTATCTCTGGTTTCTTATCTTTGTAAATTGCTTATTTTTTAACTAATACATGGGAATGTGAAATAATGTGTGCAAGAGAAAGCAGACTAACTGTAAAGAAGAGACTCGGGAAGAATTAAGAGGAACTTAAGTGATAGTACTTAAAATAATTAGTAGTTTGTGTTTGGGAAGAATATATCACTTTCCCTTGAGGGGTGAAAGAGAAAACTACCTCCAAAAGGAGATTGTTTAATGGAAAGGACCTAGAGGGATTGCAAATGGGGGGAAAACCCTAACTAGGAACCTCCCAGGGCCAGTGAAGCAAAACCCTTGCAATTATAAAAACACAAGTTTATTGAGGGTAGGGAAATGATAAATAAAACCCTAAATCTACACAACTATAATTCTTCCCACCAATCTGTGCTCTCCCTCGTGAGGTTTGCTCTTCTGGTCTTCTGAAGCCCTTCCTATTTTTGCTCCCTGATCTTATCTAGACCCTAAAAAGCTATCTACTACAGATTGTTTTTAAAAGACAGGATGCAGGACTCACAGATGTACTGAGTTCTTACCCAAAGCCTGGGATTGGCTTCCTAGGTAAACCCAGAGTCCCAGGTGACAAAACCCTTAGGTTTACCTTAACCAAGTTGTTTCTGACAAGTTGATCTCTGTACTTCAGGGAAAGGCAGGTCTCCTCCAAGGCAGTTCTCCAACCCAGGAATTCCTAATCTTTCCACAAGATTAGACTTTTCCCAGGGTATGCCAGAGCAAAGATCCTCCTTACCAAATCAGAGGAAAGCCAGATCAGGAGAGACTGATAAATCTAGTCAACTCCCAAGATCCTCCTCTCCTTCCAGAATCTTCTGGAGGTTTGTGTCTAAATTCTCTTTTCCTCTTAAAGACAATCTGTGCATTTTTCTTTATCCCTCCTCACTTATCCTTACAGGGGAAGGAGATGGGGAATGATCTGAGAAGGATTTCTTGGAGTAAGTGGCATCTATAGTTGAACTATGAAGGAAAGGGAGGGTTTTATTTGGCAGGGATGGGTCAGGGAAAAAGGTGTTATCAAAGTCAATGGGGGGAAAAGGTAAGTTTAGACAGGAGAATAGGCCAGTTTATTGTAAAATTAAGTATATGGAGGTGAGTAATATGAGATGGAATGTAGTCTGAAGCCAGAAAGGCTCCAAGTTTTTCCCCACATGGAGTTTTGTGTACCTTTTTTTGCATCACTTATCCTTTAGCAAAATGCTTTAAAGCTTAAACCATTCATTAACTTCGTTGAGGTCTAGCTTAAAATTTATATTAGATGGTCTTATTTTGTAAATCACTAATTTTAAACAATATATTTCTGAACTTTGAATTTTTTAAAAAAATTATCTGACAGAATTGATTTTGTCATTTTAAAGTGTGCCATTTTTCATTCTAAAGTGTCATTTGAACGTCTGGGCTTAGCTTTTTTTAAAAGGAAGGTTTGAGGGTCCAATTTATCTCCATAAGGTAGTGGTGTAGTTTTCTTGATGTCTGCAGATTTTCCCCTTTGCCCTTTTTGAAATGAATTTGAGCCTATGTTACTTTGTAGGGTTTAGTTCTTACTAGTTTCCCTCTTATGTTTCTGATATTTTGAGATTCATCAGTAGCCTGTACAACTATGGCTTCTGAGTTTACTTGAATGACAACTTATACTTCAGAATTGACTTTTCTTAAGAAAGAAGATTAATATACCCATAATATGTTATTCTTCATTTTGTACTTTGAAGTTTTTTTTAGCATATTTCTTAAGAAGCAGAAGCCAAGACTTGTTTCTCTCTGACTGATTTTTCCCTTTCTGCATTTGGGGAAATGAAAGCTATAATATACAGAATGAGGTTATTGATCATATAGTGTTTGTGCCTTTGAGCATTGAATGGTCTGTGCTAAGCAATTTGATAATGAAAGGGAGAGGGAGAGGGGAGGTTGCTGAATTGGCCTAAATAGAAAATAGAACAGTTATCTTTTCCTTCCACTCTCTTTCATATTTGGAGTTGGACTTCATTTTTTTCTTAAAGGACCAGATAGAACATTGGCAAATTTTTGTTTTTCATATGGGATAGATGTAGATCAATTGAGGTTTATTTTTTTCCAGTTCTCTAGTATTAGGAGTGGATCATCTCTAGTCAAGTCAATAGGTAGATAACTGAGGGGACTGTGTTTACTACCTCATTTTAAATAGTAATGTGTCAGCTGTGATCTCTGGCAAGTAGCTTTCAAAAGCTATAGGTGATTCTATGAATCTTTCTGAATTAAAATTTTTTTTCCTGGTTGAGGCAAAACCCATTTGCTCTTTCCCAAACAAAGCCCATCATTTGTTCTCAAGGAAAAAACAACTAGGTGCATTTCTTTCTTCACCAATATTTGGAGTAATATAATTTATAATTAATCTCTTTTTCTTCTTTTTCTCATTTAGAAAATTAGCAAAGACAAATAATGTATTGAATAAGATATTCTACTAGAAGAATAATATTTTCCAAGTTTGGTTAAGATTAAGGTGCTTTCTCTTTTCAAGTTAAGCCAGTACTTCTACCTTTCTCATTTTGTTTGACAATTTGTTACAAAGAAATCTTCAGAATGGTGACCATTTGATTTTACCAAATGAGTGAAAATCAGCTTTCCACTGAAACACTTGCATGCCATAATTTAATACAGATTTCAATACTCAGTGGAATATTTAGTCCACTGTTTGACAGACTTGACTCACTGAACCCCATTTCTGTTAAAACAGCATACTTAAGATAGGCTTTAGGGTCATAGTTATCCAATACAAATTTTCAACTTTTCTTTTTTCCATTATGTCTTCTTGAGTTATTTTGTATGTCAGAGTATTGTTGACGTATAATTTTTTATGCCAATAACAATAATTTATTGACTCTATTCCCAGGAAAGAAACCTAGTGTGATATCATGCTTATGAGGGAATTTAAAGTTTTGTACGAAGGTTACAGCTTTTACTCCAAGCTAAGAAGAAAACATAAGATAAAGGTGTGACACTAATATGCGTAAAGAGGTTTGTCTTTTTTAGGTGGAAAAGTCATACAAGTTAAGAAGAAAAAGAGCAAAGAGAACATTGAAGCAAATAAAATGCCATAGGATCTCAAAATTTAGACTAAGAAATCATTTAGATCAATACTTCTTATTTTACAAATTAGAAAACTGAGTACCACAGATGGAATGACATAATGTCATAAGACATCATAATAGTGGAATTGGGATTCAATCCTAAGTTCTCTCACTGAAAATCCATGTCCTTTCTAGTACACCATATTTCCTAATTGCCATTATTTTTATTTTCATTTTAATGTGTTTATTTCTCATTTTTGCCACTTGTGTCATAGATCTCCTTTACAGAATTCTCACTAAGTAGTCATCCAAACCACTAATTAAAAACATCTAATGATGAAGAATTTACTCTTTTACAAAGTAGCGCTTTTCCTTTTTTTTTTTTTGAAGAGTTGATTAGGAAATTTTCCCTTGTATAGATCCTGAAATTTGCCCCAAATTAATTTCTTTTTTTTAAGTTTATCTTCTGTCTTAGAAATGATGCTAAGTATTAGTTTCAAGGCAGAAAGGCAATAAGGGCTAGAATTGAGTTGCTCAGGGTTTTATACAGCTAGAAAGTATCTGAGACCAGATTTGAACCTAGAACTTCCTGTCTGTAGGTCTGGCTGTATCCACTGAGCAATCTAAATGCCCCTGATTAATTTCTACCTTTTTGTCCTACTGTTTTCTGGTAACAGAAAAATATCATTTAATTTGTCTTTATTATAACAACTATTAAATTCTTGAAGAGCCGGATGTAGAGGTCTATACATGTTTATAATTCCTGCCACCAGCAAAGCTGAGGTGGTTGGATATGTTGTGTCCAAAAGAGTTCTGAGATTCAGTGAGCTAAGTCTCTTAGATTTCTGGACTAAGAGCAGCAATAATATGATGAGTCCTCAGGAGCTGCAGGGATGAAAGTTATTTTTTTTCTTTTTTTTTAAATTAATTTATTTAGTCAATTTAGAATATTATTCCTTGGTTACAATAATCACATTATTTCCCTCCCTCCTCTCCACCCACCCTTCCCACAGCTGATGCACAATTTCATTGGGTATTACATGTGTCCTTGATCAGTACCCATTTCCATGTTGTTGGTGTTTGCACTAGGATGTTCATTTAGAGTCTACATCCCCAGCCATATCCCCTCAACCCATGTATTCTAGCAGTTGTTTTTCTTCGGTGTTTCTACCCCGCAGTTTTTCCTCTGAATGTGGATAGTGTTCTTTCTCATAGATCCCTCCAAGTTGTTCAGGATCACTGCATTGCCACTAATGGAGAAGTCCATTATAGTAGATTGTACCACAGTGTATCTCTATGTACATACAGTGTTCTCCTGGTTCTTCTCCTTTTGCTCTGCATCAGTAGGAATGAAAGTTCTATCAGATTACAAAGGGAATGGTGAATTGGCCCAGATTAGAAATGGGCCAAGTTAAAAAAGTTCCCATTCTAATCAGAAGTGGAATTAGCCTGTGAGTAGCCCCTGTACTTCTAGTCTGAGTAAAATAGAAGTAAAGAAAGGAGAGAAGGGAGGAAGGTCTCCTTTCCCACATCCAATCATGCTAAGCTAAGTACAATCATATCTGCACGTTTTCTGATACAGAATCATGTTTTTAAAATTAAGTATGTTTTTTTCCTACATTTACTCTTTGAATATGCAAATACTTGTAGAAAAGGTGACAATAACAATACTTCTTATTTTTATAGTGTTTGAATTTATAAGGAGTTTCCCTTGAGAACTCTACAAGGTAGGTAATGCAAGTAATTGTTATCTCCATTTTATGGATGAGCAAACTATGTCCAAGGCTGTATGATTAGCTGCTTTTCAACACATGATGCCATTAAAAATGTTAATATGAATTTGTTTATTGGATTAAATTTCTTTAATAGAAATTGGAAATTCACAAGAGGAAGGAAGATGTGGAAGAAATACATGAATAAAAGGTGGACAGTAGAATGTCAGAGATGCTAGTACAACAGATCATAGGTATCAAAAATATACACTATAATACACTGGTGCCACTAGAAACTAGATTAAAATGTAATTGGGAAATATTTAAGAAAATAATTTAAAATACAGTAAAATATAGATTATGTTGATTGTAATCATTAACCAGTCTTTTACTGTTAGAAATGACCAATTGAGACAAACAGTTCTGAGACTTCTTCCATCACTGATTAAGACTGGGGTGGCAGGTGTTGTACAGAATATTCAAGGCCTTCTGGACAGATTTTGTGACCTTGCCAGCTCCAGCAGCCTTCTTGTCAACTGCCTTGATGACAACAACTGCAATGGCCTGCTTCATATCACAAACAGCAAAACGACTCAGAGGAGGATAATCAGAGAAGCTCACCACACACATGGGCTTGCCTGGAATCATGTCAATGATGGCAGCATCACCAGATTTCAGGAATTTAGGGCCATCTTCCAACTTCTTGCCAGAATGACGATCAATCTTCTCCTTCAATTCAGCAAACTTGCAGTCAATATGAGCAGTGTGACAATCCAGAACAGGAACCCCACCCAATATATCTCCCTGTCTATGTCAGCATGTAATGACAGGAAGTCAATGGACTCCTAGGAAATGTAGTTCAAAGGCACAAGATTTCCAATTACACAGGGAATATATTGTCAAGTGACAAAACTGAGAGTTTTCAAACTTTTGGGTCATGAGAACAAAATGAAGGAATATATATTATCTCTAATCCTCATGACTGCTCAAAACTTCTCCAAAATAAGAATCATGCACAAGCAGTAAATCATTATTGCTTTCTCCCATGGTGAAAGACTCCCCCAAAAGTACATGGCACTCTGTCTCTTATGTCCCAGGTGGGACAACCTAACACATGTAACTGTGCTATGGAATTCATTCAGCAGTTCTCTTGCAGCTGCTGTATGATAGCTAGGTTTTTTCTTTGATCATGACTTTCAGGTAGTCCGATAATTCTTTTTTTTTTAATTTACTTATTTTTAAAAAGTAATTTAGAATATATTTCCATGGTTACATGATTCATGTTCTTTTCCTCCCCCATCCTAGCACCAATGAGCAATTCCACTGGGTTATACATGTATTCATATTTGCAATAGAGTTATCATTTGAGGTCAGCATCCTCAATCATCTACCTATCACATCATGTGATCAATTATATATTTTTCTTATGCCTTAGTCCAATAATTCTTAAATGATCTTCCCTTGATCTATTTTCTGGGTCAGTTATTTTTCAATGAGATATTTCATATTTTCTTCTATTTTTTATTTCTCAATGTGTCTTGGAATCCTGGCTTTCATTTGCCTAATTCTAAGTATCATTTTCTTCCATTTTTTTTTTGGTGCCTTTAAAATTTTTTAAATTAAATTTACTTTTTCTCCAATTATATTTAAAGACTGTTTCCAACATTTGTGAGTCTCAGATTCTCTCTTTCCTTCCCTCTTTCTATCTCTCCCTTCCTTCATTCATGTAAAATATTTCCCCATATTAATTCTTTTGTGAAAAGAAACTTGAACCAAAAAAATTAAGAAAGAGATAAAAATTTGCTTTGGTCTGGGTTCCTACTCCATCAGATCTTTTTCTTGGGGTAGATGGCGTTTTTTATCCAGTCCTTTGGGATTATTTTGAATCACTGTATTGCTGAGAATAGCCAAGCTATTCATAATTATTCATTCTGCAGTATTTCTGTCACTGTGTATGATGTTCTTCAGGTTCTGCCTGTTTAACTCAGCTTCAGTTCATGTAAGTCTTTGTGGTTTTTTTCCTGAGCTACTCCTACTCATCATTTCTTATTGCACAATAGTCTCCTATTATGAGTTATGAGGTATATGAATCAATTAGCAAGAGAAATTAAAAAGACATCAGAAAATTAAAAAAAAAAGAAAATTTCTGGATGAAAATATAGACTATCAAAGTCTTATGTGTAAAAATTCCAAGTAAAGGAAAAATAAATCTATAACAAGTCCTTGAATCAGGGCCCAATTAAAATGATCTAAGCAATGATGCATTTACCCAGTCAGTAGCCAGAACTACAGAAAGTTTGCCACATTATGAAAGAGAGAAAAGGGACTAGATTATAGAGGCCAAGTAGGAGTCAAGTTTGGATACTCATCTGTAAGTATTTTCAGAGTGAGTGTGGATACAAGGAAGGCCTATGTCTTAACGTATGCTAAGCGTCGCAACCTTGAGTCTTCACACTAATATATCCTGTGTGCTCTTTTTTGGCACTAATCAGGTTTAGCTTTGTTCTTCATTGGCCCTGTGCAATGGTTATTTTGTATATCTTGTCCTAGAATCAGACAGAATCATTAAGCAAAGTCCCATAATTTTTTTAAACAATTAGTGGCATCATTTTTACAGTCTCAAGCTTTGGGGCATTCATTGACATTATAGCAAATGTATTTTAAACTTATATTACTGCAAAATGAAAATAGTTAAAGAAAATCTTAATACTGGTGAAATGTGCTTCAAATATAAAAAGGAGAGAAAAATATACTGAAATAGTATATTGCACATGCAAGAAAAATATAATAAAAGAGTTTTAAAAATAAAAATATAGCTTATAATCATTGACACACCGTGTCAGCTAAGAAAATATAGAATACAAGGCTTTATCACCAAAAATGAGATCCATTTCCTCTTCATATCTGGCCATGATCCACTGTAAGCACAGGCAAATGAATTTCACAAGGTAACATTTTTTTTTATAAAGAACATTAGTACAAATATGTAGTTATCAATATCCCCAAAATTCTCAATAGCCTGATTAATTACAATTACAAACAAACACACTATCATTTTTACGTAAGTTGCTCTATGGCATTTTAAAAAGTCTATGAACTGATGGATATTTGTCACCATTTTTACAAACGTAGCAAATCTTTCAACCTTGGTAGACATATTTTTAAATGGTAAACATATCAAACATCATCAAGAAATTTAGATATTCTGGTGGAAGTTAAGTAGTGAGCTGAAGTTATAAATGAGAGGTGCTCCTTTTTTGGAGGCTTGTAGGGGTAGAAATGGCCTGGGATTAACTGCCTAGCTTCCATTCACATTTTTACAAATGCAGGAGGTAGAGGTTATAATTGTATTTCACTTTAGCTACTAAAATGGGCCTTACCTCATGCTAGGGGCAGGCAAAATGACCAGAGATTAAGAAAAAATTTTTAAATCATGTCTAAAGAACCCTTAAAATCAATTTGAGATATTTAGCTCATTAAAATTTCCAAAGGTTGTTGTAGCAATTTTCTGATGGAGTCCATCTATCCTCTGTGTGACAATTTACAGAGTCAAAAATAGAAAAGCTGTTTTTATATCGGTTTATTCAATAATGTTTGTTCAGTATGGTTATAGGGGAAAAGCAACAGAATAGTTAAAACTCAGTACATTAAAATGATCCAGTGTAACAGAATAGTATTGAATGCAGTAATATATGAACTTAAAATCACAAAGTTAAACCTTAAACAAAATAATCAGCAAAATGTAATAGAATATAGAGTTTTGTAAAACATTGGAGTCTGAAATGCCATCAAAATATAACCTCCAGTCTCTTTAAAGTTCCTTGGCTTTTTTTATCCATTTAGATGCCTATTGTCAGAAGGCAGAAGATTGGTAATGGGTAGGCAATGCTGGTTAATCAACCTGCCCAGGGCCACACAGCTGTGAAGTGTCTGAGGCCAGATTTCAACTAAGGACTTCCCGTCTCTAGGCCTGGCTCTCAATCCACTGAGCCACTGAGTTGCCTCCTCATAGTGAGGAATGTCAAATTTGGCTAAAGAGTTGCAGGGAGCTGAATTTTTCCCCTGGCACTCAGGTGAAGTAAATAAAAGGATCAATGCAGTCAAAAGATATCCTTTTAAAGTAGCCATGCTTTAAGTTCCTGTTTGGAAAAGTCTCTTCCTTCTTTCTTTTTCCCCCCTTGTGATCCCCTGCCCCCAGTCCATGTGGAGGCTAATTGTAGCCTAAAGAAAAATCACCCCCATTTTTACCAGCTGGTGGAAGTGAGTTCTGGGCCTGAGGCTATGAGTCAGAATTGCTGGGCCGGACAGGATTGTAGGCAGCAGCTGGGCGGGCAGGCCTGGGACTAGGTGAGCGAGAGACCAGGAGCGGCAGCTGGAGCAGGAGAGATTTGAATCAAGCAGGTCCAAGATCAAGAGGCTTTTCTGAAAATTCTTGGAGGAACTTGGCTTAAAAAAATCACTATCTAGGCACTAGCTATTAAAAGCTGAACTTAGTAAAGATTTAGGATGTGAAAAAGATTGAGAGTATTTCATCACAACCCATATGGTTCGCCATACTGTTAAGATTAAAATTTAGTTTCTATACTAAAAGTATTATATTTTTATGAGGTTTATTAAAGATTAAGAAATAAAGAAAATACCAAATAAGAAAGCACGTGCCCAGGATGGCAGAAAGGCCCATTCAATTTCACTTACACTACATCTTGAGAGACGTGTGTGCTTGGAAGTGGAAGTAGGGAGCCCCGAAGTAGACGGAGAGTCAGCTTAAATACAATTTCTGTTCTCGGCCCATGTGGGAATTCAGGTGGGATTATTATTATTTTTTAAACAATATTTTATTTGATCATTTTCAAACATTATTCATTGGAGACAAAGATCATTTTCTTCCCTCCCCCTCCCCCCAAACTCTCCCGTAGCTGATGCGCGATTCCACTGGGTATCACATGTGTTCTTGATTTGAACCCATTTCCATGTTGTTGGTATTTGCATTAGAGTGTTCATCTAGAGTCTCTCCTCAGAGATGTCCCCTCAACCCCTGTAGTCAAGCACTTGCTTTTCCTTGGTGTTTTTACGCCCACAGTTTGTCCTCTGCTTGTGGATAGTGTTTTTCTCCTAGATTCCTGCAGATTGTTCAGGGACATTGCATTGACACTAATGGAGAAGTCCATTACGTTCGATTTTACCACAGTGTATCAGTCCCTGTGTACAAGGTTTTCCTGGTTCTGTTCCTCTCACTCTGCATCAGTTCCTGGAGGTCATTCCAGTCTCCATTGAATTCTTCCATTTTATTATTCCTTTTAGCACAATAGTATTCCAAACATAAACCACAATTTGTTCAGCCATTCCCCAATTGAAGGGCATCCCCTCATTTTCCAATTTTTGGCCACCACAAAGAGTGCAGCTATGAATATTCTTGTATAAGTCTTTTTCCTTATTATCTCTTTGGGGGTACAAACCCAGCAGTGCTATGGCTGGATCAAAGGGCAGAGTCTTTTATCGCCCTTTGGGCATAGTTCCAAATTGCCCTCCAGAATGGTTGGATCAATTCACAATCCCACCAGCAATGAATTAATGTCCCTAATTTGCCACATCCCCATCTCCCCCCCCCCCCCCCCGCATTCACTACTTTCCTCTGCTGTCATATTAGCCAATGTGCTAGGTGTTAGGTGATACCTCAGAGTTGTTTTGATTTCCATCTCTCTGATTTTCAAGTGGGATTATAATGAATTCTGGGAGCTACAAAGGACTTCTGGGAATTGAAGTCCGGGGTTCAAAAACTCCATTTTTACAGTTTATATCAATGAAGTGAAGCTCATAATTGAACTTTTCTTCAGTGCCAGATGCTAAAGAGACTCTTGTTATAAAAAAATAAAATATATATTGAAAATTTAAGGATAAAAAAGGATTTCTAACTCTAACGGGTTTTAATTCCACCCAAATAAAATGGATTTATAACTCTAAGGGGTTTTAATTCCATCCAAATCAAACTCCCTGGTTCTGTGAGAAACCGCTTCTCCTGTTTCCACAGGCTACACTGGTTCTTCCTGATCTAACTAATGCAAATTTATACTCTTCTAAATAAACTAACACTATTATCCTTATAATTCTTAAATTCATCTCCAAGTTATAAAAATAATAAAGGCTAGCTGGCTGAGTCTCAGCAAGAACCAAGTCAGGAAGATGAACCTTAGCAGATTCAGAGTCCAAACCAAAGTCCAGGGTTTTCTTTGGTATTCTCACAGTTAAAAACATTTATAAAAACAGTAATAGTCGATAGTGTATCCCAAGTTGGAAAAAGAAAACACTAAGCTACTTCAGGTCTTTCCCTCCTTTCCTTAGACAGTGAGAGAGAGAGAGAGAGAGAGAGAAAAAAAGGTGTTAACTCCTGCAAGCCCTCAGAGAGAGTGACTCTGACTCTGCCAATTGCCAGAGAACAACTGCCACAGAAAAAAAGTTAGACTTAAAACTGACACTCTGTCTCAGCTCCTTTCTTTCTCAAGCCAGCTTCTCTACTTTTTATCTCTATAAACTAATATAATAAGACTTAATTTCTAACATCATCCTTATGCTCTCAAATATCAGAAATTAAAGAATAGGTCAAATATTGAATAAATTTTTACTTTTTCCTATTCTATTGAGACAGAGTTTCTTGAAGTTACATATCTAATCTATTGGTTTTCTTTATATTTACAAAAAATGCTCATAGTAATTGGCATTCAAGTGGAGAAAAACCAAACATTTAAATTTAAGTAAAAAAGAGGAAAACAGATATTACTAGATTATCAAGTTTTTGTGAAGAGAAACAAGTCCTGTTAGAGAAAAGTACAAATGCTTGAGTGCTATAAACTTAAACTTAAAATTTGGGTAAAGATATCAAAGATTCTTCAGTTCTCATTTATCTGTGAACTGCCTCCCTCCTATTACAAAGGAAGTCATATCTCTCTATTTTCTGTCTTCATCAATGAAACTGTAAATGGAGGGAGGGTATATCCACATAGGATAAGCTTGTCATGCACCATCCATCTTTGATGGCCTAAAAAAGTTGAGAGAGCTAACATAGCTTGTAGGATAGAACAATAACAGCTAGATCGAGTGAGATAATAATTGTAAAGCACTTAGTATTGTGCCTGGGACATAGTAAACACTGTATAAAAATTGTTATTTTTATTACTATCCCCCTATACTCTGAACTGATCAAAGTATTTTTATAAATTTTAAGGGGACTGTATGAAATGAAACATGTCTAAAAGACAGTTGCTAGAAAAATGAGGAATTTCAAAAATAGGTCATCCATACAAAGATACTTTCAAGGAAATGGGAACACTTAACCCTGGAAAGAGATGAATTATATGGGATATTATTGTTATTTTTCAGTCATAAGGTTACGTCTGACTTGTTCTGAGCCCATAAAATATCTTTGTTTTTGATGAGATTTTCTTGGCAGAAATACTGGAATGGTTTGCCACTTCCCTCTTCATTAGATTAAAACAAACAGAGGTTAAATGACTGACTTTGTGTCACACAACTTGTAAGTATCTGATGCCAGATTTGAATTATTATCTTCCTGACTTCAGACCCAACACTCTATCTTATCAGCTGAGCCACCTAGCTACCCCAGTTGGGACATTAATATATTCTTAAAATATTTGAAGGATTGTTACCAAGAATGATAAAAATTCACTTTATTTAGATTTGGCAAAGAAAACTAGAACCAGTGGGTCAAATTATAGGAAATGAATTTGCAATTCAACTTAAAGAAAAATTTAATAACAATTACAGTTACACCCAAATAGAATGGTCTACTGTAGAAGTTAGTGAATTTCCTATTCCTAGACATCTTCAAGTAGATGTTGGATGACTATTTGTTGAGAAATGTAACAGACAGGATGTATGTTTTAAGATTTAGACCTCAATGACCTTGGAGGTCCTTTCCAACTTTCCAACTAAGGCCCAAGTTTAAAAAAAAAATGAGAATTTCTGCACAATCATATTCTTTTATAATAGCATTCAGTAAAATTCTCATACAGTAATTTAAAATTTATGTTAATCTCAGGGAATTTTCATATCCAAATAGCTAGAAAAACTATCAAATGGTAAATAATTTGTCATTTTTCTGTAAAAAGGATTGTGTAGTTCAGGGATATAAGGAATACAGTAGAATTTCAGTGTTTTTGTGGTTGCCAACTTGTATGAACATAGGAATCTTATTTAAATCTCTATTCCCACATCTATAAACAAAAGATGATAAAAACAAGTAGAGAAAAATTACATCAAAGTTAATACACTGTAATTAAAAGAAGTTTATATTGTTATATATGCAGTTTCCACAGCTTAAAGTCGGCTTTTCTGGGGGCAGCTGGGTAGCTCAGTGGATTGAGAAGTCAGACGTACAGACGGGAAGTCCTAGGTTCAAATTTTACCTCAAATAATTCCCAGCTGTGTGACTCTGGGCAAGTCACTTAACCCCCATTGCCTAACTCTTACCACTCTTCTGCCTTGGAACCAATACACAGGATTGATTCCAAGACAGAAGGTAAGGGTTTAAAAAAAAAAAGTCGGCTTTTCTGGAGATTTCTTGGTACTATGTTGTGTATTTTCCTTCTTGTCAGGACCAACTCATTCCACTGTTCCCTTGAATCCCCTCCTGTACTGAGTTGATTGATTCTTTATTCATTCCTCTCCTTCCAGACTTGAGTTCTTTCCGAAGATCTCCATTCTTGCTGCCTAGATAAATCTCAGAACTCTCCATCCAGAGATGGTCTAGAACCAGCTCAACCCAGATCAGTGTGAATGTGTGAATTGGCAAACACTACATCTCAGGACTTGATTTATTAGCTAGACTTAAGAAAGTGATGGAGAAAATGTTAATTATACAGATTAAACTTAGTTATGTCATCTGTACTTTTTTTTTTCTGGAGAGCTAGCTGTTAAATATTCACTAGCATGTCCCAAACTCTATCCATTAAAAAAAAAAATAGACCCTACAAACCTGCAAGGTTTATTTTTTTTGTTAGCTTCTAGGAAAAAGGCCATCTTCCACAACTCTTTATAATCTGGCTTCTGTCCCCATTTAACTGAAATTACTCTTATTTGGAATTAACAATGTTTTTTTTAATTGACCAATTCTATGGTCCTTTTTTTCTAGATATCTAATTGATGGACACCCCCTCAGTTTCCAATTCTTTGCCACTACAGAAAGAGCTACCAGGATATTTCCCCTCTCTCTGATCTCTTTGGGTTACTGATCCAGTAGCTAGGTCAAAAGGTATGAGTAATTTTATTGGCCTTTGAGCATGG
Organism: Monodelphis domestica; assembly: GCF_027887165.1. NCBI lineage: Eukaryota > Metazoa > Chordata > Mammalia > Didelphimorphia > Didelphidae > Monodelphis > Monodelphis domestica. Next base: position 535,632,526 of record NC_077229.1, read on the forward strand.
TTCTATATTGCTTTCCAGAATGGGTATGCCATTCTTTAGTTCCACCAACTGTATTTTTAGTGTCCCAATTTTCCCATATCCCCTCCACCATTTATTTTCTGTTTTGGAAATATGAGTTAATCTGAGAGGTATGAAGTAATACCTTGGAATTTTTCAAATTTGCATTTTTCCAATAGTGATTTGGAGCTTTTTTCCCCCATATGATTATAGAAAGTTTTAATTTCTTTGTCTGACAACTGCCAGTTTATATACTTTGACCATTCATCAATTAGGGAATGATAATAGCCTTTCAATTGTGTCTCTCTGCTCTCTAATATATTTTCCACATTCCTGTCAAACCCATATTACTAAAGTGTAAATTTGGCTATCTCCAATCTTAAAGAACCTTTAGTGACTCCCTCTTGACTTTAGGTTAAAAAAAAACCCAAACTTTTCACTTTTGTATTTATAGCCTTATATTATTTGATTCAAATCTACCTTTCTAGGCTTATCACACACATTACATGTTTTCACTTTTTAGTCGACTGTATTCTAAGACCTTTAAGGCCTTTCTTTTCTTGTGGTATTCTTATACCGCGAGGTAGGCTCATCTGAACCCTGAACCTGGTTCTTCTCTTTCTGGAGCTCAAATATTGATGGCCAGAGCTGTTTCTTCACTCCTGTTTGTGACAAGGAAATCACTTTAAAAGACTGATATATATTAATTTAAGGTCGCCAAGGAATTCAGCTATGTAATTCCTAAATGAAAACTCAAGTCAGCCGTCAACCTTTTATAGAGTTTAATTACAAACAGGAGGAAGAAAGGAATTAGAGATATAGAGAGAGAGGGAGAGAGAAAGGGGAGAGAAGGGAATAGGGCTTAAATACCCCTTCTGTTTAGGCTGAGGCAAAGAAAGGAGCTCAATCCCTATTACTCACGTGACCAAAATGGAGAAACTGTCTCAGCGGCCTCCACCTCCAGCTTCCTTCAGAGCAGCACAACCTCTCAGAGCCAAAAAACTCTCCAACCCACCCCCCTCAGTCCTCAGACCCCTCTATCTTTAAGGAAACCATCCAAGTTCCCTCCCCTCAGTTCTCACATCTACCAATCACTGTCCATCATTTTCCCTGTGCCAATGGTGGCTCTAGCTTAACCCAGGACCGCCCAGAGGTCTGTGGCTTTGCACATGTCTGTTGAAGGTCATATTCTCAAATAATTAAATCTTGATCTTTTGCTACAGCCCTTCCTAAATCCTGTTACCCTGAGTAGGGTAGAGATTGGAATAATTAAATTTTGATCTATGCTGCAGCCCTTCCTAAATCCTGTTAGGACTGAGTAGGGTGGAGATTGCAATTTCCAAGACCTGGTTCTATCATTCCAAGTATCTCCATTGTATCAATTCTAAAATCAATCATGACTCAAAGAAATTCCTGTTCTATGCTTAAGCATAGGTCAAAGCCCTTTGCATTGTTCAGCAAAAGGTTTCTGTCCTAAAGAAATCTTAAGAAGGGAGGAGGAGGAACCTCCCATGCCAATGGGGTTCACATTCCAATAGAGTTCCCATTCTCAATAGGAAATTTTTCAAGTATGAAATTTCCCAATGGTGAAATTTCCAACATTTATAAGTCTAAGAAATTTTAAGGTTTACATGTTTCATGCCTTCCTTTTGTAAAATTAAATTTTAGTCTCTAGTAATAAAAGTATTATATTTGAGGTTTATTAAGGATTATCAGAAATCAAGGAATAAAGAAATACAAAATAATAAAACCATGTGCCTAGGGCTTAATAGCCCATTCAAAACCCTCGCACTTAGCTTACTTACTACATCATTGCAATGGAAGAGGGTGAAGTAGGCATTGCTGCCAGTTAAATACTCCTTGTGATCTCGCCCATGTGGAGACTCAGGTGAGATTATAGGGAATTCTGGGAAGTACCAAGGACTTCTGGGAATTGAAGTCTAGGTTTCAAATCTCCATTTTATACTTTATTCACCCCACTGGACTTCCAAGGATTGCTCCTGGCTGATTAGTCTTCTATTGGGTGAGTAGCAATGGTTACTGCAAGACCTTGAGGCAAGTGTGGTGTCAGATGAGGGATGGGAAAGAGAGAAAATTCTCCCCTGCTCTTATGAGGAACAACTTGTTCCCTTTGAAATTCTGAGTTTTTTAGTTGGCTCTCTTCTTTCCTGGCAGAATTCATAGTCCAAAATTGTTTCCTGCCACCACTGACTCCTAGACCTAGAGAGCTTATCTACTCTTCTTTCATCGGGCTTGACTAAGGAATTTTATCTTTCATAAAGAGATCCCCAGATTTAAAAACGACTTTGCATTTTGTCAAGATACCTTGTTGTCTCTTATTGCTGTTTGAGACAGACTTGATGGAATTGCCTTGTTCATTCAGGTTCAGTCCTGAAGTATGAAGTAAGGCAGTTAAATGTCACTGAACAGTTCACAAAAGGAAGTTCACTGACATCGCAAGAATATGCAACAAGGATACAGAGGCAATTAGCCCCTACAGATGCATCCCCTTTCGTCTCCATCTGGAAATCTCATCAGTGTGATGGTAACTTTAGACTTAGCCCTTGGTTATCTCTCAAATCAGAGGAGTCTTGACTCACTGTGGATTATGTCACTATAGTAGTAGAAAGCTGAGCCTAGAGGGGCACAGTTTAGGCCATGTCCCACTCTCTGGCCGTCCAAATCCCAATTGCTTTTTCTTAAGCCAGACTTGCTGATCCTATCAGTTCCAGTTCTTAAATTGTATAATTATGTCCCCTGGGCTGGAGAGAAACAAATTCATCAGAGGTCAATAAAGCTCCACTGCACATAAAATAATCTAGGAGTCACATGTACCTCCTTTCACCAACATCTCTTTTCTCTCTCTTCCAAAGAGTCAATGTGGGCTCCTGGTGAGGATGCTATTCTTGCTGCCAAGAGCCTTGCTTATTACCTTTCCTTCTTGGAATATGACTGTCTCTAGATCTCCTCTCACTGCACCATCTCCCACCCCTGTATTCCATCTGGTTTTTCAACCCAATTCCAGATCAGATTTAGTGGATCAATTCCAGTCAAATACACACACCTGAATAACTATGTACATCCTCTCTTTCTGTCCCCGACAACTGTTGCTTTAAATCCTCCACCATCAGAGACTTATTCCCCATTCGCAGTCTCCCAAGCTTTTAAAGAAAATGGCCCAATGTGTATCTAGGAAATTTCCACTGCAAGTGGGACTATGTTTGCCAATAGGAAGATCCCCTGGCTAAAATTTAAGTACATTTTTTGTAATATTGTTGTAAAAGGCTATTTTTGTATGCTAGTTTTTTATTAGTATTATAATTAAGGCACTGAAAGTGGTCAGTAGGCTTGTCAGCAGACTGATTTGGGAAGCTAACAACCCTTTCGCAAATAATTGACGAATACAATTCATTTCAGTACTGCTTTTATGTGCTAAGCTACAGATTCAAAAGGGGAAAAATTCCTACTTTTTAAAAAAATTTTATAATATTTTATTTGATCATTTCCAAGTATTATTCATTAAAGACAAAGATAATTTTCTTTTCCTCTCCCCCCAACCCCCATAGCCGACGCATGATTCCACTGGGTGTCATATGTGTTCTTGCTTTGAACCCATTGCCATTTTGTTAGTATTTGCATTAGAGTGTTCGTTTAGAGTCTCTCCTCTGTCATGTTCCCTCAACCGCTGTAGTCAGGCAGTTGCTTTTCCTCGGTGTTTCTACTCCCACAGTTTGTCCTCCGCTTATGGATAGTGTTTTTTCTCCTAGATCCCTGCAGATTGTTCAGGGACATTACACCGCCACTAATGGAGAAGTCCATTACGTTCGATTATACCACAGTGTGTTTGTCTCTGTGTACAATGTTCTCCTGGTTCTGCTCCTTTCGCTCTGCATCACTTCCTGGAGGTCGTTCCAGTCTCCATGGAAAAATTCCTACTTTTAAGGAGTTTATAATCTAATTGGAAAGGAAGCACACAAAAGGAAACTGTAAAGGGAGGAGGGCATACCCAGTATTGGGGACAATGAAAGTAGAGCTTTTGATGGAAAATGGAGAGTTGCCATTTTTAAAAAATCATTAATTGAGGATCTGCCTGAATATCCCTAGACCCACATCACATGCTTTTGATTTAGAGGAGGAAAATTGATTTAAGTTGTTCAGTCCACATTACTTTTTTTAGATGTTGGATTGTGTAGAAGGATTCAGTTCTAACGAGCACCCTTAATTTTTAAGCTAGAGTTCAGTATGGGGTGGCAGTTAAATTGCTATTTAAAACATTATTCCCTCCATTATGTACCTGAGAGCCTTAGATCCCAGCCTTCCCTGTTCTCAGGCTGACTCTTTTGTGTGCCCCCTCCCCCTCCAAGTAAGTCACTTAGTCTTTTAGACTCTAAATTGCTGAGGAGATGAGCAATGTGAGGCTTAGACATGTTAAATATCTTGCTCATGGTCAAGAAGCTAGTAAGTTTTATAGCTATGTGTCAAATCCAGCTATATTGATTCCAAATTCAGTGGCCTTTCCTCCAACAAGTAAAAGTCAGATTTAGCAACCTGGGAAAATTGACCCAATTCTTCAAATTATAATTACATCCTTGGGCAAAGTAAAACTATTTTGTCATTCTTGGCTTTTGAAGTAAGGTTAGAGTAAGGTTATTATTCAGTTATTTCAAACATGTCTAATTCTTCATGATTCAATTTGGGGTTTTCTTGGCAAAGAGTAGAAAGGAGAAGATTGTTATTTCCTTCTACATATTTTACAGATGAGGAACTGAAGCAAACAGGATTAGATGACTTTCCCAAGATCACACTGCTGAGGTCAGATTTAAGCTCTTTCTTGAAGTCTTCCTGACTTCAGCCTCCGCACTGTATCCACTATGGCACCCAGCTGCCCTAATTGTAAGAAAACTTATATTTTTACAAAATTATAATGAAGACCAAGTTTTCAAAAAATGATATCAAATATGTCTGAAAGAGACTTATTCATTAGCATTTTTAAAAAATGCTGTTCAGCTTTTTTAGCCAAACTTTCTAAATAAAATTGATATAGTTTGCATCCACTAAACTGTCTTAATATGGGTTCAGTTTTAAAGATAGCAACAGTTAAAATTCGTAAGTTTTGGTCTGCTAGCAATTGTGATGTAATAGAGAAGAACTTCTTTGGGTTTTTCCAGTTCAGGGTTATACAATATGCTCCTTGGACTGCTCCTGATCCAAAAAGAAAAAGTTGAATATAGCTTCATTCTTGATGTCTGATATTAATCTAACAACCAGAAATATTTTCACTCTCATTACTACTAGGGGCGGGAGGAAGCGAGAATCAACAGACTAGACTTCCTCATTCTTGCCTTTCTTTTTCTAACTTTCTGACCCTTTCTGACTTTTTTCTACCTACTCGGATTTTTTTCAGTTGTTGAGATATGTAAGAATTGTGATAATTGAAGTACAGTACAATCATAAGTAGGCTTTACATTTAGCCTGACTTAAATAATTATATCTCTTACAATAGTTACCTTTTACATCAAAACAGGACATATATACAAAGTTCTTTTCCCCCTGGATTCGCTTAGTGAGTGTGCTGTGGAAGATATACCCTTTGGAATGAATCAAGAATTTTTGTTGAATAGAAGATTGATTGGCAAAATAATTTAATACAATACAATATCTCATATATTCCTTCTTTTGTAGTAAGAATATATGGGTGCACATGTTTTCTCTCAATCATATTTTCATACTTTTTCCTACTTTGTCATAAACCAGAATCCATACAGTCTTTTATTCTTGAATATTAATCTTTGAAAAATCACATTTCTTAGTTTTTTACCTTTGTAAAAACTGACCATGTGATAGGACATAAAAGCCCTATAAAGAGATAGAGAAAAGCAGAACTATTAAATATACTATTTATTGACCATAATGATAAAATTATAATAAGTAAAAAACCTTGGAAGAGAGCATTCACACTTAAATAAGAATAAATAATTTAATCTTAATAAACTTTGTTCATCAAATAACAAACCAAAGAAAAAATGAGACAATATGTGAAAATATATCTTTTTAAATTTTTTATTTTTTGTTTTTTCCAATTACATGTTATAACAAATTTCCACACAAGTTTTTCTTTGTTATAAGATCGAAGTTATGTCCCTTTCTCCCTTCCCTTCTCCCTCCTGTTGTTCAATCTGGGTTTTAAACATGTATTATCATGTAAAACATTTCCATGTGGTTCATGTTTGTAAGTTAGTAATCTTATAAAACCAAAATCCCAAAGCATAAGCCAAAATAAACAATTGAAAAATTGTATGATTTCATTTGCATTCTGACTCCAGTAGTCCTTTCTCTGGAGGTGGATAGTATTCTTTGTCACAAGTCCCTCAGAATTGTCCCAGATCATTGTGCAGATAATAGCTAAATAACAGTGTTGAAGCTCTGTAGTACGACCTCACACCTAGCAGATTGGCCAATATGGCAGCAAAGGAAAATGATAAATACTGGAAGTGATGTGACAAATTTGGATGTTAATGCATTGCTGGTGGAGTTGTGAATTGATCCAACCATTCTGGAGGGCAATTTGGAACTATGCCCAAAGGGCGCTAAAAGACTGTCTGCCCTTTGATCCAGCCATAGCACTGCTGGGTTTGTACCCCAGAGATTTAATAAGGAAAAATACTTTTTCAAAACTATTTATAGCCACACTCTTTGTGGTGGTAAAAAATTGGAAAATGAGGGGGAGTCCATCTATTGGGGAATGGCTGAACAAATTGTGTATCTGTTGGTAATGGAATACTATTGTGCTCAAAGGAATAATAAACTGTAGGGTTTCTAAATGAACTAGAAAGACCTCCAGAGTGAAAGGAGCAGAGCCAGGAGAACATTGTACACAGAGAATGATATATTGTGGTACAATCAAATGTAACGACTTTTCTACTAGCAGAAATGTAATGACCCAGGACAATCCAGAGGAATGTCTTCTTTTTTTAAATCCTTACCTTCCGTCTTGGAATCAATACTGTGTATCGGTTCCAAGGCAGAAGAGTGGTAAGGGCTAGGCAGTGGTGGTCAAGTGACTTGCCCAGGATCACACAGCTGGGAAGTGTCTGAGGCCAGATTTGAACCCAGGACCTCCCATCTCTAGGCCTGGCTCTCAATCCACTGAGCTACCCAGCTGCCCCCCAGAGAACTTCTGAGAAAGAACTCTATCATCCAGAGAAAGAACTGTGAGAGTAGAAATGCAGAAGAAAAGCATATTCAATCATGTGGTTTGATGGGGAATATGATTGGGGTTTTGGCTCTAAAAGATCACTCTATTGCAAATATGTATAATATGGAAATAGGTTTTGAACTGCTCCGGGAAGGGGGAGGGAAGAGGAGTGGAGAAAATCATGAATCATGTAACCATTTAAAAATATTCTAATTAATTTAATGGGGGGGAACAATAAATAAATAAATAAATAAATAAATATCAGTTTCCACAATATTGCTGTTACCATGTGCAATGTTTTACTGATTCTGCTTATTTCACTCTGCTCATGTAAATCTTATCAGCTCTTTCTAAAATCATCTTGTTCATTACAAAATATATCTCTAAGTACAGTTATCAACACAGAAGAGAAAGAACAGATGAATGAAAATAATACGTAACTAAAAAACTGAGAACAAAAGGTAATAAAACCTTAACCTCAAAAAAAGAGATGAATAAATTTGATAGCAAAGGGGAAAAAAAAGCCATTGAATCCATCAGTTCATCTAGCAGCTGGGAGGGAAGTGTGGGGCACTGATAAAGGTGGTGTTATTTTTTTACTTGTTTAATGACCTGACTTAGTACTAGTCATTAATACTTGTTTAATTGCCTTTGGGAGAACTACCTGAGAAGGGAGTGATATTTTAGTTGTCGTTTTAATATCCAAGTTAGGGAAAATGTTTACTTTTTTATTCAGGAGAGAAAAACTATCTGCCTCAATTCTTTATCTGCCCCGGTGCCAAGTCCCTGGTAGTTATTAAACTCTAGCATCTAAGATAGAGGGAGGAAAGGAACAATTTCCTATTTATCATATATTTATATAGCACCTTATAAGTTTTGCAAAGTATTATCTCATTTGATCTTCTTGACAGGTAGTGTGCTATTATTACCTCCATTTTCAAATTTGGCCACTGAAGCCAGGAGCCATTTAGGGTCTTGCCTGGGTCTGAGTAAGTGTCTGAGGCAGAATTGGAATTCAGATCTGATGGATTCCAAATGCTTTTCTCTAGTTAGTATATCATAAACTCTGCAGGAATAATCATTGTATTCTGCTACAATTTTAGAGGCTACTCCTTACTGTGCCTTATGAAAAATACAAAGTACAAAACAGAAGTATTTTGTTTACAGTATACGCTCTTGGAATATAGCCAAATTGTTATGGTTGTTGCCCTCACTCTCATGGCAACAAGCCCAAGAATCTTTTGAAAGTGATCAGGACCTTTATTTTATAGGTCATCTTATGATTTTTATGCCCTTTTTATCCTTTTTTTTTGCCAGTGTTGAAAATTCCTGATTCTGTACTTGCTATCTGAAGTTGTTTTTAGCCAGTTCTGGTTTTCTTTGCAACCTCTATATCTGGAATCCATGAAGAAGTAGGGTATTATTTATAAGACTGGGTGGGGGAGACCTGTGTTTCCTTCAGGAAATGAGTTGGAGATGGGTCCAGTTATAACTGGGTGTTTTCTATATATATCTATCCCTAGCACAGAACCACTTCATTTTACTGCTTGTTTAGCTTGCTAAATGAAAATTGAAAACTATAGGAAGAGAATTTCTATAATTTTACTTGAGAATTTTTCAGTTAGGGGACAACATTTTGAAGAAAGCTACAACTAGACTACTGCAACAAAATATTATGTTTCAGTATGTAACTTCTGGTCTGGCAAAAGGCGTGCATTCAAAGGGACATTTCATGAAGGAGGAACTTGGGTAAACTTTCTGTCATTACGTTTTACCTAATGTTTTTTAGTTCTTGCGTTCTTTTAAACTAAAACTGTATTTCAAAAATAAGCCAAACTGTTTCATTCTTGAAAAAAACCAGAGAATCCCAAAGCCTTAGTTTCCTTATCTGCAAAATGAGAGTATTTATGAGTAGATGACCTCTGAGAGCAGAACTATTTCACTTCTAGATATAGGATGCTGTTATCCTGGCTTTCTTTTGGTAATATGTAGTAGAATGCATTGGTACAGTTGATCGCATATATTTGGTGATGGATTACAGAAGTAGATATACTTTCAGGAGTGGCTTTGTAAATATGGGAATGTATTGGTATTACTATAATAGTTATAGTAGATATTTAGCAGTTTCTTTCATAAAGATTTTAAAAAGGTTACAAGATAGTTTTATGAACCATTATAGCATTTCTGAGAATGAAGTAAATAAAATGAAAATTGATCATTAAGTACTTCATCCATATGACATAGATAAAGTAATATGGACAGTGCTGAGTTGTCTCCTTTTAAAACTGACATAGAAATTGATGGAGATGTACTGTTTTTTAATGTTTATTTTTTACTTAAAATAGATTTTTACATATACTTGCATAAACATGCCCCTTCTCTGACTTTTACTTTTTGTTATTTTCTCTATTCTTATAATTACATAAGTATGAGTGGACAGTTTTTTTTTTTAACTTTTAAGTTTATTTATTTAATTAATTAATTTAGAGTAATTTTTCCATGGTTACATAAATCATGTTCGTTCCCTCCCCTCCTCACACCTCTTCCTTGTAGTCAATGAGCAATATGACTGGACAGTTTTTATACTGATATGTGATAAGTTTGTTAGTAATTATGTGACCATAGGCAGATCTCTGGGCCTCCAGTTCCTTCTTTGTTTTTTTTTTAATTGAAAAATTTTATTTAATAAGCTAATTTAGAATATTTTTCCATGGTTATGATTCATGTTCTTTCCCTTCCCTTTTATCCCTCCTCCCCATTATGGCAAAAAACAATTCCACTGGGTTTTTACATGTGTCATTGGTCAAGACCTATTTCCATATTATTAATATTTGCACTAGAGTGATCACTTAAGAGTCCACATCCCTCAATCATATCCCCATCCACCCATGTGATCAAGCATTGTTTTTCTTCTGTGTTTCTACTTCCATAGTTCCTTCTCTGGATGTGGATCGTGTTCTTTCTCATAAGTCCCTCAGAATTGTTCTGGATTATTGCAGTGTTGCTAGAAGAGAAGTCCATTACATCCGATTGTACCACAATATATCAGTCTCTGTGTATGATTCTGTTCATTTCACTATGCTTCAATTCCTGGAGGTCATTCCAGTTCACATAGAATTTGTCCAGTTCATCATTCCTTTCAGTACAATAGTATTCCATCACCAACAGATATCACACTTTGTTTAGCCATTACCAAATCAACGGGCATCCCCTCATTTTCCAATATTTTGACACCACAAAGAGCGCAGTTATAAATATTTTTGTACAAGTCTTTTTCCTTATTATCTCTTTGGGGTACAAACCCAGCAGTGCTATGGCTGGATCAAAAGGCATACAGTCTTTTAGTGCCCTTTGGGTAATAGTTCAAAATTGCCCTCCAGAATGGTTGGATCAATTTACAACTCCACCATCAATGCATTAATGTCTCAATTTTGCCACATCTCCTCCAATATTTATTACTTTCCTTTGCAGGCATGTTAGCCAGTCTGGTGGGTGTGAGTTGGTACCTCAGAGTTGTTTTGATTTGCATATCTCTAATTATAAGAGAATAAGCACACTTTTTATGTGCTTAATAGTTTTGATTTCTTTATCTGAAAATTGACTATTCATGTCCCTTGCCCATTTATCAATTGGGGAATGGCTTGATTTTTTGTACAAATTGATTTAGCTTCTTATAAATTTGAGTCATTAGACCTTTGTCAGAGGTTTTTGTTATAAAGACTTTTTTCTAATTTGTCACTTCCCTTCTAATTTTGATTGCACTGGTTTTGTTTGTACAAAAACTTTTTAATTTAATGTAATCAAAATTAATTATTTTACAGTTTTTGACTCTTTCTAAGTCTTGTTTGGTTTAAAAATCTTTCCCTTCCCAAAGGTCTGAAATGTATACTATTCTGTCTTTCTGAGGTTATTTACCCCCAAGTCTGTTTCACTGATCTTCCCTTCTGTCTCTTTAACCAGTACCAAATTGTTTTGATGACCACTGCTTTAAAGTACAGTTTAAGATCTGGTACTGCTAGGCTCCCTCCTTCACTTTTTTTTTTCATTATTTCCCTTGATATACTTTATCTTTTGTTCTTCCAAATGAACTTTGTTATTTTCTTTCTAATTCAGTAAAAAAGTTTCTTTTTAGTTTGATAGATATGTCACTGAATAAGTGAATTAATTTGAGTAGAATAGTCATTTATTATGTTACCTCATCCTACTCATGATTAATGTTTTTCCAATTGTTTAGATCTAGTTCTAATTGTGTGGAAAGTGTTTTGTAGTTGTGTTCATATATTTCCTGTGTTTGTCTTGGGAGATAGATTCCTAAGTATTTTATATTGTCTAGGGCGATTTTAAATGAAATTTATTTTTCTAACTTCCTGTTGGGATGTGTTGGAAACATACAGAAATGCTGATGACTTATGTGGGTTTATTTTGTATCCTGCAAATTTGCTAAAGTTGTTGATTATTTCCACTAGCTTTTTAGTTGATTCTCTAGGACTCTTTAAGTAGTCATCATATCATCTGCAAAGAGTGATAGCTTGGTCTCCTCATTGCCTATTTTAATACCTTCAATTTCTCTTTCTTCTCTAATTGCTACAGCTAGTGTTTCTAGTACAATGTTAAATAACAGAGGTAACAATGGGCATCCTTGTTTCACTCCTGATCTTATTGGGAAGGCTTCTAATTTATGCCCATTGCAGCTGATGCTTGCTGATGGTTTTAGATATATACTGTTTATTATTTTTAGGAAAGGCCCTTCTGTTCCTATAATTTCTAGTGTTTTCAATAGGAATGAGTGTTGTATTTTGTCAAAGACTTTTTCTGAATCTCTTGAGATAATCATAGGAGTTTTGTTGGTTTGCTTGTTGATATGGTCAATTATGTGAATCGCTTTCCCAATATTGAACCATCCTTGCATTACTGGTATAAATCCCACGAGATCATAATGAATAACCCCTTGTGATGACTTGCTGGAGTCTTTATGCTAGTATTATATTTAAGATTTTTGCATCTATATTCATTAAGGTGATTGGTCTATAGTTTTCTTTCTGTTTTACATCTGCCTGGCTTTGGAATCAGTGCCATATTTGTGTCATAAAATAAATTTGGTAGAACTCCTTCTTTGCTTATTCTGTCAAATAGTTTGTACAATATTGGGATTAGTTGTTCTTTGAATGTTTGATAGAATTCATTTGTGAATCCATCCAGTCCTGGGGATTTTTTTTAGCTCTAGTTGTGGATATATATATATATATACACACACACACACATATTTATGTCTTGACATTTCATCCTATAGTTTGTCATTGTTCCTCCTAAGTGTAATTCTTCTAGCTTCCCAGCTGATAATAACAATTTTTAAGAGTTACCAATGACCTTTTCTTATAGGGATAGATATCATTTTAACTTATTGGATCACTTAAATTTTTTTTTCTTTTTTCCATCTTTTTAAATTGCCTTTTGATGATTCTCTTGAGTTCTGTGCTTGGGCATCAAATTTTCTGTTCAGGTCTGGTCGTATTTTTACGATTGCTTGGAATTCTTCTATTTTGTTGAATGACCATACTTTTCCCCTGTAAGAATATAGTAAGTTTTGCTGTGTAGTTGATTCTTGGTTTTAGACCTAGTCCCCTTGCTTTCAGGAATATCATATTCATGCATTTTGGTTCTTCAGTGTAGATGCAGCCAGATCCTGTGTTATCCTCACTGTGGTTCCATGGTATCTGCATGACTGCTTGGCACCTTGTTATATTTTTCCTTGGTCTGATAGTCCTTGAATTTGGGTATAATGTTCCTGGGTGTTGTCAGTTGGGGATTAAGTATAGGAGGTGATTTGTGGATTCTTTTAATCTCCACTTTTCCATCTTTTTCTAGAATATTGGGTCAGTTTTCTTAGATAATTCCTTGTAGCATGATGTCCAGGCTTTTTCTTTTGTCATGGTCTTCTTGTAGACCAAGGATTCTTAAATTATCTCTCCTGGAACTATTTTCTAAATCTTCTGTTTTTGTGAATGAGATGCTTCATATTTTCCTCAATTTTTTCATTCTTTTGATTTTGTTTTATAGTGTCCTGCTTCCTTGTGAAGTCCCTTAATTCCATTTGTATTCTGGTTCTTAAAAACTGGATTTCATCCCTGGATTTTTGGTTATCCTTCTCCTTCTGTTCTGATTTTCTTTGGAGGTCATCTTTAATTTTCTTTTCCTCATCCCCATTGTCTCATCTTTCATCTTCTTTACCTCATCTTGCATCTCCTTTGCCTCATGTTTCGTCTTCTTTGCCTCATTTTTCATCTCCGTTGCCTCATTTTCAAGCTGGTTGATTTTGGCTTACATGACACTATTTTCTGTTTTCAGATGACTTATCTTAGTTTTTAAGTTATTTTCCCAATTGACTTCAGCCTCTCTTAAATTTGTTTTGATTTATATTTTGAGTTGTTCCAAAACCTGTATCCAATTCTCTCGATTTTCTGTTTCATTGCTTGATGTTCTCTCCTCCTTCACTGTTCCATTTGCTTTTTGTTAATTGCCTGTATAGAAGCTGTTTATTGTAATTTTTTAATTTTTTCTGTTGTTTGCTCATATTTACTCCTTCTTTACTCTCTGCAGTTGTATGTGCTCTTGGTTCTCTCATTTTTTTGTTTTTGAGTTTTCTGTCAGTCTTCCCTCTTGGGAACTCTCCCATTCAATAGATTTTTTTTTTAATTTGGTCAATTTCAAACATTATTCCTGGGTTACCAAAATAATTTTCTATTCTTCCCTTCCCTCCCCCCACTCCTCCCTTTGCCAATGCGCAATTCCACTGAGTATTACATGTGTCATTGATCAGAACCCATTTCCATGTTGTTAGTGTTTGCACTAGGATATTTATTTAGAGTCTACCTCCCCAGCCATATACTCTCGACCCATGTAAGCAAATAGTTATTTTACTTCTGTGTTTCTACTCCCACAGTTTTTTTCCTCTCAATGTGGATAGTGTTATTTCTCAGAGATCTCTACTGTTTGTTTAGGATCACTGCATGGCCACTAATGGAGAAGTAGAGATCTCTACTGTTTGTTTAGGATCACTGCATGGCCACTAATGGAGAAGTACATTACATTCGATTGTACTACAGTGTATCAGTCTTTGTGTACAATGATTTCCTGGTTCTGCTCCTTTCGCTCTGCATAACTTCCTGGAAGTCATTTCAGTTCACATGGAATTCCTCCCGTTTATTATTCCTTTGAGCACAATAATATTCCATCACCAACAAATACCACAATTTGTTCAGCCATTCCCCAATTGCAGGGCATCTCCTCATTTTCCAATTTTTTTGCCACCACAAAGAGCGCAGCTATGAATAATTTTGTAAATGTCTTTTACCTTATTATCTCTTTGGGGTACAGACTCAGCAGTGCTATGGCTGGATCAAAGGGAAGGCAGTTTTTTATCACCATTTGGGCATAGTTCCAAATTGCCCTCCAGTATGATTGGATCAATTCACAACTCCACCAGCAATGTATTAATGACCCAACTTTGCCACATCTCCTCCTGCATTCATGACTTTCCTTTGCTGTCATGTTAGCCAATCTGCTAGGTGTGAGGTAATACCTCAGAGTTATTTTAATTTGCATCTCTCCCATTATAAGACATTTAGAACACTTTTTCATGTGTTTATTAATAGTTTTGAATTCTTTCACTGAAAATCGCCTATTCATATCCTTTTCCTATTTATCAATTAAAGAATGGCTTGATTTTTTTGTACAATTGATTTAGCTATTTATAAATTTGAGTAATTAGACCTTTGTCAGAGGTTTTTTTATGAAGATTGTTTCCCAGTTTTTTGCTTCACTTCTCCATCCTGTAGATTTTGATAGAATGTTTCATTATTGTCATTCTCTTAATTGAAATTATAAATTGTTTCTATGATTTGTTCTTCAACTAACTGATTTTGGAGGATTGTATTATTTAATTTCCAATTAATTTTTGATGTCCTTCTCCATGTGCCCTTACTATTATTCTTTTTATTGTAGCATGATCTGAAATAGTTGAATTCATAATTTCTGCTCTTTTGTACTTGTTTGTCATGTTTTTATGCCCTAGTACATAGTCAATCTTTGTGAATGTACCATGTGCTGCTGAAAATAATGTGCATTCCTTTTTGTCCCTATGTATTTTTCTTCATATATCTCTTATATCATTCTTATTTATTTTTTGGTTTGATTTATGTAGATTTGAGAGAGTTCATGTTTCCAACTAGTATAGTTTTACTATCTATTTCATCCTTGACCTCCATTACTTTCTCTTTAGAAATTTGGAAGCAATAGCATTTGGTACATAAATATTGAGTACTGATATTTCCTTATTGTTTCTAGTGCTTTTTATCAGTATGTAATTACCTTCCTTATCTCTTTTAATCAGATCTGTTTTTACTTTGGCTTTGTTAGATATCATGATTACGATACCTTCCTTCTTTTTCTTAGTTGATGCCCAATCGATTTTGCTCTAGCTATTTAGTTTTGCCCTGTGTGTGTCTACCTGTCCCATGTGTGTTTCCTGTAGAAAGCATATGGTAGGATTTTGGTTTCTAATTTAGCTTTATTATTTGCTTCTGTGTTATAAGTGAATTCATCCCATTCACATTCAGAGTTGTGATTAACATCTTGGAATTCCCCAACATTTTGATTTCTTCTCCTGTTCCTGCCTTTTCTTCTTTCACTCTTTCCTTCTACACCAGTGTTTTGCTTTTAATCCTTCCTCCTAATCCCCACCCTTATTTTACTTTACTTTCCTCCCCCTCTCTTTTTATTTCCCTCTTTTTTTTTTTGGAGTCTTTTAAAACTACTCCCCACAGTCCCTTCCTTTGTATTGCTTCTTTCCCCACCAGTCTGTTTGTTACCCTTCCATTTTTCTGTAGGGCAGGAATCAATTCTCTGTCCCAATTGTTCTGATTGTTCTTTCCTCTTTGTGTCAATACAATGCATGAACGAATTAAGTATTTCTTGTCTCCAACCTCTTTACCCTTTTAATGTATTGGTCTCCTCCCCTGCTCCTACCATGTCCTTCTTTGTAAAATAAAAATTTACCCCATTTTGTCTCTTTTCCCATTTCTCTTAGTATTATCCTCTCTTTTTACCTCTAGTTTTATTTATATGTGTGTGTGTGTGTGTGTGTGTATACACACATACATATATTTGTAAATATATGTGTATATATATCTTGACATTTCAAGCGATAGTTTGTCACTGTTCCCTCTAAGTATACTTCTAGCTACCCTGATGATAACAATTTTTAGAAGTTACCAATATCATCTTTTTTTTAATAGGAATACAAATCATTTTCACCTATTAGGTCCCTTAAAAAAAGTTTTTTTTTGTTTTTTTGTTTTTTCCCCTTTTTTAATGATCTTTTGCTGATTCTCTTGAGTTTTGTGTTTATGCATCAGATTTTCTGTCCAAATCCAGGGTTTTATTTATGAATACTTGCAAGTCTTCTATTTTATGAAATGATCATAGTTTCCCCTGCATGAATATAGGTAATTTTGCTGGATTGTTGATTCTTGGCTGTAGACCTAGTTTACTTGCTTTACACAATGTCATATTCCTGGGTGTTGTGAATTGACAATTAAGTACCGGAAGTGATCTGTGGATTCTTTCAGTCTCTACTTTTCCCTCTTCCTCTAGAATGTTGGGGCAATTTTCTTGGATAATTTCCTGTAGAATGATGTCCAGCCTTTTTATTTTGTCATGATCTTAAGGTAGTCCAATAATTCTTAAATTATTGGACTCTCCTAAATCTGTTTTCCAGGTCTATGGATTTGTCAATGAGGTGTTTCTTATTTTCCTCATTTATTTCATTCTTTTTATTTTTTTTCTTAGACTCTTGGTTCCTTGTGACTTCATTTGCTTCTAGTTGTTGAATTCTAATTTTTAAAAACTGAATTTCGTCCCTGGCTTTTTGGACATCCTTCTCCTGGTCTGATTTTCTTTGGAGGTCATCTTTTATTTACTTTCCCGTGTTTTTAAGCCGGTCAATTCTGGCTTTCAAGACACCATTTTCTGTTTCCAGATGACTCATTTTGCTTCTTAAGTTCTTTTCCAAATTGGCTTCAACCTCTCTTAAATATTTTTTTTGAACTGTGTGTGCTTTGAGTTCTTACAAAATCTGTGTCCAATTTGCTGGCGTTTTTGTGTTTTTGCTTGGTGTTCCTTGGTCTTCCTCTGCTCCATTTTTTCTTTGTTCATTAACTGGATGGAAGCTGTCTATTGTAATGCTGATGGTATTAATGAGCCCTCTGATTGGATCTTCCCCAGCTGGCAGCAGAAGTTGAAAGGGAGCTGGGCTTCTTACTCTATTATAAGATATTCTCTAGTTGTTGCAGTCGTTGCCCTCAGAGCTACACTTTTAGTGGAGTTAGTGGGGAGGGGTATTGAAGATTGAGCTTCCCTGGCCTGTGAGGGCTTCTTTTCTGCCCTATTGATAGGAGCAAGCTAGGGTGGAGTTGATCTTTAGAGCTGGATGTGCCCTGAGTCCAAAATCTTGAGAAAAGGGGGAGGCAAGATGGAGCATTTTAACTGAGACTAGGCTGCCCTCTCTCTGCTTGTCCTTTACCTGCCTCCCTGCCATCTGTGTTTAGCACCCTGAGCTTGGCAGAGCTGTGCCTGCAAAGCA
Source organism: Monodelphis domestica (assembly GCF_027887165.1). Taxonomy (NCBI): domain Eukaryota; kingdom Metazoa; phylum Chordata; class Mammalia; order Didelphimorphia; family Didelphidae; genus Monodelphis; species Monodelphis domestica. The sequence goes on from NC_077229.1 coordinate 535,650,357, forward strand.
CTCCCTCTGGACTCGAGCCGTTGCTCACCCAAAGATTCCTGGGACCACTGGAGCCTTAGCACAGTTGGTCAGGGAGGCATCCTGGGACCTTCCTTCTTCCTTTCCCTGGAAGCTGAGAGTTCAAGAATTCAGGCTTTTTTTTTTTGCATACCTTTTAAGTTGAATCCAGCAGGAGGGTGCCCCAGGTCTGTCATGTTGTTAGATTTGGTTTTCTGTCCCCTCAAAGCACTTTGTTTTTAATTGGTGTGGAAAGCTATTCAGAGAGGTCTGGATTTTTGCTGCATCTAAGAAGCCATCTTGACTCCCACCCCCTCAATCCCCCCCCCCCATTCCTTTTTTGTAAATGAGGTTAGGTTAAATGATCTGAGGATGGTTCATTTCTAATATCCTAATTAGAAGGGTTTTTTTTGGGGGGGGGGTTGGAGATAGGGAATAGGATGCATGTTATTTCTTACTTATTGGTATTGCAGATACTTGCTAAATGTGACCTTGCTTCTGACACATAGCCATCTTTTCATGGAGCAGTTATTTAACCTCTTTCAATTGATTTCTTCACCTGTAAAATGAAAATAATAATATTACTTATAGTACTTAATAAATCATTTAGTATTTAGATGATCAAATAAGATAAAGTTTCATAAAACCTCAAAGTATTGTAAAAATGTCCCTTTTATTAATATCATTATTATGTTTTTAGAATAACTCTGAAATTACTAAAAAATTTCTAGTTACAGCATTAACCTTTGTCACCTTGATGGCATAATAAGAAACATAATTTAATTTCTTTAAAAGATCCTGCTTTTTTAAAAAAAGAACTCTGTATTTTCAGTTTTCTGTAATGATGATTAATAAGCATTGTTTTCTTTAAGATGAAAAGTAGTTAAAAACACATCTGAAAAGGAAACAAACTACTCCAATTACTGTCTTTTGTAGTTTATTTAAGCACTTCATGGTGAATGTAAAAATAGATGTATATTAAAATTAAAGGCTAATAAGCTTGTTAATAAATTGTTGAGTTTGAAAAGTAGAGATTACTAAGGGCATTAGATTAGACTATAACTTGGATGTTTACAAGCTATACTGACCACATAAAATAACCTGGAAGGAGATACATAGCACAGCTGAAAATAAACCTCAGTGATTACCAAGCAATGAGTTCCACAAAAATCTATTAATATAAATTTTTTTCAGGTCATTGATGCTGGCAATAGCAATTATGTAAATAACATTACTTTCATCTTACAGAGTTGTCAAGAATTTTTTTCTTTTCTTCTTTTTAAAGTACCACATTAAATGAAATTAGTGAAAATATTAATGAAAAAGTTTATAATAAGCATTTGATTATGTAGACAGCCATGATTTACAGCAGAAGAATCATCATTTTTTGAGCTTAATGAATTTTAATCTGGAAAAATGCTAAGTATCCTTCATTTAAAGTAATTTTTGTGTTCTTTTACAGAATTCTGAAATTTACCACATGGGAAAAATGAAATATTTTTATTTTAATTTAATCCAGAGCCCCCAAATAAAGTAAGTTTTAGGTATGAATACTTCATGTGTTGGAAAGTGTATATCTGCCTGGGGCAAGGCTCTGCATAGAATGTCTGCTTCACCATGCCCAGCACTAGGTTTTATTTTTATACCCATTTTGTTGGCATGCAGCTACATTATTCAACATATGTGTTTGAATAAAGATAGTTAGATAAGTGGTACATTAACTTGTAATAATTTGTTTAACATTCTGAGATCATTCTTTACACTTATATTGTAACTACTGATTCTGACAGGATACACAAAGGTTTTGCACAAGATACATGATTTTGTCACAGGTGGCTTAATATACTCTTTAGCCTGTGAGGAACTTGAGCTTACAGAAAATCAAGGGAAATCATATGTTACTTTGGATAAAAATAGATAATCAATCAGAAGTTCTAGAGACAATCAAGAACACTGTAGCAAAGTTATGGGATCAAAGGGTTAATAGTAGCATAACTAGTTCTAGTATTAAACTGATCATTTTTCAGAATTTCATTTGGGAGTTATGGCTGCTAAATCAAGTCACTGAGGCATGGTGTACCAAACATTTTGTGCCAGCCTTTCTCTATGGTGATTGATGATCATTATGAGAATTAATTCCTGTGTATGGGAGTAGGGAATTTCCAAGCACAGCTTTATTGGGAGTTGCAGAAGTTAATCCAATCTTTTGAGTTTAATCTTTTAGTTGTGTTCTAGAGGAATAATGTGCAAGTATTTGCTCCTATATTATTCCTTCTGAGACTAGGGAGAAAACAATAATCATATCAATTACATTAGTAAGGGGTGTTGATGAGAGAAGTCACACAGAGCAGGTTGAGTGGATGATTCTATCCTGCCAAGGAGCCACTTGTGACCTCCTTGCTCCCACGTGTGACCATGTCAAGACTTCGTAGCCTGACCACTCCTAGCAGTTAGGTGGTGGAGAAATAGATATACCTTTCAGAAATCCAGCTTATAAACTTTGCTGAAATACATACATCTCTTTTGTAAATCATGGGAAATATGCAGTTTATAGAGAGTTTTTTCCAGGAGATTTTGATGAATTAGAATGAAACTCTCAATAGAACTTTGGAAAAGTCAATATATATTAGTGAAGTTCAATTGTTCTGATACATTTCTTTTTTTTTCTTATTATTAAAAAAATTGAACTTAAAAAATCTAATTAGAGAGGCAATTACATATACAAAATAGAAAAGGAAAACATGCAAATTGTACATGCAATGTTAAGCCTGCACTAGAGACAAAAAATTCAACATTTTATTTTCAGAGCTATTTTTTATCTTTCTAACTTCTGAGCACTTTGAAAAGTGCTTCAATGATCCTCATCTTTTAAAAACTTACTTCTAGCCTTCCCCAAGCTCCATCCTATCCTTGTTGAGAGAGAAAAAAGCAAAAATTTTGAATCAGACATCCACATTGACCATATCAGAAAATGTGTCTCATGATATCATCAGTTCATTACCCCTCTGACAAGAGGTGAATAGGATGTCTCATCAACATTTCTCAGAGAATCATGATTGGTCCTTACTTTGATCAGACTTTAAAAAATTCTTCTTAGTTGTTTTCTTTAATAAGTTATTGTATAAATTGTTTTCTAAGGCCTGCTCGCTTCACAATTCATGTATTCATTTAGTTTTTATTTTCTGCCGTAAACTTAAACACTAAAAAAGTATTTCAATATACATACTCAGCAGGACACAAAATAGGATTTTGTATGAAACTATTAGCCACCATTTCATATTGCTTGCTTTAAAAAAAAATGAGATGTTTACATATAGTATATTCGAAACTTCTAGTTGTGTCTTTTTTGCCTTCTACATATGAGACTATCCAGGCCTGTCAGAAATCATTCCTTTTGGCATGCCACGTAGCACAATAACATTTCATTATTATTTGTTCATCTGTTCTCCTTTTAATAGTATCCCCAAAGCTTCCAGTATTTTCTGTTTTTTTTTTTAAAAACATTTTAATGAACTTCTTTAGATATTCCCAACTACATGTAAAAAAACCTAACCATCCTCTTAAAAAATGTTGAGCTCCAAAGTCTAATCCTCTTTCCCACTCCATCTGTTATTTTATCCTGTTTTATAGGTGAGTAATCTCATTCACATTAAGTTATGATTACTAATTGTATGTTTCCCTACATCCTATTTTCTTTTGTTTATCCATCTCTTTCTCTTTTTATCTTGTCTGTCCTCCAAAGATTGTTTTGCTTTTAATTGCCGCCTTCTTTTGTCTACCCCCACACCTTCCTTTTCCATTATCCTCTTCCCTTCTACTTTTCTACCAGTTGAGTAAGTATGTACATGTATATATGTACATGTGTGTATACATACATATCTATTTCCCTTTTTGAACCAGAATTTAGGTGTGAGGTTCACGTATTACCCATCCTCACCACCATTTTCCCTTCCATTGTAAAAGTTCTTACTAGTATACCTCCTTTATGTAAGAATTAGCTATGGTATTCCAGAGTTTTCAGTTTGGCATTTCTTTTGATCATCTGGCCTCTTTCATCAATTCATAATCAGCTTTAGTATTCATTTCCACACCTTGGAAAGTTTCTGGCCATGGGGTCAATAATGGATCATTTCTTGTCTCATAAACTTATTTCTTTCCCTTTTTGTCAATAATTCTTTCATCAATAAATGAAAACCACCATAATCAGGATCAAAGATATCTATAGCCTTTTGAAATTCCCTTACACCTTTATTAGGTTCTAATGTAAATGATGGGGTCCTACATTTATTCGATTCCAAATTCTCTGGTGTAAACGATTTGTGTGTTTTGACTTTGTATATTTCATCATCAAGGATATCCCTTAATGGAAATAGTGATGCATGGTTTTTATTGTATTCTGCCTCTTCCTGTTGTAATCTAGTTAAATTCCTAATTTTCCCATCATTATCATTTCCAAAATCATTTGTTACAATCATCCTGACTTTCATGCTTGACTCCATTGCCTCTAACTTTTCCTTCATAATTATAATTATTTGCTTCATCTCAGAGTCTAGTAATCCATACCTCAATAGTTTTCAATCTATAACTAATACCAAACACCACAAATTGACACTTGTACCTTTGATGTGTATATGTTTATTTATATTATACATAAGACAACACCGATTGCATAGTTAAACACAGTAATGGTTTTATCCACTGATATTCCAACATAATGTAACACTATTGAGGAAACATAAAAAATTATATAAGGGATATGTAATAGACACAATCCCACAAAAGGTACAATACATCATTTGATATGTCCCCTGACATATTTACATTAAACATAAAACTACTATATGACATAGGATATGATTTATTATTATCCACTTTTATTTATATTACTTAACACCCAAGAACAGAACAACCACCAAAAAATCAATAAAAAATCAACAAAAAACCCCCTCAAAATAGCGACCTAACACATGTTCCTTTGGGCCTTTAATTTTTTAAATCCCCCTACAATCCAGCCAGTCAGAGAATTCCGTGGCAACCCTCCTGGAAGCAACCATAACCTCTAACTGCCAATCTGCTCTCTAACAGGTTTTCTCTAACTAAAGTCTAATTTCTCTAGGTTTGTCTACCTGACTCAACCAAACTGTTATAGGGAGGGTTGTAAGAAATGTTAAACATAAGGGAACACTAACAAAATATATAAAACAGGTTTATTAGCTAAAAGAACAAGGGATTTGGAAAGGGAATCAAGGAGTGCCTTATTTTCTAACCCACCCAGATATGAAAATCTTAGTCTTTCTAGATAACCTTAACTTAATTAAATAAAAGCGTAAAAAAAGGATAATGGGGATTAGTAAAGTCCACAGGGCCCAGATTCTCACAACCCCAGAGTCCTCGGTGAAGTCACACAGCTGTCTCAAGATGAAACAGTCCTCTCAAGGTTCAGGAAGGGAGGAGGTTCACACCCAATCACACTGTCCACCAGTATGAAGGGGAACACTCACACTCAACCTCTTCTTAAAGATGATCCTAATCTCCAGCAGCTCCAAACTTGGTTTCCTTCCTGGAGACACTTCCACAAAGCCTCTCTGTCTTTATCCCATATTGAGAGTGCCTGTTGCCAGTGCCCAACTGCCTTAGAATACTGACCCAGCCAGCTCTGTGGAATCTTGGTTTGAAGGCTGTCTAGTGAGCTTTGCAAACTTTTCCTTGGCTATCCTTTCAAGTGGTGTGTGGATTCTTTGCATTTCTCTTTTCCCCTCTGGTTCTAGCATATCAGGACAGTTTTCCTAGATAAATTATCTCCCCTCAAACTGTTTTCCAGATCAATTGTTTTCCCAATGCAGTGTCACTTTTTTTGGTATTTTTTTCATTCTTTTGAGTATATTTTATTGTTTCTTGATTTTTGATGAAATCATTTTTTTAGCTCTAACTGGAATGCTTATTGGGCTTGTATACTTAAAATTTCTTATCCACTTCTGTAATGTTTAATGCACATCAGTGCATCTTCAGTTCAGTGACTTCAACTTCTTTTGAAAAAAATTTCCAAGATATACAGATTCAAGGCATCAGAGTGAGAAAAAAAAAAGTTATCTTTAATCTTGTCCTTGTTAGAATTTTAGTATATCTTCTTAAAATTTAGCTTTTAAAAATAATAAATATATTTGCAAATCTTTTTGTGATAGCATGGAAATATGAAACACTTTTTATATAGACTACCTTAATTTGTATAAATTTTTTTTAAAAGTCTTTAAAATTGCATAATCTAAAATGCCCTAAGGGCTATTGTATTTTAAAGGAGTTTTTATGAATTTTTTTAATATATGTAAGATCACAAATCCTTTTTTTTTAAACCCTTACCTTCCATTTTCCTCTGGGCTCCCTTCTGTTCTCTTATGCATTTAAAAATGCAATGCTCCATTGACTTTTATTTCTTGTTTTCCTTTTTTTGCTAACACTTTTACCAATTCCTGGGTGTAGGGGGATCCTCTCCAAATTAAAAAAAAAACAAAGCCAAAAATAATTGTAATAAATATGCATAGACAAGCAAAATAAAACTGTATATTTGCCTTGTCCCAAAATGTTTAGCTAATTTTGTACTGTGGGTGTGTACCTTTCATAAAGGGGAAAAAATCTTCATGTACTTTGTATTATAAAAACTATATTTTCATGAACGTTTTTTTAAAGTGAGATGAATCTACACTTTTGGATCATAAAACTGTCTTTTTAAGTTAAGCATTGTATTTTGTTAATGGAATAAGGAGATTTATGTCCAAAGGAAGCAAAAGCAACTAATGCACTTAACTGATTATCATGACCTGCCTTTTGCCCTCCTGGCTTAGTGGATAGTAATGTCAGTAACAAGAAAATAGCAGACACTCAGATCCTATTGCCCTTGCTCTTTCCCTTTCATTCAAGAACAGTTTTGTGAAACACTGTTCTTCCCATCTCCAGCTTTTTCAGTTCTGCTCCTATAGAATACATTCTTAAGAGGATGGAATGGAAGACAAATAATTCAGAGGTACAAAGATGCTCATTAACTGTCATGATTTTTTTCCCATGCTGAAAGTGTATAGATCAGCCACAGAACCCTGAATAGTAGAAACATTTTTTTCCCTCAACCTCACAGGCTAGAAAAATTTGATTACAGATTTGTATACATCACATGGCATGTCAGTGTAGCATATTCAGTGGAAAAGACTTTTTAAAGATTTATATCTTCATTATTTTTACCCTAGTGTAGTTTAGTATTTACTAAACCACAGAGAGGGTTTTATTCAACCTATACCTCTCTCCTGCAGCAGCTGATAAGAGGAATACACTATATAAACTGATTAAGGCTAGCATTATTTTCTACTTAATCTCTCTTCAAAGAATCCTTTACCCTAATTTTGGAGAAATGATTATTTTAAAAGAAAGTATATAAAAGGTTTGAATTAATTGACTTCTCTCTTTCATAGATTACAAATATTTAAAAATTTGGTCCCTCTTTGTACTCAGGCATTTGCAGAATCTGGTTGTTTTGATGTGGTGTAGACTGGGGAAGGGACTAGAAAATTCTTTTTTTTTAATTGTTTGCTCTTCTCCCCACTCCAAAAAAAAAAAAAAACACTCTAAGCACACTATTGATATATAAGGGGCAAAAATATTTTTAGGGTGTCTAGCATCATGCCTGTCCTCTCACTGTTAGCTATTCCCTTTGAAGGCTGTATAGAATAAAACTTTCATGTTAGATGGTGAAAGTCCAAATAAGGTTAAACTTTTAGTGAGAAAAATTCACAAATTAAACTTTGATTTATATTTCTATTCATTTGTAATTTTGTGCCTTTTAATTGGTGGGAGTCTTAGCTACCATTTTACTAATTAAGCCTTTAGGAAGTATGTAGATAATAGATGAACTTTTCTTAAATCTCACTGTTCTCTATTAATCAGTTCTGGTAACTATTTTCCTCCTTTATGGCCTTCTGTTGTAAAAGATAACTATTTTTTAACTTAAGGCCTACGGAATTTTCAAAGTTCAGAAAAGAACCTTGGAGATCATCTACCCCACATCTTTAAGTTTTTGATAAGGAAATTGTGCATACTAAAGATAATAGGTGGATTTGTCCAAGAGTACAGAAGATGAGCAATTGTGCACCAGTTGTAGCAATACATGAATCAATTTCCTGTTGGAAAAATGAAATACGGGAACTTAAGCTCAATTAAGCAAATGTTTATTCTGCCAATTTGTGCAAAGGATTGTGTTTTGTACACAAATTTGAAAAATACTAAAATTTTCTAAATGTAAAAGATAGGGAAAAGAGATATTAAAATCTACTTGTGAGAATTCACATAATCATTTCTCTTAAGTTTTAAAAACTGCTGATTTTAAAAACTTATTTTAATTTGAAGACAAAAAATTACCTTGACTTAATAGTAGAAATCTATTTGACATTGCAAATTATTTTTATACTTAGCCAAGATACATTTATAAAGATGTATACTCTGAAAATATTTGTTTCAGTTAATAAAGAATAATGAAATGCTAAAATTAAATGAAATTTTTCTTTTTATTTTACTATGAACTTTTAAAATACATAAACCCCTAAAGGTGGTCATCCTGATATGGCTTTAGCTAGAAAGTTGGAAGTTTGTTTCATTTCAGAAACCAAAATTTAAAGAGAAAGTGAGGAAAATTTAGGGTCATGGAAAAGGAAGAGGGCAAGGTATACTTTTATTTTTTTAATTGCACAGAATTTTAAATGCTCTCATGTTCCCCCCCCCCAATGAATTTAAAACTTTTAAATTATTTTATTTTTCTTGATTACATGTAAAATCTATTTTTACTTTCATTTTATAAAAATTTGGTTTACAGCAAGCAACCTCAGCAAGACAGTATATGACAAACCCAAAGATCCCAGCTTTTGGGACAAAAATCCACTATTTCATAAAAACTGCTGGGAAAATTGGAAGACAGTGTGGGAGAGATTAGGTTTGGATCAACACCTCACACCCTACACCAAGATAAATTCGAAATGGGTGAATGACTTGAACATAAAGAAGGAAACTATAAGAAAATTAGGCGAACACAGAATAGTATACATGTCAGACCTTTGGGAAGGGAAAGACTTCAAAACCAAGCAAGAATTAGAAAGAGTTACAAAATGCAAAATGAATAATCTGGAATACATCAAATTAAAAAGTTTTTGTACAAACAAAACCAATGTAACCAAAATCAGAAGGGTAGCAACAAATTGGGAAACAATCTTCATAAAAACCTCTGACAAAGGTTTAATTGCTCAAATTTACAAAGAACTAAATCAATTGTACAAAAAATCAAGCCATTCTCCAATTTAAAAATGGGCAAAGGACATGACCAGGCAGTTCTCAGCCAAAGAAATCAAAACTATTAATAAGCACATGAAAAATTACTCTAAATCTCTGAGAATCAGAGAGATGCAAATCAAAACAATTCTGAGGTATCACCTCATACCTAGCAGATTGGCTAACATGACAGCTATGGAAAGTAATGAATGCTGGAGGGGATGTGGCAAAGTGGGGACACTAATTCATTGCTGGTGGAGTTGTGAATTGATCCAGCCATTCTGGAGGGCAATTTGGAACTATGCCCAAAGGGTGATAAGGGACTGTCTGCCTTTTGATCCAGCTATAGGACTGCTGGGTTTGTACCCCAAAGAGATAATAAGGAAAAAGACTTGTACACGAATATTCATAGCTGCACTCTTTGTGGTGGCCAAAAATTGGAAAACGAGGGGATGCCCATCAATTGGGGAATGGCTGAACAAACTGTAGTATATGTTGGTGATGGAATACTATTGTGCTAAAAGGAATAATAAAGTGGAGGAATTCCATGGAGACTGGAACAACCTCCAGGAAGTGATGCAGAGCGAAAGGAGCAGAACCAGGAAAACATTGTACACAGAGACTGATACACTGTGGTACAATCGAAGGTGATGGACTTCTCCATTAGTGTCAATGCAATGTCCCTGAACAATCTGCAGGGATCTAAAAAATACTATCCACAAGAAGAGGATAAACTGTGGGAGTAAAAACACCAAAGAAAAGCAACTGCTTGACTACAGGGGTTGAGGGAATATGACTGAGGAGAGACTCTAAATGAACACTCTAATGCAAATACCAACCACAGGGAAATGGGTTTGAGTCAAGAACACATGTGATAACCAGTGGACTCGTGCGTCGGCTATGGGAGAGGTAAAGGTGGTGGGAGGGGGGGAGGGTAGGAAAAGAAAATGATCTTTATTTTCAGTGAATAATGTTTGGAAATGACCAAATAAAATAATGTTCAAAATTTAAAAAAAAAAACAAAAAAAATAAAGTTCTTTTTATTAGAAAAAAAATTTTTTGGTTTACAAATTCTCTCCCTCTTCCCCCCACAGATAATAAGAATTTGATATATCATCACATTTAGATATATATCATATCATTTTATATTATCATATCTATCATATCATCATAATCAGCTTATTCCCCCACCCTCTTTTTGGGTAAATTCCTTCTATCTTCTGTATTACTCAGAGTAATTTTTGAGAATTACAGGTATCTTCTTTCCATGTAAACAAGGCCAGTTTTGACCTTGATGAGTCCCTAAAATTTTCTTTTTCTTATGTACCTCTTTGGGCTCTCTCTCGTGTCTCATATTTGGCCATGAGATTTTTTGTTTAGGTCTGGCTTATTACCTTAGGAATGCTTGGAAATCTTCTATTTTATTGAATGATCATTTTTTCCCCCTGAAAGAATATACGCAGTTTTGCTGGATGGGTAACTCTGGGTTGTAAACCCAAATCTTTTACCTTCCTGAATATCATATTCCATGCCTTTTGATCCTTTAATGTAGAAGCCACTAGGTCCTGTATAATCCTGATTGTAGCACCATGGTATTTGAATGGTTTCTTTCTGACTACTTGAAGAAATTTCTCCTTAGCTTGGTGGTTCTTGAAGTTAGCTATTACATCTATGGAAGTTGTCATGTGAGGATTTCTGTGAATTCTTTCCATTTCCATTTTATTTTCTTGTTCAATTTTAACGTGATGTCCAATGTTTTCTCTTGTCCATGGCTTTCAGGATGTCCAAAAATTCTCAAATTGTTTCTCCTAGATCTATTTTCTAGGTCAGTTGTTTTCTTCAATAAGATACTTCGTGCTTTCCTGTTTTTTATTCTTTTGATTCTGCTTTATTGTTTCTTGATTTCTCATGAAATCATTAGTTCCTAGATGGTCAATTCTAATTTTTAAGGCCTGATTTTCCTCTGTCAGTTTTTGGCTCTCCTTTTTCAATTGGTCCATTTCCTTTTTTTTTAACTCTTACCTTCCATCTTGTATTGGCTCCAAGGCAGAAGAGTGGTAAGGACTAGGCAGTGGAGGTCAAGTGACTTACCCAGGGTCACACAACTGGAAAGTGTCTGAGGTCAGATTTGAACCTAGGACCTCCCTTCTCTAGGCCTGGATCTCAATCCACTGAGCTACCCAGCTGCCCCCCAGACCATTTCCACTTGTATAATTTTCATTTCTCTTTGTATCACTTTCATTTCTCTTTCTCACTTTTCCTCTGCCTCTTAATTGGTTTTTGAAGTCTTTTTTGAGTTCTTCCAGAACCTGTGTTCAATCCATGTTTTTCTTGTGTCGTTTCTTATAACTCATATAATCATATACTATAACTTTGTATGTATTTCCTTTGATTTAACTGCCTCCTTCTTTGTCTGTACCTTGCTCTTTGTCTCTTTAAAAATTCTTTAGAGTTAGATGCTTTTTTTGTTGTTGGCTCATTTTTCATATCTAATTACAGGTAGGCTTGGGGGGATGATGTGATAGTCTGAGGGCAGAGAGCTCTGAGAGCCCGCTGCCTGTGTTGATTCAATTGACCCTTGAGATGCTAATAGCTTAAAGACTTGCCTCAGGCTTATGTATAAGATTTTGATCTCTATTTGATCTTGATCAGGTCAGGAGCTAATAAAATTCTAGCCCAAGGCTCAGGCTCAAGTTTTTGATCTTACTGTGTACTTGATCCAGTCAGAGACACCCTTTATTGTCCTGTCTTGGAGCTCTGCTCTGAGCTTCAAGCAAAAAGATCAGTACCTAGTACTATCATCTGCCCCAACATGTGAATTAAGTCCTTGTTCCAAACCCGGACTAGAATTCCCTGGGCTAGAGCTCCAGTCTTTGAAATTTCAAGGAGTATGGGTTGAATTGAACTTTTGCCCAGGCAGGATTTCAGGGTTAGAATGTTGCCTTGAACATAGGTTCCTGAATCTTGGACTGCAGATGTGGGATGTGACTTGTTCTTGGCTTGCTCTTCCCTCCTTTCTACAGCTTCTTGCTGTGTCTGCACTTCTCTCACTCCAGTGCCCTAGATGTTCTTTGCCTATCTTTTGGATTTTTCTTTTCTTGAAAGTTGTTTCACTCTGTCCCCTTGTTGGTTCTTTCACTCCTGTATTTGTTGTGTTTTTAATTTTGGTTGGAGAGGATTGTCATGGTGGCATCAGCAATTTGATATAGATTATGCCTGAGCAGTCATGCAAAACATATTTCCATATTAATCATGTTGGAAAAGAAAACACAAAATAATTTTTAAAAACCCAAAGTTTAAAAAAATATGTTTTGTTTTGCATTTAGACTCCAGTTTTTTTCTGGAGGAGAATAGCATTGTATTACTGAGAATGAGAACTGAGGAAATGAGAATGAGAATTACTGAGAAAGAACATTTACATTTGATCATTGTGTATTATATTGCTGTTACTTTGTACAATGTTCCTCTGATTCTGCTCACTTCTCTTTGCCTCAGTTCATGTAAGCCTTTCCTGGTTTTTCTGAGAGCTTGTCATTTCTTATAACTCATATAATCATATACTATAACTTTTTCAAACCATTCCCCAATTGCTTAACATCCCTATAGTTTCCAGTTCTTTACTGATGCAAAAAAAAAAAAAAAGAGCTACTAATAGTATTTTTGTTTTTCTAGATTCTTTTTCTTTTTGTCTCTGGGATAGAGATCTAGTAGGGGTATTGCTGGGTCAAGGGATTTGCATAGTTCCAAATTGCTCTCCAGAATAGTTGAATCAGTTCACAAGTCTCCCAGTAGTGCAGTAGTGTTTCAATTTTCTCATACCTCCTTGAACATTTCTGATCATGGCTTTAAGGTAGTTCATTAATTATGTAAAGATTAAAATGAATATACAATAACTAAATATTATCTTTTATAAAGTTTTATTAAAAATAACTAAAGCAAAAGAACTGCCTAAACTTGGCCTGGTCGCAGGTCAAAGAGAGAGAGAGAGAGAGAGGGAGGAGTTACAGCAACTTAAATACAATTATACAAAATGTGAGGATGCAGGAAAAAAGGAATTCTGGGAAATACTAAGGACTTCTGAGGGATCAAGTCCAAAGATATAAAAATTTTCATTTATACATATCACTCTTTGATCCTGATGGGAGACCAATCTCCCCAAATTGTAGTCATTTGTGGATAAAAGGGGAAAAAAGAACAAAACCAATGATTACTAGGTTGACAAAAAGCCACTTTGGGGGAAGTCCCCTTTGGCATAAGAGTATACATTAAAAAAAAAGGCATTTCAGCCCCCATAGTCTAATTCACATCCCAAAGTTTACTGTGGATTTTCTGGTGCAACATGTGGTCTCTACAGGCATCTGCACAGCACCTTCTCCAAAATGTTCGCCTTCTGGCTTCTGGGAGGTAGTCTCTTATTCTAAATTAGGCTCAAATTCAAGTCAGAGTTCACAACAATAACATAGGCTTCCCTGAGAGAAATAATAATACATTCCCCTCTGAGGAGGATACAGGGATACATGGCTGAGTTATGAGGTATATGAATCAATTTGCAAAAGAAAATCCAAAATATTTTTAAAAATCCAAACAAAAAAGAAAAAAAATAACTTGTGGATAAATATAAGATATCAAAATCTTATGTCTAGAAATATGAGTAAAGGAATGTAAAAATTAAATTAAAATTAAATTAGTATCTAGTAATAAAATATTATATTTAAGAGGTTTATTAAGGATTATGAGAAATCAAGGAATAAAGAAAAATACAAAATAAGAAACCACGTGCGTAGGACTAATTAGCCCATTCAAAGATTACTTACTACATCATTGCAATGGCCAAGCAGAGAGCATAGAAGAGCAAGAGGTAGGTGTTACTGCCAGTTTAAATACTGATTGCGATCTCGCCCAGGTGGAGACTCGGGTGAGATTATAGGGAATTCTGGGAAATACCAAGGACTTCTGGGGATTGAAGTCTAGGGTTCAATTTTCCATTTTACAGGAAAAACACTTCTATAACAGATCTTTGTATCAGGGCCCAACTAAAATGATTTAAGCAATGATGCATTCATACAATCAGTAGCCAGGACTACAGAAAGTTTGCCACACCATGAAAAACATAAAAGGGACTAGATTTCAGAAGCAAATGGGAGCCAGGATGGCACTGAAAATGGGGTGCTTGATTGAATGTGGCTAAAGGATGTCCTGCATTTAACAAATGTTAAACAGCTGCAACTTTGAATCTCAAAGAAGTTCAAGTCCTCTTGTCTTGGCTCAAAATTACATCAATCCCACTGGATAGGTCTCTTTGACCTTGTGCTTCATAGGCACTATGCAGGTGCTCTGTGCTTCTGTAGCAGTGTACAGTGGCTCTTTTTGTATTCCTTTTCTTCTGGAATCAGACAAAATCATTAAGCAAAGTCCCATAATTCTTTTAAAAAATCAGTGGCATCATTTTTATGGTCTAAAGTATTTTGGTATGCATTAACATTAGGGCAAATGTATTTTAAACTTATATTACTGCAAAATCAAAAAAGTTAAAGAAAAATCTCAATATTGTTGACATGTGATTCAAATACAAAAAAGAGAGAAAAAATAAACTCAGATAATATATTGCACATGCAAGGAAAAATAATAATAATAGTTTACAATCAGTGACACACTGTCAGCCAAGGAGAGGTAGAATACAAAGGTTTTTCACCAAAAAAAAGAGATCGATTTCCTTTTTTAACTTGGTCATGACCCCTGTGTGAGAACAAATAATTTTCAGAATAAAACAGTAATACAGTAGATAATGCAAATTCAAAGAAGTACCAAAGTCCCCAAAATTCACAATAGCCCAGTTAATTACAATAGCAAACAAACCCACTGTCATATTACATATAAGTTCTGTATGACAAAAAAGCCTATGAGCTGAAGGATATTTGTCACAATTTTTACAGATGTTGCAAATCTTTCAACCTTGGCAAAGATATTTTTAAACAAAGTAAAACATATTTGGGTCTAGAACATCACCAAAAAATCTAGATTGTTCTAGTGGAAGTAAATTAAATTGAAGAGTTAAATTTTATTATGCATGCACAGAAGCTCATTTTGACTTCCTGCTTTATATACAACATTCTTTAAAATATGTATAAATATAAAAAAAGGTCATTCACTCAGAAACCACTAATTAAATTATTTCTGAAGGCCCCTTAGAATTACCATTTAAATTCTTAGCTCATTAAATTCTCCAAAGGCTGAATACAGATTTAACTAGTTTTGTTGAAATCTATCATCATCCATGTGACAAATAACAAAGGCAATATGTGATCTTCGATGGATCTAGTGGCTAGAGTTTTGTGCAAGATGTTCATGGACTTATACAATGATATTTTGTTTTTCAGCAAAGGTAAAGGTATATAAATTAAAGATAAATATAGGCAAAACATAGTTTAAAATGACTCGGTATAACAGAAAGATATTAGATTAATTCAGATGAACTTAAAAAAATTTAAATTTTGAAGCAATCAGTAAATACATTATGCAGTCAAAATCCTTTTTATCAATTCCAATAGACTTGTTCTATATTATAGGAGGAGAATAAACTCAAAATAGTTAACAATAAGCTTCCAGATCTCTTTTAAAGTTTTCGTCCCTCTCCTCCAGTATTTATTATTCATTTAGATTTCTTTTGTCAAAGTTCTGAAGTTTCTCATAGAATCACAGGGCAGAATCTCCACTCTGCATGTTGAGAACAGTTAAAACTTTTAGAACTTTGTCAAATTATTTCAGTTTGGTTTGTAGCATAAGCAACCCACCTTGTGGCATATTCTTGAGGAGAAAGAAATACAAGGGGAAATCTCCAATGAAAATAAAAATTCCTAGGAAAAAAATTAAGCTGATTCAAACAACACTTTTTACCAACTCAAACTTGTTTCAGATTGTCAAGCATGCTTTGCAATAGCATTTTTCCTGAGAGACACTGAATGGAAAAACAGGTAGCACAGGCTCCCATGTGGGAGGGTGGAGGGATCAAAGGATTGGGAGGTCTCACGGAATGGCAGGCAGGTCTGGTCATAGGCTGGGAGGCAGGAAGCAGGAAAACAGAGGTAGCAGTGGTAACAGCAGGCAGAGGGCTGATCAGCAGTGGCCATTATGGTATGAAGGCGGGTAGGCCTGGGTGGCCGGTGAAAAACTTACTAACTTAACCGAAAGCCTCTCTTAAAAAATATTTGAGAATTCTATCCCTTTGTAGGCTACAAAAATGTAACGATTAAAATTAATATGCAATAACTAAATATTATATTTTATAAAGTTTTATTAATAATAACTAAAGCAAAAGAACTGCTTGAACTCAGCCTGGTCACAGGTCAAAGAGAGTGAGAGGGAGGAGTTACAGCCACTTAAATACAATCATGCAAAACATGAGGACACAGGAAAAAGGGAATTTGGGGAAATACTAAGGACTTCTGGGGGATGAGTTCCAAAGGTATAAAATCTTCATTTATATTAATTCTTAAATTCTCTCTCCTGGATCTGTTTTTCATATCAGTTCCATTTTTTCCATTGAGATGTGTATTTTCTTCTATTTCTTCATTCTTTTGATTTTGTTTCATTATTTCTTGTTGTCTCATGAAGTCGTCTTCTTCTACTTAGCCAATTTTATTATTTTTTTACCATATTTCTCCCTTCCTATAATATTAGCAGATACTTTCTATTTTTAGAACTAAAGTAGCAACTTCAGAAATACTAATGCTTCCATTTCTGGGTCATTAATCTCCTCATATTACATCATCCAACTACAGTCCATCTACATCCATCAGAGAGGGGATGAACTTACAATGCAGAAGGAGATAAACATTTTTGCACATGGCTAATTTTAGTGGACTATATACCTAATTTATCAACGGATTTGTTTTTTAGATTTTTTTCCCTCAATGAGAAGTGGGCAGATTAATAAAAATACTTGTTGCTTGAAAAAATAAAATTACATAAAAAAGAGGAAAAAAACATTTAGAAGCAACTACTAGAGTAACTGGACTTATTTATTCCCATTCTTTTTCAAAGTCGTTTCCTCCCACTGATTTTGGAAACTCATCTATATCTCTTCTGCTTCATACTCCTTGACTCCAGCAAGCACAGCTAGCACCCTATTCATTATTATAGCACTAGACTGCATTACTGAAAGCAATAGATTTCTTTTGACTAAATTATTTAACTTTTGTAACAAAATATTTTAATAGAACTGTGCATTCTATAAGGTGTTAAAGATGAATATCTATCATTAATATCAATAACAGAAAGGACATTTATCAGAACATTAGAGATAGATTCAACTGATGAGTTTGCAATTCAATCTGGGAGGAATCATCACTAAGTTTCAGAAGTTTCAGGGGAGAAATGACAAGTTAGCATTGGAATAACAGAGGTTTCAGTTTTCAATATCCCTTTCAATAGGAAATAAAACTTTGATTTATTATACTAAGATTAAGTCAGAGAAGAGTTTTATAAAAAATGAATTTTAATGGAAATTTTAAAAGCAATTGTGTATTGGTTCATTGATAACTAGCAGATTTATCTCAGGCAAAGGAAAGGAAAGTAGAATTGACAAACACAAGAAAATGTGGTTAGAAAGGATGAGAATATGAATATATATGTGCATGTACAAAAATGAGAGGGAGATAGAAAAGAAAGGAAAAATATTCAGAGATGTAAATTGCCCTAATAAAACAACAAGAACCAGACATGATATACTGATGAGAAGATTAAAACAAGAGAGAGTCTTCAGCAGTGGTGAGGAAGGGAACCTCTACTGATGCCTTACTCTGATGTTTTTGCTCTAAACCTGCTGTGAGGTTCTCCCAGGCACTGCCAATAAAACAGCTTCTACTAATTCCTATCAGCAAGTTCCAGTTTACTATATTAATTGCAATAGACTGTCTTGTATAAAAGTTAATGTTAACAAGTTTGGAGAAGCTTTTACAAAGCCTACAGAAATAAAAAAAATAGTGTGCTAAAATGTGGAGAAATATGATCTGTTTCCTGGACATGGGAGGAAAGCCAACACCAACTATAATCATGCATCTGAAATATTAAAGAAGAAGGATATGCTAGATGAATGTTTAGAAATTAGGCAAAAGAAAAAGTTAAAAAAAATTGCTAATGGCATAGTTATAGGAGAAAATGAACAAGAAGTTTAACAATGTTGACTGTATTTCAAAACACATTTGACATGATTCCTTTTGAAGATATGAATTTAAAATATAAAGTATATTTAGAGGTTCACATTTTATGTACATCTACATGTCAACTCTATGTACTGTTGTTAATTCTGAGTTAATTGAATTGATAAGGTGCTCTTGGTTTTAAAAGATTAGACCACATGTGACAATTGAATATTATAAAGGAAAATAATATGACACCTCTTCCCTATAGTGCAACCAAGTAATAAATCTGCTTAGTCTTGACTTTCATTAACAAATGTCCATGCCTAGTATATCTAAGGATTAAGTGAAATATAATCATTTATTACTTGCCTCTTTCCTTTATAATGTCATAATATATTTATAAATACTAAAATGCCTTTATATTTTCAACTTACATTTGCTCTCATTTATTTAAAATAATTGGGGAATAGTAAGTTATGGTTAATTGGATATTATGATGAAGTAATAATTACCATATATGTATAAAATACAAATGTTGTTTAAATTCCTAAAAACCAATGCATAGTTATGGTATCAGTCTTTTCTCTAGTACCCCAAAACTTCATCCTTTTTCCACCTTAAAAATTCATCTTTTTTCCACTGCTACTTAAATTAACTATTATTCAATTTAACAAATTCAATAAATTCACAGTTTGTATATTCCACTGTGATAAGTACTGGAGAAACAGGTATGACTATATTCTCAGAACACTGAAGTTCATAGACTTAATGATTATAGTATTGTCTTATAAGACTCTTGGTTTCTTAGAAAGTGCTTTCAGTTTTACCCTGGATAGAAATATATATTCTTCTTCTTTTTTTTTTTTTGTCTAAGAAAGTCTTTCCTGACCAACTAAATATTTTTCAATATTTTCTACTAGATACTTTTTGGCTTTCCAAATTCTGCCTAGCCCAAGTCCCATCTCTTTCATGAAGTTCTTCTGACTATTCTTCCTTTCCTCTGAACTCCTAGAGAATTTATGACACTTTCTTATATTTTGTGGTGTGCCTTAGCCACAATTACTTCATGTTTAAAATGTAAGGAGTAGACTAGATTGTCTTTAAATGTCGCTTTCAAATTGAGATGTTGATCTATGATCCCTTTCATTTGAATTCCTGTCATATTGAACCTGTATTACAAAACTTCACAACATAGTTTTATATTCAGTATTAATTGTTGAATATTAAATTAGTCTTCTCTCCCTATTCAGCTTGTCAGGAGCAAGAATTCTGCCCTATTATGCATAGCAGTTTAACTTGGTGAAGAAAACATTGATTCAAATTAATGATTGGTATAAAAATGTAAATAAATTACTTGAGTATGTATTTTAAAATTTTAAAAGTCCTGAATGGAGCTATTTGTCAGAAGAATCTCCATATGTTGTGAAGGGCCTAATATTTCAACCTCTCCATCTTTGTTTTTGTCACTGCATTTTCTGCCCCCTTCCTTTAATGATGACCTCTGTGCTGACCAGTCTTAATGAACTTAATAGAGCAGATGAGGTTACTCTGATTGGAAAAAAAGGAGGGAAAAAAGAACACTCATCAGAGTGACTTAACAATATGCAGATGAGTTAAATGAGGGGAACCATGCCTTCCAAATCCTTGTCTTCTCTGAATTGTGACTTAGAAAAAGAAAAAAAGCCAAGAGGACATTTCTAGAAGTCACCTGACTTGTTTAGTAGTCAATGTCAACATCCTTTTGCTGGCTCTTTAGTTTTCTTGTTAAACCTGTAAAACAATATGGGCTGCTCATGGTGTCACAGATAAAGATTGCCTATGGTATCACTGCTGTTGAATCATCCAAGCCTGTCAAAGCAGACAATACAAGTAGGTCAGCCAGAATAGCTAGCTCCATCCTAATACATGAAAGCAATAATTACCTTACTCTTAATTTGGTCATGGGAGAAATTTTCAGGGTATAGGAGAAAACTTGTTGGATAGGTTAACATACAACATAATTTGGCCTTTAAGATAAAATTAATGGATAAGATAAAATTAATTAAAATAAGGAAGTACCTAAATATACAAGATATCAAGGAAACCTAAAGGGAATTAATATCACTCTCTAAGAAGCCTTTCTTTTTTGTTGGTGCTTTTTTAGAGTCCATATAAATCTTCATGTGAAAGAAACCAGTACATTTGGTTTAGGCTTGAGTTTTTCTTCCTTAGACTGGAGAGATAGAAAAGTAGGGTGCTCATGATTTACATATAAATGGAGAATCAATTGGAAGAGAATTTGAGGCCCTAATTATTAGCAGCTATCTCTAAGGCATTTATGCAAGTTGAATTTTTATGTGGTTGAGTAAATATGTCCAGTTTTGGTTAAAATTAGACATTGTGTTCAACAAACTGCACCTGTTAGAAAAACTGAAACCGTATTGCACTCTGGATGTGCCCGTATCTGTTTTTTTTTTGGGGGGGGGGATGGAATGAAGATAATATCTTAATAGATCTCTGAAAGCTTACTAGAGGGATTAAAATAAGGGGAGAGAATGAACAATAAAGACTAATATCCCAGCAGACAGCCTGGTACTGGCAAAAAGTATTGGACTAGTAGTTGAATGGCTGGGGCTACAATCCTTGTTCTGCTGCTTACTTTTGTTGCTTTGGGTAAATCACTTTGTTCTCCTGGACTTCAGGTAAGCCACCTGGAAAATGAAGTTTGAACTTAATCTCTTAAATTGGTTCCAACTTTCAAATTGTGCAAATTATCTTATACATGCCAGCCAAAAGAACCAGGACTAGAGGCCTGACCCTTATTGAATACTTACTTGCTATTTAGTGTCATAGTATGTCAGATCCGGATAGATACACCTAATCTATACCATCACTTTCTATAAGGAAGCACTGCCTTCACTTATCCATTAATAAGAATTGAGTCAGCTATTTGCTAGGAACGGTGCTGTGAATGTTTTGTAGCTACAAAGATGCAAGTGAAACACTTTCTGACCACAAGGAACTAACATTTTCTTGTGAGAAACAGCATATATACATGTAAAAAAATAATAATAAAAAAAGAAATGCAGTCATTTTTAGGGAGTACTGATAGCTAAGGTGAGGAGCAAGGATAGGTTTCCTATAGGATGCGTTTTTTGAACCAAGCTTGGAAGTGAGCTGAGAATAAGAGGTAGAAATTAATACAGACTGACTTGAAGCACAAGTATCCATTAAAAAGCTTTTAGAAATAATGAGGACCCAAAAGAAGGTGGTGGCTGCTTAAGTCCGGTAAAGGGGAAAGCTGTTCTGTGGATGTAGAATCAAGATGACATGGTGATGGATCGAATAAATTCACTGAAGGAGAGGGAAGAATCAGAAATGATGATTTTGGAGCTTGGGTAATTGCTAAGATGGTTCCCTCAAAAGGAAGTCTGGGAGGTGGTGGTTTGGTGTAAGGAAGATAAATTTTCATTTAGGAATTGCTTTCAGTAGGTGATAGGTATTTTTTTTTCTCATTGGAATCTCTCTTCTTTACCAGTCATAATCAGTTCAATTATAAGAAAGCAATGCAGTCACAGACATGTCCTGCACAAATTTCTACAATACCAAGACTTTCCCTACTAAAAAATAAACTTAAGAAAAGCAGTTATCTTACTGAAGCACAGTGTTTATATTTATATATTTTATTTTATATAAATATATAAGATATTTATATATTTTCCTTTAGTTCTAAGAAACTGGGCTGTTTTCTTTCTTTATTGAAATAGGATATCTAGGCTCTATTTTTGTATGTGACTTTTTAGGTAGTTCAATGATACTTAAATAATCTCTCAATCTATTTTCCAGGTCACTTATTTTTATTATAGGATCTCTTATGTTTTCTTCTAATTTTTTTTCAGGTTTTTTTGTCTTTGTTTTAGTACTTATTTTTGTTTCAGTCATTGGCTTTTGTCTGTTCTAATTTTCAAAATCCTTCAATAAATCATTTTTCTTTTCCCATTTTTCTTCTAATACCCCAATTTGATTTTTCAAATTATGTTTTAGCTTTAAAAAAAATCACTTGCTTCATCCTTTCTAAGAATTCTAGTTGAACTTTTTCTCGTGCTATTTTCCTTTGAGACTTTGCCTATAAAAATTTGGAGTTATTTTCTCTTTCTGGGTTTGTTATGAACATCCTTGACACCAATATATAGTGGGATTATTTTTTTGATTGCTCATTTTCTCTGGATGGCTTTTATAACTTTGGTCTTTAAATTAAGCCATCCTCTACACACTTTAAAGGAGAATGACTCTTTTGGATCCTGTTTTTGCTTTCCTGAGAGTTTTGTGTGTTGTGTTGTTCTAGACTCTTGAGGACAGCTCAGGCTGGGAACTGGCAAGCTTTCACTGTTCTCAAAGTAGTCTAAGCCAGGGCAAGGTCAGCAAGTTATTAATCTGAGTTTGGATCTGAGCAGATAGATGCTTGTCTGATAGGCAGTGATTTCTAAGGGAGTACTCCTACTCGAACCTCAGCACCTTTTGTTTTACATGGTGGTCCTAAACATGTGTGTATTGGGGGTTTTAGAAGGTGGGACAACTCTGATAATGCTGTTTCTGAAAGTGTGCTGGTTCAGAAAGTTCTGTAAAGGCCACTGAGATACCCTTCTGAATAGTACTTTCAGTATGCTGTCGTCTCAGTGCATGAGGAGCAACTCTTTTCTGATAGACCCTAGTGTTCAGGCTCCCAGGTATTCTAAGTCCACCCTTTAGACTCATCAGAGGGTAAAGAAAACTTGTAACGCTAGATCTCACCTGTTAGAACCAGTTTTTATTAAGTTATAGTGGATTTTAATTCACATATTCATATTATTACAAAAGCAATGCCAATCTGAGAAACTGTTAATTTGGTTGTGTAATTTTTACATGCTAGAAAGCATTTAACCTTTGTAATCTTTCCAACTACTCTTTGATAAGAAAGTGGTATTAGGATAGACTTTATTTTACAAAGGAGGACTTAGCCTAGAGACATTTAAGTGACTTTGGAGTAAATCTCAGGTATTCTGGTAAAAGCTACTTGTAGAATTTTGTTTCATCTCTTTCTCTGAGCACTGGAAAACTGTATTAGCATTCCTTTGGGACAAGAACTATTTCATTTTCAACTTTCTATCTAGCCTAGCATTTAGGCTACTTAATTAACAATATATTTGATTTGTAGTCCTAAGATAATTAAACCTCTTTTACCATAGTTTTTACTTTTGTAAAATGAAGATTGCTCCCATAAAACCTACCTTACTCATCACAAACTAAGAAGCAGGTGTGGAAAATATTTTGTAACTTAAAAAATTACAAAACATTTCCATATTAGGTTAAGTTGCCCCCTGAAAACAAAAAAACAAAGGAGAAAAATAAAGAGTAAAAACAATAAGCTCCAACCTGCACTCATAGTTAATCAGAATTATTTTATTATATAGATATATGTTGTTATAAAAATATATGTATTTCTCAGTTGATCATCCTTACAATATTGGCATGTATAATGTTCAGTTAGTTCTGCTCATTTTACTTTGCATCAGTTCTTGTATGTCTTTCCAGGTTTTTCTTATAACACAATAGTAGTATTCCATTACAATCATATACTACAATTTGTTCACCCATTTCCCAATTGATTGTCATCACCTTAATTGCCAATTCTTTGCCACCACAAAAGGAGCTGCTATGAATATTTTTGTATATGTTGTTGGTCCTTTTGCTTTTTCCCAGTTACATATTGATATAATTTTTACTATTTGTAGTCTGACACTTTGCAATACATGTTCTTTTTCTTCCTGTATATCCTCTCCCTTCCCCAAGAAATCAGGTAATATGATGATATGGGTTATACATACATTATCATATAATACATATTTCCATGTTTGTTGTGTTGTGAAACAAGGAAAGTATTGCTTACGCTAGAGAAAAATTCATGGAGGAAATAAAGGGAAGAATAATATGCTTTAATTTGCATTCAGACTCTGTTCTTTCTATGGCATTGTATATCCTTTTTCATCATGAGTCCCTTGGAGTTGTCCTAGATCCTTGCACTGTCAATAATAGTTAAGCCTTTCACAGTTGATCATTATACATTATTATTGTTCAACGTTCTGATTCTTCTCATTTCATTTTGCATCACTTCTTAAAAGTCTTTTCAGAGTTTTTGTGATGATCTTGTCATTTCTTATGGTGCAATAATATTCCATTACAGTCATATACCAGGCATTTCCCAATTTCTCATTCTTTGACACAACAACAAAGAGATTCTTTTTTTGTACAGATAGGTCTTTTTTCCACTATCTATATCTCTTTGGGATATAGATCTAGTAATACTTTTATTGCATCAAAGGGTATGCACACTTTTATGGTCCTTTGGGCCCCAAGCAGTATATTTTTTAGTGTACAAATTTTTCCACATCACCTCCAACATTTAACATTTTCATTTTTTGTGGTGTTAGGTAGTCTGAGAGATGTGTGGTGTATCTTAAAGTTGTTTTAATTTGTATTTTTCTAATAGTGATTTTGAACATTTTTATATGACTAAAAATAACTTTAATTTCTTATGAGAATTATCTGTTCACATTCTTTGACCGTGTATCAACTGGGGAGTGCTTTAACTCTGCTAAATTTGTCTTAATTTTCTATATATTTACAAAATTAAGTCTTTGTCAGAGACACTCCCTAAAAAGATTTTTTCCAAGTTTGTTGTTTGCCTTTTAATCTTGGTTGCAATGATTTTGTTTGCTCAAAACCTTTTTAATTGAATGTAGTCAAAGTTATCTATTTTACATCTTGTTTGGATATAAATTCTTTCCTTATCTATAGGTCTGACAAGCAGACTTATTTCATGCTACCTTAACTTGTTTGTTTTTTTTATCACCCTTTATTTCTAAATCATATGTTCATTTAGACTTTACTTTGGTATATGGCGCGAGGTATTGGTATATGCCTTGTTTCTGCCATGCCATTTCCCAGTACTCCCAACAGTTTTTTGTCAAATACCTACAATTTGGAAACTTGGTCTATGATTTTCTTTCTTTTTGCTACCCTTGATTTAGGAACCAAAAGCATATTCATGTTTTAGTACGAATTTTGTAAGATTCCTTTTTCTTTATTCAAATATTTTATATAGTTTTGGAGTTAATTATCCTTTAAATGTTTGTTGGATTTCACTTGTAAATTCTTATTTGTGGTGTGTTCAATTTCTTTTTCTACAAGAGGGCAATTTAAGTATTTTATTTCTTCTGTTAATCTGGACAATTTTTATTTTTGTAAGTATTCATCCATTTTATTTGAATTGTAAGTTTTATTGGTATATAATTGGGCAATATAGGACTTAATTGTTTCTACTTTTCTTCATTGGTGGTAAATATGCCCTTTTCATTCTTGATTTGATAAACGATCTTTATATTTTTCTTTTCAGTTTGGTCTCCTGTTTTTCATGACTTCCAGCTGTTTAATTCTAGTCTCAAATTTGCTTATCATTTCATTTGATTTCTGGGCTCCTTTTTCCAACTGGGAGTTTCTGTCTTATATGCTGTTATTTTTTTTAACCATTTCCCACTTTTCTTGCCAATTTTGTTCTATTTTTCTGATTTGGTTCATCATCTCAGATCTGAGCCCTTCCAGAGCTTGTGACCAATTTCCATTTTGGGGGAAGGTTTGGATGTATTTACTTGTTTGTCATCCTCTACTATCTCCTCTGTATTCTCGTTTTTGTTTTTTTTTTCTCCATAAAAATTATCCAGGGTCAATGCCTTTCTCTTGTTCTTTTTTGGTGGTTGTTGATTGTGTTTCTTGGGAGTTGGCCATTGCTTTGTTGGTTTTTCCTTTCCTTCCCAGACAGAGGTCTGAGTGAAGAGGGCAGGCCCTCTGTGTATGGAGCTCCAGAGTGGTTTTTCCCTGAGGCTATTTTCGAGTCTCTGAGGCATCTGCTGTGTGTGCCCCTCTCTGCCCTCTTCCTGTGCCCAAGATCTGCATTCCTCAGCCTTTTGCTGTCCCAAGTCTCACTGCTCTCCAGGGTAAATCTGTGGTGTTTTCAGCCAGCTCCCGAGGACCTAGAGATTGCCTGGTGCTTGCTCTGACTCTGGAGCACTTGGTCTCACTCTGGTGCAATAGCTGGAGTGGGGGGAGGGGTGATCAGCTACCATTTTGGTGGGAGATATTTTATCCCCTTATAGAGTGAAATGCTCAAATCCCGCCCACCTTTGAGGCTGTGTCCTTCAGTGGAGCCCCTTCATTCATATGTTTTGGGGGTTTTGTCCTTTTGAGGCACTTTATATTGTCCATTGGAGAGAAGAGGAAGAGCCTTGCTTCTATTCTGGGATCATTTTAACCTGGAAGTTCACACATTATTGTTTTTTTATGTCTTACAGAGTCATTTAGTTTCTGCATGCTCAGTTATAATTTTTAAAAAATTACTTTTCTCAACACATTTTTGTAACTTGTTATATTTCCTAATTCTGCTCTATCGGGAATTCTTTTCTTCAGTGACATTTTGTTATTTTTTTTATTGCTTGACTAATTTTTTTATTTCAGATGTCATTTTCTTCAATATTTTTTGTGCCTATTTTAACAGGTTGCTAATTCTCTTTTAAAAAACTCCTTAATCCCAGTTTTTGGGACCAAAATCCACTATTTGATAAGAACTGCTGGGAAAATTGGAAGACAGTATGGGAGAGATTAGGTTTGGATCAACATCTCACACTGTACACCGAAAAAAACTCAGAATGGGTGAATGACTTGAATATAAAGAAGGAAACTATAAGCAAATTAGGTGAATACAGAATAGTGTACATCAGATCTTTGGGAAAGGAAAGACTTTAAAACCAAGTAAGAGCTAGAAAAGATCACAAAATGTAAAATAAATAATTTTGATTACATCAAATTAAAAAGGTTTTGCACAAACAAAATCAATGCAACCAAAATTAGAAGGGAAGCAACAAATTGGGAAACAATATTCATAACAAAAACCTCTGACAAAGGTCTAATCACTCAAATTTATAAAGAGCTAAACCAATTGTACAAAAAATCAAGCCATTCTCTAATTGATAAATGGGCAAGGGACATGAATGGGCGATTTTCAGTTAAAGAAATCAAAACTATTAATAAACACGTCAAAAAGTGTTCTAAATCTCTTATAATCAGAGAGATGGAAATCAAAACAACTCTAAGGTATCACTTCCCACCTGACAGATTGGCTAACATGACAGCAAAGGAAAGTAATGAATACTGGAGTGATTGTGTTAAAGTTGGGACATTAATGCACTGCTGGTGGAGTTGTGAATTGATCCAACCATTCTGGAGGGCAATATGGAACTATGCCCAAAAGGTGCTAAAAGTCTGTCTGCCCTTTGATCCAGCCATAGCACTGCTGTGTTTGTACCCCAAAGAGATAATAAGGAAAAAGACTTATACATGAATATTCAAAGCTGTGCTCTTTGTGGTGGCAAAAAATTGGAAAATGAGGGGCTGCCCTTCAATTGGGTAATGCCTGAACAAATTGTGGTATTTGTTGGTGATGGAATACTATTGTGCTAAAAAGAATAATTAACTGGAGGGATTCCATGTGAACTAGAATGACCTCCAGGAATTGATGCAGAATGAAATGAGCAGAACCAAGAGAACATTGTACACAGAGACTGATACACTGTGGTACAATCGAATGTAATGGACTTCTCCATTAATGGCATTACAGTGATCCTGAACAACTTCGAGGAATCTACGAGAAAAAACACTATCCACATTCAGAAGAAAAACTGTGGGAGTAGAAACACAGAAGAAAAACAACTGCTTGAATACATGGATCGAGGGGATATGGTTGGGGATGTAGACTCTTCAATGAATATCCTAATGCGAACACCAACAACATGGAAATAGGTTTTGATCAAGGACACATGTAATACCCAGTGGAATTGAGAGTCAGCCACAGGAAGGGTGGGGAGAGGGGAGGGAGGGAAATAATATAATTCTTGTAATCAAGGAATAATGTTCTAAATTGACTAAATAAATTAATTTAAAATAAAAAAAACTTACTTTGCTCCAATTTTCCCCAATTTTTCTTTTACCACATTTGATTTTTAAAACCCTTTTTTGCACTTTTATTAACTCTAACAGGAATTATTATTGGGCACATTTCTAATGTACATTTTTCAGACTTTGTAGCTGTTTTTGTATCATCATTGGATTCTGAGTTTGTATCTTTGTCTTTCTCGTCAACATACTCTGTTTTTTTACATGGGGGGTTTTTTTGTTGTTGTTTGCTTATTTCCCCAGGCTATTTCTTGACTTTAAACTTTATATTAAATTTGAACTCTTTACCTTGCGATACAGAAGTGCTACAAACTTAAAAGGTTTGCTGTTTTCACAGTTATTTCTGCTGTGGTTGGAATTTTTCAGAATTTTCAAATGTGATCAGGGGAGAGATGTGGTCACTGTCCTCCTGAGTTATTTCACAGGAAGCTCTAGTATGTACTTACAAAAGGCCCCTAATTCTTTGTGCTCCTCTCTGGACTTGAAATTGCAACCAGGATCCTTGTTTCTTTGAGACCTCCTTTGAGTACTCCTTTCAACCTTGGAACTGTAATCAGCACCTTGTTTGATTGAATCCACAAGGGCTCCTCCCCACTCTAGAACTGTCAGCAGGGCCCTTGTTCCTTTGCATCTACAATTGCTCTTTCTAGCCTGGAACTAAGACACAGGCGTGTATATGGGCAATGATATTGCCTAGTAGCTCCCATTCCTGCACCTAATGCTAGCACAGGGGTCCCTTGTAATCTCTTTCTAAGCAGTTGTACATACCTTACTATTTTGGTACTGAGAGCTTCTGAAGCTCTCTTGCTGTTGGCAGCTGTTTCCATGGTCTGGTGTTGCTGCTTCACGGGCCTCAGGCCCAATGTTATAGACCTCTTTTCTGACATTCTAATTTGTCTTTGGCAAGAAAAATGTCTCATTTTGAACTTTTGTTGGCTATTCCCCTCCAGAATTCAATTTGAGGAATTATTTTAAATTTGAGGGTGAATACAGGGTAAGCTGCATTATAGTCTTGGTTCCACCTTTTTCTCTCTATATGTTTTAAATATTTATTTAAAGAATGAGTATGAGGAATGGATCAAATTTAAGAAAGAAAAGAATATAGAATAAAAAACTGAGAAGATGGAATCTAAATTGGCACTTTAGATGCCAGTTTTTTCAACAAAAGGAAGTCACTGCTGCCATGATGAAAGCAAAACCATATCACCTCATATTGATCCATTTAGAGGAAATGTACCACAGTGCTCCATCCATTCAGCCCTCCATAAGGTTTGACATTCTTGTATTACTTGATTCTATTCTTGAGTTGATTTCATTTAAGTAAGCTTTAGAATATCCTTAAATCAAATAGCTTTTCTAAAATTTCCAAATACCCTTCACATAAATCAATTTATGTTGCAAACTACCAAAGAAAATTTTCTTGGTGATTTAAAAGTTTAGTTGACATTATATACTCCATTTGTGATTAAAAGTATTATAAATCAGAGAAAAAAAATTATGAAACGAATCTTAGTTTACTTAATTTTGCTCTCTTCCCTCTATCCAATGAAACATATCTTTTACCCCTTTTGCATACATCTTTATGATCCAATTCATCAAATCTCTCTTAACCAACCCTCATATCTGCCAACCTTGTTGTAACTATAATCCTAAAGTGTTATCAAATATTTGCAAAACTCCAACAAATCTTTTGGGCTTGTCTTGCTTTAACTTTAGGCAAGTAAATCTATAATTTTTCATTTTAAAATATTCTTTCATAGAGCTAGGTAACACTTTAAGGATAACTGAGAAGGCAAATGAACCGGGAAACTTTTTTTTAATATGGTAATTTAAATAGTACTCTAAATTTCCTTAAATATTTTTATATTTGTTTCATTTTTGTTCCTAATTCTTAGTATGTTGGACTAACTTCATTCATCCTCTCAAATGCTACTTATTTTTCTCCTATTAATCAGTATGCTTTTAGTAGGTTTCAGGAAACATCTTTTATCTTCTTAAAAGCATTTTTCTATATTCCAATTTGCCTTGAGTTCTTCCAGGACTGTAGAGGTATGATTAAGATTCGAGTTGGGCTTTTTAAATAACCATGTGACAAAGGAAATCTCTTATCTGTCTCAAAAAAGACATTATTAGGCTTGGTTAATATATATATATTATATGTATTACATTTAATTATACATATAATATATATATACATACATATATATATATATATAATTAGGTTCAGTTAATATATATTAACCAAGCCTAACAAAGGTTTTCTGCAAATTCTAAAACATTTTTCTGATAGATTTCCATGTATTTCTTTAGGGGAAATAAATTTATTAATTAATAAAAAATTTCTTTAATGATGTGCTTTTGAATGGGTATGAAATGAAATGGATATGAAAAGAAAAGTTAACAGAATGTTGAAAGTTATTTCTTAGGACTGTTATACAATTCAAGAAGCATTTATTCAGCATTTACTGTATATCAGGTATTCCTGGCATACACCAAAAGTATTTTGAATTATAATCCTTGAAGGTGTTATTAAGGATAAAAGAGTTAACAGTAAATTTGGTAAGAAAGTGAATGACCTCAATCATGTTCAACTTCCATTTCTGCCCTAGGCTGTCTTTTAAGTCATCTGGTTGGTCATTTGAAGACAGATAACTGAAGTCCTGAAAGGATTGCACAAAATTTAAGATCTCTCATAGCTCTTCTGCAAAATGAGTGGTACTTATTCTCCTGTAACAGAAAAGCAATTACTTTATCTCAGTCTTTCAGAAACCATTAACAGCACCTTCAAACGTGTTGTTTTAAAATTCATGTTATTCTAACATGTCAATGTTTTTACCTGATTGACAAAGGGAATTCCTAATGTTGAAACTCCTTTCACAGAAAGAGATAAACACTTGTAACTTTATAGACTTATTCCTGGTCCTGTAGGGCATTTGTCCATATCACACAGTTAGTATGCAGGAGACAATATGAACAAGGTCAAACTATATCTGTTGGCTCTCTGGAATTTCCTATGTGGTCATTTTTCATAAAACAAATGTATACAAGAAATACTGAATGAATCTAATATACAGGGTTTCTCCATATTTACTTACATAAAATTTTGTATCAGCTTCCATATTCCTATGCCTTTTCATGTGACATTGAATATTGGTTACTGTGCTGTTTTGTTAAAGCCTTAGGAAAAAAACCTCTCCTCACATTCAGCCTTCTGAAAATAGTCTCTACTTAGGGAATATTCTTTGGTCCTTGGGGAAGGTAAACAAAGTGGTAGGAAGACACAGAGTACTCTGCTCTGAGTAATACTGAAAGCTCTTATTGATAGATTAGTCTCAGTGGAAGCATCCTACTGTCACATGCACATCATACTGATTGAGAGGGGGAAGAAGGGAGCAAGGAGTTGGAAAGAGAAGTTGAATTAGATTTATAAAATATGTGGGAGTGGAGGGAAAGAAATATAACTCAGTCACCTACTTTTGTCAGATAGTTGATCCGGTTTGTTACACTGCTTTTGGAAGAAATAAAGCAGCCCTTTATTGGGTAAAAGCATTGCCCCTCAGAAACTGAAATCCTGCCCCCCAGGACAAGGAGATTACTCTTGTTTCTAGAGCTGAACATTGTCAGACTAAGCAACTGGAATGTCAATGGCCTTTGAACTCCCTCCAGTTTTTTTGTGCCTGCATTGGGTGTGTCTCCATTTTTCAACAAAAGAGAGGAGATCTGATTACCAAAGGTTTCCTGATTATGTGTGGATTTGCAGTTATAAAAAGGAAATAAAATGAAAAAAAGTGACACAAAAATGCAAAACTTAATAATAACTAGCAGAGTTTTGGGTTGTATAGTACGTAAAATGAAATTTTAAGTAGTGCTTTTTCCTATAATCTTCCTGCTTTGCTTAGTGCTATTTGTGGGCACAAACCATAAGAATCTATGTAATTCAGGAACTTTGTGCCATTTTAAGTGTCAGTGGCATGAAGTATTTCCTTGGGTATACTCTGAAAGAGTTAAATTAGATGATTTTTAAGGTATATCCCAATTCTGTTATTCTGAGAATTTCTGAAAAGATATGTGTGTAAAGTTATTGCCAGAAGTACAGCTATGAATACATTTTGTGTGTGCCAATTGTGCCTATCAGAATGGATTGGTGGTTAGAAAAGGACAAACCTTTTGAAGACACACCCACTTGAGTAAATATAGAACCAACAAAAGGATTAATGGTTTCTTGCTTACTCCCTGAAATAATAAAGTAGAGTGATTTAGATCATTCATATCCGGGATTTTGTTTAGTGAAGAGCAGAAATAGATATCCTGCAACAAGAAATAGACATTGGAGTTAAAAGGGACCTACTCATATGAGGTAAGTCTTATCATTTTTTCTGGAAATATTGATTTCTCATTATTTGCCGTTAATTCTATCTTTCTAAAGGCAGTGATGGGTTGTTTGCTTGTTTTTTGTTTGTTTTGTTTTTACTATTCTTTAATCCTTTTGAAAACCTGAGTATGGAATCCTATTAATCTTGATTTGTCTAAAGGTTGATGAGGCCAAAGGAGAAAATCTTACTTAGAAAAGTAAAAGTCTGCTGGCTTTTCTTGTTTATAGTTTAAAATGAGCGATGAGAGTATAGAACCTGTTTATTCTAATAAAAATTTGCTGTTTACAAGAGTTAGCAACTGTAAGAATTGTGAAAGGAGGAAAAGAGAAGAGAATTAGTGGTATAGATAATGCTGTTCTAAACAAGTCAGCTTGTTAGGGAAACCACTTAATTCCCACTTTCCCTTTTTTAATTTTACTATAAAAATGAGAACAACCAACCCAAAATATACCATGCCATCTGTGACATTACCTAAGACTCCTCATTTGAGAAGAAGAGAGAGACAGAGAATATGTACCTGCCAGCATCAATGAACCTTTCCTAAACCACCATTCTATGTAAGGAAACTGGATGCCTGTGGATACAGAGTATCCTTGAAGTGTAAAGTTACCAAAATTTAGAAACTTTGTTTTTATAAAGTGCTATTAAAATTACTTGTTCAGCAAATTTCCAAGTAATTCAGGGAAAAATCTCAACTGTGAACTATAGATTTTGATATCATCTAATATGGAGCTTGTAGTATTCATGGTTAGAGGAATGTGAAGAATGTAATGATATTTTGACTGTCCAGTAGTACTGCTAGCCATTTTAGGGACAGAGACTTTTCAGAAGAAGAGATCTGAATTGGTTTCATGCTCGCAGCTGTTTTTTAATCTAATCTATCCAGACACAAATAGATATAAATAGATGTATGTGTGAGTATCATATCTAATAAGAAACCAAGTAACTATTATGCACTAGGTATAGTGGTAAGCACCAGGGATACAGAAACCATCCCAAATCAGAAGGAGCTTACACTCCAATGGCAGAGCTATTAATTGTACAGCAAAAATAGAAAGGCAATATACAAAATTAAATACAGAATTTTGGGGGAGGGTCATTAGCAGTTGAAATGATTAGGAAAGACTTAAGGCAGAAGATGGTACATGAACTACATCTTGAAGGAAGAAAAGGGATGTAGGGGTATTTGGGGAAAACTAGCATCTCTGGTGTGAGGGCTTTCCAAGCCCTTTTCAAGGCTACTAATCCTCCTTTGCTATTGGGTAAAAACTGAACTCTCAATTGTTGCTTCAAGAAGTGGTAGCAGGTGCTGTGGCCACACTTTGGTAAGCCTTCTTGGCGCAGACAGGTTAATTCAAGTACACAGGAACTGACAAGTTTTGAATCTGTTGGTCAGTTAGGGGGACATCTACCCCAAGCATATGTGGACTTCCCCCAGTGGAATAGGTAAATGAGAACAATTCATTCCAGCAGTCATGAAAGTGGCTGATGCAGATGCTATGGAGTACAGAAAGGTTGGTTAAACATCAAAAGACATCAAGATCATCCACTACATCCCAGTTGACTTTATTTGTATCTTGCCACTGGACTTCAGTGACTCAGGAAGAGAAGGGGAGGGTGCTAACTTTGTGTACAACACTTGTTTCAGTTAAATCTGATTCATTTACAAATCAACATCATTCATGTGGTCCAAAGGATCCTCAAAATGAAGGATGCACCACAAAGAAAAAAAAGACTTAATGAGGCAAAAGGAAAGGAAGGAATAAATTTTACATGCATTGGACTGAGAATGCAATGGCACAAAGTCAAGAGGGATTTTAATATGTATAAGGATCAGTTTGATTTGATCCCCAGAGCAAGAGAAGAGTATTGTCCATTAAGTCTTAGAAAGACAGATTGGGGCCAGTTAATTTAAGATAATGCCAAATTTATGAACCTGGGAGACTGAAAGGATGGTGGTGCCTTTGTCAGAAATAGTAAAATTTAGTCATTTTATCATTTTCTACCTCCCACACATCATATTGGTAAAGATAACAATGGAGGAATATAATAAGCATGCACTAATAAATAGAATAGAATGGAATGATACTCTATATTGATTTAGTTACTCAAAACATTTTTCATGTGACTGTTGGTGATAGCTCAATTTCTAACTTTAAATATTACCTATTTTTATCCTTTGTCTATTGGAACATGTCTCTTAGTATTATACATTTGAATGAGTTCCTTATTTTGGATATGAGAATTTTAACTTTAACTCATTGCAAATATTTTCCCCCAAGTAAAAGATAAAATTGAAATAATTCTTATTTCAAAATAATTTTATTGGTATAAAAGACTTTGATTACTCTAAAATATTAATATTTTAAGTGAAAATAACATGATTTTCACTTAAAAATATTTGGCTAACACTGTGATAATGTAATTTATCAGTCTTGTAAGTCTGTTCATTTCAATACCTAATTTTAGTGGTTGCCACACATGAAATGGGCAGCTAGGTGGCACAGTGGAAAGAGTATTGGGTCTAGAGTAAAAAACACTCACCTGAGTTCAGATAAGACCTCAAACATTACCTGTGTGACCCTGGGCAAGTCACTTAACTTTTTTGCCTCAGTTTCCTCTTCTGCAAAATCAGCTAGAAAAATGACAAAGCATCCAGTATTTTTGCCAAGAAAATCCCAAAGTGGGATCACAAAGAGTTATATATGAATGAAAAGGACACAACATATGTAATAGGAAGAATTTATAGATTCCTTTTAAGGGTTTCTTCAGTAAATTTTTGTACATCTTTTTCCATGTGGCCAGTTTTGCTTTTTAAGAAGTTCTCTTTATTTTTGTGCCTCTTTTACTATTTGATGTATATTGTTTTTCAAGGTATTATTTTCTTCAGTATTTTTGGTGCCTCTTTTGCCAAGCTGTTGACCCTTTTTTTATGAGGTGTTTCTTCTTGTCAAATCAAATCCTCCCTATCTGTGCAAGTGCAGTTTTACAACTTCTTCAGAATATTGTCTCTCTCTACTAGCTGCTTTCCTGCTGCCTACAAACATCCTCATGTCTCCTTGATCTTCAGAAAAACTCACTTCATCTATTCATCTTCAATAGCTATTATCTTATAGCTCTTATTTCTGGTCTAACCTCCTTTAGAAGACTGTCTATAATTATTGCCTCTGCTACATTTTCTCTCTTTTTTTGCTCTCTGTGACTTTGGCATAGTCTTATTTTTGGCTTCATAATTCAATTGAAACTTTTCCCTCTCCAGTCCATCTTTCACACAGTTATCAAATTGATTTTCCTAAAATGCAAATTCTGAGCATGTTTTTTCCAATTCTATAATCTCTAGTGGCTCTCTATTCCCCTCAGTCAAATATTAAACTTTTTTTGGCTTTTTAAGCTATTTATGACCCTGTCTCTTCTACTTTTTAAATTCTTTTCATGCCAGACTCTTTACCATGTACTTTGTGATCCAGTGAAAATAGCCTCCTTGCTGCTTCTCAAATAAGATAGTTTTATCTACCATCTATCGGTATTTTCCCCTTACTCTTTCCCTTGCCTGAAATGTTCCCTCGACTCTCATTTTCTTCTTGCTTCCCTGGCTTCCTTTAAGTCTTGGCTAAAGTCTGGCTTTCTTCCAGAAGTCTTCCTCAGCCCTTCTTAATAATACTATCTTTCCTCTAAGATTACCTTATGGTTATACTATTTATATTATGTTTGTTACAGTTGTTTGCTTGTTGTCTCTCCCATTAGACTATGAACTCCTTGAGCAAAGGACTGCCTTTTGCCTTTTGTGTTCCTATTATAGTCCTTTGCACATAACACAGAATGAATGCTTGCTTATTGATTTGCTTATTGATCTTATTGATACCATCTCTCTATACATATTCAGGATTGTGCTTTTAAGGTCACCAACCTATCCTTAATGGAGAATAGTTTGTTATAATTTTTTAAATATATTTCTCATTTTTTGTTGTCCTCTTTCACTTTTCATCTGTCAGTATCTTTGGCATGACTGATTAATTTGATATTTTACCAAGTTGTTTTTTTTTAAATACTAGTTTTACTCTTCATTGCTTCTATCTATTTTATGAGATACTATGGCTCATAAATGTCTATCATCCTTCTTCCTAAGATTTTACAGATGAGTTTATATTCTAAACTAGTGTTGCCTTTGGCAACCATCTCCCTCAGTTTGGCAAGTAAGTCATATATTTGATGACTGACCCTTTTGATATAACTTATGTGGCTATTAGTTTGTATTAGCTAACCTTCTATATAAAATTTTTTAATTGGTGAAGTAATTTCTGTTATCTACTTCCCATTTTTTTCTAGAAAGTAAAGTATATCTTTGTTTTATTTTTTTCTTCTTAATTAAAAAAAAACCCCAATAACAAATTAATTCCAATCCTTGCTCTGATGCATTGGTGATTTGATTATACACAGATTCAAAGTTGACTCCCATGTAAATCACATGTATTTTTCTGTCTGTTCAACTATCTACCTCATTCTTATGATGTTATTTAATGGTTAGCAAGATTAGCTTGGCAACCTGAAAGCCAGGAATCAGCCAATCAACTGGCATTTATTAACCACCTACTCCATGCCAAGGACCATACTAATTGCTGGCAATACAAAGAATGAGAAAAAGCAGTTCCTGCTCTCAAGGAGTTCATAGTCTAATGGGGGAAGACAACATGTAAACAAGTAAAATATGAACAGGTTAAATTAAGGTTAATGTCAGATGGGAGTTGTTATACTTAAGGAAGACATATCATAATGCTTGATTAATGATTGAGGAAGAACCCAATAATAGATTGAATTAATCTGAAAGGAGAAGAGGTTCCTGCGTGATAATGATTGAGGAAGAGCCCAATAATAGTGGCATAAGAATAAAGAGTAATCCAACTCTTCCAACTACAGCCAGTGAGTATGAAGTAGGTAGCTAGGAAAGCTGTGTCAATAGTAGCAAACCAGGTATATCAGTGAGTATAAGATGATGGAGGGAATGAGAAAGGAAAAGTTTTTAAATGCACTCTTAATTTGCTATATGTGAAGTAGGCATTCCCTAGAGCAATGAAGGCCAACCCTTTAGAGCCAGAGTGCCCTCCACCCTGCACTCACCAGAGACCTTGTGCAGTGCCTCTTTCCCCCACTGAGAGCTGGGCATGTCCCCACTCCTTACCCCACATGGGAGAGGGAGAAAGCACTCCCATTGGGCTACTGGGCAGAGAGGCAAAGGAATATGAAAAAATGTCATCAAGCACAGTGGAGAATGGGAAGGGGACCAGCTCCCCTGAGTCCTTCTGC
Source organism: Monodelphis domestica (assembly GCF_027887165.1). Lineage (NCBI taxonomy): Eukaryota > Metazoa > Chordata > Mammalia > Didelphimorphia > Didelphidae > Monodelphis > Monodelphis domestica. The sequence continues at coordinate 535,688,488 of NC_077229.1, forward strand.
TTTTCTAGTAACGAACTCTGGTGAGGGAAGGGCAATTGAGTGCCCACAGAGAGTGCTCTGCATGCCATCCCTGGCACCTGAGCCATAGGTTCACCATCACTATTCTAGAGCATAGTTGAAGGATTCAGTAGCTTTAGGGTGGAAGGTTGAAGGGCATGGTTTGATAGGGAAGTGAATAATGAACAGAATGCAGAACCACTGAGATAGGTGGATATGGTGGAGTAAAAGTATATCCATCATTGAGACATGAGTTCATATTATGATTTTCCATAGGGGTTAATTTTCAGGTGGAGTTATTTAAAGTCTGCCATGGGGGAGTAGTGTGCAGAGATGGATGAGTGAACTGCAGATAACTAGAGAAGGTTGTTTCTTGGAGCAAGATGGAAGGGCGCAGGTAAGGTAGTCCCTGTGGAGCTGTACATGACCTGTATAGGCAGTCAGGTGGCACAGTTAATAGAGTGTAATAGACAAAGAATTAGCTTCAAATCTACTTACCAGCTATTTGACCTGGACAAGGTTTCTTCAGCTTCTGCCCATCTGCAATAGAAACATTCTAGTTTGTTATTGTAATTGTAACATTTATAAGGCACTTAGGAAAGGCACTTAAGTACTTGTTCTCTTTACTACTTCTCCCAGTGAGGGTGTAGGGAAAGCTGTCTCTGTGTAACCATATGTAATAAGACCTAGGTTCAAGTCCCACCTTGAAACATACTGACTGTGTGATACTTTTAACATGTCAGGGCTCTAGGCAGCTCTAAGAGTATGTTGCTGCTGAAAATGTATCCAATTGCACTGGGCGAAGATTGCTTCCCTGTAATAAGGGTTTGGTTTTCATCATATCCAGGATATGAAAACTGTTCTTTCAAAGATGTTCATGATTAAAAGTATGCGATTTGTCTGTAATCTTAAATCTCTGGATTTCCCCATTATTTTTTAAATAACATTTTTTGAATTACATATAAAAACAATTTTAACATTCATTTTTTACATTTTTGACTTCTAAGAATTCTCCCTCCTTCCTCTATTCCTCTGAGACAAAAAGCTATTTTATATAGGTTATACATGTGCAGTCATGAAAAACATATTTCCATATTAATCATAATGTGAAAGAAAGCACAAACCCTCTCCTCAAAAAAGCACCAAAAAATTATAGGGAAAAAATACTGTTCTTCAAACTATTTTCAGACTCCATTGGTTATTTCTCTTGAGGCAGATAACTTTTCATCACAAGTCCTTTGGAATTTCTTGCATCATTGTGTTGCTGAGAATAGCAAAGTTGAAAAAAACAGTTGATCAATTATACAATATTGTCATTCCTGTGTACAAAGTTCTGGTCCTGCTTACTTCACTTTGCATCAGGTGATATGTCTTCCCATCTTTTCTTTAAAGCATCCTACTCACCATTTCTAATAGCATAATAGTATTCCATGAAAATCATATACTACAACTTATTCGACCATTCCCCAATTCTGGACGTGCTCTTAATTTCCAATTTTTTGTCACCACAAAAAGAGTTACTATAAACATTTTTGTGAAAGTAAGTTATTTTCTTTTTTAAAATCTTTTTGAGATACAGCCCTAGCAGTGATATTGCTGTGTCAAATGGTATGCAAAGTTTTATAGCCCTTTGGCTTAATTCCAAATGGTTCATTTCACAACTCCAACAGGACAGTAGCGTGGAAATTATCCTATATCCCTCCAATAGTTGTCATTTTCATTTTCTGTCATAGCCAATCTAATAGGTATGATGTAATATCTCAGAGTTGTGTTTTAGTATGCATTTCTCTAATCAATAGTGATGTAGAACATTTTTTTTCAAATGACTAGATAGCTTTGATTTCTTTGTCTGAAAACTGCCTATTCATATCCTTGGATCATTTATCAATAAATTTGACTCAGTTCTCAATATATTTCAAAAATGCCTTTATCAGAGATATTTCCTGTAAAAAATTTCCCCCAGTTTTCTGTTTTCTTTCTAATTTGGACTTTATTGTTTTTTTTTAACTAAAACCTTTTCTATTTAATAAGTTAAAATGATCAATTTTACATTTTATAATACATGTTATCTCTTGTTTGATCATAAATTTTTTTATTTTTTCCATCAATTTAATAGGTAAACTTTCCCATCCCTTTTAATTTGTTTATAAAAGATACCTTTTATATCTAAATTAGGTACCCTTTTTGACTATATCTTGGTATTTGGTACAAGTTTTTAGTGTATGCCTAATTTCTCCCAAACTCTTTTCCAGTTTTCCTAAAAAATTTTTCAAATAGGGAGTTTCTCTCTCCAAAGCTAGGATCTTTGGGATCCTATGTTCCCATATGGGATTACTATGTTAATTTACTATAATATATTGTATACCTTTTATAATCTGTTACCCCAAACTATGATCTCCAGCAAAACTGCCATTCCCAGAACCCCAATCACTTCCTATTCATTATGTGCTGAGATAGACAGGATATAAATTGGGTGGACGTCTGTCGCTCAGCTTCTTTCCTTCCTGTAGTGGCTTTGGTGGAGTGGTTCTTCTGAGCAGGTAGAAAAAAACTTAGTCATGTGGTTCTAGTTTTGTCATATAATAAACTTCATAAAATAATACTTGAAGTATTAGACATTAATTTAAATCTTACACTGTAATCCATCTACAGATCTACCACTATTTTTTAGCCAGTAGTAGATTATTAGTTTTGATTATTGCTGTTTCATACTAGTTTGAGATCTGATACAGGTTTTCATTACTTATTTTTTTCTAGCTATATAAAATAATTTTTGGTAGATTGATTGGTATGGCACTAAATGGGAAAATGAATATAGGTATTTTTATTACATTGGTTTGATCTACCCATGACAATATTTTTCTAATCTAAACAGATGTCTTTATTTGTGTCAATAGTATTTTGTAATTTTGTTTCATATGTATTGCCTGAAAATGAACCTCAGTTATTGTTTCCATGTTCCTTTGATTGAACACAGATACTAGAGGGAGAGTGGACCACCTCTTTTTTTTTTCTGATTTCAGGGAATTAAACCTGTTTGCTTTGTTTTTCCTGACATGGAAAGGCCATGATCTTTCTCTGAATAGATACTAAATTACCTAATTTTGTGTCCTGGATAGTTGTTTTCTTTCAATTAATTCTTAGTATTTGATTAATTCTTTGTAATGTATAAAAAAAATTTGTCTCCCCATTATTCTGTGTCTAGCCCTAAGCTGCAGAGGTCTGATTCATATTTGTTACATAATTGACATTTATTGCTTAATAAATTCATATGTTTGGAAGCTTGCACTTTTGTTTCCTTAGTAATGTTCATCTTATGCCTATCATACTCAGAAGGTTTTTCTAGAGAGAGAGAAATTAGTTTTATTGTTTTATTATTTATATCATCTATTATATATTTTTCCTTAATATTATACTAGCCCTCCATTCCTGTTATAAATCTAAATCTACTCTTGTTATTGTGTACAATATTTTAAAATAGCCTAATGTAGTTTCTTCACTTATATTTTATTTAGTACTTAACGATTCATATTCATTTGAGATATTATTTTCTGATATTATTTTCTTCTTGTGCTTTATCCTTCCTTATTCTTGAGTTTCAGGGCCCATTTTTGTTTCATAGTAGGAATTGATAACATTTTTTCTTCTCTATTTTAACCTAATTCTTATAAGGCTATATTATAAGCATACCTTGAATCTTTTCTTTGAGTCAGAAGCATTCCCAAATTTATTTTTTCATTGGAGCTTCTTATTTCCCCATTGCATATTTAATCTTTCACTTAACTCCTTACCCTTATCAAAGTAAGTCCAAGTATACATAATCAATAATATTCATTTAGGTATACACAATAATTGTGGTGAATTTGTCTTCAAAAGACACTGTGCTGACCCTGGGCAAGTCCCTTAACCCCATTGCCTAACCCTTACCGCTCTTCTGCCTTGGAACCAACACATAGTATTGATTCCAAGATGGAAAATAAGGGTTAAAAAAAAGAAGACAATGTGCTGTCTGAAATGGATAATTTGCCATTAGATTTCTTTTTGGGTGTATGTGTCCCTTAATATTCTATAATTAGTTCTGTCACTTTAACTGCCAGTTGAAAAGAAAATCAGAAAACACATCATTCTATTTCTATGTTCTTTTTTTAAAAAAAATTTCCAGGTTATATGTTGGTACAATTTTCAGTAATTTCTGATATTTTACAATCCATGTTCATTCCCTCCCTACCTCTTCCCCCAGAACACAGTATGATATAGATTGCATATGTTCTATTATACAATATGTATATATACATATTAACATCTTCATCATGTTGTGAAAGAAGACATCATTTACACTAAAGAAAAACTAATGGAGGAAATAAAGTGAAGAATGGCATGTTTCAATCTGCATTCAGACTCCATAAGTTCCTGCTTATAGCATTGGATGACCATTTTTTGTTAAGGTTTTTGGATTTGTCTTGGATCACTGTTTTTTTGATAATAGTTAAATCATTAAAAGTTGATCATTGTATATTATTGCTGTTACTGTGTACAATATCCTCTGAGTTCTGCTCACTTCACTTTGCATCACATAAGTCTTTCCAGGGTTTTATGTGATCATCTTGTTAAACATTTCTTATATATTATTATAGTATTCCATTACCATTATATTAGACAACTGTGTTCTAATGTATCAATTTTTCCACATCCCTTCCAACATTTATCATTTTTCTTTTTTTATCATATTAGCCATCCTGATAGGTGTAAGGTAGTACCTCAGAGTTGTTTTAATTTTAATTTCTCTAATAGTGATTTGGAGCATTTTTCACATGACTAAAGATAGTTTTCATTTATTTTTCTGAAAATGGTCTGTTCATGAACTTTGGCTGCTTGTTAGATGGGGAATGTTTTGTATTCTTATAAATTTGATTCAGTTGTCTCTATATTTGGGAAATGAGGCCTTTGTCAGAGATACTTCCTTTAAAAATTTCCTCCCACTTTTTGTTTCCCTTGTAATCTTGATTGTATTGACTTTATATATGCAAATTTTTTAATTTAATGTAGTCAAAATGATCTATTTTACATCTCATATTTTCTATGGCTTATTTGGACATAAATTCTTCATTTATCTCCACTTCTGTGTACTTTGACTTTATTTCCTTCTCACTCTTCCTGACATAGACCAGAGCTGAGGCTTTAGAAAGTATGTGATCTAGATGAAGAGCTTTTACTGCCCTTCTTTTAAATTATATGGAGTTAAAAGAAAAAAGAACTGGAAATTGGGAAGTAGAAAGTTCTAAATATGGGGAATAGTCACTACAAAATCACAAAGACTGAAAATGGAATGTCATGTTTAAGGTATAGCAAATATTATAATATAACTGTACAATAGAATGATTACATGAAGGGACCAGAATGGAAGAAGACTGAAAAAGTAGAAATGGGGAAAATTATAAAAAGCTTTGAATCCTAAAGCAGTATCTATTTCATAGATAATAGGGTTTATTTTATTAGGGGGAAAAAGAGAAAGGTCACATGGTCAGGGTAATACATTAGGAAAATCAATTTGCTAATTGTGTGAGGGATGGATTAGAATGCGGAGAGAATTAAGGCAGGGAGACTCGAGAAGGCTATTGCAATAGTTCTAGTGAGAAGTAAAAAGGCATGCACTAGGATCATGACTAAGTAGAGAGAAGAATGAATATAGAAGAGAGATTGTGAAGGGAGAAATGAAGAGATTTGGCAATTAAAAGGGCATATGGAGTGACTGAAAAGGACAATTCAAGAATGATTAAAAAGGAGAAATTTTTATATAAAAAAAATTATATGGAGTTAATAAAGACTCCTCATTTCTCTTTCATCACTCTTTTTTCTTTGCTTTACCTTACCCACCTCTCATTGTTCACACATATAAATTGTTTATTATAATTTATCTTCAATGGAATACTTTTCACAATGGTATTATCTTATAGGCTCAGTTTGCATTGTTCTGGTACTTGGGCAGGGGGAATAAAAAAAATTAGTAGTACAGTATTTGGAAAATTGAGTCATATTTTTTAAGTGGGAGAGTCTAAATTCTCCCTAATATTATGAAAACAAGTTATAAGTTTCTATCTGTAAAGCTGAATGGATTGGAAGCACTTAATAAGAGTTCTTTTTTTTTAATTTTATTTAATTAGATGATTTAGAGTATTTTTCAATGGTTACAGGACTCATGTTCTTTCCCTCCTCTCCCACTACTGCCTTCCCGTATCTGGAGAGCAATTCTACTGGGTTTAACATATGTCATTGATTAAGACCCATTTCCATATTATTAATGTTTGCACTAGGGTGATCTTTTAGTCCCATCAACCCATGTGATCAAGCAGTTGTTTTTCTTCTATGTTTCTTTTCCCACAGTTCTTCCTCTGGATGTGGATAGTGTTCTTTCTCATATGTCCCTCCGAATAGTTCTAGATCATTGCATTGCTACTAGTAGAGAAGTCCATTACATTCAATTGTACCACAGTGTATGAGTCTCTGTGTACAATGTTCTCCTGGTTCTGCTCCTCTCACTCTGCATCACTTCCTGGAGGTTGTTCCAGTCTCCATGGAATTCCTCCACTTTATTATTCCTTTGAGCACAATAGTATTTCATCACCAACAGATACCACAATTTGTTCAGCCATTCCCCAATTGAAGGACATCCCCTCATTTTCCAGTTTTTTGCCACCACAAAGAGAGCAGCTATGAATATTCTTGTACAAGTCTTTTTCCTTATTATCTGTTTGGGGTACAAACCCAGCAGTGCTATGGCTGGATCAAAGGACAGACAGTCTTTTAGCATCCTTTGGGCATAGTTCCAAATTGCCTTCCAGAATGATTGGATCAATTCACAACTCCACCAGCAATGCATTGATGTCCCAATTTTGCCACATCCCCTCTAGCATTGATTACTTTCCTTTGCTGTCATGTTAGCCTATCTATTAGGTGTGAAGTGATACCTCAGAGTTGTTGTGATTTGCATTTTTCTGATTATAAGAGATTTAGAACCTTTTCTCATGTGCTTATTAATAGTTTTGATTTCTTCATCTGAAAATTGCCTATTCATGTCCCTTACCCATTTATCAATTGGGAAATGTCTTGATTTTTTGTACAATTGATTTAGTCCTTTATAAATTTGAGTGATTAGACCTTTTGTCAGAGGTTTTTGTTATAAAGATTATTTCCCCATTTGTTACTTCCCTTTTAATTTTGATTGCATTGGTTTTGTTTGTACAAAAACTTTTTAATTTAATGTAATCAAAATTATTTATTTTGCATTTTGTAATTTTTTTCTTTCTAACTCTTGCTTGGTCTTAAAATCTTTCCTTTCCCAAAGACATACCAAGTATAATAAGAGTTTTTGAAACTGGAATACTTGCCAGAGAATACTTGGTATACAATTTAATAGGATAATACAGATGCAATAACTTTTCCCCAAACACTTAATAATTCTGACATTTGTGTTGACTATAATCGAAGAAATCAGGAGCATAGATAGGTCAATGGTCTATAGATTCCTGCTTGATGACATTTGAAAAAATGAAATATCTATTGAAGAGAATAGAGAATTAAAGAATTAACAATTTCAGTGATAGTTTATTTCTTCCTATTTCCCACTATCTTATGTATGTTCATTGAGCCTCTGTACCATCCATCTTGTCCTTGATTAATAGTTCTGTGAACATTTTGATGAAGTTTAGTATCATTGAGACCCTTCTATCTTTATCTCTAAGAAAATTTGATCATTTCCTTTGTCTCTCAAGGTCAAGGAGTCTACTTAGCAGAAGCAAGTTGGTCATTCTTATCTGAATATTTTCTCAAGGGAGTAAAGCTAAAATGTATTACTTTGATCTCAGTAGGCCTCTACAAGGAGGGTAAATGTGATTTTCAAAAACATTTAAAATATCTCTGTTATTGTTATCCCATTTCTTTTGGGCACAGATTACTAGAAAGATAGAGGAGGTCCCAAAAGATAAAATAAATAATTTTCATTGCATAAAATTGAGTAATTTTTGCACAAACAAAGCATAAGATGGTAATTTGTTGATTGAGGAGATAGCTTCACATAAACTATTCCCAATAAGAATCTGATAAATTATATCTGGAATTAACATAAAAATGTAAGAACAAAAGCCATTTCTCAAAGGACAAGCAATTCTCAGAAAGAGGAATTGCAAATAACTAACTGTCCATATGAAAGATGACTCCAGATTACAAATTAGAAAAATGTCAAAAAACTCTTGAACAGTCACTTCACTCCCAGCAAATTGACAAAGACAACAACAATAAAAAATGAGAGTGTTAGAGTGGCTACAAGGAACCAAGAGATTCTGGTATAACTGTGGCTCAGTCAGAGTATTCTAGAAAATAATTTGAAAATATGATTTAAAACTTAAAGAAAATGTTTATATCCTTGCACCTAGAGACTTTATTGTTAGCCATGCATCTTAGGAAATCAGAGAGAGAAAAAAAAGTTCCCTTATATATGCCAAAATATTTAAGAACATGGTATTTTGAGTCAAAGGACCCCATTTCAAATCCTTCTTTATGATGTTATACAAATCACTTCTCTGGCCTCCAGGTTCCTCTTCTTTAAAATGAAAGGGAAGGAAAACATTTGACTAAATATTATCTCAGTTAATTCTTAACTTCTGTGATCTATGCAAAGAAACTGAGTCTTTCAAGTTTTTTTCCCCCCCAAGGAAAACACTATACAAATTATATGAATTGTAGTCATTGCCTAGATAGTTCTTTTTCTTCTGTTCACTTTCACTTTGTCAGTTCCTATAAGTCTTTCTAGAGTTACAGGTTCTGTTCTCACTCTCCCAATTTGCACAGGGACTAGCAGGTCAGATACCCAGAGTGCAACTTTTACTTTTTCCTTTAGAATTCCTGGGACAACCTGGAGGGCCAAGTATCAATTGTCATCTCCTTAATATCAATTATTTGATTGATGTAAATTAGCTTTTACAAAGAGATATTATTGAGAAAATATATCAAAGACTGAAGTACAAAAACCACTTTGTGCACAGAATTGGGAGATTACACTTTCAATTTTGCACTCACACAATTCCTAAAGTGAGTGAATTCAGACTTAAAATCAAGACAAAACATTATCCCGACCTCAAATAGAATTCAGTCCTTGTATGTACACAAGGTTCTTGGGGACAATTTGGCTCAAACTTTTAAGTTCAATAATAATAAAAAAACAATAACCACAACATAAAAATATTTGTAGGAAACACTAGCAATTTATATCTTTTTTTTTTTTAATTTTTATTTGGTCATTTCCAAACATTATTCTTTGGAAACAAAGATAATTTTCTTTTCTTCCCTCCCACCCTCCCACCACCTCTCCCATAGCCCACACTCGATTCTACTGGGTATCACATGTGTTCTTGATTCAAACCCATTTCCATGTTGTTGGTATTTGCATTAGAGTGTTCATTCAGAGTCTCTCCTCAGTCATATCCCCTCCACCCCTGTAGTCAAGCAGTTGCTTTTCATCGGTGTTTTTACTCCCACAGTTTATCCTCTGCTTGTGGATAGTGTTTTTTAGATCCCTACAGATTGTTCAGGGACATTGCATTGCCACTAATGGAGAAGTCCATCACCTTTGATTGTACCACAGTGTATCAGTCTCTGTGTACAATGTTTTCCTGGTTCTGCTCCTTTCACTCTGCATCACTTCCTGGAGGTTATTCCAGTCCCCATGGAATTCCTCCACTTTATTATTCCTTTGAGCACAATAGTATTCCATCACCAACAGATACCACAATTTGTTTAGCCATTCCCCAATTGAAGGACATCCCCTCATTTTCCAGTTTTTGGCCACCATAAAGAGTGCAGCTATGAATATTCTTGTACAAGTCTTTTTCCTTATTATCTCTTTGGGGTACAAGCCCAGCAGTGATATGGCTGGATAAAAGGGTAGATATTCTTTTGTCGCCCTTTGGGCATAGTTCCAAATTGCCCTCCAGAATGGTTGGATCAGTTCACAACTCCACCAGCAATGAATTAATGTCCCTACTTTGCCACATCCCCTCCAGCATTCATTACTTTCCATAGCTGTTATGTTAGCCTATCTATTAGGTGTGAGGTGATACCTCAGAGTTGTTTTGATTTGCATCTCTCTGATTCTAAGAGATGTAGAACACTTTTAGCAATTTGTATCTTGGCTTTGGGAAACCTTTTTTTTTTTTCCAGAGGAATACCCAATAAGTTCATATATGGTATCATATTGCCAAAGGATGAGAAGCTACTTTGCTTGTGGAACATGGTAGCTCAACTGCTTGGCTGATTTACTGTTGACATGGACAAACAGGCTTTTTCACCAAAGTTGACTATTAAAATTAGTGGTGGATTTTTCTGTCTCCACTTACTGTCAGCTCGTCCTACTTTTCACATCTCACAAGATCATAACCAAATTTTATTGCTAAATTTGTTGTTTATGTAAGAATGATAGAACACATCATCCATTTGCTCATAGGCTCTCTTCTTCCTGGGAAACTGGAGGATTCATTTTCTCTATGTTCTTAACCTTTGACTTGATTAGGACGCATCACATATTTTCTTTCTTCTTCCTCCACTTCCTCTTTTACATCCTCTCCCATTCTGTCATTTTGACCCATAAATATATTGATTCATCTGTAGATGGGGCACTGTGAGGTTTATTCCATATAGTTTCAAGCCTGTTTTCCCACTATCACATATATTTGATTTCTGCTTTCTTGCTTTTCTGCTGGTATGTAATTAAAAAGGAAATCCTTGAGAGTCAACTTCCGGTTAAGATGGCGGCTTAGAGAAACCTAAGGTTCAGATCTCCGGAAAACCCTTCCCGACCGATCTCAAACTATAAGCTCCTAAGGCGCCAAAATTCAAAACGATCAACAGCACAGACCCTGGGAACCCTCCTCCTGGACCTGGACCCGGTTCAAAAGGTACGGCTCCCCTCAAAAGCCAGAACCCGAGATCACTCGGACCTCAGGGGTAGGAGCGCAGAGTCCAAGGCTCCCGAAGCCGCAGCCCGGCTGGGCTCAGAGAGCAGGGTCCTCAGAACAACAACCCTCAGGGCCTTCTACCCGAGTCACAGTGAAAGTTACTGCCTGGGGCTCCCGCTGCAGAGAGCTGGTCGAAACAACAGCAACCCTCAGGGCGGGCAAGACAGCCTCACGGGCTAGATCCTGCTATCCAAGTCTCAGTGAAAGTCCCTGCCCTCTGAGCTTGGGGAAGCTGCAGCCCATCCCCCCGCAGGCCGACGAAACAGCCTCACGGCCAGCGATTCTGAAGGCAACTTCCGGAAAGCGAGCCGGGGGGAGAGTGTGGCCTCGTGGTCCGACCCTTCCATTCCAGTTCCAGTGAGGCATATTCAGTTTAACCCAGGGAAAGCTCATAGAACCAACATCTGCCCAGGACTAAAGCCTCTGAACACCAGACACAGATAAGAAAAGGTAATCCTCCACATTCAGAGATGGCAAACTCCACAGAAGCACAGAAGCCCCAAAATACCAAGAAAAATAAGAAGAAAGGGGCGACTTTGGACACATTCTATGGAGCCAAAATACAAAATACAGAGCAGATAGAAGAAGATATACAAGAAAATTCTCCAAAATCTTCCAAAGGAAATGGAAACTCTCCACAAACCCATGAAGAATTTGAATCAGAAATGACCAAAAAGATGGAAGCCCTCTGGGAGGAAAAGTGGGAAATAATGCAAAAGAAATTCACGCATCTACAAAACCAGTTTGACCAAACTGTAAAAGAAAACCAGGCTTTAAAGCAAGAACTAATAAAGCAAAGCCAAGACACCAAGAAATTAGAAGAGAACATAAAATATCTCACCGACAAGGTGATAGATCTGGAAAATAGAGGGAGAAGAGAGAATTTAAGAATAATTGGACTCCCAGAAAAGCCAAAAATAAACACCAAACTGGACATGGTGATACAAGATATAATCAAAGAAAATTTCCCAGAGATTCTAGAACAAGGGGGCAATACAGCCACTGACAGAGCTCACAGAACACCTTCTACACTAAACCCCCAAAAGACAACTCCCAGGAATGTAATTGCCAAATTCCAAAGCTCTCAAACAAAAGAAAAAATCCTACAGGAAGCCAGAAAAAGACAATTTAGATATAAAGGAATGCCAATCAGGGTCACCCAAGACCTTGCAAGTTCTACTCTGAATGATCGTAAGGCATGGAACATGATCTTCAGAAAGGCAAGAGAGCTGGGTCTCCAACCAAGAATCAGCTACCCAGCAAAACTGACTATATACTTCCAAGGGAAAGTATGGGCATTCAACAAAATAGAAGACTTCCAACTTTTTGCAAAGAAAAGACCAGAGCTCTGTGGAAAGTTTGATACCGAAAATCAAAGAGCAAGGAATACCTGAAAAGGTAAATATTAAGGAAAGGGGAAAAATGTTATCTTCTTCTTTTACTCAAAGTCTCTTCTATAAGGACTACATTTATATCAATCTATGTATACTAACATGTGGGGAAAATGTAATGTATAAATAGGGGGTAAAGAAAGACCAAATAGAATAATGGTTCTCACACAAAGATTCACATGGGAAGGGGAGGGGAAGAAAACTCCTATAAGAAGGAGAGGAAGAGAGGGGGGGGGGTTACTTAAACCTCAATCTCAGGGAAATCAACTCTGAGAGGGAAAAACATCCAGATCCATTGGGATCTTGAATTCTATCTTACCCAACAAGTGTAAGGAGAAGGGAAAACCAAGGGGGGGAGGGGGAGAGGGAGAACAAAAAGGGAGGGAAAGAGAGGGGGGAGGGGGAGGGAACAAAAAGGGAGGGACCAAAAAGGGAAACATCAAGGGAGGGGACAAGGGGCACTGATTCAAAGTAAATCACTGGACTAAAAGGTAGAGCCGAAGAAGAAAAGGTTAGAATTAGGGAAGGCAATCAAAATGCCAGGGAGTCCACAAATGACAATCATAACTTTGAACGTGAATGGGATGAACTCACCCATAAAACGTACACGAATAGCAGAATGGATTAGAATCCAAAACCCTACCATATGTTGTCTTCAAGAAACACACATGAGGCGGGTTGACACCCACAAGGTCAGAATTAAAGGATGGAGTAAGACCTTCTGGGCCTCAACTGATAGAAAGAAGGCAGGAGTGGTAATCATGATATCTGATAAAGCCAATGCAAAAATAGACCTGATCAAAAGGGATAGGGAAGGTAATTATATTTTGTTAAAAGGGACTCTAGACAACGAGGAAATATCATTAATCAACATGTATGCACCAAATAATATAGCACCCAAATTTCTAATGGAGAAACTAGGCGAATTGAAGGAAGAAATAGACAATAAAACCATACTAGTGGGAGACTTAAACCAACCATTATCAAATTTAGATAAATCAAATCAAAAAATAAATAAGAAAGAGGTAAAAGAAGTGAATGAAATCTTAGAAAAATTAGAATTAATAGACATATGGAGAAAAATAAATAGGGATAAAAAGGAATACACCTTCTTCTCAGCACCACATGGCACATTCACAAAAATTGACCATACATTAGGTCATAGAAACATAGCACACAAATGCAAAAAAGCAGAAATAATGAATGCAGCCTTCTCAGATCACAAGGCAATAAAAATAATGATTAGTAATGGTACATGGAAAACCAAATCTAAAACCAATTGGAAATTAAACAATATGATACTCCAAAACCGTTTAGTTAAAGAAGAAATCATAGAAACAATTAATAATTTCATCGAGGAAAATAACAATGGCGAAACATCCTTTCAAACCTTTTGGGATGCAGCCAAAGCGGTAATCAGAGGCAAATTCATATCCCTGAATGCTTATATTAACAAACAAGGGAGAGCAGAGATCAATCAATTGGAAATGCAAATGAAAAAACTCGAAAGCAATCAAATTAAAAACCCACAGCAGAAAACCAAATTAGAAATCCTAAAAATTAAGGGAGAAATTAATAAAATCGAAAATGATAGAACTATTGATTTAATAAATGAGACAAGAAGCTGGTACTTTGAAAAAACAAACAAAATAGACAAAGTACTGGTCAATCTAATTAAAAAAAGGAAGGAAGAAAAGCAAATTCACAGCATTAAAGATGAAAAGGGGGACAGCACCTCCAATGAGGAGGAAATTAAGGCAATCATTAGAAATTACTTTGCCCAATTATATGGCAATAAATACACCAATTTAGGAGAAATGGATGAATATATACAAAAATACAAACTGCCTAGACTAACAGAAGAGGAAATAGAATTCTTAAATAATCCCATATCAGAAATTGAAATCCATCAAGCCATCAAAGAACTTCCTAAGAAAAAATCCCCAGGGCCTGATGGATTCACCTGTGAATTCTATCAAACATTCAGAGAACAGTTAATCCCAATACTATACAAACTATTTGACATAATAAGCAAAGAGGGAGTTCTACCAAACTCCTTTTTCGACACAAACATGGTACTGATTCCAAAACCAGGCAGGTCAAAAACAGAGAAAGAAAACTATAGACCAATCTCCCTAATGAATATAGATGCAAAAATCTTAAATAGGATACTAGCAAAAAGACTCCAGCAAGTGATTAGAAGGATCATTCACCATGATCAAGTAGGATTCATACCAGGGATGCAGGGCTGGTTCAACATTAGGAAAACCATCCACATAATTGACCACATCAACAAGCAAACTAGCAAGAAGCACATGATTATCTCAACAGATGCAGAAAAAGCCTTTGATAAAATAAAACACCCATTCCTATTAAAAACACTAGAAAGCATAGGAATAGAAGGGTCGTTCCTAAAAATAATAAACAGTATATATCTAAAACCAACAGCTAATATCATCTGCAATGGGGATAAACTAGATGCATTCCCAATAAGATCAGGAGTGAAACAAGGATGCCCATTATCACCTCTACTATTTGACATTGTACTAGAAACACTAGCAGTAGCAATTAGAGAAGATAAAGGAATTGAAGGCATCAAAATAGGCAAGGAGGAGACCAAGTTATCACTCTTTGCGGATGACATGATGGTCTACTTAAAGAATTCTAGAGATTCAACCAAAAAGCTAATTGAAATAATCAACAACTTTAGCAAAGTTGCAGGATACAAAATAAACCCACATAAATCATCAGCTTTTCTATATATCTCCAACACAGCTCAGCAGCAAGAACTAGAAAGAGAAATCCCATTCAAAATCACCTTAGACAAAATAAAATACCTAGGAATCTACCTCCCAAGACAAACACAGGAACTATATGAACACAACTACAAAACACTCGCCACACAACTAAAACTAGACTTGAACAAATGGAAAAACATTAACTGCTCATGGATAGGACGAGCCAATATAATAAAAATGACCATCCTACCCAAACTTATTTATCTATTTAGTGCCATACCCATTGAACTACCAAAATACTTCTTCACTGATTTAGAAAGAACCATAACAAAGTTCATTTGGAAGAACAAAAGATCAAGGATATCCAGGGAAATAATGAAAAAAAACACATATGATGGGGGCCTTGCAGTCCCTGACCTAAAACTATATTACAAAGCAGCAGTCATCAAAACAATTTGGTACTGGCTAAGAAACAGAAAGGAAGATCAGAGGAATAGACTGGGGGAAAGCGACCTCAGCAAGACAGTATACGATAAACCCAAAGATCCCAGCTTTTGGGACAAAAATCCACTATTCGATAAAAACTGCTGGGAAAATTGGAAGACAGTGTGGGAGAGACTAGGAATAGATCAACACCTCACACCCTACATCAAGATAAATTCAAAATGGGTGAGTGACTTAAACATAAAGAAGAAAACCATAAGTAAATTGGGTAAACACAGAATAGTATACATGTCAGACCTTTGGGAGGGGAAAGGCTTTAAAACCAAGCAAGATATAGAAAGAATCACAAAATGTAAAATAAATAATTTTGACTACATCAAACTTAAAAGCTTTTGTACAAACAAAACCAATATAACTAAAATCAGAAGGGAAACAACAAATTGGGAAAAAATCTTCATAGAAATCTCTGACAAAGGTTTAATTACTCATATTTATAATGAGCTAAATCAATTGTACAAAAAATCAAGCCATTCTCCAATTGATAAATGGGCAAGGGAAATGGATAGGCAGTTCTCAGATAAAGAAATCAAAACTATTAACAAGCACATGAAGAAGTGTTCTACATCTCTTATAATCAGAGAGATGCAAATCAAAACAACTCTGAGGTATCACCTCACACCTAGCAGATTGGCTAACATAACAGCAAAGGGAAGTAATGAATGCTGGAGGGGATGTGGCAAAGTAGGGACATTAATTCATTGTTGGTGGAGTTGTGAACTGATCCAACCTTTCTGGAGGGCAATTTGGAACTATGCCCAAAGGGCGACAAAAGAATATCTACCCTTTGACCCAGCCATAGCACTGCTGGGTCTGTACCCCAAAGAGATAATGGACACAAAGACTTGTACAAAAATATTCATAGCTGCGCGCTTTGTGGTGGCCCAAAACTGGAAAACGAGGGGATGCCCATCAATTGGGGAATGGCTGAACAAACTGTGGTATATGTTGGTGATGGAGTACTATTGTGCTAAAAGGAATAATAAAGTGGAGACGTTCCATGGAGACTGGAACAACCTCCAAGAAGTGATGCAGAGCGAGAGGAGCAGAACCAGGAGAACATTGTACACAGAGACTAATACACTGTGGTATAATTGAACGTAATGGACTTCTCCATTAGTAGTGGTGTAATGTCCCTGAACAACTTGCAGGGATCCAGGAGAAAAAAACACCATTCATAAGCAAAGGATAAACTATGGGAGTGGAAACACGGAGAAAAAGCAACTGCCTGAATACAGCGGTTGAGGGGACATGACAGAGGATAGACTCTAAATGAACACTCTAATGCAAATACTATCAACAAAGCAATGGGTTCAAATCAAGAAAACATCTAATGCCCAGTGGACTTACGCGTCGGCTATGGGGGGTGGGGGGGAGGAAAAGAAAATGATCTATGTCTTTAACGAATAATGCTTGGAAATGATCAAATAAAATATATTTTAAAAAAAAAAGGAAATCCTTAATTCACTTTTCTTTTTTTTTTATTGCCTTGAGCTGCTGCATTTTTAAGCCATTTTTGTATTTCTGTTGTCTGCTGTTTTTGAGAAGCAAATAATTTCTTCAGATAAAGTTTTCTTTCTAAGAATATTCCAAACTTTTCTTTATGAATGTAAATCCTTTTTCATTCATGATTAGGTTCAGATTTGAGTACCTTTGTTCAGATTTGAGTGACATCTTGAGTGCCTTTGTTTTTAGGAAGGCATTATTATTCCATTGCCTCCTGAAGTTTCTGGTAGGTATATTCTGCAGAATATTCTTACTTATTAAAATTTCCTTTCTCTGATATTTAAAGATTTTCTTTTTTTCAGTGCCTTTTATTGAATGTAATTCTTATTGCATTTTCATCAATAAATAATTTTTAAATTTTTTACATTTCCCTATTATCTTTTTATTCCTTACTTCTTGGTCCATTTTTGTACAGGTGTCAGCATAGCTAAGATAAATATCTATTTCTTTTAGTTTTGATTCAGTAAGTACTTTCCGTCTCTCAAATCGAACTCTTAAAAAATCACTTCACAGCTTTAGTTCCCTTTTTCCTTATTAAAAAAATTATTTGTTTAGGTCTGAAAGGGGCATATATAGAATCCCACTAATTTCACCATTATGATTACTATTTATTACTTTCCATCCTATTTATCTCTGTTTAGTTTCTGACCTCTACCTCAATGTTAATTGAGAACCAGACATTATCTTTCAAGAATTAATTAATGAAAACTACCCGAATATTCTAGAATCAGAAGACCCTGTATCTATCCACAATGCCTCTCCCAATTCTAAGTTTTAATGAATTATTTTCTTTAGTGATTTTTTGGTTTTCTTTTCTAATTGGTTGATCTTTCATAATTTCTCCACTTTTCTTTCTTTGCTTTTATTTTTTTTTCAAATTTTTCCTCAACCTCTCCAATTTTGTTTTTAGTCATTTTACTCTCTTCCTAGAACCCTTTCTTGGATTGTGTCTACTTTTTTTTTTTGAGGTTTCAGACATATATTCTTTAATTTCACTGTCTTCTGAATTTGAACTGTAATCTTATTTATTTTCGAAGTTGCTCTCTGTGGTTGGGTTCTTTGTCTTTTGCTTATACATTTAATTTTTGTGAATTTCATGCTAGCATCAGATTCTTCTCCCTATGTGTGAGAGAGAATGTCTCAGGTTTTAGTTTTTTGTTGTTGTTATTTTCTAAGTTCTCTGGCAACTTATTGATTCTGGGAGTTCAAGGAGAAGGAAGAATAGAGTATGATTCTGAGGTCAGGACTCATTACACAACAATTTCTATAAGACAGGAATGTGTATAACAGCCCGTTTCTTCCTTGTTCTCTTGTGGCTTCTTTGTTCTTTTGCTGAAGCATCAATTCAATAAATTATAACATTATAACAAACCTTGAGTTTATTATAAACATAAAGACCACAATGGCTGCTATGGAAAATTCTACTTCTTTTACAGTACTTAGAATTTGATCTGAATCTACTATATTAAGGGAAAATATTTTTTTTTATCTGAAACTATATTTTAATTGGTTTGGAGAATTACTAATATGAAAACCGTCTCCTGTGATACAGTTCTTCTCAAGTTCAGTGTCTTAACCTGATTAACAAACTGAGATAATACTTGCCAAAGATTGCATAGTTAGTATGTGTCAGTCAGATACAGGATTTCAACCCAGGTTTTACTGACTATCAGACTTATACATTATGTCAATACTCCCCTTCATAAATCATATATTTTTCTGTAATTGTAATTACTGTTTATTAGATTACCATTTAATAGTGCTTTAATAATATGAAGCATTTTCACATATATTCTCATCAGATCTTTGTAATGACTCTTAGGTAGTAGTACAACTATTTTAATTTCAAATTTATACTCTGAATTCCAATTTTTTAGATGAGAAATTTGGTAATCAATTAAAAGATAAACATATAGCTAATATAAGGTAAAAATGGGATCCAAATGTTGTTAATCTGTTAGAGACCTTTTTTTTCATTCCAGACATTCTATTCTTCATAAAAAAAATCAGGAGCCATTATCGTATAATTGGAATATATTTGGAATCAAAGAATCTGCATTAGAGTTTTGGCCCTTAGTCTTCCTAGTTAAATGGCCTTGGGCAAATCACTTCAACTATTTGAGTAACAATTTCCTCATCTGTAAAATGAAATAACTGATTTAGATGATCTCTGTGGTCCTTTCCATTTTTACATGTATGATCCATTGTTAATATATAATATAATACCTGAATTATTCTTCCAACTTGTTCTTTCATAACTATTCATGGATCATATCCCTAGGGTGTTAACTACTGTTAAGGTAAAAGCCCTCAGGCAGAACTCTCCTCAAACTACAGCTCACAAGTTCCTGCCTGTATGTTTCCCATCAATAATTAGCCAAGAGACTCAATAAGTTCTTAGAGCAAAGGCAAAGAAGGTGGCAGAGTAAAAAACATTTATAAAAAAATTCTCTCCAAAATCCAAGGCTCGCTATTTTGCCCATGTCAAAAAATATAAATTAAATAATATAAATACATATCTTCTGCAAGATGAGGCTGTAACCTTGCTGTTGGAAGGAAAATAACATGCTTTCTCCTGAATCTTTTGGACTTATGGTTAGCGTTGTTAAGACTTTCAAAGTAGCTCTTAATGTATTATTGTTATTATATAATTTGTTTCACTGTTCTGCAAACTTTATAGAAATCTTCCCATATTTCTCTGAAACCATCCCCTTCATAATTTCTTACAGCATAATAGTGACACATTTAAATTCCCATAACACTCACACACCACCACATTGATATGCCATAACTTATTCAGCCATTCTCAGTTCAAATTCTTTGGTACCACAAAAAACATGTTACAAATTTTTTTGTACATATAGGTTCATTTTTTCTTTCTTTGATTCTTTGATTTGTAGACCTGGTAGTGGTATTTATGCACAATTTAATAACTTTTTGGATGTAGTTCATATTGTCTTCTAGGATACTTGAACCAGTTTATAGCTTTACCAACAATTCAATTCGTGCCTATTTTTTCCATGTCTCCTCCAATATTTTTCATTTTCCTTGTTTGTCATCTTTCCCAAAATGATGGGTGGGTAGAACCTTAGACTTGTTTTTGGGTTGCTGGTTTTAATAGGAATATATATTGCATCTTGTCAGAGGCTTTTTTTCTGAATTTATTGGTGTGGTTTTTTGTTGTCCTTGATATTAATATGGTTAGTTTTCCTAATATCAAACCAAACCTTACAATCCTGATGCAAATCCAAAATGATCATAACTTATGAACATTTTGCTCTGTTGCTTCACTCTTCTTGCTAAAATTTTAACTAATTTGAATCAATATTCATTAAAAATATTGTTCAAAAATTGCCTTTATTTTGATTCTCTCTAGTTAATGTATCATCAATATATTTTATATCGTAGAAGGAATTTGATAGTATCCCTTCTAGGATTCCCTGGGATTCTTATGTTTAGTTTGTCTCTCTGGTAACTTGGGCAAGAAAAATGTCTCATTGTCACTTTTCTTTCATTTTGTGATTTTGCATGATAATACATGTATAATCCAGATCTAATTGCTTACCAGGTCTGGGAAAGGGAGGAAAGGAAGAAATGGAAATAGGAAGGAGGAAGAGATAATTTCAGAAAGAGTATGTTGAAAATTGATATTACATGTAATTGGGAAAACAAAATATCTTTAAAAAATATTTAGCTAACTACCAATAAGACAACAATACATGCTCTCCTTTTTCTTTAGTTGTTAGTTTATTGAAATTGGTATTGGGGAAATCCAACCAGTGGCCCAGTGGCTATGGGACAGCCATCTGGGCGTATGCAGGTCTCCCTAATAAGTAAATATGGATATGAAACATTGTATTTCTTCATCAGGTTCTTACCATTCTTGCAATTAGCTCAAAGTACACTGAAAAACTGAAATCAATAATATTAACAGAGTAGGGAGAGAAAAACAGATTAAGAGAATAGATTATGCAGATGAATCTAACAGTTTAAGATTTATCATCCCATTTTGGCAGGAACACAAATGGCAAGTAAAAATGGACCGTAACAGTCTCTATGAAGGGTAATGAGGGTTATTACCAACATTTCTGATTACTGAAGAATTTCAAGGCAAGGTATCATTTTCCAAGATTTTTCTTTGGCTTCACCAGGGACATTATTGATGAATTGTTTAAGAGTTCCATATGAAGTTACTTTTGGATCTTTCAGAATCTGAATTTTAGAAATGGACAATAATCATGTAGATAACAGAAGTAAAGGGTTAGGGCTGAAAGAGCTTTAGAGGTAATTTAATCCTCATTTTACAGATAAGGAAACTGGACCAGAATTTAAGTGACTTAGAGAAGATTACAAAGGTTTTAAGTGTCAGATCCAGGGT
Organism: Monodelphis domestica; assembly: GCF_027887165.1. Taxonomy (NCBI): domain Eukaryota; kingdom Metazoa; phylum Chordata; class Mammalia; order Didelphimorphia; family Didelphidae; genus Monodelphis; species Monodelphis domestica. The sequence goes on from NC_077229.1 coordinate 535,710,005, forward strand.
TTAAATTCTAGTCTTCTGAGTCCAAATTCAATATTCTTTGTTCTACTCCATGTGGAACCTTCTAAGGCTTCCTCTGCCTTTTAAGGCAGAGTATATTCTGTCAATCCAGGTTTTATAAATATTAATGACTATTTGTGCATTGAATCTAACTAGCATAAGCTTATAACATGTCTAGAGTTTCTAGTTTGGATGTTAAGTTGGAAAGCAACAGCCTCCTCTTGAGATTAATTGTCCTTGTCAGAAACTGGAAAATATGCCATAATATTTCAAATGCCATTGAAAATGCACCTTTTCTTCCCCCTTAGTTTTTTTTTGCAGGGAAAATGTCCTTTAATCCTCCCATTAAAGCAAAGAGAAAAAGAAATCTTCCAGGCAATCACTTAGAGTGCTGAGTGTTGCCAGCCCAAGTACTAGCTTCTAACAGTATCTCAGAAGACAAATGTTCCCAGTGCTAAGCTCCAAATGGATTATAGCAGTGTCAGTTCTCTTCTGTCAAGACAATTAACAAGAGCAAAATATTTTCCCTACTTAAAGTAGATGAGGAGGAGGAGAGTTAAGAGTATGATGATTTGCTCATTTTAAGATTAATGTTCCTATAGGGATAGCACGATCCAAGATTTATTTCTTGAACCCTGTATATATTTACAATAGTGGTGACAATGAATGCAGAAGGCACAAACCTATGCGCATAAAGGGCCTCATTTGTGGCCTGAGCAAGAATGAAAGAAGATAATGAGCCTTGCAGAAGCTTCAAGGTGTATTATATGTGTAGTATCTTTATCTTTATAAAGGGTAAATGCTCACTTTTGATATTTTTGTTTTGCTTTTAACTTGTTTTACAAGTGTCTTTACTGGTATCCATATTAGAGAATTTGTGTTATTCTTATAAGATTATTTGGTGATAGAAATATAGAGGACTGGTTTCTTTACTGCTATCTACAAATATGCCCAAGTTTTCCCATTCTCAACAAAACAACAACAACTGTACTGGTTCCTATTTAGCTAGGATCCAGCTATTGGTTTGGGTTTTTTTGAGACATTTTATTTTCCAAATTACATGTAATAATAATTTTCAACATATGTTTTTTGAAATTATAAGATCCAAATTGTCTCCTTCCCCCTCCCCTCTGGGAGATGGTAAGCCCTACATTCAGTTTATAAATTTACATGCTTCCATTTTGGTCCCTGTTATAAGAAAATACTCATACAAAACCAAAACTCCAAAGTAAAAATATAAATAAACTAATGTGAAAAATAATATGCTTTGCTCTGCATTCTGACTCCAACAGTTCTTCCTGTGGAGGTGGATGGCATTCTTTGTCATAAGGCTTTAAGAATTGTTATAGGTCACACATGTAAAATCCAGTGTAATTGCATGTTGGCTATGTGAAGGCGTGGGGGGAGGGGAGAGAGGGAAAGAAATATGATTCTTGTAACCAAGGAATAATATTCTAAATTGACTAAATAAAAATTTTTTTTTAATTGTCCTAGGTCAGTATTGGCAAACCTTTTAGAGATTAGATGCCCAAACTGCATCTACCAGCTGCCTGTAAGCCCCTATGTTACCCCAGAGAGTAGAGGGAGAAAGTGCTCATCTTGGACTGCTGGGCAGAGGGATGGGTTATGTGAAAAATGACTGTAGGCACTATGGAGAAGGGACACAGACCAACCCCTCTAGCACATGTGCTATGTCTTCACCAACACTGTCCTAGATTATTGCATGACTGAGAGTAGCTAAGTCTTTCACACTTAATGGTCAAGTAATATTATTGTTGATTGTGTACAATGGTCTCTTGGTTCTATTTTTTTCACGTTGTTCCTATTAAGCGAGCCTTACATTCATGGTATAAATCCCACCTTGTCAGAGTGAATAATGCTTGTGACATATTGCTGTAGTATCCTTGCTAGTATTTCATTTAAAATGTTTGCATCTATATTCATGAATGAAATTGGCCTATAATTTTCTTCCTCTTGTTTTTGCTCTTCCTGACTTGGGTATCAGTAACATATTTGTTTCATGAAAAAGAATTTGTAAGGACCCCTTTTTTGCCTATTTTCCCAAATAATTTATATAGAATTAGAATTAATTATTCTTTAAATATTCAGTAGAATTCATTTGTGAATCCATCTGGCCCTTGGGAATTTTCTTAGGGATGACTTATTCAATTTATTTTTCTGAGGTGGGATTATTTAGTATTCTATTTCCAATTCTGTTATTTTGGGCAATTTATATTTTTGCAAATATTCATCTATTTCCCTTAGATTGTCCGATTTATTGGCATATAATTAGGCAAAATAACACCTAATGATTGCTTTAATTTCTTCTTCATTGATGGTGAATTCAGCCTTTCCTTTTTTGATATTGGTAGTTTGATGATCTTCTTGACTTTTTAAATTAATCAATGTACTGTCTATTTTATTTATTTAAACCAACAACTAATCTTATTTATTCAGTGGTTCTCTTTTAATTTTATCAATTTATCCTTTGATTTTTAGGATTTCCCATTTAGTCTTTAATTCAGAATTTAAAATTCATTCTTTATCTAAATTTTTTATATGTGCCCAATTAATTGATCTGCTTTTTGTCTTATTAATAGAAGCATTTAAGTGTCTTAAGTGTTGCTTTGGCTATATCCCATGCGTTTTGAGATATTTTCTCCTCATTCTCTTTCTCTTTAATGAAATTATTTTTTCCTATAATTTTTCTTTGATCCATCCCCATTTTATAATTAGATTTAGTTTCTAATTTATTTTTAATTTGTCTTTCCATGGACCCTTACTGATTATAATTTTTTAGTGTAGTATGATCTGAAAAGGATTCATTTATTATTTCTGCTTTTCCTTGTGAAATATTTATGCTGGTCAGTTTTTCTGTAGGCAATGCTGAAAAGAAGGTATTTTTCTTTCTTTTGCCATTCAGTTTTCTCCAGAGATCTACTAAATCTAAATTTTCTAAAATTTTATTCACTTCCTTCACTTCTTTCTTATTTTTTTTTGTTTGGTTTATATAGATCTGAGGGTAAAAGCTCATTTAATTTCTCCTTTAAAAATTTGGTGGCTATATCATTTCATGTATATTTGTTTAGTATTGCTATTACTTTACCATCTGTGATAACCTTTTTTTCAAGATATAATTTTCTTTGTTATTTCTTTTAATTGTATCTATTTTTGCTTTAGTTTTCTGGGATACCTTGATTGCTATAACTCCTTTTTTTAACTTCAGCTGAAGCATAATAAATTTTGCTCTACCTTACCTTTACTCTGTGTATATCTCCCTGCTTCAAATATGTTTCTAATCTATTCTACTATGTGCTTCAGTTTTATGGATGAGTTCGTCCTGTTCACATTCACATTTATGATTATCAGCTGTTTATTCCCCTCCATCTTATTTCTCCTTTTGATCCTGCTCTTTCACTCTTCTTTCACTCTGTCCCTCCTCACAAGTGTTTTGCTTTTCATCACGTCCCTGTTTAACCCTACCTTCTGTTACTATCCCCCTCCATCTTATTCCTCTCCTACTTCTCTATAGGATAAGTTGGGATTCTGTACCAAATGTGTAAATTTTTATTCCATTTCCTGTCTCAATTGTCATTCTCCCCTCCACTGTAATAGGTTTTTTGTGCCTCTTTAGGTGAGGTAATTTACCCAGTTCTTCCTGTCACTTCCCTTTTCACTCAGTGCAATTAATTCTCTTTTTAACCCTTGATTTTTTCATTAAATTTTTTTCTTTTTTTTCCTAAATGCTCTAATATTGATAAAAAAATTTTTAAGAGTTACAAATATCATCTTTCCATCTAGGAACATTAAACTGCTTGACCTTATCAAATCCCTTAAACTTTCTCTTATTTACTTTTTTTCCCCTTGTCTTTAGCCTTGTATTTGAATATCAGCTTTTATTTATGTCTGGTCTTTTCTTCAGGAGTACTTGGAAATGTTCTTCATTAAGTAACTATTTTTTTATTCTTATGCTCAGTTGTAAACCTATTTCCATTTCTTTCCAGAATATCATATATCAAAAAGACAAGGACATTACTATGGATTAGAACGTTTTTTTTTTTTAAAGAAGCACAGCATAAGAAGGTATGAACAGAGTATTCAAAGGCCTACATATTTTCCCACTGGGCAGTATGCTATAGGTATTGTAACAGAGAAGGAGTAAGATATGCCCTTCAGTCAAAGGCAGCAATCCACTGGGGCTCTAGCCTACATGTAAAAGTTAAAATTAAATCTTAATAATAAAAATATTATATTTTAGGAGATTTATTAAATGATCATTAGAAATCAAGGAATGAAGAGGATATAAATAAAGACCATGTGCCCATGGCTGATTAGTCATTTCAAAATCCCCACATTATCACCGCCACCATGATTGCTGCATCATGCCAAAGAGAGAGAGGCAAGACCTCCCATTCAATATTTATCCCTTGTCTATAGGAAGTACATAGTGATAGGAAGTCAGTGGGCTCCTGGGAAATGTAGTTCTATTTTTGGGTAACAGATTTTCAATTATACATTTTCTCCTGATGATTAATTGGGGGGGGCCTAGTCTCCCCAGTTTGATCACTTAACACAATCAACTTTTAAGTTATAGTAATTTGGGGATAAAAGGGAAAAGAACAAAACTATTAATTTCTAGGTGCATTGACAAAAAGCCAGTTAGGGAGCAGTCCCCTTCGGCATAAGAGTATACATACAAAACAAATGTATTCAACCCCATGCAGTTCAGATCACCACATCCCAAAGTTCACTCTGGATCTTCTGGTGCAATGTGTGGCCTGTGGAGGCATCTTCATGGTGCCTTCTCCAAACAGTTCACTTTCTGGATTTGGAGAGGTATCATGTTTCTTAACCTAAAATTACTCTTAAATATAATTTAAACTTTGCAATTTAGAATAATAATAATAATACTCCCCCCCCCCCCCCGAAGAAGGTGCTGAAAAACACAGGGATCACATAGGAATTCATGACTGAGTTATGAGGTATATGAACCAATTGGCAAGAGAAATCAAAAACATCAAAAAAATCCAAATAAAAGACAAAAGATAACTTTTGAATGAAATATAGACTATCAAAGTCTTATGTGTAAAAATTCTAAGTAAAAGAAAAATAAATTTATAACAGGTTCTTGAATCAGGGCCCAATTAAAGTAATTTCTACTCAACAAGTCTGTAGGACAAAATGCAGTAATATTTCACTTACCCATTTGCAGCAAATTCATAGATTTAGGATAAAGGGAGCTCAAATTTATACACTTTGTAGCAATATGTAGCAGATTAATTATTCATTCCTAACAAATTAACTAAGTCTTATCAAAATAATGCAAAATAAATCATGATATCAATTTTCAATTTCTCTGTAGGAAAACCCTGACAAATATGTGAAACTCCCTTCGTGCTCATTAATTAATTAATTGGTTACATGATTCATGTTTTTTCCCTTTCTTCCTCTTCCCCCCCCCCCCATAGACAATGAGCAATTCCACTAGGTTTTACATGCATCATTGATCAAGACCTATTTCCATATTGTTAGTATTTGCACTAGGGTGATTGTTTAGAGTCTACATCCCCAATCATATTCCCATTGAACCATGTGCTCAAGCACTCGTTTTTCTTCTGTGTTTCTACTGTGTTTCTGTGTTTCTACAGTTCTTTCTGAAAGTAATTCTTAAGGACCTGTGTAGGCCATTATGTTTGGGATTCAAGGGGGCCTTATATATGTTAAGTGGTCTAGCCATAATATGGAACATTCCTGAGAGACCAGTCCTTGTTAGGGTCTAGTGTCAGGCAATGAAAAGGGAGGCCATCCTATCACAGAGATACATGCTTCCATTAGGTGCTTACCAGAATTGAGAACTTGCATTAAAACTGTCTAGTGAGGGGCATGCCCACATCATGAGGGGGACTCTCTACCTCTTAAAGGTAAAAGGACTTCTTAAAAGATGCTGTTGACATATCTACTCATCATATCCAGAACTTAATACCCCATAAGAGATGATTCATTTGTCATCAGAGTGCCAGACTGGATATCTTGTTGGTTCAATTACCCAGTAAGGAATCAAAAACTTCTAGGTTAAATGCTTTTCTTGAGGAGAGGAGGGTGCATCATGAATGAAGTTAAATGGAAAACTTGGATCTATTCTTTAAGATATTTGGAGGGAGGGTTCAGACTGTGAGGTTCTCAGCTGGATCAGTCTCACTGGCATATTCTGGTTTTGTGACAAATCCCCATAAAGGGCTCAGATCAGAATTGCTCTAGGAGGATCATAATCTTCAGTGCCCATCCACTTGGTAATATGAAGGTGTAATCTCCAGTAGTATGGCAGTAAGATAGGTCACCAATGAGGAAAATCAAGGCAGGTATCAGGAGGAAGAACAAGAGGTATATCAGTCAATTTCTGTCATTTGTCTGGATCAGTCTATACTGCTGTAAGAAGAAAAAAACAGAAGAGATCTAGATAGGACTCTTGGTTAAGACAAGAGGCTTTCTGTTCCCATAATTTGTACCTCTTCTCTCCTTTCATTATCTACAGGATATTTAATTATCTTTGTGTCACTTGTTTCTTTAGGAACTCACCAGTCCTCTGTCACTTCCTACTGTATTGCTCCAAATGCCTCTGAGAGTAGAGGAATAAGGATAAGGTCTGATGTCCTAAATAGATATGTGTTTCCTGGGTTTTCTCTAGCTGAAGATTGGGTATTGTTAAAATAGGAATTAAGACTTAGGATATGAGTGATTGACAGGGCATGGGATTAGAATTTTCCCTGGATCTGGTAGAATAGACTTTTCTTTCCTTTTTTACCTTCCCCTTCCTTGTTTTAATAAAATAAAAGTATTTATATATTTCTTCTCTAAGAACCCTTCAACTTTATTGTCATATTTCAGTATTTATGGAAAAATTAATTGGACATGGAAGAGAGAAACTGCCCTTCAGGTGACTGAGAAGTTTCAAGATGTCTAGTTCTATGACATAATTCCCAGCATTTGTGGGACCCACTTAAACACAAGTCCATCCCCTTCCCAATCCCCTTTCCTTTGGCATTTGGATAGGGATTTTTGCATCCAGGAACAGCTGTCTTCTTGAATTTTATGTATTTTCTCCCTCCATCTCTTGTATAGTGGATATATATAATATGAGTGAGTGGGGACTCGTATTCTTTTTAAAAAAATTTTTTTAGTTAATTTTATTTTTTTGGTTACAATATTAACTTTATTTACCTCCCTCTCCTGCACCCACCCTTCCCACAGCAGATGTGCAATTTCATTGGGTATTACATGTGTCCTTGATCAGAACCTATTTCAATGATGTTGTTTGCACTAGGATGTTCATTTAGAGTCTGCCTCCCCAGCCATGTCCCCTAACCCATGTATTCAAGCAGTTGTTTTTCTTCAGTGTTTCTACTCCCACAATTTTTCCTCTGAATGTGGATAGTGGTTTTTCTCATAGATTCCTCCAGGTTGTTCAGGATCACTGCATTGCTACTAATGGAGAAGTCCATTACATTCGGCTGTACCACAGTGTATCAGTCTCTGTGTCCAGTGTTCTCCTGGTTCTGCTCCTCTCACTCTGCATCAGTTCCCGGAGGTTGTTCTAGTTGGGGCCTCCTATTCTTGATATTGCTGTGTTTGGACTATGCTTGGCAGCTTAGCCGTTCAGACTTTGTTTAGTGTCCTATGTTTTTAGGGTTTGCTTGAAGTAATCATTGGTCCATCTTTCTACGGTCCTTATTGCTTACGGATAATATGAGTTGCCCATGTATCTTGTAGTTTTGCCCATTTCAGAGTGCTTGCTGATGAGAAAGCTATGCCATAGTGATTGGAGATATAATCAAGGTATCCTATCCAGACAGAGATGCCCTCTTCTAGGATTTTGATGGTGTTCTTAGAATTAGGGTGACCATATACCTTCAATAGGCTTCCACACCCATCAGAATGTATCAAAAAACACCTCTTCGTCATGGTAATGATTTTATATAGTCATTTTGCCATGAATATGCTGACCACATCCCTTGTGAGATCCTCCGAGGCAGAGAAATGTATAAATGGTATCCTTTCTGACAAATGTCAAGGTATTTTTAAGACCTAGTTTGATGCATTGTGTGTAGTGTGGAGACCTCCCCAAATTCAAGACAGACAATGCCAGAATTAAGGTAATTTGATATTGCGGAAGGGCATATGTTAGTAAAGATATGCAAAGGAGAGGGCTTTGAAACTTTTTATTCTGCTAAACATTTACAATGTCACATCAGGCTACTTATGATATAAGAAAGTCATTTATCAGAGCTTGAAGAGAATCTTTTCTTCGCATCCAGAGGATGTAGCCCTTCTGTTAAATATCCTGTGTGGAATTCTTTCTGGATTATTTTTTCATCTGTTGTCATTCCAACAGGTGCTTTGAAAATAAGTGAGAGGCTCCGAGCAGTATGATTTAAGGAGAGATGATAGGCAACTTCACCGACATTCACTAGCAAGGGAACAAGAGTATTTGGAAGAGTGTGTTCCTTATTTCCCAGAGAACTGTCCTAGTTGTTGGGATGGAACTACCAGTCTGTGATATCACTAAGAACCATCTAATCCTATTTGGCCTGACAGGAGGTGCTGTCTATTCAGAATGTCTATCAGTGTTTGCCTATTGCTTCAAACCCTGCTGATATTGTGAGAACACTTAAGATGATTCAGTCTTGTGAGATGAAACACATTCTGGTTACAAAAGCACCCTGAATTGCTACAGTTCAGACCTTCTCTAACAATAACATAGAAACTACTTCAACCTGGAAGCTCATTCTGCCCCTGAACTTCACTCAATGGAAGTACCCTACCCCCAGCCCTCTGTCTCTCCTTTTGATTGGCTAATTCTTAAAAGAGCATGTATTTTAAGGAGGACTTTCATGACTACATTCTAGACCAGACTCAGTTTCTGTTTAAATGCATTGTTTTCTTTCATTAGAATATAACTGGAGACAGGGACTAACTTCCTGATTTTGTATTCCCAGTATTTAGCACAATAGTGCATGAAATTTAATAAATACTTTGTTGATTTGATTCTCTCGTGGACCCATTGTTACATAGTTTTCTCTTTCCCATGGCCTGTGAGAACTTGAATCAACTAAGTAGTGGTGGTTATTTGAGCTGCACAAGCCTGATCAACTTCTTCATTCCATTGTGATTCTTCTTAGAAGATATCTTTCTTGTGTCAAGAGACACAAGTTACATGGATTATTCAATTGCTGAATTTGGAGGCAATGGTTTCCCACTGTGAGATTTCTTAGGTAATGACTTGATTATCCAGGCAGTAGATTGACCAAACTGGATCACGTAGGAAGACTATTAGCAACTACCCTGGAATTGATGAAGAGAAATATCTCCTTAGCTGTATACCATTTAACCAACAGAACATGTGATATTAATAACATAGAGAAATGCATTGAAACATTTTGTGTATATTCTGATTCAGTGATTTAGCATTTTAGCCTCTTTTATCCAAGCTTTCTAATCATTCACTTTAGCAGTGCATTAGGGCTGCACATTTTTGCTGTGATAATGGATCCTAGAAGCAGTTTTTATAAAACCCTCATTGGAGAAAAAAAACAAAACAAAATAGAACTTCAGCTTTTGGGGAGAATGGCCAGTGCCATTGGTAGTATGGACATCTCTTATCTGTTTCCCAGGCTTCTGAGGTGTGCCAGTGAGTTTGACCATTTTTTTATGTACACTATAAGCCCAGGCATCTTTTCCTGGGAGCTTAGCAAAGTTAAGGGGACTCTATAGAAATAGGACTGGGAGCTTCCTGTTGCTTGGCAATAGATTCATATGAGCATCTGACTTCCCTTAGGCCTGTCTCTGAATGTACCACCACCATTTGATGGTAGCTTGGTCTCAGCCCATCTTGTGGAATTTGGCATCAGTAAATATCCATTGAAGAATTGTAATTTCTTGGGTTCTGATCAAGGACACATGTAATACCCAGTGGAATTGCATGTCAGCTATGGGAGGGGTTGGGGGAGGGAAGGGAGGAATAGAAAATGATTTTTATAACCAAGGAATAATGTTTGAAATTGACCAAATAAAAAAAGGTTAAAAAAAAAACAAGAATTGTAATTTCTGACCAGAGGGTGACTGGAATGTTTCCAGTCTCTCAGTTTTAATCGTTCAGCATGACTCTTGTCCAAACTTGGGTCCTGAACTCCAAAGGTATAAGTGCTCTGATTTCATTCAATCTGTATCAGTGTTGGTAGTGGATATCTGTGGTATCATCAGCCATGAGGACTCAGGGGAAAAACTTTCTGGACTGCCTTCTGTGTGGCTTCATGCTGCCCTCTCCAAATGTGCATCACAAAATAGAGGATTGTAGAGTTTACACATAGGTTGGGGGGGGGGGTGGAAGAGAAATATGTAACAGCAGCATTCAAATAGCCCAATTATTTATGCTGCATTTTTTCTTCTTGATTTTCTTTATTTATTGTGGCAAAGGTTTTATTTTCTTTTTTCCCCTCTTTTTCACAAGTAGCTAGATGACACAAGAGACAGAGACGAGAGAAATGAGTTTAAATCTAACCTCAGATACTTAGTATTTATGAGAGTAATTTAGTTTCTATTGGTCTCAGTTTCCTCAACTGATATAGGTCCTTTCCCCCTATCTCTGATTTCTTTGGAATACAAACCCAGTAGTGATATTGCTGGGTAAAATGTATAGTTTTATGGCCCCTGGAGTGTGGTTCCATATTGCTCTCCAGAATGGTTATATCAGTTCACAGTTTTACCAGCAATGTATTAGTGTCCCTACTTTCTCACAACCCCTCCAACATGTATCTTTTTCCTTTTTGGTCATATTAGCCAGTCTGATAGGTGTATGGTGATATCTCAGGTTTGTTTTAATTTGCATCTCTCTAATCAATAGTGATTTGGAGAATTTTTTCATATGATTATATATCATTTTAATTTCTTCACCTGTAACTCATAGATTTTCAATAAGAATCAGAATCTTTTTCTTTGAAGTTTGGCTCTCCTTATCCTTCTGCAGGCTATATTTTCTAAATCTCTTCTGTGGACTTTTCCAAAATGAAATGTATCAGAGAATTCTGACCTAGGGGAATCTTAGACGATGGGAAGAGAATTAGCATTTATATAGTACCTACTATGTGCCAGGTACTGTGCTAAGTGCTTTTACAAATGTCTCATTTGATCCTCAAAATAGCCCTGAGAGGTAGGTGTTGAAGGATGAAAAGGAAGAATATTTAACTGAAGTAAAGTTTTATAATGCAGAAGAGTTAAACTAAAATGGAAACCAAATGATTTATGCCTCTCTTCATAAGTGTGCACTCTTTAACTTTCCTATCTTCAGAATTCCTTCCTGCTACCTGAGTTGCTGCTCCTACCAAAATGTCACATTTTGTTTTCTAGTCAGCTCTGATTGTTCACATTAAGCATATGAGGAGTGAATGAAACTATATATGTGTGTGTGTGTGTGTGTGTGTGTGTGTGTGTGTGTGTGTGTGTGTGAAGGGAGAAAATGCAGGTTGGAGCCACATGAATGACTTCAAATGCCAAACAGGAATAAGCAACTACTCAAATTTATTGAAGCAGAGTATGCGATGGTCAGGTCTGTTTCTGCTTTAGGAATATCATTTTTAGAAGCCTATGGAGTCAGATTTGAGAAGGGTAAGACAAGGCAAAGAATTGAAATAGATGTGTGAGAGTTGAAAGTGAAAAGATCATAGGGATATAAAATGGAAAGTCCATTTTGTACAATCTCTTCTATTTCCTAAGGGAATATTAAAAAATTACTCTCATGAATGACCTTTCTGTTAGGATTATTGGAAGTTGTTTTTTTTTTTTAGACACAAGAGAGTAATTTCTGAATCATGTTAGTTTCTCTGAATTACTTAATTACTGAATTACTTAAAGGGTGACTCTCAATTAAGTATTTATTCCCTGGGGATCATATAAAGCAAGCCTTTTTTAAAGGGACTAGCCTGTCACTAGGTTGAGGAGATAATGGATCTCTTTGCTTTTCCCAACCTAGCTAAGTATTTTCATGGATTATTGTGTGGAAAGAGAACCATTAAAATGAGTTATGAAAATGAAAACAAGGAATGAGAAAAAATTTTAGAAGAGAGTTATTTATTTATGTATGTCACTTCAAATAAATTTCCAGAAAGACAATAGTACTTTCCTGACCTTTTCCTTTCTACTAATAGGTTGTAATTGCAAAAAGCAGAGTGTTCTGTGATATAGCAGAGAAAAAGATGAGCACATACACAACTGTATAAATATTTTCTCTTTGGTTATCTTAAAGTATGGTTGTGGAAAAATTGTATTTATATGGTTTTTTGTTCTTTTCTGTTCTGATCTCTGCCTGTCTTTTGAGTTTGACTAAAGTCATTTTATACTGTCAATTGGCCAGAAAAATAAATCCACCGCACTGATATAGACAATTTAGATAAATAAAGTCAAAAATTCAAAAATCTCACAAGTCAACATAGAAAGTTAGATTTTATTGGAAGAGGACTAAATCCTCTCCAACATATTACATAGTTAGTCCCCAGCAAGAGACAAAAAAAGGAGGCAGAAATCCGGTTTATACACTAGTACAATAACAAAATGAATATTTCCATACAAGGGTCAGAACTTATATGACAAACATAACATCATATAGACCTTCTTAGGAAACATTTATCCAACAACAAAGCTGATTGGTTAGTGAACTAACGAAATTACCAATTTTCAGGAAAGCCCATATTAATCTAAAGGTTAAATCATAAAACAATAACCTTATTTAGAGAAATAGTGATGGCCATTACTTAAGACTCATCTGATTGGGGGGGGGGGGTGTTCGCAAGGATGTTACTTATGGTTATTTCCAAAAAGATTAGATGTTTGTACCATATCTAGACATGAAACTCAGATGGTCAGCATCTTATGGTAAAGGGAAGTGCAAACTTTGTAACTAACAATGGAGGGGTTGAAACCCCCCCTTAACTTTAGTTAGAGATCCTTATAAAAATCATGAATTCTACTGATTGTAATTAAGATTATGATGGTATTATAGTTATCACTTTAGAATTCCAAAATTGATTATCTTAAACCTATCATTATCACTGAATTCCAATCAAGTATGAGGGGGTAGGGGGTCTATCTTCTGGGCACCCTGCTCTGGTCCTTTGTCAGTTGAAAAGAATACTCTCTATGATTGCTTAGTGGGATATCTCACCTTCTTGTTCCTGGTGTGTGTTTATGTGGGATCACAGAGAGATAGAATCCCAGGACTAGAAAGCATTGTAAATTTCAGTCAGATGAAGACCGTTCATATTTTTTGCCAACTTATCTATTCAATTATATAATGGCTCTTAGTCTTATATTTTGTACTGAGCCACTTTATATTGAGATATAAGACTTTTTATTTGGTGATATACAAATATTTTACCACTCTACAGTTTTTATCTAATTTTGTTTATACAAAATTTTATAGTTTAATCAATTTTCTGTCTTTTATGATCTCTATCCCTTGTTTGGTTAAGGGGGACAGCTGGGTGGCTCAGTGGATTGAGAGCCAGGCTTAGAGATGGGAGGTCCAAGGTTCAAATGTGACCTCAGACACTTCATAGCTGTGTGACCCTGGGCAAGTCACTTGACTCTCATTGCCTAGCCCTAACCACTCTTCTGCCTTGGAACCAATACACAGTATTGATTCTAAGACAGAAGTTAACCCCCAATGTCTAGCCCATATCTTTCTTCTGCCTTGTAACCAGTACACAGTATTGATTCTAAAATGGAAGGAGGTAAGGTTTAAAAAAAAGAAAGAAAGAAAATATCTATCTAGCTTTAGTTTAACAGGTATTTCCTTTTGTTTCCATCTGTGTGTTTTTTTTTTGGGTAAGGGTAAATTCAGTTATTATATCTACTTTGAGCTTGTAATATACCATGCAAAATACTGATTTAATTCTAATTTCCGTCCAGAAATTTTCTACTATCTCTAGCAGTTGTTTTAAAGGACTTTACCCACAGGTCTCAAATTTGTCAAGCACTCTGCTGCTTTTAACAAATTTCAATTCTTGCTTATCTAATGTTTTACTGATCTAACTTTTCAATTTTTAAAAGTATTTTAGTACCTTTTTATTTTTGAAAAAAAAATTGATACCTTTTAAAATATCTTAATTTCTCAATTTATTCCTTTCCATGTTCAATATAGTATTTCTTTCCTTGTAGGAAGTATTTAAAAAAGAATTTTGGGGAACAAGTTAGCAAAATTATTCAACACATCAACCGCCCCTCACTTCTGTAATAAAGGGGGCAGCTGGGTAGCTCAGTGGATTGAGAGCCAGGTCTAGAGATGGGAGGTCCTAGGTTCAAATCTGGCCTCAAGCACTTCCCAGCTATGTGACCCTGGGCAAGTCACTTGACCCCCATTGCCTAGCCTTTACTACTCTTCTACCTTGGAGCCAATACGAAGCCAAGACTCCAAGATGGAAGGTGAGGGTTTAAAAAAAAAAAGGGAAGAAGATACAAAAAATTTTTTCCCAATTAAATGAAATAACAATTTAAAAATTATTTTTTCAAAGTTATATGAAGCAAATTGTCTTCCTCCATTCCCTTCTCCCTTCCTTCACTAGTTTTTTTTTTTTAATCTTTAGGATTCCTTAAGTGTCAGCAGAATGTAATAGAATACAAAGAAGGTTAGACCAAAGGGGGAATAGATGGTCAACATGAGAATCTCTTTTCTATTGCTGTGTCCACCTTCATTAGCTATACCAGTCACCTGGGAGCTAACTTAATGAGGCACTAAAGCCATGAAATATTCCTATTTCTTGAGAAAGGACAAAAAATGTTCATGTTTTTTAGCTATACTTTTTCTCTTCCCTCACCCTCTGAGTGTGTTTCCACTTCATTTTTATTTATTTGTCTTAAGTAGACTTTGGTTTGAATCTTTGTTTTGTTGAGTGATAAAATGGCTGAGATCTTGGTTCATGGTGGGTTTTTAAGTTCCAAATGAAGTATTTAAGGAATAGGAGTTAGATGGTCACATCCCAGAATTCATCTTGCCAAAATTAATGTTCATCATATTCCAGTCTTCAAATATTCACATGATCAGATTTTTTTTAATTCCTACCCTCTTTAGCCATAAAAATATAAATGCAAATAAATTGAGGGTCTCTGCAGTTTTAACTTACTAACAACAAATCCTAAAACTATGGTTCTTCATACTCATATTTTTCCAATTTTTCTGCCTCTTTGGTTTACATTAAATTATTCATATACACAGGCGACATTTACAAAGTGATTTGAGCCTTCATGCCACATTTTATTTTCTGAAAGCTTCGTCCTTCTTATTGGAATGCCATTTTCCATATATATAAATATATAAACAATTTTATTATACCTAAGGCATCAAAATATTAATGTATAACAGTAGCAATGCCTTTCATCCTTTAATAGTTGACTTAAATCTTTTCCTTTACAAATAAAATACTTTTTGTGCTCTTTTCAACACTAACCTATACCATGGTAAAAAGAACCTGTCAGAAGAGTACAATAGATATTGTCCCCATATTATATATATCTGCAAAGCAAAATTTAGAGGAATTATGACTTTTCTACTTTTTCAAAGCTAGTAAATGTTAGAGATTAAATATAAATTCAGGTCTTATCAGCTTTAATTACAGCTTTCTTTTATACTATACCATGTTGCCTCTAAGCATATTAGAAGACTTATTATTCTTGTTTCTCCAATATACTAAGAGTCCTACTTGAAGTGGACATTTGGATTGTCTACCTGTTCTTTTCATTCTTCTTGTATGCCTGCTCTACATCTTTTTCCAACTCTCATGTCTACAATGATATCACTGATGAACAAATAACTTACTCCAAGTATACATTTTTCTTCTTCAGTTAGCTGCCATTTTGGTTCTTCTAACATCATAGTATTTCATGACTCACAGTTATGTATAATCACCTAAAGAATTTTAGTGTTAGAAAAGCAAATTTAAAAAATAAAATAAAAATATTAGGTTGCTTAGGATATTTGAGAATACAGCACAATTTCCAAGTTGTAATTCAGCTCAATCATTCTGTACCAAGTTCGTTAACAGTGTTTAAGATTATGCGTATTTATATGTTTAAGATGTACTCTCATATACATTTAAATATGTATAGTATATAAAACTAAATAGTTGGGAATAATTACATGTGTGAATGCTTTATCAATCCATCCATATACAAACTTAACTGTTTTTCTTCCCATGTGCATAACATAATTATTCTTTTCAGATATAAATTTATATAATATATATAAATATACCTTTGATAGATATAAATATATACATAAATATGTAAACTTCTAAAACTTTTGAGAGTCATCTAATCCAACAACCCATGTGAGATCACATGGAGCATTAAGGCAAAGTGGATAGACTGGCTCAGTGGCCAGGAGTCAGGAAGACTCATCTTCATGAATTCAAATCTGGTCTTAGATTCTTTCTAGCTATGTGACCCTGGGCAAGTCACTCAACCTTGATTGCCTCAGTTTCCTCATCTATAAAATAAGCTGGAGAAGGAAATGGCAAATCATTCTAGTCAATATCTTTGCCAATACAACCTGAAATAAGATATGAGAACAGAGTACTATTGAGGGAGACAGCTTAGACAAGAGAATTATTGCCCACTTTTACCTCCAGAGATGTTTGTTTCAAGTTCTGATTTATATCTACACCATCCATGCCCTGCCAGATTTAATGAAAATAAGTTTGAGGTTCCAACCTAACCTCCATCCATTCTCTTCTTTCAAAGTTTTTGATGCTGAGTGGACTCTGTGAAAAAAATGAGACAGACAGAAAGATCTGGCAGAGCAAGACTCTTGTGGTCTCTATGTGAACATTCTCTTAGTTTTGTGAGGGAATATCCACACAAATGAATCCCAAATAGTGAAAAAGAAAGAATAAGGCAAAATTTTAAATGGAACTTTATGTTTCTGTTGCCTGTTCTTCTGTTGCCTGAGGGAAATCCACTTAAAGGACTGAGATACATTTAAAAAAAGTAAAGCAATCATAGGCTGCAACAAGAGTCATAAGGTCCAGGACTAGTTTAGCAGTAGTTTCAGAGCATTTTTCTTTATTGTGAACAGAAAATCTCTTCAGTTGAATTGTGTTTCTTTTTGTTGTTGTTATATCTGTCCCTGAAAATATTTAATTTGCTTAATCAGAATTTTTCTGAAAGTTTCCATAGGTACAGAAATTTAATTGGCAGATATTTTCTTTATTCTTTACCTTTGTTCACCTATCTGCATATATGATGCAGTATTAATAGGGTGATTTAAAAATTTTTTGTATCTGATTTGGATAATGCAAAGAAAAGGAAAGAGAGGGAATAAAAGATTCTTCTCATGAACTCATAAGGTGCTTGTAATGTCCTAAAGGTTATTCATTTCAGTCTGCTGAAAAATTTCTAAACAAGGCAATTCTAAAATATCTTCTGTGTTTGTTTCAAACTTGGTTTTCAAAAAGTTAAAAAATGAATTATGATTCTGGATACTCCCAAGTTCAGAGGTGCTGAAAAGTATCCATTGCCATGCTCCTGACGAAATGCTCTATATAGTCTCATTTGTTTTGGAAGAACAAATTTCCTGTCCAGTAAGTCTGAAAACATAGTAGTGTTTTTCAGTTAAGTCTTATGATGACTAGGATATCAGACATTTCCCCAAGTTTTAGATGGAAGCCTGAGTCCTGAAAAGGGAAAGTTGGGCAGGGGAAGCCGTTAGATGAATTTTCAGACCTCAAAGAAAGTGGGAAAAAACTGCAAAATAAATAAAGAAAATGATTTGTCCTTTGTAGAGAATTCATCTGTAGAACCAATTTTATTCCCTTCTAAGTTAGTCCCTTGCAAATATCTGACTTTTCTGGCAACTTGATCACTATAAGTTATGTATTACACATTTATTTAGTTTTTTAAAGATAAAGACTATTTTTTAATTGCCTTTCTTAACCTGGGAGAGTCAAAAAATGAAAGTATGCACGCTTCTCATTTCTCTGTACACTCTTTTTTTCTTCCTTCAATTTATATGGGTGAATTCTCCTACATGTTGGACTTCATTTTGTTCTGAAAATACTAATATTTTTTGACTGTTACAAAAAATAAAATAGAAATATTTTTAACCATACTTAATCTTTCTGGTTTTTTGTTTCATTCCTATAGCTCCATTTAGCAGCTTTGGCATCTCTGAAAGGAGACATAGTGGAGCTTAACAAGCGTCTACAGCAAACAGAACGAGAAAGGGATCTTTTGGAAAAGAAATTGGCAAAAGCACAGGTGGGTGATAGAGCATGTTTCTAAAATGTGTTTATATTTTAGAATCAGAATTTTAAAACTATGATGAATCTTAATTGGCCTTCATAGAGCCCTTGAAGGTTGGTCAGTTCAATTATATGACTGTTTATTGAGGACCTGACCTACTAAGTACAAAGCACTAATATATAGACAAAAACAAAGCAGCCATGGCTTTAAAGGAACTTATATTTTGCTGGAGGATATGACACATAAACAAGTGAAGACAAAATAACATAATGTCACAATACAATGTAAAGAGAGAAGGAGCACCAATGGTCAAGAGGATGAGTAGAGATTTCCTGTAATAGTTTGGCCCTTGACCTGTGCTTTGAAAGCCAAGATAAAGTGGGAATATTTTCCATAGTGGGTGAATCACCTTTGCAAAGACACAGAAGAGGGAGATGGAGTGTTTTACATGTGGAACCATGAGTTTGGTAATTTAATCACAATAGATCTGAGAGGAGGAATATGAATTATGGCTGAAAAGATAGCAGCCACATTTGAAAATTATGATTTTGTTTTATTTAAAAAGTACTTAATGTTCATTTGATCCTCACAATATCCTGAGTAGATACTACAATAATCATTTTCCTTATTTTACAAATGAGGAAACTGAGGTTCAGAAAGGTTAAATAAATTGCCTATTGCCAAATTATGGCTTAATTAATATCAAAAGTTGAATTTGAAATCCAGGTTTCTTCTGACTCTGAGCCAAGCACTCTTTAATGGGAGCCTAAGTAAAGTTTTACTTATATCAAAAATGATCCACAGAGAGATGAAGGATTTCCCTAGGGGGTCATATTATGTTTATGACATCTAGGACCCAGCTCTTTTGGCTTCCTATCCAGTATTCTGTTTGGGGGGGGGGGGTGAATTATGATAAACATAATAACCACCAATGAAAACAAATAATTAAATATTTCAGTATTTTTGAGTATCCATAATATCATCTATGTGAAAATCACAACTCATTCACACTTTTTCACTCTAAGAAATTGTTCTCCATGTTCTTTCATAGATCCTGATCACAGGGCTACTCGGTGTGTTTCAGGTTTTCTCTTGAAGTTCTTTTCATTTCATAGGTGTATACCCAGGCTATCTTTCTGTTATCCTTAGCCCTGACAATATGATATGCTCGTTTTTCCAGTTGTACATTTCTGGGATAAACTTATCTCCATTTGCTGTCACACATTGCTTATACCACTTCTTAAATATAGGTCATAATAGTCTACAATATTTTTGCAACCACCATGAAACTCATCTTTGTTCTTTAGAAAAAAGGCAACTTTTGTTTTATTATAGATTGTACTGTTTCAAAATTTACAACCATTCTGTATGATTGGGAGACCATTTGTGGTAAGATTTTTTATCTAGGGTTTATGAACTCCCAGGTTGTATCCTGTTAATTTTTGTTTAATGTTGAAATGAAATAAGATACTCTTAGGTCATTTAACGGATAACAGGAAGAAGTTCACTTAGCTATGGCAGAGAAAGGTTGTTTAGCAAGAGTACTGCAACACTTCCCACATTCCCAACACCTCTATATGGAAGTGCAACTCATCAGCAGCGTGGTCTCCTATGTTGATGGTCCCCACTTTATATAAGTGGGTCTTTTTATGTCCTTTGACCAGAAAGTCTTATCAGTATGACCAAAGTCTACCTGGGAATGGTATCTAGTGAAGAACAACTTGAACTTAGTACCCTGAACCAGCCTTTCAGAAAAATAACTACCCTTGTGGCTGGGGGTGGAACTCCATTTTGCTCTACCATATTGAAATGACTTTTCAGCAATATAGCAGAATCTTTTTTTCCTTACCTTTAAATCAACTGATTGAAAAGATATGATCAATTTACATTTACATTTACAATTTAGAAAATTGTAAGAGCTTTTCTGTGTCCTGCTTATTTTTAATTAAGCATGCCTTTAAGGATGTCTTATTAAGATTTTATAAATAGCCATATGATCTAATAGTTATTAATATCTCATTGCAAGAAGAGTTTCCCTCTACCTCATCACAGGCCTCTTGAATGGCCCTGGAGAGCCCATCACCACCTGCCGGGAACAGAAATATGTTACCACTAGGCTCAACATGTTATTGAGTTAATTAAATGTCATGCTTTTGATGGTATTAATTAGAGCCACTGCCGACTCTTCAGAAAACAAAACTAAACAAAAATGAAAACATCACTCCAACTCCTTAGAGGATCCATATAGCTCAAGGGATGTCTCCTGAGATCCCTCTTCTTTCAGGACAAAGTTATCCAAATAGGCTTTTGGAAAGTCTGAGAATACACATGATATTGGTCATCCCTGGAGGCTTGGGATATTTATATGCTCCGATGTTTATAGTATTGTCCAGTAAAATGAGTCCTGGATTTGCTGTCTGAGGGACTAGAATCATATTCCAACTCTTTCCCCCAAGTAAATCACTTCACAGTTTTTCACCAATTGTCTCCCCCATCAGATTGTAAACTCCTTGAGAGAAAAAAAAAAAAAAATTAATATCTCATTGATCATCCTTTTGTGTAATAATATTGTCTTATGTTTTGTTCCCATTTTTTTGGCTTCTTCCTCTCCCTGAAATATATCATAAATCATTATCATCTCCAGAATGGATTTTCTCAGTGTTTGTTTGTTCTTTTCTTTCCAACTTTGTATTCTGATTTCTCATCTAAGACTACTGTTTTAGAATGTATAAAGGATGCCCTAATATTTGATAGCTATGTGTATGAGGAAACTTCTCTCCTTGTCCCCCTTATGGCGTGTGTCTGCGTGAGTCTACATGAGTCTGTGTAAGTTCACATCACCTAGAATGAGTCACAGAACTGTGGCCTATGCTCTTGATTCGGTGATGATTGATTTTGACCCAAAGGGGGAGGGAGGTTAAAAGGTTTGAGACTAGGAAGTGGCTTGTTCTATTCCTGGTGAGCATGCTAGGGGAATGTCACCTGTGGTGGCCAGGCTGAGACCACCCATGTGGTAATTTAGGTTAGGCCATTTTACTTTTATCCTTTTATCTAAATCTGATCTTTACATATTCAAGTAAATTTAATAAATTGTATTAAAATTCTAAGACCAGGGTCCTAATTTTAATTCTTACATATGGCAGATATAAGTAAAAATTAGGGTCTAAGTGGGATAAAATTAATCTGATGAAGAATATTAGCAGAACTTAAACTTATTCTCAACAGGGGCTCAAATTCTCAGGATGAATTATCTCAAGGACAAATCATATGAAGTTGCAGAAGTCCTTAATTGTTTTAGCTCAGCACAGATCTTTGCTTATAAATAACTTCATTGATTTAACTAATGAGGCTTAAGTATTTATATAGATTATTTGTTTTATTATGACTGATAATAAGAAGGCAGAGAGGTCTTAGAAAATAGTTCATTATTGATCATTTGAATTCTAAATGAAGTATGATTTAGAAGATCACATGCAAGATTTCTTCTTTCCAAAATAAATGTTTATATTTCCAGAGAAAATTCGGGTTATTGACCTTTACAACTCTCTCTCATGCATTTGAAATGATATAAACATTTCTGGCTTTACTGCACTATGAGATCAATAAAAAATTAAATGTAAATCAAAACAGAGACACTGATGATGTTTTCATTTTTAATGATATAAGAATATATAGAATGTCACTGGAAAACATTTCTTATATTCAACATTTGTCAATTTTTCCTTAAAAATAGAAGCAAAATAAGCCCTTGCTTTAAAGCTTGAGGTTGAATCACTAAAGAGGGATAAACTCCCTTGCCTCAGTATGAGACATAGTCACATGAGTCTTGTACCAAATGTCTACCAAGAAAGATTACAAGAAGGATTTGGATTATTATCATAGAATAACCAAAAGAAGTTTGTAAACTTCTCCATGTAGAAGACCTTTGCTATTCTTTTTTTTTTAAGAGTATTTTTCCATGGTTACATGATTCATGATCTTTCCCTCCCCTCTTCCCTCCCCCCTCCTGGAGGTGACAAGCAATTCCACTGGGTTATTCATGTATCATTGTTCAAAACTTATATCTATGTTATTCATATTTGCAATCTTTTAATGCCAAAACCCCAGTCATATCCCCATCAATTTGTTTTTCTTCTGCATTTCTACTCCCACCGTTCTTTCACTGGATGTTGTTAGCATTCTTTCTCATAAGTTCCTCAGTGTTGTCCTGGATCATTGCTATCTTAAAAAAAGATAAAAGAAGGAGGGAAGGCAGAAGAGGAAAAGGAATGTGGGGAAAGAGGGTCCCTGTCTCTATCTAATCCCTTTCCCATCCCTCCTCGAGTTTGGGGGGAACTCGGGCATTTGGCAGCCTGAGCCCCCTGAGAGAAAGTCAGGTTGACCCACCCCTGGGCAAGAGGAGCTAAGATAAAATCTGCTCAGGTTTCTCTTCAGAAGTCCCTTCAGTTGGGAAGTGTTGGGGGAAAAAGATTTCCAGTCACCAGCAGGAAAAATGGATAACCGTCGAGAAAGTCTTTTTTCCCACTTTCTCTCTTCAGCACCCCAAGACTGAGAGACGCTCACTGTTCTCCAAGCCAGAGTCCACTCCTCCTTCCAGATTTCCACTCCTGGCACCCCTCCCCCATCAAGGTGATCAATTTCACATACTCTTCAGTCTGGTACTTTTTCTCTAGTGCCAGCCTCTGTCATAAATCCTCCATTTCCTGTTGTTCGCGTGATGCCACCCTGGCCCACACCAGTGACTTACCTTCTATGTCTATTCTAATCTATCTGTGCTACATATTGTTCCCATCTATCCTCTGTAATAAAGAGATAATATGTGGAGATATTTCTAGTTGTAATAAATGGAATACTCTGGCTTGACTAGAGAGATACTAGGGGAAACCTCAGGGTGCCTAGTTGTAATGGAGATAGAGATATTTCTGAGAGATAGAGAGATGCTACTATTAGAGATATTCTGGGGTTGCCTATTGATCACTCCTGATAGCTAATAGATCAAGATGTTTCCTACCATCCACCCTTCACCTCCCAGTTTTCCACCCACTCCCTCCTGCCGCCCTTCCCCTCCCCTCTTGTTAGTCAGCCACCCTTCTAAGTAATTCAAAGATGAACTGTGAGGTTTAGAGGGAAAAAAACAAAACTCCTTTCTCAAGTAAAGGGGTTTATTGGGAAAAACAGGACAAGGATGGAAATTGAGGTGAGAGGGATGAGGTTTTCCATAATCTATAAGGAGGGTTAGGCGGATTTGGGGAAATGTCAGTCCTGTCACAACTGTGACACAAAAATCTGTCAGGGAGATGGGAGGATAACTGTTTAATTATCTTCTTCCTTCAAACTCAAATCTCAAATATACAATCAGTTCATCTCACTCTAAGCCACCAAAAAAGTTAATTTCTTCTCAGGCTAGCTCCGGAAGGTGTCCCCCCCCCCCCCCCCAGGGTTCTTCAGCCTAGGACAGAAGCTAACAGGGGTCCAATTCAGAGCTTCTTCCCCTTTCAGCCTGGCTTGCCTCCAACTGTCTTTCCTGGTAACATTCCATTTGGAATGTTCTTTCTTGATTGACAGCTGAGGTTCTTTACTCTCTGTCTTGCATGCATGAAATTCTCTCTTCCTTCATGCCTCTTCCACACCTCCCCCTCAATAATACGTCTTATCCTAATCTATTTGCTAATCTAAGTTCCTGTTTTATGCTAAGACTAAGTTGTGGGAAGAGGGTTAGGATTATGTGCCAACAAAATTTTTACAATATAACAATTTCTTAATACAAAAGTCATTTCTATTGGAATCAATATAAAATTTAAATCTTAAGTAAAACTAAACTATCCTATGCCTTATATAATGCTAATTCCAATGTAACAATTCATAACATTTATACATACATATATATATATATATTAACTTGTATCTAAATGAAATCTGATTTATTCTGTCCCTATGTTACCTCTCTAGTTACAATATTCCCTTTTCCACCCTACTCTGTCCCTGTCTATTAACAGTTAGTATTTTAACTCTCCCTTCTATCTATATTACTGGATTAGATCATTATTAAGATATATATATATATACGTCCGCTATTTTTACACATTTATATATTTCACATGTTATTTAGGTACATATATACATATATATCTTCAGGTAGTACAGATTTATTTACAGATATACAGTTCATGGGCTATCCTTATTTATGGCACAGCCCCTAATGTCAATGTGAAATTTGTTTGTGTTCTAGTTATATTGTGGTGGATGCATATGTAAACTTTAAATTACTCCACCCTACTTAGACCCTACTTTAGGGGAAGATAAAGTTGTAATCTCCTGATTGAACAATGAAAGTTCTTAGTTCTCACCTTATAGTAAAGATAGAACTGTTAAGCTAAGTCTATTTTTAGATCTAATACAAAAAGATGTTAAGTACCTATAAAGGTTAAATTAATCACAAAAAGGTGCAGCAACTAACAAAAGTGAACTTAACAAAGAAGTGTGAAGTAGCTCAAAAGATATAATCTAACCAGAGAAGGTGAGACAGTCCTAGAGAAAATCTAACCAAAGAAGGTGAGAACTAAAGAATCGGCAGTCCTGGAGAAAAGTGTCTGCTGTGATTGGTGAAAACGTGAAAATTTAGAGAAGTGAAAGGTCTATAAAAGAGGATGAAAAGTTCAGTTTGGGATATTCGGACATTCAGATATTCGGGCACTGACTCGGAGGAGCAACTGGAAGACAGACACCCAAACTTCTTTTTAAGACTGTCACCATGGTGAGTGATAAGATTGATTCTTTTTCCTTTGACTCTCAAAGGAGGCCACTTTACTCGTGCATGGCTCAGCCTGAGCTGGAACAGTTTAAATTAACTCTTTCCTCTCTCTCTCTCTTCTCCTTAATTCCTTCTCTCTATATTAATTAAAATCACCATAATTTACAGCTGACTTGGGTATTTATTATTGGGATTTTCAATGGCAACCAATTAATTTAGATTATAAGTCACAATGCTACAATTGTCATTACACATTTTATTCCAATGTATATGTGGATGTACTTCCCTTTCTGTGAAGTTAATATGATTGGCAATTAATCTTATGTGACCCATTTTCCTGAAGTTCATTCCCCATAATGTCTTTGATTCAAAGTTCTTTCCAGTTGTCCGTGTATCTTCCATCTTTTGGTGTTGCTTAAAGTTTGTCACAGGTCCAGGGTGCCTTCTCCTTTACAGAATACATAATTGCCTGTCTTTTCACCTTGAAAGATGATCTCAGGTATCCAGAACTACAGTATCATGCATGTGTGTAAGATTAATGTGTGCGTGCATGTAAGAGTGAATATTTTTTCCAGTTTTATTTTATTTTTATTTGAATTACTTTATTTAGTCAATTTGGAACATTATTCCTTGGTTACAATAATCACATTATTTCTCTCCCTCCTCTCCATCCATGCTTCCCGCAGCCAACGCGTAATTTCATTGGGTATTACTTATGTCCTAGATCAGAACCTATTTCCATGTTGTTGGTGTTTGCATTAGGATTTTCATTTAGAGTCTACATCGCCAGCCAAATCCCCTCAACCCATGTATTCAAGTAGTCGTTTTTTTCTGTGTTTCTACTCCCACAGTTTTTCAAGACTAAATATTTTGATACATGGGAGTGAAACTTTATATAGGATGTTTTTGTGCCATCCACATAAGTTCAAGTGAGATTTTTTTTTATGTGATGAATGTAAATAACTTTCTTATTTCTTATTTTCTTTCTTCTTTCTAAATTATTTCTTAATGTGTGATTGTAAGGGAGATTATTCTATTCCTATGTGATTGAGTGTAGAGGTTAATGATATTTTAGTCTAGGCTTGAGATTTAAATTCATATAGGTTTAATAATTCTTTTTTTAAATTTATTTTAATTTTTAATTTTATCAATTTTTTCCCCCTTTAAACATTATTTTATTTGGTCATTTTCAAACATTATTCATTGGAAACAAAGATCATTTTCTTTTCCTCCCCCCACTCCCACATAGCTAGCTGACACACGACTCCACTGGGTATCTACATGTGTCCTTGGTTCAAACCCATTTCCATGTTGTTGGTATTTACATTAGGGTGTTGATTTAGAGTCTCCTCAATCTTATCCCCTCAACCCCTATAGTCAAGCAGTTGCTTTTCATCAGTGTTTTTACTCCCACAGTTTGTCCTCTGCTTGTGGATAGTGTTTTATCTCCTAATTCCCTGCAGATTGTTCAGGGACATTGCATTGACACTAATGGAGAAGTCCATTACGTTCGATTGAACCACATTGTATCAGTCTCCGTGTACAATGTTTCCCTGGTTCTGCTCCTTTCTCTCTGCATCACTTCCTGGAGGCTGTTCCAGTCTCCATGGAATTTGTCCACTTTATTATTCATTTTAGAACAATAGTATTCCATCACCAACATATACCACAATTTCTTCAACCATTCCCCAATTGAAGGGAATCCCCTCATTTTCCAATTTTTGGCCACCACAAAGAGCACGGCTATGAATATTCTTGTACAAGTCTTTTTCCTTATTATGTCCTTGAGGTACAAACCCAGCAGTGCTATGGCTGGATCAAAGGGCAGACAGTCTTTTATTGCCCTTTGGGCATAGTTCCAAATTGTCCTCCAGAATTGTTGGCTCATTTCACAACTCCACCAGCAATGCATTAATGTTTCATTCACACTTTGCTTGTTACCTGTACAGAATCTGTGTATTGTAATTTCTTTCTTCATTTTCTGTTGTTTGTTCGTGTTTACCCCTTCTTTGTTTTCCGTATTTGTCTGTGCTCTTCCTCCTCTCGTTTTTTTTTTTGTTTTGTTTTGGGGCTCCCTCTTGGAGCTTTGTCAGATCTCATGGTACAGTCTCTGGGGGAGGAATGGAGGGATCAGCAAAGGAAAAATCAGAAATCCCAGCGAATTGGATACAGGCTTTGGAAGAACTCAAAACGCAATTCAAAACACAATTAAGAGAGGCTGAAGACAATTGGGAAAAGAACTTAAAAACTAAGATAAGTCATCTGGAAACAGAAAATAGTGTCTTGAAAGCCAAAATCAACCAGCTGGAAAATGAGGCAAAGGAGATGAAAGATGAGGCAAAGCAGATGAAAGATGAGGTGAAGAAGATGAAAGATGACCTCCAAAGAAAATCAGACCAAAAGGAAAAGGACGACCAAAAAACTAAGGATGAAATCCAGTCTGTAAGAACCAGAATACAACAACAAGAATCGAGCGACCTCACAAGGCAGCAGGACACTATAAAACAAAACCAAAAAATGAAAAAATTGAGGAAAATATGAAGCATCTCATTCACAAAACAGAGGATTTAGAAAATCGTTCAAGGAGAGACAATTTAAGAATTATTGGCCTACCAGAAGACCATGACAAAAGAAAAAGCCTGAACATTATATTACAGGAAATTATTAAAGAAAACTGCCCTGAAATCCTTGAACAAGAGGGAAAAGTAGAGATTGATAGAATCCACAGATCACCTCCTGTACTTATCCCCAACTGGCAACACCCAGGAATGTTATAGCCAAATTCAAGAATTATCAGACCAAAGAAAAGATATTACAAGCTGCCAAGAAGAAGTCATTCAGATACCAAGGAACCACAGTGAGGATAACTCAGGATCTGGCTGCATCCACACTGAAAAAAAGAAAGGCATGGAATACGATATTCCGGAAAGCAAGGGAACTAGGTCTACAACCAAGAATCAACTACCCAGAAAAACTGACTATATTCTTACAGGGGAAAGTATGGTCATTCAAGAAAATAGAAGAATTTGTAAAGAAAAGACCAGACCTGAACAGAAAATTTGATGTCCAAATACAGAACTCAAGAGAATCATCAAAAGGAATAATAAAGTGGAGGAATTCCATGGAGACTGGAACAACCTCCAGGAAGTTATGCAGAGTGAAAGGAGCAGAACCAGGAAAACATTGTACACAGAGACTGATACATTGTAGTACAATCGAAGGTAATGGACTTCTCCATTAGTGGCAATGTAATGTCCCTGAACAATCTGCACGGATCTAAAAAACACTATCCACAAGCAGAAGATAAACTGTGGGAGTAAAAACATCGATGAAAAGCAACTGCTTTGACTACAAGGGTGGAGGAGATATGACTGAGGAGAGACTCTGAATCAACACCCTAATGTAAATACCAACAACATGGAAATGGGTTTGAATCAAGAACACATGTGATACCCAATGGAATCGAGTGTGGGCTATGGGAGAGGTGGTGGGAGGGTGGGGAGGGAAGAAAAGAAAATTATCTTTGTTTCCCATGAATAATGTTTGGAAATGACCAAATAAAAATTTAAAAATAATTTTAAAAAATTAGCACATGGTATAAATAATGAAAATGTACAGATTATTCAACAAGAAGAAATTGAAGAAGAATAAATAGTAGAAAGTGAGAATCATTAGTCAAATTGAGTCTGCAGTCAGAAAGATCAGTAAGGAGAGGACCATTCCAGTGGAAGAGGACATTTGAAAGAGGACAATGCAGATCAAAGAGGAGAATACAGGAAATTAATCTACATTGTTAAAAGATTGAAAACTTATAAATTTAAAGATTTTGAGAAATTTGCAAAGAAAAGGTTCAGAGGATTAATGGACTAATGAATTTAAAATTTGGGCAATGTATTATAACACAAAACAACATAACACATATTCACAAACATTCATAAATATATTTACTACCATGGAGAAGAATTATTCAATCAAGATGAGATGAAAACAGAAGGAAAAATTGGAAATAGTGGTAAGTATATTACATGCAAGATTAACATAATACTAACAGTATCACTAACCTAACACTACCAAAACAACATAACATAGCAAAAATAACATAACAAAACATAAACACAAATACCTAAACATGGTTAGTTTACATTGATTCACTATGTAGCAGGATACAGGTGCTAAATTCAAGAGTTCCTTTTTCCAATTCCAATACAGAGATTTCTTCCCTATTTGGAGGTGAACAAACTGAAAGAGTTAACAGTGGAGTCTCAGAAGTCTTAAAAATTCACCTCCAGACACTATAAGGTTCCTTCTCCCTCCCCAGAATCATCATCCATCCAGATTCCTTTGGTCACATCTCTGGGGTTCCCCATAACCATACTTACTATGGTGTGGATGAACCTTATATTGGATGTGTTGCAGAGACTGGGAAGGCCATAATGGCAAGAGGGTATAAGGAGATGAATCTCTCCCCTGAATTACTCAAGCTAATCACAATTACAAGTACACCCAGGAATGGTAGGAAGAAAAGACATCCTAAAACTGGGAGCTATTTGAGATAGGTAGTGTACTTTTCTTTCATAGAGTAGGCTATGCTTGCAATTCTACTTCCAGTCCTTAAGTGTCTGAGGCCAGATTGTAAACCAAGGATCTCCTGTCTGTAGACTTGGCTCTCATTCCACTAAGCTACTTAGCTACCCCCCCTACTGTGCTGGGTGGGTTCAGGGTCTAGAGGTTGGCATGGGAGACCCTCATGTGAGCTAACACCTCAGTCCCAACCCTACAGCCAGGAGCATAGAAGCCCCCCACCCTCACTCTGGGTTAGTTTAAAATTGACCTGGGAGGTAAATGGGGGTGGGAATAAGTGGGGGTAGGCAACTGCTAGTCTAAATAGCTACTTGAGCCCTAAGCTACTACACACTTGGGACCCACGTGGGCAAGGGATTTAAGAGGCTGGAAGCACCTTCTCAGAAAAAAGCCTTTAGGAGGCTGATTATTGCCTTAAAAAAACACTCAGACTTCCAAGACACTCAGCTGTTGGCAGTGTAAGAGAGGGATTTATACTTTACCAGCTACCCAGAAAGCAGCTTGGAAGGACCCCCAGCTTGTGTGTTCAAATGACCCATGGTAGTGGCAGCGTCAGCAGCAATAGCAATTGCTATTAATAGGAGTGAGAGAAGGAGCTTTAAAAACTGCTCTACAGCTTAGATCAGAGCTAGGGTTCTAAACCCCACTGTAGGATTTAAATTAATATCCAACACTCCAAGAATTATATTTTATAGAGTTCATTAATAATCACCTGAAGTAGAAGGTAGAAAAAGGAAATAGAAGTAAAAAAAACCCTAAGTATTTGGCAAAATTAAGACCACATGACTAAGTTCTCCTTGCTTGTTTAAAAAGCCTTCTCCACCAAAACCATGACAGGAAGAGAAGTGAGCAAGAGGTGGAGCTATACCAAATTTATATCCTCCCTATGTCAGCATATAATGTGAGTAGAATGGGGTGCTGGGAACTGTAGTTTTTAAGGTAACAGATTCTAATTACTCACTAGAAATGCTAGCTTTAGCAATAAGAGAGGAAAAAGAAATTGAAGAAATTAAAGTAGTCAATTAGGAAACTAAACTATCACTCTTTGCTGGTGATATGATGGTATACTAGATAATCCTAGAGAATCAATTAAAATATTAGTTGAAATAACTTTAGCAGTGTTTCAGAATACAAAGGAAACCTACATAAATCATCAGAATTTCTGTATATTACCAACAAAGTCTAGCAGCAAAAGATAGAAAGAGGAATTCCTTTTAAAATAACTAGACAATATAAAATAACTGGGAATCTACTTGCTAAGATAAACCAATGAACTATACAAACACAATATCAAAACATTTCATACAAATAAAGTGAGATTTAAACAATTGGAAAAATAGTAATTGCTCATGGGTTGGCTGAGCTAATATAATAAAAATGGCAATTCTACCTCAATTAATTAACTATTCAGTGCAATAACAAACTATCAAAAACATTTATAGAACTAGAAAAAAATAATAACAATTCTTCTGGAAGAACAAAAAATCAAGAATATCAAGGGAATTCATGAAAAAAAAAATGAAGGAAGTTGGTCTAGCAGTACCAGATCTCAAATTGTAGTGTAAAGCAGTAATCCCCAAACAAACTGATACTGGGTAAAAAATAGAATGGTGGATCTATAGAATAGATTCGATGCAGAACATACAGGGGGTAATGACATGGCAATATCAAACACTAGTTTGATAAACCCAAGCAGCCCAGCTTTTTGAGATAAGAACTCACTATTTTGCAAAAATTGCTGAGAAAACTGGAAAACCATATAGCATAAATTAGGCATAGTAATATACCAAGATAAGGTCAAAATGAGTAAATCACATATCCAGTGCCAAAAATTTAACTTCATTCAGCTCTCACTAGTTTTTCCTTCAGTTTGTAGTTTGCTTGCATGATGATGAACCATGTTTTCTTTTCTTTGGGAAAACCATTCCCAAGGCTTTCTTCTTCTCCCCACCACCATACCATGTTTGTTTGCTGAGTTGTATTCAAGAAACATTTAGTAACTTGGAGTTCTTATCCATCTGGATGTTATGATGACACTTTGTGAGACCTAATTCTTAAACCTAAATTTGTGCCAAGTTTTCTCATGATATCTTTAATCATTGTTATTTGTGTATCCCCTAACCTTGAAGTTTATAACCCTAATATGTAGTATTTCACTTGATCAAAAAATAAAAATTTAACACTTAGTCACTATGCTAAGCTTTAGATTCACCAAGAAGAGCAAAAAACAGAAGTAAAAAAACTATCTTTTCTTTAATAGAACTATGTGCAAAATACAAAGTAAATGAGAAATATTCTCAGAAAGAAAGAACTACAGAAAGTAAGATTTGAGCTGAGTCTTTTTGGAAGCCAGGGAAAGGAAGGAAAATAAAAGTTTGAGGGAGGAGTATTCAACTATGGAGGAAGTTAATTCAAAGACAAAAGATGGAAAAAAGGAGTATAAGAAGACTTGAAAAGTTGGAAGAAATGTAAATTTTGATTATGAAGATAATGAAGAAATGTAAATACAAAAAAGGACTTTATTTTTGTTCCTGCAGGTAATAGGGAGCTGCTAAAATTTGAAGAGAGAATGAAGGATACCTTGGGCAAAACTACACTTCAGGAAATCCTCTTTGCAGTTGAATGGAGAATAGATTGCAATGGGGAAAGATTTGAGGCAACTAAAATGTTTAGAAAACACTAACATTGTAAGACTAGTTGACTAGGAAGATGATAGTGTTATCACTGATACCTCACATAAGACCTTGCATTTATAAACCCCAGTCACTTAATAAATGATGAATTATGGAGTCATTCATGCAATTATATGGGGGATGGGGTTGGAAATTATGATCTTTAGTAGATCTTTAGAAGTAGATTATGATCTTTAGTAGAAAGTTTCTCTGGCTGGTAAAAATTTGTGGCTAGGACCCTGCACAATAAAGTGGTACAAATATTATTATCCCCATTTTACAGATGAGGAAAATGAATCTTAGAAATGTGAAATGATCTGCTCAAACTGACAGAGTTAGTAAATACTTGAGTCAGGAAGTGTTCTGACTTCTTATCTAGTGTTCTTTCCCTGGTACCACACTATGGGTACAGTATATGTTCTCCATCCAGAAAGTGAAAGAAGCTGTTATCTTTCTAGTATCTTCCACTACTGACTTCTCAATCATGGAATTGTCTAATGATATATTAGAATCATCTTAAGGCAGAAAAAGAATTTTCAAAGGCAAAATGACACAACGGGTACAGAGCTTCTCTTGGAGCCAGAAATACCTGGGTTTGTGAGCTTTGCTGGCACATACTGAGTCTCTGAACCAGGGTAAGTCATTTAACTTCCCAATGTCCTAGCAACTCTGACATTTACTCATTCCAGAGAAGTGCCAGTCTATCTGAAGAAGGGATTTCCTGATCCTGGAATCTATAAGTCCAAATAATAAAAGAAGAGGACTTATTGGCGTCAGTCCTTCAAGTAGAATCTAGACAGATGTGAAATGATATAAACTTGGTCTTTGGATGACCCTAATGTGGGAATATAGCCAACAGATCAAATTTGAATTTGATTTTAATCTCTTCACTATTTCCATCTGAGAAGATTTATATCTAGAAATTGAATAGTATCACCTACCTAGATGGTCAGCCTCTCACTTCACTTATATTTCTTTTCTGTGGTCCCTTCCCCCAACTTAGGGTGAACAATCTCATCTCTTGAGAGAGCATGAAGATGTTCAGGAACGAATGACCTTGCGCTATGAGGAGCGGATCACGGAGCTCCACAGCATCATCGCTGAGCTAAATAAGAAGATTGACCGCTTACAGGGAACAACAATCAGGTAAAGAATTCCTTATTGGTTTTCTAAAATCTAGATTGTGTAATTAAAACCTATATAAGTTGAAAGAGAAAACTACCTCCAAAAGGAGATAGTTTTAATGGGAAGGACCTAATTGGATAGGAAATGGAAAAAGCCCAACTAGGAACCTCCCAGGGCCAGTGAAGCACAACCCTTATAATTGTTTTAAAAAACAAATTTATTTAGGGTAGGGAAATGATAAATAAAGTCCTAAATCTACAGAGCTCCTCCAACCAACCTATGTTCCCCCTTTCTTCTGTTTGCTCTTCTGGTCTTCTCAAGCCCTTCCTTTTCACTCCCTGATCTTATCTAGACCCCAAAACGCTATCTGAGTACCTATATACTACAGATTGTCTTTAAAAGGCTGAGGATGCAGGATGTACTGAGTTCTTACCCAAAGCCTGGGTTGGCTTCCTAGATAATCCCAAAGTCCCAATTGAAAAAACACTTGGGTTTACCTGAACCAAATTGTTTCTGATAGGTCCATCTCATTGACTTTTTATGGTTCTTGAAAAATTCATATCAATTGCTATGAGCCTTATATAATACCAGACATAAACAATCCAGATTAACTAAATTTGGGGGCAAATGGGAGGTGAAATGGACAGATATCTGCATTCTAGAACTTTGTAGAATGGATTAAATCACTCTTCTTCTCTGGACTTTAATTTCTTTCTCTGTTGGGTTGGCCTAGTTTACCTGTAAAGTTCATTCTAGCTATAAATCCTATAATCCTGTAAAATTGTCAAGGATTCTGGTTCAGATGATCTGTAGCAGAATTGAAATAAGTTGTCTTTCTTCCCAAGAAAAAGGAATATTTAAAGAAAATTCATAAGGAAATGACCTTTCTTAATATGGTACAGATTAAATTAGTAAATAATTCAAGAAACCAATAGATGGTTCAATAGGTTTGTTTGTTGAAATGAATAACACTGAATTGGTAAAGGAAAACAGCAATGTCTGGAGATCATGCCATTCAATTAAATTTAACAAACACTTAGTAGGGACCTATTGTGAATTTTAAAACTATTCCACCCTAATCAGACCATTCTTTAGAAGATGTGATTTAGCTATTTCCTGATCAGTAACAATGGAGATACTTGGAATAACAGAATCAGGTCTTGGAAACTCTACATTCTCCACCCTACTCAGTTTAAGAAGATTTTGAAGGTCTGCATCAAACTCAAGATTTAATTATCTGAGGAGATGGCCTTCAACAGACATGTGC
The DNA here is from genome assembly GCF_027887165.1 of Monodelphis domestica. Taxonomy (NCBI): domain Eukaryota; kingdom Metazoa; phylum Chordata; class Mammalia; order Didelphimorphia; family Didelphidae; genus Monodelphis; species Monodelphis domestica. The sequence goes on from NC_077229.1 coordinate 535,744,680, forward strand.
AAAAAAAGGACAGACCTCTGGGCCGTCCTAAGTCAAGCTAAGTCCTCATTGCTACAGATAAGACACAGAAAAGTGATGTAAAAATGTCCATATAAGGCACATCACTTCCTGCCTCTTCCTCTTTCCCCCGGAGAGATGACTCTGGCAGCATGCTAAGCGTTCTGACATCTTGGAGTATTGGGTGGTGAGTTTTTCCCTGGAGCTAATTTTAGGTTTGGGCATCTTAGCTGAGGCCCATTGGACATTAGGCTAAGTCCTTCCTCCTTTATACTCCAAACCTTTACTCCCTTATCTCCTAATCTCCCCACCAGATATTACTCAGGTGGGGGTGGGGGGGAGAGAAGAAAACCTACTACTTCTTCCTTCTTCTTAATCTTCTATGCTCAATTAAATCACCATAAAACTTGGCAGCTGACTTGGGTATTTTATTATTTGTGTTTTTCATTAGAATTTTTATAAATAAAACCCTTGGTGACCTAAATTAATTACACATTCAGTCTCAGCTATAATTTCACCCTTTACAGTTTGGCTGACCACATTGGTTGTGACGAAATACCCTCAATCTTCTTAACTTTCCTAAACCTTTATTCTACTGTTACTATCTTTTTTTTTTAATAGCTTATTTTGATCAGCTATAGAGGTAAGTAAATTTGGATTTATTTTTTTTCCCCTTTTCTCCCTCTCTTCTTAAATTAGATAGAAAACAGCTGTTTTAAATCTAAGCAACAGGGCCCTAAGGTCCTAGCTGGGAGAACTGTTTCTAAATCTCCTTTACCTTAGGGAACAAATGCCTAGATTAATGGAAAAAAACTGTAGAAAGTTTTGGCTTTATCCTGTTCTCCATTTGTTTTGTGAAGACCGTTAGAAAAATAATTACTATATATATATATATATAGTTATTTATATATATAAATGAATACTACTTTCTCCGACATTTATATGGCAATTGAAGAATTAGGGACATTGAGGAATACAGCATACCTCCAATTTTTTACATTAAAAGGTAATGTCAATTTTGTACTCCTCAATACTGTGTTTAGAGATGGTAAAATAAAAAAAAAATGAGCATAAAATGCAGGAGAACATAAAGAACATGCAAACTCAATTAGAAAATTTAAACCATTTATTACAGGATCAATTGGAAAACATCCACCCTACGAGAAACAGACCTGTTTTTGAACCTTTGAATTAGGAAATTTCCTTCCCAGAAATAGAGATGGAAAACACCTTCCCTATAGCTCAGCTAACAGACTGCTTCTCTCAGCTAACAGACTGCTCCTCTCATAGTCTGCAAATTTTGGCTTAATTTAATCCCCCAAACCCTTCCCCTGCAATCCCAGTTTCTCATGTTCCTTCTCCTACACAAAACCAAATTCCAGCCCAAAGGAGATCTTGTCTTCCTAAAGAAACTGATCATAGTTGAACTGACCCACAGGTACAAAATTCAACTAGAGGCCTGTTTCCTCTAAGAGAAGTAACTGAAACAGGACGGAATGGGGATATGGTGACTTTAAGACACAAGATACCGTTTACATCCCAAGAAATAAATGAATTTACACGAAATATCCCCACATGTATGAGATCCCTTTCTGGTAATGAAAAAGATGACAGACATATTCTTTCAATATAATCCATCTTACAAAGACATTGAAAACTTGCTACAGGCTTTTTTAACTGAATGTGAGAAAAATCAAATAATTGCTCATGTCAACAAAACCAGGGGGTGCAATGCAGCACATTGGCCATCTCAGGATCCCAAATGGGGACTATAATGACTCTGAGGATCTTTTACAATTATATTATTGTAGAGAGGTCATCTTAACAGCAATGAGGGAATGTGCAAACAGTACAGATAAGTGGACAGAATTTGAAAAAATTAAGCAAAATGAGGAAGAAACACCTTCCAGATTCATGGATAGAATAATCAAGTTTGGGGATAGATACCTGGATTTTGACCTATCTAAAGAAAATAGCTTAATACAAGTTAGAAGGCTCTTTGTCAATAACTCTTGCAAAGTGATTAGGGATTATTTTAGAACACATTGTCCAAGATGGCCAGAGATAGACCTTGAAGAATTGTGAAAAACAGCTATATTTGTTTTAAAGGGAAACAAAGAAAAGGAGGAAGAAAATAATGATGTCATAAAGGAAATGAAGAAAGAATTGAGATGTTTAAAAGATAAGATGGCTAAAACAGAAAGTGGGCATGATAATCAACCAATGACACTTGCCCCTCTCCAGAAATCTAATTATCGATTCAGTACCTGCCACTTCTGTGAGAAGAAGGGCCACAAAATGGTAGAGTGTAGAGCTTTTCTCAAGATTATCAGAAGGAATATGCAGTTTAATAACTACAGAAATGATAATTATAAGAAATAATTATAATAATGACAATGGAAACCACAACATTAGGAATGATGACTATAGGAATAGATAGTGTGAAAATGATAACTCAAACCAAATGACTCCACAACAATATAACTTAAGTGGTGCTCGTCCAAAAAATACTCAGGGTGCTAATGCCCCTCAGGGGGATGCCTTTCGGGGGGGGGGGTGCCCAAGGAACTTCCCAAACACAATGAAGGTGTCGGGGCAGGGGGACTGGGACACAGGAATTAGAGGATACAACCTTTGATTGTCCAGATCCTGATGTCTTACTACTCGTTGTCCCTATCCACTGCTCCCCCTATATTAATGAACCCCATGTTACCTTAAAGGTGGGTAACACCTATTATGATTGTCTTTTAGACAATCTCAGACAAACTCAGAGCCACAATAACTTGCTCCTCAGATGGTTCCTTATCATTGGAAGTACCGGAGGAATCTTTAAATTTACTCCCTGTAATACTCTCAGAGAGTCAGGAGGAAAAAGAGCATCCCATCTTTGTAATACCTGCAGATATACAGAGTCTCTTTGGGCCACATCTTCTTCCAATGTAGGCTTACTCAAGTCGGCTGTTACTGTGCAGATAAAAACTAAATCTAGCCCACCTCCTTCCATCCGTCAGTATCCCCTCTCAAAAGAGGCAATTGAGGGAATTACCCCAGTAATTAACTCATTAATTGCACAGGGAATAATAATCCCTTGTAAATCTGAATACAACACGCCCATTCTGCCCGTTGAAAAACCAAAAAGTGTGCCTGATGGCAAACACCTTTATAGATTTGTACAGGATTTGAGGGCTGTGAACAATTACGTATAAAGAGACACTCTGTAGTTTCCAACATCAATACTATTATTTCCTCTATCCTTAGCACAGCTACATACTTTACAGTAGTGTACTTGTGCTCAGCCTTCTTTTCCATACTCATACATGAGAACTCCCGGCATATCTTTGCTTTCACGTGGCAGGGCCGTCAGTACTCCTGGAGTTGTCTGCCACAAGCTTTCGTAGACAGCCCAAGCTTATTTGCGCAAATTTTGAGCCAAGATACAGATAATATAAAATTTAAAAACAAGAAATTAATCAAATACGTAGATGATCTACTATTGGCTTCAACAGATGCATAAGCATGTCAGGAAGATAGTGAACACCTTCTTTTGGAATTGCACAAAAGAAGGCATAAGATCTCAAAAGGATAAGGTTCAGTGGTACCTCCCTAAAGTAGAATTTTGGGGGTTCATCCTGAGTGCAGGTGCCTGCTTTATTTCTCCCAAACGAGTTGAGAATATTCAAAATTTAAGTACTCCTACTACTAAGAAACAGTTGAAAGCAATTTTGGGAGCAACAGGGTTTTGTGGACAGTGGATTCCTTGATATGGGGAAATTACTAAACCCCTTATAGCACTAACAAGGGATTCAGTCCCTGAGCCCCTAAAATTAGAACCAGAACATCTGTTAGCTCTATCAGATCTAAAAAAGGATATCCTGTCTGCCCCCACTCTAGGCATTCCAGATTACAACAAGCCATTTACTTTGTACATGAGTGAAGAGGGGTGGCTTCAGGTGTTTTAACTCAGACTTTGGGACCTTCTAAGAGCCCAATTGCTTATTATTCTGCCCAGCTGGACCCAGTAGCATCAGGAACACCACCATGTCTTAGAGGAGTAGCTGCTACAGCCTTACTAGTGACAAAAACTGTTGATCTAGTATTGGAATGCCCATTAACAATTATGTGTTACAACAGTCAAGTTGTCTTTCTTCCCAAGAAAAAGGAATGTTTAAAGAAAATTCATAAGGAAATGACCTTTCTTAATATGGTACAGATTAAATTAGTAAATAATTCAAGAAACCAATAGATGGTGTATTAGGTTAGTTTGTTGAAATGAATAACACTGAATTGGTAAAGGAAACAGCAATGTCTGGAGATTATGCCATTCAATCAAATTTAACAAACAGTAGGTACCTAGAGTGTACAAAACATTGTACCCATAGTATAAAACTACAAAATTTAGGAGATAAGAGGAACTAAACATTGTTATTGTTTAGTCATTTTTAGTCCTATCCAAAATTCCTTCTAGAGTTTTCTTGGCAAAGATACTGGAGTGGTTTGCTATTTTATTCACCAGCTCATTTTACAGATGAAGAAACTGAGGCAAACAGGGTTAGTGACTTGCCCAGGGTCACATTGTTGCAACTGACTGTCTGAGGAAAGATTTGAAATCAGGTCTTCCTTGGTGGCCTGATAATCTAATAAATCAGTTTCATAGGGTTCTCTAAGATTTAAAAAGTAAACAAAACAACCCTATAGACAGTGTAAATATCTCATTTGTAACTGATATGAGGTGTGTAACAGTTAGCAGTCACCATATCTAGAAATTGAAATACAGATTTTATGATTCCTAGAATAAGAGTATCCTTGCTTTTCTCCATACAATCATAGTCTTCTCCAAATCATCCTCCAGAGCCCTAATGAGAAATTTAGTCATGGTACAGATATTCTTATCCTTTCACTGTGACTTTGATTATTCTGGTCCATAAAATTAGTTGATTAACACGATAGAGTGTGGGGCAGGGCATTATTTTGAAAAGAATGAGCATATTTTGCCAATTGATTGGCTTTTCACTTATGATACTTGATATGGCTTCTAAATGTCCTCATTTAGAATTTCTAATTGTCTGTGTCCATGAATGTTATTTGCAACAATCATCCAACAAGAGAAACCTCCATGTTTTAGGGATTAAATTTATTATTGAACTAAGTATAAGAGAATGTGGTCACCAATTTAAAAATAATTAATATAGCTCAAGTCAAAATGACTCTTTAGCAGCTTTATTTTTAAAAAAGGAAGAATGAAAGTAGAGAAATGTGAAAGAGGATAGAATAAGATATCTAACCTAACACACTAAATATTTTCTCCGGCCCCTGGCTCAACACAGGCGCGGCTAATTAGCCCTCAGCTGGGGGACCCTCAACCTGAGGATTTGGTGGTGAATACCCATCCAGCCTTATCCAAGATGGGGAGCCCTCTCCAGAAGCCAGCAAGGGAGTCAGCTTTTCACTCATCCAAGCAGTGGCTCCAAAGCGAGAAGATCCAAGAGCAGTCTTACCAGAGTCCCCAGTCCTCCATCCTCCAGATTCAGCCCAAAGACTTTCTAAGAGCTCAAACACCTCGAAAGACCTCCTCACAGGAAGTTTCAGCCTCTTTTAAAGACCTTTCTTAACATCACTTCCTGTCCCTTCCTCCACTTTTACATTAGCTAAGCACTGCCTGGGGGGCAGTCAGTTGCTTCTTGAGTAGTAAACCACTTTAGTAAGTGGTTTGTGGACTTCCCATACTTAATTGTTCAGTACGACTGTCTGCTTTTTGTTGACTAAATTTACAGGCATGAAGGGGAGAGTCAATCCTATCCTCATAATGTAAGAGAGAGAAATGGAGAAATATATCTGTAGTTAACTGTGGAATTCAGTTTTGAAAAATTCTGTCAGAGAAGATTTCACCCTCTTTCTCAAAGAGACTAGCACTTATTTGTTTAGAGAAATTGCTTGACTCACCGAAGTGCGTTTTCAACAGAATAACTTTTGAAGTATGGAAAAACACAATAAAATTCCTTTATTCCTTATAACTCCCTTATAGCTGTGGGAAGGAAGATAATTCCTTTAACTTTTATTATCACAGAAGCTGTTCTCTTACCACATGACTAGTATTCTAGAACAGCATGGTAAAGAGGAAATATTTGAGTTCCAGCTCTGTTACTATTGATCTGACCTAGGACAAGTCATATCCTTTCTGGTCTTCAGTTTCCTGTTAGCCAAGATGAGCTAGCACTAACAGAATTTCTTTCCCCATATCCTATTTTATCTAACTCCGAAGTTCTTGGCCAGACCTGACTTCGTCTAGTCTGGTGAGTTAGAACAAAAATGAGACTTCTTATAAAATTTAACAAAAGTAGTTTACTTTAAAAAAGCCTGCAAAGGATTTAGCAAGGAAATAGTGTTGTCCATAAATTAAAAAAAAAAAAGTGCAGTTCTGTTTTTGAAGAACAAAGTTGTTTGTGGAACATTGACTACATTGTTGTGCTATAATTGACACCTTTCCATTTTATGTTGTTTGGGATTAAGTGTTATGAATGATTAAGAAGATTTAATTTTGCTATATTTATACTTGCATTCAGTGGTTGTAGTTGTTCTTCCTGAATCATCAATTTAATACCAATATTGTCATTATTTGTACCCTTAGTGACTCATATATTAGATCTGTATGTGTGATTTTAGAGAGGAAACATGAATGAGCTTTAAGTTTTCCTCCTTACTAGTGAATACAAATAAAAATTAATTTCCCACTTAATAAATTTTGGGTTAAATACTTATACACTATTTCCTTTTCTCTATCATTTCTCTTCTTGGGATACTGGGAGTATTTCTTGGAATCACTTCTCCACATATATTCTTCAGCATCTATTTGGGTTTGAAATGTAAAGTTTAACATTTGTAACAATGGCAAGGGGGATCTTGGCAGAACCTGTGTTTTGATGGACAGGCACAGAGAACAGGCTGTTTGGAAACAGCAAAGGATTGTGGGTAGAGAATTGAGCTGAAGAGAATTCTGGCCAGCCCCAGAACTTCCAGCCCTGTACTGGAAGGGGACAAGTTCTTTTCTGTGTGGCTGAGGGACATTCAAAGCCACAAGAAAGAGAAGACTCAGACGTTCCTGCTTTGAAGCTGTTGTCATCTAGAGAGCATTCTACTACCTTCTTCCATCTGCCAGCAAGAGCCACTGACTCAGAAGTTTATCTTGGATTCTCACAAAAAACTGAGCCAATTTTCTGGCTTCTTTATGGGTCTCTCCTTGCCTTTTCTTGAACTGCCTTAGATTTAGAGATTAGATAAATAGTAACATAGAATAAAGAGTACCCACAGCTGGAAAACGGGGCTGAGTCCCTTGGGGCTCAGGCTTCTGCTCCTTGATCCCGCTATTTGGAATTTTAGCTTGTCCGGGCATCCTGCTCCGTTTCCCCTTTCCCTACCTTCCTTTCCATTTCAATATAAATTCTTGAGTTCAAGTCAGATTTTGGGTTGGCCTGTTCCATGACAAGAGAGAAGTGGGTGATTGAGAGCAGGATCCAAGGATGAATTCTGTCTCATCTGTGGCAAAACTAGACCTGATCTGCCACAGTCCTCCATAGGGAAGAGTCTGACAATAAACCTTTGCTCTATAGCAGCTGACTGGGATACAGACATCTTCTCTTTAACTAGTCCCCACATTGGTGATTAAAGGGATACAGTTTTTAAATATCATTTGTGAGAAGAGACAGAAGGTCTCCTTTCTGTGTCTCTAGCAGTCCCTCAAGCTCTGGTTGCAGTTAACCCTAGGGAGGGAGAGATCTCACCATTTTCTCTCCTCCAACGGATCACACTTCAGCCTCCATAGTTTCCCTCAACTGTTTGACTGTAGCCTACATCTTTCCAGTGAGACAAAAGCATTCCGCCCTCTCCATTTAAAAGGAAGGAAAAATTATCACCTTTATTATTTAACATTGTACTAGAAACCCAAGCAGTAGCAATTAGAGAAGAAAAAGAAATTGAAGGTATTAAAATAGGTAATGAAGAGACCAAGCTATCACTCTTTACAGAAGATATGATGGTTTATTTAAAGAATCCTAGAGAATCAACCAAAAAGCTAGTGGAAATAATCAACAACTTTAGCAAAGTTACAGGATACAAAATAAACCCACATAAACCATCAACATTTCTATATACTTCCAACTCATCCCAGCAGCAAGAGTTAGAAAGAGAAATTCCCTTTAAAATCATCCTAGACAATATAAAATACTTAGGAATCTATCTGCCAAGACAAACACAGGAACTATATGAACAAAACTACAAAGCACTCTCCATACAATTAAAACTAGATCTAAACAATTGGGAAAAAATTAATTGCTCATGGGTGGGACGAGCTAACATAATAAAAATTACAATCTTACCTAAACTAATTAACTTATTTGGTGCCATACCCATCATCAAACCACAAAAAAACTCTTTTACTGAATTAGACAAAAAAAATAAAATTTATTTGAAAAAACAAAAGATCAAGAATATCAAGGGAAATCATAAAAAAATGCAAAGGAAGGTGGTCTTGCAGTACCAGATCTCAAACTATACTATAAAGTAGTGGTCATCAAAAAAAATACGGTACTGGCTAAGAGACAAAAAAGAGGATCACTGGAATTGACTTGGGGTAAATGACCTCAGCAAGACAGTCAATGATAACCCAAAGATCCCAGCTTTGGGGACAAAAATCCACTATTTGACAAAAACTGGGAAAATTGGAAGACAGTATGGGAGAGATTAGGTTTGGATCAACATCTCACACCCTACCCCAAGATAAACTCAGAATGTGTTTAGAACATAAGGAAACTTTAAGTAAATTCAGTGAACACAGAATAGTATACTTGTCAGATCTTTGGGAAAGGAAAGATTTTAAGACCAAGCAAGAGTTATAAAAAATTATAAAATGCAAAATAAATAATTTTGATTACATTAAATTAAAAAGGGTTTGTACAAGAAAAACCAATGCAATCAAAATTAGAAGGGAAGCAACAAATTGGGAAAATTTCTTTATAACAAAAATATCTGACAAAGGTCTATTCACTCAAATTCATAAGGAGCTAAATCAATTGTACCAAAAATCAAGCCATTCTCCAATTGATAAATAAGCAAGGGACATGAATAGACAATTTTCAGATAAAGAAATCAAAACTATTAATAAGCACATGAGAACAAGTTCTAAATCTCTTATAATCAGAGATGCAAATCAAAACAACTCTGAGCTATCACCTCACACCTAGCAGATTGGCTAACATGACAACAAAGGAAAGTAATGAATGCTGGAGGGGATGTGGCAAAGTCCAGACATCAATGCATTGCTGGTGGAGTTGTGAATTGATCCAGTCATTCTGGAGGGCAACTTGGAACTATGCCCAAAGGGCGCTAAAAGACTGTCTGCCCTTTGATTCAGCCATAGCACTGCTGGGTTTGTACCCCAAAGAGATAATAAAGAAAAAGACATGTACAAAAATATTCATAGACTCACTATTTGTGGTGGCAAAAAATTGGAAAATGAGGGGATGCCCTTCAATTGGGGAATGGTTGAACAAATTGTGGTATCTGTTGGTGATGGAATACTATTGTGCTCAAAGGAATAATAATGTGGAGGAATTCCATTGGAACTAGAAAGACCTCCAGGAATTAATGCAGAGTGAGACAAGCAGAACCAAGAGAACATTGTACACAGACTGATACTCTGTGTTAAATTCAAATGTAATGGACTTCTCTACTAGTAGCAATGCAATAGATCAAGAACTATTTGCAGGGACTCATGAGAAAGAACACTATCCACATCCAGAGGAAGAACTATGGGAGTAGAAACACAGAAGAAAAACAACTGCTTGATCACATGGGTTGATGGGGATATGACTGGGGAAATAGACTCTAAAAGATCACCCTAGTGCAAATATTAATAATATGGAAATAGATCTTGATCAATGACACATGTTAAACCCAGTGGAACTGCGTGTCAGATATGGTATGGGGTGGGGGAAGGGGAGGGGAAGAAAATGAATCTGGTAACCATGGGAAAATATTCCAAACCATCTAATTAAATAAAATTTTCAAAAAAAAGTTTTTTAATTAAATTAAAAGCAAGGAAAAGTCTCCCCCTTCCTTTTTTCACATTTCATTAACTCTGTTATTTCATTAGTTCCTTAGTCAAATTGCTCTTTACTTTCTCTTCAAAGAGAAAAGTTCTGTCAGGAAAACTATTGGGAAATTGCTCCATGTTTCCTGTATCAGCTCTTCTGGCCTATGCTTTATGTGCTTTGGTGCTATACAACCATTTCTTGCACTAGAATTGAAATAATTCAGTAGATTCCAAAGGGGAAAGTTTTTCTATTTCAATTATTTACACTCCATTTTAGTTTATAATTGAATATATTGGCCAGTCTTATGTGTTTACAACCATAACAATAGTCTTCATTCCACCCCTTAAGTCTAAAATATGTGCTTTTACTTGATGGAAAAGGAATCTTTTCATGTTGACTGTTTTGGATAGAGGTCTTCATGCATTGTGTCCCTTTGGCATTATCTCTTTCCCTAAGCCTAAGGCCCTGAAGCCCAGTGAATTCCTCTGTGTCCTTCCATATTAGGATATCTGACTGACTCTGCCTTTTACTTAGGGAAGAAGATGAGTACTCCGAGTTGAGATCAGAGCTCAGTCAAAGTCAACAAGAAGTCAATGAGGATTCTCCAAGCTTGGATCAAGATCAAACTTCTGTCTCCATCCCTGAGAATCAATCTACCATGGTCACTGCTGACATGGGTGAGTTTCTTAACAAAAGAGGACTGGATTTGGACTCAAAGGACCTGATTTTGAATTTTGCTTCTGTAGCTGTGACCTTGGTGAAGTTAACTTTTGGTCTTCTTTCCTCATATACAAAATGAGGGCATTTCCAAGGTCTCTTCTACCCCTAAATCAATAAACTTATGATGCTTACTTCCCTTACATCAAGGCTAGATGATATGTGTAGGAAATATTGATCTCAGAATTTAGACCAAAAGTACAAAAAATAATGTCTTCAGGTGATTGAACAAGAGCAGATAAATTTGTGTCCCTAGATCCTGCCCAACTCCTCAGACTGTGAGTCTAGACAGTTTTCTATTCTGAACTCCTTCTGATTCAGATGTTGTTGACTCTTTTTTTTTTCAGAAGGAAATTGTTGGTCATTTGGATCTTCACTTTTAGAAAGTTTTCTAAATTTCTAAAAAATGCTTATTGAAAATTTATATAGAAAGATGACAGTGCAATTTTCAGAAATTATTTGCACAGAATTTCAAATTCACAAGAAAAATTTAAGTATTCTAAAGCTCAAATGAACCTAGCTAAGATGACTTTCATGTTTTTCTAGTTATGAAATTTAAATTACTATCCAACACTGAGAAATATTTGTAAAGTGTATTATTACTTGAAATGGAAGGAATAAAAAGGAAATGGAAGTAAAAAAACCTAATTATCTAACTATTAAAACCACATGAGCAAATTCTCCTGCCTCTCACCTTACCTCACTTCCACAGCACATGACCACCCAAAAGAAAAAGAGAGGCAGGACTACACAAAATTTATATCCTCCCTGCGTCAGCATGTAGCATGAGAAGGAGAGTGGGCTGCTGGGAATTATAGTTCTGGGAAACTGAAATTAATTAGACATAGATGTATAAGACATCGACTTATTATAATATGAATTCAGATAGCTTCTCTAGTAAGACTTGTCTGATAACCCATTAACCTGGAATAAGCATCCTTAAATACTCAATCACTCTTCATGAGCCCCACAAATCTTTGGGACTTTTCTAATTTTGTCATATCTTTTAAAACCGGCCAGCTTTTTCTAACAAGATGTAAATTCAAAGCTATATTTGGGATGCCCTGTGGGTTCTGATGATCCATTGTAGAACTTTTGTTCTACAGAGGCCTGTTAGAGGAATTTTATCCCAGGTAGTTTTGATTTCTCAACTGAAGATAAGTTTTTAAAATTATTTTTGTTTAAATCAGTGATTTAATTTTGCCCTCTAACCTCAGACCCCTCCTATTGCAAAAAAGGAAGAAAAAAGAAAAAACTCTTATAATAAATATATATAGTAAAACAAAACAAATCCCATATTTGTCATGTCATAGGTGTTTCTCATTTCTAAACCTACAGTCTATTATTTCTCTATCTTCTCAGAATATGGGTATCATTTTTTATCATCATGATTGGTAGTTGATCAGAGTTCTTAGTTTTGAAGTTTTGTCTTTACATTTGCTACTAATAATGCTCAGAATTCTGCTCCTTTCACTGTATCATTCCATATGTTTTCCCATATTTCTCTGAAATTTATAATTTCCTTAAAGACAGTGGTATTCCATTACATCCATACATCATAATTTGTTTAGCTATTCTCCACTCAATAGGTAGTTCCATAGTTTCCAGGTCTTTGCCATCATGAAAAGAGATGCTTTTGCTGGTGGAGTTGTGAATTGATCCAACCATTCTGGATGGTAATTTGGAATTATGCCCAAAGGGCGCTAAAAGACTGTCTGCCCTTTGATCTAGCCATAGCACTGCTGGGTTTGTACCCCAAAGAGATAATAAGGAAAAAGACTTGTACAAGAATATTCATAGCTGAGCTCTTCATGGTGGTAAAAAATTGGAAAATGAGGGGATGCCCTTCAATTAGGGAATGACTGAACAAATTGTGGTATATGTTGGTGATGGAATACTATTGTGCTCAAAGGAATAATAAAGAGGAATTCCATGGGTACTGGAACAACCTCCAGGAATTGATGCAGAGTGAGACGAGCAGAGCCAGGAGAACATTGTACACAAAGACTGATACACTGTGGTACAATTGAATGTAATAGACTTCTTTACTAGCAGCAGTGCAATGATCCAGGAAAATTCTGAGGGATCTATGAGAAGAAACACTATCCAGATCCAGAAGAAGAACTGTGTGGGTAGAAACATAGAAGAAAATCAACATAAATTGGGGATGTATGACTGGGGATGTCGATTCTAAAAGATCACCCTAATGCCAATATGAATAATATGGAAATTGCACATTGGCTAGAGGAGGGGAGAGAAAAAACATGAATCATGTGACAATGGGAAAATATTCTAAACTAATTAATTAAAAATGTTTAAGTAAAAGAAAAGAGATGCTTTAAATATTTTTGAACACACTAGTTCTTTTTCTCGTCTTTGATATGTTTGGAGTATAGACTTAGAAGTAGTCACACTGGGTCAAAGAATATAGCCAGTTTAATAACTTTGGGGAACATATTTCCCAAGTGCCTTCCAGAGTGATTATACAAAGACATTGCTCCTTCAAGAATATCGATTAGTGTGCATGTTTTCCCACACCCCTTCTGGTATTTGTTATTTTACTCATTTATCAACTTTGCTAATGTGATAGGTATGAAGAACTTCAAAGTTACTTTAATTTGCATTTCTCTTAGTACTGGTGATTTTGGAATGTGTTTTTCCCACATGACTTTTGTTAGCTTGGATTTTTTTTCCTCTGAAAATTGCCTGTTATTGGGACAGCTAGATGGTTTAGTGGATTAAGAGTCAGGTCTATCGATGTGAGTTTCTAGGTTCAAATCTGGCCTCAGACATTTCCTAGCCCTGTGACCCTTGTAAATCACTTAATCTCCATTGCCCAGCCTTTACTGCTCTTTTACCTTAAAACCAATACACAGTATTGATTCTAAGACTGAAGGTAAGGGTTTAAAAAAAAAACCCTGCCTGTTAATTTACTTTGTCTATTTGACTATGGTAAATAAATATTATTCTTACAGATAAGAATTAGTTCCTTATAGATCTTGAAAAAGAGACATTTTTACAGAGTAAAGTAACTACAAAAATTTTCCCTTATTTAAATGTTTCCTTATAATCTTGACTGCACGATGTTTGCTTATATAAAATTTTTTGCACAATCAATATTATCTTTTGGATACCCTCTGTTCTTTGAATCTGAACTTTTCCCTTATCCATAGCTCCAAAAATCAATTTCTTCCTACATTCTCTAAATTGTTTATAATTCTTTGTGGCAAGGCTTAATTAAATAAAGCTTGTCTTAGAATACAGCATGATAAATTTTTCGTTATTTCTCTTGAGATTCTTCATATTTCTTTTATCACTATAGATGAATTTCATTGTTGTTTTTTTCTAATCCTACAAAATAATCTGCTGATGGGTACTGACTTCCTTTTGAACTTAAGTTCCCTATCCCTGTCAGGAGCTCTTTTAGTACTACTCTTTTCCTCTGAGAGAAGCACCTAGTTTGTTCTCTTCTACTTTTTGATCCTAGTATTAGTTCATGTCATTGAAAGCTGAAAAACTATAGGAAATTTGTAAAACATTTGTTGAAATATAGAACCATACATTTGGAGATGAATATAACCTCTATGTTCATCCATTCTGATATGAATGAGTAATTTTTAAAAACTATTCATTTCTCCTTGTGCACGAACTCAAGGGTTTTGGTGAGGCTCTTCAGTAAAAGGGGGGCACTCAGAAGGGTAATGCCAAGAATCAACAGTGAGCCTTTCAGAATTGAGAATATGGATAAAGCACCCTCTTTTAAGTTAATGAGAACATCAAGTATCGTCTTGGGGAGAAGATATGATTGGGATGGGGATCAGAGAGTTCCAGATCAGTTGAGACTCCTCCAAGCTATTTGATAAATGACAAAATGTAGGGGCCAGCTAACAAATGATTCTCCCCTTTCAGACTCTGTCCGGTTTAATGAAAATAGAAGGAAATATTTATATATCTTTTGGAGATATGAAGACGTTTCTCAATGAACTTAATGGAGATGTTAGCTATTGGCTTACTAAAGGATCAGCCATAGCCTTGGAGATTTTTAAAAAGCAGAGCAAGCTCTGAGAAGTTCATTTTCTCTGTCTGTTGGGAACCAATTGGAAATGTCATCTTATGCTTGGTCATTTACCCAGCAAGAGAGATTATACCTAAAAGAGAGCAAGCCTAGGAAGTCCAGCTGGAGAGTTCAGTTGAGACATGGAAAGGAGCGAGGCTAGAATACCATGCACATACAATCCAGGAAAGCAACGTGAGAACTTTATGACAAAGAGTCAAGGTATCAGGGTCCTATAGTGTGTGAAGTATGAGTTACCTGGGCAGTATTTGTTCTCTCCATGTCTGAATTTCTGCTATTGAACTCTGTATTTGTGAACATTCTTCCCAGTGATCTTGTGTATAACCAAGGAGTTATCCTTGATTTCCATTCTGTGGAATATCATTGCTCCCCTTTCCCCCAGCAAGATAGTCACCTAAAATCTCATCACCTTATATATGATCCAGCTATTGAAACTTAAAATTTCAGTTCCCTCAGTTTCCTCTCCCTCCCAATTGGAGGACTGAAGGGAGGAATAATAAATTCCTCTAAAAGTCTTCTTTGAGAGAAGGTCCAGAATGTTCCAAGTAATTCCCTATTTTCTATCAACACTTCTGCTTGGATCTCATTCTACAGAGTATTATGTTCTGTATTAAAAAAGATTAAGACTTTCAGTATTGAGAGAGGGAAAGAGAGGAGACCCTCCCCTTCTCAAAGTGGGGTTCAGGGGAGACAGCTGATGTTTAGGGTTAGCTCAGAGAGAGGAGAGGAGGTTTGAAGATTTTCCCCCTTCTGCCTTCCCTCCTTATATAAAGCTGCTCTCCCAGATTCACTCTTGTCCCTCTTGTTCCCTCCTCCACTACTCAAGACCAAAACGTCTCCCCTTTCTCTGGATGTGGATAGTGTTCTTTCTCATAAATTCCTCTAGATTGCCTTGGATCATTGCATTGCTGCTAGTAGAAAACTCCATTATATTCAATTGTGCCACCATGTTTTAATTTCTGTGTACAATGTTTTCCTGTTTCTGCTCTTTCACTCTGCATCAATTCCTGGAGGTTGTTCCAATTCACATGGAATTCCTCCAGTTCATTATTCCTTTCAGCACAATAGCATTCCATCACCATTTATTCAGCTATTCCCCAATTGATGGACACCCCCTTCTTTTCCTTTTTTTTTTTGCTACCACAAATCATGGCTATAAATATTGGTAGAAGTATTTTTCCTTTTCTTGTTGGGTAAAGCCCTTTGAGCATAATGCCAAATTACCCTCCAGAATGGCGGGATTAGTTCACAACTCCACCAACAGTGTCTTACTGTCCCAAATTTGCCACATCCCCTCCAACATTTATCACTCTCTTTTGCTGCCATATTGACCAGTCTGCTAGGTGTGAGGTAGTATTCAGAGTTGTTTTAATTTGTATTTCCCTAATCTATAGTGATTTCGAGCATTTTAAAATATGATTATAAATAACTTTGGTTTCTTCATCTGAAGACTATCCATATCCTTTGACAATTTATCAATAACAAAATGACTTGTATTTTTATAAATTTGACTTGATTCTCTATTTATTTGAGAAATGAGGCCTTTCTGTGATAATTTTTTCCTCCAACTTCCTGCTTTCCATCTAATCTTAGCTACATGGCCTTATTTGTACAAAAGTTCTTCAATACATTATGATCAAAATTACCCATTTTATATCTCATAAGGCTCTCAAATTCTTGTTTGATCATAAATTCTTTTCTTATCCACAGATCTGACTAATATTGATGACTAATATGATAAACTATTTTGTGATCCACTAATTTGCTTATGTTATCACAATTTATATCTCAATTCTGTACCCATTTTGACCCTATCTTGGATACAGTGTGAGATGTTGGTCTATACTTCATTTCTGTCATACTGTTTTCCAGTCTTCCAGCAGTTGTTGTCAAGTTGTGAGTTTTTGTGAGTCCAAAAAGATTCCTCTTTGAGTTATCAAACAGTAGATAACAGTGGTAATTTTTTTTTTCACAAAATCAGCTCCTAATTTTGTTTATTAGTTCAATTCTTTTCTTATTTTCAAATTTATTTCTTATTTTTCAGATTTCTATTTTGGCGTATAACTGGAGATTTTTTATTTCTTCTTTTCTAGTTTTTTTTAGTTATATGCCTAATTCAGTGATCTGTTCTTTCTCTATTTACTTATGTAAACCTTTAGGGATATAAATTTTCCCTTAACTATTACTTTGGCTTCATCCTATAAATTTTCTCATATTGTGTCATTCTTTTCTATGAAATATTGATTGCTCCTATCATTTGTTCTTTGACCTACTCATTTTTATAATTAGATTTAATTTCAGTTAATTTTTTTCTATCTTTACACAGCCCTTCATTGACTATAATTTTAGTTGCATTATGATCTAAAAGGATACCTTTAATATGTTTGCTTTTCTACATTTGTCTATAAGGAAAAGCATAGCCAGTTTTGGTATAGGTAACATGTATCACTTAGAATGTTTATTTCTTTCTTTTCCTTTTAAATTTTCCCCAGATATCTATCATATCTAACTTTTCTAAAATTCTATTCACATCTTTGTTTCCTTTTTATTTGGTGGTTAAATTTATCTTGTTTTGAGAGGTAAAAATTGAGTTTCCTCACTAGTATAGTTTTCCTATTTCCCCCTATTACTCATTTTATTTCTCTTATAAAAATTTGGATGTTAAATCATTTCACCCATTATATGTATGGTATCAATATTACTTCATAGTCTGTTGTACCTTTTATCAAAATGTATTTTCTTTCCTTATCTCTTTTAATTAAATCTATTTTTGCTTTTGCTTTATTTGAGGTCACAATTGCTACCTCTGCCTTTTTTTTTACTTAAATTGAAGCGTAAGAAATTCTGGTCAAACCCTTTATCTTTACTCTGTGTGTGTCTCTTTGATTCAAGCATGCTTTATCCTAGCTACACATTTCCCTACTGATAGGCAGGAGATAGTACTTATTTCTTCTCTGAGGCCATAAGATTGGTCATTAATTACTCAGTATTGGGCTTATTCACATATATTGCTTTCTTCTTATATCAGTTCAGAGAATTCATGAATGTTTCTTTTCATTTTAAATTTTGAGTTTCAAATTTCCTCTTTCACTTCTACAGCTCCCTCACCCACTGAGAAAGTAAGCAGGAAATCAATTATACATGTTCAATCATGTAAAAGAAATTTCTGTTTGCCATTGTTTTTTAAGCAAGAAAAACAAAGTGAGAAAAGTATAATTCAATTTATGTTGTCATTCATCAGTTCTTTCTGGAGGTTGATAGCATTTTTTCATCATAAATTTTTTGGAATTGTATTGAATCATTGTATTCATCAGCATAGACAAGTAGACACAGTTGATTATCATTAGAACATTACTGTTACTGTGTACAATGATCTCCTGGTTCTTCTCCCTTCACTTTGCGTTAGTTCATATAGGTCTTCGATTTCTTTCTGCATAGCTTGTTCAGCCATTACCTAATTGATAGGCATCTCCTCAATTTCCAAATCATTGTTACCACAAAAGTAGCTGCTAGAAATATTTTTGTACAAATAGGTTATTTTCCTTTCTTTCATCTCTTTTGGATATAGTAATTTTATTACTTGGTCAAAGAGTATGCACAGTTTATAAGCTTTTGATCATACTTCCTAATTGCTCTCCAGAAAGGTTGAAACAGTTTACTACTCCACCATCTGTTCATTAGTGTACCTATTTCTCCCTAATCCCCTTCAGCATTTGTTATTTCTGATAGGAATAAGGTGGTAGCACAGTTTTTAAAATTTGTATTTCTCTAATCAATAGCATTTTAGAGAATCTTTTCATGTGATTATAGAGAGCCTGACTTCTGAACGCTACCTATTCATATCCTTTGACCATTTATCAATTGGGGAATGGCTCTTGTTTTTATAAATTTGACTCAGAGAAACTTGCTTACTTTAACATTTTTTTTATATTATTTCATTATCTTTTAGCAAAATGTCATTTGCCTGATTATCTCTTTTAATTTGGTCCATTTTTGCTTTTGCATTGGCTCAGATCATAATTGCTATCCCTGCCTTTTTTACATCCAGTAAAGCATATCAGATATGTGTCCTTCTGTTTCAAATATGTATCTTATAAACAATATATTGTTGGATTTCTAGTCCATTCTGTCTGCTTATCTTTTATTGATGAGCTAATCTCATTCACATTCTTAGTTATGATCACTGTATATTTCTCTATTTCCCATTATCTTTTCTTCTCCCTTGTCTCTCTCTCTGTCTCTTTCTGTCCCTCCTCCCCCTCTCCTTTCTCTATTCTGCCCTGCCCCTCCCCTTAATCATTCTCTCCCCTTTGTATGTTTTAGATGCATAGATATTTCCCTTCTTGAACCTAATGTGATAATAAGGTTCAAGCATTGCTTGCCCCTCCCATTTCCCCTTCCATTGTAAATGCTCTTCCTTACATGCCTTTTTTATGTGAGAAAAATTTCCCCATTTTACCTCTCCTTTTTACTTTTTTTTTCTAATATTACTTTTTTTTTCTTCTATACTACTGTGTCCTTAAACAGTGAAACTGAAAAGTCTGCCTTCCACACCAGCTTTCATGGCCTGAAAATCTTGAAATAGCCCCTGAAGTTGTCTCTCATGCTGAAAGAGGCATTTAGTAGAGCAACTGTATTATTACAAACACCTTACTTAATAACATACTATTTGTAAGTAAATTAAGTTTTGCAAACTTCCATATGGAAACACAATGTCACTCTATTATTATTTGAGGTACTGTCATAGCATAACCTTGCACAAAAGATAAGGCTTTTTTGTGCCTACTTTAAAGTGACTATTGCAATGGCATAATAATAATTAATAATAAGCATTTATATTCTACGTAGCATGGTGCCTGGTACATAATAAATATTTAATGTTTATTGCATGATTGAGTATCTTCACAAAAGTCCTGGAGCTGTTAGGAGCTGTAGGTGCTGTTAAATCTTGTTTTTCTAAATTTGCTCAATAGAATAACAGACTAGTCATTAATCGCTTATAAAAGACAAATAGAATTCCTAAAACATTTTGTAAATTTGGGGTGGAAATTAACTAGTATTTTTTTACATCCTGGGTAGTTTTATTATTTTTCAGGAATTTATGATTTTTGAGCTACTATATCCTCAGGACTAAAGCTATGCACCTATAATGCCGTTGTGTTATGATTTTTTTTAATCAAAGCATACTCTTGCTGTATGAAATTTGCAGTGTAACCAAGAAAATAATGAGTGCATAAAACTTGGTTTAGGGAGTGTTTATGACTAAAAAATATGTTTAGTGTTAAAGTCAGATGCTTCTAATGATAGATTAATCTTAATGATTTTATGAAAGTACTGTCAGTATTCAATAGACACTTTAAAAAATGCCACCATAGACAAAAATGTAATTCTTAAGCTGAATAAACTTGTGTACATTATCTTGTATCTCAGAAATATTTTGGCTTTTAATACAGTTTTTTCTTTTAAACTTGGTTGCGAGTATAAGTACCTTTTTTTAAAATTATTTTTATATCCTTTTATATAACTGAGTATCTCCTAGTTTTTCTCCTTCCATATCCCAGACAACCAACCCATATAAAACAATATTTTTAGAGAAAGAAAATCAGCAAAACCAGTCACTGCATTGAAAAAGTCTGAAAATGTGCAGTAAGTAGTCCATACTTCACCATTTGCCAAGGAGTATGGTAGAGAGGGTGTGTGTGTGTGTGTGTGTGTGTGTGTGTGTGTGTGTGTGGTTTGTTTGTTTAAAATTTATTTTTTTAACCCCTACCTTCTGCCTTAGAATAAATTCTGTGTATGAGTTCCAAGGTGGAAGAGGGATAAGGAGGAGACAATGGGGGGTTAAGTGACTTGCCCAGGGTCACACATCGAGGAAGTATCTGAGGTCAGATTTGAACCTAGGACCTCTCACCTCTAGGCCCAGTCTCTCAATCCACTGAGCTACCCAGGCTCCCCTCTGTGATTTTTTTTTAAGCAGAATTTTTCTATTTATTTTTTAAATATTTTATTTTTCCTAATTAAATGTAAAAACAATTTTAAGCATTCATTTTAACAAATTTTTGAGTTCCAAATTCTCTTTCTCCCTCTCTCCTTCCCCACCTTGACAAGGCAAGCAATTTAATATAGTCATGGAAAACATATTTACATATTTTTTATGTTGTTTTAAACCTCCCCACCCCCCAAAAATCAACCAAAACCAATGAAAAAGAGTAAAAATAGTAAGCTCTGACCTGAAAGCAATATGTTATTTGTCTTCCTCTTTTAAGACTATCCTTATGTTTCGTCATGTTAGAGCATTCACTTTTATTACTTTTAGATTGTTCTTTCTGTTTATATTGTTGTGGTCATCCTCTTCATTGTTTTCTTGCGCATTGCTTAGTTTACTCTGCTTCAATTCAGATAAATCTTTCCAGTTTTTCTAGTCATATTGCTAATTTCTTATAAAATTAAATTTTATTTATCTTTCTATCCCCCTCAAAAATATTGTTCATAAATATTTTGATGTATATACTTTATTTCTTCTTATCAGTGTTCTTTTTGAGATAAGTCTAGTAGGAGAAACTCTGGGATCACGTGATATGGACATTTTAGTCACTTTATTTGCATTGTTTAAAATTGCTTTCCAAAGTAGTTATGCTAATTTGTTAATGTTCCTATTTTCCCTCAGCCCCTCCAATATTAACTATTCCTATCTTTTGTCATTCTTGCCAGTTATATAGGCATATAGTGAAACTTTGGAGTTATTTTAATTAACATTTTATTATTGAATGATTCCAAGTATTATTTCATATAATTGTTAATAGTCTGTAGTTCTTGAGAACTGTTGGTTTATATCTTTTGATTACCTTTTTGAAGAGTCATAGATTTTGGTAAAACTGCATTAAGACTTTTTTGAACTCTTTATGCCCACACAAATACAAACATATATATGTTATGTTATATTTATTAAATATACATATAAGCCTGTATATGTATATTCATATATGTATAAATATATGTATAGCAAGATCCTGGGGCAAGCTACCAAACCCTTGACTTAGAAATTGGTTGCAAAGATTTTTTTTCCCATTTGACTGCTTTCCTTATCATATTTGCATCAATTAGAGAAACTTTTCAATTTCATGTAATCAAAAGTTCTCTGACTTATCATTTGCAATTATGTCTACACCTTATTTGGTTACAAATATACCTCCTACTTATAATTTTGAGAGACATATAATCTGTTTTTCTAGTTTTTTAAGACAAGATCTTGAATATTAAGGTCAACTATCCACTTCGAATTTATTCTCGAATGTAGCTTAATTTTTTGTTCTCAGTCCAATTTCTATTCAAATCCTTTCCAGTTTTGCCAGTTGGGGTTTTTTCCCCCCAAATTTCAATTAGAGAGTTCTTTCTTAAACTCCATTTTCTGATTTCTCAAACATTAGGTTCCATTGTTTTTCAATCTCCTGTGTCTAGTTTATTGCATGTATCTAATTTTCTATGTTTAACTAATTTTTGGTGGATTTGATGACTGTTGCTTTAAAATACATTTAGTGTACAATGATTCAGGACAGTTCTGAGGACTTACGAAAAAGAATGCCATCCACCTTTAGAGAAAGAACTGTTGGAGTAGAAATGCAGATAAAAACGTATGATTTATCATTTGTTTATTTAAGTATATTTTGGGGGGTTGGAATTATATGGAAATATATTTTATGTGATAATACATGTATAACCCAGATTGAATTGCTTGTCATCTCCCAGAGGAATGAGGGAAGAAGGGATGGAGACAATATGGGTCACATGATTTTGGAAAACTTACTTGGAAATTTGTTATTAAAATAAAAAAAATTTAAAATATATTTCGCAGTCTTGAAGTGCTTTTCCTTCTTCTCTACCTTCCTCCTCTCCCTCATTTCTTCCTTTTCCTTGTTATTTTCTCTCTCTCTCCACATATATATGTATGTATATATATTATATTAATATATATGTGTATGTATAAATTTTTACCAGTAGTTTCTTTTTTCAATTAGGTGTGGATTGGGTAGAAGAGAGCAAAGGAAGGGAAGGAAGAAAGTGAGGAAAAAATGAGGCTAGAAAGAAAGGATTCATTGAGGAGTTTTTAAGACTAAAATAAACAAAAAAAAAGAACAAAAGGAATTAGACAACTAAGAGTTTTGAAAGCTATATGTTGAATTTATTATATGTGTAAGAAAAGCAAGCTATACATATCATATACAGTCTTTTTATGTTTGTGAAATGCTGGTTTTATTTGGTGATTTAATTCAGAATTTTAGAAATTAAATTAAAATGAATGCATGTATCAGTCTAAGGCAGTGTAGGCAATTGTAAGGACTATAGTTCTAAATTATAAGAGCATCACATTATATACACCTGTTAAAACAGTAATGCATATCCCTATAAAACAACAAATGTTAACAGGATTAAAGGGAAAATATTAACAGTGGTGTAAAATTTAATAAAATGTACAAAGCATCAAAATTGTGTATCTAAGAGGAATATTATAGACTAATATAACTAATATTAACTAATAGTATATATATAGTCTTAAAACAAAAGCAAATAAACAAAACAAGAAAATTATACAACAAGAACATATTTTATATACAAAATAATGTGTGTAATAGACAGACTTTACTTAGGCTAGTCCCCCTCTGGTTTAGTTTCTTAGACGAGGCTTAGTTAGCTGTTTAAGCTATGCTACACCAGCGGTTAGCTTAGATACTCCCTACCCCCCATATGGAAATATATCTGGTCAGCAAAGAAGAGCATGGTACTTCACTTGGTCCTTGGACACTGGCTATGACTTCAAGAACATTTGTTTTTTAATGCCATCAGATAATCAGAAAATCTTATTATTCTGTCCAGAAGTTAACAGGAAGGTGGATCAAGGAAAGTAAGTAGAGTCTACACCAATAAGATTCCAAGGATAATTCTGTTATTTTTTCAGAGGAAAATTAGCCTAACCAGTGGGGGGTATGCGAGAACTAGGTGGCACAGTAGATATGCCTTAGAGTCAGGAAGACCAGAGTTTAAACTTTAAATAGCTATGTGACCTTAGGTAAATCACTTAATCCTGTGTGCCTTACCACACCAGTTTATTTACCAAGAAAACCCCACTTGGTATCACAACAACAAAATAGGGATAGGATGGAGAGAATTTGGTAGATAGTGTTCCTAACACCACATGCATGAGTATAAATATTTAGTTACTTGAATAAAATATCTGACTACAATTCTAGCTATTTTCTGATTTTCACTTAGGAAAACAAGTATAATTGCTGTTTTTACTAGTCCTAATTCTCTTTACAATATGCTGCCTCGTCTGTTGCATACCTGATTAATGGGATTGGCTAATCATGAACTTCATTTGATTTATAATCTGACATTCCTCAGCATTTGGAGTCTCATGAAAGACTTCAGTCCCTAATATAAGTCATGAGATTTTTGAGTTTTAAGGATCCTTGGAAATCATCCTGTCAGACCTCATTTTACAGATGAGGAAACAAAGACCCAGAGAGGTGAAGTGACTTCCCCAAAGCCACATGGATAACAAGTGGCAAAGTCCAGACTGAGCCCAGTTCTATGATTTTTCAGTTGACTCCTGATGTTGAACCTTTTAAAAGAATCTTGCAAATCTGTGGGATAACACTAAAAATAAGAGGTCTTGGGGTGAAGGGGGGAAATCACAGTGAAAGGAGATGGGAATTTTAAACCATGCTATAGTCATTTGCAGTGTAATCCACAAGCAAAAAGCCTTTAATTTTAAACTGGCTTGGTTTAAACTTGGTTGAATGGTATTTAAACTTTGACATACCAAATTACAGTGTCATTCTGAATTACCTGCATCGTTGCCTTTTTCAATAGAGAGAAACAAAGAAATAGGAAGCACTTTTATGTGCATGATGATTGCACTTATTTCTATCCTTTTTTACAGATAACTGTAGTGATCTGAATTCAGAACTGCAAAGAGTACTGACTGGGCTGGAGAATGTTGTCTGTGGGAGAAAGAAGAGTAGCTGTGGTCTCTCAGTAGCTGAAGTGGACAGACATATTGAACAGCTCACCACTGCAAGTGAACACTGTGATTTGGCTATTAAGGTAAAATCACTAAACAGTGATATCATTTCAAAGGTTATAATGAAAAGGCATCCTGTCCTATACTATTCACACTTGCCTATTGGCAGCAGATCTTATAAAGAAAACCAAGGTCAATATATATTGTTCCACCAAGCAGGTAACAGATTCATTAAACTAAATTAGAACAAATAAATCTTCATCTCTTTTTTTAGACTTGTTGTATTCATGAGGAGGTAATATGCTCCAAAGTCTTTATCCTAGCCAGTATTCTGATCAGATAATATGATCATAGATATGCTCTATGATAGGACCACGGATCTAAAATTAGAAAGTACATCAGATTCCATGCCATCCAGCCACTTTATTTTATATAAGAGGAAACTGAGAAGATTGAGTAAATTGTACAATATTGAGGTAGATGAGAAGACCAATTCGATTCCAAGTCCTTCCTGAAACTTGAGAGCTAGTATTCTTTCTACTCTATCACCACAGCTCCATTTATTAATGCATATCATAATTTTCAAGAGAATCATCAGTGAGTCATCAAGCATTTTAAAAGATTTTACTATGTACCAAGGTCTAGTAAATAGATAGTCCTAGAAATGGAAAGACAAGTAAAGTAGTTGCTGCCCTCAAGGAACTTTATAAGAACTTCATACTTAAAAGATTAAATAATCAGAAAAGATAGAAGGCATTCTGAGAACAGAAAGCATTAGTAGCTATGGCAATTGGAAAATATGTCCTACAAAAAATAATATTTAAGCTGTCTCAAAGACAGAGGAATGTAAGAGACAAATGTGAAGGAGCATAATTTTCCAGGATTACTAGAAGACTTAAAAGGGCAAAGGCACAGAGTCTAGAAAGAGAGCGTAAAGTAAAGAACTACAAGTAGCCCAGCATTGCCAGATCATAGAAAGGAGTAATAATGTACAGGAAACTGGGAAGTTAGAATACCCATATTAAAAAAGATTTAAATATCCAACACAAGGCTTTATATTTGATTCTGGGTGTCCAGAGGGAGCCACTAGAGCTCATTAAAGAGAGGTAGCATGGCCAGACAAATCTGAATTGTCACTTTAATAACTGAGTCCATCAAGGATAAGTAGATAAAAACTTGAGGCAGAAAGACAAGGTAGAAAACTTTTAACTGTCCATTTAAGAGGGCTAAATTAGTGTTTTGGGTAAATGAGTGGATAGAACTTAAATGATATTGTAAAAGTAGAAACAAGATTTGACATCAGCTTGGATCCATGCAATGAATGAGAGTAAAGAATTGAGAACAATGCCAGTTGTCATCTGGGAAACTTATAAGATGATAAGCTCCTCTATGGTAATGCAGAAGCTCAGAAGAAGGAAGGGTTTTGGAGGAAAACAGTTCTGTTTTGGACAGATTGATTTGGGGACTGTGGAACCCTCAATTTGAGATGCCAAAAAAACATATTGGAGGTAATCAATAGTGTCAAAGAGTGCAGAGGGATCAAAAAGGATAAGAATTGAAAAAAAAACATCTGGCAATTAAGAGACATTGATAACTGAGAGGGCAGTTTCAATTGCATGATGAGATCATCAGATATATTGCAGAGGATGAGATAGAATGTGGTTGGATCAATGCAAAATTATTTACTTCATAACAAAAACAACTTGGAATATATATCCTATTGACAGAGGACCATAAATACAAAATGGAGCCTTTTAAATATATTATTGCCTACTCATATATAGTAGCTCTCTGACTTTGTATATAAACCCAAAGAACTTAACAGAGGTTATTACATAGCTAATAAGTAACAGAGGAAAAACTTGGAACACACTTTCTGACTCAATACCTAGCACTGTATCATCTATGCCATGTGGCTTCATACTCTTCTAATATGAAACCTTGTATAGTCTTGAAAGGTTGTTTAAGTGATTATATCCAGAGGACTTGCTATACACAGTCTGATTCAATGTTTGCAAGGAAATGGCCTAACCATAAGTTGTCATCAGTAAGAATTATTTTTATTAAAAGTCTTCAGTATCTCAAAAAAAAATCTAGCATGTTATACAATGAGTTATCTTTATTACTTATCTTAAATATGTATATTACAATTGTGAAGAAGATCCCTAAAAATTTCCTTTCTAATATCTCACAACTGTTGCTCCAAAAATTAGTCATGGCAGAGGAGAAGCAGAAGTGTGGATTAGGAAGGGAGAAAGCCAGGAGAAGAGAGAGATAGCTCTCAAAGAGCTAAATCCACAGGCCTCCAGACATCTCTTCTGAAGCACAAATCAGGGAAAGTGACACGGACAAGCATACTGTTTTCACTTGGATGAACAGGCATCTTTAAGAAGAGCATTAAGTATGAAGATGAGCTAATGTTCTTTGTCCTTGAAGTAGTGTTAATAGTTGCTATCATATGCTGAAAGAAGGTGCCATAGAAATATGTTTCATTTTTAATATGGTGTTTCCCAAAGATAGCCATTTGACATGATTTTGTCCTAGCCTTGGTGCTTGAAACCTACCTGGAAGGTATTCATGAGAAACACTTAGGAATTCTGATCTCCTGATATATCCTGTTTGGTAAATATACTTCAGTATCATCACCTAGCCAATTATTAGCTTAAGATCGTCACGTAATGTATTTTCTTTGTTCACTGTCTATATACACTTAATGCCCCCCTCCATGTTTTTAAAATTCAAATTGGCTAATTCTTTCTTCTACAAAGAATTTTAAAACTAATATCGTGTTTCAGAAAACAAGAAAAACGGGTATCTTTTTGGTTCTCATTTCTCATGTTATCTTTCTTTTAAATGCACAGATAATAGCAGACTCCCATTTCCCAATACTATTAAGGCTTTGTTTCTTTCAGAGAATATTATAAATGTAAGGATTTATAATGACATAGATTGCTTCCAGACCATATCTCTTCCTCCTATATAATAGAAGACCATTTTATTTTTCCCTGTCTTAGGAGTGAAGCCCATGCATGCAGAATCAATTCTTTTAATAATGAAGCCTATTATAATGAAATAGCCTGTCTTATCAATGAATGGGTTTTTAGAGGATCTATAAATGAAGAAAGTTCTAATCAAATTTAGTGTGTAGCATTCAACATAATGTGTTTAAAGGATTATTAATTATATAAAAAGGCAATTTGTCAATTAATGATCCTAAGAGCTTTTGTGTATCTTTTTCATTCTTAATCTAAGAGTTGTGAAGGTAATAAACATTCATTCCTGCTATGTGCCAGGAAACACACTGTGTACAGAAATGAAATAGCTTTTGTTCTCAGGGAGCTTCCTTTTTTTTTTTTTGAGAAGCATACATTAAAATGTATTTAAAAATGTAAAATAAGTCAAAAGTGTACATTTTTGTTGAAGAGGGCACAAATATCTGGGGGGATTAGAAAAGTGTGGTTGAAGGTGGCACTTAAGCAAAGTTTGAAGGAATAGGGAATTTTTAAGATGGCAGTAAGGAGGGATCGTATTTCAGGCAGTACAAAGGTGCAGATACAAGAGATAGAGAACTTTATGTGAGAAACACCAAGTAGTCCAGTTTGACTGAATTGTAGAGTATGAGAACATGAATGATATGTAATTAATTTGGAATGATAATTTGATGCTAGATTGTAAAGTTCTTAAAAGTCGTAAAGAAGAATTTAATAATTAATCCTGCAGTCAACAGGAATTGGCAGGAGTTTGTTGAATAAGGAAGTAACATGGGCACTTTAGGAAAATAAATTTGGCAGCTATGTATAGGATGAAACTATGTACATGGTAAGGGAAGAATTGATACAGGAGTCTAATTAGCCCGTGCAAAAGTACAGATGAGATTATGAGAGCCTGAATTAAGGGGATAACCATGTGAGTAGAGATTAAAGAATAGACTCTAGAATTGTGGGTATGGAAACAGCACCATTTGGCAACTTATTAATGATTTGGGATGAGGGCAAGTGAAGATTCAAGAATAATACCTAGGGGAGGCTAAGTGGCTTAGTGTGTAGAGAAAAGGGTCTAGAGAGTGGAGGTCCTACATTCAAATATGCTCTCACAGATATTTCCTAGCTGTGCATCCCTGGGCAAGCCCCAGTTGCCTAGCTCTTACCTCTCTTCTACCTCAGAACCAGTACTTTTTTTTTTTTTTTAAGAATACCAAGGTAGTGAACGTGAGTGACTAGAAAGATAATAATAACTTTGACAAAAATAGAGAAATTAAGAGGAAAAGTCTATGGCAAAAGATGAGTTTAGTTTTATGCACGTTGAAACAGAAATGCATATAGGACATTCAAGTATTTTAAATACCTAGGGGGCATTTGGAAATGCACAACTAGAGCTCAGGAAAAACCCTTGGCTACTTTCTGCATAGAAATGATAATTAAAAATGCAGGAGCTATTGAAATCACCAAATGAAAGAGTTTAGATTAAATATTTATGAAGCACTTAACAAAGTAACTGGCACATATTAGGCCTTCAACAAGTGTTTATTCCCTTCCCTAAGGAGAAAAGAGAACAAAACCCAGAACAAAACTTTAATATAGACCCACAGGTCAGGGATGTGATTTGGATGATGAGCCAGCAAAGGAGACTGAGAAAAGTCAAGTTAGAGATAAACCAGGAAAAAGAACAATATACTTAAAAAAAAAAAAACAGAGAGGAGAGGGTTTCCAGGAGGAAGGAAAGTTTGTAGTGTCAAGGGCAGCAAAGAATTTGAGAAGGATGTGTGAGAGCTTGGAAAATGTAATCAAATTTGGCAATTAAGAGATCATTGGTAGCTTTAGAGAGTAGTTTCAGTTGACTAATAAGAATGGAAGATTACCAAAGGGTAAAGAATGAGAGAAGAGGAAGTGGATATAAGGGGTATTGATGACCTTTTCTGAGAGGTGAGCTATAAAAGGGAAGAAAGTTACAGGATGATAGCGTGGGTAGATGATAGAATAGGATGACATATTTTTATCATTTTTGTTTTTTATTCTCTAATATGGTAGAGATTTGTGTATATTTTAGGGAAAGAGCCAGTAGATGGGGAGAAATCAAAGCTTAGAAAGATAGAGAATGACTAAAGCAATATACCTTAGTAGCTAGAAGGCTGTAGAATGGAGAAGGTTTAGCCTTATTAAGAATACAGTGGCCTCTTCAATCAGAGACTGAATTAAAGGAAGGAGAGAATAAAGTTTGATGTCAGTGTTTTTTAAAATGTAGAAAAGGTCAGAAAAGGGAGTTCATGGACAAATGGTATCTATTCCCCTAAGTAAAATGTGAAATGTGTTGAACTCAGAGGACTGGGGAAGGAATAGTGTGAGAGGCATGAAGGAAAAAAGTAGGGAACAGTCTCTTTGGAGAGGTGGACACACAATCAACTAGGAAAGAATAAAAGGATTGTCTTACTGTGGTGAGGACACAACTAAGATCACATAACACAAATTTTTTCATCACTTGTGTTTGTAAGGGGTTAATATAAAAGGTTGGACTAGATTATTTTGGAGTAGGGTCACAAGGAATTCAGTCAAATATAGAAAGAGTGAAAGTAAGAAAATCAGGGAGAGGATAGGTTAAGATATCTAGCCTAAGCACTAAGTATTTTGCTCTGGCCCCTGGCTCAACCCAGGCAGGGCAAATTAGCTCTTAGCCAGAGGGGCCTCAGCCTTGAGCAGAGGACCTGGGGATGCAGGAAGCCTCTCTCAATAGGGTAGGCCTTTCCTGAGGCCAGTCCCTTCAGAAAATCCAGGAAAGGAGTCAGCCTTTTCACTAACCCCACATGGTAGTTTTAAGGTAGGTATAAATAGTCTGAAATTCTCAGTCAGAGCTCCTCCAAAGTCCAGTTGAAGGCGAAAGCCTGAAAGACCCTCACAGGAAGTTCTTGGCATTTAAAAAAATCATTCCTTTTCTTCACTTCCTGTGACTTTCTTACATTTTACGTGTACCGATTACAGCTAAAGCTTTGCTTAGGATTGCCCAGGGGGTAGTCATTGGATTCTGATTCATCTCCCACTATCACACACGTGGGTCACAGACCTCCCCCACTCAAGTGTAAGTGGGGTGTACACTTCTGGTGATTAAATCTAAAAATGGGCAGGGGAGTGAATTTAATCTTCACATGTTAGATATTACAAATATCTTCATGAATCTAAATACTAGGAATGAGTATATTTTTCTGACTCATGAGATTTTTGAGTAATGTTTAACACAATGCCCCTCTCTGCTTCAAGAAATCCATCTGTAAAATTATTGAATATTTTATAATTCATAAGAATATGATTAGTTTCAACTACCATTTTAAAAGAAACCATTGTGCTATAAACCACTCATTCATCTGTGACACAACTTCTTTTCCTCCTTTTTTTGTAGACAGTTGAAGAAATTGAGGGAGTATTGGGTCGGGATCTCTATCCCAATTTGGCCGAAGAACGATCTCGATGTGAAAAAGAGCTGGCTGGTCTTAGAGAAGAGAATGAAAGCTTGACTGCTATGTTGTGTAGCAAAGAGGAAGAACTCAACAGGACTAAGGCCACCATGAATGCTATCCGGGAGGAGAGAGACAGGCTACGAAGAAGGGTAAGTAAGAATTCCTGTTGAACATGTATTTTTTTAAACCCTTACTTTCTGTCTTAGAATCAGTACTGTGTACTGGTTCCAAGGCAAGAGAGTGGTAAGGGCTAGGCAATGGGGGTTGAGTGACTTGCCCAGGGTCACACATCGAGGAAGTATCTGAGGCCAGATTTGAACCTATGACTTCCTGTCTCCAGGCCTGGTGCTATCCACTGAGCCACCTAGGTGCACCCTGAACATGTATTTTTTAGGCAGCTAGAAATTTTTGTAGACAGTTGAAAAAATTGAGGGAGGATTGGATCGGGATCTCTATCCCAATTTGGCCGAAGAACGATCTTGATATGAAAAAGAGCTGGCTGGTCTAAGAGAAGAGCCTTCAAGTATAAAGAAACTGAATAAGATTATTTATAAAGCACTTTAATGAAGAAAAGACCAAGTACATATTTGCCTTATGTCAGAAAATGTATCCTAATGATGAAACTGATCAAAAATATATTAAATTTGTTTCTAGAAAGAGTGATGTTCAAAATGATGATTTTTCCTTAAAAGGCACGACTTTCATTTTGGTTCAAGTTAGATCTGTGGTTTGAAAGAAAAGAGAACAAAGCAAAAGCCATGAATGTCCTGGCTATCCCCAATCTCATTCTCTCTTTTTAAGTAATTTGCAATATTATGCCAATTTAAATTCTTCATTTTCTACAACATGCCCCAAAGAAATTCAATTGAGAAAAAAACTTAATTAGTACAAACAAAAAAATACAAAGGACACAGCCCTCTAGTGTTGACTTAATTCATCACCTTGTAAAAGGGAACTTTGAAAAGTGTGATTTCTCTTTTAATATCAGCATCTGTGGGGGCAGCTGGATAACTCAGTGGTTTGAGAGCTAGGCCTACAGATGGGAGGTCCTGGGTTCAAATGTGACCTCAGACACGTCCCAGCTGTGTGGCCCTGGGCAAGTCACTTGACCCCCATTGCCTAGCCCTTACCACTCTTATGCCTTGGAGCCAATATACAATATTGACTCCAAGAAGGAAGGTAAGGGTTTAAAAAAATCAGCATCTGTGATTATCATATTCATTTCCTAATTGGGTGCATGGTAATTTTCTTAAGAATTTTTTTCATACTTATGTAAAGAATAGAGGAAATTTTTAATTGATATTTTTCTTTAGCATCAAAGTCAAGTTTCTTAAGGCCTGAGCATATCAATGTTTCTTAATTCTTCAACTGAGTGATCTCTAACACTCTTTTCAATAAAATTTATGATTTCAGGGGGCAGCTGGGTAGCTCAGTGGATTGAGAGCCGGGCCTAGAGACGGGAGGTCCTAGGTTCAAATCTGGCCTCAGACACTTCCCAGCTCTGTGACCCTGGACAAGTCACTTGACCCCCATTGCCTAGCCTTTACCACTCTTCTGCCTCAAGATGGAAGGTAAGGGTTTAAAAAAACATTATGATTTCACATTAGAAGCCATTTTCAATAGGCCATGGTAAGTCATCTCAGTCAACAAAGATATTTATGCAGAAAGTGAATTTATTTACCATTAAACCTCATACCATCTGTAATTTCCTGGCTGTTTCATTACTATATCATTCTGACTCATGTATTTAGTTTTACTTGTCCTTCTATGTACCCATTTTAAAAGACCTATGTTAAATGTAATTATACACTGTGGAGACCAGTAAACTCCCTTCCTTGACCTGAGATACTCAGAGGTAGTGAGGAACTGGAAGAGGCCTATACAGAAGAAAATTCAGCTAGCTCAATAGCCTTTCTCCAATATTCTCCCACACCCTTGATAGTAATCTCATTCTGGGCCAAATGCCAACTTGTACATGCCTGAACACTGCCTGAACATGATCATTCTCAGAAATTAGCTGCCAGACATATAGTAGAGTCTCCTATTATATACATACATATATATGTGTGTGTATATATACATATACATATATATATATACATATAAAATTAGATAGTTCAAACTATATAAACTCATTTAAATATTTCAATAGTGTTCTTGGGAGTGAGAAGTATGATAGGCAAAATCACTCTTACCATCATACACAACTGATACCTTCTATGACAGAGGCTGGCACTAGAGAAAAAGTGCCAGGCTAGAGTGTATGAAATTGGTCACCTCGATGGGGGGGGGGGGGGGGGGGGGAGGAGTAAAGTCTCTGTCCGGAGGGGAGAGCAGCGAGGCCCTCAGTAGGGAGAGGTGAGGATTACTCACTTTTCCTGCTGATGACTGGAAATCTTTTCCCCCAACACTTCCCAATTGAAGGGACTTTCTGAAGAGAAACCTGAGCAGACTTTACTTCAGCTCCTGTTGTCCAGGGGTGAGTCAACCTGACTTTCTTCGGGGGGGGGCTCAGGCTGCCAAGGTCTGAGTTCCCCCCAAACTCAAGGAGAGAGGGGAAAGGGTTTAGAGACAGGGACCCATTTTCCTTTTCCCATTCTTTCCTGCCCATTATTCCTTTTGTATTACCTGATTGAGTGGACATTAAAAGTTATCTTTTCCCCAAGCTGAGTGTGAGTGAACAAATCAAGGAGAGACCCTTTGTTCTTGAGTAGTGGAGGAGGGACAAGAGGGACAAGAGCAAATTGGGGAGAGTAGCTTTAGCTAAGGAGAAATAATCATTATACCTCATGATGCCAGGCTCTAGAATTTTCTAGTAAAAAAAGAGACAAATTTGGCAGGCACCCCAGGGAGGAAACATGAGGGCATAAGTATAAAGTGCAAAAAAGGAGATGGTTGAAAGGAAAAAGAAAACTTCAAACTTTTAGTGGTGGAGCAACAGATAGTGGGCAAGATGCCACAGGGAGCAACTTAAGTATAAAACAGATATCTTTAATTGAGATGGAGAGAGAAATTGCACAGATAAGAGCAGACATGAAACGTGACATTTATGATTCACAATACATGGGCACACAAAACTGCACGGAGAAAAGCAAGGAACAGTTTAAATCCTTTTTAGAAAATTCTTTAGCTTGCAGAATGGATCTAGACAGTGGAAAATCAAACAGGGCTAATAATCTTTCAAACAGCAACTTAAGTATCCACACCATTCTGATAAGATACTCAAACGAGACATTGTTAACGAGAGACTTTAGAGCTGAAACATTTATACATCCAAGCGAGAAAAGAAAGACAAATGAGGGGAGAACTAACTTAAATTCAAAAGCCAAAGACTTTTACCCACTAGATCATATCAAAAATCTTATAGCACTCAAAGACACCAGTTTTGGGGATGGGTTTAGCACAGATCACTACCAAAATTCCAATGACTGTCTATTCCCTGAACCAGAGACTGCAAAACAATCTAAGGGAGTGGGAACAGAAGAGTCTTTGATAGAGCGACATCATCCAAGTAGTTCTCAAACTGAAATTAATACAAACACAAACCTTTCTTCACAGTGGTCCAAAGTGATACAGAGCTAGTTAAAAATAGTGGATTGAATGAGGGTGGAATAATTGAAGAGGGGATTGTAGATTACACTATGACATCTACAAAACCTAAAACATCTACTAGTTATACAAGTGCATTACAAACCCTGGGGCAAGATGATAATAGGAAACCTGTGCATGCAAACAACACAATAGCTAGTTTGCAATATGAGACAGAAATACAGGAACTATATGTATAGATCAAAGTGGGAGATCAAAATTACAAGACTCTCTCTGATATAGGGGCAAGTGGATCTGTGTTGAAGTCATTCCCAGAAGATACCACCATAGAGGAAATTTTTTCTATGTCAACAGATTCACAAGAGGGAGTAGATAAACAAGAACCTGATCCAAAAGATATGGTAGAGCCTGTGCACTCCAGTAACATAATAGCAGATCCACAGGAAGCAGTAAACCCACAAGAATCAAATTTGTCACCACAGAACTCAGAATCAGAGCATATTACTGAGCAACAGATAGGAAAAGAATTGGGAAATATAGAAATCACTGAAATAGGGTCAGACCAAGACACAAAACCTGATTTAACAACACCTGACACAGAATTACAAAATGTCTCTGAACGAAAGCTAATGAAAGACCTGTAGAGTACAGAAATCAGTGATGAAGAGTCAGACTCAGACCCAGACCCAGATGATACAGTACCAAATGGTATAATAATAGTTGACCAAAACAGTGATGAAGAACAGGAACCCTATGAGTACATTAAGCTTTATGATAAAGTTCACAAAGATTTAGACGAGTGGGACACAAATTGGCATAGTGAACACCTGAATTCAGAACAAACAAGCTTTTCTGATTCTGATGAAACAATTGAAAACATAGGAAAAATGGATAACCCTCAAGAGAAAGTCTTTATCCACCTCTCCCAACTGAGGGCTTCACTGCTTTCCCCTCCAGCCAGAGTCTTCTCCTCCTCAGGATTCCACTCCTGGGACCCCTGCCCATTGAGGTGATCAATTTCACATACTCTTCAGGTTGGCGCTTTTTTTCTCTAGTGCCAGCCTCTGTCACACTTCTCTTTAATTCTAGAACTATGGCCTAACAACAATTTATTTTCTGATTGGCAGAATAAGTTAAAATAAGTTCTGTGATAGTCAGCCCTTGCCAGAATGGTGATTAAACTATAACTCCTAGATTTAATTCACTATTAAAGATAATTACAGTGTCAATAGCCTTTGTGGAAGAGACTGTTTATACTAGATTTATATTTATTTCAAACTATTCATGGGGAGGGAAACAAGCATTTATTTAGTGCCTATCATGTGCCAGGCATGGTGCTAAGT
This sequence comes from Monodelphis domestica, assembly GCF_027887165.1. NCBI lineage: Eukaryota > Metazoa > Chordata > Mammalia > Didelphimorphia > Didelphidae > Monodelphis > Monodelphis domestica. Next base: position 535,780,912 of record NC_077229.1, read on the forward strand.
TCTTTACAAATATCTCATTTGATCCTCTTTACAACTCTGTCTGGTATTGCTATTACCCATATGTGTGTGTATATATTTATACAGACACAATTAAATGCTATTATATATGATGATTAAAAATTCCAAGACTGGGTTTCAGGTAAAAAAAATCAAATTATTAATTAGACTAGCAAAAAAAACCCCAATAAATTGACCAGTGATTTATGTTGGTGATCATAGACAGAGACATACAACATCTTGAGCCAATAAATACAGAGCCCCTCCTTGATTCCTTCATGGGTAGTAGGGGACTCATTCCTGGTCACAAGATTCCAAAAGCCATTGGTGATCTAGATGGGGAGATTGAGTTCGGTCTAAAGTCATTTCAATTTTCATAGTTCATTGCAATGGGATATCCAACAGCATTGTCCTTCCATACATACTTACCTTAAGCCAGTTCTTATTTACTAGGCAAGATGGAGTTCACAATCTTACTTTTCAATCTTCCCAATTTAAATAATGCTTTGCAGCAGGGAATGTGAAAAGTGTTCTTTAGATTTGTTAAGAACAAAGGAGTGAGGAAAAAAGTTTGAAAGATAGACCTGAAATTTAATTTAAAACTTAGAAATAGATATAATATTAGAAATAAATCTTCTCATATGCTATATTATATGCTTATTATCCCCATTTTACAGTTGAGGACACTGATTCAGACAGAGCTTAAGTGGTTTGCCATGGGTCACACAATTAAATGAGTCTCCCTGACTCCAAGTCAGACACTCTATCCATGGAATACGCCACCTACCACCCTTCTTTGACTCTATGTATTTAGCCAAACAAGAATTGCTCACCTGTGGCTGCCATTGTCAGCTATTTCACAATGATCAACAAGCAATCAACAGCACACATTAAGTCCTGTGGGAAAAAAAGAAAAGCAAAAATAGACACTACCCCCTTTCAATAGGCTTACATTCTAAAGAGAATGAAAACATGAATATATACAGAATAGACAGGCCTTAACAGAGGAGGCAGAAGCAATGGGAGGGGTGGAGCTGATGGAGAAGGAAAAGAGGAAGAGGAGAAGAAATATGATATTTAAGCTGTTATCAGTTCCATGGCAGTAAAGCAGTAAGGGCTAGGCAGTTGGGGTTAAATTACTTGCCCAGGGTGACACAGGGATGGAATATCTAAGGACACATTTGAACCCAGGACTTCCCATTTCCAGGCCTAACCCATCTTCCTGCCCCCAAAACAGAGACTTGAAGCCAAGGATTATGAGAGGAGAGAGAACATTCCAGAGATGAATAGCCAGAACAAAGGCATAGAAATGAGAGATGGAGCATTTTGTAAGAGGATCTCTGCAAAGTAAAACTGATTTTATGATTTTTTTCCATATTCTGGTGACCTTTATATGATACATAGTAGGTGTGTTTTTAACTTGTCAGGGACATGAGGCTATTTAACATCTTTGTTTTTCTTCTACTCAATTTTATCATATAGAGAAAGTAAGCTTATCTTTACTAGATCAGTGGTATGGTACTTTATTCATATGTACTTATAATCAAAGTGCCCTCTGTAGGTTTTCTAAGATTTATTAGGAATGTAATTAAATTGGTTATGTAATTCATTCATCTAAGTAGTTAATCTGATTTATAAAGCAATTACTAAGACAAATGCACAACATTTTCATTATTTCAAAAAGGTCATTAGTAAATGTGATGATTTTTTCTATAGGCTCTCTTAATCGTAGCCACTACATTCTCCACGTACAAAAGTGAACATCAAAGATTCAGCTCACCTTCACCATACATCAGATACAGTCTCTAGTCTGGCTTCTAGCAAAAATATCCATTCTCTTTCCTCAGACTGCTTGGTCAAGCAAACTTTGTTGCTTGATCCATATGAGCTTTTGTTATCACTGAGTCAATAACTTATATAAGAAATAAGCTAGATAACATTATACACAGAGACTGATACCCTGTGGCACAGTCAAATGTAATGGACTTCTCTACTAGCAGCAATGCAATGATCCAAGACAATTTGGAGGGACTTATGAGAAAGAACTGTGGGAGTAGAAACACAGAAGAAAAACATATGATTGATCACATAGTTCCATGGGGATATGATTGGGGATGTTGACTTTAAATGATCACTCCATTGCAAATATTAATAAGGTGGAAATAGGTTTTGAATTACTCATCAGCTCTGGGAAGGGGGAGGAAGGAGGGAAGGGAAAGAACATGAATCATGCAACCATGGAAAAATATTCTAAATTAATTAAATAAAATTTAAAATAATTGAAGTAAGCCATTGCAAATGAACAATAAGCAGCCTACATTCTCTAACATTCCTATCCATATTCTGGTATCAGGGAAAGAAACCATCTATTTAAGAGGATAGTTCAAAAGTTCTTGAGCTTCACCAATTTTTTTCGATCTTTTCTATGACCACCAGCTTACTAATAATGGGAACAGGTGTGACTGGTGTGATGTTGGTGCAACAAAGGCCACTGAACAGATGTAATATGATAGTGTTTTTTGTCCTACATGGCCAATGCTGTGTTTGAACTAAAAGAAAAGCCATCATCTAACAGCCAATATATCCAGTGAATCACTGGTTTGTTTTTTGTTTTAGGTAAGACCCAACATATATCAGAGATGATATGTGATCATTAGAAATCATGTCATCAAACCCTTCTCATTTTAAATATAATAAACTGAGGCTTGGAGGGGGGAAAATGACTTACTTAAAGCTACATTTGAGAGTTTGCATGTGTCTTCTGAATACTAGGCCTTAAGTATATAAATTCTCTTTAAAAGTCCATGGAAAAAATAATAATGGTCTTGATTCATCATTATTATGCTTTTGCTTAGGAATTTTCTAATTAGCTACAGTTTTATGCTTTGTCTCCTTCAGGCCAATTGCTAAAGATTTCCAAATTTTTATCTATTTTAATTTTAAAATATACTATAATTTTATTATTTAAACATGGTTTTATGCTGCACGCATTTGAGACATAGAAGTACCTAAATCTAAGAAATAAGTGGAATAAATGGAGTTGGCAAGTTCCAACTAAATATCACAAAGTTAAAGCTAGGAAGAAGATTAGAGATTATCTAGTCCAACCCTCTCACTTTACATAAAAAGTTTTTAAGATGTTTTTGTAAAGAGGATCAAATTAGAATTTTCTTTCTTTCTGTCTGTCTCTGTCTCTGTCTCTCTCTCTCTATCTCTCTCTTCCTCTCCCTCTTCCTTCTTCCCTCCCCTTCTGTCTTAAAAACAATACCTATGTATTGGTTCAAAGGCAGAAAAGTGGTAAAGGCTAGGCAGTAGGGGTTAAGTGACATGTCTAGAGTCACCCGACTAGAAAGTGTCTGAGGCCAGGTTTGAACTCAGGACCTCCCATCTCTGGGCCTAGTTCAGTCTAATGAACCCTCCCAAATCAGGATTTTCTATGGCCATTTTGAATTAGTTCACCTTGTACAATTTCCATCCTTCTCAGTGATTCCTGCTTATGAAAGGAAAATAAACCTATGGTATCTATAAACCATTGTGACTTGCCTTACAAGAATGAATTTTGAATTTTTTTTTGTTAAGGGAGAGTTCTGGAGGTAAGGGAGAAATGGAGGAAGGGAAAGCCTCTTTAACATTTATATAGTTAGAATAATTTCTTCCATAAAACTTCTTTCTCATATTCTATCTCTTTGCCTGGTCTACTAAGCTGAAGCACATACATTATTATTACCAGTTACACAATTTACTAAGAGCATATCAAGCCCAATATATTAAATATTTCAGGAGTGAATCCAGTGACTACATCACAGCCAAGGTTTACTCTAACCATCACCAATCATGGCTTAATTTTTCTCAACTCTCTAAGCATACTCCCATCATTCATCTCTTTTGGGTCGTAGGTCAAAAAACACAAGAATTCTTTCTAGTATAACTTCAGAGCCTATCTTCTCCATTGGATGAGTTAAATTCCTTTCTCTCAGATTATAATTCTTAAAACTCTTTCTTATTGACAGTAACTGACTTATTCTCTCAGAAAAGAAATTCTATTAGTCCATTCTGTTTAATCTCTCTCAAGTCATGACAACAGAACCCAGCTAACAGTTGTTACTTTTCGCTCTTTGTTTTCAGAGGGCCTCTGACATCACAGTGTGCTGTCTTCATTTATGACTGAATTGTATTTAAATGAGGCAGAATTGCACAAAGTCAGCAGCTTTACTCTCTTCCTGAGTCCTCAAAGTCCAATAAGATAAAAGTCAGAACAACTGGCGGACCTTGGTGTCTGTGATGTCTGACAAAGCTCTAAACACCTCAGAGCCTGCTTCATCTGTATTCATGACCACTGGAAGATGGCTCCATCTACTTAGGATAGGTACCCCACAAGTCATGGTGGGTTTGAGGCTGGTCAGTTTAGGTTCAGCCTGTCTGCCACGTGGCCGCTATGCATTTTACAACCTCTTGGAGTGACCAGTGAGAACTGAGTGAAAGGTGGGCACCAAAGATGGATGAACAGCTCTGAAAAGGACTTGGCTAGTCCCCCCCCCACCCGACATGCCATCTACCCCAGGCTTACTGTGAAACTACTACTGTACCCAAGATTCCATTCCCTCCTTATGGATATAGTAGGAGTATCCATACTCTCTATAGGAAAGGGTATTAACATTGGTTTCGCATAAACAAACAACTGTCTGATTAAGTGCCAAAAACTTCTGCAAATAGTCCTTTTTATCATCCTGTTTCATTCTTTTGGCTCAGAGTTCATAAGCATTAACTGATAGCACCGTGGCTAGGCTATCTGAAGCCACAGAAGCTGGGTTTGCTTTGTGTGTGTTGCTTCTGGGACTGCCAGTCTCATCAATAGCATCCCCTTCTTCCCCTTCTATGCCCACCTCAGGATTTAGCTTTAGTTTTAGGAGTCTTTCCCATAAGAGAGTGGGGACTTGGGGAAACAGCCACAAGGAAAAGAAAGTAAGAAAGTTTAACAAACGTGGATCAAATAGGAAGGTTTTATTCACATTGAGGAAGGAAAAGCTGTCATAAAGAAATCACAGAAAGATCAGACTGTTAGGCCATTTTCAAAAGCTTGTTAACTGTTTAATATTTATTTCACCTCCACTGAGTACAGCCTGATCAAATGCTGACTGAGCTCTTTCTATTGGTTTCTCTCTGTGTGAGTAATTTCTTTGCCTCTTTCTGGTTTGATTTTCCCCCTATCAGTGTTGCTATTGCAACTCCTCCAATAGTGAATTTTACATTGTTCATGTGCCTGTGCAGAGGAGGCAGTGCCAGCTTCCTTTAAATATTTCACAAGGCCTTTTACACAAGCAAAAGGTAGCTCCATCTCAGACACAGTCTTGTGCAGGGAGCGATGCATTCATAGGCAGGTCTGTTGCAAAGAAGAATATATCTCTTCTTGCCCTTTAGCCTATACACAATTGCAACTCAGCAGAGAGTGGAAAGAGTCAATAGTGTGTCCATTTGGAAATTAGAGGATATTTGTGAGTAATCTGAAGTTGGGGAACAGGGTCCTATACACATTCCCAGAAGGGTGCTATATACTATGACATTGTAATTTTTTTAAAGCATTTTTCCATGGTTACATGATTTTTGTTCTCTCCCTCTGCTCTTCCCTCCTCCCATGCAGAATTGACAAGCACTCATGCTATATACCAAGAGTTTGCTATCAATGATTGAAAGATATCCTAAGGTTAATTGCAGTGTCATCAATTGACACCTTGCTCAACTCATTATTGTATCTCAAAAATGTGTTTGTTTTGAACCCAAGTTGATCCTTGTTATATGTTGAATGGGTGATACTTTAGTATTTATAATTTTAAAAGGAGGGAGATATTTATTAATTGAAATTATTTTCAATTTTGAAAATAATTATCAAAATTGTGACAGTGAGTACAAGAACTCATCCATAAAATGAGGGAGGGTAGAAGATTTGATAAGAAATCAGAATTGAATAATCCATTGTTTATAAGAAATACATTTGAAGCAGAAGATTTGACAGGTTTAAAATAAAGATTGAGCAGGAAATCTGTTATGCCTCTGGTAAACTTAAAAAACCAAGAGTTGTGATCTTGACCATAGACAAATGTAAATTCAGATTTAGGTAAAAAGAGGTAAACAGAAAATAATTAAAGAAATTTTAGAAAATGAATTATTATCAAATTAATAAATATGCACCAAATTGAATAATATACGCCACCATCATTTTCTTCATTCCTACTCTTAAACCAATATCCTCTGATACTCCCCTTCATTTCCCACAAACATTTTGCTTTTCTACTTCTTTTGTGTGTTTTCTAAGCACCCATTAGATTATAGATTCCTTAAGAGCAGAAAAACTGCCTATTCTCTAAACTGTGTCCCCTGGACTTAAACAGTGCCTAACATAGTCGTGTTTATTAGATATTTATCATTTTTGCATACCTTCCTCAGGCCTCAGCAAATCTAATAAAAAGATAAACAAGAAGGTAAAAGAGCTAAATAGAATTTTGGAAAAGTGAATAAATTGATTATTCACTCCAGTTATTATTGAATAAAAAATTTCCTGAATTTCTTTTCAAAACACTAAAAAGCAAGGGAGTAAGTAGTATCTATCTAAAACCAAGGACAAGGTTTATAACAAAGAGATAAACTAGAGATATTTCCAATAAGATTAAATGTAAAGTAAACATGTCTATTATCACCATCTTTATGTGAATAGAATGTCCACTGTAGTAGTAACTATGCTGGAATACTCACTTTGTAGTAAAAACAAACAAAAAATAATGAATGAAAGAAAGAAATTAAGGGAATAAGCCTAAACAAAGGAGAAACAGCATTGTTCCTTTTGCTCACTGGATGATCATCTACTTAGAGATTTTCTAGAAATTCAAAACAATAAGTTTTTAAAAGTAGCAAATCATAAAATTTACCCTCACAAATCATCAACCTTACTATATATTATATATTGGAAAATTAGAAAATAAAATTTATTACAAATAACCACAGAATAATATATAAAGTATCTGGTAATGTGGTTATAGCAGCATAAAATAACTACAAAGAAATGCAGAAATTATAGGCAAATATAATTCTTTATAGGTCTATATAGATCTATATATAGGTCTATATAATAATAGACCTAAATAATTGGAATGATGTAAATTTCTCTTAGATTTGAAATGCTAATGTAATAAAATGACATTACTACCTAAATTAATTTGCCAATTAAGTACTTTACCAGTAAGATTACTAAAAGATTACTTTATGGAGTTATAAAAAAAAAATGAAATTTACCTTGGAAGAACAAAACATCAATGATCTCAAGAAATGATGAAGAAAAAAAGCTAGGACAGGGTCTTGACAGTGATTATCAGAACTTTGATACTTGTTGGAAATAATGAAAGTTGATCAATAGAATATTTAATACACATGACCCAGAAGTAATTAACTATACTAGCATTATGTTCATTGAATTCAAGCACCTGAACTATATTGCTGGAAGGGCTCTAACTTGACACATGACTTAAATATAAAAGGTCACATCATAGACAAATTAGAAAAGGAAAGAGGGAATTTCCTTTTCCAGGAACAGAGAGAGTAAGATTCATGTCCAAATAAGAAGTAACACAGATCACAGAAAAAGAAATGGACAATTTTTCTTGCATAAAAATATTTTAAATGCATAAACATAATTATTACAATTGAAAATTATTAACGGGTGGAAAATTGACATAAAGAAATTAAGTTCCTCTGATAAAGATCTGATATCTAATATATGAAATATATATCCATAGAGAACTAATTCAAATCCATAAAATTAAGAGCCATTATTCAATAAATAACATAATGTAATAGACAGTTATCAAAGGAAAAAATCTAAACTATCAACAATAATAAAAATGATGCAAATCTCTAATAATTGGGGAAATGCAAAATTGAAATAACTCTGTTTATATCTTCACATCTATCATTGGCAAGCCATCCATTGACAACAATGGAAGGAAAGGGAAATGAAAGGAGAAATGGACAAGCAGAAATGCTATTAGCAGAAATGAATTAGTCCACCCACTCTGAAAAGCAATTTGAGATAAGTGCATAAAGTTACTAAACTATATATCCTTTGTTTTACCTACCGAACTCACTACTAGACATTTACTCAAAAGATACAAAAGAGCTTGTTTTGTTATAGAATTAGAAACTAAAAAGGTCCCTATCCACTGAGAGATGATTGTACTTGTGGTATAGGAATACAATTGAATATTATTGCATACTAAGAAATAACAAAAGGGTCATTTCAGCAAAAACTGGGAAGATATTATGAACTAATTTAGAGTAAATGCATAAAACCTAGAGAAGGATGTATGCAATGTATACAGCAACACTGAAAAGAAAAAAAATGTTGAAAGTGTAAAAATGGTGGTGCTTTGAATAAAAATGAAGGTTTTGCCCACTGATACAGATGGCGTATCAGTGAAGCAAGAATAGAACTTCTGGAACAGGTCAGTGTGAGAGGGAGAGGCTCTAGTTATGCCTCTCTCTCTCTCTCTCTCTACCCTGTGAGAGACAGTTGTCAGTTCCAGCACTGGGTTCCTTGAGGAAATGGATGGAGGGGAACTGGAGACAGGCTTTCCCCTGCCAGCTAAATGTGAGGATGTCCTCAGTACCTCTCTCACAAGGAGGATTTAAAGCCCCAGCCAGGGCTTAGCCTCACAGGGGTTTGGCTCAGAAGACTTAGAGGCTTTACAAATCTGACGGCTTGTAATATTTCATAAAGAATTCTTTAGGCAATTGGGTAATGGAAAGTGGGGTAAGGTAACCCTAACATTCCCTATTTCAATCCTTAACCTGGGGAGTGAGGGTATCGCATGCACATACACCCGCCCAGGTTTCTCGGACCCATCCCCAGTTAATAAATCCCACAACTGTTCTCTATAATTATCTAACAGACTTAAGATTTAACAGGAAGGCAGAAGCTTAGATACAGAGACAGGGAGGACAGGAGGGCTGGGCTCACTTCTCCTGGAGTCCACAGCCCCCTTTGGGGTTTGAGAGATCTTCTCTATAATGAGGTGGTTGAAGAAAGATCAATTATAGGATTGAAAGTAGGAACAGGATCCTCTCAGGAGACTTTCAGTGAATTCTCAGCCCCCCCCAACCCCCCCTCCACCGACTGGTCTTCTCAGGTCTAAGACTCAGATCAGAACCCCCAGAATTCCCTGTAGCTCTTCCCCTGGTCTGTCCTAAATTCTGGGAATCCTGTCCTAAAGTTTTTGTTAAGGATTTCTTGAGAGAAAGTAAATTAAAGTTATTATTGTATAATCCACATTATACTTGATATTTTTAAAAAGTTTTACATATATACGCCCTTTTGGTGTAATCAAATTATTTCTAAAATTGTTTTATGTGATCTAGTATTGAGTTCACAAAAATTTGACATTCATTAAAAATTGCATGTCATGTTGAATATTAAAGAAGCTTTTAACAGTTTATTTTTCTAGGTTTAACCTAGAGTCGCCTTGCTTGTATTATAATATCCTATCTCCATTTATGAATTTTCATAATTTTAGAATAAGTCTGTTTCCCAGCATATTAAAATTCTTATCATATTTTGTAATTCCCTTAATAAGGACAATTGAAATTTTTTAAAAAGACCCCCAAGCATTCTGAAGTGGATATTTTATGGTCTGATAAAGATCTCCAAATCTCACAGGTTCATCTGTACTTCTGACAAAAGATTTGATATAATGAATTTCATTAGTGAAAATTACCTTAAAAAAATCTTTAGTGATCCAGTTTTTGTAATGTCTTGCCCATAAAAAGTGAGTTTTCTTCATAGCATTCTGAGTTAAGCTATTGTCAGCAGAAGCACACATGCATGACCATTTGCTGTCACAAAATGAAACCATGTCAAAATTATTATTTGTCCCAAATAATTTGTATACCTCTGTAGATATACCTATGACCTCCGTGGAGCTGTAATATTTTATGATTCTTATCTAGTTTGAGTTTATTAACTCAATCATTGGCATTCCATCTTGAACAGGAATGGCATTTTTCCCATCAAGACATCCAGATTGTGGCAGATAGGTATTTCAATGGATTGAGAGTCAGGCCTAGAGAGTTTAAATTTGGCTTAAAATATTTCCTAGCTGTATGAACCTAAACAAGTCTCTTAACTCCAATTGCCTAGCACTTGCTACTCTTCTGCCTTGGAATCAATATATAATATAGGGAGATAAGGGTTTAAAAAAAAACCACATTCAAATTATCGATTCAAAATTAAAATTCTTTTGCTAAATTCGGTGTCATTTATGTCTCAAATTATTATTGTTTCAGGTTCGAGAACTACAGACACGCTTACAGAGTGTCCAGGCAGCAGGACCCTCCAGTCCAGGTCGTCTCACCTCTACTAATCGACCAATTAATCCCAGCACTGGAGAACTAAGCACCAGTAGTAGCAGCAATGACATCCCCATTGCCAAGGTGAATGATTTCAGGTTGGCAATAATATGTCTCTTTCTCTGGGAGCCACAGTTTCCATTGAGCACAACTGCTCTGAAAGTATGTGATTATCCAGAAAGAATTCTTCCCCAGTAATTGGAACCTCTCCATTTGAGCTCCAGGGAAAAGATAATGCCCTCACAATCTTAATTCTCTTTCAATTGGAATACAAATACCAGCTTACAATAATCTACCCAGCAAGGCAACAACTCACCTGTTGATCAATTCATTGGGAAGAGAAGGGCATGCTGTAAAGTCCTGCAATGCTTCAGGCTGAGTAAAAGATGTCTTCTGTAGGTAAACTAGATTGAGCCCAACAGTAGAAAAGGGATTTGGCTGGCATGCTAATAACAGGCCTTCCCTGATCTGGAGGAGGAGGAGGAGGAGGAGGAGGAGGATGAGGAGGGAAATGATGGTAGAGAGGTAATGATCAAAGTGGAAAGCTTCTAAGCTGTCTGTACTATAACAAGAGAGAACGTTTACTAACAGATTAATTCTGTTTAGTCAAACTGATTATAGGAAAATCTGTCAAAATGTTTTTTAGAACATAAACCCAAAAGACATTTAGCAAGCTCTATTCTGGAGAGAGCATTGCTAGAGACTCATGGAGGTGGAAAGGCTGGATAAGGCATTACCTACAACCATAGTTTCAATGATCTTTCCAGTTGAGAAAGAGAACAGGATGCATAATATGACATAAGTATATTGACATGTTTTGAAACAATATTCTGTTTAAGGCCTCAGGGTAGAAACTCAAAAGTCATAATTGAGATACTCTTGATCAAGAGGGCTGGAATGTATATACGCATAATTTAAATGACTTGTGCCTTTCTTTAGATTGCTGAGAGGGTGAAGTTGTCCAAGACAAGGTCAGAGTCTTCCTCATCTGATCGGCCTGTCCTGGGATCAGAAATAAGCAGTATAGGGGTGAGTGTTCTTAAAAGATGCTTAAAAACCTATAAAGAACTATTTAGAATTTTTTTTAAAGAGCCTTGGAGATTATTTTAAAGGACGTTTAAGTTTTGTCTTTAAGAAATCAAATAACTGTAATGCTAAATTATGCAATATTTTGTTCCCAAAAATCAGAACCAACATTAACTTCTATATGGTACATAGTTTTTCTGGGAGCAAATACTTTTTTTTGTTGTTTTCCTTTATGAGACTATTGAAAAAATTATCAAGATCTGATCAGGGAACATAGATGAAGAAATAGAGCTTTTTTCCTGTCATCTAGATACAACAGAGAATACTTATAGCTATCAAGCTCATAAAGAACCATGTCTTGTGGGCCTCACTCCTGATAAAGAATAAATTGCCTAGCAAGGATGAATGTTGCTCCTGAAGGATTAGCTCAACATTATGAAAGATTAGGATCTTGTATTTGAGTAGTAGAATTTTCCTTAGTGAAACTAATAAAGTCCTTTTGATTTGAAGCAGAATAGATAGATATCCAGTGTTCCTTATGCAATGCATAGTAAGAAGGGTTCACAGTGAATTCAGACACTCTCTGGTTCTGCATTGTGCTGAAAGTGATCTCATAGTTCTCTTGTAGAATTTTTTCTTTTGGTAAAAGTTTACCAAGCTATGAAAATTCAGCCAACTGGGAGTGCCAGTTATAAAGAAACCTCCCTTAAGGAGGCTAAAATCCCAGGACTCCCATTGCAAAGAAGAGCAAAAAAGAAAAGAAAATACACAGGGTCAGGAGGTTTATGCTCTTCAGTGCTGTGAAAGAGAAACGTGGGCCTCTTTGTACTTGCTCTCAGGCACCATTGATTCTAAACATGAAACATTTTGATGTAATGTTATTTCTAAAAATTATTTTTAAATGGTTTCTGGCACTTTAGTGAAATTGTGCAAACCAAGAAACATAGCTGAAGAAACAGCCTATCTCTTATGTGGTGCCCTTTTCTTCAAGAATATCAGATTCCAATGATTTGTCACTTCCATAAGTGTCCAACCCACTTAGGGACCAGCCTCCCTGCAGTACCAGCCTTCAGCACTGTCAAAGAGGATTTCCTAACACCTACTACAGGTATCTGGCAGTGTGGCAGAGCACCTAGCCCACTCTCTGCAGGACTGTTCTAATATCCAGGAGATTTTCCAGACACTCTACTCACATGGATCTGCCATCTCAGAAAGCAAAATTCGAGAATTTGAAGTAGAGACAGAGAGATTGAACAGGTGAGTTTGAAAAAAGACACCTGAAGATACAAACACAAAAATGTCTTTTCTCCCATTGAGTCCCCCATCATTCTGCTCTCTCCCTTTCACATCTCCCTCTAAGCCCTTGTTCTCCTTATCTGTGTGTCCCGTGGAGTTGAATGTCATCAGTCTTTTCAGTCTCCTTCTTGATATAGCTAACATCACAGAAAATATCTTAATTGGTTTTCTTCTGTGATTGTTTATATCAGATATATAATGTACATAGTCGTGTATTGGTTTATAACAGTATAGAACATCAATGACATTTTCTGATTTCAATCATAAATTTGAGTTGGTTTGAAGGAGCTTTCCTGTGTTTCTTTTGTAACTGCATGAAAAATCTGAGGTGAGAGATCAGAACCATTAGTACAAAATTGTTTTTAAAAACATGTTGATTCAAATATGTCTTTTATAATCTAATAAAGTCATAAAAAGAGACAAATTGGCTTGAGTGTGTGGGTACCAATAATTAATCCCTCCATTTCAAGATAGTTTTGCATTTCTAGTTTTCCGACATTGAGAAATTCATTGCCCCAAAACAGGATAGCCATTAACTTTGTGGAGCGGGAAGTGAATCACTCTACCATTCTCATATGCTATATAAAGAAATGCGCCATCACGCCAGCACAGACAGGGCCAGACTGCTCCCTCTCCCTCTCCATGCATACCTGAGGACATTTCTCATATCACCCACCCCTCTAAAAGGTTTTCCATCACTGTGCTGGGGTCTCACAGCTAAGAAGTGTCTGAAGCCAGATTTGAACCCAGGAATTCCCATCTCTAGGCCTGGCTCTCAATCCATTAAGCTACCTAGCTGCCCCCATCTGAAGATTTTTTGAGCTTTGATACTCTGTGTTCAGAACACAGGTAGATATTATTATTTTTTGCTTTGCAAATTCTAGAGAATCCTGTGCTTCCTCTCCCATTTCCTTCAGGAGCTTACTTCCATGTCTCTTATTTTCAGCCACTTCTACTCATCTGGCTTCTTCCTCATCTTCTGCTCAAATCTCCCCATTAAAGAGAATTCCTTAAGAATTTTCATTTGACTTTAGTATCCCCTCAAAATTTTATGCTATTTCCTCCTCCCTTTTACAGCCAAATTACAGAAAAACTTGTTGTGCTCAATACTTTTGCTTCCTCTCCTCTTCCTTCTCAACCTTTTCAACTTGGCTTCTCTCCTGACCACTCCATTGAAAACACTTCTCCTGCAGTCATCAATGCCTTCTTACTTGCTAAATTCAATGGCCCTTTCATAGTCCTCATTCTTCTTATCCTCTCTGTTACATTTGTCACTATTGACCAAGTTCTCCAACTTGCTCCCTCTGGGCTTTCATAACAGTACCTTCCTAGATCTGTTTCTAATTGTCAAACTTCTCCTTGAGTCTGTCTATTTTGTAGATTTATTCCCCAACAATATATGTGTATATACACCCAAGGTCTCTGGGCATATTCTCATCAGCTCCTACCTCTCTATTCACTCCAGATCTATATATCTGTTCCTTATCTCCCTTTTAAGGTTCATCCCTACATTTCCAAGGCACATATCCAAAACAAGTCATTATGTCTTTCTTCTAATATCTACTCCTTTTTCTTAATTCCTTATTTTTGTTAAGATGAACATCATTCTTCTAATCACCCAGATTTGAAGCCTAGCGGTCATCTTTGACTCTCGACATTCCATCACTAACCTTTACCAATCAGTCACTAAGTCCAGTGCCGTTTTTCCTCTACACTACATCACACATATATACAATTCTCTCTATTCACACTCCAATTCTCACCTGGATTATTACAATTAACTGGCCTTGTTACATCTAATGTCTTATCACCAATCCATCCTCCACACAACAGACAAACTAATGTCCTTAAGTGCAGGTCTATCTATGGCACTCCTCTGTTCAAGAAGCTTCATAAACTTCCCGTTATCTTTATGAAAAATATCTATGAACTCCTCTATTTTGTGTTTGAAGCCCTTCACCATCTGGCTCCAGCATACCTTTGCAGAATGATTACAAAATACTCCCCCTCATGCACTCTACTCCCTATCTAACCTAGCTGCCTTATATACTCTTCTCCACATCAGACATTCGTTCTCCTATCTATGTTTTTTTACTGGCTACAGAATTTTCTTTCTTATCTATTAGTTTCCTTCATTGCTCAACAGCTACCTCCTTCAAAAAGCCTTTTTCATTACTAACAGCCTCCATTACTTTGTATTTTTTATTCGTCTATTCTGTTTTTACATATGCTAGCATAATTAAGTTAGCATTTATGTAATTATGTAATTCTTCAAGGTTTGCAAAGTGCTGTACCACCCAGCTACCTCTTATTTGTATATGTATCCTTCCTGTAGAATAAATGTTCTTTAATAGAAGGATTTCCTCTCTTGGAAACTTATTTTTATTGATTTTCCTAGTCTAATCCTACTTAATTTAAATTTGTCTTTCCAGTTTGTAAAGGATGGATAGATAGATAGATAGATAGATAGATAGATAGATAGATAGATAGATAGATAGATAGATGGATAGATAGATAAGATGGATGGATGGATGAATAAGATTACATACATACATACATACATACATACATACATCCCTATCAACACACACACACACACATATATATGACTACTCTAAAGATTCATTTAAAGATACCTAGTAGCTGCTGTTTGCCTTAGTAGAATTTGAGCTCAGTTTCCTTTGTTATCCATTATTGTATGTGCTTTATTTGTTAAAATGTCCAAGGATATTAAAATATTTCTTCCATCTGAACCCTTAAAGTCCCTGATATGAACACATTTGTTTAAGAATTAGCCAATTTGTTAGAATCAGTAAGAAATTTGAAATTTTTTTTTTCTTTGTAGTCGAATAGAGCACCTGAAATCCCAGAATGATCTACTGACCATAACCTTGGAGGAGTGCAAAAGCAATGCTGAAAGGATGAGTATGCTGGTGGGGAAATATGAGTCCAATGCCACAGCTTTGAGACTTGCATTGCAATATAGGTAGGTCAGGAAATAATAGTAATACTTTTTAAAAGCTTTTAAAACCACCCTTTATTCCAAAATTTCACTTGACAAACAGGCCTTGCTCTATGTTAGGGGACAAATAAGATTGAGAGTCAGGAAAATTTGTATTTACTGTAATGTTATTAAAATTTTATGTAACATTTAAGGGAAAGGAGTCTTGGCTTAGCTCTTAAAATAATTGTGCTACCTTCAGGAGGTCAATATGATTTACTGATCACTAAAGTTTACTTACTAAAAGGCTTAGGTACATTGATGGTTTTGGACCTTTTGTACATCTAGATAGATAATGTGGACTATTAGTTACTCCCCTTTCATCCTGAGATGCACCAAGAAAACATGTAATCTGCTCAGCATTAGTCCTTAAAGCAGGCATTCTTGTCACTTTTTCAAAATAGCTGAGGATACAGTCTCCTTATTAGCAAAGTGAACAAAATCATAATGTGGGAATGGTGGTTGACTCTTAGCCCCTTTTCTTGGAAGTATTGAGGTGAATGTCTTTTTTTAGCATGTGGCTAAACTTCCTATCAATATTTATCTAGCCTTTTATAAGAGTAAGCATTCAAGAAATGAAGAAGTAAAATAAAGTATTATCATCCAAATAGGCTCATTCATTTTCATGCTGCCTGACTTAAAATAGGTGTCACAAAGTATTTGGGCCAAAAGGTCAAGAGCATTTATTTCTCAGGCATCATGTTTATACCCGGCCACGTGGTAGCATTTATTCTATCTCACCACAGATGTGCTCTGCATGAATGAGTTTATTTCAGGTATGGGGTGGCACTGACTGTCAGAATTAGATTTTACCCTTTTTATTGATGACCAGTATTCAGGGAGAGGGACATCTTTCATCTAGAAAAGGAAGCCAAAAAGTAAGACCGACCACCAAATGTAATTGCTCTATGCCATTGTGGAAAATGGCTTCTATATCAGTGTTTATTACATTTCCATTTCATCTGAGCATCTAAAGGAAGGCAAATTCAACCCTTCTAATTTTATTTTATTATAAATCTCTTGTTTTTTTAATTCATACATAAAACAAAGGAGAAAAAACTAACATAGTCTAACTAGTAATCCCAGCAAATATTTATGAGTGGCTTTTTGCTCAATTGTGTTGACACAAGAGTAGTTGAGAGAGAGAAAAAACTAAAACTTATGTCATGTTGGAAAATTTCCCTCATTTCATCTCTCATGAGAATTGAAACATATGGCAAATAACATCTCACATTTATTTGTGTTTTTCATCTGCAAATCACTTTTACAGACAGTGTACATTACAATGGTTATTAATACTTTTGCAGATGAATAAAATGAAGCTTAAAAAAGAGAAGTGACTTTATGTTAATATATCTTTCAGTTGTTAATGCTAGGTCGTCTCCAAGTCAGGTTTTCTATTATTCCATAATGTCTGCTTTCTCACCTCATTGATCAAATATATTTTTTCCTTAGTTGATGACTGTGAGTTTTATGTTTTTCAGTGAGCAGTGCATAGAAGCCTATGAACTCCTTTTGGCACTAGCTGAGAGTGAACAGTCCCTTATCCTTGGGCAATTCCGAGCCGCAGGTGTGGGATCTGTTGGTAAGACAATCTGAATGTATTTCTCTTTTAAGTCCCATTCTGAGCTTCAATATGTGTACCCTAAACTCAAACCTTTTAAGCTGTTGGTGTTGGCTCATCTTACAACAACATGCAACTCTGTTTGAATGATTTGTTTCTTTTTTCTTTTCTCCTGAGTAAATTGTTTATCTTGAATGAAATCAGAATTGCAATTGACATGAAGAATTGCAGACAAGTTAAACCAAACAACCCTTTCCTGGAATTGTATTTGCATGGGTTAACAGAATGGCTAGACAGTAAGACTAGTGAAACAATAGAAATAATTCAACTTTCTTCTTTCAAAGCAGGGACCCACTTTCTTTTCACTGTGTGACAGTCTTTAAGGGGTTTATTCCTCTATTGACTGAATTTTTTCTAAGTTTTCCTTCCTATAAGCCAAGCTTTATAGTTTTAGGGTTGATGGCCTTTTTCCCCTTCATGTCAAGTTGTTTCCCTATTAATGTCCTATAAACGACAGCTTTCTTTGAAATGTGAATTTAGAAATTCCATAAAAAAATTTTTTTAACCTCTGTTGTCTTCCTCTCTAAAAATATGCATGTGAATTGTTTGTAGGAATTTCCTCTTCTCTTCCTACAAATATTTCTAACCTCCCCTTGTCCTAAGGTATTCTGTATAAGCACTTTAGTTTCATCGTTATTTTTAAAGCCCCAGAGTGTTTTATAATAATGTAAATTTGAAAAATGCTATTTTGATTGAGCCTCCTTTTAATGTTCACTGAAAAACATGGCGTGATCATCCCCACTGTGACCAGGTACCACTTGCAACTCTTACACCTCAGTGTTGTTAAAATCCCTACCAGTAGCTTCACTATTGATGGATTTGTGTTCTTGTATCCCAAGCAATATGGTGATTGGAAGGAGTACAGGCATTAAATGGAAAAACATAAGTGTAGTTTGAGACACTTGAGATGTAGAGACAAATGAAACATTTACTGAAAATTTGCTAAGGTTTCCCGCAGACCAGATCCTTTGAGTAAGAAATGATGAAGTGGTAGGCACTACCAAAGAAATTAGAAAAGGATTGTGAAGTATGAGAAAGAGAAAGAGGAAAGATGGCTCTCCATTTAATGCTGATATTTAGAAACTGCTTATTTTATAATGGCAGATTCAGTGGTGAAGCAATAAAATGTAAGTTGAAGATTTTTAAGGATCATTTGACTAATTTACTTTAAAACCACAAGATAGGAAGGGTTCAACATTGCATTTCATAAAGCCAGCCTTTATGGATATACTGTTACTGGGCTTCTGTCTCCCAGGAGCCTTTTGCATCTCTCTTCCTATGATTATTCTACCATTTTTGTATATAAACAATATTGGAATAAATATGTCTTAATATATACTGATCCTTCTCTTCCCATGCCTACCCAAACCTTGTCATTATCACTTCAGAGTTCCTCTCTGAAGCAGAGTCTTTCATAATGATCCCCTTCATCTTTTGGGGGGAGAGGGAAGGAAATTAATTGAGGGATAAGTGAAGGGGATAGTGAAGAAAAATTATGGTTTTTTCCTCCTTTGTCTTTGATGTTTGCTTCTTCTTATTGAAGTTAACCAGCCTTCATTTAGATGGGTAGCCATTCTCAACTTCCTTACCCATTCTTTTTAAAAAAATTGAAACAATTACTTTCTCCAGCTCCACAATGGAAACAGTACCATAAATTCCATTAGAAACCTCATTTTTCAGCATTTTTTTTGCTGAACTATAAAATTTCATTTCTCATATGAAACTGACTCCAAAATGATCTTGGCCAGCCATCAAGATTTCTTTAAAATACAGCTATTAACAAATATGATCAGTTAAAAGGGGGAAAATCAATTGACTTATTTTTAGTTTCTTTTAGAGAGAAACCTTTATCTCTAAATTTCAAGAACATTCTGTCTCTTGTAAGCTTATATCCCAGAACATCAGCACAACATAACTACTTGGATAATAGGAGAGATCATTTAAATAAATGTGTAAAATCAGTAGTAAACTAATTTATATTTATCTAGTTCTAGGTAACATACATCTATTTATGAGATAACTTCCTTATTTTATCATTTCTCCAGAGATGAATGTAAGGAATTATAATTCTTAAAGAATGCATGGTTTTATCAGTGTCAGGACTACTTCCACTAACCCAGACTGAGTTTTTTTGTGAAAAGGATTTCATTGCATAGATGAAGAAAGTGAGTCAAGAAAAAAGATTACAAAGACCAAAATTATCCTAGAGGGCCAGAATGGAAACTCAGGTGTGCTGACATTTAGTCTAATGCCTTTTTCCCTACAGCACCCTGCTTCTCATCCATTGAATAATTGAATATTGCTTGCCTATGTTCCTCCCCAGGCTTATGCTATGTCAATTATTCCACTGATTACTTTACAACTAGGGGACCAGACAAGAGATGAAAATGTTACCCAGATGCTCAAGCATGCTCATGATTGCCGGAAGACAGCTGAGAATGCTGCCAAGGCCCTGCTGATGAAACTGGATGGAAGCTGTGGGGGAGCATTTGCCGTCCCTGGCTGCAGCGTCCAGCCATGGGAGAGTCTTTCTTCCAATAGCCATACCAGGTAAGCAGGACACTTTTTCTGTCTTGTTCTGTCTGCATTATCTTTCAGCCTGAATAAGATTATTGACATTTGAGACCTCTCATCCACTTTTTCATTCAGGTGTCTGTGTGTGCGTGCGTACGGATGTTTTCACCTATCACCATGCTTGCATAACCTAATTCTATTTTTTACCCTGCGGCAAATTCGATTTGAGAAAGAATCATTAAATTTTAAACTGAAGGAGAATTCCTTTAGAGATCATCTAATCAAACCGTCTCCTTTTACAGATAGAAAAAACTTGAGTCTCAAAGATATACACAGCAAAAGAATGCTAGACTTGCATCAGAGAATCCAAGTTCAAACCCCACCTCAGATGCTTATGTCTTGTGTGATCCAAGGCAAGTCATTTAACCTGTCTGGGTCTCAGTTTACTCAACAGTAAAATGGGAGGATGGATTTCTAAGGTCTCTTCGATCTCAATGATCCTGTAAATGACTTGCCCTAGGCCACATGTCTAATTACCAATAGAAGTCACATTTAAACTTAGAAGGAAGAAATATGTGCCATGTGCTGAGTGAAGTGCTTTTTACAAATATCTTTTGATCCTCACTGCACTCTTGAGAGGGAGATATGATTATCATTACCATTTTACTGTTGAAGAAACTTGAGGCAAGAATGGGTTAAGTGACTTGCCTCAGGTCACCCATCTAGTAAGAATCTGGATACTTTATCTACTCAATAGGCCCCTAGCTATTTGCTCTTTCCAATGTATTTCCAATTTGTTGCAAATGGATAACTGACTTTTAGCTTGTTGCCTGTAGCCATGCTACCACATTCATTTTGCCTGTTTCTCTAACCTTAGCTATATCGATATATATGTAGGATAGAAACTTACCATATTTTCTCCATGCTTAAAAACAGTTCTCATTTCTCCCCAAAGTTCTGTCAAGCATACATTGTACACTTATCAAAGATAATAATAATTTCAGTCAATGTTTTTTACTTCCATGATTTGCTGAAAAAAGTATTGGAGGGCAGCTAGGTGACTCAGTGGATTTGAGAGCCAGGCCTAGAGATGGCAGGTCCTAGGTTCAAATCTGGCCTCAGACACTTCCCAGCTGTGTGACCCTGGGCAAGTCACTTGACCCCCATTGCCTAGCCCTTACCACTCTTCTGCCTTGGAAGCAATACACAGTATTGATTCCAAGATGAAAGGTAAGGGTTTAAAAAAAATAAAATAAAATTAATAAATAAAAAAGCTTGGGAACTGGACTTGATTTTTTAAGTCCTCAGTCTCCTGCTGTCTTACTATCCCTGTAATCATAAAGTACTATAAAAATGAATGCTGTTGTCATCTTCTGATTTGTGTGACATTCTCTGAGCCTGTTTCCTGTTCTGTAATTTGTATATGATAGAACCTTCTCTAGCTACCATACCTGAACAGTTAAAAGTTTCAAATATGGATTGGAAACAAACACTAAAGGATGATGCATTTGTGGCTTTTATCATCATCACATCATAGTACGACTTTCTCTGCAATTAAAGTACTACTTGTACATCATCACATGTTGGTGAGATTCTCCAATCTTTAAAGCGTTTTGATTCTGACAGAAAACTCCTTCTCAACCTTCAGATCAAGTGCCGAGAGTCTTACAGTATATAGATTGAATTTAGATCGCAGGATAGGAAGTGCTGCTATTTATGTTAATGCCAGGCAGTAAGATGCTCTGAAGAGTCAAGCTATGCCCCTCCTAGATGCAGCTATACACTGCATCTCATTGCCTGCTTCCAGCTCATTATGCCAGAGAAAGGTGAATTCTTCCAAATTCACCCAGATAGTTGCCCACAACCAAATCCTATCTTCATTCCAATGTGACTCCCTCTCATGTATGGACAGAAAGTTTATTCAGAGTTTGACTCCAACACAAAAAACAACTGTTTTCCCTAATAGCATGTTCAAATGTATTACATGCACAGTTTGCATATTAATTTGGCATAGGCAAATATACATATATATGCACTTTGTCAGTGATAACTGATCCACTTAGAGCAATGACTGGAAGAACTAAGACTGGCAATCACTTTGTGCTATAAATCTTCAATTTAAGTGGCTCTGTAAAGCTACCTTCCTTAACAAACTTGTATCCAGAAGTAAATTTGGAGACACATGAGGAAAAGTTGTTTTATTACCATCTCTTCAGAAAGGACATAGTTATATAAAGATTTTTTTAAAATCATACTTATATTATACAAATTTAAGATTATTCATGGTATATATATAAGCTATTTTATTTTATTTTTTATTATTATTTTTAACCCTTACCTTCTGTCTTAGAACCAACTATGTATTGGGTCCAAGGCAGAAGAGTGGTAAGGGATAGGCAAGGGTGGTTAAGTGACTTGCCCAGGGTCACACAGCTGGGAAGGATCTGAGATCAGATTTGAATCCAGGACCTCCCATCTCTGGGCCTGGCTCTCAATCCAGTGAGCCACCCAGCTGCCCCCTGGACTGCTATTTTATTTTATTTTATTTTAATTAATTTATTTAGTCAATTTAGAACATTATTCCTTGATTATAATAATCACATTATTTCCCTCCCTCCCCTTCCCCCATCTTTCCCAAAGCCGACACGCAATTCCA
The DNA here is from genome assembly GCF_027887165.1 of Monodelphis domestica. NCBI lineage: Eukaryota > Metazoa > Chordata > Mammalia > Didelphimorphia > Didelphidae > Monodelphis > Monodelphis domestica. The sequence goes on from NC_077229.1 coordinate 535,803,415, forward strand.
CTGGGTATTACTTGTGTCTGTAAGAGTTAAAATTTAGGGGTAAACTGAGACAGGTAGAAATTAGTTTCTCTCTGCAAGGAGTATTATAATTTTAGAGGTTTATTGAAGATTAAAATATAAAGAAAATACAAGTAAGAAAGGCACATGTCTAGGCCCAAAGAGCCTATTCATAAGCACTCACATCTTGCCTGCTAGGTGGAGAGCCGTGCACACTCCGAAGGAGAAGTAGGAAAAGAGACCCAGTAGCATTTACAGCCAGGTTAAATTTTTGACCTCGCCCAGGTGGAAATTTCATTGATATTAGAGGGCATTCTGGGAGCTAGCAAGGACTCCTGGGAAATGGTGTCCCAGGTTCAAGTCTCCATTGTTACATGGCCTTGATCAGAATCTATGTCCAGGTTGGTGTTTGCATTCGGATGTTCATTTAGTCTACATCCCCAGCCACATCCCTTCGATCCATGTAATCAAGCAGTTGTTTTTCTTCTGTGTTTCTACTCCCACAGTATTTCCTCTGAATGTGGATAGTGTCCTTTCTCATAAATCCCTCCAAGTTGTTCAGGATCACTGCATTGCCACTAATGGAGAAGTCCATTCCATTCGGTTGTACCACAGTGTATCAGTCTCTGTGTACAATGTTCCCTTGGTTCTGCTCCTCTCCCTCTGCATCAATTCCTAGAGGTCATTCCAGTACCTATGGAATTCCTCCACTTTATTATTCCTTTGAGCACAATAGTATACCATCACCAACATATACCACCATTTGTTTAGCCATTCCCCAATTGAAGGGCATCCCCTCTTTTTCCAGTTTTTTGCCACCACAAAGAGCACAGCTATAAATATTCTTGTACAAGTCTTTTTCCTTATTATCTCTTTGGGGTACAAACCCAGCAGTGCTATGGCTGGATCAAAGGGCAGATAGTCTTTTTAGTGCCCTTTGGGCATAGTTCCAAATTGCCCTCCAGAATGGTTGGATCAATTCACAACTCCACCAGCAATGAATTAATGCTGGACTGCTATTTTAGAAAAAAAAATTCCTCAGTTATGAAGAGTAAAATGCCTAACATTCAGTTGTGAAACCTCAACTACAGTTTTTACAACAACATGGCCAAAGAGCAGTTTTCCCAAAATTATTTGTCATTGATAGGTAATCCTTTAAGAGTCCACCTTTTAAGGTGTAGCATCCTTAATCGAACTTTCATTTTATGTATGTTTTTCCCTTGTAATTCATCCCCAGAACACTAGGTCACCTATACTAGATCTCAGAGAGATCTGGAACTTGACCTCTGGAACTTGAGAGAATTAAACAAGATTATTGCTATTTGAGAGCAGGAAAAAAATCCCTAAATATCAAACATGTAGACTCCTTTTAGAATTATGGTAATTACTGTTATTTATATGCTGATCCTGATAGCCTAACTGATAGACGGCTAGAATATTGGAACTAAAAGGGATTTTAAATATTTTTCATTCTAACCCCCCTCATCTTATAGATTATTTTAACCCCAGTAACCTAGCCCTTACTACTCTTTTGTCTTAAAATGTATATTAAGACAGAAGGTAAAGGTTAAAAAAGAAAGTGTTATCCTCATTAACTTTAGTTATCAAAGAGTTAAATATTAAGTCTTCAGATATCTTTCTATCAGCTAATTCTTGAGTAATTCCTGATGTCAGGTGAGTTAGGAGTTGTGGAAAGAACCAACAAAGAGAGAATAGAAAAGCAGCAGAAAGATGGTAACTAGCTAATAAGAATCATAGGTAACTCTTCAATTGAGTTGGTAACAACTCCAGATATTGCCATGTCATCTTTAAAAGAAGATGAGCCTGGGTATGGTCGGATAGCATAATTGACAGCTCATCTCAGCGAATCATTTTTTAAAAACAGAAATGGTCAAAGTGAGAAGTATGTAAAGGGGGGGGGGGGTGTCTTCCTGGATCGATCTCAAATGCTACTCTTTTGTTTTAGTCTCCCTTTTAATTTTACATTTTGCTGCCATCTAAATCTATCCTGGGATGCAATGCTATCAATTTAAGCATGTGAGCTGAACATTAAACGAGACAAAAATAAAGCAGGGACTACAACCATGGGATGCTGAAGATAACCATCTGCAGATCGTGCCAGAAGCCTGTGGACAAGTACATCCAGTATGATTCTGTTATCATCCTGATCAATGCCATTTTATGCAAAGCACAGGCCTATAGGCATATTCTTTACAATACTAAGATAAATATCCATGGGAAGCTCTGCATATTTTGTTTGCTTTGTGAAGCATATCTGAGGTGGTTGCATCTGCAAGATTCAAGCCAGGACACTGACCCTGATGACATAATAAGATATGCTAAAGAATGGGATTTCTATAGAATGTTTACAATAGCTTCTTTAGAACAAATGGCTTTCTTTATTGCAATTTTTTTTGGCTTGTGGCTAATCCAGCCTGCAACACTGAGAAGAAAGTCCAACTACATTTTGCTTCTGAAAGCACTACTTTTGTCCAGCTATGGGAAACTCCTGCTGATTCCAGCCGTCATTTGGGAACACGACTATACTCCTCTCTGCCTCAAACTCATAAAAGTCTTTGTCATCACATCAAATTCTCAAGCAATCAGAGTGACCCTGAACATCGATCAAAAACACTCATTGTTGGCCATCCTAAGTGGATTAGTATTAGAAAGCAGTGGTCTGCTCTTTCCAGAGGATGGGATGTAGAAAGTGATTGTTCCTTCTATAAAACTTAAGATTTATCTTGAAAATAGCAAAAGCCCCTATGATTCTGACTTTCAGGAAACTGCATTAGATGTGGACATGAATTCTTTTTTTATGAAAAATTAACCAGATAAAGGGACATAATTTGCAAAGTAATTGGATAGACAATGTCACTTTTCCTGGAACACTGGTTGTATTTTGATATTTAATTAAATGGTTGTTTCTTTGTGCCCCCCCCCCAAAAAAAAGTCCTATATAGGCAGAAGACTGCACTCTCCATCTCAGATCTCATTACGTTTTCCCACAAACTCACACTTTTCCAGAATTCCATTTTGGTCCAGAGCACCTCTATTTTTTGAGTCATTCAAGTTAACAAATTTAATACCATATTTGACTCCTTACTATCACTCACAAGCATATATCCAATCAGTTGCCCAATTACATCATTTCTATCTATACAACATCTCTGCCTTGTATTTCTTTCTACTTTCATAGTCACCTCAGACTTATTTAGGACCTCATCACCTTTCACCTCCAGTATTGTTATATCAAATTTCTTTCTTCTTTTTTGAGTTTATTTTTGTCATTAAAAAATTGATTTATCTTCCCCATTGAGCATATTTCAAAACAGAAACAAAAAAAACCCATCAATACACATTTATGTTTTCTGGCAAAAAAAAACAATAACAAACAAGCCCAGTTCCACATTAATCAAGTAAAAATGTTTGTTAAGATGTGAATGGTATATTTTATTTTCATTCTTTTGAAATCATTGTTTATCATTTCTTAAAGAATTCTTAAAATCTATTATAGTTGCGTAAATTGTTCTGAATTCTACTTAAATCTGTATCAATTCATAAATGTCTTCCCAATTTCCTCTGAAATTTTCCATTTCATTATTTCTTATGCCACAGTAGTATTCCATTACATATACACACATCAATTTAGGTGTGCTTTTTGGGGGCTACTACAATAATCATTGCAATAAACATTTTTGTATATATATATATATATATATTCTATTCCTTTTTCTTTGATTTCTTTGAGACACAGGACTAGTAGAAGTGTAACTGGGGAAAAGGGAATATAAAATTTGGTAAATAGACATAATTCAAAATTGCTTTCCAGAAAGGCTGAATCAGTTCATAGCTCCACCAGTAATAATACATTTGAATACTTGTTTTCCCACAGCCCTTCGTACATTCTCATTTTCCTCTTTAGTCTTCATTGCTAGTCGGATGAGTGTAAGATGGAATCTAAAATTCTAATTTAATTTCTCTAGTTATTTGCGTTTTAGACATTTTTTTAATGTGATTGTTGCTAGCTTGGATTTCATTTGAAAACTGCCTATTGATATCTTTCCCTTTGAACATTTATCTATTAGGGAATAGCTCAATGTTAGAAATATTAAATTAGTTTCATCTATCATGGAAATGATACTTAACAGGTAAAGTTGTGGCAAAGATTTTTTTCCCCTAAATTACTTCCTTCCTTTCTACTTTTTACTACATTAGATATGTTTGTGGAGAAGCTTTAAAAATGTTATTAATCAAAACCGTCAGCTTATTGTGTGATCCTTTCTGTTGCTTGTTTCAAATATCCTCATGCATAGATCTTAAAGCTAATTTGTTTCAATGATGACCTTTCATATCTAGGCTATGTATCCATTTAGAATGTATCTTTGTTGGATAGTGTGACTTGTTTATCAAACTTGATTTTTGTTCTAAACTTAATTTCTGCTAGATTTTTCCCCCTCTAGGAATTGCCCCCTCCCCCAGGAATTTTTTCTTTTCCTAGGAATTGTTATCAAAGAGTAAGCCCTTTCCCCTCATAACGAGGATCTTTAGTTTTACCAAAAATTAAGATAGTGTATTTATTTATTTCCCTATATGGAATACCTAAACTAAACTGTTCCATTGGATGATAGCTCGCTCTCTCTCTCTCTCTCTCTCTCTCTCTCTCTCTCTCTCTCTCTCTCTCTCTCTCTCTCTCTCTTTCTCTCTCTCTCTCTCTCCCTCCCTCTCTCCCTCCCTCCTTCCCTCCCTCCCTCACTCTTTCTCTCTTCCCTCCCTCTCTTCCCCCCCCCCTTGGTACTGATAGACCCCTTTTCTTCCCACATTTTAAAATCATTACCTTTGAGAGTCTTGAGTTTTGTTACTTAATATGAATTTCATTATTATTTTTTTTCTAATTCCACAAAATATTCTTTGGTGAGTCTCATTGCTGTTGCACTGAAAAAACAAATTAGATAGTATTGTCATTTCCATTGAATTGGGTAAACTTAATGAAAATAATGTTTGTCAAATCATTTCGATCTGTCTATTTCTTCAAAGAGTGTTTTATAATTTGATTCATACAGGCCCTAAGCAAGTCTTAATAAATGGACTCCCAAGAATTGTGTAATTTCAGTATTTATTTTAAAAAGAATTTCTTGGGGGCAGAGTCAACATAATAGAGAAGGATCAGGGAGCCTTCTGATCTCTCACAAATTACTCTACAAACAACTTAGATATAACACCTCAAATGAATGTTAGAGCAGCAGAACCCAGAGAGGGACAGGTTAAACAATTTTTCAGCCCCAGACAACTTAGAAGGGTAGCACAAAATGTCTGTCCCTCCATAGTGAGAGTAGAGCACAGACCAACACACCAAGGTAAGCCCTACCTATGTAGCTCAGCTCAGGCCTTAGAGCACCTGAATCAGCAAAAATGTCTTTTGGAGCTCTCAGCCCAATGATGGGGCTCAGACTACTGGTCAGAAAGATTACAAAAGTCCTTTTGCTATCTCTGGGTGAAAATATATAGACACACCACACACACGTATCCAGCTATCTGTGAAAGGGGCTGCATAAAAATCCTGAAATATGGGACAATTCACCATAGGAACAAAAACCAACTTCAGTAGAGTTTTCTTTTGTTTTTCACCTCAGTTTAAAGTCAAGAAAACGTTTGGGAAAATGAGCAAAGAAAAAAGGAAATTCAACCTATTTTGGCAACAGAGAAGACCAAAACACAAACTCAATTTGCCAACAACAAATTCAATACTGTTGAATCCAGAGACTCAAAGAAAAATATAAGTTGGTCTCAATCTCCAAAAAAAAAAAATTACTGTGAGGCTCAAAAATTATTTTAAAAACCAAATAGAGGGAGAAGAAAAATTTGTCAAAGCAATGCGAGTAACATAAGAGAATCATAACTCAATCTGGTGTATAATCTGGTGGTGTATAATCTTTCTACCTGCCTGTTGGAGGAAATGTGTGGGGAGGCATGGTGATGAGTGATTGGATCTAAGGGCCATTGTAGCACTGGAGAGAGAGGATCAGTCTACTAGGGAGACTAGCAGCTAGAGAGAATGAGATAAGAAGGACAGGAAAGATTGTGGACCAGCATGCTTGAGAAGGAATGAGCAGAAGAATCACAGCACCATGACTGGGGGCTATGATCTTCATTTATTGTGGCAAAGAGAAAGACTTCTAGAAAGTAGACTACTAAACATTACAACATTCTTTTTTGTGTTTGTTTAATTTTATAGTATTTTATTTGATCATTTCCATGCATTATTCATTAAAGACAATGATCATTTTCTTTTCCTCCCCTCCACCACCCGGTAGCCGACGCTATATTCCACTGGGTGTCATATGTGTTCTTGCTTCGAACCCATTGCCATGTTGTTAATATTTGCATTAGAGTGTTCGTTTAGAGTCTCTCCTCTGTCATGTCCCCTCAACCGCTGTAGTCAGGCAGTTGCTCCTCCTCGGTGTTTCTACTCCCACAGTTTGTCCTCTGCTTATGGATAGTGTTTTTTCTCCTAGATCCCTGCAGATTGCTCAGGGACATTACACCACTAATAATGGAGAAGTCCATTACGTTCGATTATACCACAGTGTGTTTGTCTCTGTGTACAATGTTCTCCTGGTTCTGCTCCTCTCACTCTGCATCACTTCCTGGAGGTCGTTCCAGTCTCCATGGAATTCCTCCACTTTGTTATTCCTTTTTGCACAATAGTATTCCATCACCAACATATACCACAATTTGCTCAGCCATTCCCCAATTGATGGGCATCCCCTCGTTTTCCAATTTTTGGCCACCACAAAGAGCGCAGCTATGAATATTTTTGTACAAGTCTTTTTGTCCATTATCTCTTTGGGGTACAGACCCAGCAGTGCTATGGCTGGATCAAAGGGTAGATATTCTTTTGTCGCCCTTTGGGCATAGTTCCAAATTGCCCTCCAGAATGGTTGGATCAGTTCACAACTCCACCAGCAATGAATTAATGTCCCTACTTTGCCACATCCCTTCCAGCATTCATTACTTTCCATAGCTGTCATGTTAGCCAATCTGCTAGGTGTGAGGTGATACCTCAGAGTTGTTTTGATTTGCATCTCTCTGATTATAAGAGATTTAGAACACTTCTTCATGTGCTTATTAATAGTTTTGATTTCTTTATCTGAGAACTGCCTATCCATGTCCCTTGCCCATTTATCAATTAGGGAATGGCTTGATTTTTTGTACAATTGATTCAGCTCTTTATAAATTTGAGTAATTAAACCTTTGTCAGAGGTTTTTATGAAGATTTTTTCCCCAATTTGTTGTTTTCCTTCTGATTTTAGTTACATTGGTTTTGTTTGTACAAAAGCTTTTTAATTTGATGTAGTCAAAATTATTTATTTTACATTTTGAGATTCTTTCTATGTCTTGCTTGGTTTTAAAGTCTTTCCCCTCCCAAAGGTCTGACATGTATACTCTTCTGTGTTTATTTTGTCTAAGGTGATTTTGAATGGGATTTCTCTTTCTAGTTTTTGCTGCTGAGCTGTGTTGGAGATATATAGGAAAGCTGATGACTTATGTGGGTTTATTTTGTATCCTGCAACTTTGCTGAAGTTGTTGATTATTTCAATTAGCTTTTTGGTTGAATCTCTTGGATTCTTTAAGTAGACCATCATGTCATCTGCAAAGAGTGATAACTTGGTCTCCTCCTTGCCTATTTTGATGCCTTCAATTTCTTTTTCTTCTCTAATTGCTACTGCTAGTGTTTCTAGTACAATGTCAAATAATAGAGGTGATAATGGGATCCTTGTTTCACTCCTGATCTTATTGGGAATGCATCTAATTTATCCCCATTGCCGATGATATTAGCTGATGGTTTTAGATATATACTGTTTATTATTTTTAGGAACGACCCTTCTATTTCTATGCTGTCTAGTGTTTTCAATAGGAATGGGTGTTTTATTTTATCAAAGGCTTTTTCTGCGTCTATTGAGATAATCATGTGGTTCTTGTTGGTTTGCTTGTTAATGTGATCAGTTATGTGGATGGTTTTCCTAATATTGAACCAGCCCTGCATCGCTGGTATAAATCCTACTTGATCATGATGAATGATCCTTCTGATCACTTGCTGGAGTCTTTTTGCTAGTATCCTATTTAAGATTTTTGCATCTATATTCATTAGGGAGATTGGTCTATAGTTTTCTTTCTCTGTTTTTGACCTGCCTTGTTTTGGAATCAGTACCATGTTTGTGTCATAAAAGGAGTTTGGTAGAACTCCCTCTTTGCTTATTATGTCAAATAGTTTGTATAGTATTGGTATTAACTGTTCTATGAATGTTTGATAGAATTCACTGGTGAATCCATCAGGCCCTGGGGATTTTTTCTTAAGAAGTTCTTTGATGGCCTGTTGCATTTCATTTTCTGATATGGGATTATTTAAGAATTTTATTTCTTCTTCTGTTAGTCTAGGCAGTTTGTATTTTTGTATATATTCATCCATATCACTTAAATTGGCGTATTTATTGCCATATAATTGGGCAAAGTAATTTTTAATGATTGCCTTAATTTCCTCTTCATCAGAGGTGATGTCCCCCATTTCATCTTTGATGCTGTTAATTTGCTTTTCTTCCTTCCTTTTTTTAATTAGATTGACCAGTACTTTGTCTATTTTGTTTGTTTTTTCAAAGTACCAGCTTCTTGTCTTATTTATTAAATCAATAGTTCTATCACTTTCAATCATTACAACATTCTTGAGGGGTGTTACTTTCCCACAGGATGATGTTTATGAAAAATACTTCACATGTGAACATTGCTGGGTTGCTATTACAGACAAGCAAATTGAGAAACAGTGATTGTTAATCTGTTGTTGGGGAAAGGGCATGCTTGGTACTTTCAGTCATGATGTTACAAGGAATTCTTTGCTCTTCAGAATGAGGGAGGACTCAGGGTTTAATGATGACCTATGATGGAGAGCAGCAGTGCCTTTATTTGAGAGATTGGGACCTTGCCAGCAATCTCAGGCAAGCATGGATGCTTTCCTCAGTGGGCCTCACACCTGCCAATGCTTTATTTAAGAATTTTGCATCTGTGTTTATTAGGATTATTGGCCTGAAGTTTTTCTTTAATTCTCCTCTGCCTTTTTTTAGGTTTTAAGATCATATTTGCATAATGGAAAAGAGACTGGAGAGATGCTTTATTTTCTTAATATTGCAAATTATATATTGCATTATGAAGTATTATAATGAATTGATAAAATTCCTTTTTTAATATCTAATTCTGAAAAAAAAATTTTGATATTTATTTTAGCCTCATTTAAATTCATTTTCTGATTTTTTTTAATAAAATACCCAATTGTTTGGTTAATCTGGGTAATTTTTATTTTTTTAATATACATATATTTCCTATAACATCCCTTTTTATAATATATTCATATTATGTGCTATATACTATAATAAAGAATATTTTGATAAGTTCCTTATTTTTAGTTGCTATAATTTCTCCTTTTTCATATGAATAATTTGGTTTTATTTCCTTTTAAAAATAAGGTTTCCTATCTAAATCACTATTTTTTAAAAGTACCATTTAGTTTTATTTATCAAAACAGTGGCCCTTTTGCTTTTAATTTTATTCATCTCTTTCATTTTTAAAATTTCTACTTCTTAGTTGGTATTTGGGAATTGCTGTTCAAGTTGTAATTGCATGCCTAATTGATTTGTCTTTTCTTGTTTTAATTGATAAAAGTATTTGGAAAAATATAACATTTCCCCTCAGAACTACTTTGGCTGCATTCCATAAGTTTTGGTATGTCGTTTTCATACAATTTTTTTTTTACCTCCCTTCCAGTTATTTTTTAATTATTTCTTTAAGAACCTGCTATTGAAAGTAACTTTACTGGATTTTGGCCAGTAAATTCTGTATTTACATTTTCTACTTTTAGAGAGGATTGTGGAAAGGTGACCAAATGGAGGACAAGCTCTCTACCTTCCCCTAGAACAGCAGTTCTCAAACCTCTCAATTTGTAGCAATGAGAATTCATAATGCATTTTAGGTATTTACATTCTGAATCATAACTGTAGCAAAATTACAGTTTTGAAGTAGCCACCAAAATAATTTTTTGGTTTGGGGTCACTGAGGAACTTTATTGCAAGGTCACGGCATTAGAGAAAGGTTGAGAACCACTGCCCTAGAAGGAATTTTAAAAAATGATTCACTTTTAAAGCATCAGAAATTGTTAAGAGTCAGGTTTGAAGCAGACCATCCTAGGACAGCTTGGGAGGAAGAACTTTAACTCCCTCTGGGTTGGTCTCCCCTGGCAAACTTTTCCAGGCAAATACCACCAAATCAACAAACAACAGAGCCTCTGTGCCACTGTATAGGCAGAAGATTGAGCTCTGTAGATTTCCTCCTACCCACTGTATGGTGGCTGGGCAGCTGACCAGGGAGAGACTTCAGCAACCCAGGCATGCTGGCCAGATACTCCATCCCAGGTGGTGGCTACAGGAGAGGAGCAAGAAGCAAGTACACATGGGTAAGTGCTATTTCTGAGAGGCACATCTGGCTATGATCACTCTTGGGAAAACAGTGCCTGGTTGTGGTTCCAGGACAAAGAGAAAGACAAAGACTTGCGGACTCTTGAAACATGGAAATAAAAAGTTTTTGCTTACTCTAGGGGTCCTGGTTGGGTCTCATTGGTAGAGGAGTATGAACCAGGGAGGGTAGGGACCACATTTAGACTTGAAACAACCAAGAGGACAAAGGCCCCCCAGATAGGCCTTGAGAAATAGTAATACAAAACCCCTAAAATCTGAGACATCATCCTGGGAACAGAGTCTAGCTCTTGCATAAGCTAACAATTAAGCTTATTGGCCAGTTAAAAAAAAATTAATGAGTAAGCAAAAGAGAAAGAACCCAACCATAGATAGCTATATGAGAATAAAGAAGATCTGGGTTCAATTTTAGAAGACAAATGAAGTTAAAACATCAAAACATAAAATGATCATTTAGCCCAAAAAGAATTTTTGGAAAACCTTTAAAAAGACTTTTACAACCCAAATGAAAGAAAAATTAAGGAAGAAAAATAAATAGCAATACAAAAAAATAGAGAAAATTATAAAGTTCCAAAAAATTACCATAGAAAACAGCTCATTAAAATTTAGAATTGGGCATTGGGAAACTATTGACTTCTTAAGACAATGAGAAATAATAAAACAAAACCAAAAGAATGAGAAAATAGAAGAGAATACGAAACTTTACAAAAACAACTGACCTGGGAAACAGATTGAGAAGAGACCATATAAAAATAGTCAGACTACCAGAAAGTTATGTTCAAAAAAGGAGTTTAGATGCTATACTTCAAGAAATCATTAAGGAAAACTACCCAAAAGTTTTAGAACTATAAGGTAAAATAGAAATTGAAAGAATCAAGTGATCACCACCTGAAAGACACTCCAAGATGAAAACTCACAGGAACATTTTTTGCTAAGATCTGTAGCTCCCAGGTTAAGGAGAAAATAATGCAAGCAACCAGAAAAAGAAAAAGAAAATTTAATACTGTGGAGTTTCATTCAGGATTACACAAGGTTTAGTGACCTCAACATTAAAATAATGGTGGACATGGAACACAATATTTTGAAGAGCAAAAGAGCTGGGTTTACAACCAAGAATAATTTATCTAGCAAAGCTAAGTATAATTATATCGGGTAAATTGATATTTAACATACTAAGTGACTTTCAGCTATTCTTGAGGTAAATACCAGAATTGAATGGAAAATTTGATATACAAGAATCATAAGAAGTTAAATATGAAAAACCAATTAGAAGGGATTCAATAAGATCAAACTAATTACTTCTTATAAAGGTAGATGTTATTGGCAGCACTTAAGAATATCGCTATTTGGTAATTTGAAAGAACACAGCTTTAGATCTAGTTGAATATAATGGAATGAGCCAAAAAAAAATAGGATAGGAAGAGGTAAAACAATAATTACCTCATAAAAAGGAGGCATGAGTTGAAAACCTATAAGGGTAGGAGGAATCGGAGGGCTGATAGTGCTAGAAACTTATTTTCATGAGATCTGGGTTAAAGATGGAGCAATACATATATCTGTCTTATCAATATATATATATCTATCGTCTTACAAAGAAATAGGAAAATGAGGGGAAAGGGTAAGGGAGAGAGAAGGGGGCAAAGAGGATAAGATGGAGGGAGCCTTACAAGGGAGTTCATATTAAGAAACAGGACAAAGTGAGGAGATAAGAGAGAGATTCTAAGAAAGGTGGATAAAATAAGAACTAGGTGGTAAGGGGATAAAGGAGAGACTTTTTAAAAGGCAGGTTGATTTAGAACGAGGAGGACTAGGAGAGAGGATAAAGAAAGGGCTCTTAGAATGCTAATCAAGGAGGTAGTGGTCAAAGTAAATAAGACTTTTAAGGAGGGGTAGTATTAGAAGAGAAGGAGAGAACAAACATTAAGGAAAATAGAATAGAAGAGTAATTATAACTTTGGATGTGAATGGGATGGACTCACAAATCAGAAATGTAGAGCAGAATGAATCAAAAACCAATACCCAACAATATGGTGTTTATAAAAAACACATTTAAAATGAGAGACACCTAAAGTAAAAATTAAGGGCTGGAACAGAATATACAATGATACAAAAAAAAAGTGGGATAGTAATCATGATCTCAAAGTTAAAGCTAAAATAGATTTATTTCTACTTTTTTTTTCTTAGTGAGGAACCTATGTCTCAAATACATAAGTTTTTGTAAAGGTGCCATATATTTTCAAGAATTATGCAAATTCCTTTCTATTCCCATTCAGTCTATCATATTTTACTTTTTAAAATTCTTTGCATTCTCAACATCTATGATCCTTTGACTTTCCCAATATCATTTTAGTCAATGAGTTTCTCCCTTTCTTCCCTGTGAACCCTTTGAAATCTGCTTTCCCAAATTAATATGAATGTCAGACTAGACCAGAATTTCCTCTCCTCTGGGAGCCTCCAGGAGTAAATAGTCACTTTTCCACAGTGTTCCTAATATTTCTATACCAACAACTTGTTCCTCCCTATTAAAAAGAATCATATCCAAGGTAGATTTTCACTTTGATGGTTTTTGACTTTTTAAAGTTTGAAATTATCACAAAGTCAAAAATTTATTATTCTGGGGAGCAGCTGGGTAGTTCAGTGGATTGAGAGCCAGGCCTAGAGACGGGAGGTCCTAGGTTCAAATCTGACCTCAAACACTTTCTAGCTGTGTGACTGTGGGCATGTCACTTAATCCCCATTGCCTAGCCCTTACCACTCTTCTGCCTTGGACCAATACACAGTATTGATTCCAAGGTGGAAGGTAAGGGTTCAAAAAATATATTTTTTAAATTTGTTATTCTGTTTTGGTCATAAACAAGCTCTAGCTCATATATAGATGTATCCCCATCATTAATATATTATTCTTCCATCATGATCTATTTCCCAAATTCATCAACTGTTTCTTCTTTCTTTAGGAATGTATGATCAAAATAGTTTGTGGACCAAACCATTATATGTACAAAAAAGAAAAACTGGTATCTTCTTCCTGCTAGGTTTTAAACAAATGCTACACAGAAAACTGAGCCTATCTTCCTTGTTTTGTTTGCACTCTTCCACAGTAGCTCAGACCCATAATACTTCACTTTTTAAAAATAAAACAAAACAAAAAAAAAATTTTCACTAGATTATTGGCAGAAATTCATCAGTGACATTTTGTACATTAAGAAAGGCAGCATGAAGAGATCTACATTCCAATTTTCTGAAAAGGGAAAAACAGAAGCAAAATCATCATCTGTTTCTCATTTACTTATCAGGCAAACTTGACATGCAGTTACCTCCATTTTCCTCTGACTCTTTTCTTTTTTATTTTTTATTTAACACTCACTTTTTAATTTGAGTTCCTAGTTATCTCCCTTCTTATAGCTCCTCTCCCTACCCTTTGGGAATGCAAATAATATGAAACCCATTTCCCTATTAACCATATTTAATCCAAGAAAAAGTGAAAATTAAAATTTTTTTTAATGAAATAAAAAACATGCTTCAGTCTCAACTCAGAATTTATCAGTTTGCTGGAAGTGGATAGTATTTTTCACCAGAAGTCCATTGAAACTATTTTGGATCATGCTATTTGTCAAAGTAACTCTTCCACAATTGGTCACCATTGTGATATTGTTGTTACTATATACTATGTTCTGATTCCGCTTACTACACTTTGAATCAATTCACTTAAGAATTCCAAGTAGTTTTTCAAATCATTTCCCTCATCACTTTTTATAGCACACTATCATTGCATCTTAATCATATACCACAACTTGTTTAGCCATTCCCAGTTGATGAATTTACCCTCAATTTCCAATTCTTTGCAACCATAAAAAACAATTGCTATATTTTGGACACTTGGGCCCTTTTCCTTTTCTTTTGAACCCTTTGAGATCTGAATAGATTACTGATATTGACAGGTTTGGGCATTGTTTGAAATTATTCTTCAAAAAAATTGGACCAACTCACAACTCCACCAACAGTGCATTAGTGTCCCTATTATTTCCATGGCCATTCCAGCATTTGTTATTTTACTTTTCTATCTTGTTAGCCAATCTGAAAGGCGTCAGGTGTAGTACCTCAGTTTTTTTCATTTGTATTCCTCTAGTTAGTGATTTAGGGCATTTTTTTAAAAATGCTTATCTTAGAATCAATACTGTGTATTGGTTCCAAGGCAAAAGAGTGGTAAGGGCTGGGCAATGGAGGTTAAGTTACTTGCCTTGGATCACATAGGTAGGAAGTATCTGTAGCCATATTTGAACACAGGACCTCTCATCTCTAGACCTGGTCCTCAGTCCACTGAGCCCACTCAGCTACTCTCTTGGAGCATATTTTCATATGACTATTGATAATTTTGATTTCTTATTCTGAAAATTCCCATTGAACATTTATCAGATAGTAAGTGACTCTAATTTTTTTTTTTAATTAGAGGCCTTTATCAGAGAAAACTTACTGTGGAATTTTTTCCCCCAATTTCCTGCTTTCTACCTAATTTTGACTGCATTGGTTTTGTTTATTCAAAACCTTTTTAATTTAATGTAATTAGAATTATCCTTTTTTACCTCTTGTGATCCTCTCTTACTTGGTCATAAAATCTTCCCTTATCCATAGATCTGACAGGTAAAATTTTCCATGTTTTCCAAATTTGCTAATAATATTCTTTAGGTCTAAATAATGTATTCATTTAAACCATATTTTGGTTTATGGTGTGAGATGTGGGCCCCTGCCTAGTTTTTCCCAAATTACCTTCCTGTTTTCCCAACATTTTTTCTCAGATAATGAGTTCTTGCCTGGAAAGCTTGTGTATCTAAAATATTTCACTGATTAAGATTATTTTCATGATTGCCATTTTGTAATATAATTTCAAATCTAGTACTGCTGGCAACCTTCTTTTACTTTTTTCATTGATTCCTTTTATATTCTTGACCTTTTTTTCTTCCAGATATATTTTCTGATTCTTTTCTAGTTTTATAAAACCATTTTTTATAGTTTTATTGGCATGGCATTGAATAAGTAAATACATCTAAGTGTAATTGTCATTTTTTTCATATTGATTCTACCAACCTGTGAACAATTTCTGTATTATAGGGAGATGTTAATTTGTAACAGAGGGGGTTAAGACTTTCAGTACAGAGAGGGGGAAAGAAAGGAGAACCTCTCTTCTCAAAGTGGGGTAGAGGGGAGACAGCTGATGTTTAGGGTTGGCTCAGAGAGAGGAGAGGAGGTTTGAAAATTTTCTCCCTTCTGCCTTCGCTCCTTAACTAAAGCCACTCTCCCAGATACACTCTTGTCCCTCTTGTCCCCTCTCCACTACTCAAGACCAAAGGGTCTCCCCTTGATCTATTCACTCACACTCAGCTTGGGGAACAGATAACTTTTAATGTCAACTCAATCAGGTAATACAAAAGGAATAACAGACAGGGAAGAATGGGAAAAGGAAAGTGGGGAAAGCAGATCCCTATCTCTATCTAAACCCTTTCCCTCCCTCCTCGAATTTGGGGGGAACTCAGACCTTGGCAGCCTGAGCCCCCTGAGAGAAAGTCAGGTTGACTCACCCCTGGGCAACAGGAGCTGAGGTAGAGTCTGCTCAGATTTCTCTTCAGAAAGTCCCTTCAATTTGGAAGTGTTGGGGGGAAAGATTTCCAGTCACCAGCAGGAAAAGTGGGTAACCCTCAGGAGAAAGTCTTTTTTTCACCCTCTCCCTTCGACTTCTCAAGACCAAGAGGGACCAACTTCTCTACCAGCTTGAGTCTTCTCCTGCTCAAGATTCCAAACTCTTTGGGCCCTCCCCTGTCCAGGTGATCAATTTCACACACTCTTCAGCCTGGCACTTTTTCTTTAGTGCCAGCCTCTGTCACAATCCTCTGATTTTTTAGAACCATCTTTGTGTTAAAAACATTTTGTAATTTTGTTCACATAGTTGCTCTGTGTGTCCTGACATGTAGATTCCCAAGAATTTTGTCTGAAGTTATTTTAGATGGAATTTCTCTTTTTGTGTCTTCCTGCTAGGTTTTGTTGATAATATCTATTCTATTAATATTCTACAACTTTGTTATAGTTGTTAAATGTTTCAACTAAATTTTAGTTGCTTCTCTAGAATTCCCTAAGTATACTATTATATCATCTGCCAATAGCAATTGTTTTGTTTTTTCATTGCTTATTTTTATTCCTTTCATTCTTTTTCCTATCATTGCTATCGTTAGCATTTCCAGTAAAAAACAAGTGTTAATAAATGACATCTTTGTTTCAACCCAATCTAACGGAAAAGGCTTCTGGTTCATCTCCTTTATAGATTGCAGATTATTTTAGATAGATACTACTTATTCTAAGAAAAGTTCCATTTTTTCTTACACTTTCTAGTGTTTTTAATAGAAATGTCATTCTCTTCTAATTCCTTTGTTTTCTGTCTTCCAATGTCATCATTCAACTTAACCTGAGCCCCCCAAAGTCAATCAGTCACCAAATACTTATTAAGTGTCTGTTATATGCCAGACAGTCTACTAAATTCTGAGATAAAAGGAAGAGCAAAAATAATCTCCCACTCTCAAGGAGTTCATAGTCTAATTGGAGAGACAACATGCAATAAACAAGATAGATTTAGGACAGATTGGGGATAGTCTTAGAAAGAAAACACTAAGATTATGGAGGAATGGAATAAAATTCTTACAGAAGGTATGACTTTAACTGAGGCTTTAATGAAGCCAAGAAGCAGAGTTGAGGAAGACTGGAGTTCTAGGCATGGGGGACAAAGCATGGAGTTAGGAGATGTTGTTATAAATTGGGAGTAATAAACAGTATAAGTGAATCACAGGATAGGTAATGTGGAAAAAAGACTAGGAATATAAGATCAATTTGACAATTACTAGTCATCATGTGACTGCCTTCTTTTCAATCTTAATCCCTCTTTATCTCTCTTAAATCTTGGATCTTTTCCAAAATACTCTCTACTCTGGATTTTCATGTTATTATTCTCCCCTGGTTTTCCTTCTACTTCTACTATCTGCTTCTCATTGTCCTGTGCTGGATCTTCAACCCTGTCACTCTCACTAACTGTGAGCTTACCACCAAGTATCTGTCCTGAGCCTTCTTTTTTCTATATATTATCTAACTTGGGGATCTCATCACCTCTCATACATTCAAATACCACCTCTAGAGGTTCAGAGCTTCAAACATTTTATTTTCTTCATTAGCTCACTGACTAACTGTGACTTTTCTTGAATGTCCTAAAGGCACCTCAAACTCAACATATCCATAATAGGACTCATTATCTTTTTTAAAAAAATTTTTCTCCTGTTCTGAACCACCCCAAGGTTATCCTAGATTCTTAGTTTTCTCCCTATCCCATATATACAATTAATTGTCAAGCTTTATTATTTATTACCTTTGCAATATTGCTCATTTACATTCCCTTCTTCCATTCCACTCATATTTTGTCATTTCATCCTCATCATCTCTTGTCTGGACTCTTACAACAGATTTCTATCTGGTCTTTCTGCCTCTAGTCTCTCACCGCTCTAATCCATCCTTCACACAGCTACTTAAGTAATTTTCATAAGAACTAAATTTGCCCATTTCACATACATTCTGTCCCCCAGTCAGTAAATTCCACTGGCTTCCTATTACCTCTAGAGTCTAAAATAAAGTCCTTTGAAACCTTGTTCCTTCCTAGCTTTCCTTTCTTCTTATACTCTATTTCCCGTGTCCTCTATGATTCAGTTATACTGATCTTACTTGCTATTCCTTGCCCATGACATTCAGTTTCCCAAGTCTGTTCCTTTGCCCTTGCAAAGTACTTTTCCATGTTTGGAATACTCTCCCTCCCCTCCTTTACTTGTGGCCTTCTTTAACACTGCCTTGCAGAATATCATCCTAGTCCCGTCTCAGCCGTTTGAGTCCTCCTGCTTTGAATCTATGTACTTATTTATTTACATGTTGTTTCCCCTTAAAGCTCCTTGAGGGTAAGGACAGTTTTTTCTTTTTCTGTATTTCTCCTCATATCTAGCCTAATGCCTGGCACATACTAAGCACTCCATAAATGTTTTTCACCTGGTTCTTTTTTGGCTTCTGTTAAACATAGTGCATTTTTTTGAGAATAGGGGCAGAGAGATGAAATTTGAAATTAACTGCAAATGGAAGTATCTCGTGTAGTTCATATCACACTGAGGCCAGAGGGAAACTAAGGTGTATTCTTCTAACACTTTCAATAGTTTCAACACTTTTCCACTTGGATTGCCTAGTGCCTGCTATATACTGACAAGTAACAGATGCAAGTAAATACAACATCATGTGAGGTCAGGCAAAACTCAAAGTAAAGAAGTCTAGTAATCCTGTCCTAGCTTCTCCATAATCACTCAGACTAGGGGGGAACATAGATGTTGTTCCACTCTTCATAAGAAATCCAAGCAGAGAAGCTCAGCTCTTCTTGACCTGCTCTTTGTGCCTGTATTCCCTCGGGCCCCTCCCCCTAACACACAGTCTCGAATTCTTCCTCAAATGACTAAGATATAATGCAACCCCCAACAGTATTCCCTTGCTGACAACTGAGATCAGACAATATTCCAGACAAGCAGAGTTAATGGATGACTTAACCCTCCCTCACCCACCAGCTGACAGGCTATCCCTAGGAGACAGACCACAGGCTGCTTTGTCTGCAAGTATCTATAGAAAGTACAGTGTAAAATTTCTTCCTTTTTGAACATTATCATAATCACATCGAGTTCCCCTGCTGAAATTCTGGAGGGGAGTGGGGGGAGCTGGGGTTGGAAAGGCATTTTGTTACTCATCTGGAAATTAAGATTTCATTTTGCAAAAACAGTTTTTTCTTGATGAGGAGACATCGATGAAGTCATTTTTTTTTCTTTTCCAAACTGCACTTTTGGAAACAAAAGGCAGCCAGGTTCTTTTCTATTGTTTATCCACACAATTGGGGATTGATGGAGGGGGACACAGAAAACTAATACTCTTGGAGAGGATTTGACATGCATCCAACTCAGTCTTGAGTCTCCTTGGTTCGAATTCTCCGGAATCTTTTTTAAGTGATCCCTTTTAGTTCTAAGGAGCTATTTTGGGTTGAAGTTTTTTAGAATACAAGGTGAGTTAGTATCCCATTTCCCACAAAGGGAGAAAATGTGAGTCTTGGCTCCCACAATTCATTCATGCATTGATCAAGCATTTTATTAAATAGCTACTATGTGTAGTGCATTCAGGAGCAGTATGGCCTAGTGAATAAAGGGACAGCCCTGGAGTTGATCAGGAAGATTAGTAATCATGCCCCTGGTGTATATTAACTGCTCTGTGATATGGGAAAATATAACTTAACGTCTTAGTGCTTTAGGCATTCTTTAAGACTACAAGTTACAAAAGAAATTCCCTTTAGTGAAGTCTAAACATGGGTTTAGGAAATAAATGTTGCAATGTGCTGTGCACAAGGAAAAAAAAGATACATAAGAAAGAAATAGTCAATGCAGTGTTTTATCTTAGAGGCATTAAGTTCTCCACACTGAAGAAATTAGGGACAAACTAGAAGATACCTCCCTGTAAATATGGGTGGTTTCTTTTTTGTTTTTTTTTCCCAGCATCTTGTTAGCACATATAAATGCTCAAGAAATTCTTATTGCATACATGTAATATAAAATTCTAGAAAGCTAGATGGAAGAAAACTAATTTGTAGATTATGGATAGGGAAGAGATTGGGAAAACTTTGTGGGATATTTGATTCGATCTTAAAGAATTGGTAGAAAATCAACAAAGCCTATGTCAAAATAGTTCACTGGAAGAGTTTGAGATGAAGGGAGTGGGGGTTGCACTGTGTCCAAATGAACATTTCCTGGGAAAAACTGCAAGGCCACAGTCGAGACAGATAACCGGGAAAAACTAAGACATCCTCCCCAAGGCCACAAGAACAAGGCCTGTTCTTTTCAGCTGCTCTATATATGTGCACTCCCGATCCTACTGGGGACGATTCTTTTGGGGAACCATCCTAGCGCTAGTAAATAAACCTCTCCCTGCTGTTTATTGCATTGTCTTTGCGTGTTCCTTTGCAGGGTACTTCCACTCAGACCCTAACAGAGAGACTTCAGGGGTGGCTCAGTAGATGGAAAGCCAGACCTAGTGTTTGGTGGTCCTGAGTTTGAGTATGACCTTAGATACTTCTTAGCCTTCTGACCCTGGGCAAGTCACTTAACCTCCATTGCCTAAACCTTAACACTTTTCTGCCCTGGAGCCAATCCATAGTATTGATTCCAAAATGAAAGTAAGGGTTTAAAAGAAGGAGTAGCAATCAGGATCAGGCTCATACAGTCAAGTGTGATGTGGAAGAATAGAGAAATCAATCAATAAGAATTGATTAAATACCTGTTATGTTCTTTACAGTGTGTTAGACTCGAGGGAAACAAAACTGAAATAGAAAAAATGTATACCCCCATGAAACTTGCATCTTAATGAGATGCAGTCAACAAATATTTATTAAATTCCTATTCTGATCCAGGCACTGTGCTTAGCTCTGGAGATACAGAGAGGGGCAAAAGATAGTTCCTATGGCCGAGAATTTCACAATGTAGTAGGGGAGACATCAAGCAAACATCTATGTACAAGGAAACTGGAGAGTACATCAACAGAAAGAAGATACTAGGATTAAAGGAAATTGGGAAAGACTCCCAGAAGAAGGTAAGGTTTTAGCTGCGATTCTAAGGAAGCCAGGAGATTGAAATGAGGTAGAAGAGCTAATCAGGCATGGGTGAGCTGAAATGCCTGAAAATGCCTAGAGTTCGGAGATGAAACGTCATGTTCAAAGAATAGCAATAAGCCAAGCCCAGTGGTGCTGGATGGAAAGAGCATGGAGGACTTAGTGAGTTGTAAGAAGGCTGGAACGTTTGGGGTGGGAGCAGGGGAACATGTTATGAAGGACTTTGAATCCCAAACAGAATTTTATATTTGATCCTAGAGATGATAGGGACTCACTGGAGTTCATCAGTCAGAGGCATGGCATAGTGAGACCTGGCCTTGGGGAAGATGGCTTTGACAACTGAGTCATGGATTGACTGAACTAGGAAGACACAGTCAGACCAGCCAACAGACTATTGCAGAGGTTCAGGCATGAGGAGATAAAGACCTATATGAGAGCAGTAGCGGTCTCTGAGGAGAAAATGGGAGAGATGTTCAAAGGTAAAATTAGCAATCAGATTATTTATGGAAAGCGTGAAAGAGCAGTAGAGAATGTTAATTACATTGTGAGCCTGTGGGACTAGGATTGTGAGGTATCCTCGAGAGTGATTAAAAAATTTGGAAGAAGGAAGGGTTTAGTAAGGAGTCAAAAAATGAGTTCCTTTTTTGCTGTGTTGATTTTAAAATGTCTATTGAACATCAAGATTAAAGTGTCTGCTAAGTTGGAGGTGTGAGTCTAAAGATGAGCAGAGAGGTTAGAGTAGACAAATTTAGGAATCAAATATAGAAATTATCATTAACTACATGGATTCCCTAAATTCACTAAGTGAAATAATAATCTTGAGAAAGAAGAGAAGAGGACTCAGGACAGATCCCTAGGGAGCGCTCACAGTGAATATCACCTGGATAACTAACCCCCAAAGGAAACTAAGGAGCAATCAGAGATAGGAAGAGAAACGGGAGAGTATCATAAAAAACTAGAGAGAAGGGAAGGTGGTGTCTGAGGCAGGGTGTGAATTTAAATCCTCTGACTCCATAGCCAGTTATTCTTTCAATTGTACCACATCATTTCTGTTCCCACATTTGTGGAAAAGGGGCAGAAGTGGCTGATCAACAGTATTAAAGTATGCAGATATGTCAAGAAGGATGATAATTGAGAAATAATTTTTAGGCAATGAAGAGACCATTTAGAAAGAGCGGTTTCAGTTAATGATGAGGCTGGAAACCAGATTGTAGAGAGTTGGGGGGTTGGGGAAGATGCAGATACACCTGTTATAGATAGCCTTCCCAAGAATGTTAGCCCCAAAAGGGAAAGTTGTAGAACGATAACCAGTTGGGATGGATGGACCAGTGGAAGGAAAGTGAAAGGGAGGCAGAGATGAGAAAGGAGAACAGGCCAGGGATGGGAGACAAACTTTTCAAAAAGCACCAAAATAGGAAGTAGCTCTAGGAAACAAACAAAAAGAAGGCCAGTTTGTCTAGACAATAGAATGAAAGAAAGGAAGTATTATTTAATAAATCTGGATTGTAGGAGGTTTGAAAAGAGAAGAAAAGATTCATGACAACTCATGTAAGCTGTTGCATACAGAGTCATGGAGAAATATAAAAATGACCTTGCTAAATTGAGAACCCAGTTGATAATAAATTTTTGGTAGACTAAACTCAGTTACATGACTTCTACCTCTATTAAACAGCATTTCCAAAAGAGTAATTTATTATGGTTGGTGTTGGGCAAGCAGGATTGATGATAAAACAAGGGAACAAGAGAGGGTAAAAATTTGTCTATTTGGGGGCAGCCAGGTGGCTCAACAGGATAGAGGGCCAAGCCTGGAGATGGGACATCCTGGATTCAAATGTGGCCTAAATTACCCTGAGCAAGTTATTTAATCCTAAATGCCTTGCCCTTACCACCTTGGAAATGATACCTAGTATTGATTCTAAGACAGAACGTAAAGGTTTTTTGTTTTTTTAAAATAACTATTGCTTTTGATTTCATTTTGAATAGAACTTAAAACTTGGAGAATATTTCCTCCTTAAACTCCAGTGGCAGCATTGGACTATTTTCATCTTATAGCCTGGGCAAATTCCTAATGATGATGTAATATTACTGTTCAGTCATTTCAGTTGTCTGATGTGACCCCATTTGGAGTTTTCTTGGCAAAGATACTAGAGTAGTTTGCCATTTCCCTTTCTAGAATCACGCAAGAATGGAGTCTAAGCTATAGAAGTCCCCACTTAGGAAAACATGGAAATCAAAGTAACTAATTAGGGTAGAGAGAAGGTAGTTTGACCCTAGAACCTCCCAGACCACTTCTGTAGGTATCCTACAGATATTGTACAATACCCAAAGAATGATAATAAGAAGAGCTTTTGTCTTCTTTTGTCTTTTATCTTCTCAAGAAAGTTTTTTCTTGTTCTTTGACTTTTGTCACTTTAAGAACTTTTTAAAGAACACAGATTTTTTAAAACACAAAAGCAAAGTCACACATCCCATAAAGGTAAATTTTTGCCAAAGAATGTCTTGCTTTACCATTAAACACTTTCTCCCCTCCCCCCCTCCCCCCCCCCCGGAAATCCTGAAAATTTTCTGAAATTCTTTTTTTGCTAACAGGAAGAGATGTGATCTCAAACCTCACCCTGTCTAAACATGTCTAAATGCCTTTGTCATCAGTGCACATTACTTAAATGTGTTTGTTGTTTAATTGTCTCCTGACTTTAACGATCTTGTCACCCCCTTTATATAAGTATGTGTTTCCATACTTGGAAATGGTGGTACAGTTGGAAATACCACTGGCTATGGAGTCAGAAGACTTGGGTTCACATCCTGCCTTTATATACTACCTGTATAACTTTGGTCAAGTAATTTAACTTCTTTCATCTTCAGTTTCCTCATTTGTGGCTTTTTATAAGGTTAAAATTATTTTATAAAAATTAATTAACTCATCCAAAATCACACTGTTGACTATGTGCAACTGTATTTTCCAGAAGACTATGAAAAATTGTACAAGGGCTATCAGAAAACTATTTCTGGGGTGGGTAGGTAGGTGGCTCAATAGGTAGAGAGCAAGGCCAAAAAACAAGAGTCCTAGGTTCAAATATAGCCTCAGACACTTCCTGTGTGACGCTGGGCAAGCCACTTAACCCCTATTGCCTAGCCCTTATTGCTCTTTGGCCTTGGAACCAAAACACACTATTGATTCTAAGATCAAAGGTAATGACATTTTTTTAAAAAATTGTAGTAATCATTTAATGAATTCCTTGAATGAGATAAGAATGTTTTTTTTTGCTTTCTTCTATTTTAAAATCTTCAGTGCTCCTCAATACTTGCTAAACTTTATCATCTATATCTATAAGAAGAGCATTCTTTGACTACATGATTTATTTTAACATCCTTTTGTTAGGTCACATTTTTTATATAGGTGGCATACTTTCATTTCTAGGCAGCACCTATTTTTCTAGGCTTTCCAGTAGAGAACACAATAATCACTAATCTTGCAAGACCCAAAAAGAATATAACAAAAAGGACAGTTTTTCTGGCCAGTTGGAAATTAAAGTTGAGCTATTATTCTCTAAGCTGCCTCTCCCCACAGAGTCAAGGAGAACTCAGGTCTTCAGGAAAAATATACTTCACAACAAAGGTAGACATTCTTTGTTGGTAATTTAGTTTTATGATGATGTATGTGAATTTGCCTTTTGTGTTTTCAAAAATCTCTTTTTTTTTAAGTTCTTAAAATGGCAAAAGTCAAAGAACAAGAAAAACTGGAGTCTCACTATTCTTTGAGTATTTTTTTACTCTTTGGGTATTGTTTTTCATTTTGATCTTTGAAGATCTCTAAGAAGTTTGTGAAATCAGAGGGGAAAAAGTCAGTAGAAATTTCTATCCTTTAAAATTGTCTCATTTTAGGGGGCAGCTGGGTAGCTCAGTTGATTGAGAACCAGGCCTAGAGACGGGAGGTCCTAGGTTCAAATCTGACCTCAGCCACTTCCTAGCTGTGTGACCCTGGGCAAGTCACTTAACCCCCATTGCCTAGCCCTTACCACTCTTCTGCCTTGGAGCCAATACACAGTATTGACTCCAAGATGGAAGGTAAGGGTTTAAAAAAAAATTGTCTCATTTTGCTATTTTGCTGGAATTCATGATATGAGATTTTTAGAGGAAAATTTAATGCTACACCTTGTTGAAGATCACTAAAAACAAAAACAGGTCTTTAAACAGTTAACAAAAGGAGATTTACTTAGCCTTAAAATAGTACCTGCAAATAAATGTTTTTTTAAAAAGATAGTAGAGTTGTACTTTTGTATCCACTAATTCAGTATCCTCTTATTCAATTACCTATGGTTAATCAGAGAAAAAAATTGAAAAATTTGGGTAATTCCAGACTAGGCCTCTTCCATGTGTCCCAAAGAAATCATTTCCCTAGCACCAGGGACCTCCTTCTACAAGTCCGATCTCCCAGCTGGGATGTAGAGAAACTCCTGGATAAAGAAAGAAACTTTCTCTGCAATTCCACGCTTCACGTCTCCTGTTACACTTATCTTTGGAGGGTATAGCCTGAACATCCCAGTGACTCTAAACTCCCACAGATCATCATCCCAACCTCATTCCTCTCCCATTCCCTTCAGTCCTCCTATCCCAGACTTTCATGCTAACTCTACCCAGCCCTTCCACTGTGCCCTCTGGAATGCCTGTTTCATAGACAACAAATTTCCCTTCCTCTTAAATCTCTTTCCTCCTACCTGAAACCTGCATTCCTTCTGATGATACAGCCTCCCTGGCCACTCGTACTAAGACTGGCTGCTTCTTCATTCTTCTCAACTCACCGGTCAAGGCATGGGAGATGGAACACTCTGCTCCTCTCAGGCTCTTCTCCTTCCTCTATCACTTAGTAACCTCTCTTCCTTTCCTTTAAAGTTCAAAATATTCATATCTACTACTCACTCAAAACACTAACAGCCCTCAGCTCACTCCCTTTCCTCCCTCAATAAGGTTGACAATTTTTCACTCCTCTCCAATTCCTGCCTTCATGCTAGGGGACTTCAAGGTGTATGTTGATTCTTCTTCAAATACCCTGTCAGTTCCTTGATGTGCTCCCCTCTCATGAGCTTGTCCTCCACCTCACCTCAGCCACATAGAAAGGTGGTCATAGTCTTGCTCTTGCCTTTACCCACAAATTTACCACCTTCATGTTTAAGAATTCCCAAATCCAATTGCCAATCATATTCTGTTGTCTTTTCATCTTCCTCTCTGCCTTTTCTTACATAACCCTACTCTTCATCCTTATTTTTATCTTCACTCTCTTAACCCCTCAATTCCCTCCCAGCCTGTTTCCCCTTTACTAACCAGTTTCTCATCTTCTTCCTCTCTTGACTCACTAGTGAACCAATTCAACTCTATCCTTCCCTCTTAGATCGCCAGCTCCCTTTTTCTCTAATCATGCCCAGCCAAGCCTCAGTCTTAGATCACTCTACATGGTTAAGTGACCCCTTTCCATCCCATTTCTTAGACAAATTGCCTTCTCTGTCATCCCCATTCTTTCTCTTGTTTTCAAACTCTCCTCTATTAACACATTCTTTACTAATTACAAATATGCCCATATCTCTCCCACCCTAAAAAAAAAACCTTGTTTGACCTTTCCGTTCCTATATCTCTTTTGCCCATCGTAATTGTTCTCTCCAAAATTACTAATGATCTCTTAATTGCTGAATCCATTGCCTTTTTCTCAATCTTCATTTTCCTTGACCTCATTGCAGCCTTTGATATTTTTGACTCTCTCCTTACACTGTTTTCTCTAGGTTTCTGGAACAACATTTTACAATAGAAATTGGAAATTAAGTAATCCAATCCTAAAAAGTGAGTGCAATCAAACAACAAATCAAAGGAAGTCAGTATTTTCATTAAGATAATGACAATAATGAGAAAGCCTACCAAAATTTATGAGATGCAGCCAAAGTAATATTTAGGGGAAATTTTACATCTCTAAGGCATGTAACCAATGAAAAAAAGAAAGAGCAGATCAATGAAATATTGCAACTAAAAAAATTAGAAAAAGAACATAAAAAATCCTCTATTAAACACTAAAATAGAATTCCTGAAATTCTAAGTAGAGAGGAATAATTTTAAGTATTTGTATTATGTATTAATTATCTAATATGTATTTTATTTAATTTACTTAATGTTCAATTAAGTACTTTAATTAAGGGTAGAGTTATTGCTAGACTAACCCTTCACTGTTAACATTATAAAGAAATAGACATAATTTTATGAGAAGAGAATCTGGAGATTATTGAATTAAAGGCTTTTGCCATTGAAGAGTCTTTTCATGCTGTGACTTGAAAAAGCTAAACAAGACAAAAAAAAAGCAAGAGACAGAGAAAGAGAGAGTATCTTTCTTTTTGGAAGTTATGTTGCAAACAAAATGAAAAGGATTTTTGATAAGTGACTATAATTTTTTTTTTTTAAGTGAACTGACTGGTGTAATGGTAATGGTGTCAAAAGTAAAGGAAAGTCATTTACCATCATGGTGAAGGTATGTGATGACTGATTAGAGTTCACACAGCTAAAATATAACTATATTATTTTGTTTTATTATTTTGTTTTATTAATTACTTCATTGTTAGTAAACTATATGCAAGATGAATTTGGTTCATGGGCCAGACCTTGGTCTAGACAAGCTACAAAACAATAAAATCAGCTCTGATTTATAGTGTTTCCAGTTTCCATGCCGCAAATGTGATTCTCCTGTGCTAGTGTGAGCTATTTCCAAGATACTGCTGGAAATCCCTCATCCAATTCTATTCCAAACTCTGAAAAAGCATCTCCTTATTTTTCCTTCTTAACATTGATGTTTCAGGGGAGTCTTCCTGCCTATCAAAAATTTCCTGACTCTCCTCATTCTCTCTCCTCCACCAAAGATCTCATAGGGATCGATCCACAATTGAAGTGTAGTGGTATAAAATAATATAACTTAATGAAAATACAAGTTAAATAATTTATTAGGGTCCAACTAGGTTAAAGTGGTTAGGACCCTGGAGTTAAAGAGATCTAAATTCAAATCCAGCCTCACACAGTTGAGCAAGTCACTTTAGTCTTGCTAAGCCTCTGTTTCCTCATCTATGAGGATAATTATGACATCCACCTCCCAGGGTTGTTGAGAAGATAAAATGAGAGGATATTTGTTAACTTTGCAAAACTTAAAGTACTCTATAAATACCAACTATCATTATTATTAAAAATAAATAAAGGAATAGAAGTTGGGAATACATACTTAAATTTTTTTTCTTATTTTGAGTTCCAAATTCTCTCTCTCCCTCTTCTCTCCCCTCCCTGAGACAATGATTATTCTGATATAGATTTCACATGTGCAATTCTTTAAAACATTTCTCCATATTAGTCATTTTTGGAAGAGATCTGAAACAAAAAAAAAGAAGAAAGAAAGTGAAATATAATATGTTTTGGGCTGCATTCAGACTCCATCACTTATTTCTTTGTCTTGGGTCACTGTATTGCTGAGAATAGCATGGTCATTTATACTTGTTCATCAAATAATATTGCTATTTCAATGTTCTTCTGGTTCTTCTCATTTCTCTTTGCTTCGTTTCATGTATATCTTCCCAGATTTTTCAGAAATCATTCTGCTTGTCGTTTCTTATAATAGTATTCCATTACAATCACATATTTCCTCAACTGATATATGTCCTCTTGATTTCCAGTTCCTTGTGTGAATCTTAAAAATTCTCAGACCCTACTTCATAAGATTTGGTTAAGACCATTCCCCATTTTAAACAATGAAGGAACTTAGATGAGGAATGTGAGATCTCTACTCCACCCCTACTTAAGCATACTTTAGGGGAAGAAACTCCTTGCTGAACAATGAAAAATACTTAAACCCATACTTATAGTAAGGCAAAAGTTCTTAAGCTGTGCCTATTTTTAGATCTAATACAAAAGGGTGCTATGTACCTATAAAGGTCAGGCAACTTGTGAATTTACAAGGAGCAAAGAGGTGAGAACTTACTCAGAGGTTTTTTCAGGTGTGAACTTAATCAAAAGTTTAAGCCTACTTAGGAGTGAATTAAGAATGGTCTGTCCTTTGGAAACCGTCTACTGTGATTGGTAGATGTGAGAACTTAGGGGAGGTGACATAGGAGAAAATTCCCTTTAAAAGGAGATGAAAAGCTGAGAGAGGGGGCTCTCTCTCGGGACTCTCTCAGGGATGGTCAGAAGAATCTCTCTCTGGAGATGGAGCTGGCTGAACTGGTGTCTCTGAACACTAAAATCTAGCTTGGGATAAATCTTGTGGTGAGTGGATTGAAGACTGACTGATCTCTCTCTCAAGGCTGGCCTACGCTGGCCTAGCCTTTTTTCTCATTATTCCCTTTTTCTCTCTCTCTTTCTTTAATTCCTCATTTGTATTAATTAAAATCTCTATAAAACCCAGTTGGCTTGGGTATATTTAATATTTGGGAATTATTCCCTGGCGACCACCTTATATTTGATTTAAAACAAGACACTGTCTTGAAACCATATTTTCTGCGGTCACAATTTAAACCAACCACTCTTTTATCTGCCACAGTTTATAACTCCCACTATTTTATCTCACTACACTTGCTAACACAAAAAGAGCTGCTATAAATATTTTTGTACAAATAGATCCTTTCCCTATTTTTTGACATTTTTGGAATACAGCCCCAATAGTGGTATTGCTGGGTCATAAGCTATGCACAGATTAATGTAATTGGTCACATTTCCAAATTGTTCTCTGGAATGTTTGGATCAGTTCACAACTTCCCCGAGAGTACATTAGTGTCCCAACAGCCCCACATCCCTCCCAATATGGATGATTTTCCTTTTCTGTTATATTTGTATTTCTCTAAACACTGATTTGGAGCATTTTATATGATTAGCATATGATTTCATTTTCTTAATCTGAAAACTGCCTGTTCATATCCTTTGAACATTTATTAATTGGAGAATGACTTATATTTTTATAAATTTGGTTCAGTTCTTTATAATAATACACATTTATTATTTTTATTTCCATTATTGTAATTTCTTAGCACTAAATTGCAGGGTGATGCCTCGGGCATTGCCAGAGCCTCTTAATCCATAACCAGTCAGGCATAGGATAGGATATTTGATAGTCATAGGCTCTTAGACTTTTCCCAATGATTCATTGAACTCTTCAGGTTGATTTTGAAGTTATCAGAAATATTCCAGGTAGACCTAGTGTACACATCAACAATATGGAAATAGGTTTTGATCAAAGGCATGTGTGTAATTGCACATCAGCTACAGGAGTGGTTGAGGGGAGGGGAGGGAAAAAAACATGATTCTTATAACCAAGGAAAAATATTCTAAATTGACTAATTAAATAAAATTTTCAAAAAAAATTAAAAGGATGCATTGAAAAAAAAAAAAGTAGGTAGAGAGATCAGAATCCAGATAGGCCTAAAGTCCCTACTATATCCTATGGCTATTGAAAAAGATGGACTCTAATCTAGAAACCCAGAGAATTCCCTCACACATACCTCTAACTCCAGGTGAGAAACGTTTTATTTTTTGTAGATGAAAATCTCCCAAGTGATTCTGGGACCTGTGGGTATTGAGCACCTACTGCATGTGAGCAACTATAGTTTTGATAGTAATGAACTGTGTTACGTACATGGTTCCTTTCTATTCCTTTGTGGCCCACTTACCCAGGGTATGACCTGTGAAAGACACTGAATACACTCTCTAACCTTCTTGTACTCATTGTGGCCAACACTGAATCGTGGGAATATGTGTAGGGCATACATGATGTTTGTTGTTGTTCTTCCTTTCCAGCACAACCAGCTCTACGGCTAGTAGCTGTGATACAGAGTTCACAAAGGAAGATGAGCAGAGGCTAAAGGATTATATTCAGCAGCTCAAGAATGACAGGGCAGCTGTCAAACTGACCATGCTGGAGTTGGAGAGCATCCATATTGATCCTCTTAGTTATGATGTCAAGCCTCGTGGAGATAGCCAAAGACTGGATCTAGAAAATGCTGTGCTGATGCAGGAGCTGATGGCGATGAAGGTACGTGTTCAGCGACTGCTGTTTATATTGGCCAGGCTGACACTGGATGGCCAACCTTAGAAATTCTCCCCAGAAAAAGCCCTGACAAGTGATGGCAACAAATCAACTGATAGATTAATTTTAGAAATTAGTGAGTGAATGAGTGTTATACGGGTTCATTTTTCCTGACCTACCAAAAAAAAAAAAGAATGAAGAAGTGACTAAAATTAGAGAGGTTGTGAAAGCATGTCATATGCTTCATTTATTATCGAGAGAAAGAGATTGATAAATTTGTCACAGAGAGAGAGAGAGATTGAGACTAGACTAGGGTCTAGAGCAAGACAGGACTAATTTAGAGAGGGATGACAGTGCAGAGAGAATAGTCATCAGGTTTATACCTGGGCAGAAAATGAATTTGATAGCCATAGAGAAGAGGGTTGTGCCAAAGTCTAAGAAGAGAACTGTAGAGTCCAATCATCCCAAAATCTTACTCTGGATTATATTATTTTAATTTGTGTGTGTGTGTCCCACCTACTAGATTGCAAGCTCTTTGAAGACAGAGAGTAAAAGTACTTAGCACAGTTATTTATACAGTCAGTATTGAATAAAAGTCTTAAGTACAAGATAAGGGAGATCTAATTATACAGAATTTTTTCTGAAAAAAATAAACTCACTGTGAGTCAAGAGTATTCGGACAGCCCCAAGTGCTAATATTAGATGGTATTGAGAGTCAAAATGTCCATGACAAGAGAGGTGTTAGATCCTGTGTGGTTGAGTCTTCCTTCTGTCAAACGACATCTAGAAAATTGTGTTCTTGGATAAATTGTGGTGACTATCCGTCGTCCCAGAACAAATTTTAGTTCTTGGTCTCTGTCACCTCAGAAACTAGTTGAAGGGATGTAGTGGGTGGGATCAGCCTATGACTGTTTCCTACTGGGAAAAAAACCCTTCCCCTCCCCTTCCTAGTGGCAAGAAGAAATTACTCAGCTTTGGGCTGCTTCATTTCTCATTTTTCTCTTTGGATGATGATTTATAATCCCAGAGATGATTCATGTCTTCAGTCTGCTAAAACAACTGCACACCAGTGGCCATCCCTAAGCATCTCTTTTTCCTTTGCTCTGGGTGATGCTCCCAGGGATGTGACATGCTTGGGCAGAGACCTGGATAGCTTAGAAGTTGCACGTCTCGTTTGCCAAACTCTTAAAAAAACAAAGCCAAATACTCTTTGCCTTCGAATCCGGGGTTTTGCCTATCTGGGTCATGCTATCTGCCTAAGAGATGTAATGGGATAATATTTCTAAAGTTCCTAGCACAGCGCCTAGCACATAGAAGATACTTCATAAATACTTATTCCCCTTCTACTGCCAATACAATGGAGAAAATTTAACGAGTTCTCATCCTTATCCCTGTTTGCTAATTAGAACTGAGGAGTTGGACTGTTTTCTGTTAGATAATTCACTTTAACCTCCGGTAGAGCCTGGGGCTCACGTTCTGGACTCTACAAACATGAGGTCAAAGCTAAATTTACTTGTTCTGTTCATGGCTTTCTCCCAAGAATTTAGTAAGTGAATTTAGTATCTTTAGTAAGGTACATGAGGGATGCCTATCAAATTGGCAGATGACATAAAATCTGGGAGGGTACCTAACACAACAGATGACAGAATCTAAAAAGATCATAACAAAAGGTTCTGCCAAGAGCATTGAATTTAATTTAAAAAGATAACGTGTTCAAAATCGTGATAAACATGATAAATCAATTATTTATCTTTTAAAAAATAGTGGCATATTAGTGATTCAGCAAAAATAGCTAATACAAACCTGAACTCCGATCATTTCAGGGGATGATAATCCAATTGCATTCTTCTCTTGCCTAAGGACATCTAGAATACTTTATTCCCTTTTGGAGGCATTAAATTTAAGAAGAATAAGCTAAAAAGTGTACAGAAGGAGTAACTACGCTTATTTAGCCTAGAAGGAAAAGACTCAAAGTAAAAAATGATAGCTGTGGTCAGGTATTTGTTGGATAATTATGTGGAGAAGTAAGTTGAAGTTTTTTTGTTTGCATCAAAATGGCAGAACCAGGAGCAACAGACAATAATTCCTTAATGTCAGAAAAAAGATTCCTAAAAGTTGGAGCTGCCCATAAATAGAATGAGTTGCCTTAACAGGGGGCAGATTGCCATTTCTTGCAATCCTATAGGCAGAGGCTTTCTGAGTACTTCTTTGGTACTTGATAGTGGGTATTCCTTTCAAATATATATCACATAGATTGATGCTGAGATCCCTTCCATACCTCAAATTATGTGACTACATTTAGAATATCATCTTTTTAATTTTTTGTTTTAAATAACATTTTCCCCAGTTACATGCTAAAACATTAACATTCATTTTCTAACATTGTGAGTTCTAAACTCTCTCCCTCCTTTTCCCTCACCCATCTCTGAAATGGTAAGCACAATATATAGGTTGTATATATGCTGTCATGCAAAACATTTCCATATTAATTATGTTGTGGAAGAAGACACCTATTAAAAAAACTCATGAAGGAACTAGAGTGGAAAATAGTTTGTATGCTCAGATTCCACCGATTCTTTCTTTGGAAGTGGATAGCATTTTTCATCCTGACTCCTTTGGAGTTTTCTTGAATCATTGTAGCTAATAACTACATCATTCAAAATTGATTTATTAGAAAATTGATCTATACTTTTCTTTCTCAATTTTTGCTCCTCTTGGTTTAGGCATCAGCAACCATATTTGTATGATAAAAGGAATTTGGTAGGATTCCTTCTTTGTCTTTTTTCCCAAATACTTTAAATAATAATGGGATTAATTATTCTTTAATGTTTGGTAGAATTCACTTATTGAATCCATCTGGTCCTAGGGTTTCTTTCTTAGTTATTGACTTTCTTGGCTTATTCAATCACTTTTTCTAAGATGAGGTTATTTAAGTATTCTATCTCTTCTTCTGTTAACCTGAGCAATTTATATTTTTACAAGTATTCATTTCATTTAAATTTGATTTATTGGCATGTAATTGAGAAAAATAGCTCTTAATAATAGTGTTAATTTCCACTTTATTGGAAGCAAATTTACCTTTTTTCATTTTTCATACGGGTAATTTGTTTTTTTCTTTCTTTAAATAAAATTAGCCTGTGGTTTATCTGTTTTATATTTTATATTTATTTGTTTGCAAAACCAGCTCCTTGTCTTATTAGTTCAGTAGTATTCTTATTTCAATTGTATTCATCTCCTTTGATTTTTCAGGATTTCCAATTTGATGTTTAATTGGGGTTTTTTAATTTGGCCTTTTTCTAGTTTTTTTAGTTATGCCTAATTAATTTATCTTCTATTTTTCTATTTTATTGATGTGAAAATTTAAAATATAAATTTTCCTCTAAATACTACTTTCACTGCAGAGGTTCCAATTAATCTTTGATCCCTTTCCACTGCCTTTTATTAAGTATAATTTTTTATTACATTATGGTCTATGAAATATGCATTTAATATTTTTGCTTTTCTGGTTGGGAGATCAATTTTTGTATATGTGCCATGTACCACTAAGAAAAAAAATATTCCTTTCTATCCCCATTCAATTTTTTCCAGAGATCTATCATATAACTTCAAAAATTCTATTCACCTTATCTCTTGTTTTCTTTTGATTTTTTTAGATTTATCTTGTTCTAAGAGAAAACTGAGGTCTCTCACTAGTGTAATTTTACTGTCTATTTCCTCCTATAACTCATCTAGCATCTTCTTTAAGAATTTGGATACTATGCCATTTAGTACTGAAATTGCTTCGTTGTTTATGATACCTTTTATTAAAATGTGGTTTTCTTCCATATTCCTTTTAATAGTACTATTTTTGCTTTTGTTATATGTAAGAGGTTATTGTTGCCCCTGTTTTTTTTTACTTCAACTAAAACATAAGCAGAAATATTCTCTTACCTTTATTCTGTGTATTTCTCCCCTGCTTCATATATGTTCTTTGTAAACAATATTTTATAGGATTCAGATTTTTTATCTACTTCAATTTTTTATAAACCCATACCTTCCATCTTAAAATCAATACTCTATGTTGGTTCCGAGAAGTGATGAGATATATGCAATAGGGTTAAGTGACTTGCCTAGGGTCACAGAGCTAGGAAGTATCTGAGGCTTGATGTAAACCCAGGACCTCCTGACTCTCAATTCACTAAACTATTGTTTAGTGCTAGTTCCAAGCTGCCCCCTATCTACTTCCATTTTATGGGTAAGTTGATCTCATTCACATTCAGAATTATGTTTATTGTGTGTTTTCCTGCATCCTATTTTGCTCCAATTTTCCTTTCTCATTCTTCTTTCACCCTTTTCCTCCTTACAGATACTTTGCTTTTGACCACTGCCTCTCCCAAATTGCCCTCCCTTCCATCAGTCTCTCTCCCTTCTCTTGTCACCCTCCCCTCCTTCTTCCCTACTGAGTAAAATAGATTTCTATACCCAATTGAGCATGGGAGTTATTCATTCTCTGAGCCAATTCCAATGAAAGTAAGGTTCAAGTTTTGTTCTAACCTGCTCATCTTCTCTTCCAATGAAATCATTTTTATACCTCTTTATGTGAGATAATTTGCCCAATTCTGTCTCTCCTTTCCCTCTTTTCTCAGTGCATTCCTCTTTCTTCACCCCTTAATTTTGTTTTTTTCGGATATCATCCCATCTTATTCAACTTACTCCCATGTACTCCTTCTAACAGCTTTTCTATACTCCTTCTAATTACCCTAATAACAACAAAGTTTTAAGAATTATAAGAATAATCTCCCCCTGGAGGAATGTAAACAGTTTATCTTACTGAATCCTTTTTTCTTTTGGGTCACCTAGGTGGCTCAGTGGATTGATAGCCAGGTCCTGGATTCTAATGTGACTAAAGATATTTCCTAAATGTGTAACTTTGCACAAGTCGCTCAACCCAAATTGCCTAGCCCTTATTCTGCCTTAGAATCAATATTTAGTATCAATTCTAAGACATAAATTAAGATCTAAATGTGTTCTCTTTCCTGTTTAGCATTTTATTTTTCTATTGTATCTTGCATCTGAAAATCGAAATTTCTGTTTATCTCATCAACAATGCTTGAAAGTCTTCTATTTCATTAAATATTCTTTTTCTCCCCTAAAGGATTATACTCAGTTTCACTGGGTAAGTGATTCTTGGCAGTAATAATATCCCCTTTACCTTCTGGAATATCATATTCCAATCCCTCTAACTCTTTAATATAAAAGCTACTAAATACTATTTATTCCTGATTGTTACTTCACAATATTTAAATTACTGCTTTCTGGCTGCTTGCAGTATTTTCTCATCAGTCTGGGTGTTGTAGGCTTTGGTGGGAACATTCTTGAGATATTTGTGGATCTCTTTCAGGAGTTGATCAGTGAATTCCTTCCATTCCTATTTTCCTTTTCTTATTGATGCTATCAGGACAGTTTTCCTTAATAATTTCTTGTAATATTATGTCTTGGCTCTTTTTAAAAAGCATAGCTTTCAGATATTCCAATAATTCTTAGATTATTTCTCCTCAATATTCTAGATCAGTTTTCCCAAATAAGATAATTTATATTTTCTTCTTTTTTTTAAGTCTTTTGATTTTGGAGTCTTCTACTTGTCTAATTATAATTTTTAGGAAAATTCTTTCTTCCTTGAGTTCCATTTGACCAATTTTTATTCTCTTTGGGATACAGACCTAGTAGTGGTATTTATATGCATTGCCTTATAGCCCTTTGAGCATAATTCTAAATTGTCCTTCACAATGATTGGATCAGTTCTCCATTCCATGAGGAATGCATTAGTATCCCAATTTTGCCACAAACCCTCTAACACTTATCATTTTTCCTTACTGTCATATTGGTTAATCTGATAGATGTGAGGTAGTGCCTCAGAGTTGTTTTAATTTGCATTTCTCTAATAAAGAGGGATTTAGGACATTTTTTCTTATGATTCTTGATAGTTTAATTTCTTCAACTAAAAACATGAATAAGCAGTTATCAAAAAAAAAAAGGCTTGCAAAAACAGCTCTAGAAAAGATAGCTCCAAATCGTTGATAACAAGAGAAATAAAAGTCAAAACAACTTTAAGGTTTTACCTCACTCCTAGAAAATTAGGAAAGTTGAAAGAAGTAGTGTTGGGAGGGCTACAAAAAGACACTGTTAAAGCTGCCACTTGCTTCAAGTTTTCTGGAAAGTAATTTAGCAATTTGCTAAAAACAGGACTAAAATGTCCATTCCTGTTGATTGAAAGTTCCACTGTTTAGCTTTTCCTCTGAGGTCAAAGAAAGAAAAGTCCTAACTATACTTAGAATATTCATAGGAGTACTTTTTGTGGTAACGAAGAACTAGAAACAAAGTTATTTTTTTGCTGTCCCCATTGATTAAGGAGTAGGTAAAGAAATTGAGATACTTGGTTAAAATAGAACATGATCTGAACCATAAGAAATTATGAACATGAAGAATTCAAAGAAGAATTGGAAGATTGCTATTTTTATGAGTCAGCCATTCATTTTTATTTTTTATTTTTAAGATTATTTCATTTTTCCCCAATTACATTTCCAACTTTTTTCAAAGAATATTGTCTCAAATTCCCTTTCTCCCCATCAATGTTTCACTCCTTTTGAGATGGTAAGCAGTTTCATATAGATTTTACATATGCAAGCCATAGAAAAGATTTTTTCATATTAATCCTTTGTGAAAGGAAACACAAATAGAAAAAAAAATGAAGAACTTTTAAAAAGTTTACTGTGGTCTAGATTCAGACTCAGTTCTTTTTCTTTAGGAGTAAATGACCCTTTTTTATCATGAGCCTTTTGGGATAGTTTTGAATCATTGTATTGCTCAAAATAGCTATTATTCACAGTTTTTAATTGTTAAATGTTTCTATTATTGTACAATGTTCCCCTGGTTCTATTTATTTCACTCTGATTTATTTCATGTAAGTCTTTCCAGGTTCTTCTGAGCTTCTCCTGCTTGTAATTTCTTACAGCACAATAGTATTCCATTGTAATCATATCTGATATTTTACTCAGACATACCCCAATTGTTGAGTATCCTTGGAAGATTCCTATTAACCAATGCAAAGTGAAATACAAACAAAAAATCAATGTGCATAATGACTAAAACTATGTAAATTGAAAGGGGAAAAAATTTTGTGCTTTGTCATTTTAATGATCAAGACAGACCCAATAAAGGATGAGAGGGTGTACTTCTCTCTGCAGAGATAGGGCATTGTGTATGTTGTTATTCAAATGTTAGTTTTTTTGGACTGATTTTCTTCCTTGAATTTTTTTTTGTAAGAGATGGTTCACTAGGTTGGTTGGGGGGTGGCAGATATATTTGGAAATGAATAAGATGTAAAAACAGAAGATAATTTTCTTTTACATAGTAAACATTGATTTTCTTATGTCAATAATGTGGTTAGCAGTTTTTCTGAACTCATTCCTGTTGAGCCAGATTTAAAGTAGTAATAAGTAGGACTTTATTATTTAAAATGCCATCTTAGTGATGGGAATCATTCTCTGAACTCCCCCTTCTAGAGCTAAAACTAGTCTACAAAGTTGTATTAGTAGATCATATGACTATAGAAATGCACGTGATCTGTTTATATCCAGCCCAAAGGAAAGATCTAGTAACAATGAAAAAAATTGTTTACATAGCTTGGCATAGTAGTTTCAAAATTAAATCATGTTAGCATGATCTGGTGCCTGACCCAAATATAGTACTTTCCCATTTTGAACTCAGTTATTTTCCTTCTCTTGCCAGGCTTTCATTTGTATGACCTTCTTTTAAGAAGTTCATTTTTCAGAATTAACAAGGGGAGTTTATTCTGTTTTGTTCATTTTGGTTGAATCTCAGAAATTATGTCAAGGAATAATGTGCCTAGTGCAGAAACTTTCAACTCTCTTATTCCACACCTTGTTCTGGGTCAGTCAACAAGCATTTTATTAAGTATTTACTATCTGCAAAGCACTTTGCCAAGTGCTGATGAAGCAAAAAAAAATGGGAAAAGACAATCTCAGCCCTAACAACCATGAACAAAGAAGCTATACATGGGGTAAATAGGAAATAATCAACAAAGAAGGCATTAGAATAAAGAGGGATTGGGAAAGACTTCTTATAAAAGATGGGATTTTAGTTAGGACTTGAAAGAAATCAAGGAAACCAGGAAGCAGTCATGATAAAAATCTGGAATAAAGAGAAACTGAGACACAAAGTTCCAAGCATGATCAATTTATTAACAAGGCTAGTAATAGCCAATAAAAAGGATCTGAGACTTCCCAGTAGTTAAGAATATATCTGACAGAGAAACTTTTATATAACTGGTTATATAATAATCCAGTGACATCTAAACTAAGACTGTGATTTGTGTATCAGAGATAGTGAGAGACTGGGAATGATAGAAGCATTGGTCTGGTGAAGGAGACAGGATGGATTGGGGTCACTTGTTCAGGGAAAGGGGTCGGCTTTGGTGAGGAGAATGGTCAGCTTTTCATGTGAGGCAGAGATAAAGGAGATAGGGATGTCAGTACCTGAGTGATAATGAGATGAGGAGGATCAGAGAATGAGCTAATTTTTTCAGTAAAATTTGAGGCAGGTTCTTGGGTGAGAAGGCTGTCATAGAAGGAGGAATCCTGGAAAGCTTGGAGAGGGACAGAAAGATCTTGGAAGAGCCCCAGTGAAAAATGAGTAAATTAGGAAGATATAAAAATATTGCCTCACTGAAGGAAGGGCCCCATTGGAGTTATATAATATATATTTGTAGTGGATATAATGGTCATAAGATTTTTCTCTGTGAACTAGCAGATCATATGCCTTCTTATGTTTTTTTCCATAGGAGGAAATGGCTGAGCTAAAGGCCCAGTTATACCTACTGGAGAAAGAGAAGAAAGCTCTGGAACTGAAGCTGAGTACTCGAGAGGCACAGGAACAAGCATATTTGGTGCACATTGAACATCTCAAATCTGAGGTGGAGGAACAGAAGGAACAAAAAATGAGGTCACTCAGTTCCACCAGCAGTGGAAGCAAAGAAAAAACTGGCAAGGTAAGGGAGTGTAAAGTGCTGGTCAATAACTTGAATGGCAAAGGGTAGTTGATGGGGAAGGGAAGGATAGAAGAAAGCAAATCTACGTTTCATTACTATTACTAGGACCTAGAGTGGATTCAGAGGTTAGGATGCAAAATGGAGGTCATAAGCCTCCATCACTTCACACATTTTTATTTTTCACTGCACTTGGAAATTCTGCCTTTTATTCTAATTTCTCTAATGATAAGAATTTGATTTTTTTTGTTTTAAATTTTTTTCAATTAAGTATTTCCTTTCTCTCTATCCCACCTCTACATGATCACTGGGAGGAGGGTGTATAATTATTCTAAAATGCAAAGTTTAAATTCTTTTGAGAGTAATTTTAGAATAAGAAACATGCTACCTCTCTGAATCCAGAAAGTGAACTATTTGGAGAAGGCACCATTAAGATGCCTACACAGACATCTTGCTGCACCAGAAGATCCAGAGTGAACTTTGGGATTTGGTGATTTGAATTGTGTGGTTTTGAATGCATTTGTTTTGTATGTATACTCTTATATCGAATGGGGACTGCCCCCTAACTGGCTTTTTGACAGTGTGCCTAGCAATCATGCATTTGTTCTTTTCCCTTTTAATCCCCAAATTATTGTCAATTACAAGTTGATTGTGTATATAAGATCCATTGGAGAGACCAGTATTCCACCAGATCTTAGGAGGGGAATGTATAAATTGAAAATCTGTTACCCTAAAAAGGAACTACATTTCCCAAGAGTCTGCTGACTTCCTGTCATTACATACTTCCTGTAGACAGGGGATATTAGGCAGTGACATGGAGGGTCCTGGCCTCTTTTTGGCTTGATGTCACAAGCATGGTGGTGGTAAGTGCTAGGGTTTTAAACAGGCTAATTAGCCATGGGCACATGGTTTTTTTTATTTTGTATCTCTTTTATTCCTTTTATTCTAATGGTCATTAATAAATCTCCTAAAATCTAATATTTTTATTATTGCACATAAATTTTAATTTTTACAAGGGGAACAGCCTTTGTAATAAATATGCATAGTTTAGCAAAATATAGTTCCATATTTTCCACGTCCAGAAGTTTTTGTATGTCTCATTCTTCATCTTTGGCCATCACTTCTCTGTTAGAAAGTGGATAGCCATTGCTTGATCAGACTTCTAAAGTTATTCAAAGTTGTTTGTCTATATAATATGGGGGTTGCTGTATTATTCTTCTGGCTCTGCTCGCTTCACCCTGCATCAATGCATACAAGTCTTCCCAGATTCCTCTGAAATATTCCCTGTCATCATTTCATTATGGCAAAATACATTACATTACATTCATGTACCATAATTTGTTCAACCAGTGCCCAATTGGTGGGCATCCCTTCAGTTTCCAGTTCTTGCCTACCATAAAAAAAGAGCTGTT
The DNA here is from genome assembly GCF_027887165.1 of Monodelphis domestica. Lineage (NCBI taxonomy): Eukaryota > Metazoa > Chordata > Mammalia > Didelphimorphia > Didelphidae > Monodelphis > Monodelphis domestica. Next base: position 535,845,116 of record NC_077229.1, read on the forward strand.
ATATATATATTTTTTGTGAATCAATTCTTTTTTTTTCTTTTCTTAATTTTTTTGATGTAATAGGCATCAAATATAAATGACTTTTGAGGCATATCTCCAAATTGTTTTCCAGCATGACTGAAACCAATTGACAGTTACAAAATTGTGTATTAATTTGCCTCTTTTCCTACAATGTCTCCCACATTTGCATTTTCCTTCTTAGTCATTTTTACTATCAAGATGAAAGTATAAGGTAAAAGTTCAGTATTGCTTCAATGGAAATTTCTATAATTATTAGTGATTGGGATTGTTATAGCTTTGATTGCTCTTGTTTTTTGACTGTGCATGCCATTATAGTATAATTGAATCATATCCTTACATATGTTGGGACTGAGACCTTTACCAGAGAAATTGGCTGAAAAAGTTGTTTTTTGTTGTTTTTTTTTAGTTAACTTTTTACTTTCTAATTTTAGCTGCATTGGATTTTTGTGCAAAACTTTACTTTTATGTCATCAGAATTGTTCGTTGTATCTTACTTGATCTTTTCTATCTTGTTTGATCATGAAATCTTCCAGATGTTTTCTTCCTTAATATTTTAATTTCTGTGATCTCTTACATTAAATCATGTATCCATCTGGAACTTATCATGTCATTTGTCTAAAATTAATTTCTCAGATACTGCTTTTTAGCTTTCCCAGTGGTTTTTGTCAAAGTCCTTATGCTAAATGCTATGATCTTTGAGATTATTAAGAAATAACCTCCTCATTTGGGGGAAGCTGGGTGGCTCAGTGGATTGAGAACCAGGCCCAGAGATGGGAGGTCCTGGATTCAAATTTGACCTCTGATACTTATGTGAAGATTGGATTTGACTCTCCCCTGATTGTAACAATGAAGGTTCTTAGCTCTTCCCTATTGTGAAGATTTGAATTGTAACTCGTGTCTATTTTTAGATTTTAATCCCCATAAGTGTGAACATCCTACTTAAAAGTTAAGTATGGAGCCCTGCCTAGTTTTAGATTCAATCACAAAAAGTACAAACACAGTACTTAAAAGTTAAGTATGAAGATCTGCTCATTTAGATCTAATCACCAAAAGTGCAAATATCCCACTTAACTATGAAGTGGTGGAAGGTCTGTGACCCACGTGTGTAATAGTGGGTAACAAGTCAGAATCGACTAACTGCCTTCTGGTTAGTACTGAAGTAGAGTGTCAGCTGTGATTGGTAGACGTGGAATTAGGGGAAGTGACACAAGAGAAAATGCCTTTAAAAGAGTGCTACACAGAGTTTTGGGGATTCTTGGAGCAGAGTTCACCTTGGACTTCCACTTTTGCTAGAGGGAAGTTCTTCATGCCTCTGAGTTGAGGCTGGTGAAGAGGGGCAGGAGGATCTTCTGACTGGACTGACACTTGATGAGTGAAAACAGGTAACTCCTGGATTTTCTGAAGAGACTTCCCAGGTCCTCAGCTTTGCCAAGATGTTCTAATTCTCCCTGCCTGGAGGGACCGGAAGTAAATTACTTAGTGCTCAGGCTAGATATCTTACCTTATCCTCTCTATGATTTCTTACTTCATTCTTTCTACATTTTGTAAATAAATTGAAAATAAAACCTCTTTATAATTAATTAAATTCCTGGCAACAATACTCTTAAAATAATCATGTTCAACCTTTTAAAAAATAACCCCTTTTTCCCCCTTACAATTACTAGCTGTGTGACCCTGGGCAAGTCACTTAACCCCCATTGCCTACCTCTTACCACTCTTCTGCCTTAGAACCAATATATAGTATTGAGTCTAAGATGGAAGGTAAGGGTTTAAAAAAAAAAAGAATTAACCTATTCATTTGAGATCTAATAATTTCTTTATCCCTTCTTTTTACCATTATTTATCTTAAGATTTTAGAGCTTTTGCTCAGTTTTTTTTTTGTCTGTGAAGTAAACTGTTAGTAGTTTGATTGGTATATCACTAAATTAGTCGATTTAAATGGTATTTTCATTTTAATTATATTGTCTCATATATATATATATACATGTATATATATATATATGTTATATTCATATAGTTACTATGTTAAACTCCTGAATATTTTTTTTAATTCTGTTCTTATATGGAATTTATCTCTTCCTGCTGGGTTTGTTGAAAATACATTGAAATAGTGATGATTTGCTTTTTTTTTTTTAACCCTTACCTTCCATCTTAGAGTCAGTACCCTGTATTGGTTCCAAGGCAGAAGAGTGGTAAGGGCTAGGCAATAGGGGTTGAGTGACTTGCCCATGTCTAAGGCCAGATTTGAACCTAGGACCTGCCATTTCTAGGCCTGACTCTCAAATCTACTGAGCCACCCAGCTGCCCTCAATGATTTACTTTTTATTCTATGACTTTAAGTTATTTTGTTTAGCTTCAATTGACTCAAAACTTTTCTAAGTAAACTATATCATCTACAAAAAAAAACAATAATTGTGTTTCCTATTTTCCCCTGCTTATTTCCTCAATTTCCTATTCAAAAAGCTAACTTTTTCTAGTGTTGTTTCAGATAATTTTAGAGATAATGTACATCCTTACTTTTTCCTCTGTTCTTATGAGAAAGATCTCTAGTTTTATCCCCATTATAGATAATTCTGGTTCTTGGTTTTAAATGCTACTTAGCATAGAAAGGAAAGGTCCTTTTTTTTTTTTAAGCGTAAATGGATATATTCTGCTAAAAGCTTTTTTTGCATGTTTAGATGTATTCATATGATTTTATTGTTCTGAATATTACTCTGTTCTATTAGGTCTATAATTTTCCTAATACCAAATCATCCCTTCATTCTTGGTATAAATCCTTATCAAAGGTTATAATCTTTGTGATATGTTGATGTAGCTTCATTGCAAATATTTTATTTAATATGTTTTTATAAACAGTCATTAGAAATATTGATCCATACAGGAGTTTTATTATCTGTTTTTACTCTCCTTGGTTTAGGTATCAAAACAACATTTGTATAATAAAAGGATTTTGGTAAGATTTCTTTTGTTTCTATTTATGCAAATATTTTATATTATTCATGGTGTCCCAAAAGTCTAAAAGCTTAAAACTGCACTAGGAATTTTAGGACATATTATATAGGATTTAATAGTTATTTAAACATTTGATATATTTTGGTCACAAATCCAACCTGTCTCAGGGTTATTTTCTTTGTGAGTTCATTTGTGACTTGTTTGGGTTATTTTTCTGGGATTTTGGGTTATCTAAATTCTGCACTTTTTATTCTTGTTATCCTAGGCATCTTATATCTTTATCAGTATTTATGCATCTCACTTGTTAACAGTTTTGTTGATATATATTTAGATTAAATGGTTTCTATTAATTTCTCTTACTTTCAGTTTCTGTGAATTTTGCTTTGGGGGGGGGGTTATAATGGTGTATTTACAATAGAGTGAAGATATTAAGGAAGAAAGAAAGAGAGAAAGGGAGAGAGATACCAGGCAGGAATTCAGAGGCCCCAGCCAAGGGTGTGGGGGGCAGAGGATTCAATCTAGCATGGCTTCCAGCCTTGAGGCCTCCTCCAAGATGAGGGTCCTCCTCCTCCAAGGCTTGTGCCTCCAGAAAAGCCAAGGAAAGGGAAGTAAGCCTTGAACTCACCAGCTGACAGTCTGAGGGAAGCAGCCTGAGTCTCGCACTCGAGCTCCTCCACAGTCAAGGTCCACCTCCAAGTTGAATTTTGCTTTTAATGTTTGATACTGGTAATTTTATGTTTTTCTAATATGCCCAACTCATTATATCTTCCCTTTTTTATTAATGAAATTTTTGACAGAGATTATTTTCCCCTAAGAAGTTTCACTTCATTCCAAAAATTTTTGTGTTTTCTCATATTTGTTTTGCATATTTTTCATTGTTGTCTTAGTCTTTGTGTCTGTGATTTGTTCTTAGGCCCACCAATTATTTAATGAATTTATTCAGTTTCCATTTAGTTTTTTAATCTTTTCTCTAATGGATAAATTTTGTTATATTGTGGTCAATAAATATATTTGTTCCTTTTATTTTTTTTAAGCTTTTATGCCCTAGTAATATGGCCAGTTTAAAAAATTTAAGCAAGAAGGTGATTGAATTGAAAAGAAAATATATAGGATAATGTTTTTTTCAGAAATTTATTCCTACTGAAAGATAAATATGGCCATAAATATAACAAAGGAATCAAAAAGCTATACAATTATACTTCATCTTCAGTAATAAATTTAAATTGAACAATCAAATAATGTTATGCAAGAATTTTGTGGGAGGAATTTTGGTAGTGGGAGAGCAAAATAACTAGAAATATAAGAATAAAAGTTAAGTGAGCAGGGCAGCTAGGTAGCACAGTGGATTAAACACCAGGCTGAAGTCAGTAGGACCTGGATTCAAATCTGTCCTCAGAAACTTCCTAGGTTTGTGACCCGAGAAAGTCATCTAACCTTCCAGTTGTCTAGTCCTTGCTATTCTTCTGTCTTAGAATTAATACTAATTAGTAAGGATTGTTTTCTTTTAAGTTAAGTGAGCATGTCATTAATGAATTAGGTTCAAAGAATCAATTTTCTTTTCCTCTCCCTCTTTCCATTTGAGAGTATTCACAACTGGCCATCTGTCACTTCATTTTAAAACAATGATAATTATGACTATGCAAACACACCAGCAACTAACTAGATAATAAAGGAATGGGAATTGGAAACTCCCAAATCAGATGACCAACAATTATTGAGTACGTTTTCTACAATAATCACAACCTCTCAAAGCTTTCCAAAATAGAAATTAAGTGTAAGAGATAAGGCAAATTCCCCTAATATGATTCAATAAAGCTACAGGATAACAATATAAACTAAAAATAGAACTTAAAATAGTGAAGACTAAACCATAATCTCTACTATATATCTCCCACACCTATTGGCTGCCATGCTCTCTCTGATACCTCCTATAAGAATTTATATTTTTAAGAGTAAGACACAGTGTTTAGAGCAAGATCTTTAAGGTAATAACAGGAAAAAAAATGCATAAGGGAATTAAAGAATGAAGGAAGCTAACAGCAGTATATAAATATATAACAACCAAGAAGTCACAGGAAATGAAATAAATTCATCTAGGGAAAAATTATTTAGAAAGAGAAATATACCTTTGGGGTTAATAACAAAACAATAACTTAATAGATTTCTTTCTAAAAGAGGAAATGAGGAAAGATGAGGAAACAAGGATAAATGAAAGCCAAAATCAAAGAGAAGGCAATGGAGGAATAGGCCTGCAAAAATCATGGACTAAATCTCACAAAATCTTCACCTGCAGGTGAATCAGTGTTTATTGTAGAATTAAACTGCAGAATGGAAGGGCATATAAATCAGGAGAGGGGAGGAAAAAGATATAAGGTAATAAATGATGTACATTTCTCAAATCAATAGTTAATATTGAAAGGAAAATAACTCCTGTAATTTCTCAAGGAGAGACTCCAGAAGAAAACTAGATGAGGTAGAAAAGGGGATAAAATAAGAGAAATCTCAGTATAGTGGTAGAAAAGTGAGAGGTATTCTACAATGGGAAATGGAGATTTTACAGTGTGCATAATCTCCACAGATTTAGTTCTAAGAGAGACTACTGTCTCTCAGAGAAGTATCTCCCTGTATAGCCCTCCTGCTTTAAGAAAAGAAAAGTTAGAGCTTCTGGTGCAATTGACAGTCAGAAGAGGGAAGACAAAATCAACAAGAGGAGCTTTCATGCAAATTGGCGGGGGTGGGGGGTGGAGATAATCTTGAAGAGGAAAAAAGTAGTAAAGAACTATACAGAGACATGGGAAAATTCCTACCTTGGGGCAGTAATTTTATCATCACTATCTCCTTCCTGAGTTGGTATTTCTAAGAGTGAGACAAAGAGGGTTCATGGCAAGATGTTCAAGGTAATATCATAGAAAAAATATAGAAAGGAGAAAGAACTGTAAACTTTAGAAGTCATGATGAGGTTGAATCAAACTTCAGTTTTCTAATTATGAATATATTATTTAACTTCGGCACAGTTATGGAGTAAAGTTGTAGGTTTTCTTCCTAATTGATGCCACCATCTACTACTGAAATACATCACTTGTATTACTTGTATTTACTACTGAAATACATCACTTTTCCTTTCCAGGTGTGCTGGTGTATCTGTTTCATTGCTTGTCTGCTCAAAAAAATCAGTTTTATTGGCAAACTGTTCGAAAAAGGCTTTCATTGCTTTACTAATTGCATTTAACCTTTTAAAATGTTATTTAGTAATTTTTAAATGTCAAAAATCTATTTTTGTCTCCAAATTCTACCCATTTTAAAAAAGGTTTAATTGATTAATAAGATAAAAAAATGAGGCATTTTCTCAAGAACCCTCAAAACTCTAACCTAAGAAGTAGGCAGAGGCAAAGTTATTAATACAGTCTCTAGACAAGAGACCGAGAATCTTACTCTAATGAAATAATAACCTCAAGAATTAAGAGCAGAAAAGGCTAATGGCTAATCCATAACATGCCCTCTTAACATAATCTTTGAAAGCAATAAAACCTGACCCACAGGCTTATGCTGGGATTCACTTAGCAGGATTCTACTAAAATTTTCACCATTTTGTGACATCAAACAGTAGAAATCCAGTCTCCACATCCTTGAAGAAGTGGAGATATTCTGTGCCAGCAACAGCGATCTGCTGCAGTACAGCAGAACTCAACTAGAAAGCTAAACTTAAGGAACAGGAGCAGGATGCCAGCATATTGTCTTTATGTAACAATAACAATACAGGAAAAAATATAGATAAATAAGAAAATATAAAGTTAACTTTAAATGTGACTGGATTAAATAATCTAATAAAATAAAAAGTGGCAAAGAAAAAACAAAGCTCTACAAGCTTTTATTTCCAAGAAACATACCTAAAAAGCAAATGCATAAACAATAAAAATTAGGGACAAGAAAAAAATTTACTGATTTTTAGTTTTAAAAAGGAATTATTCAGGAAAATATTTCAGATGAAAATTATGAAAATTCACAACAGAAACAGATAAATAAGGAAACTACCATATGCTGAAAAATACCTTGTTAGACAATAAACCAATATCAATATTAAAATTAAATGCTTCTAATGTTTTTATGTCTAATTTCATACGGGAAAAATTTAACCTAATTACATGGACAGAAACAGTAATAAAATTATAAGATCAGCCCAATTATGGTTATTTTGCAACATTGTCCCTTTGTATATAGAACCCCAAATTTGGGGTTTTTAAAAGAGAGGTTCTCTTTTAACCTTGAAGCTCTTAAGATTATACCCCTTTCCTTCTCCCAAGTCAACAGGCACTTTTTTTTGATGTCCTCATTTTTAAAAACCAGTTTCCCAATTCTCTCCTACCAATATTCTCGTTTATTAAGAATGCAAGAAGGAGAGGCTTCAGGGTAATCATGGCTGCAATCTACACGCCACATGCTTCCTCTCCCCGGCACCGAACGAAATAGACTACATCAAAGGAGCATAAAAATCACCTTTGGAGGAACAGAAGGACTCCCCAGTACTCCCCAGTACCCCACAGAGGTGAACGTACTTGGGGTTTGAACATTTCCACACTATAATAAGAAGGAGGAAAAGCTTGCACAGAAACATAAACTGAGCCACCCTTCTCACCTACTCCACCAAACCAGAGTGAGCTACCGGAGCGCTCACTGGGACAGTGAGTGAGTGGGGAACTTCTCTGTCTGGGGAGGCACTCCAAGGTCCTTGGGATCTGGGGACTGCCATGAAAAAACGTCTCAGGGCGGTTTCACGGGAGAATCCTGAGCTGAGCACAGGGGGACCAGGGAGCTGTACTCGGGGCGGAGCTAAACACCAGAGGCAGGCCATGCACTGATTATCTGGGCAGAGCTGATCACCTGGGTGATTGCACTGATAACATGGGCCTGTGCTCTAAGAAACCTCAAAGGTGGGGAAGAAGTAGTCTGAGCCAACCTAAATTCACAGAAAACCCACCCATATTACCCAGACCCCAGATCAAAAAGGAAAGGGGAATAAAACCACCAAAGGGATGGCTCACGTGGCCCAAAATCAAGCCTCCAGGAAGAAAGGGAAAAAAGGTGACTATTGAAAACTTTTATGGTGGGAGTACCCAAGGAAAAGAAGAGGATGAAATCCAAAAAAAATCAGAACATGCCTCCCCAAAATGGAAACTATCAACAAGCTCTGGAAGATCTCAAACTGGAGCTTACCCAAAAGATGGAAACCTGGAAAGAAAAATGGGAGAAAGAGATCAGTAGTGTGACAGATAAGACTGCTCAATTGGAAAAAGAGCTAGAAGCATCCAATAGAAGGGCAGACAAAGCTGAAAAGCAAAACCAGTCCCTAACGACCAGAATTAAGCAAGTCAAAGAAAGTGAGATCATAAAACAGCAAAAATCAATAAAGCAAAGCCAAAAAATTAATGAATTAGAAGAAAACATAAAATATCTCACTGAAAACGTCACAAACCTGGAAAACAGAGGAAGAAGAGACAACCTCCGAATTATCGGTCTCCCAGAAATACCAGAGATAAACAATAAACTTGATGTTATTCCACAGGAGATTATGAAAGAAAATTTCCCACACGTTCTGGAGCAAGGGGGCATAATAGAAATAGAAAAGGTTCATAGAACACCCTCTATACTAAATCCCCAAAAGACAATCCCTAGGAATGTAATTGCCAAATTCAAGAGCTTCCAAGAAAAGGAGAAAATCCTACAAGAAGCCAAGAAGAGGAGCTTCAGATATAGGGGGGCTCCCATAAGGATCACAAATGACTTAGCGGCTAACACACTTAGACCGCAAAGCATGGAACACAATATTTAGAAAGGCAAGAGAGCTGGGTCTCCAACCAAGAATCAACTACCCAGCAAAACTGACTATATACTTCCAGGGGAAAATATGGGCATTCAACAAAATAGAAGATTTCCAAGCATTTGCTAAGAAAAGACCAGAACTTAGTGGAAAATTTGATATTCAAGCACAGAAAGCAAGAGAAACATGAAAAGTTAAAAATGAAAGAAAGGGAAAAGGAGATAAATCTTATCTTTTTCTTTAAATCAAACTCTCTTTTATAAGGACTACATTTACATCAAATTATATATATTAATATGTGGGGAAAATGTTTTGTGTAACTCAAAAATTGTATGCATCATAAGAGTAGTTAGAAGAAACATACATAGGGAAATATTGGGGAATTTAGAAGATTTGGGGAAAGTGGGGGCAAAGAAAGGAAAAGGGACGAGGTAACCATCAATAATACTAAGATTTACTTCAAGAAATGGGGGGGGGGCACTTAATAGAATAATCTTTCCCATATAAAGATACACATGGGAAGGGGAGGGGAAGAACTCTCATATGAGAAGGAGAGGAAGAGAGCGTGAAGTGGAATTACTTAAACTTTACCTCAGTGAAATCAAATCTGAGAGGGAAGAACATCTAGATCCAGTGGGATCCTGAATTCTATCTTATCCAACAGGGCAAGAAAGAAAGGAAAATTAAGGAGGGGGAGAGAGGGAGTATAAAAAGAGAGGGAAGTAGAGAGGGGAGGGAAGGGAGCATAAAAATGGAGGGGCTATAAAGGGAAGCATATCAAGGGAGGGGACTAGGGGGACTGACCTAAAGTAAATCACTGGTTCAAAAGGAGATAGCTAAAGAAGAAAGGTCAGAACTAGGGGAAGATATCAAAATGCCAGCTAATCCACAAATGACAATCATAACTTTGAACATGAATGGGATGAACTCACCCATAAAACGTAGACAAATAGTAGATTGGATTAGAACCCAAAACCCTACCATTTGTTGTCTTCAAGAAACACATATGAGGCGGGTTGACACTCACAAAGTTAGAATTAAAGGATGGAGTAATACCTTTGGGGCCTCAACTGATAGAAAGAAGGCAGGAGTTGCAATCATGATATCTGACAAAGCCAAAGCAAAAATAGACCTGACCAAAAGGGATAGGGAAGTTAAATATATTCTGTAAAAATTGAGTATAGACAATAGGGAATGTCACTAATCAACATGTATGCACCAAATGGTATAGCATCCAAATTTTTAATAGAGAAACTAGGAGAATTGAAGGAGGAAATAGACAGTAAAACCATATTAGTGGAAGATTTGAACCAACCACTATCAAATTTAGATAAATCAAACCAAAAAATAAATAAGAAAGAGGTAAAAGAGGTAAATGAAATCCTCGAAAAATTAGAGTTAATAGACATATGGAGAAAAATAAATAGGGACAAAAAGGAATAAACCTTCTTTTCAGCACCACATGACACATTCACAAAAATAGATCAAACACTAGGTCACAGAAACATGGCACTCAAATGCAGAAAAGCAGAAATAATATATGCAGCCTTTTCAGATCACAAGGCAATAAAAATATTGATCGGTAAGGGTACATGGAGAGCCAAATCAAAAATTAATTGGAAATTAAATAATATGATACTCCAAAATCGGTTAGAGAAGAAATCATAGAAACAATAATTTCGTTGAGGAAAGTGACAACGGCGAGACATCCTTTCAAACCTTATGGGATGCAGCCAAGGCAGTACTTAGAGGAAAATTCATATCCCTGAGTGCATATATTAACACATTAGGGAGGACAGAGGTCAAAGAATTGGAAATGCAAATCAAAAAACTTGAGAACAAACAAATTAAAAAACCCCAGAAGAAAACCAAACTAGAGATCCTAAAAATTAAGGGAGAAATTAATAAAATCGAAAGTGACAAAACTATTGAGCTAATAAAGAAGACTAGAATCTGGTACTTTGAAAAAACAGACAAAATAGACAAAGTACTGGTCAATCTAATTTAAAAAAGGAAAGAAGAAAGGCAAATTAACAGCATCAAGGATGAAAAAGGGGATCTCACCTCCAATGAAGAGGAAATTAAGGCAATCATTAAAAACTACTTTGCCCAACTATATGGCAATAAATATACCAACCTAGGTGATATGGATGAATATTTACAAAAATATAAATTGCCTAGACTAACAGAAGAAGAAATAGATTTCTTAAATAATCCCATATCAGAAAAAGAAAACCAACAGGCCATCAAAGAACTTCCTAAGAAAAAATGCCCAGGGCCTGATGGATTCACCAGTGAATTCTATCAAACATCCAAAGAACAGCTAACTCCAATACTATACAAACTATTTGACATAATAAGCAAAGAGGGAGTTCTACCAAACTCCTTTTATGACACAAACGTGGTACTAATTCCAAAGCCAGGCAGGCCAAAAACAGAGAAAGAAAATTATAGACCAATCTCCCTAATGAATATAGATGCAAAAATCTTAAATAGGGTACTAGCAGAAAGACTCCAGCAAGTGATCAGAAGAATCATTCACCATGATCAAGTAGGATTCATACCAGGGATGCAGGGCTGGTTCAATATTAAGAAAACCATCCACATAATTGACCACATCAACAAGCAAACCAACAAAAATCACATTTCAATTATTATCAATATTTATTCAATATTATCAATAATTATTCAAATATTATTTCAATAGATGCAGAAAAAGCCTTTGATAAAATATAAGACCCATTCCTATTAAAAACACTGGAAAGCATAGGAATAGAAGGGCCATTCCTAAAAATAATAAACAGTATATATCTAAAACCATCAACTAATATCATCTGCAATATGGATAAACTAAATCCATTCCCATTAAGATCAGGAGTGAAACAAGGATGCCCATTATCACCTCTATTATTTGACATTGTATTAGAAACACTAGCAGTAGCAATTAGAGAAGAAAAAGAAATTGAAGGCATCAAAATAGGCAAGGAGGAGACCAAATTATCGCTCTTTGCAGATGACATGATGGTCTACTTATGGGAAGGACGAGGCAATATGACCATCCTACACAAACTCATCTATCTATTTAGTGCCATACCCATGGAACTTCCAAAAAAATTTTTTACTGATTTAGAAAAAACCATAACAAAGTTCATTTGGAAGAACAAAAGATCAAGGATATCCAGGGAAATAATGAAAAAAAAAAATACAAAGGAAGGGGGCCTTGCAGTCCCAGATCTCAGACTATATTATAAAGCAGCGGTCACCAAAACAATCTGGTACTGGCTAAGAGACAGAAAGGAGGATCAGTGGAATAGACTCGGGATAAGTGACCTCAGCAAGACAGTATATGACAAACCCAAAGATCCCAGCTTTTGGGACAAAAATCCACTATTTCATAAAAACTACTCGGAAAATTGGAGGACAGTGTGGGAAAGATTAGGTTTAGATCAACACCTCACACCCTACATCAAGATAAATTCAAAATGGGTGAATGACTTGAACATAAAGAAGAAAACTATAAGAAAATTAGGCAAACACAGAATAGCATACATGTCAGACCTTTGGGAAGGGAAAGACTTCAAAACCAAGCAAGACTTAGAAAGAGTTACAAAATGCAAAATAAATAATCAGGAATACATCAAATTAAAATGTTTTTGTACAAACAAAACCAATGTAACTAAAATCAAAAGGGAAGCAACAAATTGGGGAAACAATCTTCATAAAAACCTCTGACAAAGGTTTAATTATTCAAATTTACAAAGAACTAAATCAATTGTACAAAAAATCAAGCCATTCTCCAATTGATAAATGGGCAAGGGACATGAACAGGCAATTCTCAGCCAAAGAAATCAAAACTATTAATAAGCACATGAAAAAGTGCTCTACCTCTCTTCTAATCAGAGAGATGCAAATCAAAACAACTCTGAGGTATTAGCTCACACCTAGCAGATTGGCTAACATGACAGCTATGGAAAGTAAGAAATGCTGGAAAGGATGTGGCAAAGTAGGGACACTAATTCATTGCTGGTGGAGTTGTGAATTGATCCAACCATTCTGGAGGGCAATTTGGAACTATGCCCAAAGGGTGATAAAAGACTGTCTGCCCGTTGATCCAGCTATAGCACTGCTGGGTTTGTACCCCAAAGAGATAGTAAGGAAAAAGACTTGTTCAAGAATATTCATAGCTGCACTCTTTGTGTTGGCCAAAAATTGGAAAACGAGGAGATGCTCTTCAATTGGGGAATGGCTGAACAAATTGTGGTATATGTTGATGATGGAATACTATTGTGCTAAAAGGAATAATAAAGTAGAGGAATTCCATGGAGACTGGAACAACCTCCAGAAAGTGATGCCGAATGAAAGGAGCAGAACCAGGAAAACATTGTACACAGAAACTGATACACTGTGGCACAATCGAAGGTAATGGACTTCTCCATTAGTGTCAGTGCAATGTCCCTGAACAATCTGCAGGGATCTAAAAAATACTATCCACAAGCAGAGGATAAACTGTGGGAGTAAAAACACTGATGAAAAACAAATGCTTTACTACAGGGGTTGAGGGGATATGACTGAGGAGAGACTCTAAATGAACACTCTAATGCAAATACCAATAACAGGGAAATGGGTTCGAGTCAAGAACATATGTGATAACCAGTGGAATCGTGCGTTGGCTATGAGAGAGGGAAAGGTGGTGGGAGGGGGGGCGGGAAGGAAAAGAAAATCTTTGTTTCCAGTGAATAATGTTTGGAAATGACCAAATAAAATAATGTTTAAAATTAAAAAAAAAAAAGAATGCAAGAAAGAGAATTGCATGGCAGACTAAAAGATCTTTCACTTGCCCAAAACACACACACACACCCTCAAAACAAAGGAAAGGAAGAAGAACATGTTTCACTAGGTGAAGTAGAGAAAATTAGCCTAGGGAGCAAAACATATGTGGGAACCAGCAGAATGTGGACCTGCCCAATACAGTGATATTCATCCAGGAGCATCCCATCCACTAAACCATTCAGCATGGGTAACAAAGGCAGAGTGCACATGAGACCAATTGACTTCCACATGGCCTGAGGCAGTAAAGTGCCAGAGTTGGAAACTAGCTCAGGATAAGCCCCTAAACATGGGGAGCAAAGGCAGAGAAAACACACAACCAATGCATTTCCACATGGCCTGAAGCAAGGAAGCTGCAGAGGCAACAAAGTAGCAGAGCAGATCAGCCTAGCCCAAGCCAGTTGTCAGAGTTAGACATAGCAGGGATCACCAGCCCATAATACAACTTCAGTTTTAAGGAAATAAAAATACAAACGCAGAAAAGGACAGTTAAAAAAGAAACATATGAAGAAGCCCCAAAGGAAAATGGGAAAGGATATCAGGCCCATAAGGACCTTAAAAGAACTTCAAAAGAATTTTAAAATGAAATAACAAGAGATTTGACTGAAAGACTCAACAGCTGGGAGAAAATTCATTAAAAAAAAAAAAACCCAACTCCCTGTAAGCTAGAGTAGTTCAAGAGGAAATGGAAGTTAAAAAAAAACTGATGAAATTGTTTTATTTCTTACAGAATAATATTGGCCAAATGGAAAAGGAGAAACAAAAAGTCAAGAAATAAAATAACTTCCTAAAAATTAGAATTAGACATATAGTAGCTAATATAGGAAACAGTAAAACAAAATCAAAAGAATGAAAAAATTAGAGATAATCTGCAATAGCTCATTAAAAATGAATTGACCTAGAAAGTAGATTTAGAAGAGAGGATCTAAAAATCATCAAGAATGCCTGAAAAGATCAGAGTCAAGATGGCAGCATAGAGGCAACGAAAATTCAAACCTCTGTAAACCCTTCCTTACCGATTACAAACTAAATGCTCCTAGGGGACTGAAAATCAAACTTAACAACAGGAAAGAGCCAAGGTAATTCTGCTGCTGGACTCAACATAAAAAGTATGCTCCCCAAAAGCCTGAATTCCAGAACACTTGGGTTTAAGGCAAAGGAAGAAGGAAGGTCCCAGGACCCCTCCCCCACTTAGAGCTCTGAGCCTCCAGCAATAGCTGGAACCTCTGGGCAGGCAAGGGTTCTGGTCTGGAGGGAGTACCTTGTGGGCAAAGCTGTGCCAGGCTGAGCATGGGGAAGCAATTGGAGAAGAAGCTCAGCCTAGTTGCAGCAGCAGAGACACTCCATATTTCTCCCCCTTCCCAAGGTTTCGGCCTCAGGGCACATCCAGCTCTTCAACTCAGGTGGGCTTAGACTCATCAAATCCTTCAGAAGGCCAGGAAGTTCAAGCTCCAACACCCCTCCCCCACAGACTGAGCTGAGAGATTTGCTGACTAAGCTCCAAGGGTGAAGGCTAACAGAAAAGTCCAAAAACATAGAACCAACACAAAATGAGAGGAGCAAAAGCACAGGCAACAACAGGGAGTAAAGAAGGGTTATATGAGCAAACAACAGAAAAAGAAAAAAGAAATTACAATCAACAGCTTCTATGCAGGCAATAAACAAAGAGCAAATAGAAAAGAGAAGAATGAAGGAACACCAAGCAAAAAAACAAACTCCAGTGATTTGGATACAGGCTTTGAAAGAACTCAAAATACAATTCAAAACACAAATAAGAGATGCTGAAGACAATTGGGAAAAGAACTTAAAAAGCAACATAAGTCATCTGGAAACAGAAAAGTGACTTGAAAGCCAAAATTAATCAGCTTGAAAATGAGGCAAAGGAGATGAAAGATCAGAAGGAGGATGACCAAAGAGCCAGGGATGAAATCCAGTCTGTAAAAACCAGACTACAACAATTAGAAGCAAGTGAGTTCACAAGGTAGCAGGACATAAAACAATATCAAAAGAATGAAAAATTTGGGGAAAATATGAAGCACCTCATTCACAAAACAGAAGATTTAGAAAATCATTCTAGGAGAGACAACTTAAGAACCATTGGTCTACCAGAAGACCATGACAAAAGAAAAAGCCTGGACATCATCCTACAGGAAATTACCCAAGAAAACTGCCCTGATATTCTAGAACAAGAAGGAAAAGTGAAGATTGAAAGAATCCACAGATCACCTCCTGTACTTAATCCCCAACTGACAACACCCAGGAATGTTATAGCCAAATTCAATAACTGTCAGACCAAGGAAAAATATTATAAGCTGCTAAGAAGAAGTCATTCAGATACCATGGAACTACAGTGAGGATAACAAAATCTGGCTGCATCTACACTGAAGGACTGAAAGGCATGGAATATGATATTCTGGAAAGCAAGGGAACTAGGTGTACAACCAAGAATCAATTACCCAGCAAAACTAACTATAATCTTACAAGGGAAAGTATGGTCATTTAACAAAATAGAAGAATTCCAAGCATTTGTAAAGAAAAGACCAGACCTGAACAGGAAATTTGATGTCCAAACAGAGAACTCAAGAGAATCATCAAAAGGTAATTAAGAAAGTGGGAAAAAGAGAAAAGCAAAACAAAACAAAAAAAATTTTAAGAGACCCAGTAATGAAAAGAGGTCATTAGTAAGTCTTAAAAATTGTTATTATCACCTGGGTAGCTAGAAGAATTATACTTAGAGGGAACTGTGACAAACTGTATAGGATGAAATGCCAAGACATAAATCTGTATGTAGATATATGTATGCTTAAATACATATATGTGTGTATACACAACTAGAGCTAAAAAAAGAGGTTAATCCTAAAATGGGAAAAGAAACAAAAGTGGGTAAATTTATATGCCACAAAGAAGCACATGGCAGGAGGTGGGGAGAACATCAATACACTGGCAGGGTAAAGAGGTTAGAGATAGGAAATACTCAACTCTTATGTGCACTGAAATTGACTCAAAGGGGGAAGAACAATCAAATTGGGGCAGAGAATTGATTTGCACCCTATAGGGAAGTAGAAGGGTAACAAATGAACTGGTGGGGAGGGAAGCAGTACAAGGGAAGGAGAGGGCAGGGGGATTAAAAAGATTGTAAAGAAAATAAGAGGGGAATAAGAAGGGAGGGGGGTAGAAAGGGAAGTAAAATAAGGATGGGAATTATGGGGATTGATTAAAAACAAAACATTGTTGTAGAAGGAAATAGTGAAAGAAGAAAAGACAGGACTAGGAGTGGAAATCAAAGTATTGGGAAATAAACAGCTGGTAATCATAACTCAGAATGTGAATGGAATGAACTCACACATAAAACTCAAGCAAATAACAATGTGCATTAGAAACCAAAACCTTACCATATGCTGTCTACAAGAAACACACATGAGGAAGGTAGATACGCATAGGGTGGAAGTAAAATAAAGGCAGGAGTCGCAATCATGATATCTGACAAAGCCAAAGAAAAAATAAATCCGGTCAAAAGAGATAGGGAATGTAATTACGTCCTGATAAAAGGCAGTATAGACAATGAGGAAATATGAGTACTCAACATGTATGCACCAAATGGCATAGTATCCAAATTTCTAAAGGAGAAACTAGTGGAGCTCAAGGATGAAATAGATAGAAAAACTATACTAGTGGGAGACTTAAAACTTCCTCTCTCAGAACTAGATAAATCAATCCAAAAAATAAATAAGAAAGAGGTAATAGAAGTGAATGAAATCTTAGAAAAGGAACTATATAAACACAACTACAAAACTCTCCACACAATTAAAACTAGATCTAAACAATTGGAAAAACATCAACTGATCATGAGTAAGACAAGCTAACATAATAAAAATGACAATCCTATCCAAATTAATTTACTTATTTAGTGCCATACCCATTGAACTACCAAAAAACATTTTTACTGAATTAGAAAAAAACATAAAGTTCTTTTGGAAGAACAAAAGATCAAGGATATCCAGGGAAATAATGAAAAAAAAAATACAAAGGAAGGAGGACTTGTAGTACCAGATCTCAAACTATATTATAAAACAGTGGTCATCAAAACAATTTGGTACTGGCTAAGAGATAGAAAGGAGGATCAGTGGAATAGACTTGGGGTAAGTGACCTCAGCAAGACAAACTATGATAAACCCAAAGATCCCAGCTTTTGGGACAAAAATCCAGTATTTGATAAAAAATTGCTGGGAAAATTGGAAGACAGTATGGGAGAGATTAGGTTTGGATCAACACCTCACTCCCTACACCAAGATAAACTCAGAATGCGTGAATGACCTGAATATAAAGAAGGAAACTAGAAGGAAATTGGGTGAACACAGAATAGTATACATGTCAGATCTTTGGGAAAGGACAGATTTTAAAACCAAGCAAGTGTTAGAAAAAAAATCACAAAATGTAAAATCAATAATTTTGATTATATCAAATTAAAAAGTGTTTGTACAAACAAAACCAATGTAACCAAAATTTGAAGGGAAGTAAATTGGGAAACAATCTTCATAACAAAAACCTCTGACAAAGGTTTAATTACTCAAATTTACAAAGAACTAAATCAATTGTACAAAAAATCAAGCCATTCTCCAATTGATAAATGGGCAAGGGACATGAACAGGCAGTTCTCAGCCAAAGAAATCAAAACTATTAATAAGCACATGAAAAAGTGCTCTACCTCTCTTCTAATCAGAGAGATGCAAATCAGAACAACTCTGAGGTATCACCTCACACCTAGCAGATTGGCTAAGGTGACAGCTATGGAAAGTAATGAATGCTGGAGAGGATGTGCAAAGGCGGGACACTAATGCATTGCTGGTGGGGTTGTGAATTGATCCAATCTTTCTGGAGGGCAATTTGGAACTGTGCCCAAAGGATGCTAAAAGACTGTCTGCCCGTTGATCCAGCCATAGCACTGCTGGGTTTGTACCCCAAAGAGATAATAAAGAAAAAGACTTTTTTTCATAGCTGTGCTCTTTGTGGTGGCAAAAAAATCGAAAATGAGGGGATGCTCTTCAATTGGGGAATGGCTGAACAAATTGTGGTATGTGTTGGTGATGGAATACTATTTTGCTAAAAGGGATAATAGAGGAATTCCATGGAACTGGAACAACCTCCAGGACTTGATGCAGAGTGAACGGAGCAGAACCAGGAGAAAATTGTACACAGAAACTGATACACTGTGGTACAATCTAATGTAATGGACTTCTCCATTAGTGGCAATGCAGTGATCCAGAACAACTTGGAGGGATCTACGAGGAAAAAAAAAAACTATCCACATTCAGAGGAAATACTGTGGGAGTAGAAACACAGAAGAAAAACAACTACTTGAATACATGAGTCTAGGAGATATGACTGGGGAGGTGGTCTCTAAATGAACATCCTAATGTAAACACGAACAACATGGAAATAGGTTCTGATCAAGGACACATGTAATACCCAATGAAATTGTGCATCAGCTGGGGGATAGGTGGAGGGGGGGAGGGAGGGAAATAATGTGATTCTTGTAACCAAGGAATAATGTTCTCAATTGACTAAATAACTTACAATGAAAAAAAAATTTTAATACCTGAAAAGTGCCTGGACACCATATTATAAGAAATCATTGGGGAAAACTGCCTTGATATCCTCAAACAATTGGGAAAAATAGAAATTGAAAAAATCCAGCAATCAGCTCCTGAGGAAGGCCCCAAAATAAAATACCTAGGGCTATTATAACCAAATTCCAAAACTCCCATGCTGAGGGAAAAGTGCTACAGACAAACAGAAGTGAACAATTAAGATATTATGGAACTACCGTCAGAATTACATTAGAACTAGCAATTTCTGTATTAAAGGATATGGAATAGGATATCCCAAAAGGGAAAGTAACTGAGTCTTAATAATTGTATACTCAAAAAAACTGGACATAATTCTCCAGTATGATAATCAGTGTTTAACCAAATATAGAACTTCTAGACTTTCTTGACAAAAAAAAAAAACAGCCCAAAAGAAATTTCATTGTACAAGAGAAGTATAATAAAAGTATAGTGAAAACTTAAGGGTTTCAGTAAGGTTGAACTGAATACATTCACAGGTATCTGTGAGAGGTATCTATGATACTTGAGATAGTTAAGGTACTTAAAGTACTCAAGATATCTAAGGTGCCTAAGATACTCAAGAACTTTATCACTGTGAGGTCAATGAGAAGGAATAAACATAGAAAGAAGAAAGGGAATTAAGAGGAATAGGGTGGGCTGATATTCCAAAACATCAATGTGCAGGAAAGAAGAACACATGAGAAGGAAGGAAGTCTAGCTGTACCAATTCTCAAACTACCATAAAGCAATAAGTCATCAAAACAATCTGCTACTGGCTAAGAAATAGAGTAGTAGCTCTATAGAGTAGGTTAGGTAATCAACATCCATTAATTAATGCCATAGTACAGATATTTTTACCTACTTTATTTGCATAATTAAAATACATCTCATACAGTTAGCTAGGAAAGGTGGATGATCTGCTTGTCTTCTATTTTTATGGCATGATCTTTAATAGCATGGCACATGCCTATTTCAAATTTATTTTTAAATATAGCATGGGATAGTATAGGCTTTATTTTGCAAAAAAATAGAAATCAGTATATTCATTATGTCCAAGCCAAGGTCTCTTGTCTGGTGGAAGTAGGCTTGATTCCTATTCAGATTAGGCCCTGACTTGATAACTAAAGCACAAGAAAGAAGAAATATGCGAGATGGTTCACAAGAAATAGAAATGCCCGGGCAGATTTCCTAGAAAAAAATCCAACCTCAGTCAAGTGACTGGAGTTCTCAAGCTTGTTCTAGTCCTTCATTCTTGTGGCCCCTCCATGCAAATCCAATGGAAATGTGTTTATACCATTATTAACAACTTCCGTTGACCCTTAGGTGTCTACTTCTCTCTCACCGTTTCCCATAATTCCAGTGTAATGGGGCTGAATTTCTGATCAATTCTTCTGATCAATTCTGAAATTCTGTTCAATTCTTCAAGATCGTAGATCCATGTCTTAAATGTAAGTTAAGGAAATATATTTTACACATAGACATTTGTCAATTTTTTTAATATATTGTGGGAATAAAAATTAAAATAAAAAAATTTAACTTCGTTAAAACTTTAATGTTCTTATCTTTGCTGATTCCCTATGATTTTCTAAGTAAACCATCAGGTTATTCATAAATAAGTATATTTTTATCTTTTCTTTGCCCATCTTCATGACTTTCTCTTAATGATTCTCAGTGATGTGTAAGTACTCATTATTTTTGGCATTTCTTGAACTAGATTATAAAATAGTAGAAAGAATGAGCGTCTTTGCTTTATTCCTGTAGTTAGTAAAAAATTTTCTAGTGTCTCCCCAATGTATATTATTTTTGTTTTTAGTTTGAAATAGATATTTTTATGATTTTTTAAAAGGCCATTTTAGCCTATATTTGTAGGGTCCCGCACATAAATGAGTATTGTACTTTGGCAAAGGTTTTTTCTGTGTTTATTGAGATAATCATGATGTTTGAATATAATTGGGTATATGAATTTTTTTTTATTTGATCATTTCCAAGCATTATTCATTAAAGACATAGATCATTTTCTTTTCCTCCCCCCCACCCCCCATAGCCAACGTGTAAATCCACTGGGCATTACATGTTTTCTTGATTTGAACCCATTGCTATGTTGATAATATTTGCATTAGAGTTTCGTTTAGAGTCTCCTCTGTCATGTCCCCTCAACCGCTGTATTCAGGCAGTTGCTTTTCCTCGGTGTTTCTACTCCCACAGTTTATCCTCTGCTTATGAATGGTGTTTTTTTCTCCTAGATCCCTGCAAATTGTTCAGGGACATTACACCGCCACTAATGGAGAAGTCCATTACGTTCGATTATACCACAGTGTATTAGTCTCTGTGTACAATGTTCTCCTGGTTCTGTTCCTCTCGCTCTGCATCACTTCCTGGAGGTTGTTCAAGTCTCCATGGAACTCCTCCACTTTATTATTCCTTTTAGCACAATAGTATTCCATCACCAATGGGTATATGAATTTTTTTAAGGCCAGTTTGAATCCCCTTCACATCAGGCCAATTTGGTCATAATCATTGATTTTTTTTTTTTGAAGAATTACTATGTTATGTTTGACTAGATTTTATTTAAATTTTTAAAATTGATATTCATTAATGATAATGGTCTACAGTCGCTTTCTTTGTTTTATTCAACTTGGGTTTAATTTTAATATTGTATTTGTTTCACAAAAAGGCATATATCTAATGGTTTGCTTTCTTTCTCCATTTTTTGTGTATAATTTGTGTAGTATTGATACTGAATGTTTTTAAAGCTTATTAGAATTCCTGAAAATCCATGAGAACCCCAAGATTTTTCTTACCTTTAGTCATTCCTTCACAGTTAATTCTATTTCTTTTTTTGAGAATGGATTATTTAAATTATCTATTTGTTCCTCTATTAGTTTGGACATTTTTTAATTTTTAAAGTATTACTCTCTTTTGTATTGTCTATTTTCTTAAGATATAACTTTGTATAGTATATTCTAAGAATTCTTATTCTTTTTCCTAGGATGTTTGTGATTTTACCTTTTACTATTTTGTTGATTTCATTATCTGCACATTTCTTTATAATCTGGTTCCTAAATCATGTTTATCAGCTTTGTTAATATTCTCAAAGAGCCAACTTTTAGTTTTATTATTTATCTTATTCTCCTGTGCTTATTTTGAGTTTGTTGACTTTCTATTGTTTAAAACACATATTTAGTTCATTAACTTTCCTGTTTTGTATTTTGTTAATGCAAACTTAAAGGATAAAAAATTTCCCCTCATGATAGCTCTAATGGCATGTCAGAACTCTGGGTATGTGGTTTCATCATTATAATTTTCTTTCATACAACTATCTTTTCTCCAATTTATTTTTTGGCCCACTAATTATTAGGATTCTTTTGTTAAGTTTACATTTATTTGTATTTTGCTTATACTCCCTAAATTTATTATAATTCTTATTGTGGTGTGGTCTGAAAAGAATATGTTTAACATTTTCTGCATTTTTGCATACATAGTTTTTGTAAAAGTTCTCTGTGGTGCCAAGAAATCTGTACATCCCTTAATATTCTCATTTCAAAGACACTATAAGAGTTTTAGCTCTACTTTCCTTAGCTATTTGTTCAATTACTTTACTTCTTTAACTATTTGAGCTATTATTTTTATCATCATTATTATCTATGTTATATTTGTCCAAAATTGAGCTGTTTGTATCAATTATTATTATAAATGTTTTTGTCTTTTGTAAATAGTTAATTTTTTCTTTATGAATTTAGAGGCTCCAACATTTTAAGCATACTTTTTTAATATCGGTATTGATTTAGTGTCAATGGGGTTCCTTTAAGAAAAAATATAGTTGCCTTATTTGTCTCTTTTTATGTGTTTTTCTTAAGATTTGGTTTGTTTGCTAGCACAATTTTAATTTGCACTTTGATTCTCTTGTATAGTAGATTTTTTCCAGCCCCCTTTTTCTTTTCAACTCTTACCTTTTGCCTTAGAATTGATACTAAATATTGGTTCCAAGGCAGAAGAGCAAAAGTGGCTAGGCAATTGGGGTTAAGTGACTTGCCCAAGGTCACACAGTAAGAAAATATATGAGGCCAGAATTGAATCTAGAGCATTCCTCTTCAAGTCTGACTCTATTCACTGAGTCATCTAGCTGCCCTAACCCCTTATTTTTATTCTGCATATGTCTCACATTTAAAGTCATGAGAATTGGGATCATATTTTTCCCATCTGTCTTTAATATTCTTTTTGTTTCTAAATAAGGATTTTCTTGTGGTCATTTCTCTTTCACTATAAAAGAAATTCTTTGACCCTTCTTTAGTTTTCTTTAAGACAAATCTACTTCCAAAACTTCACATTGTGCCATTTGCTACTCTTTTCCCTTTTATTGTAATTTCAGTTAACATTTTCTTTACCTTCTTTCTGTTTATTTAAATATCTATTTAATTCTTTCTCTCATTTTCCATTTTAGGTAAGGAGCTAAGTAAAATTCCCCTTCCTCTCCTTCAACTTTTTTGTTAGTTTTTTTTTCATTTTCTGTGCATCTTTTTTAAAAGGTTTTTTT
Organism: Monodelphis domestica; assembly: GCF_027887165.1. NCBI lineage: Eukaryota > Metazoa > Chordata > Mammalia > Didelphimorphia > Didelphidae > Monodelphis > Monodelphis domestica. The sequence continues at coordinate 535,868,871 of NC_077229.1, forward strand.
TACCTTCACTCTCTTCCTTGTGTTTTTTCTCTGTCTATTCTAAGCTTTCATTCTCTTGATTGATGATCCTAATAGTCATACTTTCCACATGGAATTTCAGCTTATTTGGGGTTCTCTTCTAAAAAAATTCTATTTTGTTGCCTTGATCATCTTATCCTTTTCCCCACCCCTCCTTTTTTTTGTTTTCTATGATGCTTGTTCTTAGAAGTATCAATTCTTGGAAGACATAGAGACTATAGAAATACTGTTCCATGGTATAAATTTTCCTATATGTTAGACCATGAAGTCCATTTCTATCTATGCCTTCTCCATAATTATTTTTCCCATTTGCCATGAAATTACCTGTGTGACTCAATTACCTCCCATCCTTTTGGATGTCACCTTCACCTTTCTCACCCTCCAGGAATTATTCTCCACATCCTAAGGCAGGATGCCATCCATGGAGGCACAATACCCTCTCAGAGGTAGTGATGTCTCTGAGCAAACAATATCTACAAATTACACATATTGTAAAAAAATCTTTCATTATAAATTAATTAACATGGGAGAGTACTTCAGTGGAATCTTCACTACAACTTCATATTTTTCTCCCTTTCTGCCTTTTTCTTCCTCTAATTGCCCTGTTATCCATTCTTTTGTATTTCCTCTTCTTCCTAAAATACAAAAGGAGTTATTTTCTGTTCATTATTTATTATTTACATGGAAATATTCCATTCTTGTCTTTTTTCTGCTCTTTCTTTTCATGCTCCCCTTTTTATAGTGTAGTTCCCCAAAAATGATTCACCTGCAAGCAAAGTACCATGAGGTTCATCTATGCAGTGTCAGGCCTGTTCCTCCACTATCACTTCTTTTTAAATTCTGCTTTCATCTTTGTGTAGTTGCATACATTAAGAAAGAAATTTCCTAATGGTCTTTCCGTTGTTCTGTTAACGTCTTTGTTGTTTTTATCTTCAAAAGTGTCATACTCTTTCTGTTTTTCCTTTTTTCTTGGGTATATCACTTCATTTCTGATTTCCTTAGTGGTTTTATTCATTTATCCCTCCTGCTTTTCTGTTGTCTGGGGTGTCTGAAAAGTGAATAATCTTATACTTGTTTTTGTTTAAGTTTTCTTCGTAAAAATGGTTGTGATGCCTCTTCATTAATAAATGTCCATCACTTTTTCTTCGATGATTAGATTCAAGTTTGAAGGGATATCACCTGGGTTGCATCTTGAGCTGCTTTGTTCTTTGAACACATTGCATTCTCTTCTGGTGTATTCAAATTTTCTTTCCTTCATATTTTAAAATCTTTCTTCTAGTCATTTGTAAATTTGTTACTTGTCAGTGGATTTAACCCATATTACCGAGAGTTATTTTTTTGTTTGTTCTTCTGGAGGCAATTTGTATATTCTTTTGATTGTCTTTTTTTTTTCCTGTGTTAAGTTCTGGGCATTTTAAAATATTTTTTCTTGCATTGTGGTGTTGATCTTTTTTGAGTTGTCATGTTCTTCTGGAAGTCCTACAATGTTTAAGTTGACTCTTGACATCCTGTATTCAAAATCAATGGTTTTTTTTTAATTAATTCTTTATCATCAATAAAAATATGCCTTTATTTTGTCTTTCCTCTACTCCTCTAGCTGAAAAAGGAAAGCAAAACTATACTTATAGATAAGCATCTCAAGTAAAACATATTCCACTATTGAGTAACATGTGTATGATTATGTGTATATACTCATACACATTGAGATACATAAATATCTCAGCCTGCATCTGGAGCCCATCATCTTTATCAAGAAGTTATTAGCATGTTTCCTCCTAAGTACTTTGGAAGGCTAATTTGTTATTTTGTTGAACTGAGTTCTTAAGTCTTGTAACGTTGCCTGAGGTTACAGTGTGTTCCTGTAGAAATTATTTTTCTGATTCTAATTATTTCACTCTGCATTCGAGACCTCTTAAGATATAGATAGCTGACACTGACACATTTCTGCTACTTCATTTGCATTTGCTCTGGTAGAGAGCAGATTGGGTTTTCTAAGACAACCCCCAAGTTATCTTTAACAGCTAGTTCTATTGTTTTCAGGAGTGCATTGATGGAGCCTCATCTGTGCCATCCTTAACTGAGCTGAGGACAACATTCAGTGAGAATGATTTGGCAGCAGAAGTTACCAATGCTCTACGACGGTAGGTAACTTTTCTTTTATTCTAAGTTATTCTAGATAGGGTGTTTTCATTGTTGCTGCCAGCTTCTTGGATTTATTTTTATAATTATAATATTATATATTATCATTATTATATAATTGTTATATAATGTTTTTATTTATAATTATAATATTAATTTAATTAATAATTAATATCATTAATAATTACAATTACTTTTCTGAAAGAGGGAAAAGGCAGACTACATGCTAGAAAAATGGAATCACAATCCACCAATTGGTTCCAAATGAGCCATTTAGCTTCTGTCTTTAAACCCCTGGTTTTTTAAATCTCCCAAATATTACAGGCCTTTTCTGGCAAAGTTGAGATAAGGCATGAAATGCAGGGTCTGCTGACTAGATATAAAGAGGATTCCTTTTTTTCCTGTTAATCTGGAACCAAAAAAGATCCTGCAGAACAGGAATAAGAAACTTAGATAATTACGCTGTAACTAAAATAGATAAATTTAGAATAGATAAAGTAGAAACAACTAAGATTGGGGTTTTTGCTTGTTTTAGTTCTGTCCTTTTATTTGTATTCATAAACTGGAAAGGATTAAGAAATATATGTTGATTTACAGCAAAGATAGAGTTTAATCTCCCCTATTACTTGTTTGCCTTGCAGGTAATTTTAAAAATATAAACAAAGGCAACTAGGTTGCATTTAGTTAGTGGACTGAGAACCAGACATGGAAATTATAGTTGATGGGTTCAAATCTGGCCTCAGATACTTCCTAGCTGTGTGACTGTGGGCAAGTCACTTAATCCCAATTGCCTAGCCCTTACCTCTCTTCTGCTTTTTTTTTTTAAGTAAATAATTAAAATACCAGCTTAAACCACCACTCTGGTCTTTTTCTCATGTGTATTTTTTAAACTTTTTTGCTGTTTTTTTTACTTTGTTTTCATTGGTGATACGGTGCCAGACCTGGAATCAAGAAGACCCGACTTCATATTCAGCCTCAGACACATAATAGCTGTGGGACCCTAGGCAAGTTAATTAGCCCTCTTTGCCTCAGTTTCCTCATCTCTAAGATGAGCTGGAAAAGCAAATGGCAGACCACACCAGTCTGTCACAGCATATGACGAAATAATATTCTATCATACAACTAGAAAAATGTATTCGAGCTTGCTCTAATCGGTGGATGGGTGTGACTTGTTACAATGCCCCCAGGAGTATTCCTTATAAAAACTGTTGTTTCTAGGTTAAAAGACTTGTTGCAGCATGGAAGGAGAGCCAGTGTCGGGCTTAAAGAAACCTGGGCAAATCCGTTACCTTCTCAGTTTTTCTGGCTGCCTCTACATCTCTGGTTTTTAGAATAACTGCTGATCTTCATTAGCAGGGACTTCCAAAAATTTTTTTTCCAGAATGGCTGACTCAGCTCCAACAGAAATTCATTAATGTTTTCCCACGACCCTTCCAGCATTTGTGACATTTCTTTTTTGCCAGTGCTGTCAATTGAATGGGTATAAAGTAGTGCTCCAGAGTTGTTGTTTTTTTAATTAACTCTATTTATTTTAACATTTATATAAAAAATTGAATTTCCCTTCCTCCAGTCCTACCCATTGAGAAGGCAAGCAATATGATATCAGTTGTACATGTGAAGTCACATAAAACATTTACATAGTAGCCGTATTACCAAAAAAAAAACAAAAGAAAAATAAAATTTAAAAAGCATGTTTCAATTTGCACTGAGTTCATCAGTTCCTCCTCAGGAAATAAATAATATTTTTCTCCATGAGTCCTTTGGAACTGCCTTAGATCATTGTCATTTATTAATAAAGTGGCTCAGTCTTTCACAATTGGTCATTGTTATAATGTTGTGTTACTACGTAAAAACGTTTTGCCTTTATAATAGTTCATATAAGTCTGCCCAAGTTTTTCGGGAATCTCCTGCCCTTCATTTCTTATAGCACCAAATATTTCATCACTATCATACATCAGAACTTACTCAGCCATTCCTCAGGCAATGGGTATCCCCTCAGTTGTCAGTTCTTTGCCCCCCCCCAAAAGAGCTGCTATAGTTCCATACATATAAATAATATTAACCATACATATAAATCCATTTCCTTTGTTTCCCTGGGATACAGACCGAGTAGTAATATTGCTGACAGTGCACAATTTTCAGCCCTTTGCTCATAGTTCCAAATTGTTCTCCAGAATGGTTAGACCAGTTCACAACTCTACCAACAATGCATTAGTGTACCTGTTTTTCGATCTACCCTCCAGGATTTGTCATTTTCCTTTTCCATCACCTTAGCCAGTCTGATAGTTTTGAAGTGATATTTCAGAGTTGTTTTAACTTTCACTTCTCTACTAGTGATTTAGAACATTTTTTTCAGATGTCTATTGACTGCTTGGATTTCTTCCTCTGAAAACTGGCTATTAATATTTTATGGTCATTTATCATTGGGAAAATGTTCCATCAATTTTAGTCAGTTCCTCATATGTTAGAAATATGTGCGGGCAGCTGGGTAGCTCAGTGGATTGAGAGTCAGGCCTAGAGACGGGAGGTCCTAAGTTCAAATCTGGTCTCAGACGCTTCCCAGCTGTGTGACCCTGGGCAAGTCACTTAACCCCCATTGCCTAGCCCTTACCACTCTTCTGCCTTGGAACCAATACACAATATTGATCTTAAGACAGAAGATAAGGGTATAAAAAAAAGGAAAGAAAGCAATATGTCATAAACTTGCTGTAAAGAAATTTTCCTGATTTCTCATTTCTCTTCTAAGTTTAGCTAAATTGGTTTTGTTTGTGCCGAAATATTTTGATTTCATATAACCAGAATTGTCCATCTTGTCTCATTTGATCTTTATCTATTGATCTAACAGTTCATGTTGTTCCTGCTCCTATAATTTATCAATTTTTCTCTTCTTACCTCTCCCATTTTCTGTCTTTCACATATTACTGACCATATAGCTCAAAAACTACCTGTGTTAGTTTTTCAGTATCGATAGATGTAGTTCCTATCAATTCACCTGAATTCATTAAGGATAGGTAGACGCTATCCTTAATTTATTTTGGATATATATTACCTATCTTTGTTCTCCTGTTTTCTTTGGCAGAGAAAATGAGTGAAATAAGAATTGTGCATCTTCTCTTCCATTAGTTATTAATCTCATCTATGCTAAACAGACCCCAGGAGGCAGTGGTCATTTCTCCACAAAAGGCACTGATAACCCAACAACAGTTTCTCTTTGTTACAGAAAATTAGATCCAGCATATATTTTCTCTTATTTTTCTACTACCTTTTTTTTTTTAAACCCTTACCTTCCGTCTTGGAGTCAATACTGTGTATTGGCTCCAAGGCAGAAGAGTGGTAAGGGCTAGGCAATGGGGGTCAAGTGACTTGCCCAGGGTCACACACCTGGGAAGTGTCAGAGGCCAGATTTGAACCTAGGACCTCCCGTCTCTAGGCCTGGCTCTCAGTCCATTGAGCTACCCAGCTGCCCCCTCTACTACCTTTTTTAAAGGATGAAATGATAATCGGGGCAAGTCAAGAATATATCGAATGTTTCTGACTGAATTCCAAAAGATGACTGGACAAAAGAAGTCCGCCATTCAACCAATAGTTGAATTTGTACCCATCTTACAATCTGTTCCCAAATTCCTAATCCTGTTTAGTACGAAGCATATTCAGATGTCAAAAATCATTTGTTTCTTCCTCTGTTGAACTTACATGTTCTCCATGTACCAGGGGTTTTTTTCCCCTTTTGGTTCCCAGATTTGTATGAGAAAACATTTTTTTTTTTAGAATTTGCAGTCAACTTGAAGGCTTGCAAAGCCCTTAACAGATATTTCACTCAAAACAAACCTGATAGGGTTTTTCCTCATTTTACAAATTGTACAGATTGTGACTTGCCCTGGGTCATCTAGCTAGTATGTGTCTGTGTCTGGATTTGAACTCGGGACTTCTTGATTCCAGGTCCAACATTCTGTCTGCCATAACAAAGATGGGGAGAGAGTTTTTGTTAAGCACTTTATTGGTTACAAGGCTCTGTTCTAAGCAATGGAAACAAATAAAAGCAAGACACTTAGTCCCGGACCTTGAGGAGTCTAATAGGAGGAAGATGACACATAAAGAGAAGCTAGAAATCTGGGATGGTTAGTGGTATGCATGCACCATAATTTGGAAATAGCAAGCCTGAAATAATGTGAAAGTCTGGTTCTGGGTAAGATACTTGAAAGATCCCTGCTAAAAGGCCAGGGTGGTTCTAGAGACAGAGTCCAAGGTTCAGGTTAGGAGGAGATAACTGTGATCACCAAAGTGAAGGCCATCTGATTTCTTAATAGATAAAATTATCTCTTCCTCTTCCTTTTTCTTATCTTTTTTCATAAGGTCTCCCCACCCAGATCCATATTCCAGTCAGGAGTTCTCAGGGTCATTCCATCTCATCCTTTTTACCAGATGAGGAGACTAAGACTAAGAGAGGTGCTATGGCTTACCTGTGCTCACATATGGTTTGTGTTATACCACGCCATTATCCTTAGTAAAGGAAACATCTATAAAATGGAGAGGAGTGGTTTCTGCCCATCTCTCCTCTGTTTTTCTTCCTGGCCCTCCAAATTCTCTCTTTGCGGTTCTTTAGCATTAACAAGGGTTTAGCTTTATTGACATTCTCATTCTCCTAAGACTACTCTTTTCTTGTCAACTGACAACATTGTCATGAGAAAACAACTTTGTAAAATAGAAATTATGCTAATTCATACAGATATGAATTACTTGGGATTTCATTAATATAGACACTTCTCAATGTGAAACGCCATCTACAAGTACAGATGGGATTTAGCCAGGGCAGAGTAACAGCAGAACTATCAGCTATCTGAGATCAGCCTCTCTTCTGTAATTTATGGTCCTATTTGTACCAGGGCCTTCAGAAGTGAGGTACTATAACCAATTATGAAGCACTATCTTGTGTCAGTAAAAGGACACACATAGTTTCCAGTTTGGGGCTAGCACAAAAAGAGCTCCTATAAATATTCCTATGCAGAGATTTTTTTTCCTTTCTTTGATTTCTTTGAGATATTGACCTAATACGGTATAGCTGGGTCAAAATTAATTTAATAATTTTGGAGGGCATAGTTCTAAATTCCTTTCTGGTATGGTATATCTGGGCTAATCCATGGCTCTCCCAACAGTGCAGTAATGTTTTCTCATTCTTACAGTTACCGTTTTTCTCTTTTGTTTAAAACCCTGTGCCAAATCATTCCTCTGCATGAATTTTGTAATTTTCTTCCAGATCTATAAAATGTTGGGGGACTTTGGTACAGCACTGAATTAGTAAATTAATTTAGGTATATTGTTTTTATTATCCTGGCTAGACCTACTTTTATTTATCCAGTTACTTGTATCTGGCTTTATTTCTACAAGTAATTAATCTTGATTCAATCTTGGCAGGTACATTCATACAATCCAAAATATTTTATAGCTTGTGGACTTTTAAAAATGGAATTTCTTTTTCTAACTCTTCCTGCTGGGTTTAACATTTTAAATATATGCAACTATATATAAATGTTAATGACTTCTGTGTTTTTATTTCATACTCTGCAACATTGCTAAAGTTATTATTTTAGTAATTTTTTTCTTGATCATCAAGAATTCTTTAACTACATGTTCTTATCATCTGCAAAAAGGGAGAATTTTGGGGGCAGCTGGGTGGCTCAGTGGACTGAGAGCCAGGCCTAGAGATGGGAGGTCCTAGGTTCAAATCTGGCCTCAGGCGCTTCCTAGCTGTATGACCCTAGGCAAGTCACTTAACCCCCATTACCCAGCCCTTACCACTCTTCTGCCTTGGAACCAATACCCAGTATCAATTCCAGGACAGAAGGTAAGGGTTTAGGGAGAACTTTGTTTTCTCTTTTTTTTGTGTGTCTTATAGCCATAAGTTAGTCTTCTTCCAATAATTTTTCTTTGCAAGATCAGAGTTTATTGTTATCTCAGTAAATGCCTTCAAATTCTTTCAATCACTAATCATTTAGGAAAGTTTTCTTTTATGGCCAGCCATAACATTTAAAACAAATTATGGCTTTACGTTTAAACAGTAATTTTCCCCCATCCCTTTCCTTTTAAAAGACACAATAAACAGTATCCACAGTATCTGTGAAATGACTTTTGAATGACACAAAGTCAAAGAAATCACAGCATGTACTTAACAGAATAGACTTTGATTAACAGAACAGCTTAGAACAGAATTTAGTAATTTATAACTACTGTTACAGCCTAAGGGAAGTTAATATTTAGATTTTATCAGAATATAAAATAGGAACCAATAGCCAAGTTTGCTGCCCAAGCAGATACAAACCACGTAGCTCTCACATCAAGCTCTAGCAAAAAAAAACCTAAAATTTTTAACAGATTAAATGACAATCCAGAAATCCAATGATAAATTTCAATAAGTGACCTTGTCCACCCCAGAATTGCACAAAAAGTCAGCCAGAATCCTAAGTCCAATGGGGGGGGGGGGCAACAACAAATCCAGTGCCCTTGTGGTAAAAAGCTGATAGCTTCTTTCAGTGATAGCCTATATGGACACATATAGGCTAAATAGTTGTGTATCCAGAGGAAACAAGAGCCAAAGGTCCCAGAGAAAGCCTGAGGTCATCAGAAGGCCCCAGATGTGCTGAGATGTCAGAAAAGGTCCTAAAGCTCAAGTGCTCTGAAACTAAAAGGTCTAGAGGGGCCTAACCAGGGGAGGCAGAGGCCAGCACAAGAACTGAGAGTAAGTTAAGCAGGAACACCAATGCTTCCCTAAAGCATAATAGAGCCCTGGAACAAAGCCCCAATTTAGGAAGCTCAGAGGGGCACAGAAGGGTAAGATGTGGCAATAGTGGTACCCAAAAAAATGATATAGTCAAAAAGACCACATGGAGAAAAAATAGCTAATAAGTGAACATTTATTAAATACCTACTATGTGCCAGGCACTGTAATAATCATTAGGGATACAAAAAAGAGCCCACTACAAGTTCACAATCTAATAGAAGAGACAACAAATAATTATATACAGACTATATACAGGAAAAATAAAAAATACTTAAGAGGGGCAGGCACTAGAATTAAGAGAAGTTAGGAAATACTTTCTAAAGAAAATGGAATTTTAATTGAGACGTAAAGGGATCCAGAGAGATCAATAGTCGTAGAAGAGGAGAGAGAGAGCATTCCAGGCATGGGAGACAGCCAGAGAAAAGGCCATGAATGTATTCATGGAACAGCTAGGAAGCCAGTATCACTAGATTGAAGAGTATGTGATGGGCAGTACAGAATAAGACTGGAAAGATAGGAGGGAGCTAGGTTGGTTATAGAGGACTTTGACACCAAAATGAAGGATTTTGTATTTTATTCTGGAGATGCGTGAGAACCACTAGGGTTTATTGAGTAGGCAGGGAGTCAGGAGAAGGGGACAGGATCAGATCTGTGCTTTAGGAAAATCATTTTTGTGGCCAACTGGAGTATGGGTTTGAGTGGGGAGAGACTTAAGGCAAGAAGACTCTCTTAACAAGCTATTTCAGTAGTATGGCTAAGTTGAGGTGGGCCTGCACTGAAGTGTCAAGGGAAATAAGGGGGCATATTCGAGAGCTGTTTTAAAGGTGATATAAACCTTGGTAACAAATTGGATGGGGATGGAGTGGATAAGGAATCCAGGATAACTTACTCAAAAGTTGCAAGCCTTGAGGGACTAGGAGGATGCTGTTGCTCTCTGTAGTAATAGGAAAGATAAGTGGGTAAGAAGGGTAGAGAGAAAAATTCCATTTTGGACATGCAGAATTTAAGATGTCTACAAGGCATTAAGTTCAAGATGTCTGAATGACAGTTGGAGATGCAAGGTTGAGGCAGGATAGGTAGATTTGAGAATCTACTTAGAACTCTATAGTGTAGAGGTAGTAGTTAAATCCATGAGATCACCAAGGGTAGTAGTATAGAGAGAGAAGAAGGAAGAAGACTCTGAATAGAGAATCTTGTGATCTGGGAGAGGATCTAGCAAAGGAGACTGAAGAGAAATTCAGATAGGTAGAAGGTATAAAAATAATGTCAAAACTGTAAAAATAATAACCAATGAATTGATTACGGCATAAAACGATTACATACTCTACTTGCTGTGCTTAAAAAGTATCTTCAGTTAGTTTATATAAGTGAAGTGAAGCTCATAAGTGAACTTCTCTTCAGGGCCCAGTCCAAGGATGTTAAGGAGACTCTTGTTATACAAAAAATAAAATGTTTATTGAAAATATAAGGATAAAAAGGATTCTAACTGTACCCAATTAAAACTCCCTGCTTTTGTAAGGAACTACTTCTCCTGTTTCCACAGGTTACACTGATCCTTCCTGATCTGACTAACCCAAATTTTCCCTATTCTATAATAAACTAACACTATTATCCTTATAAGAAGTATATAATTCTTAACTTTGTCTCCAAGTTATAAAAATAACCAAGGCCAGCTGGCTGGGCCTCAGTGAAAACGAAGTTAGGCCTCTGAGCCTTAGCAGACTCAGAGTCCAAACCAAAGACCAAGTCTTTCTTTGGGCTTCTCAGAGACAAAACAATTTATGAAACAACAATATTCAGTCATGAGTGTTTCCCCAAGTTGGAAAAGGAAATAACTTAGCTCCTTCAGGTTTTTCCCTCCTTTCCTTCTACCTCAGTCAGTGAGGAGAGAGAGAGAGAGAAGATGTCACCTGCTCCCTGCACTCACAGAGAGAGTAACTGCCACTCTCCCAGGCTAACTGCCACAGAAAAACCGTTACACCTCCCCCACTCACTTACCGCTTGAAACTGACACTATCTCAGATCTGATTCAAACTCTAATTCTCTCTAAAGCCAGTTTCTCTATTTCTTTTCTCTAAACTAATATAACAAGTCTTAATTTCTAATATTATCTTTATAAAGGAGAACCAAGAAAGTGATATACCAGAAACCTGGAGAGAAAAAAATAATCAGTGAAATGATAAATAAGCTAAGGATTCAAGAGAGGATTGTACCTTTTAATTGGTTTGCTAATGGGGCAAAAAGGAATGGATATTTTCTGGGGAGTACCAGTCTTGAATCTTGCCATTACCACTAACCCTAAACCAAATCCAAAGCCTTTGGGCAAAAAGCTGGTAGCTTTTTTTTCTCTCTAGAAAGGAGCTTTATTCATTGCATTTCAATTCATGCAGTTTGAAGTCCATGAAGCGAAGAAGACAAGCACAATTATTAATTTGCTTCTTGAGGGGAAAAAATAGGGGGTGGGCAGGAGGAGGGAGGGTTAGGATAAGCAAGTAATTTAACCTTTTTCAAACCTCAATTTCCTTACCTATAAAAATGAGATTAATACTCTAATATTTAATTCACAAGACTATTGCAAGAAGCATATAAAATATTGTGTGGCAAGCACTTTGCAAACCTATTTTTGCCATCTCTTTCCCCTTTTGCATCACATCCACAGTTGTTCCAGTTTCCTCTTTTTTGGAGACTAATGCCACATCCATCATCTCCCATAAGCCACGTTCAGGGCATGGTTAATGATGGAGACTGGTTAGCCTTCCATCTTTGGTATTTACTGGGCAAAAATAGATTGGGTCCCTAGAAGCTGAACCACATTCCTTCTCCAGGACGTCTTGCCCTTCCTGTGATTCCCAAACCACTGTTTAGGCCTTCTTTCCAGTCAGCTGGATCAACTGCCAGGAAAGCCTGTGGGTTCTTAGAGGATATGCCTTGTTAGCTTAGGCCTGAGCTGCTCTATTAGGATTCCCATTTATCTGTGCTGCCTCTCTGAAGTAGAAAAGGTGGTAGGTAAAGCATGAGAGGAGTCCAGAGAGGAGGGACACGCCATCCCCTACTTCCGCCACTGGTCATCGCACCCACCTTCATCAGGCCCTTCCATGCCTCTTCCTCCAACACAGGGAGAAGAAACTGAAGGCCAGAGTACAGGAGCTGGTGAGCGCCTTGGAAAGACTGACAAAGAGCAGCGAAATCCGACACCAGCAATCAGCTGAGTTTGTGAATGACCTGAAAAGAGCCAACAGGTAAACCCACAAAACCTCAGTTTGATTTCCTGTATCCCAAGCTGCCAGGTATTCTCCTGTACTTTCACTGTGGCCAACATGCCAAGAATCCAAGCACTGCTCCTCCAGGATGGAAGGCTGGAAGGCTGGTTTAGTAGAAGCTGCCCCAAGATCCAGGCCCTCTTCCTCTGAAGGAGCTTTCCACAGAATAGCACACTATTTTACCTGCATATTTAACTGTTCCATGTTTTGTTAGTGTCCATCTAACTAAGTGGTCCCCATTCAAGAGGTGCTTTAAAGTACGTGGGTATAAGTCTTAGGAGGCAGGGCATGGTAGAAGGAAAACCACACTTGAAAAGAAGAGGAACTGAACCCCAGCCCTTACTTCATCTCTCTGGTCTATTTATTCATCTGTAAAATGACTAAATGAATGGTAAGATCCTTTCTGTCCTAATTATCTCCTCCATAAGAGGGAGAAATTAAGAGACTGACCCAAGAGTGAGCCTGTTTTGTTGTCACTTTTTTGGAAACAATTTTTTTGTTGTTGTTTCAATCTACCCTTACTGGAGTCACCTGCTGTGACTCATTAAGAAAAAAAAATTGGCTCATTTCTACCTCACATCCCCCAGTCTCAAAATTGGCATCTTTTCTGCTTTTCATCGTTGTTTTGGTCTCTTCTGTTACTTTAGATTGCTGGCATCACTTCCAGCAATTTAGGACATAATATGAATTATCGAATTATGGAGAATAGGACATTAATTATAAAAATCTACACACCATATTTCTGAATGTGGGAAAAAAGTGCAGGAAAACAAAACATGTTTCATAGGGTAATATAAAGAGACAGATGAACTTTCCTAATAGATAATCTATCCATGTATGCACATCTATACTTTTAATTTATCATTTCTGATCTTTGTTAAGTAAGATGTCCATAAGTGCATTACTATCCTGAGGAAATATGCTGATTTGATGTGGGTTTTTCAAGGCAATTGTTCAATTACATTCTGCTTAACCTGCCCTACAGAGAGGTGGCAGAGCTGTTGTACAGGGCCAGCCTTTGATACACACCACCTTGGCAACCCAGAACAAACAATTTAATTTCCCCGTGCCTCGGGTAACCTTCTGTGAGACCGAGTTGTCGTAAGGGCTCCTCTCTGCACTGGTAAGGGGGGTTGCCTAAAATGAGACAATCGGAGGTCCAGTCCCCGGCCTAGCTTGCCCCTCAGCCTGTCTGTCCTGCCTTCTCTCAGGTCTGTGGTCCTGGGCTAGCTATTCACTTTTACCTTACCCCACCCCGTGGCACTCTGGCTAGGCTGTCTTCACACCAACTTCTTTCCATTCCTACATAGTAACCTGGTGGCTGCATATGAGAAAGCCAAGAAGAAGCATCAAAATAAGCTGAAAAAGCTGGAGTCCCAGATGATGGCCATGGTGGAGAGACACGAAACTCAAGTGAGGATGCTCAAGCAGAGGATAGCTCTGCTGGAGGAGGAGAACTCGAGGCCCCACACCAACGAGACCTCGCTTTAAAGGCTTTCAGGCCTGAGAAGTCTGCCCGAAGAGGCTTAAAAAGGAGACAAGAACCAGAATTAATGATGCCTGCCAAAGGGAAGCCGGCTGGTAGGGGGCGCACCCCAGAACAACTTGTCAGGGCCTCTGGGAGAGCTCCCCGAGAAGGGTGGCTGGCCACAGACTTGGTGGACAAGCCATCACCAATAGATGCACGCCTCTTGGTGCAGGAGCCCTGCCTGCCATTACCTCAGATGTTTGACCCTGACAGATACGTTTTTAGCTCTTCCCCACCCCTCAACCACCCTTTGCAGTCTTGCAGATGAGAACTGCAGTTATTTGGCTTCGGTAATTCCGATGTCTTCCCTTTTGTGCCTAGGCATTGGGCCCATTTTCCCTGTTCCCTGAGCTTTTCACCTAGTGTAAGGCAAAGTCCTGACCTAGAGATGGAGCAAGTGAGTGTCACAGGCTTAGTGCCCAAGAGGTACATGAAGGCTGCGCGTGGCTGTCATTTGTAGTAGAAGTTGATCTTCCAATGCCAGGGCTCTCCCCCAAGTGGCCTTTCCTATCTCTGAAAGTGAACAGAGTTGGCAGGTATCTGCAGCCATTCACAATGTGTCCTACAAGCCGTGACAAGCGCAGGTCCTTTAGTGCAAGAGTGCGCTCTGGAACAGAAGAAACTGAGCCTCTCTGGAGTTGAGAAGGGAAACCTGGGAATGTGGGATTAGAGCCCCACCCACCCCCACCCCCCACAGCAAAACCAAACCAAAACTGAGCGCAGTGCCAGCAGCACTCTTTATGGGATCCTCAAGAAAAGAGCCTCTTCATTTCTAATGCAGAACCTAAAGGCTGTATCACTAACCCAAGATAATACACAGATACACAGGTCGTGTCAGGGATAGGTTGGAATAAACACATTTTGAAAAAGTTGTATTCGTCAACTCCTGTTCAAGCTAGTTGTGGTAGAAAGCATGCAGAATCCCCATTTCAAAGGGACTTTCCCCGATTTGGTCCATTGTTCTTGTGAACAAGAGCACGGCTTTTGGCAAGGGTGGAGATTAACATATGGTGACTGGAAAATGTAGGGAGAAGGAAACGTAGAAAAACATTTTTTAAATTAAACATTTTGAAAAAGGAATCTAGGAAGGGCTCAAATGAAGAATTTACAGAGCTAAAAGGGGCCTGGGTTATCCACACACTCTTTAGGATTTCTCTTGTTAAATTTGGTACTGTTTTGTTTTTCCTGTTCGGTTTTCTACTCCCATCACACAGAGTGTTGTTACTACACAGCTCCAAGTGCAGGTAAATAAACGACGAGGTTATAGAGGTGGAAATCGGTCTATAGTTCACCACAGAACTCAAGACTGAATGAAGAAGAATACAGAGGGGCCTAGCAGTAGGGGAAGAATTCAATTTAACAAATATTTATTAAGCATTTTTATTTTCAATGCATGATGCTAACTGCTAGAGATACCAAAATGAAACAAGATGCCTCATCCCGGCAGGGAGCTTCTAAGGAACAGGACATTATACAGATAGGAAGAGCTCTTTGGTCCAAGGGGACCTACTCACATACAAAAATAATCAGAACTGGAAGACTCACTCCCAAGACTGTCAGAGCTAGAGGTGCCTCAGAGATTGTCATCTTTTTGTAGAGAAATGGAAATGAATGGCCTGCCCCAGGTAAATGGCAAAGTCAGGCCTTAAACCAAAGTCTCTTCCTTTAATCTACGTCACAACAGTACTGAAATTGTTAAACACATTGTTTCTGCTAGAAAAATTCCCTCGCCAGGCTGATTTGACAGTAAGCCAAGCCAGCACTGGCAGTTCTTCCTACTCTCTTTAATAATAGCTAGCATTTATATAGTGCTCTAAGGTTTTCAAGGTGCTTTATTAATATTTTAATCTCATAAGTAGATGCTTAATCTTTATTCCCATTTTGCAGATGGAAACTAAGGCAGAAATTATATGACTTACCAAAGACCAAACAGCTACAAAATGTCTGAGGCTACATTTGAACTCGCATCATCCTGGCTTCCAACACAGCTTTTTGTTACCAAACCTGCCTCTGTAAGAATACACTAAAACCATCATGTAGCAAAGAGATAACATTTGAAAGCAATGTCTTACAACCTTACTGTTTCTTGAGGACTGTTTTGTCTTTGTATCCCTAGTGTCTGGCACGGAGTAGATGCTTAATAAATATTAGTAGAATTAAAAAAAAAATACACTGAAACCATTCCACTCTCACTATTTAGATACATACCACTTCTTCCAGGGAAAAGCAGAATAAAGTATTGCTTTCACAATTGGATAAGGACGTAGAACACAAAAGGCATCATTTTTCTGTCTCTTTACTTTCCAAATATAAAAACGATCCCCAGCCACAGCCAGAACTGAAAGATCAGTTTGTTGTTCTTCTTAAAAAGTCATGGGGAGTGACCCAGGCTTGTGCTTTCAGCTATATGATAAGTAACTCCTCTGTTGGTATCTTATAGACCATGCCTGGAGCATTGAAAGGATGAATGACTTGCCCTTGTTCACACATAGAGCCAGTGTGGATGAAAGGCAGGATTGCCATCAACTTCCTGCTGACCCAAAGCCAGCCCGTGCCATGCCCCCTCTTGTTCCTGGTTAGATTTATTCAAACGCTGGTTCTAAACAGTCATAGAAATCGGTGCTAAGGCCTTTGTGTAATAAACTGAGTCCACTCTAATAAAAGGTTTTTATTAATTGAGCATAATATATTAGGTTTTAACTGAATATCACTGGTTTGATATTAACCATAGGGTAGAAACAAAATTATCTTTAATACCTTCCAATTCTAAGATTCTTTGGCCAGGAGACCTCTATCCCTTATTTTGCCGGGTCCCAGACTAATCTGTCCAATAAGCATTGACATTGTCAAGTTCTAATTCACGGTTATTAAAGTGTGTGAAAACCTTAGAGCCTCTCCCACACTCCAAAAATAAAACTAAGACAAAACACATGTTTGTTCTTTCTCCCTAATAAGTTGCCTTTGCCCTCTCCTTTACTATTTTAACATGGGGAGAAGAGAAATTATATTTCCTATTTTGCTGCAATAAACATTTCCACAGGCTAGAAGCATTGAATATATTCAGGTATATTTTTTTATTCTTTTCTACTGATGTGTATGGGAAGGAGGGAAGTGTGGGGGGAAAGATAATAAGCCCAAGAATTTCACTTTTACTACAGATCTTAGCTGGTTGGGGCCCCATAAGGGGCCTGGTATATAAAAGGAAAAAAATGTACATCAAGAACAGTCCTGTGGACCCTCAAGTTAATAATCCTGAGATATTGGAACAGTTAAAAAGAGGTGCCTAATTTTATTTGTCCTGTAAAAAAAAAAAACTAAACTAATAAGAATTGGTCAGCATTTGGTTCTGTACCCCTGGGTAGGTTTTGATATACCATAAAGTCCTTAAGTATACTCAATTTTAATAGCTTTAATACTTGTTCTCCCCTTAAACTGGTTTATACAGTTTGCCAATGAAATAGTCTTGCAAGGAACAAAAGATTTACATAAAAATTTATATATGTATAAATCTCTTTCTCAGAAGCCTAAATCTTTAGGTGCCAAACTCTCTGTTGTATGTTTGATGGTAGACAATAATGCCAATTAAATGACTCATCTGTTTAGCTACTATACCAGGCATCAAAGTTTCAATTGAATATAATGGTTTCATTCTCCTTTCATATACCCTATGTGTGGTGAGGCCCAAAAATTCATCCTCAGTTAAAGCTGGGGATATCAGGGAATATGTAAAAAAAAAATTTTTTTTTAAACAAGCAAATCTGGAACTGTTTGAAACTTTCCTGATTCCTGACTGCAACCAGATTACTTGCTTTTCTTTAATTAAAAAAAAAATTTTTCCCATATGTTCTTTGGAAAGCATGCTTCAGCGTAGTTCAATATCCTAGGAGCCAAAGAAAGAAAGTATTCTTTTTTTACTGCATTTCCTTGAAGGCCACAAAAAATTTACTCCATAAGTCTTTCCTAATTTCTTATGGTTCATCTTTACCAATTACTGGGTTTGACTTAATTTTTTTTCAAGGCAAGAGGGAAAGAGGTGTTGGGCAGATAAAAGTTTTCAAACTCCAAAGGGCCATATAAACAATATTTTCATGATTTTCTCTGATATGAGAGTTTGGATTCTTTTACAAAGTAACCATTTTTTCCCTTGTTTTGCTCTATGCCAGTGATGGCAAACCTTTTAGAGACTGAGTGCCCAAACTGCAATCTTCATGTCACATGTGAGCCCCATACCTTACTCCAGACAGGGGAGGGAGGAAGCACTCCCATTGAGCTGCTGGGCAGTGGAGTGGGTGAGAAATGTCCTCAGGCACTCTGGAGAGGGGAGAGGGAGGAGCCCCCTCTGCATGTGTGCCATAGGTTCACCAACATAGCTTTATGGAATCTAAAAAATAACAATTCATTTATTATATACATCAATTGAGATAGGAACTTATCTTAATGACTTAAACTGAGATTTGCAAATACCTTCTAGTAATCCCAGGAGTTAGCCATTGTTTGGATGAGATTTTTTTGGCTATAAAATAAAGATAAGTGTTTATTGACAAAAATGTCTTTATAAAGTTTACCTGGATCCTGTCCCAGTTGAAACTTATTTTTTAAAGTATTTCGTTCATTCAAGTACAACCATGTATAGACACATCAACTTCATGTTAGTTTACAGCAACTTTGTTCTGTTATTTATTTTTAACAAGTTACTCTAAAGTCACAAATACCAATCTCTACATTTAACTGACAACTTTGGAGAAATTCCCCATTTAGAATTCCTTATTTGTTTACTCATTCATCCTTCTGTTATAGGGTCCAGGAACTTCTATGCATGTATTAATTAAACATTCCTATGTGCAAGTAAGCCAAGTAAAATGTTCTCCCTGAAAATTAACCCTCTTGAATAAATATGATAATGGTTATAGAAAAAGACTTCTTTATCAGAAAGTAAAAGAATGAAACCTGGCCACTAGTGGGAGATGTTAACAATGAATACAACTCAATACATTTGGTAAATATTAATTAGGGCCTTCATTACTATGTTAACTAATCAACTTAAAATAGCAAGTCAGCAGAACAGACAAGCTATAGGTCCATAGCTCCTCTGAATATTAACTGGAGTGCATGTAGACAAATCTAAGAGTTGCTACACTGGTAGCAGCTTGTACAATGATGTTATTGACAGGAATATGTATTGATATACGTGATATACGCTGAGTAACTCACAAAGCAAAACTTATCAATTTTACTAATACAGTCAATGAACCAAATTCACTTCTCTATTCCTAATAAAACTTTAAATTGTATCTTATTTGCTTTGCATGAAAGCTTAGTTTTCCTGTTCATTTATTAAAATATGCTTTTATATCACTTGAATTAGAATTGTTAGAAAATTTTCACCAGCTTGAATGTATTGTCTACATTATTAAAGCACATGTGATTGTTTCGATTTGTCAGTATTGTCCGATTGTTTTGAGCATTTCCTTTATGTGTTGTCACTTTACACTGTACTATATACCTTGTAATTTTAGATTCTTCACTTGTATGTTTTAAGTGTTTCCAATTACCTTTAGTTTTAGCTGCTGTATAATAGCTGTGTTTATACAGAATTGTAAAAACAAAAACCAAAAAAATTGCATTTATTTATACAGAGACATTTATAATACTTATTTTACAAATGTTCTTATATTCTGAATAAATATTTCTAATGCCATGATATGCGCTGCCAAATGTTTATCCTCCCTAAAACAATTTAGGTAAATATAATTGAAGAATAGATTTTAGGAAAGTAACATCAAAAGCTATGGATAATTTATTAATGATATATTTTACACACTAATGTCAAATTCCAGCATTTATAGTAAATCTAAGGGAATCCTCTTGCCAGAGGACAAGAATACAGTATATATCAAAATGGTTAAACTTAACAGGAGCAGTATTTTGTCTCATCTAACTCCTGCCAAGCAAAATATTACTCCTATTTATTTTAATTTGACAGAAACAGGATAAAACTTATTTTTTCTTTGCCATGGAAACAGGGGAAATCAACATAAGTTTCTACAACTGGAACTCTAAGGAAGACTTACCTATACAATGTCCATTAGACCACAGAGAAGATGTGAACACTGCTAGAGCTTCTCATAATGAGAAATGTATAAAGGTGCTTTTAGAGGAAAGATATTATTGCCTAAGGATCAAAAAGTTTCACTTTTTTTAAATGAGATATTCAATGCCAGTGTTTCTCTGAGGAAGCTGTTAATTTACATGCTTCACAGAATTCAAGGTGTCAAGTCCATGGCTAACTAGCAGTTTGCAAACAGAAAAACAAACTCCTCAATGTGACTTTATGTTTTCTCAAGTACTTTTGTATTTAATCAGCCCTGGACACCCAATGGCTTTGATACAATGGTAATTCTGCTACTCGCAAGGCCTTCTGTGACCTCAAAATCAAAAAGGAATCAAGTTCTTGCTGGCTACGTTAGAGATTAAAATTGCATAGGAAGGAAAATGTGGCTCATCTTTCTCAGCTCCAAGGAACATGAAAAGCAAAACATGAAAAGAAACCTTTGGATGCAACAACTCTAAGAAATGTTTATAAATGTTTATGGTGGTCATCCAGCATCTGTTCAAATACCTCCAATAAAGGACAGCTAGTTTCCTCCCAGTACAGAATAAATCTCATTGACCTACATAAATGTCCCCACTCACTATACAAAGAAGAGGGAGTGACAAATATTAAAACAACACATCACTGAGAGTCTCCCTTACACATGGCCTGACTCAACAAATGTGGATTTTACTTAACAAAAATGTGTGTATGTGTGTAACAATATGTTGGCCACCTCAGTGAGTATAGACGGGTATAAGAAGGAGGGAAAGATGAGACTGTTTACAATAAATAATAAAGTTTTAAAAAATTAATGAGTGGGGACATCTAGGTAGGTCAGGGTATAAAGAGCCAGGCCTGGAAACAAGAGGTCTTGGGTTCATATGGCTTATCCATTAAGTGATAGTTAAAATCTGAAGTAGCAAGTCTTTCATCTAGCACATGGAATAGTTGTTTGTTTGAAACAAGTTACTAAAAGGAGAAACCATCAAAGTATTAAATTGCCAGAGCTAAAAACTTTATTGATGTGTCACATGGCAAACAGTAATCTTTTCACTTCAAGTTAATACATAAACAATTAGATAGAAAAAAAGCAATACTTAAATACTCAGCAATAAAAAAGTTTTAAAATACAAAAAAAATCCATAACTAAACAAACAAAATACAAAAATATGTTTTAATTCTGAATAGATGTTATTTACATAAGAAAACCCTTAAATAATCAGGATAGGCTAACTTAATACATGCTTTTTGCTCATTTTGTTGAGGAATGGTTCAGAGTATTCTTTTGGACTCGTCTCAAATTGTAGAAATACTGTTTCATCACCACAATTCCTTACAAACCTTTACTTGAAAGCTATCTACCCAATAAGCTTCAGGATTAATGAGTCCTTTATCCACAGAGCAAGTGAATTTTAGTAAGATTTAGGTGGGGAAGAAACCCATAAGTAAAACTCAATCATAATAACTTGGCTTTATCCGATATTCAACCACTTACGAAGATTAAATTTAACAACAAAACTTAATCAGCGAGTATTTAGCCTTGCTCCGAGATGAAAATGATTGAGGATTACACTGGTTCCTCCTCTGGTATCTGTATTTATGGATTAGTATCCCTTAACAACAAAGAAATAATGGAAGAATTTTATTGTAGCCCTGGATAGATTTCTTTAAATGTTATGTTTTCATACAACCGTTCTCCAAGGATCTAGTAACCCTAGAAGGTGGTAAAAAAATAAAACAAAACACTGCTACAATTTAATTAGAAATTAAATGCAAAATCATCTATTATAAGCCAAATCATTACTAGAAAAAAATTAATATAAACTTGTCTTACTCTTCTTTAAAAAGATTCAATTTATTTTGCTGACAATTCTATACATGCTTTTATAAGAATGTAAGAGGGCATGTATTACTGTTTAATCACTAAGTTTCCTTTATGTGTAGGTTTTTTAATGAAATGTTTCACTAAACAACTGAATTTCCAACACCTTCAATTTCTCTAAAACTACAAAAGTCCTTTGTAAAAAAATGAAGACTAATCTATTCCCATATTCTTGGGTTAAAGGGGAAAAAAATTGTTTTTCCATGAAGAGGGCACAAAAAATTTTTAGGTTTTTCCATGAACAGAGCACCACATATCCAAAGCACTCCAAGCTTCATTCCTTTCTGCCTCTAAACCAAATCTATAGTTTAGAGGTAAAAATAATTTCACTGACCACAAGAGGGCTTTATTTGTCCCCCAAATCCCCCTGCAAAATTTCTTAATATCTAAAAGAAGAAAAGAACAGAAAAAAGTCACTAATTCGGGTTTCATTTAAGTAACCTTTGATTGGTTTTTAAGATTCATTACATTTAGTGAAGTAAAAATGGTATTTGCATTTCACAGATGCTTGAATGGTGGTACTTTATTGCTTTTTCTAGGAGGGACCGTACACTTTATGAACTGCCATCCGTTTTCTTAAATTTATATACTATACCCTTCACAACAGAAAAAGTAACATGGCCTGAATTCATTTTTAAGCCCTTTTCACAGTGTTGGGGAGTTGGCACACAGAAATCCCCTTATTTGTTTTCTTTCCAGGTTTTAATCTAAATGCTGTCAGCAAAACTGTTCTCTGAACATATTTGCAATTAGGTTTATTTTTTCATAGTCCAGATGATAAAATAAATGCTACAGAGGCCAGTTTTCAGAGTGGCTCAGAAAAACCACAGCCTGCTTGAACAGTAGTGGACTGCACAAAGTGTGTCTTTTGTGCTTTAGTCATCAGTGCACAAGGACAGTACATGAACTGTACTGTGTAAATACCAGCTGCTATTAACATGCTCTAAAAGTCATACACAATTTTAAATTGGACAATAGTCAGTTTTCTAAATTTAATTTTCAGATAGGAACCTTGTCATCTGAATTCAATGTCTGCATACTAAGATCCAAGTGCTAACAGAAGAGTAAGGCCCAGTCATTTAGCACGTGTGACACCTGCTTTCTCCAAGGATAAGAAATGAATAACAGTGCAGAAAGGTACTGAGTTTTTACACTGTAGCTTATATCATAAAAGTCTAATATGTCAGAGCCTAATATGTACAATGCTTACAAAAATAATAATAAAAATATTAAATTCTTCTATACTACAAATATGCTACCCCAGAATTTATGGGAAATGTACCCAGTCTTCTAAATGAAAAAGATTTTTAACATTCTCAGTGATGGATTTACAAAATAAATCTGATCATTGGTAAAGAAAATTATACTGCTCATCTCCCAAATCCAGAGATTTCCCCCGCTACCTCACCTCCTAATAAATCAGTTTGACATCCTTATGGTTTGCAAGACTCAACAGTGTAGGGTGACTTCACCAAACCAACTAAGCTTTTTCCTCCTTGGAAGGGAAATAACTTTTCTTGTTTAAGGGAAATACCTTTCTTGCAAAGCAGAGTGGCTAATTCCCTGCAGGTATTCTATAAAGACAGGAAGAGAAGAAATAACATTCTACAATCTGCTTCTTCATGCTGCTCAAGTTCGGAGTTGCATTCTATTTTATTTGTGGAGGGGACGGAGGACTATGATGAAACCTTAATGTACACTCACTCTAAAGCTCTAAGAGAGACTACTCAAATCACAACATAGAGAGTTTAAAAGGATCTCATAATCCTTATGGCTGGAAATTAGTGGCTTCCACTTTGCTCTTCCAAGAGAATGGTCAATACTATGTTTAATTTAAAGGTGAAAGTGGCCTAGCAAGACTACAAAGGACTGACCAGGTCCCATCACTTGTTCTTCCCAGCAAATAACATACAAACCTTCTGAGCTCCTTTTGCCTCTACCCACCCTAAAAAACTAGATACATACATTTAGACTTAATTCTCCCATTGTATAAAGTAAGGTGAGGTGCTATTAGCTTCTAATATGCAACTCCCTTTTCTCCCTTGGCCAGCCTCACAGATCATTTTTCTACAATGCTACCTAAATTAGAGGCTCAACCACTGCGCTAACTGTAAGATCTACAAGAAAGCAGGGTATTCTCTAACCCCTCATCATTTTCTTATTCGAGTAACTTCTCTTTAATAATGTGCAGTCTAAGGACCTTGCTGTGTAACTTGCGACAAGTCTTGAATTTTAGAGGTAAGTTTCAACTTTGTATCACAATGTTTTTTTACTCATTTATAAAATGCTAATGACTTAATTGAGGCCAGGAAAAGTACAAATCATATGCAGGCCAGTTAGCTTTGCCCTTATACTTAAGGCCCACAAACCACTCTTCTAATATTTTAATCACTTAAAAAAATATATACAATTGGTTTCAAATAGAAACAGTGTTTGTGAGCACATTAGGAGAAATGAAGTGTGTGTCCCCAAAAGATTGTGAATATGGCATGTTAGTCACAAAAGTCAACAGTATACTAAAAATTTTAATGTGTCTTTAGTTAGCTCAAAAGCTGTGACTAATGAAGTCAAGATCATAGATAGAAATCATAAGGCTGCCATTGCACAAATGCCATATTTTGAAAGGGAAAATAAATAAGACATAGTTCAGCACAAATCCATTACTACCATTAAAAAATTAGCTCAAAGTGCTTAACTACCCTTAATTATTTTCCTCTATGGAGGATAACAATTATTAAAAGCTCACCTTAATTTTTAATTCTAGTATTTCAGTTTGGCTCAAGTGGTCCAGTATCAACAGAGAAGGGAACTAAGTTCCAAACACTGTGATGGTTTTTAAAAGAGGGAAAAAAATTTATTTTCCATTAGGTTCAACTGGAGATTGAATTATATGCAATCTCAATTAAATGCAATTAATTTTATTCAGAGCTGGAGAAAGTTTTAGCATTAGAAAAATGTTTAGTTTTACATTCACTGGGCTAGTGTTTTACAAGGGAAAATAAACTATTACCTAGCTTTAATGTAGACTTTCTATAATGGTCATAAAAATAAATGTAGCTCCTGAAATTACTTTATTAATGCCCTACAACAACTTATTCCTTCCACAAAATACCAAGACAGCTGCTAACCATACTTTCCAAACTTAAAATTCATACTATATAGTCATAATACAAAAGCATTCTGAGCTAATCAAGTAGTAATCAAGCTATTTAAGTCTGGGATTGAGTTGGGTTTGTTTGTTGGGAGTACAAGGGGAAAAGGGAAAAGACAAAATGTTTTTTACATACACTGAAGCCTAAGAACTCTTCAAGAAACTTCAGAAGGACCCATAAATCTTTGCAAATGCAGATACTAAATATTCAAACTTACAAATTACTGAAATTCTTTTTTAAAATACCATACCATATGTATGACTTTAATTCTGCTTACAGTTTTTCATGATTTGAACTTAACTATCATTTTTACTAGAAAAATAAAAGCCTTTAATTTGCAAACACAAATAAGCAAATGAAAATATTTTGTTAGTACAGAATGAAACATAAGTATTTAAAAATTAAAAAAGAATCCAATTCCCTTAGTTTTCAAACATCCAGACTCTTCTATTCACAGTAGTTCTATGAGGCACTCACACTTTTTCAAATGCCCATCTTTCACAGAAGTGTGTCATCATTTGATAAATCACTCATCTGCTATGTCTTGACATAAGCTTACAGAAAAGCATGCAATAGGACTCTTGCCTTTTGGAATATGCTGGTTAAATATAAAATGCTTCAGCTAACATTTTTAAATCACAAAAGTTACACATTAAAAGCACCTACAAAATAATTTTCCCCCCAAATAATTCAGAATGTTCTCAGTGCACTGCACCTCAAAACATAAAGCTGGCTATATATAACATTCAAGTTAGTGAATTAAGAGATATCCTCTCAAAAAGGCATTTTTAAAAAAATAATGAAGCCATTAACTGCATTTTTCAACTAACTTCCTGAAATCTAATATACTATAAAAGAATCAAATGATTGTATCATTAGCACACATTTGTCACTTACTGGTTTTTCCTCCAAGTCAAGATGGAATCCAGTTTCTGTGCCAAATTTCTAAAGATATTCTCATCTCTGAAAAGCTAACAAATATAGAATGCAAGGAAGTAGGGAAAATGGCTGTCCGGTGTACACCCAGTTCAGGCACATAACGCATAGGTATTTCATTTCAGCTAAGTTTCAATTTACAGTTATAATTTGTGCATATTTAATCTCAAACTATTTAATGAAAGCTACAAGAACTGAAATTAATATAATCCCACTGTAGTCTTTCTCTTATTCCATGGTACTTTAAAACAACCTGACATAAAAGCAATACTATTTAACTGGATTACCTATATTAAAAAAAGATATTTAATTCTTGAAGAAATTTGCTAACTCCGTGAATAATAAGGATCTATTCTGTTTTGCTTTAATATCATGATCTAAGGATCCAATTACTGACACCAGGAATACTGACCAATGCTTTAAAATATTTTTAAACCAAAATGGCTTCTGAATAACAATGAAAAAATGAAAATGTTTTGCCTCCTGGGCAAACCAAGACTTAATTCTCTTGTTCATAACAGAAATTTGGAATGCTGGGACCAAGTAGAAAATATGGCTCATGAAGACCTAAGCAAAAAAAAAAAGCAATATTTCTAAGAAAATAACAGAAAAGGTTTCCAAACACATTCGTCTAAAGCATAAAAAAATGTCTTTATCAAAGTGGTTCACAAATTTGTCACATTAAGTAGACATCTAGATGTGTGGGATGAAAATTGTGAATTATTCCCCAATAGTAATAGTATTAGTAATCATAGATTGCTAACTTCCTATAGAAAAATAGTGAAACTAGGTGCCCTCCACTAGCACATATCCATGTCTCCTTTTGAATAGTAGAAGAAACCCCCTTCCCAAGCAGCTTTATATGTATATATATATAATAATGTAAGCCTTTAATATATTCTTTTCAAATGTGGCTACAAGACTACTCCCCCCCTTTTTCTGTTTCCCTGAGTTTAGGGGTGACCTAATTCCTATGAGAGAAATGTCAAAATTTACAAGTTATAATCTTGACTACATGTCCCAAGAAATGTTGTGATGCTATAGCCTGAAGAATTGTTGCAATTAGATAAATCCTTGGACAGGCCTAAAAACTGTAAAACTAAGGAATATTCCCATATGCTTGGAAATGTCAGAAGCATTGGAAAGGATTAAGGAGGATAGAAGAAAGAGGTTAGAATAAGATACGGAAAGTGGAGCTGGCATTATGTTGGATCCCTATAAAATCTGAGCAAATCTAGACATTGGTACCCACTTTTGAGGCTGGAGTATGTGTGTGTGTGTGTGTGTGTGTGTGTGTGTGTGTGTGTGTGTCTCTCTCTGTCCCTATGCCGCACCCTTGTGAGAATACTATCTATGCCCAGGTGGTATTGTCTCTTCCCTGCCCCACCCTTGTAAGGATGCTGTCTAGGCCCAGGCAGTGTTCCCTCACTCTTTGCCCCACGCCTCTGAATAAAGCCACGTGACCTCTGCCAGCATCGTCTTCTGTCTGCTCATTAGAGTGATTCCTGGGGGTACAAGGCCCCCCATAATTTCACTACACAGATGAGGGCTTGTCCAGGACTCTAGAATGATAGGAGTGCCTCAGTTTACCTATTTGGGCAAATCTGAGTCCTCCTATATGCCTCTAAAAAACCCCACCAGCAAGAGAGCAGACAGAATGACAGATGCAAAAGAAAAGACCTCAACCAGCACTTCTAACGTGGAGACCATTTGTGTGCCTTCTCTCTAAGCTTGTGTGTGAATGGATGCTCCTTGAATAGCTGACTGGCAGAGTCCAGGAGGCTCTTTAAGACCAAACAAATCGAACTGGGGAGTCCTTATCACTGAGAACAGGACCAAGTGCTTGTTTGTAGGTGTGGGGCTTTAGAGAAAGAGACAATACATGAGGGAATTTCAAATTAAGGAAGTTTGAGATGAAAATGGTTTGATAAAGGTAGGTGAGATAAGGGAATAAGTTGTGCTTACAAGACAACTGAAAAGTAAAAACCCTTGTCAGGAGATAGGACAGACTACGGCAGATCGCTAAGTTAAACTGTGTCTGAAAAGAAAGCAAGATTAGAAATTTCAAGTCAGAAACATGGGGCAGAAAGCATCAGCCCAAAGGAAGTCCACAATACAGGACATGGATCCATACAAAAAGAAGTGAACACAATTCCTAAGGATAGTCCTTTAAGGGCTCAATTAGATGCCTGGAAAAATCCCCTCAGTATGAACATTTTGACCCAGGCACATTCATGGAGTACTGCTATTTTCATTGGGCAGGTGTGGAGATTGACTGACAGACCCATGCCCTCGGGCAAAAATGTGGATCTAATGATTATACAGTCTGTGAGAACCTAAATGAGACTGTTAATGGGAGAAAATTTACAAATGATAGGGAGATAGCATGTGCTGCACTTTAGTGATGAGAGAAAAAGCAGGAGGAAACAGCATTGGCTCTAACAGTTATAATAGCAGAGAAGATAAAGGAATCACATGGTAGGAAATAGAGAAGGCCTGGGATCCATTAGAGTCTCTCTCCTGTATTTGATCCCTCCTACTCCCCAAGTGCCACCTCCAGTGCCAGCACCAGCAGCCCAAATAGAACCAGAACCAGTATCAGTGCCTCCTGTAGCACCAATAGTTCCATTGTCTCCCCTACTGCCAAAGCCTAGAGCAGAAGCAGAGATAATAGCTACTCCTCCACCAGACCTCTATGAAGAGGTAAATAGAGAAGAGGTGACTAGAGGACCAGAAGAACTTCCCTTCTGGAGACATGCTAAGCAATCTGCAATAAGCAAACTCAGGGAAGTGCCAGGACGACAGGGGCTAGGATATATTAGTGCACCTCTCAGTGCCTCTGAGATACAGAAAAGGACATGAAAGTTCTGTTAGAAGATCCTATTGGTGTTGCTGATCAAGTTGATAAATTTTTAGGGCCAAATTTATATTCATGGCCAGAGATGATAGCAATTATGAAGCAATTATTCACTGAGGAAGAAAGAGGTCAGATTAGAAGAGCAGCTATAAGAGAATGGGACCATGAACACACAGAGGAGGAAGGAGGTTCAAATGGTGAGGCCAAATATCCTATAAAAGACCCTGGCTGGCATAATAATGAGCCCACCCATCAAACAAATATGCGAGATCTTAGAAAAATGATCATTCAAGGGATAAGGAAAGCAGGACCTCGGAATCAAAATATGAATAAGGTTTATGTAACCAAACTGAAAAAGGAGAAGACTCCAACTGAATTTATACATAGATTGAGGGGCATTTAGCAAATATTCTGGAGTAGACTTGACTGAGCCTGGTGGACAAATTCTCTTAAAGAACTATTTTGTCACAAATTTATGGCCAGATATATGGAAAACAAACTTAGAGAAGAATGGATAATGAAACCCCTTGATGAATTACTCCAGCAAGGCTAGCTGATATTTGTCAGGAGAGAAGAAGATGGAGGCAAGGAAAAAACTAGAACCTTTGTGAGAGCAATTAAAGAAGTGACCGAGAGTGATTCTAAACAGAAGAGGAAAACAAAAAGGAAGGACAAGATAGAATATGATTTCTTGAAAGGAAGAAACATCAGAAGGGTCAGGAAAATTCCCTGAAAGAGCAAGAACTCCTTTAATATGCTTTAAATGTGGAAAAAAAGTGAATAAAAAAGCCAAAATGTCCTAAACAAGAGAAAGAAAGTATGATTTATGCGCTCTCTGAAGATACAGAAAATTGACAGTCAGGGATCTTTTGAACTCCACCCAGAGCCCATGATAACCTTGCAGGTGGGGAACCAGGAAGTAGAAATAGCATTTTTAATTGATACAGGAGCAGTAAGGAGCTCCCTTGTCATCACCTCTCAGAGTTAAACTAAGTAATCAAAAACTCATGGTGTTTGGGATAAAAGGGGAGAGATTCTCTGCCTCCATGACACAGCCTCTAACTAAAATTTAAGCAGGAGAAAATATTTGGACAATTTCTCCTGATTCCTGAGGTAGGCATTAGTTTATTAGAAAGACATATGATTACAAAATTGAATCTACATTTCAGTGTGAGCAGGAAGAGGATCCTAGCTACTTTGTAAGCAGCTTTTTCTTAAAAGATGAAGAAAGACAAATAAATCCTCAAGTCTCAGCAGGACCTAGAAATAGAGGAAAAATCAAAATGCCTCCTTTACAAATCCAATTAAAAGAGTCAGTCCA
This sequence comes from Monodelphis domestica, assembly GCF_027887165.1. Lineage (NCBI taxonomy): Eukaryota > Metazoa > Chordata > Mammalia > Didelphimorphia > Didelphidae > Monodelphis > Monodelphis domestica. Next base: position 535,898,833 of record NC_077229.1, read on the forward strand.
GATTGTTAAAACCAGAAAATATTTTTTTGTTGTTAAAACCAGGCAAAATTTCACTAGAAGGAAGAAGAGGATTGAAGCCTGTGATAACAGCCTTGCTAGAGGACAGTTTATTAGAGGGTTGCCAATCAGCCTTATACTTTGATGAGTAAGATTCCACACAGCAGTGCATATTTTACTGTGATAGATTTGAAAGGTGCTTTTTGGTCAATCCCTTTGCACCCTAACAGTAGAGATTTGTTTACATTTGAATGGGAAGACCCCAAAACAAGAAGAAAAAGGCAATTTTGATGGTGTGTCCTAGCACAGGGTTTCAATTAACTCCCCAAATGTCTCCGGCCAGGTCCTTGAAGGAATTTTAGAAGGATTTAAACCCCCAGCCCAAGTCACACTCCTCCAGCACATAGATGACATATCTAGCATAGTAACTACTTTAGTTAATTTATTGAACTTTTGAGGAAAAGGAATACAGGTGTCAAAAGGAAAGTTATAATTTGCAGAGAAAGGAGTTAAGTACCTAGGACATTGCATTAGTGAAGGGAGAAGGATACCCAGCCAGAGTATCTGCAACTATACAATTTGAACTCCCTCGAACAAAAAAAGAACTTAAGGAAATTGTATATTTCTATTGTAGTTATATTTCTATTCTATAGTCTATTGTAGACTCTGGATAGATGATTAAGCAACATATACAAAGCCATTGTATGCTCATCTCTTAGAAGAATCTCCAGATCCCATACAATGAGATTCAGAAGGGAAAGAAAATTTTTTAGAATTGAAGAAAGCTTTAAAATCAGCTCCAGTATTGGCCTTACCTTCTTTCAGTAAACCTTTTCACCTATTTGCCACAGTGGACCAAGGAATAGCCTTGGGGGTCCTCATACAAACATGGGGAGGGCAAAGATAACCAGTAGCATTCTTATCTAAAATCCTTGATCCGACTGCAAGAGGATGGCAGTTTTGGTAGAAGAAAGTAGAAAATTAACTTTTGGAGGAACCCTAGTGGTTAGCACCCCACCAAGTCCAAACAATTCTACACCAAAGGACTGATTCTAGGATATTAAGATATGAAGCAATTTTATTGGGAAAAGATGATCCATTTCTTGCAACTGATTCAAACTTGAATCCTGCCATGTTCTTATGGGAAACTGGATAAGAAAATCATGGAGAGACTGAACATGATTGTTTAGATATTATTGATTTCCAAGCAAAAGCCAGGGAAGATTTGCAGGAAACACCAATCCCTGGAAAAGTGAATTTAATTATAGATGGATCCTCATGGGTAGTAGATGGAAAAAGGAGAAATGATTATGCAATGGGGATGAAGCAGCCCTAGTAGAGAGAGGCCGTCTCCCAAGCAAACAGTCAGCACAAACTTGTGAGCTCTATGCTCTAAACCAGGCTCTAAAATTGCTGGAAGACTGAGGAGGGGGAAAAAAAAACAAACCATATATATATATATATATATATATATATATATATATATATATATATATATCAATTCAAAGTATGTATGGGGAGTAGTACATTTATTTGGAAAAATTTAAACGAGAAAGAAAAAGAGTTGGCACACATTAATTGCTAAAGAAAGTTCTTGAAAACATGTTAGAATCAGAACAATTAGTTGTGATCCATGTGAATGGGCATCAAAAAGGTAACTCCTTTGAAACCAGAGGAAATAGTCTAGCAGATGAAGAGGCTAAGAGAGCTGGAATTGAGGAAGATGAGATTCCAATGCTGCCACTCATACCATAGGAAAGCCAGTCTTTATAGAGCCAGAGGTAGATAAGAGAAAAGCTACGGGAGGAGAAAAAACTAAGGATGAAAGATGGCTACTGCCTGATGGAAGAGAAATAATTAATCAAGCTATAGCTAGAAGAATCTTAAATCATCTGCACCAAGGCAGCCATTGGGGAGTCCAGAATATTTGTGACTTAATTTTAGCACAAAATGTTTGCACTGGGTTATACACTATTGCAAAACAAATGGTAGACTCCTGCTTGATTTGCAAGAAAATTAATAAACAGTTTGAGAAGCCACCCCAAGGGAGAAGGGCTCCAGGGCTTCAGCCATTTCAAAGTATTCAAGTAGATTTTACTGAGATGGTACCGATTGGAACAGCAAAGTACCTTCTCATGGTGGCAGATCACCTAACATCCTAGATAGAGGCTTATCCAACTCCCAGAGCAACTGCTCTGGTAGTAACCAAAATTTTACTTGGAACAAATTATTCCCAGATATGGTCTACCAGATAACTGATTCTGATAATGGAACCCACTTTACCTCCAAAATATTACAAGGAATAGCACAAGCACCTGGGATTTCTACATGCCATAGCATCCTCCTTCTAGTGGGAAAGTAGAAAAAGTAAACCAAGATTTAAAGAGACAACTCACCAAGCTGATGCTGGAAATCCAGTTACCTTGGACTCTATGCCTGCCACGGTCATTGCTGAGATTGAGGACTAAGCCCTGAAGAGATGTTTGGCTGTCCCCATTTGAATTGATGTATGGACATCCTTACCCCTCCAGATAGAGTGGGGACCCACCCCATTGGGAAAGCAGGGATAAGTTTTTAAGAAGCTATATACATGCTCTTGCTCTAAACTTGTCTTCCCTACAAAAGAAAGCATTACTTGGACAGACACCTCCTTTAGGCTTTCCAGTTCATAAGTTCCAACCAGAGGACTGGGTTCTTATCAAATCCAGGAAAGATGGAAAACTAACTCCAACCTGAGAAGGCCCTTTTCAGGTCCTGTTGACAACTGATACAGCTGTTTGAACTGCAAAGAGTGGCTGGACCCACTATACTAGAGTAAAAAGCCCAGTTGAGTCTCCAACTGCCTGGATTGCTGAGACTTCCACTGACTGACCTTTGAAGCTGTGAGAAAGGCTGCAGCAAACTGAACTGTTACTTTGAAAAGACTGATAACTTGAAGAGGCTGCCAAGAACTCTGAACTCAAGGCCCCTTCTCCCATACTATATTTTCTGGTGTTTTTGGGTTGCTTTTTTTTTAGAATAGGGGTGAGACAAAGAATTTTGATCCCTATTGAGAATAGAAGTGGGATATCTTATATACAGACTCCCTATTAAGAATAGGGGTGGAACAAAGAATTATGGTTATTGTTGGAAGTTTTAATGGTGTGACAGGCACCATTTTAAAAACCTACGATGCAGGATCACTACTAATAGGCTCAGAAGAAGTGAACAAAGAGTATGAATTCCAGATAGGAGAAGGAGATCAGACAATCCAGATAGACTTACGCTGTCTCCTAGAGACACTTAAATGTAAAAAATTTTAAAGAATTGGCTGGTCTTAGGATCAATCCAAAATATCTTTGCCCTCCAGGGCAAACTAGCCACCCGCCCCCCATTGGTATGACAGTCAAGTGAACCATGAGATTGGACAGCCAGACCCAAAAATTTAGAATGGAATAAGGCTTTTACCATCTACCAGCCCATTAATAATAACAACTACATCTTATTCCTATTACAAATTTTAGGGAGGAATGGGCAGGCTCGTATGAATTTGGAATAAGAAGATATGGATATGAGTATTTTGATAAATTTCTGATTGCCCCAGTAATGGAGGAAGTCTGAGTAGCAAAATGATAGCATCAGAAAATATTCAGCCTACAGTTTTTATAGGAGGTCTCTGGGTTGAATATGACATTTCAACTGCTGAGGGTTTAAGGCAAGTCTTGAAATAGAAACAGGACATATTGACACTAATACCTGCTGTGAATGGGTCAGATATACTGCTAGTAAATTGGGAAAATTGAACTGTTACATCTATGCAAGCAGAAGGCCTAGAGCATATATTGCTCCATTTCCAATGGGGCTAGATAAGTTTGAGACTGAATTCAAATGTATGGTTAAGCTCTTTGGGGAACAGACCCCAGAGCATTGCAAGACGAGGTTACTAGGAACACTCAGCATGTATCTCACGACATGCAGGAGGTATCTTTGGCCTGCGATAGCTGGGGCGTTCACATATTTGGGACTTGACTAATATGCCTGAATTTTGTAACCTGAACATAGCAAAGGTGGATCTCTGATAGTCCTGTGGAGAACCTATGCTGAGAAAGGTATTGGCAAATTGGACTGGTATGTGTGTTCTAGTGAAATTCACCATTCCCTTTACTGTAATGTATCTGAATCAAACCCAGGACAAAGGCAAAACAAGGTTAAAGAGAAATGTCCCTCAAGGCTCAACTGATCCCTCAGTATACCTACATATTATTGGGGTACCCAGGGGAAACCCGGCTAAATTCAAGGCTAGAAAAGAGATAGCTGCCAGTGTGGAATCCCTTTTCTGGTGAGCAACTATAAATAAGAATATAAATTGGATCAACTACATTTACTACAACCAGCAGAGATTTATAAACTACACTAGAGATGCAATTGTGGGTTTAACACAGCAACTGGATGCACGTAGTTGAATGACATGGGATAGAGTTGCCTTGGACATGACTGGCAAAAGAAGGAGGAGTTTGTATTATGACAGGAGGATCTTGCTGTGCCTATATACCCAACAATACATCCCCAGATGGATCTGTTACAAGAGCATTTAAAAAACGAAGTGTTCTCTCAGAACAATTGAAGAGAAACTCAGGCAAATACCGCTCCATGGACTGAATGGTGGAAAATGTTTGACAGACATTGGATACATGTTATTCCAGCCATAATCATTATTATCTGTATTCTTATGCTTATGCCTTGCTTGGCACCCTGTTTTATTATGATTCAAAGAAATGTAGAAAATATACTTATTGTTATTCAAAAACCACATCCTGACCAGAAGGTTCCTAGACTAATGATTTTAACAAAGCAAAAAATGAAAGATGAGACCAAGAAAGATACTGAAGCAGAAGCAATGCTTTGGATCTATGGGCGAGAAGGCCTTTGGGAGGAGGAATAATGCAAACTTTGAAGTGAAAATTAGGAGGATTATGTGGGATGAAATTGTACATTATTCCTCAATAGCAATAGTATTAGTAATCATAGATTGCTAACTTCCTATAGAAAAACAGTGAAGCTAGGTGCCCTCCACTAGGACAGATCCATCTCTCCTTTTGAATAGTAAAAGAAACCCCCTTCCCAAGCAGCTTTATATGTATATATATAACAATGTAAGCCTTTAATATAGTCTTTTCAAATGTGGCTATGAGACAACTCCCTCCTTTTCTTCTATTTCTGGGGGAAGAAGTTTAGGGATGACCTAATTCCTATGAGAGAAATCTCAAATTTTACAAGTTATAATTTTGACTACATGTCCCAAGAAATGTTGCGATGCTATAGCCTGAAGAAATGTTTCAAAGAATGTTTCCACCTGAATTGTTGCAATCTGATAAATCCTTGGATAGTCCTAAAATCCTGACTCAACTAAAAACTGTAAACCTAAGGAATATTCCCATATGCTTGGAAATGTCAGAAGCATTGGGAAGGATTAAGGAGGATAGAAGAAGGTGGTTAGAATAAGATACAGATGATGGGAAAGTGGAGCTAGCATTATGTTGGATCCCTATAAAATCTGAGCAAATCTAGACATTGGTGCCCACTTCTGAGACCCCAAACCTATGGAGCCAATCTCTCTCTTTCTCTCTCTCCCCCTATGCCCCACCCCTTGGGAGAATACTATATATGCCCAGGTGGTCTCTTCCCTGCCCCACCCTTGTACCACCCTTGTAAGGATGCTGTCTAGGCCCAGGTAATGTTCCCTCACTCTTTGCCCCACCCCAAGCCTTTGAATAAAGCCACGTGAACTCTGCTAGCATTAGTCTCCTGTCTGCTCATTAGAGTGATTCATGGGAGTACAAATACCCTCAGAATTTCACTCCACACATAGGTGACTAGACACACAACACCTACCGGCCTAGTACCAAAGAGGTAAAAAACTGTTCTCAATAAATATAAATTTCCCATTTAAAAGCCAATGCATGATTAATAAAATAGCTCTTATCTCTAAAATAGCTCTTCCAGGTTAAATAAGAGTTTGTTTTAGATGGGCTAGTTATATAGAATGAAGGGTGCTTACAATAAGATCTGACAGTAGGGATGTATTTTGTGGATACCACACATTAAAAGAGTTTTTAAAAACTGTATAAGAACATAGAATAAAGGTGTGTTCTCATATATCCCACAATCTGCTCTACTCCTCAACTCTCTCTTACACAAATGCCTCACTTGAGGTCAGACACAAAATATTAAAGCACCTTCATCCCTGGTGATTGTCTTCAATTAAAGCCAAATCTTCACTAAAAATGCATATTATCTACTTAGATGTGATTCAATAATCCTCAAGCTGCAAAATACATTCTTAAAAGAATGAGATGAAATTACAAAATATTGTTGTTGTTTTTATTTCCTAACCATACATAAAAGTGAAACAGATGCCATCTCATTCTATTATCCAGGGGCTGTAGCATGCCTAATTTTTTAGCTCTAGGTCACACTACTACCATTGGAAAATGGAATACCAATTTCCATATAGCTGCCCTGATATAATCCTTACATAAAGTTCAATAATAATGGTTTCATACATATACATATTATCTTATGGGGAAAATATCATAGCAAAGAAAAAACTAAAATACATATTAGAAAAAAGTTGAAGTTAAAATGATGAGATAAAAGCAGCACCTGTGTCCAGGCCTTCACCTCTCACTCCACAAGCCTCACAAGGCTCAGCTATATGCAGGAAAAATCAAAGTAAAAATCTTCTTTAGCTCTGCTACCTCCAACAAATTTAATTCCACTTCTGAAAAAATTAGTTGTCCTTATAGGAAAAAGGAAACTGGACTGAACTTTGCAACTTATATTTTCTAAGTATAAAATCTCAAAGAAGTGCAAACTATGGCATTACAAAGATTTGAGGAAAAAAGAGCTTTGGAGTTCATCATGAACATGGATATCAAGTTCTAATAATGTCTCAACACAAAACTTTTTTAGGGTTTTCAACAGCTTAAGCAACTGGAGGCAGAAAACTGTTATGAAATACCCCAAAAGCAGATTGATGAGATCTTGAATTTGAAACCACTTTAGCAATCATGATCAGAAATCAGTAATTACTAGTTAGAGTACCCCAAAAAATACCCCAATAAAGAAAAGAGGGATATATTCCTTCCTAATTTTTCCATCTGCCTAAGCACCAAACTTTTCTAAGATGTTAATAAAATATTAATGCTACCTCCACTGAGAACACAAAATACCTCACAGCCATACAGAATGCCCTCACAAGCACAATGCTCAGCTAGTGAGTTGAACACTGAAAAGGTAAGTGTATGTATAAATGCCATACTGCATTTACAGTGCAAGTATATTTTTACACCATTCTTCTGCAAAGAGGATAATCTCTTCATTAACACCATTGCCTCCCTGTACTTTTTGTCACCTGAGAAAGGTAAGGCTTAATTAACAACCACTTAATGGCAATGGGACTCTTTGATCTCGAGGCTTCCTAAATACTCTAGTCTCTCTCAAAGGTCAAAGTTCTTCATTATGGCATCGTAGTCAAACTTGAAGTTCAAAAACGCTCTTGATGAAAACATGAACTTGCAGTCTTCGTTACATGCTATAGAATGTGCCTCCATCTGGTCTAGTAGCTGGTCTTCACTGGAGCAAGAAAAATCATATACTGCATCTGTTTAAAAAACAAAAGAACTATTTAAAAAATTGCATTCCAAAGACAATTATGGAATATCTATAAGAAAATTATTAAAGTATCTTTCCACATTCATATGTATCATTTCTTTCTGCAATTTGCCATTTTTAAATGTATTGCTTGATTCAATTTTCAGACAGTCTTTATTATATAAAGTTATTTCTTGTAGCCCTCAAGCTAGGTTTCATTTCTGAATCCCTCTGTAATCCTAAATATTAATATTTCTGTTTAATTCTCCACAACTCTAATTTTATATATTAGAAAGGAAAGCTTTTTAGCAGAGGAATGAATCCTGGGACAAAAAAAGTTTCCAATAATGAGCAATATTAAAATTGCATGTAGTGTTAATAGTATGGTAGCAGTAGCAGCAGCAGCAATGGTAGTAGTGGCAGTGGCAGTAGTAGTATTTCATCAGGCTTTCAATTTTTAGTCTAATAAATTTTTATTAAGCATCAACTATGTGTAAAGTAATATGCTAGATGCTAAGATACTATAAAAATTAAAATCATCCCACCCTCAAAAGAGTCTATACAATAAATCAAGTTTTATGGGCAAAGTAGATTCAAACAAATTATTAAAATCTAACCAGGTCATTTTAGCTGGGGAAAATCAAAGAAGGCTTTATGGAAGAACTGAACTCTGAAGGAAAATAAGGCTTTTAACAGATGACTATTTGAAGGAAGGGAATTCCAGTGCAAACCACATAACTCACTAAGGATATGATCAGAATATAGCTAGTCTTTACTGGAATAAATTCTATGTAAAATAAACAATATAAAACAATACTGATACTGGAGTCATTGCTAAGAACTTAAATATTGGTATTTGAAATTTGCATTTTATCATCAATCAATAAACATTTGTTAAGGACATACTATGTGTCAGGCACTGGGTTAAGCCCTGGTGATGAAAAGAGGCAAAAGACAGTCCCTCCTCTCAAGGGGCTTATAATCTAATAAACAATAGGAAGCCATTTGTTATTTTTGAGAACATATAATCAGAACTATACATCAGGAAGTACAATTTGGCAGATTAGATTAGGGAAAGGTGACACACAAAAATAAGGAAACTAGTTTGGAGTTTATAACAATAGTTAAAAGACATAATAAAAACCGGAACTAGGTTGAAGAAATTCATCAAAGGGGAAAAGAAGTAGATGTGAAAAATTTTGTGGGAACTAGAATTGATAGGATTTTCCAAGTGACTTGAAGAAACAATCTGGAGAAGAGAGGAAGAGTCAAAATGAATCTGTCCTTTCAAGTCTACATAACCAGATGAATGGTAGAACCTGTCATCAATAATAGAGAAATTTAAAGCCAGGCCTAGAGATGGGAGATCCTAAATTCAAATCTGGCCTCAGACACTTCCTAGCTATGTGACCCTGGGCAAGTTACATAACCCCCCTTGTCCAGTCCTTACCACTCTTCTGCTTTAGAAACAATACACAGTATTGATTCTAAGATGGAAGGTAAGGGTTTCATAATAATAATAATAATAATAACAACAATGGGCCTTAGATGATTGAGCTCAGTTTGTGGTAAATTTCTAAGTAAAGAATTAGAATAGGCAGTTGGAAATGTGGGGGAAATTGGAAATAGGTTTATGATTTGCCAACATAGAGATCATGAGTAGATAAAGACAAAACCTTGAGTGACAATCATGCTAAGGATATAGGAGAAAGAAAATGAACTACTGAAGGAACATGCTCACAGGTAGGAGGAAAACAAAGAAATCCAGGAGAGAGAAAATACCTAGAATGTCAAATATTGCAGTAAGTTCAAAAAGGACATATTGACCTACCAAAAAACATACCTATAAAGCAATAATATCTGAGAAAAAAGGACATGGAATTTGATTTAATGACCCTGGAACATGAAGTTTCAATGCAGTGGTAGAAACAGAAGCCAAACTATTAAGGGTAGTGTAGTGAATAGGGAGATGAAACAGTACAGATTACTAGTACAAACAATTCTTTTTAGAGGCCGAGTAGTGAAGAGAAGAGAGATAAGACAACATGAGAAGGGGTCAATGGAAATAAGTTTTCTTAAGGATGAGAGAAAACTGAACATACTTGTAGACTAAAGAAAACTAAATATAAACTGCTAAAAAGAAAACAATTCAGGACATTTAGAGAAAATGTCATTCCATTTTTCAAATAATACCTACTAAATGAGCATTAGAAAACAGCTTTCTATATTAGTTTTCATTACCATCCAATTTTGATCATGACATTTAAAGGACAAGTTTTAAAAGTGAGAAGAAAGGCAAATTTTTATTCTTAATAAAAGCCTATTTTTACAGTATCATTTCAAAATTTTGGCACTATCATCAAAAACAATACATTTGATTTCTAAGCTATGATGGGTTCAGCTATAATATACAACCTCAACAAGTCATCAGTCTATTTACACTCATTATTAAATATATATGCATGAAAAGACCTGAGGTCTGAGAATTCCAAAAAAATATCCTGCAGTGATACACAATAATCATTTATCTTCATTTATTCAAGTATGTTCAGTTTTCTTATAACTACCTGTCTCAAAATTAAAAGGCCATACATATAGGAATAGTTCAGATAATTTGGATATTTGCTCTAATACAGCTGTCCCAAGAAAACCCTAATTGAAGGTAATGGACTTCTCCATTAGTGTCAATGCAGTATCCCTGAACAATCTGCAGGGATCTAAAAAACACTATCCACAAGCATAGGATAAACTGTGGGAGTAAAAACACCAATGAAAAGCAACTGCTTGACTACAGGGGTTGAGGGGATATGACTGAGGAGAGACTCTAAATGAACACTCTAATGCAAATACCAACAATAGGGAAATGGATTCGAGTCAAGAACACATGTGATAACCAGTGGAATCGCTCGTCGGCTATGGGAGAGGTGGGGGGGGGGGGGGGGGGTGGGGAGGGAAGAAAAGAAAATGATCTTTGTTTCCAATGAATAATGTTTGGAAATGACCAAATAAAATAATGTTAAAAAAATTAAATTAAATTAAATTAAAATAAAAAGTTAAAAAACAAAACAAACAAAAAAAAACCCTAAGCCAAAGTCAGAACAAGTCCTGAACAATGTCACACCAAAATGAGAATGTCAAAAGGTAGAAACATACTTGCCTGTTTCAAAATTATCCTGTAGTTTCCTTAGATGAAGTTTTTTTTCACATTTCTATTAAAAACACACACAAAACCATCAGTGGTTATTTATACTAACCCAAATAAACAAAAAAAGATGAAATTTAAAAGTAAATCAAAAGATGATTTACATTTTTAAAAGAATTTTTAAGAAGTCAGTCTCCTTAGTGAATTTAAAATAAGATTTTTAAATATATTTTATATGAAATTTGTCAAGAATATTATTACCTGAGAAGCAATGCAAAAGGATAGAGTCAGCCTCGGAATCCAGAAGTCCTACATTTGAATCCCATTGGCTGTACTACCCCGGGAAATCCACTTAATTTTGAAGTTTCTGAAGACTAGAATTTTCATTAACAGTAGTTTCCTCACCTGGTAGTTCCCATACAAGCAAATTCAAAATGTTATGAAATACCACAAATAGGTGTGTATTAACCCTTATGAAATGCCAACCATATTTTGTAAAACACACACACAGTCCCCAAATTCTTTGTGCATACCACTTAAAACTCTTGAACTTTTGGTCCATCATGTAAACATATATGATGGGAGATAAATTATATTCTGCAATGTATATGCCCACATCTATTTATATAGATGTATAGGCATAAAAATCTTACACCTATATTATGCCTAATAGTTATACACTTTTCATCTGAGTTACACTGAAAGTTGCACTTCAACAAAAGAGTAACCTACCAAGGTCATTCAGTTTTGTAAGCTTTGCACCCAAGACTAACTCCAGAAGCAGTACATTTCTCACTCTACTGGGCTCCCTCGAAACATAATCAAACATAATAAATTTGGATAAACATATCAGAAAAACTTTTCCTTCTTCCTTCATCACATACCACCAATGACATAGGGCTCATATTAAAATTAGTACAGAAAAAAAGAACATTTGTGTATGCAGCTGAATATTTAATCGCAGAAAATTTAAGATCACCACAGAACAAGTCCCACACACCTTCTCTTTCCCTCTGTCAAATCAATAATAAAGGTCGTATTTTACAAAAAGGTTGTAAATACAATTAATACTATTCAAAAAGCTGCCAAGAAAACAGGTTCTTTTAGTGGATATAATGGTGTTTGTTTTTATACTCATGAAGCCTATGCATTTGTCAAATGAAATATTAATGATACACGCCAAAAAACCACATTTAATGCAGCGTAAGTAACCTCCTAGGTGCCACTTGAGAATAAGATGAATAAAACTGTCTTACCTTCCACAGGAACTAAACATATGTATAGCCTAATTGGCCTAATCAAAATGGTATCAGAGAGAAAATTTGATCCATGCAATTCTAATTGCTCTTCCTATTGGGTTTCCAATTCTATTTAAGTCACAAGGACAATCTCATAAAGCAACCCCACACCACTTCTGCAGGAGACAGTCAAACTGACTCCAGCAAAAGAAAGCAGAGAAATCATAGCAGGAATCAAACAATAAAAATACTCCTCACTTGCTGGTGGAGTTGTGAACTGATCCAACCATTCTGGAGGGCAATTTGGAACTATGCCCAAAGGGCGACAAAAGAATATCTACCCTTTGATCCAGCCATAGCACTGCTGGGTTTGTACCCCAAAGAGATAATGGACAAAAAGACTTGTACAAAAATATTCATAGCTGCGCTCTTTGTGGTGGCCCAAAACTGGAAAACGAGGGGATGCCCATCAATTGGGGAATGGCTGAGCAAATTGTGGTATATGTTGGTGATGGAATACTATTGTGCTAAAAGGAATAATAAAGTGGAGGAATTCCATGGAGACTGGAACGACCTCCAGGAAGTGATGCAGAGCGAGAGGAACAGAACCAGGAGAACATTGTACACAGAGACTAATACACTGTGGTATAATCGAACGTAATGGACTTCTCCATTAGTGGCGGTGTAATGTCCCTGAACAATTTGCAGGGATCTAGGAGAAAAAAACACCATTCATAAGCAGAGGATAAACCGTGGGAGTAGAAACACCGAGGAAAAGCAACTGCCTGACTACAGTGGTTGAGGGGACATGACAGAGGAGAGACTCTAAATGAACACTCTAATGCAAATATTATCAACATAGCAATGGGTTCAAATCAAGAAAACATGTAATGCCCAATGGATTTACGCGTCGGCTATGGGGGGTGGGGGGAAGGAAAAGAAAATGATCTATGTCTTTAATGAATAATGCTTGGAAATGATCAAATAAAATATTTTAAAAAAAATACTCCTCACCTCCCCCATCAAACTAAACTGTCTTGGACTTTCTCTGAAGCATTGATTCCACAAGTACTTCTTTACCAAGTTGCACATATCCACCACACTATTCCACACTACAAGGCTATGAATTAGATGGTGAGCTCCTTCAGATGAAGAACTGGGTTTTTTTTTGCCTGTCTGTATCCACTATTCAGTACAGAGTCTTACATATTGTAATAATAAATGCTTCCTGACTTGGCTTGTCAGGTCCATCTTTCTCCTGCTCTGACAACAAATCTTGGCTAAGGATCTGGCAGGAAACACAGGTAAATGAAGGTAGGATGATAATAGCTTTCTGCCCTAAACTTGCACTGTAATGTACACATTTAAGACAGAACTAAAATTTACTTAGAAGCTTAACTCACCATATTAGGTTTTTACCAATACAGTAATTATATGTCAAAGAACATGTAACATTATAATTTTCAGTCTTAAAAACAGCATCAACAAAGTTTCGCCAATTAAAATTGTCCTCTCACCCCTTAAAAAGTTCAGTTTCTTAGGTAAAATACTTTCTATTCTCACATATGCAAGAAAATATTCACTTTAGACAAAAGAGCTCAAATAACTATCAATAAAACATTAAAAACTTTGTTCTTACGTTAACCTCTAAAGTTTAAACCAGATCTTACCAATGTGTGGTTCTGCTGTTTAGGCTGCTGATTGTGAACTATATTTGTTCTCTTCTTTTGGTTAGGGGAGTCTTGATACTGTTTTCTCCCATTTCCTCTCATATTCTGATTCTGCTATTCCAGAAAGAGAAATTAAATTTAAACATGTATCATTGTATAAAAAGAGAAATGTCAAACATGAATCATAAATATTACTTTGGTTGGGTGGGCACATACCAAAGAAATTTCACACCACACTATGAACTAATGATATACTTTCTTATGAGAACACTTCCCAAAAAAGATTCAAGATTCCCAAAGACCTGGTATAGCACATACAAGTGTCTTTATGAATCCTTTTAAATCTTGACTTCCCCTCACCTCTGCCACCAGATTCTAATCATAAAACATAAATGAAGGAAATTTTATGTAAAAGAAATAGAAATGGAATTTGGAAAATTTATTTAGTTGCCAAAATGGATATTTAGGAGAAAGAACTAAGGCAACCTTGTTATTGTTAGACTCACAGAATCTAAGAATTACAAAATGTGAAATTTGTTAGAATAGAATCATTTGGTCATACTTCCTCACTTTACAGTTGAAGATAGTACGTGGAATAGAGAGCAGGACAGGAACATCTTGAATAAATGACTAGTGTCAATCCATAAAAATGAGATGGGTTAATTTAAAAATATTCAAGAACCTCGAATCCAAAATAGATTGCATTATCAGTAACATCAGAAAGACCTAGATACAGCTCTGAAAAGTCTCCAAATTCTTTTCTAAAGCTGAAAACATTGAAAACATTTTTTCTGAAATTGGGAGTTGCACATTTTAAATTTTCTTTTCTTTTTGACTCCAAGAAATACATTTTATTTGTTAAGGAAAATTTGTTAAGGAAAGGCCAGCTGAATCTATGGAATTTAGCTCACATTTCTAATAATTAACTCAAGATGATTAACTGATTAGAGATAAAAGAACTCTGGCACCATTTTTATGATGATCATTTGCTAGGCTACTATCTGGTTTTGATGATCATTTTACAACTGGATCCAATGTGATTTTTCTTTTTCTTTTTTTTAATATGTAAATCTTCCCTTCCATTTACCTTCCATAAATTTTGTTTATTTTTGAAATATAAATCTTTATACCTTACTTTTACAATATGATCAGATCCTCATTGCATCTTGCCAAGACTACCATAATAATCTTCTATCCAGAAACTTTGCCTCCTTTCCCTGCCACACAAAGATATCTTCCTCAAGTATAATACTTATCTCATCAAGGATCCATTAAAAAAACTAATGGCTGTTTACTACCTCCTGAATGACATATAAGTTCCTTAATTGGGAATTCAAAACCCTCCACTATTACTATATCCCAGTCTCTCCCTTCACAAGCTTTATTCTATTTAGTCAATAATCAAGAAAAATTCAACTCCCAAACATATGCTAAGTTCTCCTACCATTCTTTTTTTTTTTGCTAGTAATGACCTTATTCTCCACCTTTGCCTCTAGAAAACCTACCAGTCTCTAGCAAGAATCAGTTCAACTGCCACCTACACCATTTTCTTTAAAGTCCCAAAGTCAGAAATACTTTTTCCCTCTACCCTCATAGCACTCTCTAGGTACCTTCTTATAGCACCACATTATATCTTAAATTAATTTTTATATATCTTATCTCCCCTATTCAAACTGTAAGTTCCACAATGTTCTGCATATGTGTATGTGTGTGTATTAATACAGTAGGCATTTAGGGGGCAGCTGGGTGACTCTGTGGATTGAGAGCCAGGCCTTGAGATGGGAGGTCCTAGGTTCAAATATAGCCTCAGACACTTCCCAGCTGTGTGACCCTGGGCAAGTCACTTAACCCCCATTGCCCCACAGTATTAACTCCAAGACAGAAGGTAAGGGTTTAAAAAAAAAAAACAGTAGGTATTTAATGCATGAATTCTAACCCACTTTATTTAACTCCCTCTCTAATTTCTGATGTTTATTCTTCTTGGAGAAACATGTAATGAAAATAAGAATGAAAGTGAAATTCCACAGCTGTTTCATACAGGCCAGTGAATCCTTATTGCCTTTCATTTGTAAAAAGTCCCTTCTGGATTATTTTCTGAATAGGCCTTTCTCTAGATAGTTAGATGAATGAAAGCCAAATATACATAATTGATATTATTGATATAACTCAAGTACAGATAAGTAATGAAAAAGTGTCTTCCCTAAAAACATCAGGTCACTAAAATTATTATTAGTGTTAATAAATATTAATGTTGACTATTAATTATTAATAGCTAATTATTTTATTATAATTATATTATTTTATATTATAGCTGTATAAAATAATATAATATATTGTACTTAATAATTATTATTAATAACAAACCACAACTTCACAAACTATTTTTTTTAATTCTTTAATTCAAATGGTATTGGGAACCAAACAGTTCTAAAGGTCAAAGATTTAAAGGTCTGAAAACTTTTAATACTGCCCATTTACCTTTGTTTTTAAAAGATCAGATATGTCAGAATGATTATTAAATGGTTTCTGTTGCTGTGGTTGCCTGTGTTTCACCCACTGGTCACCTGGAGAACAATCTGGAAACAACTGCTGGTTGTAGCGAAATTTAGATCTACTATATACACCAAACCAGAAAAAGAAGAAAATCCAGGTTAGGGAACCTTGTTTTTAATATAATGTAAATCTACCATACACAGAAAATCAAAGAAAAAAGAAAGAAAAAGCAGGTCAGAAAAGATTATTTTTTAATTATTAAGTAAAAATATTAATTTTTAATGAAATTTAGCTAACAAAGTTTTGAAAATTAAAAATTAAATTAAAACATGTCCCAACTTCAGTCCCATATAAGAAACGCAAAAGGACCCAAGTCCTTTTTTTGGTCCAGGGTTTCAATTTTACCAGTTTAAGGAAACTCCCAGTAAAGAAACTCCTAAATCATCAATTGTTCTATAATTTATAATCTTAAAGAGTTGCCTGAGGTGGTAAATGTCTTCCCCAGGATCACAAAATCAGTCACAAAGGTTGAGCCCAGGTCTTTCTGATTCTAAGATGAGCTTTCTATCCACTATACCACACTGTCTCTCCAGTAAATAAAATCACTAAGAAATATGAAACCCCTCTTTGTATGTCTCCAGAAAGAGCTTCAATATAGGCTCAGAGTTAAGTATAAGATTATTGGTTCATGGGATCATTTTTGCCCTTCTCCAATATTTGGTCCATCACTTCATAGCAAACACTCACTCAAAGCACAATAAAAATCAGGTTTTATCTGGAGAAAAAAACCTGTTATAAAAGTGCATAAAACAAATAATTAAAATTTAGAGATATAACAAGAAATCCAATGAGATAATGGAGGGGGAAAAAGTAGAGGGGATAAATTTACCAGCTTTCAGTTGCAACAAGTGTCAGAAAAACCAACAAAATTACATCAAGATAGATCTTCCCTTAAGAATATCAAGAACTACTAATTCCAATTGTCCACAATTATGCTCATTTTGGGAGTCACAATGGATAAGTGTGCCAAGACTGGGAGTCAGGAAGGCCAGGGTTCAAAATCTGTCTCAGATATTTAATGGCTGTTTAAGCCTGAGTAAGTCACTTAATCTTGTTTGGCTTAGTTTCTTCATCTGTAAAATGTATTGGAGAAGGAAATAGCAAGCTACACTAGTATCTTTGCCAAGAAACCCCCAAATGGAGTCACAAAGAGTGAGATAATTGAAAACAACTAAACCTTAACAAATGCTTAGCCAGGGTGTAAAAACCCTTCATTTGCAACCTGCTAGCTACTGAAGCTGTTCCTATCTGCAATTTTGTGGCCCTTTCCTTCCTCTGAGGTATCCAAGCTTCTTTTGCCCTACTTTTACCTTTTATATCTAATTTTGAGCATAAGCCAAGGATCTTTCCTAGTAATGTTTTGCTTCACTCTCTTTCTTAGTCTATCACTTAGTGACCTCATCACTTCATATAGTAATAATAATATTAATGAAGATGATTACAATATGATAGCAGCTAACAGTATTTTAAGGGTTTCCAGAAAGCAACTAGGTGGCTCACTGAAGAGAGTACTGGGTCTGGCATCAGAAAGATCTAAATTCAAATCTGGCCTCAGAACACAATAGCTGTGTAACCCTGGGCAAGTCACTTAATCTGTTTGCCTTAATCCACTAGAGAAGGAAATGGCAAACCATTCCACTATCTTTGTTAAGTAAAACTCAAATTGGATCATGAAAAGTCAGACAGAAATTAACAACTCAACAACAAAAGTACTATACAAATATTTCATTTTAACTTATTTCTATGTATTATGTCTCAACTCTAATCACAGAGCTATAATTCTAGTTCTAGTCTCTTATCAGAATCTTATCTAATTTTCTTATCAGAAATTTCAAACTGGATATACCACAGGCATCTCAAACATGTCTAAAACCAAATACAACTTTACCTTCTAGTCAGCTGAGTTTGCAGTATTATCCTAAGCTCTCCACTCTCTCATCCCATATATCCAATCAGTTGCTATATCTTGTCAATTCTACCCTCCATCTGAACCCTTCTTCTACTCCATTACCCCAGTTTTAGGCCTTCATGTCTTGTAATATTTGCCTTGTCTCTCTTCATTATAATCAATCTTCCACAGGTCCCCAGAAATGACCATGTTGAATAAACCCCAGTGGCTCCCTATCATGTCTAGGACAAAATGTAAGTTATTTGGTTTGGCATTTCAGGTTTTTCGCGATCTAGACTTTCTCAATCTTTTCATTATTATTAGACACCACTCCCCTTAATGCACTCAATAGTCCAGCCAAACTGGCCTTTTATTTTAATACATAACTATTTCCTGCCTCTGGGCCTTTGTACTGTCTGGACTCAATGCCTGGAATGCATTCTCTCCTCATCTCTGATTCTTAAAATTCCTGGCTTCCTTCAAGACTTGGTTCAACATCACCAGATTATACAAGAGACTATTGTTGATCCCAGATTTCCTAAGAGGCAGTTTGACATAGTAGATAAAATACTGGACTTGAGAATCATAAAGACCCGAGTCTAAATCTCACCTTAGGTTGAGATTTGTTGTATGACCCTGGGCAAGTCCCCTCTCTAGACTTCAGTTTCCTCATTTATAAACAGAAGATAATGATAGCACCTACCTGACAAGGTGATTATGAGGAACATATTATTCTAGTCAGTCAACAAGTATTGATTAAGCACTATGTTAAGTTTTGGGAATATAAGGAATGATAAATGCTAGTTCCTGCTCTCATGAATGTCATAAGGGAGGAGAAAACATGAAAATAACTATAATCTTAGAAAGAAGGGGACTGGGTTAGTAATGAGGAGAGAGGGGAGTAGAAATGAAACTAGAAAAAGCCTCCTGCAGAAGATGGGATTTGAGCTGAGTCTCAAAGGAAACTCAGGGAAGCTAGAAGTTATAAGGGAGGAGGAAGAGCATTCCAGGCAAAGGAAATAGCAAGTATAAATGCACAGTGAGGAAATCGAGTATAACATATGAAGTAAAGCAAGTCGACTACTGTATATGAATAAAATCTGTAGTGTTGTGCAAACTTTCTAATGCTATAAAAATGCTACCTATTATCATTGTTGTTGTTCAGTCATTTCAGTTGTGTCCGACTTTTTGTGACTCCTTTTGGGGTTTTCTTGACAAAGATACTAGCGTGGTTTGTCATTTCCTTCTCCAGCTCATTTTACAGATGAGAAAACTAAGGCAAACAGGGTTAAATGACTTGTCCAGGATTACACAGCTAAGTGTTTACAGCTGCAATCGATCTCAGTTCTTCTTGACTCCAGGCCCAATGCTTTATCCACTGCACCACCTAGCTGCCTCACCTATGGTCTGAAAAGGAAATTACCATTTATTGTTTTTTTTTAATTATCATAAGATTTGATCATAAATAATCCTTTACTTGGTAAACTGCAACTGTGATTTACAGTTAGATCTAGTTATTAAAATTAATTGTGTATAAAATTTTAATCATAACAGTAGACAAGGATTGATATAATTTGACATGCTAGAATTTAATAGCAATAAATTAAATATATTTAAATAAGTTAAAGACTTTCTGCATTGCTAGAAAATGAAACATTTCCCTTGTCACACCCTCTAAAGGTTAGTACATAAAAGGCGATGGGCCCTGACCCAACAAGAGGATAAAGAGGATATTCAATAAAATAAAGGACTACTTTCAAGCTTTACTGATGGAAAGACAAGAGATGAACAGAAAATCATGAAAAAGAAATAAAAAAGGATGTAATATGATTAAAGTGTTTCTGTTACTATATGAAAAGTTGATACTTGTAACTCTTAAGAATATTATCATAATTAGGTGAGTTAGAAGGGCACAGATATGAGTTGACTATGATGGAATAATTCAAAAAAATAAAAATCATAAGTGAGAATAAGGGATACACTGAAAGAAAGGAGAAAGGAGAGGAAAATCAGGGGAAATTATCTCATATAAAGGAGGAGAGAAAGGAAAAGCTTTTGCATTAGAGGAGAAAATGGGGAGAAGGGGCAACATTTGAACATCTATAGCAGGGGTCCCCAAACTGTGGCCCCCGCAAGGCCATTTATCCAGCCCCCACTACACTTCAGGAAGGGGTACCTCTTTCATTAGTGGTCAATAAAAGGAGCACTGTACATGGCGCCACAAAGTGTGGCATCACTCAGGTACAGTACTACTTCTAGTGACATAATCCTTTGTGTGGCGCCTTGTTCTGAGAGTAACTGAATGAGAACAAGGTGCCACGCAAAGGATTATGTGGCTGCACAGTGGAAGACATCAACATGGTGAGTGGCGATCTGGGGGAGGGGATTCCGCACTGTGTATACTGCTGCCCAGTATAGTGGTAATGGTGATGGGCCTGTGCAAGGTGTGACAGGCCCATCACAGCCAGCACTACAACCTCTGCTATCCCAGACAGCGGTATACAGATTTGTTCAGTTTTTTTTATAGTCCATCCCTCTAACTGTCTGAGGGACAGTGAACTGGCCCCCTGTGTAAAAATTTTGGGGACCCCTGATCTATAGGAACTGGCTAAAAGAAGGAATAACATAATAATGCTGTTGAGAATTTAAAACTATTTTACTCTACAGCGAAATAAAAGGAGAAAGGGATAAGAGAAGCTGCAAGGGAGAGAGTAGTGAATGCAGATAAATGGGTGGGAGAATTAAGTATCAGAAGCAAAACAGACTTTTGAAAAGAGAGGGAAAACAGAAAGGAAAAAATACTTGTGGAGGACCTCAACTTTGCCCCCTTAGAATCAGATAAATCTAATCATAAAATAAACAAGAATGTTAAGAGATAAGTAGAATTTTCAAAAAGAAAAGAATCATTCCCTCCCTAGCAAAATTGAGTATAATCCTTTAGATATTTAATGAAATTGAGGCCTTTCAAACATTCCTGATAAAAAGACCAGAGTTGAATAAAAAAATGTGACTTTCAAATTACAGGACTCAAGAGAAGCATTAAAAAGTAAAAACAAAAGAGAAGGCATAAAGGACTCAATCAGATTAAACTGTTTACATTCCTTTGTTAGAAGGCACATAACTCCAAAGAACTTTATCATTATATGGGCAATTAGAAGGAATATACATACAGAGGGCACAGGTGTAAGTTGACAATGATGGGATAATATAAAAAAACAACAAAATTAAGGAATAAGAGAAGGGAAAAGTAGAAAAGGAAAAGTTAATTCATATTAAAGAGACACCAAAAGACATTTACACTGGAGGGGAATATTGGAGGGTGGTGAGTAATGTTTGAACCTTACTCTTACTAGAATCGGGTCAAATAGGAAATTGCATAAAAATAAGTGGGGTAGAAAGAGAGAGGAAGAAGAGAAAAGAATTGCTGAGAGAAGGGAGGGTATACTAGGGAACACAATGGTAAAAAGCAAAACACTTTTGAAGAGGAGCAGGGTGAAAGGAGAGAGATAGAGAAAAAGATAAAAAAGAGGGGAAAATGGGAAATAGGAAAATAAACAGTAATCAAAACTATGAATGTAAATGGGATAAAAACACCTATAAAAAGAAAGCAGATGGCAGAATGGATTAAAAAAATTACAAAAATATGGTGCTAAAACTTCAACCAGGAAGAGCAAAAAAAAAAGAAAAACAAAAATACAGGCCAATTTCCCTAAAGAATATTTCTGCAAACATTTTGAATAAGATACTGGTAAGGAGATTATAGCAATATATGACAAGGATCATATATTATGACCAAACAGAATTTACCAGGAATACAAGGTTGATTCAATATTAGGAAAACAAGCAGCACAATTGATCATATCAATAACAAGGCCAACAAAAATAATATGGATTACTTCAACAGATGTGATAAGCTTTTGACACAACAAAACACTTGTGTTCAAAACACTAGATATCATTATTTTTCTAAAACCATCAGGAAGCATTATCTATAATGGAAATAAGATAGAAAACTTCCCAATTAGATCAGGATTCAAAGATGCCCATCATCAGCACTATTATTCTATATTGTAATAGAAATGGCAAGAGAAAAGAAAGGAATTGAAGGAATTAAAATAGGCAATGAGAAAACTAAACTATCACTCTGCAGATCATATGATATTCTTAGAGAATCCTGGAGAATCAACTGATTTGCTTAAGCAAAGTGTGGGATATAAAGTAAAACCACATAAATTATCAGCAATATCACCAACAAAATCCAGGAGATGGAAAGAGAAAGTCCATTCAAAATAACGATAGACAATATAAAATATTTGGGAACCTACTTACCAAGGCATCCAGGAACTACATGAATAAAATAACAAAACACTTCTCACACATACAAAAAATATAATCAAAATGACAATTATACCTAAATTAACTTATTTATTCAGTACTATACAAATCACACTACCAAAGAAAATTATTCTACAGAGCTGTAAAAAAACAAAATTCATCTAGAAGAATAGGTCAAGAATATCAAGGGAATTAATGAAAAAATAAGGGCAGCCTAGCTGTACCAAATGTTAAAACTGTAAAAATGCAGTAATTGTTTAAAAAAAATATGGTACTGGCAAAGAAACAATGGTGAATCAATGGTATAGATTAGTTACATAATACAAAGTCGTAAATGGCTATAGTAAATGTAGTGTTGATTGTGACAAAGTGTTGATAGTGACAAAGATCACAGCAAATGGGACAAGAACTCACTATTTGGCAAAAATTACTGAAAAAAACTAAAAGTTTGGCAGCAAGTAGAGATCAACATTTCATACCATATACCAAGATAAGGTAAAATGAATAAAAGATTTAGGCATAAAGGATGATACAATTATCAAATTAGGGAACCATGAAATTGTTTATCTGTCAGATCTCTAGATAAGGGAAGAGTTTATGGCCAATCAAGAGACAGAGAGCATTACAAGAGGTAAAATGGATAATTTAAATTTAATTATATTAAATTTAAAAGGCTTTGCACAAACCATTGCAACCAAGATTCTGAGAAAAATGACAACTGGGAAAAAAATCACAGAAATTTTCTCTAATAAAAACCCAATTTCTGAAATATATAAGAGAACTCAGTCAAATTTGTAAGAAGTCATTCCCTGATAGATAATGAACATGAATATGAAAAGGTAGTTTTCAGATGAAGAAAGCAAAACTGTTTGCAATCATATGAAAAAAATATTGTAAATCATTACTGATAAGAGAAATGCAAATTAAAATAACTTTAAGGTATATAACACATTATACTGGTTAATATGACAGAAAAGGAAAATGACTGGCATTGAAAGGAAAATTGGAACATTACTAAACTGTTGGTGGAGATGCGTTTTTTTTGATCCAATCATTCTGGAGAACAACTATGGTCAGAACTATAAAACTATGTGTACCATTTTACCAACAATAACACTTACTAGATCTATATCTGAAAGAGATAAAAGAAAAGGGAAAAGAACCTTTATTACCAAAATATTTATAGTAGCTATTTTTGCAGTGGCAAAAAATTAGAAATTGAAGGAATACCCATTGACTGGGGAATGGGGGTACAAATTGATTGTGAAGGAATACTATTGTACTATAAGAGATGATGATTGGGATGATTTCAAAAAACACTTATATGAATTGATGCAAAGTGAAGTGAGAAGAGTCAGGAGGACATGATCAGTAGGTAGTAACAGCAATATTGTATAATGATCTACTATGAATAATAGCTATTCTCAGTGATAGAATGATCAAAGAAAATTTCAAAGGATTCATGATGAAAAGTGCTATCCAATGCCAGAGAAAGAAATGATGTAGTCTGAATACAAATGCAGATCAAAGGTGTATTTTTACTTCACTTTTCTTTGCCGGTGGAGGTAAAGAGGGTGTGTGTTCTCTTTTGCACGGATAATATTGAAATGTGTTTTACATGACTTTACACTTATACTCTATATCAAATTGCTTTCTTTTTCAAGATGGGTAGTCAGGCCTAGAGATGGGAGTTCCTAGGTTCAAATCTGGCCTCAGACACTTCCCAGCCATGTGACCCTGGGCAAGCCACTTAACCCCTATTGCCTAGCCCTTACCATTCTTTTGCTTTGGAGCCAATACACAGTATTGACTCCAAGATGGAAGGTAAGGGTTTAAAAAAAAAAAGAATGTACTAGGTGCTATAGAGGATAAAAACCAGAATCAAAGGATTTCTTATGAAACAGCTTAGTTTTTAAACAAGGGATTATTGAGATTTATACTAATTAGAATAGGAAAATAAGCTAAAATTTCACTTTGAGGAATACTAAAATCCTAAGTTATATCAAATTTTTACCTAGCCAACAAATATATAATAACTTGGAAAAGAAAAATACAACATTTCTAAATGTTTTTTACTATGTGAATCAAGTAGATTTGTATTTCACCTGTAACAACTGGTTACCATGTGAACAGAACTTCAGAAATTGAGAAAGGAGATTTTTCAATTCCTAATTGCAACTATTTATCTAAAAGGGATCATCTCAAGTTTGTCACACTCAAAACTTGCATAACATTCACAATTAGTCTTTGTCAAGACTTTAGCAACCCTTTTATAATGTTATAGAAAACTTGAAGAATATTTTTCTAACCATCAAAGGACAACCTTTAATTGCATAGCTCTAAAGAAATTTTAAACTACCACAAAGCAAAAGTCATAAATATACTTCTTTACCTCATTTTCTCCACACTAGGTTTGGCTGGCGTCCCACTAGCTGAGGAAAACCCATTATCACTGTCTGAGGAATCCCCAAATCTTCGAGAAATCCAGTCCCTTAACGGTCTGAGAAAATAATGGTAGCTATTATCATTCAATTATAAGAACTGTAACCTGTAAAGTCTGTATTTCAAGTGCCAAAAAACATACCTGATAAACGGAATGGCCATGAAAAACTTGTTAGGTGCCAAACCAAGTTTTGACTTTGGGGTCATGTCATTTCTATGGCAGGGCAATTTCTCAATTGAGAACCAATCAATATTCTGAAAGCAAGTTAAAAAAATTATTTTTCTTAATAAACTGAATAGAACTGAGGCTGAAGTAGCAGTACCAAGCTAGAGTTTGCTAAGTTTGCTACTCTTTATCTAAAAGTAATCCTGTAAAATAAGTATCAAATGATAATATATGTATAACTCAGTGGAAATGCTTGTCAGCTCCAGGAGGGAGAAGGGAAAAGGGGAAGGAGAGAAAATGAAACATGTAACAATGGGAAATTTTTTTTTTCATTTTTTAAAAATACATAAATAAGTCACATTAAAAGTAATACTGTGTGACCCTGGGCAAGTCACTTGACCCCCATTGCCTAGCCCTTACCACTCTTCTGACTTGGAGCCAATACACAGTATTCACTCTAAGATGGAAGGTGAGGGTTTTAAGAAAGAAAGAAAGAAAGAAAGAATAAATAAAATAAAGTAATATTGTATCCTTTGTACTTTTTTGGAACTACTATTTACAAACAGAATGAGCACTGGCATTATATAGAAATAAGTAAATGTTTCCATTTGTTACATACCCGAATCTCTCTTCTGGTTTTGGGGTTGAATTTTGTATCCTTTGGAATTCCTGGGATGATGTACAAACGAGCTAGTTGGTCATTGATTCTTAGTTCAATGTAATCATCCTTACAAATGTAATCTCTTATATCAAAACCAGTTTCTTCAAAGACCTAGAAATTTAAATATTTAGAAATATTTTAATTCAAATATGACATTTTGTAAAAAAATCTATTCATTTTATGAACAAAATAATTATTATAAAATTCCAAGATAATAAATAAATATTCCTCTTTTAATAGTCTTTTTCAGCTCCTCAAATTTATACAGGGAGTTGTAGATTTATGGTGACTGGATCATAATATGTTAAAAAAAAAAAAAAAGCACATTTAGTATTGCCCAACCAATCTACACTGAATTCACTAGGAGCTGGCATTTTCCACAAAATCTGGGCTATGACTTCTCTAGAAGAAGCCACAGAAGTCATTATTATGGCTCTGTATTTACTCTATCCCTTCCATTCCCCACTCTCCTAAGTAAAACTTTCAGGTTCTAAGCTGAGTTCCAACACACTTTGATAACAGAAGCACAATTTTTCCTGATTTCAAATTAAATCAATAACCAAAGAAAAGAGATCAGTCCCTATCACTCACATGACCAAAATGGAGCAACAGTCTCAGGGGCCTCCACCTCCAGCCTCCTTCAGAGCAAGCCTTCCTCTCAGACCTCCTTCAGAGCAAAAACCTCCTCCCCTTGTCCTCAGACCCTGCTATCTTTAAGGAAACCATCTAAGTCCCCTCCCCTCAGTTCTCACATCTACCAATCACTGTCGATGTCTCCCCTGTGCCAATGGTGGCTCTAGCTTAACCCAGGACCGCCCAGAGGTCTGTTTCCTTTGCACATGTCTGTTGAAGGTCATATTCTCAAATAATTAAATCTTGATCTTTGCTGCAGCCCTTCCTAAATCCTGTTACTCTGAGTAGGGTGGAGATTGGAAGTTCCAAGACCTGGTTCTGTCATTCCAAGTATCTCTAATTGTATCAATTCTAAAATCAATCATGACTCAAAGAACTTCCTGTTCTATGCTTAAGCATAGGTCAAAGCCCTTTCCATTGTTTAGCAAAAGGTTTCTGTCCTAAAGTAGTCTTAAGTAGTGAGGAGAAGGATCCTCCCATTCCAAGGAGTTTCACATTCCAATAGAGTTCTTACTATCAGTAGGAAAATTTTCAAGTATGAAATTACCCAATGAGGAAATTTCCAACATTCATAAGTCTAAGAAATTTTAAGGCTTACAGTATCTATTTTGGTTATGCTATTAAGAGGTAGATTTCTTGATTTTTAAAAATTAAACATTTTATTGAAGACTTAATGTTTGACTATTTAAACTTGTATTAGAACTACACAGTTAATTTCAATTAATAAAATATCATAATTTTTTTCATGTCTATTACTAAAAACCAGAACACTGACCCTTCCTCCCCACCCAGAAAGTTCCCTGATTTTAAGGGCCATGGTTTCCTCTTTATTCATAACTTCCCTGAATTTAGTCTAAATGTTTGTGATGCTAAAAAAGTTAGCAAAATTTTATAACATATTAAAATAAAAGGTAGATATTATTCAAAAATGATCATTTCTGAAATATGCCTTAAAATAAGTTTCATTCCTACCTCGGAAACTCATGAAATGGAGTAAATCATAAATACTTAAGAGTTTTTCTGTTGAAATACAAACTTTCAAAGGTTAAATGTGGAGGCAGCTGGGCGGCTCAGTGGATTGAGTTAGGTCTAAAGATGGGAGGTCCTAGGTTCAAATCTGACCTCAGACACTTCCTAACCTTGTGACCCTGAGAGCCAATACACAGTATTGAGTCCAAGACAGAAGGTAAGAGTTTAAAAAAAAAAAGTTAAATGTAATCCTTCTAATCATATTTTTAAGTATAAAGCAAAAGGGCTACCACTTTAGAAAGGGTTATATATACTAAAACAAATTTCAGACAAGTATAATACAAAGTAATAGAAGGTAATCATAGGTTTTTAATGTTAAGAGAATTATAAAAATATATTAACCTTATAACTATTACACTTACTTTACTTAAAGTACTTACCAGCAGATAGTTTTAACTGATCATTAATTTCTGCAAAATCCTAGAGGGAAAATTTAATATCTATTCTTGCACTAACCAAATCATTTTCTGAACTACAAATTTCTTGGAGCATATAAAATCCAATAAAGATCATAGTATAAATGGATTTTTTTGTCTATTATATATGTACTACAAACCTACAAATTAAAATTATCTCAAACCAAATCCTATCAAGCTAAGTTTTAAAAGGACTTCTTTAAGCTGATGATAATCAATAAGCAAAAAGACAAAATCAAATGTTGTACTTCTTTATGTCACTCTGTCTTTATTTCTTTATGACTTAAAATGCAGATGGAAGAGAAGGTAAATGGGCCAATCTGATCTCTACAAAATTACCCTCAAAAAACTATTATATAACACCTCAGAACAAATTCTAGAACAGCATAATCCATAAAAAGTTAGGGTGAAGTAATTTTTCAGCCCAAAACAACTTAGAAGGCCAGCACATGCACTAGGGCAGAGGTGGAACACAAAACAACACACCAGGGCATGCTGCACTGTGGAAACAGGGCCTGGATGCAGCTGAAGTAGCAGCAAAGGCTTAGTCATAGGGAGTAAAGGAGGTCACACAATTGTTCAGGAGATTGTATGGGTACTTTTGCTGGCTCTGGGTAGAAGGCTCTCACCTCATTGCCATAGGCTTTCACTCATTCACCATTGTGACAGGGAAATCACTTTAAAATACTGATATATATTAATTTAAGGTCGCCAAGGAATTCAGCTATGTAATTCCTAAATGAAAACTCAAGTCAGCCGTCAACCTTTTATAGAGTTTAATTACAGACAGGAGGAAGAAAGGAATTAGAGATAGAGAGAGAGAGGGAGAGAGAAAGGGGAGAGAAGGGAATAGGGCTTAAATACCCCTTCTGTTTAGGCTGGGCCAAAAGGCCCAAGCCCTTAGATAGCTGGGGCAAAGAAAAGAGATCAGTCCCTATTACTCACGTGACCAAAATGGAGAAACAGTCTCAGAGGCCCCCACCTTCAGCTTCCTTCAGAGCAAGCTTCTCAGAGCACCTCTCCAACCACTCAGCGCCAAAACTCTCCAACCCACCACCCAGTCCTCAGACCCCTCTCTCTTTAAGGAAACCATCCAAGTTCCCTCCCCTCAGTTCTCACATCTACCAATCACTGTCCATCATTTTCCCTGTGCCAATGGTGGCTCTAGCTTAACCCAGGACCGCACAGAGGTCTGGGCTTTGCACATGTCTGTTGGAGGTCATATTCTCAAATAATTAAATTTTGATCTATGCTGCAGCCCTTCCTAAATCCTGTTAGGACTGAGAGGGGTGGAAATTGTATTTTCCAAGACCTGATTCTGTCATTCCAAGTATCTCTATTGTATCAATTCTAAAATCAATCATGACTCAAAGAAATTCCTGTTCTGTGCTTAAGCATAGGTCAAAGTCCTTTCCACTGTTCAGCAAAAGGTTTCTGTCCCAAAGCAATCTTAAGAAGGGAGGAGGAGGAACCTCCCATGCCAATGGGGTTCACATTCCAATAGCCAAGACCCACTATCAATAGGAAATTTTTCAAGTATGAAATTTCCCAATGGTGAAATTTCCAACATTCATAAGTCTAAGAAATTTCAAGGTTTACACCATCCAGGAGGCAAGTTTTCAGGATGGGGAAGAGCAATAGCACAAACTAGCACTTTAGGCCACGGGACAGTAAGGTACCCTGGCCACAGTTACGAAAGGGGAAAAAAAAGTGCTTGGGGTTACTCACAGACCAGAGCACAGGCCAGTAGAGTATTAAACACAGTTCTCCTTACATAATATTATATAGGATGAAATTGTAATCATAGATTGGCAACTTCCTATAGAAAATTAGTGAAAGTTAGTTGCCCTTCAGAAGGGAGATACCAATCTCTCCTTATTGAAGAATAGAGAAATCCTCCTTCCCAAGTAGCTTTATTCATAAATATACCTTTAATTCACTCTTTTCTAATGAGACCAAATCCACCCCCCCTTTTTCTTCTCATGAGAACAGTGTCCCACTTCCAATGGGAAATGTCTTAAAACACACAAATTATAATCTTAACTCCCTGGCCTAAATGTTTTAGCCTGAAAGGCCTTGGATATATGTCTAAATTCTGACTCAACTTATAAATTGCAAACTTGAGGAATGCTCCCATGGGTTTGAGAGTGCTGGGAAACTTAAGGAAGGTAGGACAAGATAAAGAAAATATAACAAACACAGACACTGTATTACACACAGGTGGTAGGTGACAAGAAGAGGAGCATTATGTTAAATTCCTATAAATTCTGAATTCATGTGAATATCTTTGGACACTTGCTTTCAATACACCACTCAGAGCAGTGTTCCCTATCCTTTCCCCTTCCTGATAAAGACTGCATTTTCTCTGCAAGCATCTATCTATAAACTTCCTGTCTGCCCATTAGAGTGATTTCTGGGGGTTCCCATGAAGTTCCCCCAAAATTCCACTCCACACAATACCATCTTGGAAGAACTGAAAGCACATAGATCTCTAGAGCCAGCTCTAACGGCATCCACACAAAAAACCTGAAGCTTAGAACAGTGCTCCCTTCACCACAGTTACAAAGCTCAACTTTAACAGTTTTTTTTTCAATTAAAAGAACAGAAAAGGGAGAGAAAATGAGCAAATAAGGGAAAAAAAAGGACTCAACACAGAAAGTTATTTTTGTCACAAGGAAGACCAAAAGTCAAGACAATAATCAATACTGCTGGGTCAAAAGTCTCCAAGAAAAATATTAATTGCTCTCAAACACAAAAAGAATTAATAGAGGAGCTCAAAAAACATCTTGAGACAGAATTAGAAGACAGAAGATAAACTGGGAAAAGATATATATATACAGGAAAATAATGAAAAAAAGAGTCAATGGTAAAAGAGTAAAAGAGGCACATACCCACCCCCCAAAAAATACTGAAGAAATTAAAAAAAATTTTAAAAAACATTATATATGTTTTTTTATATATAGGATGGAGCCAAGATTGCAGAGAAAGCACAGGGACCCATCTTATTTTTGCCAAATTACCCTCAAAAAGGCCTTGACATAATGCCTCAAAACAAATTCTGGAGCTGCATAAACCACAAAAAGACATGGTGAAGTGATTTTTCAGCCCAAAACAACAAAACAACTTAAAAGGTTAGCATGAGTGATCTAGTGCACTTGGACTAAAATGCCAAAGTTAGACCGTGTTGGCCAATTATTATTATTATAATATTTTAATTATCCAACTCAAATGCTATTGTACTAATAGCAGTAATAAAATTCTAGTATAATATAACTAGTCAAATAAAAATGATCTATCAATAATCCAAATTAAGACTTAAAAAATTCATACCATAAGAGAAAGGCAAAAGGGAAAGATCAAAGGATCAAGAACAGGTAAAAGATTCTGAGCTTGAAAGGAACTTAAAAGGCTATGGAGTCCAAATCCTCTCATTTTATAGATAAGGAAACTAAGATATAGAGGTGCATTTAGCCAAAAATAATGACAACCAAAGTCACACAGCTAATAAGTGTCTGAAGCAGGAGTTGATCACAAATTTTCCTAATCTAAGCCCAGCAGTCTCTTCTTTTGACAAACTGCCTCTCATAGAAAATAAAGTGTTACAGAATCAAAACATATTCATGTTTAATTACTGTTAAAAGGTAGGAAAATATGAAGAATACAAACAATACAACTAAAAATTACTTAGAAATGCTTCTTATATACTCTTGGGAAAGTTAAACTCTCTGAGAATCAAATTTTTTCATCTGCAAAAGGAACAAACCAGAATAAATAACCTTTGAGGTACCTTCCAGCACTAAATCTATGTTCTTAGGACCTAAACTGTGCAAAAGAGTGGAAAGAACAATGACTCTGAAGTCAGAGAACCTGAATTTAAATTTTACCTCTGACACTACTAGCAGTGTGAGGTCGTCAACTATAATTCCATGAAAGCCTGCTTACTGAGCTGAAAATTCAACTTGCTGACCACAGTAGGCAGGGAGGCAGCTGGAGGAGAGCTGCAGAGAGGTAGGCAGCCTGGTCTCAGCCTTTAGCCACCACTCTCTATCTTGGGTTTCTGCCTCTGCCCTCAGGACACATCCAGCTCTGCAGATCAGCACCATGCTGGTTTTGAGGGCAGGGAAACTCAATCTCCAACACCCCTCCCCCACTGACTGCACTAAGAGCTGCTATAAGAATCCAGCTGACTGGGATCCCAGGGCTAAGGCTGCAATCAGGACAGAGCACCTTGATACCACAGCAAGAAGCTAAGGGCTCTGACCTGACAGCTCCCAGGGAGGAGGTAGGCAGAAAGGCTCTGCTGGCAGCTGGGGAAGATCTGATCTCAGGACTCATTAATAATCCATTAGCCTAATCTGCTCAATCAGCAGAGCAGAGAAGAAGCCCCTTCAGGGCAGAATAGCCCAAACCATAGAACCAGCAAATAAACAGAGGAACAAGAATACAGCCAATGATAGGGGAAAAGAAGGTGAAAAAATTGGCATTTAATGAAATTGAGAACTTTCAAGAATTTCTAATGAATAGACCAGAACTCCATAGAAAATCTGACACTGAAGCAAAAGAATCAAGAGAAACATAAAAAGATAAACAGGAAGAGAAAACAAAAGGATTCAATACAAATAAATTGTTAAACTGTATATTATTAGATGAGATCATACCTTTAACTCCAATTAACTTTATCTATATTAGAGCAATTAGGAGGAATATACATAGATAGAAGGTATGGGCAGAATTGTCTATAATTGGAGGATATCCAAAAAAACAAAATTAAGAGAGAAGAAAGTGTAAGGCAGTGAGAGAAGAGGGAAGGGAGAGACAGAATGGCATGAACTATCTCAAATAAAGGAGGCTCAAAACAGATTTGGGGAGATAGTGGTCAGATATAAAGCACTTGTGAAGATGGATAGTGAAAGGAAAGAGAAGAATAAACAGAGGGAAGATAAGATGGAGGGAAATACATAGATAATTATCACAACTATAAATCTGATAGGGATGAACTAACCCATACAACAGAAACAGAAGCAGACACAGAATAAAGGTAAAAGGCTGGAGCAGAATCTATTATGCTTCAGCTGAAATTAAAAAAAGCAAGGGTAGCAATCATGATCTCAGACAAAACAGATCTAATTAAAAGAGATAAAGAAGGAAATTTTATCTTGCTAAAAGGCACCATAGACAATACAGTAATATCACCAGATTTATAAGGATTTATTAGTAAAGAGAGAAAGAGAGTGAAAGAGAGATAATTAGAGAACAAAAACCTTTCTAGATCTGATTCTCCATTTCATTGACTCAGGCTGTGCCAGTGCTTGCCAGAGATGGCATGATCAGATGAGGAAATAGCTCCAAAAGAAAAAACGTCAGTTGTATGGCAGGTATAGAAGTCAAGAAACCAACTGGACTCCCACTCTTCATAAAAACTCCGGTTGGCTCCACATCCCTTTCCTTGGCCATTGGCTTTCAAGTGTCATGCCATCATCACACACTGGCTCTGGCAAGTTGATACTAAGAATGGGCAAGCTGACTTTGGCTACACTGGGACACAGTAACAGGTGTAGACTCTGTACTTAGGATGATAGCCCCTAAATAATTTACTTCAAACATATATATGCACCAAATGATATAACATCCAAATTTTTAAAGGAGAAATTAAATTAAAGGAGTTAGAGGAGAAAATAATAAAATTATACTAGTGGGAGACAAAATAAACAAGAAGTCATTGAGAACTAGAAATAATAGAATTTTAGAAGTTAGATAGACCTTTGGATAAAGTTAAATGGGAATAGAAAAAATATATTTTTTTCAGCAGTATCTACTTTTTCAACAACACCTACACAAAAAAAATCAACCATGTATTAGGGCATAGAAACCTCACAATCAAATGCAGAAAAGCAGAAATATTAAATGCATTTTTTCAAATCATAATGCAATAAAAATTATATTAGACAAAAGTCTCTGGAAAGAGAGATTAAGAATTGGAGGGGGCAGCTGGGTGGCTCAGTGTATTGAGAGCCAGGCCTAAAGACGGGAAGTCCAAGGTTCAAATCTGGCCTCAGACACTTCCTAGCTGAGTGACCCTGGGAAAGTCACTTAACCCCCACTGCCTAGACCTTACCACTCTTCTGCCTTGGAGCCAATACACAGTATTGATTCCAAAATGGAAGGTAAGGGTTTAAAAATAAAAAGAATTAATTAGAAACTCAAAAATGTATTATGTGCTAAGGGTATAAAATCTATTCTATCCCACCCTCTCTATTGACCTCCAATTTCACTTCTCTGTGTTTCAGACATCTTTAATGGGTTATCCAGTAGGCATCTTAAATTCAATAAGTTGAAAAATAAACTCATTCTATCTTTCCCCCTAAACCTTCCCATCTCCCCTATCCCCACTCTAACTTCCCTAATACTGTTGAGGGCAATGCCTCAGGCTCACAAACTAGGAGTCATCCTGGATTCCTCACTATTTCTCACCTTTCATATCCAATAGGCTGTCAAGGTCTGATGATTTCATCTTTGCAACATCTCTCAAATATGCCCCCTTTTTGCCTCTGACACTGCCAACCCTGTAGTGCAGACTCTCATTACCTCAAAACTGGACTATTGTCTACTGCTAGGTGTGCCTGTCTGAACTCTCTCCCCATTCCAATCTATCCTTTCTACTACCAAAGTGATTTGCCTAACACATAAGTCTGACTACCTAATCATAAATTCCACAGTGCCTCCCAAACACCTCCCTGTTAAAATACAAAACCCTCTGCTTGGCATTAAAGTCATTCATAATCTAACACCTCCTACCTCTTCAATTTCTTCATATCTTATTCATCACTTATTTAGTGACATTGGCTTCCTTGGTATGCCAGGAACAAAGCACTTTTTCAGCTCTAGGCATTTTCTAAGGTTGTCATTCATGCTTCAAGTGCATTTTATCTATATCTACAGCCTTCTCTGACTTCCTGTAAATCCCAACTAAAATCCCATCTTTTACAGGGAGCCTTTCCCAACCATTTCTAATATGAATGCCTCTTTTTCTTGATTAACTCCTATCTAAATTGTATACAGCTTGGTTGTATATTTATATTTTATGTTTGTTGTTTCCTTTATTAGACTGAGAACTCTTTGGGGATAGGGAAAGAGAATTTGGATACAAGCCCTGGGGGGAAATATTCTGGGGTTTGACTGTTTTAACTGTCACTCCTGTTTTGACAGAGCTGGAAGGAGGATTTTTACTCTGGCAATTTTCCTATGGCAATCCTAATCTTGTGGAAAGATCAGTGATTCCTTGGTTTGAGAGTATGCCTTTTAGTATACAGGTTTTTTTCCCTGAAGTACAGAGACCATCTGCCTGAGATCCATCAGAAATCCACTTGGCTAAGGTAATCCCAAGGGTTTGTCACCTAGGACTCTGGGTTACCTAGTGAAGCCAACCCCAGGCTTTAGGTAAGGGCTCAAATACTCAAATCTATGAGTCCTTCCTCTTTATCCTCTTGATAATCCATATTAATTAGGTTACTTTATACTCAGATAGCTGGGTTTTTCTGGGTCTTAGAGATAAGGAGTTTAGAGTAGCTTGAGTGAATTCTCAAGACGAAGAAATAATTCACCATAAGGTGAAAGAGGGTAGGTGGAGATTAGATCTATAGTTTTGGGAACCAACTTACCATTTCCACCTTACTCCTATTATAAAAAATAAACTTTGTTTCTAGAGTCAAGGGGTTTTGTGCTTTACTGGCCCTGAAGAGGTCCTTGGTGGGTGGTTATCATCTCCCATTCATCTAGAAAGAATTTTTATTTCAGTTGGCTGAGCCAGAAGGACTAGAGCCAGAGATATTTTGAATTTTTTTTTTGGTGGGGGGGAAGGGAACTGCCAATTAGAGATGCTTAGAATTCTAAGAGTAGTTTCTGGCTGTGCTCAGGCAGCTCACAGAATCTTCATGCTGCTAGAAGGGGGAGTGATCTCTGACTGGCAGATAGCCATCTTGGATAGAGTTCCAGGCACTCAGGGAACATTCTACTGGAACCTACAACTTTGTAGTTGGGCTGAGGGGGAGTACTAGAAGATTCCATTTGCCTATTTTTCCACTCAGTTTTATTTTTACAGCTGCTGCTTGGTCTAAATACATTTTACAGAGGTAGTAAACAGTAGTTTTACTTTTCAGTGCTCTACAATAGTATAATAGCTGGTGTTATCTCAAATACATATTAATTTTAAATATGGGTTTGGGATATTATTTCTCCCTCATTATGTTCTTCTAGTGCTGATTCCTGATTGGTTTTATAAATGGTCTAAAATTGAAATAATTGCTTCCTTTTACCAAGGCAACTATAATAAGTTATATGTCTTGTATACCATCTATAATTATAATATGCTGTGTTATGTCTGTGGTGGCTGGAAGTTTAAAATGGATGTTACAAAGATATAATGTGTATGGCTGGATGACTTTTGGAATTGTTGAATTACAAAATGTGGTTATTGCCTTGCAAATAAAACTGGATAAAACTGAAACAACTTATGAATAATTGAAGAAAGTTACTGGTATGGCTAAGGATCTAAAGCAACAGGAATTATTGAAGCTTATAGGGGCTGAACAACAAGTTCCTACAAAGCTGGAACTGGAAACTGAGGCTTTAGAACATAAGCCAATTACAATCTGTCCTTTGAGAGATATTTCTAATGTTACACCTAACCAAGGCATTGTACATTTTAGGCAGCATAAGAATTTTACTCAAGGAGAACTGGAATCTTTAAAGAAACAGATTCCTAAATACAAGGAAGAGCCAATCCAAATAGTTAAAGTGCTAGAAAGAGTTATCAGAATCTACAATCTGAATTACAAGGATTTTGACTTGCTTTTAAATGAGATCTTAACTAAGAGAGAAAAACAGCAGATTGTTGAAAAAACAAATACCAATACTCCTCTCACTCCATGGTTGCCTGAATACAATGATCTTGAGATAAATTCGGTAGAGAATTATAGGCAACTGGGAATGGCAAGGGAGTCTCTCTTAGAAACCATGAGAGCTAACTCAAAATGCCCAGAAACATGGTCAAAATTCAAGCGGTTGAGGTAAGACAAAGGGGAAACTAGAGCAAGATTCCTTGACAGAATTATTGACTGTGGGGAACATTGGCTTGGCCTAGATCTGAGGAAAATCTAAGTCACATAAGGAGACAATTCGTGAAGAATGCCTGCCCAGTGGTGAAACAATTTTTCAGAAGCAATTGTCTAAACTAGTTCACCATGGTACTTGATAAATTGAAAAGGACAGCAACTTACATTTACCAGGATGAGTTAGATAGGCAAGATGATGATAATACTGACATAACTGAGTATGCAATTGAAGGAAGCAAACAAAAAGATTCAGGCGAATGAGATACAGCAAATTAAGACTGTTGCAGCCCTACAGTTTTACAGTCCTCCAAGGCATGAATACAATCATTAACAGAAAAGGAAAAATCCTCATAGGTGCTATTTATGCAATCAAGTTGGGCACATGATGAGAGTGTAGATTTCAGGATCAATTTTCAGTTTAGAATAGGGGAAACTGAGGCATTGTATCTAATGGATCTCGACAAAATTATAATGGGATAAATAGGTTTAATAATGGATTTAATAATAATGTACATACTAGAAATAATAATTGTTGTAATCATGGATGCTGTAATGGTTCCCAGCAAGCCCTGGACTTACAAAGCATGCAAGATTTTATCAGAACAGGAGCAAGGCCAAAGTATTCCCAGGTGGCAAGAGGGAATGCACAGAAGGATGATTTACACAAGGGAGACTGCTCAGCATGAAGGTGTGATCAGGATGGTATGATTAAATTTATATAATGATTGTGGAAAAGAAATTGTTAATGACACAGAATTAAAAGAATCTTTAAATGATGACAAAATTAATGAAAATGATGAAATAATTAATGTAAATAATGTAGAAAATAATGAAATTGTAAACATGAGCAACTGAAATATAAAGCCCAAGGGAAGGTGTAGTGAGTGACAAAAATCCTGGCAAAATGATAGTAATGTGGAATCAGAGCTGCAGCTTCCTGATCCTGATGTGCTAGCTAATATTATTCAAACACACTCTCCACTGAGCAGCACAGAACCCCATGTTACTCTGAAAGTGGAAGACAGATTTATGATTGCTTTGTGGACATAGAGGCTTCTAAATCTGTTCTGCAAACATTCCCAGAAGACTGTAAGGCTATGGGAACTATGGAGATGGTAGGAGTAACTGGGAAACCACAAAGAGTAAAGAAGTTGCAGCCCAGAATGGTATCATTGGGTCCTTTATCTATAGAACACTCTTTCTTGCTAATGCCCAACTCACCTATGAATTTACTTGAGATAGATCTTTTATGTAAATTAAGGGCAATAATTCAATAAACAACAAGAGGGAACATATCTTTAGAACTTCCTGAAAGAGCTCTGGATCTTTTCCCAATGTTATTCTTAAGATACAGTTAAGGCAGAAGGAGAAAGAGGGAGAGTTTATCCTATACCTGATGATATATTGTGAATTTAAAAACTACTCCACCCTATTCAGACCATTCTTTAGAAGATCAGATTTAGCTATTTCCTGATCAATAACAATAGAGA
The DNA here is from genome assembly GCF_027887165.1 of Monodelphis domestica. Lineage (NCBI taxonomy): Eukaryota > Metazoa > Chordata > Mammalia > Didelphimorphia > Didelphidae > Monodelphis > Monodelphis domestica. The sequence continues at coordinate 535,937,235 of NC_077229.1, forward strand.
TACTTGGAATAACAGAATCAGGTCTTAGAAACTACATTCTCCACCCTACTCAGTGTAACAAGATTAGGAAGGGCTGCAGCAAAATCAAGATTTAATTATTTGAGAATATGGCCTTCAACAGACATGAGAAAAAAAAGGGCAGACCTCTGGGCAGTCCTAGGTCAAGCTAGAGCCACCAATGGCACATGTGAGACGCAGGAAGTGAAGTAGAGAACAGCCTCTGGAGGCTCGGAACTTCCTGGGAAGAGGGCTAGAGTGCAGTTTCAGACTGGTGCTTGGAGTTGGAGGAGCCCCGTGGACTGCTTTCCTTCAGATTGGTCACGTGGGTGATAAGGACTGATCTCTTTCTCTGCCTTGGCTATCCAAGGCCTTAAAGCCTGCTTTGGCTCAGCCTAAGCCAGAGTGGGTCTGAGTTAAACTTCTTTCCTTCTTTCCCTTCTCTCTCTCTCTCTCTCTCTCTCTCTCTCTCTCTCTCTCTCTCTCTCTCTCTCTCTCTCTCTCTCTCTCTCCCCCCCCCCCAATACTTTCTTCCTCCTGTTGTAATTAAAACACCATAAAAAATTTGGCAGTTGACTTGAGTGTTTCATTTAGGAATTACATAAGTGAATTCCTTGACGACCTTAAATTAATATATATCAGTCTTTTAAAGTGATTTCAATATTACAATACCAGAACAGATATGGGCTTCTCATTCAACAGATGTTGGTCTATTAAAATCTGCAACTCCAGTTAAAGTTAAGACCAAAGTAGGTCCTCCACCTTGCCTAGCACAATATTCCCTAAGCAAAAAGCAGTAGCTGGTATCAACCCTATCATAAAATCATTACTGAAGCAAGGAATTATATTCCCATGTATTTCATAGTTCAATACACCCATATTCCCAATAAGGAAACCAAAACTGGATGAAAATGGATGACCTCGTTACAGATTTGTCCAAGATTTAAGGGCTATATATGATTTTGTGGTGAAGTCCCAACCAATCATTCCAAGTCCAACCACAATTATCTCTTCCATATCCAACAGTGCCAGATATTTCACGGTGGTAGACTTATGTTCTGCTTTCTTTTCTATACCAATACACAAAAACTCACAAAAGATATTTGCTTTCATTTGGCAGGGAAGAAGTTTCTATTGGAGTCGTTTGCCTCAAGGGTTCTGTGAAAGCCCATATCTCTTTTTGCAAATCCTGAATAAAGATCTAGAGACTATCTGATTTAAAGAGCAAACTTCCATTTTGTAGATGACATACTTTTAGCTTCCCCAAATGCAAAAGTATGTTTGATCACTCACAGATTTTAACTAAAGATGCAGAACCTGAAATGCTCAAATTAAAGCCAGAACATCTACAGGCAATAACAAAACTTAAGGAAGCAATTCTTTCTGCCCTAGCACATGGGATCCCAAATTATGAAAAATCTTTTGTGCTATTTGTTCATGAGCAGAATGGGATAGTTTCGGGTGTTCTTGCACAGACTTTAGGGTCAAATTATCGCACAATTGCCTATTACAATGCACAGTTAGATCCTATTGCAGCTGGGATAGCTCCATGCTTGTGTGGAATGACTACAGATGTCTACAGACCTAGTTCTCGGGTGCCCACTGACAGTCTTTTGTCCACACCAAAATGAAGCCCTTATGTTGAAATATCTCACTCAGGCTTTTTCTGACCAATGTATAGCCAGATATGACATAGTTCTTCTTGGAAATGAAAACATACAAATCAAGAGGTGAAGCGTTTTAAATCCAGTCGCACTATTACCTGATTTGCCTACAAATGGAGAACCATTACATGACTATACTGAAGTGGTCCAATTAATAGAACAATTGAGACAGGATTTGAAAGATACACCACCCCACCATCCTGACCTGTGGTTTATAGAGACAGTTCACCTTTCATGCAGAATGGTATCCTTTTTACAGGAGCCCCAGTGGTCATTGAATCTGAGACACTGTGGTATGGTTCATTACCCAAGAACATGAATGGACAAGGGACAGAGTTGGTAGCTCTGAAAAATGTCTGTATGTTAGCTGAAGGCAAAAGGGCTAATATCTATACAGATTCCCATTATGCATTCTCTATCTGCCATGCAACTGGTTCCATCTAGAAACAGAGACACTTAATTACATTGGAGGGAAAACAGATAGTTCATGCTGAGATTATCTCAGAGTTACTGGCAGCTATTAAAAAAACAAAAGAATTGGCTGTGATACACTGAAAAGGTCATTCTTTTGGCAGAGATCAGTTTCTCAAGGTAATCATCATACTATTATTACTTACCGTTATGCAGTGCAAAATGCCCCAGCTTACATAATAAATTTCTCAGTCATAGAATCTGAAGATCTTGAAAGAGAATATCTAGACTCAGAAATTCAAACATGGCAGCATAGTTTTGGAGCTAGGAAAGAGATGGCATTTGGATATCATCAACAATGATACAATGATACAATACTCCCAAAGGCATTTTTTCAATCATATTTGCCAGCCTATTCATAACAAAGGCCATTTTGGGATGCTGGCTTTGGTTGATACTTTAAAAAGAGTGTGGTTAGCCCCAGGAATTACCACCGTAGCAAACAAAATTTGTTCCAGCTGTTGTATTTGACAGATATTCAATCAGGGTATTTTTAAGAGGTCTAGTTAGACCATTAGCTTATACTCCTTTTGAAAAATGTAAGTATTCCTTGATATTGGTGGATAAATTGACAAGACGAGCAGAAGCATTTCCATCTACTAGGAATACTTCAGCATTTGTAGTTAAGATCTTGCTGAGGGAGATTGTTCCAAGATTTGGAGTGCCAGTTAAAACTGACTTGGATAAAGGGGCCCATTTCAAAGATGGCATTCTAAAATAAGCGTATGAGAACTTGGGAATCTTGGTAAAGTTGCATGTCCCATACCATCCACAAAGTTCAGGTCAAGTAGAAAAAATAAAGAAATCAAAACTATGACAGGGAAACTTTGTACCAAGAAACATCTGAAATGGCCAGACATCCTACCCCTAGTATTATTCTATATCCGTACAAGACCAAGGGCTGTTATCCATGTTTCACCATTTGAAATGTTGTATGGTCATATGCTTTGATGTTAGAGGGTGACATCCAAATAGCAACCTATATAAGTGCCTTAAAAGACAGATTAAGAGAACTGCAAGATATGGGACTTTTAGTTCAGAGTGGTCCTAAGGATTATTCATTATATAACATCAAGGCAGGTGACTCAGTTTACATAAAGAATTTTAATAAGACCTCAGCAACACAGTAATCATGGGTTGGTCCATTCACTGTAATTTTAACTTCACCTTCCACAATAAAATTTTTGGAAAAAGTCATGATTCCATTGCTCGCATATTAAAAAGGTTCTTAGAGTAGTAAAAGAAGAAGACAGAGATCCAGAAGAAGATGGAGAGATAGCTGAGAGATTATCATCAGGCAATGTGTCTGCTGACAAAAAGATCAGGGAAGAGGACGATGGATCAGACGGAGAGGAAGATGGAGAGGACTAAAGATAGGAGACATCATACCAGGATCACAGAGGAAATACAAAAGATTGGACAATGACAGTATGATAGACTTTTATTCAAGGATCTATTAGAGAAAAGGATAATGGACTGATATGTATTTGGTTTGTAAGGTTTTGTATCATGTTGCATACAACATATAAACATATAGTAAACATATGTTCACTATATATACACATGTATCAGTACATATTACAGCACTGAAAGAGGAAGAGGAAGATAAAAGTAGAGAGACAATAGACAACATGGGAAGAGGAGTATCTGAAGATCTGGTGAGTACGGTTGCATCCAACATATACAGTTAAGAAACATTAATCAAAAGATATTCAAATTAGCTCTGTGAGATCTTACCTGGGTGAAATGTATTTGGGAATTTCACTCAGGTAATATCAGGACACATATAGGATTATATAGATTTTGTGTTTTGTATTTTGTTTTTTATTATCAGAGGGCGGTGATTTTCTTACACATGTACATATCTGTAATATACTTTGTATATATAATTGTTAACAGATTTGTATCATAGCTTGATGTAGGGTAAGTTCATGTATAAATAGGTGTGTAAAAATATGTAGATAGTGTAAATTTTGTATAGCTTTTATAAATTCTTATATATTCTTGTATATTCCTGCATATTTATATATATGTTTGAGTGTGAATAGTTGACAAGTGCAAAAAGTTATATTTCATAATCTGTATATATCTGTAAATTTGTACAGAAAGTTTTCTACATACCTGTAAAAATGTGTGCACAAGTTAAAGGTTACAAGAATAGGATTTTTAGGATAAAACATTTAGTTTTCAGTTTTCTGTAGACAGTTTTATTTTCTGTATTAGAATAAGGATTAGCACAAGGAAGTTTTGTTTTGAATTGTTTCAACTAAGAGTTTTAAGATACATTTTGTATAAGTTTTTTCCATGGTTAGACAGCTTTGTTTAATGTAAAAGCATAAGCTACACTGTGTTATCTGTAAATTTATCTTTACAATATTTTTACATTCTGTATGTTGAATTTTGCTATTATTATTGCAACTTATGTTATTTGTCTTTATGTAATTGCTTATTGTAATTCCCTTTTCCCCTAAATTCTTTAGTTTAAGGTAGATAATAGAGAGGAATTGATTGTTAAGGGTTAGATAAGAATTGTTTGTTGTGGGATTAGGTAAGTAAAATAGAATAGGTTCAGAATAAGGGGGGATTTGTATAGTGATGAGAATATGACAAATCTATAGATCTGGTCAAATGCTCAGAGGGCAGAATGTAGAAAGTAGGTAAGGGATAGAGTAAATTTCTTGGATTACCTTTAAGAGGAAAAGAAGAGAATTTGGATGCTGGGGGGAAATATTCTAGGGTTTGACTGTTTTAACTGTCACTCCTGTTTTAACTCGAGCTGGAAGGAAGATCTTTGCGCTGGCAATTTTCCCATTGCAATCCTAACATTGTGGAAAGATTAGTTATTCCTTGGTTTGAGAGTATGCCTTGGAGTATACTGCTTTTTCCCTGAAGTACAGAGACAATCTGTCTGAGATCCATCTGTCAGAAATCCACTTGGCTAAGGTAATCCCAAAGGTTTGTCACCTAGGACTTCACCTAGTGAAACCAACCCCAGGCTTTAGGTAAGGGCTCAAATACATCTATTAGTCCTTCCTCTTTATCCTCTTGATAATCCATATTAATTAGGTTACTTTATACTCAGATAGCTGGGTTTTTCTGGCTCTTAGTTAGAGATAAGGAGTTTAAAGTAGCTAGAGTGAATTCTCAAGAAGAAATAACTGACCATTAGGTAAAAGAGGGTGGATAGAGATTAAATCTACAATTTTAGGAACTGATTTATCATTTACACTTTACTCCTATTATAAAAAATAAACTTTGTTTCTAGAGTCAAGGGGTTTTGTGCTTTACTGGCCCTGAAGAGGTCCCAAGGTGGGTGTATCTCTCATACATCTAAGAAGGATTTTTATTTCAGAACTAATTAAGAATAAAAAATATAAAAGCAAATGAACCTAGTAATCTAGTGGTTAATAAGTCTAACTCTCACTTACCCCTAAACTGGGGGGGGGGGGGGGGGAGATCTACTACTTGACAAAAATTTCTGGAAAAACTATAAAACAGTTTGTCAGAAGTTAGACTAATACTTCACATCATATCCCAAGTCATGTTCCATATAAATACATGGTCTAGATATAAAAAGTGACATCAAAAATTAGAAGTGCAAGCAATTATTTACTTTTCAAATAGAAGGAGAAAAACTTATGACCAAACAAGGAAAGGATCTCAGAAGATAAAATGAATAACTTTGATTACATACAATTCTAAAGGTTTTGCATAAAGAAAACCAATATAGTTGAAAAATAAAAGGGAAAGAAATAATGGGGAAAATCTTTGCAACAAATAAAGGATCTTATTCAAATGTATAAGAACAAAAGCCATTTCCCAATAGATAAAAACAGTTAAGCGAAAATGAACAATCAGTTTTCAAAAGAAAATAAGCTATCAATAAATATATGCATATGTGGAGAGCCACCATACCCTCGCTGTCTGACAGAGTTGTAGTTTGGGAAATGAAGGCAGCAGCCTTCACAAAATGAGGCACCCATTCAGCCCTCCTCTGTGTGACTTCTCCCACTAACTTCCCTTACTAATAGAATTGTTATGACTATTGTTCTCTCCCCAGTACAGGACAAATAATATGAGAGCAAATCCTTACAGGATCAATATACTCTGATCTGTAATACCAGGTCTATATCACAAAAAGTTTTTTTTTAATGGAAAAAGAACCTACTTGTATACAAATATTTATAGCAACACCCATTCCTATTGAAAACACTAGAAAGCATAGGAATAGAAAGGCCTTTACTAAAAATAATAACCAGTATATATCTAAAACCATCTGCAAACATCATCCTCAATGGGGATAAACTAGAAGCCTGCCTAATAAGATCAGGAGTGAAAAAAGGATGCCCATTATCACCTCTATTATTTAACATTGTACTAGGAACGCTAGTAGTAGCAATTACAGAAGAAAAAGAAATTGAAGGTATTAAAACTGGCAATGAAGAGACCAAGCTATCACTCTTTGCGGATGATAGGATGGTCTACTTAAAGAATCCTAGAGAATCAACCAAAAAGCTAGTCGAAATAATCAACAACTTTACCAAAGTTGCAGGATACAAAATAAACCCGCATAAGTCATCAGCATTTCTATATATCTCCAACCCATTTCAGTAGCAAGAATTAGAAAGAGAAATTCCATTTAAAATCACCCTAGACAATATAAAATACTTAGAAAGCTATCTCCCGAGACAAACACAGGAACTATCTCCATACAATTAAAACTAGATTTAAACAATTGGAAAAACATTGATTGCTCATGGGTGGGACAAGCTAATATAATAAAAATGACAATTCTACCTAAATTAATTTACTTATTTAGTGCCATACCCACTGAACTACCAAAAAACTTTTTTACTGAATTAGAAAAACACATAACAAAGTTCATTTGGAAGAACAAAAGATCAAGGATATCCAAGGAAATCATGAAAAAAAATGCAAAGGAAGGAGAACTTGCAGTCCCAGATCTCAAACTATATTACAAAGCAGTGGTCATCAAAACAATTTGGTACTGGCAAATATAGAGAAAGGAGGATCAGTGGAATAGGTTTGGGGTAAATGACCTCAGCAAGACAGTCTATGATAAGCCCAGTTTTGGGGACCAAAATCCACTATTTGATAAAAACTGTTGGGAAAATTGGAAGACAGTATGGGAGAGATTAGGTTTGGATCAACATCTCACACCCTACACCAAGATAAATTCAGAATGGGTGAATGACCAGAATATAAAGAAGGAAACTATAAGGAAATTAGGCAAACCCAGAATAGTATACTTGTCAGGTCTTTGGGAAAGGAAAGACTTTAAAACCAAGCAAGAGCTAGAAAAAAATAACAAAATGTAAAAATCAATAATTTTGATTACATCAAATTAAAGAGCTTTTGTACAAATAAAACGAATTCATCCAAAATTAGAAGGGAAGCAACAAATTGGGAAACAATCTTCATAACAAAAACCTCTGACAAAAGTCTAATCACTCAAATTTATAAAGAGCTAAACCAATTGTACAAAAAATCAAGCCATTCTTCAATTGATAAAGGGCAAGGGACATGAATAGGCAATTTTCAGTTAAAGAAATCAAAACTATTAATAAGCACATGAAAAAGTATTCTAAATCTGTTATAATGAGCGAAATGCAAATCAAAACAACTCTGAGGTATCACCTCACACCTAGCAGATTGGCTAAAATGACAGCAAAAAAAAGAAAGTAATGAATGCTGGAGGGGATGTGGCAAAGTCAGGACATTAATGCATTGCTGGTGGAGTTGTGCCTTCCAAAATGGTTGGATCAATTTGGAACTATGCCCAAAGGACACTAAAAGACTATCTGCCCTTTGATCCAGCCATAGCACTGCTGCGTTTGTACACCAAAGAGATAATAAGGAAGAAGACATGTACAAAAATATTCATAGCTGCTCTCTTTGTGGTGGCAAAAAATTGGAAAATGAGTGGCTGCCCTCCAATTAGGGAGTGGCTGAACAAATTGTGGTATATGTTGGTGATGTAATACTGTTGTGCTCAAAGGAATAATAAAGTGGAGGAATTCCATGGGAACTGGAACAACCTCTAGGAATTGATGCAGAGTGAGAGGAGCAGAACCAGGAGAACATTATACACAGAGACTGATACACTGTAGTACAATCAAACGTAATGGACTTTTTTATTAGTGGCAATGCAGTGATCCTGAACAACCTGGAGGGATCTATGAGAAAGAACACTATCCACATTCAGAGGAAGAACTGTGGGAGTAGAAACACAGAAGAAAAACAACTGCTGGACTACATGGGTCAAGGGGATATGATTGGGGATGTAGACTCTGAACATCCTAATGCAAACACCAACAACATGGAAATAGGTTCTGATGAAGGACACAAGTAATACCCAATGAAGTTGCAAGTTGGCTAACACGAAGGATGTTTAGAGGGGAGGGAGGGAAATAATGTGATTATTGTAACCAAGGAATAATGCTCCTAAATTGACTAAATAAACTAATTCAAATGGGAAGAAAAAATAAAATAAAATGTTGGAAACTATTTTTACATATAATTGGGGGGAAATTAAATTTTTTTAAAAAGGCAAATACAAAAGTTGAAAATTACTTATAACTTAAAAAGCAAAACAAACCAAAAATTCTGTTGACTTGAGACACCATGCCTGGTGATGGGAGGTCCTGAGTTCAAATCTATTCTTGGACATTTCCCAAATTATCCTGGGCAAATCACTTAACCCCTTAACCATTTGTTTTACCTTGAAACTGATTCACAGTATTAATTCTAAGACAGAAGGTAGGGTTTCTTAAAAAATCTACTGACTTTACATTAGTGTGTTGTAATATCAACTGGTCTGTCATAGGACAAGTAAACTGGTTAGGAAATCTAACTGGATAGTATCCCAAGTAATAAGTAATCAGCCTGAATTAAGATTAGAAAACATTGAAGAGAATGCTAGTATAGGAGAGCAAAAATCCCAAAGATAGCCACTGAAGAAATGAAAATGAAAAATGAAAAGAAATCTGAGAAGCAAGACAAAGAATATAAAACCAAAATGCAGATCATTTTGTACTGAGATGGAGAATTAAAATGCTGAAGCAACCTCAAAGTATTGCATTTTTGTTTCTCTGTGTACCTGTTTCTCAATATCTCAATTCTCAACAAGCATTTTTGTTTCTCAAGTGCCCTGGGCACTTGACCACAAGACATGGCAATCCATGAAGCAAACATATAAAATGGTCACTGACTGAAGACCATCAGTTATAAGATTAACTTCTTTTCCCATCTGCAGTGATGGTAAAAGAAAAGGGAGTAATAGTAAGAGTAATAGTCTTTTTAACAATCCGTAAACATTAACTTGGAAGTTGGTGCCTTAAATGTTAGATTCTTATTCAATGACCAAAGGTAACACTAAAGGAACTTAATCATATTAATCTTAACATTCTCATTAAAACATTAAAACAAAATCAGAAAACTAGAAGGAAGTTGTACCTAAATGGAAAAATGGCTCCACTTTCTCTTTGGATAGGCAAATAAAGGAGTTAGAAGAATTATTATTATAACATATCCACAAGTGAATAAAGCTACTTTATTTTTAGAAACCAAAAATTAGAAACTAATTTGTCTAACACTAGGCAATGATTAGATAAATTGTAATCTATTATTGATGTATGAAAAGAAATGACAAGTTAGCAAGGAATATAAAGTGAAATAATAGGGTAAAGAAACAATCAAAATATATGACTGGGGGCAGCTGGGTAGCTCAGTGGATTGAGAGTCAGGCCTAGAGATGGGAGGTCCTAGGTTCAAATCCGGCCTCAGCCACTTCCTAGCTGTGTGACCCCGGGCAAGTCACTTGACCCCCATTGCCTAGCCCTTAACCACTCTTCTGCATTGGAACCAATACAAAATATTGATTCCAAGACGGAAGGTAAGGGTTTAAAAAAAAAAGAATACATATGACTACATGTAAAGAAATAATAGCAATATTTCATACTGTACAAAAAAAAGCTGCAAACTAACATAGTAACCACTAATGTGTCATCATTTTGTTCACGGTAACATATATCCTTTGAAAATCTTTATCATGAGGTATTATGTACACATTTTAAAATATTGTTTTCTGTCAATGATTTTTTTGTGTTGGCAGCAAATTTCATAGGAAAATTATTTTTTCTGGTGGGGCTAATGACACTAAAGATTGTGAAGGAATTCTTCCATTCCATAAAACATCATTCCTGAAAACTGATTATCTACATTAAATAAATTAAGGATCAGATTCTGGAGGGCACCAAGTGCCAGCAATTAAGCAATTTTCCCCCTCTAATCTGTAGGCAATAAGAAACCAATGAATCTGTTTTAAAATAGGAAGTATAGATTATCACATCACAAAATAGCATTAGTGTGTTGGTGTATTTCATACACCATAGAAAAAAGAAAAGGTCATCTTGTCTGAAAGACAGTAGCAATCCAAAACAAGTATGAAAATAGTCACCTACCAATATGGTGTGCTGTTAACAACCACACAACCATTTCTTCAACAGGAAAAAAGTGTGTGTATGTGTGTAAGTTTATTATAAAGATATAAGTTCATATGTTTATTACATGTTTATTATTAATTTAATGATATAAAAGGTGTGTACCACACAACTCTCAATTATAAAATGTACAATATTCTTTCATGTAAATTTCTTATAGACTAGATTTAACTTCTAGAATTGCATCCCAATCTCCACTACTTCTTTTCTTCTTTTTAAAACCCTTATCTTCCATCTTGGAATTAATACTGTGTATTGGTTCCAAGGCAGAAGAGTGGTAAGGGCTAGGCAATGGAGGTTAAGTGACTTGCCCAGGGTCACACAGCTAGGACATATGAGAGTCCAGATTTGAACCCAGGACTTCCCATCTCTGGGCCTGGTTCTCAATTCACCAAACCACCTAGTTGTCTCACACTACTTCTTTTCTTGGTAAAATTTTTGTCATTAAATTTGATATGAGATTTGTAGTTGAACTATTTTTCATCCTCATATAAACTATATTGATTAAACTGAAATTTCTTTCAGCTTTAACATCTCTGACTGCACTAGTGCTAACTATTCTTTTAGCTTTTTGTATTGATTAGAACACTGTGGTTAAAAATGCTTCCACAGTTTATGTCCAACAAAAGATATAAGTTCATAAACTGAATTACATTTTCTCATAACATACTCTTAGGAAAATTATTACTTTTAAACTTTTATTAAATGGAATGTCCTTAAACTTAAATCTTCAATTTGAGATTCATGCTTTACAGTGCCAATCTTTTACAGTGCCATTTTTCCAAGCTCTTATAGTGTATTTGATTAAATTTTTCACTTTCTGAATGGTAGATGATCTTGATTATAAGTAATTTAAAGTAATGAAAATTCTCTAAGAATTTCAATCATTAAAGCAAGGCCTTACATAAATTAATATTAGCTATTCTTTATGCCCAGCCACATGAAATTAATATTAGCTACTCTTTATGCCCAGCCATAAAAAAAGAAAAAAATGACTACATAATAGAAGATATGTGCACCAGACAGCAGTTGCAACTCATAAACTACAGGCCACTCATGTAATCTCAGGACTCAACCAATTTTTTAAAATTTCAGTTTCAAGTTCTTTAGTTTCAAGCTCAGTTTAATTTTTATTAGACTTTAGTAATAAATGTTATCCAGAAATATTTTAAGTGATTAACTTTTTTTATTTCAGATACTGAATAGTCAAGTGATAACTGTAATCAATAATTTAAATGGTACAGGAAAATTTCCCAACAACTTTATAACTACTCCAGACTTTCTAACCAACACTGTATTAACACCATGACAACAAAGTACAATTAAGTTTGCATTCAAATATTCATCATTAAAACCACAATTATTTTAAATAGACATTAATATTTTGAAAATACATTCTACCATAGTTGACTCCCATTCTTTTAAGGCAACAAGTAACAACAGTATCAGTGTAAGAGCTGACTGAAATGTATACTTGTTAAACACTAACAACTAGCTTAAAAGATTCCTTAAAACATAACAATTGGCTCTCTTGAGCCAGTATGAGCCACTCATCATTGCCTACATATCAACTGTATTTTTTTCCTTATTATTAATTTAACTCCAAAATTAGAGGTGTTGGGAAAGTGGGAAAACAAGATTAATGAGATAAAGAATGGTCAGTAAAGAAGTGGTAGAAAAAGCAAAAATGAACAGAAAATACATTAGCAAAGTAGCTCAGTGGACTGAGAGCCAGACCTAGAGACAGGAGGTTCTAGGTTCAAATCTGGCCTCAGGCACTTCCTAGCTGTGTGACCCTGGGCAAATCACTTAACCCCTAGCTCTTACTACTCTTCTGCCTTAGAACCAATACATATTATGTATCTAAGGCAGAACCAATACATAATATGTATTGGTTCTAAGGCAGAAAGTAAGAGTTTAAAAAAAATAAAGCAGGCAAATAAGACTAGCATATTCAGAAAAAAAATGACAAAGAAACAATTCATATCATTAAAATGAAGACGGGGAGAAAAAAGCAGTTGATAAAAGCCAAATGATATTATTTACCTGCACATAACGCAACTTACCTCTCGAGCAGCACAGTCATGTGGCGCCTCTTCTTTATTTACTTTTCCCTTTGGAAATCCCCAGCCTGATTTTGCTAGATAACCCTGAACCAATAATACCTTGGAAAAAAAATAAATAATAGTAAACTCACTAGGGGCAGGAAATATCTCATTTCAGTAACTTATTACAGTGCCTGGCACACACACACAGTAGTCACTTAATAAATTCTTTGTGATTGATCTATTACGAGAAAAACAAAATATCCTTGTCAAAAACAGTTGAGTTATTTGGGCTAAAATGCAACAATAGGATTTCACAACTCATGTAAACAATTTTTTAAAATGTCAATTCATATAGATTTGATTAAACTAAAATGTTACCTGTGTTAAATGCTACTTATTTCACTTAAAATATTGCATATGCCATCTTGACTCTTAAAATTCACTCACATTTTCAAGTGTTTCATCAAGAATAATTGCACCATAGGTTGGTACTCCCATTTTATACTCCTTCCATTCATCTAAAACTTTTTGTACATCTTCACCTTGAGGCAGTAAAAAAGGACAATGATTGAAGAGTAGAAGAAATGTCAAGGAAGCCAATTAGCTTTTTTCCCAAAAATATAATACACAAACAAAAGAAACAGAATTATTCATGTGAACTATATTTTTTTAACTCTATGAAACGATCTTTAAAATCCTCACTCATGGATCCACTATATTTGGCTTTTTCTTACTTAATGTTCCCCTGAAAACGTGTTAAACCTTAATACTGCTTTTGATTACATCTACAGCTGAAAATGGACCAGTTACCCAGTATGAATGACTGTCAATAGAATGAAAATGGACCAGTCACATAGCGAGAATGACAACTAATAAATACCTGAGATACTAAAAGAATACTAGGAAGGTCTTCAGATTGATAATGTAGAACCTAAGTAGAAATTCTTAAACTTTTTTTTGTCATAGACAACCCCTGGTCAATCTAGTGAAGTCTGTGACCTCCTCAAAATGTTTTGTATGCATAAAATAAAATACATAGTAATGCAAAAGAAAACAATTATACTGAAATGCAATTATCAACTTTTTTCAAAAAGGTAACAGAACCTACATTTAAAACCTCTGTGTTATGAGAAAATATGGACAAGTAATGCACCAGAGAAGAAGTCACAGAAAATCTACATTACTAAGTGAAGGATTTTCACTGACAAATGAAATTAAATTTACATTCAAATATTCATCAACAAAACCACAATCATTTTAGATAGACATTTGAAATGTTTTTCTTTGAAGAAAATTCTAAAATGACTAGGCTACTATTAATCCCAGCAAATTTCAGTATAACAACAAAGTAACTGATATGATGACATATTCAGGTTCAGATTACAAGGAGGATACAAGCATATCCTAAAATGTGTAAAAAGTATCCTTTTGGATATTTTTTCCCCATTTATATATGACTATAAATCTCAAAGGAAAAAAAAAACAAAATCTCAAAGCTCTCCAATTGGACAAATATCTAGCAAGTCTCAACAACTTAACCCTAACCTACCACCAAACAATCAAGTAATAAGGGCACAATGCTAAGAATAAAATCCTAGGAAAATGAGCTGATTTTTCATCCTAACAAAATTCTTAGCTAAATAAGACAAAGAGAAACTGAAGAATTAAGGTCCTTTTTAGATAGGCCAAAGTAAATCTCAAGGGTCTTGCTCTTTGTTTTATGGAGGGGTGGGGGTGGGTTGGAACCAGCTATAATAACTAACATTTTTTAAGTTTGCATTTCTCAATTAAAATATATTTAATCAGTTTTTTAAAAGCACAATACTATTAAATCTATCTCATTACACTGAATATAGTGAATAAATCTTATTGCCTTTTTTCCTATTTAATCATGTCTTAACACCATTTCTTTATATTATAAAAAACAATAGTGAAATTGCCAAAAATAGAAATTCATTAGAGACTAAAGAAAAGTGTCAAGTCTCACAAATAATAAGTGTTCAGGTTCTAAAAGAAATTGGGTCAAATCTTAGAGAAATAAGGTAGAAAAAATTTTAAATAAAATTAAATACAACTTACAACACTAGCTATCAACCAATATTCATGCTAGAAGCTGCTTCATTCCTGTGGCATTGGTGAAGTGAGAAAAATACAGGTTAAACTTTGATAACATATCAACTTATTTACAGCAATGTTTAAAAAAATCAAGCTTTAAAAAGAGGAAAAATTACACCAGGAACTATCAACAGATTTACTTATAAAAATTCCAAAGTAAATTATATAAGTAAAACCTAAGAATGCTACATTATTATCAATATTATTATCTGTTCTTGTTTAGAGAAAAGTATTAAATTTGGAGGGAAAAATAACCATAATGTAATTGGTAATAAGAAACCTTTGCAAAATCAAATCAAAACTTGGCCAACTTCTAATTGTAAAAATTCTTTGCCTCCTTGACCCCAGGTCTGAGTTCTCTTTTGCCTTCCTATTAAGAAGTTTAATGAATTCTTCTTTTATAGTCTCTCTTACATACACACACACAAACACAGAATGTAAACCACCAAGGAATGTTAGGCTAACAGAACTGACCAGCAGTAACACATCCTAGACATTCTTAAATATAGGTAGTAACAAGTGGAAGATTAAAGAAGCTATATATCCAGGCATATTTATATAAAGTGATATGAGTGAAAAATGTTGAGCCAAAGGAACAATCTCCATGAGTCCAATAATGTAAAGGATAACAAATTGTTGAGCAATAAAACTCTAGTCAAGTATAGTTCTTCAGAACTAATATTTCTCTCCTGAAGATGGTGGAGAAGGAACAGGGCCCCTTCTCATCTCTCCCAAATTATTCTCCAAACACCTTTGATATATAATACTTCAAAATGAATTCTAGAGTGGCAGAATCTACAAAATAAACAATTCTTAATACCAAGACAACTCAGAAAGTCAGCACAAAGGGTCCATTGTACAGAAGTGGGAATGGAGGACCTATCCAGTAACAGCTAGACTAGGTGGCCTTCTGCCTTGGCAAGACAGCACAGACCTTAAAGGCAGCTGAAGCAAAGACCTCTCAGCCCACTGACAGTAATAGGGGATTAGACAATTAGGCAAAGTAGATTACAGCACTTCCTTTGCTGGCTGTGGGTGTAGGACTCTGTGGTACCAACCAAACAGATCTAGATCACTATTCTAGTTACCAGGCCCAGGAGTAGGTCCCATCCTACCATCCTAGCACTTGTGGCCACAAGATAGCAAGGAATCCTGATCACAGTTGTAAAAATAGGGATTTGAACCCTGGACTTCAATCACCAGAAGTCCTTGCTCTAGTTCCCGAGATGCCCTCTAATCTGAGATTTTCACCTGGGTGAGATCAAAATTGCTATTTAACTGGCTGTAAAAGCCTACCAATCTCTCTTCCTACTTCTGCTTCTGAGAACACTCGGCTCTCTACCTAGCAGGCAAGATGTGAGTAGTTGTGAATGGGCTCTCTGGGCCTAGACACATGCTTTCTTATTTTTGTGTTTTCTTTAATTCTTAATCTTATATACACCTCTAAAAAAATATAATACTTCTAGCAGAGAAACTAATTTTTACCTGCCCCAATTTGGCAATTTTAATCTTAACAGTTTGGCATAACCACTTTAGGAAAATGATATACCCTCAAGCTTCTGATCTTTTAAGTTCAGCTTTTCATAGCTACTGCCTAGAATTTTTTTAATCCATGTTTCTCCAAGATGCTTTTTTAGAAAACTACACTTCGGACTTTCTTGAGTCCTTCCCTCCTGCCCAGCTCGGCTGCTCCTGCCTGCCTGCAGCCATCTGCTCCAGACCTGTTTGCTGTTTGACCCTGATCTCGCTCACCTAGCAATCTCCCAGCCCTGCCCTGCTGCCTGCAATCCAGACCCAGATGAACCCAGCAATTCTGGCTCATCACCTCAGGCCCAGGGCTCATTTCTACCAGCTGGTAAAGATGGGGAGGTAATTTTCCCTTAGGCTAAGATTAGCCTTTGCATGGACTGAGGGGATCATAGAAGGGGAGAAAGAAAGGGAGAGAAGGAATAGACTTTTCCAAACAGGAACTTACAAGTAATAGACTATTTAAAAGGATATCTTTTAACTATATTGGTTCTTTTATTTATCTCACTTGAGATTCAGGAGAGAAATTAATCTCCCTGCAACTCTTTGCCATTTGTTGAGATTCCAAAAACTCATTATGGGAGGGCAGCTGGGTGTCTCAATGGACTGAGAGCCAGGCCTAGAAACGGGGGGGTCCTGGGTTGGAATCTGGCCTCAGACACTTGCTGGCTGTGTGGCCCTGAGCGGGTCACTTAAACCACATTGCCTAACCATGACCATTCTCCTGCCTTCTGACAATAGGCATCTAAATGGATAAAAACCCAAGGAACTTTAAAGAGACTGGAGCTTATATTTTTAAGGCATTTCAGACTCCAATGTTTTATAAAAAACCTCTGTATTTTATTGCATTTTACTGTTTGTTTTGTTTATGGTTTAACTGTTTATGGTGATTTTAAGTTCATATATTACTGCATTCAATATTATTCTGGTACACTGAATCATTTTAATATACTGAGTTTTAACTACTGTTATATTCTGTTGCTTTCCCCCTATAACCATACTGAACAAATATCATTGTAATTAAGCCAGCCTTTCTAATTTTGACTT
Source organism: Monodelphis domestica (assembly GCF_027887165.1). Classification (NCBI taxonomy): domain Eukaryota; kingdom Metazoa; phylum Chordata; class Mammalia; order Didelphimorphia; family Didelphidae; genus Monodelphis; species Monodelphis domestica. The sequence continues at coordinate 535,954,626 of NC_077229.1, forward strand.
TGTAAATTGTCACATAGAGGATAGATGGACTTCATCAGAACTGGTTACAATTGTATTACAAACCTTTGGAGGATTTAATGTGCTAAATATCTCAATTGATTTTAAGGATTTTTAGAATTTTCTTAACAATCTCTGATCATTTTTGCCTACCCCTACCAGGAGGTGTAAGGCCCATTCTAGTAACTGAAGTGAAATACAATTATAACTCCAACCTTCCCGCATTTCTAAATATGTGAATGGAAGTTGGGCAGTTAAGCTCAGGGCATTTGTACCTCTAAAAAGCCTCCAAAAAAGGAGCATCACACATTTATACTCTTCAGCTCACTACTTTACTTCCACCAGAATGATATCTAGATTTCTTGATGATGTTCTTAACCCAAAATAAGTTTTACTTTGTTTAAATACCAAGGTTGAAAGATTTGCTACATTTGTAAAAATTTGTGACAAATATCCATTGGTTCATAGGCTTTAAAAAAATGCCATCCAGCAACTTATGTGAAATATGATAGTGTATTTGTTTGCTATTATAATTAATTAGGCTATTGAGAATTTTGGGGATATTGATATCTACATATTTGTAATAACATTCATTTGCTCATATTCACAGTACCAGATATGAAGAGGAAATGGATCTCATTTTTGGTGAGAAAGCCTTGCATTCTATATTTTCTTAGCTGACACAGTGCTGCCCCAGAAATAAAATACTTTTGAGAATGACTAAAGTAAAAGAAGAAAGAGAGTAGGATAAAAAGGGAGGAAAATAGTTTGAAGAATAATACACAGTCATCATAACTATGAAAAAAAAAACTTAGAAGTTTCTCTAAAAAAACTCATTTCTCAAAAAAGAATCAGTAAAATGTATAAAAAAGACATTCCCTACCTGATAAGTGGTCAAAAGATATAAATACAGGCAATTTTCAGATTAAGTAATCAAAACTATCTATAATTATGCAAAAAAAGTGCTTGAAATCACTATTAATTAGAAAAATTAGAACTCTGAGGTATTACCTCACACCTATCATATTGGCTATTATGATGAAAAAGGAAAACAACTGGAGGAGTTGTAACTATGCCCAAAGGGCATTAATAGGTCTGTATCCCAGAAAGATAAAAAACAAAAATGAAAAGGACCTATAAATAGCAAAATATTTATTGCATCTCTCTTTTTGTGATGCAAAGAATTAGAAAGTGAAGAATGCCCATCATTTTGGATGATGAGGAATGGATGAATAAGATGTGGCATGTGATCGTAACAGACTACTTTTGTTATATGAAATGACAAGCAGGATGATTTCAGATAAATTTGGAAAGAATTATAGAAACTTATGTAGAATGAAGTGAGCAAAACAAGAGAAACACTGTACACAGTAACAGCAATATTGTATGATGGACAACTGTGAATGACTTAGTTATTCTCAACAATCCAAAAGAATCCCAAAAGACTCATGATGAAAAATTCCATATGTCTCCAGAGAAATTGATGGAATCTGAATGCACGTAGTATGCTATATTTCACTTTATTTCTTTAGTTGTTTTATTTAAGTTTTCTTCCACAAAAGGACTAATATGGAAAAAATGTTTAATAAACCAACCCCAGAAGAAGACTGAAATTTTTCTTTGCCTGAGAAAAAGAGCCATTAAGTAATCCAACACTTTTCTGGGGCTATGACTAAAGAAGGGAATGAAGGCTAATAACTATTACTGTAACTAATCTAGCTGGTTTTCCTGCCTTAATACAACCTGCACATTGCCAACAGAGGAATCTTTTTGAAACAATGATTTGTTGATATTGGTTAACATAAAGGAGAGAAGAAGTATTCTCAATTTTTTTAATTTAAATTTTTTTCCCCAAATTTCTTACAATTTTTAACATTTACTAAAAAAAAACAATAACTTCTCCCCTTCTCCCTCCAGCATAGTGTCTAGAATATAACAGGCACTTAATAAATGCTTATTTAATTGACTGATCATAAGTCATTCTCTAGCTAAAAACCTTAAATGATGACCTTTCTGTTCCATAACAAATAAAAGTTCAAACTCCTTAGCCTGGTATGCAGAAACATCTACAATCAGATTTCAATCTGCCTTTCCAGCTTCATATCCCATACTATACTCCACTATGCTACAGAAGAAACTAATTCATACTCTACATCCAAACATACCTTGAATTTTCTCACTTCTATCCTTTTGATCACATATTCTTTCTTGAATATCTTTTCTTCTTTCTCTCTACTAAACTAAGGGCCAAATCTCATCTCCAGAAAGTTTTCCTTGTCCACCACAACTTAAAGTAAAACTTTCGCAACTGGATTCTTAAAATACATTTTAGCAATTAATGACAGGTTCTTTCTTGAGACTGTTCCTCTATTTTGCTGGAACTATATGAATCTTAAATTATTTAAAATATGTGATTAAATCTAATGCCAGGGAGGCAGCTGGGTGGCTCAGTGGATTGAGAGCCAGGCCTAGAGATGGAGGTTTAAATCTGGCCTCAGACACTTTATAGCTGTATGACCCTGGGCAAGTCACTTAACTCTCATTGCATAGCTCTTCCTGCTCTTCTGCCTTGGAACCAATACATTGGCTCTAAGATAGAAGGTAAGGGTTTTTTAAAAAATTCCCTTACCCAGACGAATTGCGCCTCGGCTAGGGAAGGGGTGGCGGGGTGTTGGGGGGCAGAAAAGAAAATGATCTGTTTCCAATGAACAATGTATAAAAATGACCAAATAAAATAATGTTTTAAAAACAAAAAACAAAAAAAAATTCTTAATCTAATGCCAAAACTATCCTGTAAATTGCTTGAGAACAAGTACCAGGTTTCAGAATTATTTGTATATCATATAGATCCTAGCATGTAATACTTTGCAAATATTGGGGACCATACCATGCAACAATCATTTTTGAAATGAAATGAATGGGAAAAAAAAGTGTTTCTGAAGATTTCTTGGCCTGACTAAAGATGCCATTTTGATTAAAGAAAACTTTGTGAAAATTCAGCAATAGGGAATGAATCTGTGCTTTCATTAACGCAGGGAATGCCTGGATAAGGGAATCTTCCATGGCAACTGTAAAAACAGATAAAGACAGATCAGTTCCAAGAGATAATAGGCCAACTTCAGCTGTTCTAAAAAAAGGGGGAAAATTTTACTTTCAAGTCTCATAATAAATTTTAAAAAGAGAAACTCAGACTTTTGCTATTATTCTTATTTGAAGACTCATTTTTTTCCCCTTCCTGTTAAAGATAAACTGTATATTTGGGGTAGTTTATAACCCTCAAAGACATTACATGAAAGAAAACTTTGTTAGTACAGGATATTTTACTAACAAGAATAAAAAATTATAATTACACTAATAAAAAGGATATCAGCTTTAGCAAAATCTCTTATCCCACACTGAGGTAATCCTGGTGTGTTCTGCATGTAGAAATCCAAATAAAACCAATGGGCAAGTTCAATCTGAAAGCACACTCGGATAGCGTTGTCTCTTTCCTCACTGGGAATATGCAAAATAAATCGGCTGAAAAAAAAAAAGCCAAAATTACATTCACAAATAGCAATAAAGATAAAAGAAGTGTATTTATCAGCCTAGACATGGAACAAGGCTGATGGAAACAGAAAGGTTAATCAAAGATGACTTACTGGCACAGAAACATTCTTTATTATAAAACAAAACTCTACTCCTCAGGAAATTAAAGTGCCACACTGTCCAAGAAGAGGTATTCAAAAAAAGGTGCCACATTCACCATATCATTACATCATACTGTATGCTTTCCTTTCTCAGTTTTATATGTATTTTACATGTTGACTGAGTGACAAAAATATAAGAGCTGGTTTGTTTGTTTTTTTAAATCAAACAACAAATTATTATAGAAAGAAAGCAATGCTAGCAAAAAAAAAAAATCCAAATTACCTTTTGGTTCTAAAATAGTCTAAGCTCCATTAAAATAAATAGTACTTACGGATAGCTCCACCTGCACAGATACATTTCCAGGAATATCAGGCAAGTCCACATTCATAAACATGTAATATCATAAAATTAACTGCAGAACCTACTGCAAATATAAATAAGGTTGTGATCTGACTAAAATATACTTAATTTGGCATATAAGAAATTAAAAGAAACATATAGCAAGAACTCTGTTACGTAATAAGTGGCACTTATTAACTCTACTCAAATCCAGATGACAAATATAGCAAAACACAGAAATAGTCAATGTCAGAAGACAAACATATTAATGTGTTGTTGGAGAATATGTGAATTGGTTCAATGCTATAGAAAACAAATTGGACTCATACTAGAAAAAGTGACTATAAGTTATTTGTAGTCTGAGTCTTTGAGCTACTGAACCAAGGAGGCTAAAAAAACAGGAGGAAAAGAACTATAGTAGTACTTTTTTATGGTAGCAAAAACACACAAAAACAAAACTGAAAATTAACAAGTACCTACTAAAAGAAATGGCTGGACAAATTATGGCAGAAAATTGCAATGGATTATTACTATGCCATAGTAATTGACAGATCAGAATTCAGATAAAGTTGGGAAAACTTTCATGAACTTGCATGGAATGAGGTAAACAAACCAAAAGAATGATATATACACAAACCACAATGATGTAAAGAAAAACAAAAAAATTAGCAGCCAATTTTGTTAGGTTTGTTGTTGTTATTTTCAGATACTCTTAGTAATTTTTTCCAATTGATAATCACTTTGAAAATTAACAACTATTAGTATCAATTATTAGGATCAATGCATTGACCAATCTTGACTACAAAGTACTGGTAAGCAAGTAAGCAAGAATGTATTTATTAACTGCCAGGTCTGAAGTCAGGAAGACTCATCTTCCCAAGTTCAATTCTGGCCTCAAACATTAGCTATATGATCCTGGGCAAGTCACGGCCTCAGTTTCCTCACCTTGTAAAATGAGTTGGAGCTTTGCCAATAAACCCCAAGTGGAGTCACAAAGAGTTGGACATGACTGAAAAATAACTGAACAAGAGCCAAACTGGGGAATACAAAGACAAAATGAAAGTCGCTGCCCTATATGGATGTATACACATGCACGCGCACGCGCACACACACACACACACACACACACACACACACACACACACACCCTTACAATGCAAGTTCCTTGAGGGCAAAGACTATGTGACTTTTGTCTTCATATATACATGTATACACAGGGATAGGAATTGGGCCTTAAATTTTCTGACTGAGGAAATTACCAATGTCGATGAGCAGAAGGATTTAATTATTTGCCCAGTCACTCGGTCAACATAGGTGTCAAATATGAAATACTTATAAAACTGAGAAGGGAAAGCATTAGCAGCCTTCAAGCAGAACATGCTGCTTGAGAAAGTACTTGAAGATTCTGAGAAGTGAAGGCAGGAACCAAGAAAGACCTCCAAACAGGAGATGGTACTTGGGAACTGAGACTTGAAGAAGTTTTTGAGAAATCAAAGTGAAGAAGACTATTCTAAGCATACCAGTGTAAAAGCAAAGAGGTGGGAGATAGAGTATCATTTAGAAGGAATAGCATATCAACTTGCATATTTGGACCATGGAATACAGAATATGTACAGGCAAGTTGGAAAGGTAAGATAGCAGAAGGCTGCAAAGAACCATAAGGGAATTTATATTTGATATTAAAGATAACAGAAAGCCCCCAAGGGTATATTCACTATGTAAGATGGTCATAATTTTCATTTGGGGAAAAATTACTTGACACATATGAGAAAAATGAATTGGAGGGGAGATTATTAAGGCAGGAGACTCATTTGAAAGCTACAGTAATAGTCCAGGTGAGAGGGAATGAGGGTCTGAACTAATGTTGGCCAGGAATGTAGAGAAGGGGGCATATGAAAGAGGTTATGGATAATGAAACAAGATTTGGTAACTGCTTAAATACAAGCTAAGAAAATAGTCAATATGAAAGTGAGGGGGAAGCTGGGTGGTTAAGTGGATAGAGAGCCAGATCTAGAGCTGGAAGGTTCTGGGTTCAAATATGGTCTCAGACACTTCCTAGTGACCCTAGGCAATTCACTTAGCCCCAATTCCCTAGCCCTTACCTCTCTTCTGCTTTGGAATCAATTGATTCCAAAATGGAAAGTGAGGGGTTTTTAAAAAATGAAAGTGAAAACTGCAAACTTGGGTGATAGGAATCATGTTGATGTCCTTAACAAGTATAAAAAATTCTGCAAGAGGGGTGAATTTGAGGAGATATATAATTAATTCTGTTTTGGTCATGATGAGTTTTAAACACATCCCTCCTTGCTGGGCCACAGGTGTAAAAGAAGTCATATACTCAAACTCAAAACACATTTTTTAAAACATAAGCTATTTCACCCTTACTTGTAAAATATGACTTCAACCTGTATTCAGATATTCAGAACAAGATCTTAAGTTTATTTACATTAGGGAAAATTATAAAAGTTTCATTCATCTTTAGATTCTCCTGGTCACCATATACCTACCTCAGTCCTGCTCTACCTTGCACTACTGCAAAACATAGCCAAAAGGACTCCTCCATACTTGGTAATCCCTCTATCCTGTGATTAGCCATTTCTTAACTTAACATTTCTTAACGTCTTTTAATCCTCTCTCAATCTGCCTAGGTAAAAACTCCCATCTCAATAGAACTCAAGTCTGCCTTTGGCTAGTCTCTAATCTCTTTTATTCTGCCTTATGGAAAGGTACCCTATCATTAGCAAATTTTACCTTGGATTTTTCCCTCTCATACTCCTATCTGGCATCAAAAACTTGTATGTCTCTGAACAATTCAGTTCTTGCTACCTTTCCATGAGGCCATGGAGGAAAATGAATACGCCTTTTTTACTGTCACACTTTCATTTGTCCCCGTAACCCAACAATCTGTTTTTCAAGGTTCACTATACCAGACTATAACTATAGTTCGAATCCTTTTTGCAGTCATCTAATAACCTCAAAATCACTCTCCCTTCTTCCTACAGGAATTCAGTATCTGATTTATACTCTCATTCTCTGCTCAACCTCTTCCTTCCCATGACCTCCAACTCTGCTTTCTCTGATAACACATCTTCTCCACAAAATTAAATCCTTCTCTTCATTTCTATTCTACAACTCAATTTCTTCCTTTCATAATCCATGACCACAACTGCAAAGTCTCCAAGTAGCAAAATAAAACTTCTGAAATTTGTTGTGGGCTTAACAATTTTAAAACACCCAGAGGCAAGGCTAATTTGCTTACTCAGCCAAACAAAGTTGTTCTGTTCTTGAATCTGATATTCGGAGAAATGCCAATTCCCATAAATATATCAGGGCAAGTATCTTTTATAGTTAACCCTTCAATGACATGATGTGATGACATTTGGGGCCTGCAGTTCTAGTCTCTAATTAAAAAAAAAAACCCTAACTAGTTTCAAAATAATTTTAAAAATCGAAATAATATTAAAATGATTTAGGAAGGTAGGTGGCAAAGAGGAAACAGCACCAACACTGGAATCAGGAAAGTATAAGTTCAAATCCTGCTTCAGTTTCTTCATCTATAAAATAGGGATAATAAAAGCACCTATCTCCCAGGGTTCTTGTGAGGATTCAATAAGATAAAAACTGCAAAATATTTAGGACAGTGCCTGTCAAGTAACAAGTGCTATATAAATGCTATTATTATTATTAAATTTCTGAAACAAAACTGTATCTAATAGCTAACCTTAAGAGTTCATGTAAATATGCTCTAATCATTTGAGCAGCACAATTATAAAATTATCTAATCCTTCTCAATTCAAAATAAATGTTAATTAACTTTCCCAAAATACATCTTTTCAAATACTTAAAAATACACTTACCATGCCAGATGGTCATATTCTTGATCCTGCCATCACCCCATAAATGCACCACCACTTCCATGTTCATAATTCTGAAATTCCCTTATCTGATTACAGTCTGTCCCACCTCTCCCTGTCTTGCAACCCCAAACACTGTTCTTCACTTACACTATGACCTCCAGTCCTCTAACCCTCACTTCTTTCCTAGGTCATTAACTAGCAACACTCCTTCATTCCTCATTATGACCTCTTGGTTCCATGTCTCACATGAAGTGGTCATTACCCTTAAAAAGGTAAACACTTCAAGGTACACAAGAGGATCACATTTCTTTCCATCTTTCTACTAGATCACACCCCTCCATCATCTCCACCCTCTCACTTATCTTCAATCTCTCCAGCTCTACTGGCTACTGCCCTACTGCCTTACAAACATAGCCTATCCTCAAAAAAACTCACTTGATCTGTCCATCCTCATTAACTATCATCTCATATCATTGCTAGACTCCTTGAGGTCATCTACAATAAGTGCCACTATTTCCTCTCCTCATACTTTCTTTTTAACTCTTTATAATCTGGCTTCCAACATCATTATTCAACTGAAATTGCTGGCTTCAAAATTATCAGTGATATCTTTCTTGACCTCTCTTCAAGGTTTCCATGATATTATTCTATCCCAGTTCTCCCCTAACTACTTTTCAGTTTACTTTGCTGTCTCTCTGTCCACATCAAGTCCAATAAGGGTAGATGTTTCCAAGGTCCTGGGCTTCTCTTCTCCCTCTATACTATTCCTCTTAGTGAGCTCATCGCTATGGTTTCAAATATCATCTCTAAGATAAAGATTCTTAGATCTACTTATCCAATCCTAACCTCTCTACTGGCCTCCTAATTCATAATGCCAAATATTTATTGTTATCCAACATCTAAAATGGTATATTCCTTAAAATTTTAAGTCCAAAAAGGAACTCATCTTTCTCCTCACTTTCTCCAAGCTTCCAAATTTCTCTATTAATGTCAAGAGTACCATCATCTTCCCACTCACCCAGGCTTATAAACTAGGTTTTATCCTCAACTCCTTATTCTCTCTTACCACCCCATATCCAAGCTGCTGTCAATATGTAGATCTTATTTTTATAATGTTTCTCTTATATACTCCCCTTTTCAACTCTGACATTGCTACCACTCTGGGTGCAGACTTATTATCTCACATCTGCACTACTCCAAAAGCTACATCATGAGTCTGCTCACTCCAATCTACCTTACACTGAGCTATAAAATTATTCTTCCTAAAGCACAGATCTGACCATTTCACCAACAATTCTTTTCCCTATTCAGTAAACTCCAGTGACTCCCTATCACTTCTGGAATCAAATAAAAAATCCTGTTAGGTATTCAAAGTATTCAAGACCTTTGAAATTTGGTTCCCTTCTACCTTTCGAGTCTTCTCACATCTTACTTGCCACCAAGTATTCTGTGATCCAGTGACAACCACCTTGCTGTTCCTTGAATAAGACACATTATCTCCAAGCTCTGAGCATGGTTGTTTTACATGGTTGCAATACTGTCTTCATTTCTGCCTCCTACTTTTCTAGACTTCCTTCAAGTTCCAAGTAAAATTCCATTTTCTATAAGAAGCCTTTCTCAATACCCCTTATCCTAATGACTACCCTCTATTGATTATCTCAGATTTATCCTATATATAATTTGGCGGTACATAATTGTGTGTTGTCTTCCTGATTAAATTGTAAGCTCCTTGAGAGGAAGAACTGTCTTCTGCCCTTCTTTGTATCCCTAGTACAGAGTAGGTACTTAATAAATGCTTCTTATTGGTGGACTGAACTTATTATATTAATTAAAATTATCTTATGATACTGAATACAGTAGCATGCAAGCAATTGCATTTTGTATTTTTTCTATCCCCAGCATTTAATACAGTCCTTGGCACATAGCAGATACTTAGTAAAAAATATAGGGCTGGGGGGGCAGCTGGATAGCTCAATGGATTGAGAGCCAGGCCTAGAGACGGGAGGTCCTAGGTTCAAATCTGGCCTCAGACACATCCCAGCTGTGTGACCCTGGGCAAGTCACTTGACCCCCATTGCCTAGCCCTTACCACTCTTCTGCCTTGGAGCCAATGTATTGACTCCAAGATGGAAGGTAAGGGTTTAAAAAAAATACATATAGGGCTAAATTGAATTCATTTTTATTGCAGACTGCTATCACTAACACCTTATGCGTAAATATAAGCTAATTTAATATAAACTTATTTAGATTGAGATTTGAAAGGTTCTGGTTCTGCTATACTACTCCAAAATACCTTAAGAAAAACTTACAATAGAAACAGTTTTACTTGGTTTGAGTCTTCTACGACATATCAACAGAGATATAACAAGATTTCTGGGTTGAAGGGACATTTCTAGTGACATGTGACAATGATTAAGTTTTTAGGGATACTAGAAATATATCTACTATTAATTCACACTTAGTACTTAATATGGTTGAAGTGACAAACTCCAGAGATAAATCTAGCTTCAAATAAAAAAGGAAATCACATTTTTTGAAATCATATTTCTGAGGAATTCTGACAGAAAATAAGAATAAAAGATTTTACTATTGAGAGTTTTAAAACAGCAATAACTACTATTAAGTCACATTCTGACCAAACAATTCAATCCCAAAAATATTACTTGAACCCACTTTAGATCTTTAAGATCTAAATTATTTTACATCTACAAAACCCAAGAAATGCCTCAACTTATTACAGCGTTCAAATGATACCAAAAAACTCCACATCTTCTAATGCCTTAGTTATTTCGCTCTCAAGTCAGTCAACTAGCATTTAGTAATCACCTAGCATGTGCCAGATAATAATGGCTAAAGCACTGAGGATACAAAGAAAGGAAAAAATAGTCCCTGCTATCAAGGAGCTCACAGTCTAAGGACAGGAAGTGCCAGGGTAGAAAATTTCTTAGGATATTTCATTGTTTTAATCGCTGGTGCAATGTGTATTCCAATTGACGCCAGAATAAAGGATAGAAAGGGAAAAGTAGCTCTTAAAATTGTTTGTTTTTTTTTCCCTAGTGATAGGTACAGGAAAGACACCCCGCAAAAAGCCAACTTTTTTGTTTTGTTTTTAATAAATGCAAAGGATTGACAGATTATTTAATTTACTGTTTTTATGAGTTTGTGTAAGTAATTGTTTGAGCAAATCTAGTGATCTCCGAAAACTGAGAAGATATTTCCCCTGTAGAAAGAGGACTGGAAACAGGATGGGAAAAGGGGAAAATCCTATCCTTTTGAAAGGTATTTTTTTTTTAAGTCAAGGAGGGAGGGGACAATGAAACGCAGCTGTTAGGAATATGGAGTAACTTTGATAGAAATACATATACATCTGAAGCTAATCTAAAACTAGGTAAATCAATGCAATTAAGTAGTGTTCAGAATGGGGAAAGAATCTAAAATAACGACAGATAACTGGAATACGAAAGAATAAAGTGAAAGAAGACATGAGAAAGTAGGAAAAGGGAAAGCTGCAGCGGAAGGGAGTCCAATTCTGGAAGAGGGAGATGGGACTTGAAGGTTCTGGAGAGTTCAAAGTGAATGGACATTGTAGAAGAGGAGGAAGAAAAGTGGGAGGGGCAGGCGCAAAGGGTCTAGGGGAAGATAGGAAAAGGAGGGACTAAAGGGGTGGGTGGAGGAGAGGGAAACTGGGGACCCCGGCAGCGTCTTAAGGTACCTGCAAAGATCATCCAGAACGCTGCCGGGAATCTCGACTCGTTTGGTCTCCATGATGAGCACAGCATCCCGGCGCAGCACAGCCTGGGGACGAGGGGCAGTGCACGCGCGCGCGCACGCACACGCGCATCCACACCAGGAGTCACAAGCGTGAGCGGCACAGGCTCCCTGAGAAACACAAGAGCACCCACTCCACACGGAAGCTGGCCCCAAAAGGCGAGGAAGAGATGAGGAAGGGGGCGGAACCCATTCACTTCCGTCCCGACTAGGTGCAGATTCCCCACTGCCGCAGTGGCCTCGAACAAGGGAGAGGGCGGAGTGGCTACTATGGGCTCAATTTCGTTCCTCTACAAAGTCCAATAGGAAGATGGCAAATTCAAGAGACGAAAGCTTTAGCCAATAGGACCCTTGTTTGTTGAGGCGTCCGCTCCAATCCATACAGAGGAAGCGCCGTCTCTACTCTGGATAACCAACTTCCCGCTGCCAATAAGTGAAACCTGAAGGTGAATTGCGCGTGCGCTTTCTGGACCGCTATAAAGGCCAGGGGTTCTTACTATTTGGGTTTCCAGGGACTTTGGAAGTAGCCCCTCAAGGACTTTACATTCTGTTTTGAGAAACAAAATAGACTCTTATATGTTGATGCAAAATATCAACAAATTTTGTATACAAGGTAATGAGGATGGGGGTGACGGGACAATAAGCACTAACAGCTGAAGGTGGGAGTTTGAACAGCTCCTAGAAGGAACTTAGAGATTCCAAGAGATAAAGGTGAGGAAGGCATTCCAGCCTAGAGGAATATAAAAGACAAAGGGGGGGAAGGGAGGGGCAGCTGGGTAGCTTGTTAGCTCAGTGGATTGAGAGCCAGGCCTAGAGGTCCTAGGTTCAAATCTAGCCTCAGACACTTCCCAGGTGTGTGACCCTAGGCAAGTCACTTGACCCCCATTGCCTAACCCTTACCACTCTTCTGCCTTGGAGCCAATACACAGTATTGATTCCAAGACGGAAGGTAAGGGTTAAAAAAAAAAGAAAGACAAAGGCCTGGGAAAAGGAATGTGTGAGAAAGATCAAACTGGTCAATTTAACTAGAAGTTAAACTAGTAGTGTGCACAGGTAGAATGGATTTCCAATGTCTTTAAATGCCATATTAAGTTCAGTATTTTAGAATACGGACTGACTTTTCTGTATCTCCTGTGCATACCGTGTTTTGCATTTAAAGACTGCATCAGCTGCTTAAATGCTTCTTCATTGATTTTACACTAGAGGCAATAGATAGCCACCTACTTTTTTTGTTTTTGTTTTTTTGTGTGTGTGTTCTGAATCAGGGAAGTCATAGAAAGATCTGAACTTTTAAGAAATTTGTCACCTTTGTAGGGTATGAGTGAGATAAAAGAGAGAATGGAGGCAGAAAATAGTGCAGGTCATAAGAGTTTGAACTAAGGTACTAGCTATATGACTGGAAAGAAAGAAATAGATGTGTCAAATGCAAGCTACTCTGGCATTTTTTAAAAAATCCAAATCTCAATTTAAGCACAACTTTGTACATAAGCCCTTTTTTGATTCCCACCCCCACCCCAACTTCTAGTGTATTTATTTTGCCTACACACATATATCTTTTTTTGGATTCTTATGTAACAAGGGTTGCAACCCCACCTCACTGAGCATTCCCAAAGGTGCCTTTACTATCTCCAGTTAGTATGCTCCCTTCTGTGCTTAGGGTCTACATTCCAAGCTGCTGATTTTGCATCTTTAAAATCCTTGTTTTCCTTACCTATATAGACCTAATTGGTCTATCCCAAAAGGGACAATAGAGATCCTTCAAACCTAGGAGACATGATAAACTGTTAGCACATATTTACTAAAGCACTTAGGCAGAAGAGCTATTTTATCATACCACAAGGTAATTAGAGTTGTTGGGAAGATACCTAGAAGCAGAGAAATGGCACCCCTAGTCTGTGTCCATGAAGACAAATTATTTCAACATGTATTTTTGATTATTCCCTTCTTGCCATGTCCCTTACTGGGCAGGGATACCATGAAGAAGCTAGGCTCTCAATTCTCCATTATCTCAACTCTGTCTTCCTCATTGTGTCTAGCCACTCCTTTGAAGAAACCCCCAACAATTTTATCAGAAATCTGGGAGAAAGTGCTTCCCATAGTCTGGGATCCAGGCATTCCTGCAACCCCAGTAATGGTTCACCTTAAACCCAATTCTCCTTATCCACATAGAAAGCAATACCCTATATTCCCTGAGGCCAGAAAGGGATTACAACCTCTCATTGATAAATTCCTAGCCCGTGGCCTATTGGAGAATTGTTCTTTACCTTGTAATTCACCTCTCCTCCCAGTGAAAAAACCAAATTGGGTTTGGAGTGTGGTCCAAGATCTTAGACATATTAATGAAGCGATAATTTCTGTCCACTCCATTATACCATTCTGGCTCAGATACCAGGAAATTTTCAGTAGTTTTTTACCACTATACCCCTTCACCCAGAGTGCAGATTCCTCTTTGCATTTGGGGGAGGGTCTCCTCATCAAACCCCATCAAATCAAATCAAAAATCAAATCAAATCAAAAAACATCAAATCACATGGTGTGTCCTTCCCCAGGATTGAAATGATACTCCCATTACTTTGGGAATGCCCTCAGCAAAGATGTCAGAGCCCTAAAACTCACAAATAGCTCAATCTTACAATATATCCATGACATTTTGATATCGGGTCCATTGAAGACTGCTTTTGTCACAGATACAATTTTTATTCTAAATTTCCTAGGAGAATGGGGTTACAAAATCTCTGCCTTTAAAGCCCAACTAGTCTCTCAGTCTGTAACTTATTTGGGACACACCCTCACCCCAAATTCCTGCTCTCTGACCACAGACTGGAAACAGGCTATCCTTTCCATTGCCTGTTACCTCCACAAAAAGACAGCTCTGAACCTTTCTGGGTATGGATCCCTAATTTTGGGATCATTGCCAAACCTCTCTTTGAAGTTCCCTGGGACTTCAATGCAAAAAGCAGAGCCAATTGCCATCACAAGAGTGTTACAGCTAACTAAAGGGGAAGACTAACATCTATACTGACACAAGGTATGCTTTCCATGTTCTACATGCCCACAAGGCCAGATGGAAAGAAAGAGGTTTACTAACCTCTAAGAATTCTCCCTTAAAGTATGGGAAGGAAATCCTGAGCCTACTTGAGGCTGTCATACTTCCAAGTCAGATCTCTTATGCACTGCCAGGGACACCAAGATCTGGACTTCAACATAGCCCAAGAGAATCATAGGGCGGACCTAGCTGACAAGAGGGCTACACAAGCCACTCCCTTGACTGCTCTTATCCTAACCCTACTGCACCCCACAGTGCCAGGAAATATCTCTCCCTCATATACTATGTAATTAGAAATCTTTTACCCTAAAAACTGCATTTCCCAGGAGCCCACTGACTTCCTGTCATTAAGTACTTCCTGTAGAAAGAGGGATAAATTCAGTGGGCATGCCTGATCTGGTGCTCTCTGACTTCCTGTTTCCTGCTTGGTGATGGTAAATGTGGGGGGTTTGAACAGGTTGATTAGCCATGGGCACATGTTTTTTGTTTTGTTTTGTTACCTTTTTATTCCTTTACTTCTAATGATCATTAATAAATCTCTTAAAATATATTTTATTATTGCACATTAATTTTAATTTTTACAATACAAAGGAGGAAATTGAACAGGCAGAACTTCAGGGATTTGCCCCTGAAAACAGCAGATGGTGGCACTCTCCCTCTGGATTGCTATTCCTTCTTAGGAACTTAATGTGGAAATTGATGATGGATCTACATAGCTTCACACTTGGGCAGAGAAGTACTAATCACTTTATAAGGCCACTCTTCACAGGCAAAGGCATCTCTGAAACCATCTGAGAGGTATACAAATCTTGTACTCTCTGTGCTCAAACAAATAGCACAGGAGCTCTCAAACCACCTCCCCTACTTAAGGCAATTCAAAGGAGAGAGGAATTACCTGGGGAAAATTGGCCCACATACCACCTTGCAAAAAGTACAAAACCCTTTTAGTCTTTGTTGACACCTTTATGGGCTGGATTGAGGTGTACCCCACTAAAACAGAAAAGGCACAAGATGTAACAAAGGCCTTACTTAATGAAATAATCCCCAGATTAGGCCTCCTGGCCCTGCATTTATTTCACAAATCACACAGATGGTTGCCAAAGCATTGGGCATTACTTATCATCTACACTCAGTCTGGCACCCCTATTCTTCAGGGAAATCAGAAAGTATGAATCAGACCCTAAAAAGGGCCCTCACCCACCTTTGTGAGGAGGCAAAGATTGACTGGGTCCAGGCCCTCCCAATTTGCAATGATCAGAATCAGGATAGCTCCCCAAGCAAATCTAGGGCAGAGCCCATTTGAGCACCTATATGGGAAACCTTTCTATACCTCTGATTTTTTTTAGATACAGAAATCCATAGCCTTATGTGATTCTCTAAGCAAATTGGTCCCATTTGCCAGGCTCTAAGAGAATATGTCAGTCAGATTCTCCCCAAAGCTTCAAAGGAGAATAAAGAGAAATTCCTGCATCCAGCCCAAACAGGAGACAGACTTGGTCTACCTGAAAACCTAGAGATCAGAAGGATCAAACCAGCCAACACCTTGATGGAAGCATCCCTATTGTTACAATAAATTTTGGAAAGGGGGAAGGAAGTTTATATACAAAGGGTAAAATCACATATAAATAAATTGAATTTATTAACAATGAAAGAATCAAGGGAGCGGTTTGCATTTGACTATAAGCCCAAGATATTTATCCACTATAATTATTTTCCTAAGCTAACCTGTCTAAATAACTAAACTACAGATTACTAAGGGGTAAATCCAACAGGGAACCCAAAATCTCAGAGTCCTTAGCAGGTAGATAGCAGGAATCCAGCTTTGAGTCCTCAGAAGTCCCAGGGAATAGAGAGAAAGGTTCCTCCAACACACTCTGTCCACCAGAGTGTATGGGAAATCTTCCTCTCAGCCTTGTTGTTTTATTCAGAGGCAGTCAGCTTCCAAGATGATCTTGTCTAGGTATAGTCCAAGGCACACACACCCTTCAGGCTTCACCATCAGCTTCAGACAGACAGTTTACCTTCAACAGCTTGGAACTCTCACCCAGCCAGCTCATGGAGAATTCTGAGGTTTGAAGGCTGTCAATCAAACTCTTACACTTCATACCTTCTCTTCCTACACTATCAAGTTATCCTATCCACCTCTACCACTACAAAGCTGGAAGGGCAGAATATATGGACTCATGTCTCTTGTATTAAACACTTCATTCCCCCAAGAATGGGGGAGAGGGGATAGAAGACATCTATTCCTTGAACCAGTGGAAGATCTCAAATTCCTCTTTCCCTACAGGGAAAACCAACCAAAAGACACTTTGAAATAAATTGTCCCCTCCCCCTTCCTCCCTGTTATCTTTTTTTTTTTTTTAACCCTTACCTTCCCTCTGGAGTCAATACTGTGTATTGGCTCCAAGGCAGAAGAGTGGTAAGGGCTTAGGCAATGGAGGTCAAGTGACTTGCCCAGGGTCACACAGCTAGAAAGTGTCTGAGGTCAGATTTTAACCTAGGACCTCCCATCTCTAGGCCTGGCTCTCAATCCACTGAGCTACCCAGCTGCCCCCACTCTCCCTGTTATCTTAATCCCTCTTGTTGATTCTGTTGCTTTAACTCTTAACTCCTGACCCATGACTATTCCTCTCCTCACATTCTGGGTCTTCTGTGTTTTAAATTATGTATGCCCAGCCACCTGGATAAATAATTCCCTGATTCAACTTGAGGAAACTGTAGCAAGCAAGTCCTCTGACTGTTGGGTATGTATCAAATACCCCCAAAGAGGGAATCCCAGGCCTTTAGCTTGTGATCTTAGTGTCTCTGAGGCTTACCCCAGACTTGAGGCTTCCAGGAGATTCGCATCCACTCCAGTTTTGACCATTCCCCTATGGGATACCTTAGAGAATACTCCTTGCTTTCTCACAGGGCAGCCTATCACTTTTATAGACTACCCCCATGCCTATCATGGTGGGACAGCTCTCATAAAGGATGGATGGGTTAACCTTCTTGTATAAGTGCTTTGATAAGGATTGGAACACTGATCTTTTTTTTCCTTTTAATATGACTCATGCACTGTGTAGAAATTGCTCTGAGGATCTTGCCACTTTCCTGATAGGGGTAACAGTGTATTCCTTTATTTGTATATATTGGTATCCTTTTGTAACCATCCAGACTCCTGGGGAAAGCTTCAAGAAGTTCTCCTCCCTACCACCCCTTTTCTGACAACAACACTCCTAGTCTATGCTAAAAACTGTACCCTCAAGAGTTCCTCTGAATGGGGAATTAATGCTACCCAAATGCTAAAATCCAGACAGATCTATTTGTGCTCCTTCAGGGTACAGGTGCATTTATGGCCACCACATGGTGCCCCTTGCTTCTTAGGCCAAGCCCCCATTTTATGCCCCAGAGTGGTCACCTGAAGAATCTTTTAAGTCAGTAGTTTTAACTACATCCTGTCTTAGCCCCTATATCAACTATGAGGAATGTCTTTTGCGTCTCCTGGATCCCCATGTATTTTTATACCAGAATTACATAACCCTTTATCCCACCAAAG
Source organism: Monodelphis domestica (assembly GCF_027887165.1). NCBI lineage: Eukaryota > Metazoa > Chordata > Mammalia > Didelphimorphia > Didelphidae > Monodelphis > Monodelphis domestica. The sequence goes on from NC_077229.1 coordinate 535,972,804, forward strand.
AACACAGGGTAAAGAAGGGCTCTTGGGATAGTTTCCTCTGGTGGGTTCAGAAGACCATAGCACTGACATTTCCCTGGGTAGAGCACTTAAGCCATGAAATCATACTGACCAACTTGACCTTAGCAATTAGGAGAATTTTCAATGTGATAGCCATAGGTCTTGAGGATCTTCAGGAGTTTTTGGATTCCTTGGCAAATGTGGTGATGGACAATAGAATTGCCTTCAACTATCTGTTGGCAGCAGAAGGTGGAGTTTATATGGTTCAGAATACTTTTTCTTGTGTCTATATCAATAACTCCCACAAATTGGAGGTACAAATCCAAGAGGTGTCCACTTGGATGGTGGATACCTGCAGAAAACTATTTCCTGATATCCTCCTGGACATCATGGTTATATTCCTTACTTGCCCCTTTTATTCTTATCATCCTGATAATTGGGGGCATCTTGATTTGTGGACCTTGTATTTGTAATGTCATCATTTCTCTAGTTGCTCCTAGGGTGAAAGCACTCATGGGAGTCACCGAGATGCCATTGCAACCCCTGCAATCTTTCCAGCCTGAACCCCTGGATGTCTCCTATAGCCAGTACTTCTATCTCTCTTCTAAGGACAGGCAGGGGCATCTCTACAACCATTCCAAACTATGAAGAAGCTACAAATTACTGAGAACATTGCCCCTTTCCCCCTAGAAAATTGGAGCGGGGAGATGGCATGGGATATTGTACCCCCCAAATTATAGAAGCATTTCAGGCCAAAATTTAAGCAGGAAAATTCCTTTGCTTCCTTTCAACTACTAACTCTAAAATATCTGATAACTCCTGTAAGACCCTGCTACATCAAAGGGAAAGGCCTCTGAGAGGATTAACCTCCTTAGATGTCCTTTAGGTTTTGAGATGGACATAGAGATACACCTCCAGGCTATGCTTTGATACCATAAGGTTGTATCTAAGATATCTATCTGTCTCCTAAACTATGAGGGTCACCCCTATGTCTTCAGACTGACCCTGGTCAGATGACACCCCACCCCCTTGTGCCTGAGGGCATACCCTCCTCAAGTCAAGGATCCACCTATTGTAAAGAGTATATAGACAAAAAAAAAGGCTGAATCAGAACTGGGGCTCAAATCTAGTACTTTCAACATACCATGGAAGATCTTTACTTATATGAATACAGGTATAACCTTTGTTACACATTTGAGTATTATACAATAATACTGCAGTGGGCTTGATAAAATAAAAATTTAGTAGCTGATTGTGGGAAAAGCTGACATGAATAGTATAGAACAGAATGGCCTTATAATTGTTTATTTAATTCAGTAAAATTGATTTTCTAGCTGTTCTGATAACTTTACCTTGCTGTAGCACTATTTCATATTCTGTAGCAAATGAATCTTTCAAATGAAAGGGAAAACAATTGCAGAGTAATTCTAGATCTTGTAATTGATAATTTGAGCAAAGTGATCACTAGGAAGTAAAAAAAAAAAGAGTATAAAGACCCCAGAAATGATGTCCTTCAAGAGACAGCTTTCCATCTATGCTGTCCCCCTGGCTGGATTCAACATTACCTTCTAAATCAGCGGTTCTCAACCTGTGGGTCGTGACCCTGCAGGAGTCGAACAACCAAAACACAGGGGTCGCCTAAAGTCATCGGAAAATACATGTTTCCGATGGCTTTAGCAGCTGAGAAATCACGCTACTTTACAGCAAGATCTTGGAAAGAACGGGGACCCTGCTAACTGCACATTGTACTAATATTAGTTACCTATCAGCAGCCCTCCCCCTATGAGGGGCAATGGATTTACACTGTTGCCTGGAGACTGTACTCAAACAGATACCCAGAGAGAGCCTCTGGGCGCTGGCTCCAGAGGGGTTAAGAATGAGTCCTGGAGAAGATAACTCCTGGAGTAGATAACGGAGCTGAGTAACCCCAGCAAAGTGAAGCCTCAGCTCGAGCTGGAGGGAAAGGACAGGAAGAAGAGGGCAGCATCTGCGGACCCCCTCCCCAGGCAGGACTTACCTCCTGCCCCAGTGCTCAGGCTGTCTCCTGCTGGATTAATAATTCTCAATGTATAATTAAATATTTTTTTTTATTAATCACTATGTTTAAATTATGTTTGATTTGTAGCAATGAGAATACATAATGCATATCAGGTATTTACATTCCAAATCATAACTGTAGCAAAATTACAGTTTTGAAGTATCCACCAAAATAATTTTTTAGTTTGGGGTCACCACAACATGAGGAACTGTATTGTGGGGTCACAGCATTAGAAAGGTTGAGAACCACTGCCCTAAGGGAAAGGTAGTCTTTAAAACAGATGTCTTCAATTGGGCAAGAACTTTCTTCAATACTGTTCAATCAAAAGGGTTTGCGAAGAGTCTTTCCTAGCTCTCTCTTTCTCAGAGTCTAAAATGAGAAGACCAGAAATCTTTCTGGCTCCAACTGCTTCCATGCACTTGGAACTCTCTCCCATCCCCACAGGTCCTCTGAATGTTCCATCTGCCCCTCCTGGTTCCATCTTCTTCAAATCTCAGATTTTCCTCTGCTTTTGGCTATTTCTCTTGATTACATTATTGTTCTCTCTTCAATAAAGGAGAAATAATATGAGAGCAAATACTTATAGGGTTAACACATATATCCCACCTTAATCCATCCAGATTATTACCCTAAAGTGAAATAGAATAGTAAGCTGAAGTGTAACTATTACTTATTGAAATAGAGAGGTAAACTGAAGGGAACTGTTTCTTCTGCAATGACTGCTCTATTCTCTGGCTTGTGACTAGAGAGAGCTGCTACAGGAACCTAAACCTGCTTATTGGTAATGGAGGTAGGAATGAGAAATGCTGAGGGATGCCACACAGGGATACTGCCACACAGGGATGCTGGTTCACAGGGGAATTGCTCTAGGTCTGCTCTGGGGTTTACTCTGGGGTTTGTCTACTAATTCCTACTGATGGCTGATGGATCAATTTATTTCCTAACCTCCTTCTTCCCTCACCACCCTCTTCTGGAAGCCCTTGGCTTTCTCCCCCCCCCCCCCAGTGGACTATAAAATACTGTAGTTTTCTTTCTCAGGTAAGGGGTTTATTGTGATAACAGGATGGGAAACTGAGGTAAGAGGGATGAGGATTTCCCTAAACTACCGGGATAATTTTAGGGAGGTTTGAGGAAGTAGTCTAGTCACAAACTGTGACTCTAAGACAGTTAGGGAGATGGAGGACAACAAGCAGTTCAAAACCTTCTTTCTTCTTCACAAAATCAGCCTGGCTTGTCTCCTTTCTTAGCTTCAACCCCAGAGAGAAACAAAGTTCAAAGTCTCTCAGTTTCTCCTGACCACTCAACTCTCATATAGACCACCAACTCAAAAGCCAAGATTTTCCTTCTTGTCAACTTCAACTGTCCAAAGTTGGAGAAACCCCCCAAAACCAAGTCAGCCCACCAAGGTCTTTCAGCCAGCTTCCTCAACCTCCAGAGAGAGAGTGTGACCCCAAGTCCAGACCCCTCCCTCTGGTCAACTCCTGGGAACATTCTGTTTTGGAAACTCCTTCTTTTGGTTGACAGATAGGTCTCCATTTTCTTGCATCTTGGTTTATAAGTTCTCTCAGTTTCTCTCCATGCCTCTACTATAAAAGATTACATTCACAGAATTAAAACCTAAAGATCACTGAGGGAGTAAAAACACCGAGGAAAAGCAACACAGAGGTTGAGGGGACATGATCGAGGAGAGACACTAAATGAGCACCCTAATGCAAATACCAACAACAAGGAAATGGGTTCAGAACAAGGACACATGTGATACGCCTATGAATCGCGACTAGAGAAGGGGTGGGGGTGGGAAGGAGAGGAAAAGAAAATGATCTGTTTCCAATGAATAATATATGAAAATGACCAAATAAAATAATGTTTAAAAAAAAACACCTAAAGATCCATTACCCCCTTCCTTTCCCTCTCCACAGAGTTACATTAACTTTCATTATAAGCCAAGCAAGCCAAGAATATCAATCACCTTCAAGACACACTCTACTGCAGATAGAAACCAGCAACGTTGCCAGGTGCTTTAAAGTAACACAAGAAAAATAGAACTTGGAAATTGAGGAAAACCCCAAATCTGATCTGTCATTAAATTGCCCTCTAACTACTTACCTCGCTATGAAATGTTTTGTTACCCATCTCCTAAGTAATTGTGATTGATTGTGAAAGCTGTCCAAAAGTAACAATGATTCTCCTAACTGATCAACTCCTAGGTCAGGGAGAACTAACCTCTAGATCACCCTGTTCATGTCATTCATCTATAGCAACAATGTTTTGTTGACTCTCTCCTTAGGCTATGTGTTTATTGTTAAGTTCCATGGAAACATATATGTAGAAAACTGATTGTGTGCCAAAGAAGTATGTATTCACTCTAAGCCAATATAATAAATGAACCTCTGTACCATGAACCAGAACCAGAACACTATGTGACACCTATGCATGTGGGACTGAACACATGGTGCTTCTTACTCCATTATTTGACTGAAATCATCACACCTCGACAAAGTAAGCCTGGACCCTCAGAGAGAGACCACTGGATGGTTCTCTAAACTAAGTACCAATTCCAAAGAGATACTGAACCTGAGAGTCTCTTTATACCCTTTTGGAAATCCTACAGTGACTAACCACAAACAGGTTTGTAAAACTCTTTGCAGCCAATAGCTATGGTATTGAGGGAACAGTCGGCTATAATAAATTAAAGGCAAACGTCAAACTCAGGAGCTGGGCTTCCTGAAAGGAGACTTTTAACCAATAGAGAAACCTTTCAAAATAAACAGGTACTTAACTTTCAAACAAAATAGATGTGCTTAGAACTGGGGTTTCTCAAAGTGCAGAGGTAAACTGAGTCATCTAAATGTTCACATTGACAATATCAACCAATTATATCAAGAAGATTACTAGTTTACTGAAATAAAGGAATTGCTTTAGTGCCTTGGAATATTCCTTTCCAAAAGGATTTTTACTATAATCCTCATATTCTATGCTTTTGGTCTGTGATCCAGCTCATTTCATTACAGCTCAGTTCATTACAGAGAAAGAAAAGAGATCTTAACATGAGCATCTAAAATACTTTAACCATGGAATCTTATCAAATCTACCTAATGTTACTGAGGAACTTATTATTGAAAAGGAGAGGCACATTTAGAATGAAATCAAATAGCTGGTATAGAAAACCAAGGTTTAATTCTAATAAGACTAATATAGTTTTTAGTCCATTGAGGAAGGAAGTTCAACAGAAAGGAAGATTTTAGTGAACCAGTGTACTAAGAAGGGTGTTATGTGGCACTTCTTGTATTATGGAGCACCATCTTAAATTTGTCTTAAGAAATGTAATTCTAATGTGAATATGCTGAGAAAAATGTTTGAAATGAGACAAACCATTCAATGGGTAAAACTGGATATAATAAAAAATAATTTCCTTTATTTGAATTCAAGATGTACCAGTCACCTTAAACTACTTGTTTTGGTGGAGCACTTTCCAGTTTAAGAAATTAATTAAGACATTAATATTAAGAAATCAAGAAATCAATATCTATTTTGGCTACAAAGTGAAACCATTGAAATTAGATATACCATTCAAAGATAAAGGTTTTTGTTTTTTTTAATTGACTTAAATATATAACTATACTCCCAGAGTTTTGTGGTTGAAAGTATTTTTAGTCAAAGGAAGACATATTCTATCTCAATCCATAGCCAGGAATTTTTTTTGTCTAGAACATGTATAATTAAAAGAAAAATACTGGGAAGCAATTTTCTGAATGCAAACTGATGTTTATTGTAGGAGCTATAAATCACAAACATCATGGTCAGATACCCCATACTGTCTAAGACCCAGAAATGAGAAAAGAACAAATAGTCTGCACAAAAGAGTCAGATTATACAAGCAGCACCCAGGAAAGGGGAAAAGGCAGTTGAATGTTTCTTCTCAGGAAGAATAACCAAAATTTAGTTCTCTAAAAGATTTCCCACTTCAAGAAAGTAAAGTCTTCTTATATTGTGGCTAATTTTGTCATCTCTCTTCCTTTTATGATAATAGCCAAGGTCACTCTATATCCGTGTTGGCAAACCTATGGCACCTATGCCAGAGGGGGCTGTTTCCTTTCACTTCTCCATGTGATCCTGAGGACATTTCTCACATGGCCCAACCATTATCCCAGCAGTTCAATGGGAGTGCATCCTCCTTCCCCTGTTTGAGGTAAGTTGGAGGGCTCACATGCAGTGTGAGGATTGCAGTTTGGACACTTGCTCTCTAAATGGTTCACCATAACTGCTATATAGCTTCAAAACTAACTGAGATGTTGCCGTAAATTCGGGTCCAGCCCTGTTCACGGCTTTGGGGGTCCTCGACTGGGTGTGACAGTGAAGGCAAAAATGAGAGTATCAACCTGCGACCAGGCTTTGCACGGAATTGCTACATCTGGTTCAGAGTTATGTTTATTTTTATACCCCTCAATGGTTACATATTTTCTTGGCACACAACTACATTATTCAACAAAAATGTTCAATGCAGATAATTGGATAATTGGATAAGTCATACATTAACTTTTAACAAATCGTTTGATTAACATTCTGTGATAATTCTACATATTATGTTACCATTGATTCTGACAACACACACAAAGCATTTGCAAATGATAAATGATTTCTCGTCACAGGGAGGATAGCTAGAGGTCAGATCTCATTAACCTGTGAGGTGCATGGACTTGCGGACAATGAAAGAAAATCATTTGTTACTTTTAATAAAATAAATAATCAGGATGTCTTAGAAGACAACCAACAAAAACACTAACACAATTCAGTTTTAGATATTCTTTAATATCAGGCTAATCATTTTTCTAGTCTTTCACTGGGAATTTCCAAAACAGATTACTTATGTTTTAGTTGGTAAAACAAGTCACTGAGGTATGGTGTACCAGCCTCTCCATGAAGGGTGATTAGTATACTAACTTAGGAGAACATATTCTGTACATGGGGGCGGGGAATTCTGAGTAAAGCTTTGTTAGAAGTTAACCCATGATAGTCTTTATGTTTGATTTTGTAAGTATGATCTTTTGGCAATATTGTGGGGGAATAACGTGGGACATCTGTAGTAATCTTGTAATCGTTTTGCTCTTGTATTATTTTTCCTGAAGCTAGGGAGAGAACAATAATCATAGCAATTACAATAATGAGAAATGTTAGTGAGAATTCACACAGAGGGGGGCTCAGGTGGTATCTCTATTCTTCCTAGGGGCTGCTTTGTAGCCTTCAGTTTCCATGAGTGACTATGTCATATTGTGGCTTGATGGTGAAATAACAATATTAATTTTGAGGGGTTTAGGATGGAAAACACATAGGGATTAACATATAAATATTTTGCTTTCATTCTACAGAGATTAAAGGTTTGGGAAAAGATGGAGGGGGAGAAGGAGGCTCTGCAACTTAACCGTTTAGTTTAATACTCCTCACTGTGAATTTTAGATTTACTCCATCCTGCTTAATCTTTAGAATTCTAACAACCAGGAATGTATATACCCCTACTTAAGGGTTAAGTGTTGAGGAGGATGGCCTATGACCAACATGTGCTAGCAAGTGACAAATCAGAAACAACTGACTGACCCCGTGGGCTGTCCTAAGCCAAGCTTAAGCTACCATTGGTATATGTGAGACACAGAAAGTGATATAAAGAACTGTCTATATATTTTGCATCACTTCTGCTCAGCTCACTCTCTCTCTGGGACATTGGGCTTACTCGGCAACGTTGGTCTTTTGGTAGCATGGGGAGCTCTGAGCGGGGTTTTGGCATGCTTGCAGCTCTTGGCAGGTTTTGGCGTTTGTGGCTTGGTGGTGAGGTTACTGGGAGAAGCTTTGTAGTGTGGTTTAGGTGAAGTGTCTTCCCTGAGCCACCTTGGTGAGTAAACCAAGGCTGATTCCTCTTTTCCTTTACCTCCTGAAAGGAGACCCCTCATCTTGGAGAAGGCCCCATGGCTGGAAGCCGATCTAGAATTAATCTTCTGAGAAGGCCCCTTGGCAGACCCCTCTGAACTCCTGCCTAGCTAAGACTGGGCTGGAGCAGTCCAATTCTCTTTCCTCTCTCTCTTCCTCTTAATTTCTTCCTTCTATTGTAATTAAACCACCACAAAAATCCCAAACTGACTTGAGTATTTTATTGGGATTGAATCTAAATCCCTGGCAACCACTAAAATCATATATTCAGGCAACATCCCTAATTTTACCCCTTCATCACTAATAATCCTATCTTATCTTATCCTAAACTCCTAAGGGCCAGTACAACAGAAATTTCAGAGATCTTACATATATAGTCTTTTGGCAAGGAAAGACTGGAGTCCAGATGAGGAGTCTTAGGTGGTTCAGAGAATGGCTGGAGCTCCCAATATTGTCCCTTAGTCCACCTAAAGGCATTGAAAAATTCTTATCCACTCCTGCATCAGAGGGCTGCTTGTATGATCATCCAAACCTTCTTTGGTAGCTGCCAACCCCCAAGAGAAACCAACTATCCCTTCAACTGTTTGGAATCTTTGCCCTGGAAGCTCTGAAGATTCTCTTCCTGTCAATCATGCTTATGCACTAAGCATTACATTGCAACAATGGCCCCTGGCAAGATGTCATAAGCTATAGGCTTCAGAATATTTGGACACATTCTAAGATGCTGGAGGCATGCTCATAACTCCCTTAGCAATGATGGTCTTGCAAGGTGCTTCAAGGGATTTTCCTTGTTATTTTACTCACAATATGATTATTGACTACTGATTCTCATACACAATTATTCAATTAATTAATAATTGGTATTATTCCTTACAATTTATCACTAAAATATTGCTTATCTAATGGGATTATATGCAGAAGATTTACAGCTCTGAGGAGATATTAAAGAATATAAACTGAAGTTAATGAAGTCATCATTTACATATAGAATAAGAAGAACTGTTTTAGGCAAAGAAAGTATTGTGATACTTTAATGGAACTTAGAGCAATGACTAGAGTAGGGGACATAATATGAATTCTAATAAATGCTCTGAATCACACCAGATTCTCTTTTTTTCTGTAGAATGATTTCCATTTCTAGTCAAAAATTATATCCATGTACAGCACAGACATACTTTTATTTTTCTTGAATTAATTTATTTAGTCAATTTAGAATATTACTCCTTGGTTACAAGAATCACAATATTTCCCTTCCTCCCCTTCCCCATCCTTCCCACAGCTGACACACAATTTCATTTGGTATTACATGTGCCCTTGATCAGAACCTATTTCCATGTTGTTGGTATTGCATTAGGATGTTCATTTAGAGACAGACATACTTTTAGAGGAAAGCAAGATAGAAAATTTTCATTCATTTGCAAAGGGCCTAATGGAACATTGGGGCAGGAAAATTTTTCTATATATCACAACCCAATCTTTAAGAAGAATGTTGACCTCTATTGTAAATACAAATAATATGTAAATAGGTTTTGAACAATAATACATGCATAACCCAGTGGAATTTCTTGTCAGCTCTGGGAGGGAGGAGGGAAGACGGGTAGGAAAAATCATAAACCATGCAACCATGGAAAAATATTCTAAATAAATTAGTTTTAAAAAAAGAATGTTGGAAAGCCTTCAAAATCTCAATCTAATCTAATGGAACCAAGGGATAGTTTCTGTGCTTTGGAATATTCTTTGATAAAGAAACTTTTGCTATAATCCTCATGGTTCAGCATATTTTTCATGTAATTCAATTTAATTCAAATGACTTTGATCATTACATGGAAGCAAGGAAATTTTGATGATAGGCATTCTTAATATATTAACCAAGCTATTCCAAGCAAAACTAATGATGCTTACCAAGGACATATAATTTAAAAGAAGCACAAATAGATTGAAATTGTGGAATTGGTATAGAATTCAAAGCTTTCATTTCAATTAGAATTGGATTATTTCTTTCCATAGAATAGGGAACATTAACCTCAAGGAAAATACTAGAGCTCTAGTGAAGGATGTAATATGACACTCTATTTCAGTGAAGTACCAGTTTAACCATTTAATGGTTAAAATTTTATTGAACCAACTCATTTTCTTTAATTGTTCAATATATAATAATATTCCCCAAATATTCTAATTCAGAGAATAAATTAAGACAGTTTTCTGTCTCAAACTATAGCCAGGAATACTTACTTAGTCCAGAATATATTTTGAATAATAAGAACTCTTTATTACTATTATTATTATTTTTGCAGATAAAGCTTAATGGTACTTAAAAAAACAACAACTCTTATCTGCCATCCTAGAATCAATACTGTGTATTGGTTCCAAAGCAGAAGAACAATAAGGGCTAGGCAATGGAGATTAAGTGACTTGCTGTGGTCACACAGTTAGGAAGATGTGAGGCCCAGATTTGAACCCAGGACTTCCCTTGTCTAGGCATGGCTCTCAATTAATTGAGCCATATACCTGTCCCCCAATGGTCCTTTAGTGAAGCTTGATAGTAATAAGGAAGATATATGAAGTCAAATAAATTCCCCCAAACACACCAGATACTCTTCTTCCTGTAACTCATGTAATTTTTTTTTCTTAAGGGAGGTGGATGCTACACCATTTGGTGCATATGATTAATATTGGTATTTTTTCATTGTCTGTGGTGCTTTTTATCATAATGTAACTTCTTTATCTCTTTTGATTAAATCAATTTTTACTTTTGCTTTGTCTGAGATCATTATTTCAACCCTTGCTTTTTTTTTTTACTTTAGCTGAGGCATAATAGATTTTACACTTGCCTCTTAGTTTTCCCTGTTTTAAATGTGTTCCTTTAAGATAGAATATTGTGAGATTCTGCTTTTTAATCCACTCTGTTATGCTTTTCCATTTTATGGGTGAATTCATCCCATTCACATTCAGTTACGATAACTGGATGTTTCCTTCCATATTATTTTCTTCTTGTTTTCTCTCCTTTTTACCTGTTCAAGGTGTTTTGTTTTTGATGACCACCTTCTCAATTCACCCTCATTTTTGTTCATCAGTCCCAGTCCATTTTTCTTCTTACCCTCCTACTTCCCTATAGAATAAGATAGGTTTTTATAGCTAACTGAGTGTGGGTGTTATTTCCACCTTAAGCAAGTTCCAATGAGAGTAATATTTAAGCATAACCACCCACCTCCATCTTTTCCTCCACTGTATTTTCATCTTACATTCATTTTAATGACAGGTAGCTTACCCTCTTCTATCTTTTGTTTTCTCTTCTCCTCAAGTGTTTCTCCTTCCAAACCTCCTCCCCTTTGCTGGATATCAGCAATCTTATTTAGCATCATTCCTTTCTATGTATATTACTTTCCTTTGCTCCAACAGTGATAAAGTTCTTAAACATTTTGGCATTTTAGGTATCCTGCATCCTTTAAGGGCCTTGACTTTCTCACGTTATCATAGATATTTTAATTATTTCAATTTTTTATGTTCCCAGATATGAATGTACTCAATTCAAACTTATTGAAACCCTAAAGTTTTCACTTTATCTTTTTTATGTTTATATTGAGTGTCCAATTTGCTCATTAAATTTTCTTTTCAGCTCTAGATGAGGAAAGTCTGAAATTCTGCGATTTCATTAAATAACAATTTTCCCCCTGGAGGATAATACTCAGTTTTTCTGGGTATGTAATTCTTGGTTGTAGTGTCTTTTGCCTCTTGGAATATCACATTCCATGCTTTCCAGTCCTTTAATATTGAAATTGCTAGATCCTGAGGAATCCTGACTGTGGTTCTACCATATTTAAATTATTTATTTCTGCTTGCTTACAGTATTTTCCCCTTGGCCTTAGAGTTCTGGAACTTGGCTATAATAGTCCTGAGGTATTTTATTTTGGGGTCTCTTTCAGGAGGTGATCAGTGGATTTGTTTCTATTTCTATTTTTTCCTCTTGTTTAAGGATATTAGGGCAGTTTTCCCTGATGATTTCTTTTCATTTATTTTCAGGCTCTTTTTTTCCCCCGAACATGGCTTTTAGGTGTTCTGATTCTTAGATTATCTCTCCTGGATCTATTTTCCAAGTCAATTGTTTTTCCAGGGAAGTATTTTATTTATTCATTTTCCTTTTTTTTTAATTTTGTCTTATTGTTTTCTAATGTCTTATGGTCTCATTAGCTTCTGTTTGTCCAATTCTAATTTTTAGAGAGTTATTTTCAGAAGGCTACAAGATGAGAAGAGAGAGAGGATTGAGAAAACAAGGCAGTCAGCAGCACCATTGCATGGCATGGGCACTGCCTCTGGAGAGCACAAATCAAGGAAAACACCCCAACCCCAGCAAGCTCTCCCATTTTAGTCACTTTCAGTTTTCTTCTCATCTTTCCTCTTTTGTTTGTGCCAGGGTAGAAGCCATATTGAATTGGTATCTTTATGAGTCTTTTAAAATTCCCCCTGTATGGTTATTGGAAGGGAAGTAAAGTTTTTCTGAATGGCTCTTAATAGTATTAGATCATTTCAACTTCTGTAATTTTCAAAGGTTGTAAAATTATACAAAACAAAATAAAACAAACAAAAAACCCACAGAAATCCTTTTTAAAAATTGGCATTAGAGTGTTACAAAAAAAAAGGATTCACAAGTTTCTGACTGAGTTAAAAGGGTGGAGTTCTCTAAATAAGTGACTGTGAACTCCATTACTTAGTGTTAAGTAGGGGTGTTTTTAAGTTTCTTGGTTGACTAACTCAATAGAGACAAAGAGAATAAAGAATTCCCTTTCACAGTGTATATATATTAAGAGTTGTTAATTCATTGTAATTTTAAATAACTTAGTAATTTGATAAAGAATGAATGCTTTGCAACAAACTGAGTGGTTCATAAGTCAGAGTGAATGATTGACGGGAGTATGTGACTAAGGGTCACATGGGAGCCTGAGGCTGGAGATCTGGGAAAGATTCTATGTCCCAAAAGACTTCATCTTATCTCCTGGAAGGACCTGAGTTGGAGGCTTCGGAAAAGAGGTTTCTGGCTTTCTCTGAAGAACAGCAGAAGGAAAGAAATCTTTTGAATCTGGCTGCTGGCAGCTTTGAGTCAAGATTGAAGACAAACTTCACCTCTGGACCTGTTTGGACACTAATCAACTAAAGATCCTGGCCTATTTGGTTGGACTCCTTGAGTGAGATTTGGCTATTGAGGAAATTTACTGCTTAGCTTAATAAGATAGTTTTAGATAGTTTATAGTCATTAGATTGTAAGATAACTTGCAGACTTTCTCCTTACCCCTGTTCTTTCCTCCCCTTCTCAACCAATAAATCTGAATTTTTCATATGTTCCCTCTCAAATTCAAATTTTGACCATTTTTCAGGTCTATCTGAGCAAGCTCTCATAGCTGCCAATAATGATTCTCTGGCCTGGTTTAGTTTTGTGTGATCTAGTTCAACATTGGGGTTCCATTGTGGCTCTTCAGTTAGCCAATAATGTCCTCTTCTACCTCATTTTTGATTAGCCAGAGAGACGATATTGTTTTTTTCTCTTTTTGTTAAAAATGTCTCTAATAAATTTTCAACATCTATCCAAGTGGGGTCAAAAGTTCTGAATAGGTTCTCTAATTTATTTATAATTAATATTGGTTCTTCCTTAAATGATAGAAGATATTCCTTAAATTTATTTAAATCCTCAGGGCTAAAAGGTGTATGATGTCTTACAGATACCAAGTTTCCATTTTTGTTAAGTGGGTACTTCCCTTAAAGGAAATAACCTATCTGAATTATTTGGTACTCCTATTCCTGTTTCTAGACTTCTTAATGCATTCTCAGTGGGGTAGGTATGATAAAGAGAAGAGTTGGGCACACTGAAGGAGAGGGTTTGTTGTTGTCCCATAGTTCCAGAAAGATCAGAGGTAGGAAGGATATGGGAATTAAATTGGGCAGGGTGGGCAGGAGGGGCAAAGGAAGAAGAGTTAAAGGATACAGAGGTGTAGGGTTGGAGGAATGAGTAGGGTGTGAGGCATTAGGATGGTCAGTATGGGTGGGGTGTGAACTCAGGGTGGAGACGGTAGGGTCGGAAGCATGGGTAGAGTGAAAACTTAAAGTGGAGGGTATGGGATTGGAAGCATGGGCAGGTTGTGAACTTAGAGTGGAAGGTGTGGGATCAGAAGCATGGGCAGTGGGAGGAGTGGGTTGGTTACAAGTAGGGTTTTCTGAAGCCAATGGGGCAGGGGGAGGGTTGGGTTGGTTAAGAGCAGGGGGTTCTAATGCTGAGTTGGCAGGGTGAGCAGTGGGTTGGCTAGGAGGATTAGTGTCCAGAGCAGGGTAGGACAGAGATTCTGATAATGTTCTTAACTCTCTTTTAATGCTTCTCATAAAAGCTACAATCTTTCCCTGACTTTCCTCTATAAGCTTAAGCCGAGTATTTAGTTCTGCATTTTGTTGAGTAGTAGAAGGAACACTTGGTTGGTTTGACTGAGAAGTGGGTTTTGTAAGGAAATACAATATTACAGCTATAACAATCAAAGTCCCAAGGGGGAGTACTGTGTCAATTATACTTTGCCATAAGCCCCATGGTATGAGAAATTTCAGAGAGGCAAGGAATGTGAATTTTACAAGGTTGATCATAGAGCTGAATAGCCAGTTTTGTTAAGTATGTTGTGAACTGGCTGTATCCACATATTTCTAAAGTAAACACATGGGGAGCAGGACAAGGCCAAAACTTTCCCCAGGTTTCCCTTAATCCTAATTTAGGCAGTTGTTCCCTAAAGGAAAGGATATTTAGAAACAGCTCTCCTAGCCAGGACCTTAGGACCCTGTTGCTAAGATTTAAAACAGCTGTATTCTATTTAATTTAAGGAAAAATCAAAAATGTTTTTTTACTCACCTGCTCTTGCAGCTGTATTTTGAAGGCGAGTTAGCAATGTTTAAAAAGACTGACTGACAGAGCAAGTAATAAAGAGAGAAAGGAAAGAGATTTCACAGAAATTTTTGAGGGTTTTTGTCACAAACCAACGTGGTCTGCCATAAACTGTTACAGACAAAAGAGTGGTTGCCTTAAACTGTGACGGCAAAAATATGGTTTCAAGACAGTGTCTTGAGTTAAATCAAAAACAAGGTGGTCTCCATGGGAAAAATTCCCAAATATGAAATACCCAAGTCAGCTGGGTTTTTATGGAGATTTTAATTAATACAAATAAGGACAGCTTAGGCCAGCCTAGGCTTTAAGCCCTAAGAGAGACCAGTCAGTCTTTAATCACTCATCACAAGATCCTTCCAAGCAAAACTCTAGTGTTCAGAGAGACCCTCCAGTTTAGCTCCTCAGCTCAACTAAGTTCAGCCACCGAGCCCTCCAATTCAGCTTTGACAAGCTGCACTCCCTTCAGAGGCCTTTTTGACCTCCTTTTAAAGAGAATTTTCTCCTATGTCACCTCCCCTAAATTCTCACATCTACCAATCACAGGAGACGTTTTCACAGGACTGACCATTCTTAATTCACACCTGAGTAGACTAAAACTTCACACCTCTTTTGTTAATCTTGTCCCTTGCAAGTTTGCAAGTTGCCTGACCTTCATAAGTACTCAGCACCTTTTTGTATTAGATCTAAAAATAGACCCAGCTTAAGGTTTTTTAGCTTTACTTTAAGTATGGGTTAAGTATTTTTCATTGTTCAGTAAGGAGTTTACAACTTTATCTTCCCCTACAGTATGTTTAAGTATGGGTGGAGTAATGTAAAGTTCTCACATACATTCCTGATTAAGTACCTCCATTGTTTAAAATGGGGAGTAGCCTTAACCAAATGTTCTAAGGTAGAGTCTGAGAAATTTTAAGATTCACATCCCTCAATCCCCTTAATTTTCCTCAATTTCAGTTGTTTTTTCAATTCGGTACTGATTTCTAATCCATTCTGCTATCCCCTTAGATTTTATGAGTGAATTCATGCATTCAAGTTCACAGCTTTGGTGATTCACTATGTAATTTCCTCCCTTTTCTTTTATCCCCTTTTTTGCTACCCCCACTTTATTTAAAGGAGTGCTCAGCAAGAAGTATGTTCAGAATTAGTGAGCTATGCTTAATGCTATCCATCACCGAACCCCATCCTTGCCCCCAATTCTTCTCCTCTTTCCTTTCCTTAGACTTCAATCTTAAATTCTCACTTTTTTGTCTTTCTAGTGATCACTCACAAATTTGATCCCAAATGATTGTCAAAGCTTTAACTTGCTGTTTTTTTTTTCAGACCTGTGCTGTTTTGTACTTCTTTAGACACTTTGGTGGCCCTCTGCCCCCAGAGATTCATCATATTTTTAAAGGATTCAATCAGCTTTAGACCTCCTGCAACTCAAACTTCTTAAACTCAAAGCCTCCACCAATAGGATCCTACATTATGCCGTTTCTTTCATTTTTAAATTTATCTTCATATTTCATTTGCCAAAATTGGAGTTTCTTTAACTTGTAATTAATTCCTCCCTAAATTTGCCTAACCTCTTATTTACCCCATTTCCCTCTCCCCATTTCCTGCTGTTTCCCTAAAAACTTGAATATATTTCTAGATGCAATATTTTGTGTTCAACTATTCATTCTGCCCTTCTTTGACAAGTTGAGAGGAAAGTGAGGTTCAAGTGTTTCCCACTCTACCTCCTTCTTCCTCCTCAATTATATAATCTTCTACTTGTAGACTCATTATATAAGATTCCTCATACCCTATCTTCCCAGATTATATCCCTTTTCCCTTCCCTTTCCCTTATTGTTTTAAAATCTAAACAACAAAATACTCCCAGGTCTTATTAGACTCTCTTTCTGGGTCCTGATGATTTTGAGGGACTTCAATGATCTCCACCTATTAGAATGTAAACACTTCATCTTTATGTCCTTACAATTGCTCATCTATAGTTAACTTTTAATGTTTTCTTGACTTTCATGTTAGTATTTCATAGTTTCTAATTGCATCTTTCCTTTTTTATAAGGAATGGTTAGGAGACCTTTATTTCACTAAATATTAATTTTTCCTCTGTAGGATTACAAGAACTATTTGTTGAAAGACATCTTTTACTTTTTTTTTACATCTTTTACTTTTTTGAAATACCACATACCAAACTATCTGCCCCTTTAAAATGGTATTTACTAAATCTTGTATGATCTTGACTATGGCTCTCAACTCTTTTTGGCTATTTGAGAGGATTTTTTTTCCTTTACCTAGAAGCTTTAAAACTTTGAATATGACATTCCTAGGGTTAGGGTTAGGGTTTCATTTTAGGGTTTCCTTTATTTTTTAACCTTTACATTTTGTTTTAGGATTAATAATATGTATTGGCTTCAAGGCAGAAGAATGATAAGAGCTAGGCAATGGGAGTTAACTGACTTGTCACACAACTAGGAAGTGTCTGAATCCAGATACGAATCCAGGACTTTCTGTCCCCAGGTCTGGTTCTCTATCCACTGAGCTACTCAGCTGCCCTTTGTTTGGGCAATTATTTCAAAAATTGGCTAGTGTATTATTAATTTTTTAATCCTTACCTTCTGTCTTAATGTCAGTTGTAAGACAGACGAGTATCAAGGGCTAGGCAACTAGGGCTAAGTGACTTGTCCAAGATCACACACTAAGAATTGTCTAAGGCAAGATTTAAACCCAGGTCCATCCCACTACAGACCTAGTGCTATATCCACTGTTACCTAGCTGTCCTTGAATTTTCTCTATTTTCTACTTTGCCCTACTTAGATTTTATATATATATATATAGGCAGCTTTCTTTCATGATGCCATGAAATATATCTTCTCCTTTTGCTCTTCCTCCTCTTCTTCCTCTTCTTTTCCCCCCTCCCTTATCCCCTTTCTCTTAATTTTCACACACTTTTTCTTTCTCCTCCTATTTTAATATTTGTCACATGGAGCCATTAATTCAGAGGTTTTTGGGGTCATAGACCTTTCTGGCAATCTCTTGAATCCTATGAAATTGTGTTCAGAATAATAATTTTAAAAGTATAAAATACATAAGATTACAAATGAAATCAATCATTGAAATATAGTTATAAAAACATTTTGAAATAAATAAGTCCATGAACCCCAGGTTAAAAACCTTTGCATTGATTTCTATTTTGTTCATTCTGATTTTTTAAGTACTTTATTAATTTGTGCAAAGTTTTTCACCTCTTTTACAGCATTGCAAATTCTCCTTGCAAATCTTTCCTCCTAGAATGTCATTTATTTTCTAATTTGATCCTCTAAAGCTCCCATTTCATTTATAAAATAATTTAAATTATTTAACTCATATTACTTCCAGGTATTTGAATTGTTTTCTTTGAGAATGTGCTTGTAGATGTTTTAGAGTAATTTTCTTTCTTTTGGGTTTGAGTCTTGGGTGCATTTATCTCCATTATAGCTCTTTATTGTTGGAGTATTTTTGTTTATTCATTCTTATAACATCACTTGCTGAATTGGGTCTCTGGGTTAAGTTCTAGCTGGGCATATTTCTGGATGGAGTATCTGACCTCCTTTGATTCTGAAGTCTTACTTGTGAACTTTAGATTTTCTCCACCCTGATTAAATCTTTAAAATCCTAACAAATAGGAATGTCTACACCCCTACTTAAGGATTAGGTATTGAGAAGGATGGCCTATGATAGACATGTGCTAGCAAATGACAAATCAGAAACAACTGACAGACCCCCTGGGCTGTCCTAAGTCAAGTTTAAGCTACCATTAGTACATGTGAGATGCAGGAAGTGATGTAAAAACAGTATATATATTTCACGTCACTTCCTCTCTCTGGGGTCATTTGGCAGTGGAGAGGTGGCTGGTGGCAGTGTGCTGGGCATCTTGGCATGGCTGCAGCTATTGTCCAGGTTTGGCAGTGATTGTCCTTGATGCAGTGACTGGGAGAAGCTTAGTAGTGTGGGTCAGGTGAGGCATCTCCTCTGAGCTCTCTCGAAGTTTAGGCTGATTCCTATTTTTTCCCCTTTACCTTTCCTAAAAAACACCATCCTCCTAGGAGGCCCCTAATCTCAGAGGAGACCTCGTGGCTAGAAGGTCTCTGAACTCCCCTTGGCCTGGGCTAGGCTGGAGAAATCTTATACCCTTTTCCCTCTCTCTTCTTCTTAATTCCTTCCCTCTATATTAATTAAACCACCATAGAATTCCCAAACTGACTTGAGTATTTTTATTGGGATTTGAATTAATCCCTGTTCAAAACCCCCTAAAGTTACCTCTTATATACTATTATTTCCCCCTGTTGTGTTCTTCAAAAATCTCAGAAGCATCTCAGACAGGGATGTATAAACTTATAAACATTAAAAGGGATCTTGTCTATGTAATGCTAATTCATGACTGTTACACACATGGCCTGAACTTTTCAAGTTCCTGATTCCTATTTGGGTCCCAAACTGAACTAACACCCATAGCTGGAGCTCAGTAGGCTGCTGTTTATCCCCACACTGTTACTGAGTTGAAAATTCTATAGATGAGGAGTGATAGAACTGCAGGAACCATCTTATTCCAAGCTCCCTCTCATATTTATGACTACAGGCTTCAGACTAGGGTGGGGGCAGAATTAGATATTCTGCTCTCACAAAATAACCACATGGTGGCTTCTCATTTCTGCTGTGGTTCCTTTCCTTTATTCAATTATTGTTTTAAAAAATACAGACCTAAAAAATGTTACCAGAAGATGATTCACTCCAGAATTTTCTATATAAGTAGCAGTAATAGAAACATATAAAATCAATATCTTTCTCTTATTAGAACAAAGTCTATTTACAATAATGATATACAAGAAAAGCCGCTGCTTCTCAAATTAAAAGACAAAATTATTCCCTGTTAAATAATAAGATCCATTATCTTTATATTCACTCTATATATATACTTTTTTTTTCAACCCTTAACCTTCCATCTTGGAATCAATACTGTGTATTGGTTCCAAGGCAGAAGAGTGGTAAGGGCTAGGCAATGGGGGTCAAGTGACTTGCCCAAGGTCACACAGCTGAGAAGTGTCTGAGGTCAGATTTGAACCTAGGACCTCTGATATCTGGGCCTGGCTCTCAATCCACTGAGCTACCCAGCTGCTCGCTGTATGTGTACTCTTGAACATTACTGGTGTCTGAGGTGGTATTTTTATTCATTCTGTATCCTAGCTCCCACCAGTAATTACTCAATGTATAGGTCTCTGCTACACTATTAATTTCCTCATAAGATTTCTATATCTGTGATTCATTTCCACACTCATTGTCCGGCTCACAATTTGCAAGGCTAGATGTTAATATTTTATTTGAAAATTTTCAATTTTGTCAGCTCTGGCTGACTGAAGAGAATCGGTTCTCAAAAGGAATAGTCACATCAATGACAATGTCAATGTCTTCCATGGTTCTGTCCTGATCATCTTCTTTTTCCTTTATGCTATTTTGTTTGGTTAGCTAATCAATTCCCAAGGAGTCAATAATCATTTCTATGCTCAGATATTTTTTATTTAGCCCCCATCCTCTCTCCTCTCCTCCAATCTTCTATGGATTGCCTCTCAACCATCTTGAACTGGATATCCAATAGATATCTTCAACATGTCCAAAACTGAACTCATTCTCTTTTCCCCAAAACCTTCTAGATTTTTTGTTCTTATTTCAGTTTTATGTCAAACTGAAAGGGACTATCTACTTGGTGGTTAGCTTTGCCCTTTTCTAGAGATGTATTGTAAAAACAATATGAGCTGAACATTTTATAAATTAATCCCACCTTAGGCCAGAAATTGGCAAACTACAGCCAGAAGACCAAATCCTGCCAAACCTGGGAATTAAAAATAGTTTTTATGTTTTAAAATACAATAAAACTACTTAAAAATGTAAAAACCATTCTAAGCTCACAAAATTAGGCTGCAGGCTAGATTTAATTTTGCCTTAGGTTGCAAGGATAACCAAGTAAGAAAGTATATTTCTACTCATTGACAAATATCCATCAATATAAAAAAATTTAAACACAACTGTGGTGATGATTAATAGTTGGATGATATAATGGGTAGAGTCCTAAGTTTGCACTCAGGAAAAATTGTAGAGAGTCATCATACCCCTGATGTCTGACAGAGTCGCAGTTGGGGAATGAGCAGCCTTGAGAAAAGATGAGGCACCCACTCAGCCCCTCTCTATGTGACGTCTCCCACTAAATTCCCTTACTAATGAAATTGGTATGACTATTGTTCTCTCCCCAATACAGGAGAAATAATATGAGAGCAAATACTTATAGGGTTAACGTACATATATCCCACTTTAATCCCCCCCAGATTATTACCCCCAAAAAGATTACATTCACAGAATTAAAACCCAAAGATCATTATCCATTATCCCTCCCTTCTCTCTTAGCAAATTATTCAATTTCTCAACACCCACTGCAAGCCAAACACAGGTACATCAATCACCTCTGAAGCCCAGCCTGATGGGACATATTTCACTAGTTTGTTATGTTTACAATAACCAGAGCAACATCACCAAGTGCCTGAGTGAAACATAAAGAAAAATGCAACCTAGAAATTAGAAAGATATCTGATTCTAGTCTGTCTTTAAATTAAATTGCTTTAACCCTGTACCTAGCTGCAAAATCTTTTGTTACCCATATCCTAAGGAATTCTGATTGATTGTGAAAGCTGATCAAAAGCAGCAATGATTCTCTTAGCTGGTCATCCCACAGGTCAGGGGGAACTGACCCCCGGGCTACCCTGCTATGCCATTTGTCTCTGTCATGTAATTTTTCTGTTGTAGCAACACAGTATATGATCATAGAGTGTTGATTAAGCAATTTGTTAACGTGTGACATATCCAATTATCTGTAGAAGATCATGTATGTTGAAAAATGACTGTGTGCCAGAAAAGCATGTACTCACTGAACTATGTAATAAACAGGAACCCTGAGCCAGACAGAACAGCTTTGTGACACCTGAGTTCCAGGTCTGAGCACTCAGTTGTCTCCAAATCTCATTATTCTTCTTCTAAACTGTCATACCTAGACAGAAAGGGACCCTCGGCTTCTAGAGACTGCTGGTCAGGCTTTTGAAAAAGAATGAAATTAAAATCCTGTCTCAGCCATTTAACTGTGTAACCTAAACAAGTTACTTAACTTCTCTCAGCATTAGTTTCTCCATTTTTAAAATGAGAGTGCTGGATCCCATAGTATTTCAATTTAAGGTTCTATGACCCTAATATAAGCATCCCATCCTTCTATACTACCCAACACCCCTATCCTCACCCCAGTTATTTCTCCCAGGTTCTGGTACTTTGTGGGGGACAATCCTACCCAAACTACTGTTCACACCAATGCATTTAATTTTTTCCCACTCAACAAACATTTATTAAAAGTTCTAAGGGCATATACACAGTATATTTTGAGAAAATAGCACAATTTCAAATTTTCTCTCAACATTTCATACATTAATTCCTTATTCGTTTCATAGCACCATCATTAGCATGACTTAAGAATCACAGTATAATCATTTGCTCACATGACTCAGAATAGCACGTTAGAGACAACAAAGCAATGGACAAGTCAAGATTAGTTCTCTTCTGGATGCTGCTTCTGCTAGCAATGATAACTATAAAAATTTAATTCTTCATACTAAGTGCATGGGTTCTTTAAAAAAACAAACAAACCTATACATATAGTTTAAATAAAAAGTGAAATCTGATAGAAATGTACAGACCAGTGGGCAACTAGGTGACTCAGTGGATTGGAGATCTAAGCCCAGAGAATAGAGGTCTGGATTCAAATGTGACCTCAGATACTTCCTAGCTGTATGACCCTGGGGCAAGTCATTTAGTTCTCACTGTCTAGCCCTTACAGCTCTTCTGCCTTGGAATCAACGCACAGTATTGATTCTAAAATGGAAGGTAAGGGCTTTTTTTTTTTTAAGAAAAAGAAAAAAATTATAAACAATTCTCATTTAACTAGGCTAATGGAGAAGAGTATGTTTACAATAATAAGGATGATGGTTGTTTACATTTATATAAGTTATTTATAGCTACAAAGCACTTTAAGATAATTATTTAATTTCATTCTCACCACACTAGGAGGTAGCTACTGTGAATATTAGTTACCCCATTTATAAAGGAGGAAATAAAACCCTAATGAGCTCTAACTGTTTTAGCAAAGTCATGTCACAGAATAAATAGAAAAAACAGAATATAGTTTCAGTCAAGTTATAATGGTGGAAATCATTAATACCTAGAAGAACCAACCAATAATGAGTTAATAGTTTACTTTTTTGAAGTCCTTTAATCTAGGGCTATCTGGTTTGTGATTTCTATGACCATTGTATGTGTATAAAGATATGTTTCTTAGAGTTTTCTAATTGTAAATGCTGTCCTTTGTCTGGAAGGATAAATGCAATTATAATGCTTAATATATGGTCCATATACAATTGTACATAGCTACATTAATAACTGGAGACTTTTCTCTCATGTTAGGATCTTCATATAAAAAAGGTTTATTCCCTAACTAACCCCTTAAAGAATCTGAAGTAATTCCAAGAGAACATGCTTTCCATCAGAGAATTCTTCTCCTTGAGAAGAATCCCAATCACTAACATAGCAATGCCAAGTAATTTAAAAGGAAAACGTGTGTCCTTATTTGACTTATCCTGTATACATGGTTAATTTTAATTGTTTCTTACCTTTTTTAGCTTTTACTCCTCACATCAAGAAGGTCATCTCCTATTTCCCTAGTTTATAACTTCCTTGATATCAAGGCCCTGAGAAACCAATGTCCTGGCTGATTGTAAGACAGTTACAGAGACAAAAGGAACAACTAGTTAATCCCAGATCCTAGACTATGTCTCATGTTTCATGTGATCATTGATAATGAGCTTGATATTTGCTTTGCTACAAAACACATACCCTTCTTCCCCTTCCACCTCTTTCTCTGGAAAGATACTATCATTGCTTCTGGAGTTGTTGAATTCCCTAAAGCTCCACTCATCTTCCCTGTGACTACCCAAACCAAAATACTCTTTACTTCATTTCTCTACTGGATACAGACAATGTGGACTTTCTCTCCTCTCTCACAGAAACCTCTTCACCTTGAAAACTCATTCTATACCTGGACTCAGACCTTCCTCCAATTATTTGATTCCTCCTAAAAACTCTGTTTTGAGGAAAAGATTCATGCCAACCATTTTGCTCTTTTCCTGACTCTCTGTACTTTGGTATTCCCCTACCCTCTTTATGTATTGTCTTTCTCTATTAGAATATAAGTTCTCTACCGACTGAGACTATTTTTCTAATTGAGTTTATATTCTTAGTATGTAACATTGTGACTGGCAGGAAGTAAACACCTGATAAATGTTAACTTGAAAGTCACTACTTCCTTATATGCATTATGTCTCCTTACTAGAATATAAATTCTTTGAAGGCAAGGGACTGCCTTGCTTTCCTATTTGTATCCCTGAAATTTTGCACAGTGTTTGGCATGTAGTAAGTGCTTAATAAAAGCAGTTCATTTAGTTTTTCACGGTTAAGTGTCCATCTGGGACCAAGTGATCCCTAAGACCTGGCATCATAGATAAGATCTTCCACAGGTTAACTAGCCTCAAGCAAACTGGGGAACATTCACATATATGAATATCTTACCATACCCTCCTTAACAAATTACTATGCTTAAAAATCCCATATTGTAAGCCTTTAAAAGGAGGACACATTGATAACACAAGAGATGAGGCCTTTCCTGTACAAAAAGGAAACGCTAAGAAGCCCTCTTTTGAGTAGCCACATTTCCACCCCATCTGAATGCAGATTTGCTCCTATTTCTATCCTTCCTGAAACCTAAGTTGGCTGTGATAGAATATCATTACATAAACTTCTTTGAGACAGGTAAATAGTGTGTGGGGGTTTCCTTCTTTTTTCCTTCCCTAGTGTAAATGCTGAGTTACCACAAAATCATAACTGGAGAGGTTTCTATAGCTAAATGGAGAGCTCATACCAAGGGCCTTCAGCTTCAATGAATGTCGATTTGAACACTTTCATAGAATCCTTTTTGTTCATTCTCATCTGAATTAAAAATTAATATGCTACATATATGTAGGCAACTAGGTGACACAATGGCTAGAGCACTGTACTTAGAAAGAATAAGATATGAGTTCAAATCTCATCTCATAAATAAGGTGTGTCCCTATGCCAGTGATGGCAAACCTTTTAGAGACAGTGTCATGCCCCACCCCCACCCCCTGATTGAGTGCTGTGCTTGCCCCAGACTACAAGTTGTGCCCCTCCACACCACCACATGCTGGGTATGCCCCATCCCTCCTTACCCACACAAGGGAGGGAGAAAGCGCTCCCATTGGGCTGCAGGAAGAAGGGTTTGGTGAAGTGAGGAATTTCCTCAGGGAGTATAGAGAGGGGGAGGGGAGTGGTTTAAGCACTCTGCTCCCTTCCAGCTCTGCCACCTGTATGCCACCCACCTTACCCACTGTGTGCTCCCATTGGGCTGCTGGGCAAGGGGGATATGAAAAAATGTCATCAGGCATGGTGGCAAGGGGGAGGTGAGAAGCTCCACCCAAGTCCCTCTGCCTTTCTAGAAACAAACTCTACGGGTGGAGGGTAGCTGAGTACCTACAAAGAGTGCTTTGTGAGCCATCTTTGGCACCCATGCCATAGTCATCATCATCACTGCCCTAAGCACTTAGCCTCTCTTTCTGCCTGAATTTCCTCATTTATAAAATGGGGATAATAGCACCTACCTTTTAGGGCTTCTGTGAGGATAAAATGAGATAGTTGTAAAGTGTTTTCTTTGCAAACACTAACATGTTACATAATAATAATAACAATAGCATACTTAGAAGTCATAATCCTAATAAAGCATGTGATAGTTTCCTTTGAACATTCAATAAAATAACACCACACAAATGATATACCAAAGATATAAGGTGTCCCAGTAGTCTTAGTGCAACTTAAGCTTAAAATTGCACTAAGACATTTGGGATACCCTAAATTTGATTTAAAAAAAATTTTTTTTTTAATTTTGTTTTACTCCACTTAGAAGTCTGAGCATCTTTGGCTTTCCCCTCTCACTGTTCCCGCCCTCTTTTCACCATTGTGCAGACTCGCTCTCCTTCCTTCCACAGCCAGATGTCCTTAATCTTAAATTTGGGGCTATTGGAGTCTGGGGAAGTATCTCTCTATGGAGAGATGACTTACCTCGTTCATTTTTAGTCATCTTTCCCAAGACTATTCCCCTCTAGCCAAATTTTCATTGCTACATTTTCTGTATGTGTTTGCTCTCTACTCCCTTCAGATTTGCATTATCTCTATGTTCCAAATATAAGATGGTCTTCTTTCTAGAATGGAAACTTAAAGAAATAAAGGAATACCTCTCCATGCTTCCTGTTATCAGAGACAATAAAGTATTCCTTGAAATGGTAATGGGGCTTCAACAGGGAAAAACATATATTAAGTGGTAATGGGGAAAAAATAACCCTTGTTAGGAAGTTATAGAGTAGTGGGATAGTGGCAGAGTAGGAGAGGAAGGAAAAGAATAGCCATATATATATATATATATATATATATATATATGAGAAGAGTTTTTAAAAATTGAGACTTTTCATGTCAAAGAAGGAACTGGATGATCTAATAAGGAAGAAGTTGCTGGCCACTAGGAAAAGACAAAATAGAAACACAGAAGTTATCAAGTGAGAGAAAATACAACAAAGGTCAGAAAGGAAAAAGTATTGTTGTTTGATAATTCTCCACTCAGAGAGGTAATATTTCTCTACACAGAGGTAACAAGGGCAGTAGTGTGTATAATTAATAATACTCAGCTTCTGCTATCCAAAGTAATCACTATAGCATTACTTGACACTTTACTACTACTTAAAGAGTAAGTAAAAACTTTTAAATTGAAAATAAAAAGAATATTTTTGAAATTTTTTAAAAATAAGTTTCATTTAATCAGTCTACATTATGAGAAAGCATGAAATCCATATGACATTCATATATAAATCTTATATTAAAGCCATAAGTGAAACCATTCACAGATACTTTTTATTAACAAAGTGCCCAACTGAGAAATCTCACATTAGTATGAACTTTTTAAGACCTGTTACAAATGGGATCAAGAATAGTGTTTTAAAAATGAAAGAACAATGATAAAATAAAGGAAGGAAATAATGAACACCAAAAACCTTTGACTTGTATGACACAATTCAGATACCCAAATAGATTAATTAAATCTATTTTTTAAAGACAAGCCAAAAAAAGGTCAGTTTTAACATTTTGATTGCAGTACATGTAAGACAGCACATTATGTTTATGAATTTGTTCTTATTTAGAGTGGATTTATAACTAATCCTTTAAAATTCTACACTTTGGAAAGTAGACCAGATTCTGGGGCACTTGCTTTAATTAGGTTCTGTATTTCCTTGAATTTTGGATGATCTTTGTCAGCGACCAGCTGTAACAGCACCGCCTCACTTGTAGTAACTATTATTCCAGTACGAGCAAGACGCTAAAAAAAGAAACCAAATAAATTAAATCAGTATGAGAAATACTTGTTTCCAAAAAGCAAAGGCACATCAGGTTATAATAACTTAAGATATTCTATATAGATGCCAAGGCTTAGTACTATGCTTAAATTCAGTGATGATGAACATATCCCTGCTTCACTCCAAAAAGATAAGTAATAGACACTAGCAGTGGACTTGCTATTATGTGGCAGATCTGTAAAGAGTGAATAAAATTCTTTGTCTATCAATCAGACTTTTAAGTTAATCAATCAAAATTTAAGTAACTCTATTTACCAGTCACCAAGTATGAGAGTTCACAAGTCACCTGCTAGAGTGGGTCACAACTCCAGAGGCCACTGCCCCGCCCCTGGGCAGTGATAGGCAAATTGAAAGACTGTGATTGGTTTATGTAAAGTGGGGAAGGGACAGGAAGTGACATGGAAAAAGGACTATAAAAAGTCCTAAACTTCCTGTCCAAGGAACTTCTCCTTAAGGCTTCTCCTTTGGAGTTCTTCTTTGGAGTCTCTACTCCTTGAATCTTCTCCTTTGGACTTTTTCTTTGGAGAATGGCTCCTTCAGGCTTTTGAACTTCAACTTTGACTTGGAGCCTTGGGTCTTTCGACTGGAGTTTTCAGCTTTGGAGCTTCTTGGAGTTGGGGACTTTTTTTGTTGGGTTCACTGCTGCCTTGGTGAATGACTAGGATTCTCACGTGGAGACTGGAACTTTGTCGGGGAGCGAGCTTCATTTCATCGGATTAGCATTTAGGGCAGGCTAGGCAGTCTCCATACCTCTTTCCCTTCCACCTTTCCCTCTTTTTTACTAATATTCCAATTAAACAAAATTGCTAAAAGCTGCTAATAGTTTTCCTGACTTAAGGGATAATAATTGGAGACTACTTTTTTATAACTCTCTTATTTAGTCAAAAATCCCAATTTAACCATTATAATCTATTAGGAGGAGTTTTGGATAGTGTGAGAAACTAAGTACAAGTAAGGCATGAGCTAAATCTTTACTGTAATATAATGAAGTTAAATTTAAAGAGCATGACTTGGAAGCACTTTCTCTAGACCTTCTAGTATGCTATCATCAGGCTTATACTCATTATAATGGGAAGAAACAGGCCAGAGGGAGAAGCCAGGATTTCCAGGGGTAAGTTTCTCAGCTATGGTGCAGATTTAAATTTCTATAAGTTCTTAGCATACAGAGAAGAAAGAATTGCCAGCAAGTGGAAATTAGGTAATGCCCTCTTCTCACACAAGAAGGCAAATCATCGATTTATTTATTTTATGCATAACTTGGAAGTTTTTTGTCTGGTTTTGAGATATTGTTTCAGTTGTGTCTGACTCTTTATGATCCAATCCATGGGATTTTCTTGGCAAAGATGGGAGTGATTTGCCATTTCCTTCGTCAGCTCATAAAATGAGGAAACTGAGGCCAACAAGGCTAAGTGACTTATCCAGGTTCACATAGCTACTAAGTGCCTGAAGCCAGATTTGAACTCAGGAAGATGAGTCTTCTTGACTTCAGGTGCAGCACTGTATCTTCTATAATACTTAGCAGTTCATACTACCTGGTATCATCACTTTAACTCTCAATTGAAGACAATATACAACAATGTAGCCCAAGAGGCCAAGTGCTTTCTTAGACTTCACAGTTTCCTCATATAGCAAAGGCCTGTATCATTGGTCACTATTTCAAAGGTTATTTCCATGGAGATAAGAGAAAGTTTTATTGGTAAACACAACAGAACTAGAACTTTACTATTGGTTATACATATGCTAATCATACTAAACATATTTCCATATTTGTCATGTTGTAGAAGATGACAAGATGACAATTTTTTTTTAAACTATGAAGAAAATAAAAGTAAAAAATGGTATCCTTTAATTTATATTAAGACTCCATTAGCTCTTTCTCTGGAGATAAAAAGCATTTTCTATCCTTAGACCTCTGGAATTGTCTTGGATCATTATATTGCTAATAACAACTAAATCATTCAGTTTCTCATCATACAGTGTTTGGTGCACTGTTTTCTTTGTTCTGCTCACTTCACTCTTTATCAGTTCATGTAAAGTCTTTCCAGGTTTTTCTGAAATCCTCCTGGTCATCATTTCTTTCAGCACAATAATATTCCATTACAATAATATACAACCATCCCTCAACTGATGTATATCCCCTCAATTTCCAATTCTTTGCTACCACAAAAAAAGAACTGTGTGGGGGTAAAAAAAAAAAACCCTACCCCCTTATACTTGATTGGATTTTAGTCATAGTGATAGGTTTAAGTGATTAGTATAAATTCCATTATAATCTTAATACAATCAGTAGAATTCATGATTTTTTACAAGGATTTCTATCTAAAGCATAAAAACTGCTTCTAAAGGGATTTCTAACCCCTCCCTAAGTTTGTATTTCCCTTTATCATAAGATGCCGACTATCTGAATTTCATGTCCCAATATGACACAAACATAACGCACCCTTCCCTGTTTGGAAATAGCCATCCTTCCCCTCAGATCAGATGAGAGAGAGGTAATGGTCATTTGACTTGACTAAGTCATTAGTCTAAAAACTAATATGGGCTTTCTGAAATGAACTAACTAATCAGCTTTGTAATTGGGTAACTGTTTCTAAAATAAGGTTATGATGTTATGTCTTGTGATATGTCATTTTGTTATATAAACCAGCTCTCAGTCTCTGGGTGTTGTCTCTTGCCAGGGTGCGACAATGTAATACATGCAAGAGAACACTTTTATTGGAGGACTTGGTCCTCTTCCAATAAAATCTAACTTTCTACCTTGAACTTGGAGAAATTTGGCTTTTTGACTTTATTTACCTAAATTGTCTATATGGAGTCTGTGGGTTTCTATTTCACAACAGCTGCCATAATTTTTTTTTGCACAAATAGGCCATTTTTCTCTTTTAAAAATTATCTTTGAGATACAGACCTATAGTCCTTTGGGCATAACTCCAAATTGTTCTCTAATGTTGGATATATTCACAACTCTCCCCTAACAGTGCATTAATGTCCCAATTTTCCACAAATCCCCTCCAAAATTTATCATTTTCTTTTTTTGTTAATTTGATAATTATGAGGTAGTATCTCAAATCTGTATTAATATGCATTTCTCTAATCAAGAGGGATCTGGGGCATTTTTATATGATTATTGATAGTTTTGATTTCTTTGAAAACTGTTCATATCATTAGACCATTTATCAACTAGGGAATGACTTATACTCTTATAAATTTGACTATTCTCTATATATTTGGGAAATGAGGACTTTGGGACACTTGTTATAAAAAATTTTTCCTCAGTTTTCTATTTTTCTTCTAATCATGGATACATTAGTTTTGTTTGTGGAAAACCTTTTTAATTGAATGTAATAAAAACTCATCCATTTTATCTCTCCTAATGTTCTAGATCTCTCATTTGATTATAAATTCCTTCCTTATTAATAGATCTGACAGGTAAAGTATTCCATTTTCATATAATCTATTTACGGTAATAGTATCTTTGTATCTAAAAACCTATATCCATTTTGACTTTATCTTGGTATATAGTGTGAAGTGTTGGTCTATATCTAGTTTCTGCTATACTTCTTCCAGTTTTTCCAAATAGTAGTGAGTTCTTGTACCAAAAACTTGGATGTGTGGGTTTATCAACCACTAGATTACTATATTCTTTTCTATTTGTAGAATATAGAATATATTATAGCTATTCTATTGCATAATAGAATAGAATATAGAATAGGTTGTTGGCTAGCCTATTTCAATGATCTACCACTCTATTTCTTAGCTGGTATCAGTTTGGATGATTACTGCTTTACAGTACAGTTTGAGATCAGGGTCAGCTAGACCACTTTCCTTCAAATCTTTTTTTATTAATTCCTTTATATTCATGAGCTTTTGCTCTTTCATAAAAATTGTTATTTTTTTCTAGCTCTATGAAATAATTTTTGGTAGTTTGCATAGCAAGGCACTGACTAGATAAATTAATTTAGGCAAAATTATCATTTTAATTATATTGGCTTGGCTTACCCATAAGCAATTAATGTTTTTCCATTAGATCTAATTTTATTTGGTGAAAAGTATTTTGAGATTGTAGTTCCTGGGTTTGTCTTGATTGATAGACTCCCCTCCAGATATTTTATATCATCTACATCATTTTAAACAGAATTTCTCTGTCTCTTATTGCTGGACTTTGTTGGCAATATATAATACTGCTGATGATTTGTGTGGGATTATTTTATATCCTGCAACTTTGCTAAAATTATTAATTATTTCGATTAGTTTGTCGATTCTGAGGATAACATCATATCATCTACAAAGAGTGATAGTTTCTTTTTTGCCTATTCTAAATTCTTCAATTTCTTTTTCTTTTCTTATTGCTGTAGCTAGCATTTTTTTTTTTGTATAATGTTGAATAAGAGTAGTGATAATGAGCATGCTTGCCTCACTGTTTCTATTACCCCATGGCACTTATTAGTAAGTCTTCTTATACCCAGTACATATAATGCTTGCTGATAGCTTTAAATTGACACTACTAATCGTTTTAAGGGAAGCTAATTTTATTCCTATTCTCTTAAAAAATGTTTTAATTGGAATAGGAATTGTATTTTCTCTAAGGCTTTTTTCTGTGTCTGTTGAAGTAAACACAATTTCTTTTGGTTTTGTTATTGAACATGGTCAATTGAACCAGCTTTATATTCCTGGTATAAATCCCACCTGGTCATAGTGTAAGAGTCTTGTGATATATTGCTGTAATCTCTTTGCTAGCATTTTATGTAAAAAATTTGGAAGAATATTCATTAAGGAAATTGATCTATACATAGTTTTCTTTCTCTGTTTTACATCTTCCTGATCAGCACCATATTCCTGTCATAAAAGGAATTTGGTAAGACTCCTTTTTTGCCTATTTTTCCATATGGTTTATGTAACATTGGAATTAATTATTTTTTAAATGTCTAAACATTTAATGTCCATCTGGTCCTGAGGATTTATCATTAGAGTTCAATTTCTTTTACTGATAAAATGTTATTAAAGTACTCTATTTTCTGTTGTTAATCTGAGAAATTGGAATTTTTGTAAATATTCATCCATTTCCCTTAGATTGTCAGATAAGTTGATCAAAACAGCTCCTGATTTCATTTGTGGTGAATTAACCCTTTTCATTTTTAATACTGATTATTTGGTTTACTTTTAAAAAAAATCAAATTAAATAATGCCTCATCTACTGGGAGTTTTTTCTCCCTCATAAAACCTGCTTCTAGTTTGATTTATTAGTTCAGTGGTTTTCTTTTAATTTTATTCATATCCTTTTTGATTTTCAGTATTTTCAATATGGTGTTTAATTAGGTCTGTAAGATTTGTTCTTTTTCTAAGGTTTTAATTGTATGCTGAATTTACTGACCTGCTTTCCCCTATTTTATTGTAAGCACTAAAGTGATGTAAAATTTCCTCTAAGTACTACTTTGGCTGCATTCCATAAATTCTTGTATGTTGTCTCATTGTTGTAATTTTCTCTAATAAAAGTATTGTTTCTATGATTTGTTCCTCATTCAATAGGACTAGATTATTTAGTTTCCAATGGATTTTTAATATTTCTTTTTGTGTCCCTTTATGAAGTGTTATTTGCATAGCATTGTGATCTGAAAATGATGCATTTAATATTTCTGCTTTTCTGCATTTAGTTGTGAGGCTTTTATGCCCTGATACGTAGTCTTTTTTTTTTTTTTGAAAGTGCCACATGCCTCTAAGAAATAGTTATATTTCTTTCTTTTCCCATTCAATTTTCTCTAGAGGTCTATTATAATATAACTTTTCTAAAGTTCTATTTACCTTCTTAACTTCTTTCTTGTATTCCTCATTGGATTAAAGCTTCTGTGATATCACTTTAGGGTTTCTTCTTCTAAATATGATTGCTGCCTTACAGATTTTGCCCATTAACCTTTTTTTTTGTCTGTTCAGTATCACTCTGAAAATATTTAATTCATACAGATGATAGGGTAGAAATCTTTCTAAATCCCTGATTGTGCAGTTCATTACTGACCTTTGCCTTCTCTATTATGCTTCCAGCCCCCCTCCCTTTCTATTTTGAAGTCTTCTGGATATTAGCTGCTCCCAAGAACTCTGGTACCCTTTCTTCTGAGAGAACATAAATGGCCTCTCTCCATACAAAACCCTTGCATATTACAACTATTGAAAAGTTCCAGTCTTTCTTTAAAGACTATCTCTCCTCTCATTCAACAGGGGTACCACCTCCACTACTGATACACGATTTCACCCTTTCAAACCCTTCCTATGTCTCACCACCCTTTCTCCCTTAGGCTCTGTTCCTCCACGGAGTTCCTTTCCCCTCTTTTTTATCCTTTGATGTTACTAGTACACATCATATATTCCCTTCAATCTTTTTCTTCCACTCAACCTCATTCCACAATTGTTTGCAAAAACCCCCCAAAAAACCTGTGATTCACATATAGGCAGAGTATTAAGACAGTTTAGTACTAGATGTTTCAGAACTGTTTTTTCACATTCACTTTTAACCGATTCCTGCTTTCTCCATTGTCTTATTGTGTGCTTTCATAAAGAAATCTCTATGTGGCATCTTCATTGTTATTTTGTTATCTGGAGTTGCAATATTTGTTTTCTCTTGTATTTCTCTACTTAGGTGTTTGAAAAGTTACGACTCCCTTCAGGACTATATTTCTTTTTAGGAATATTTCAAACACATCTTTTGTTTGACAGTACACAGAAACAAAAATACTATGTATACCATAATGATTTATGATAAATGAGCCATGATAATTCCAAAGTATTCATAATGAAAAACGCTATCTACCTCCACAGAAAAAAAAATATTGAGTCTGTATGCAGAACAAAGCATATTAGTTTTTACTTTATTTTCTTTGCTATTTTCTGACATGTATTTTCTTCTACTATATGACTAATATCACACATGTATAACCTATAACAAATTGATTACTATCTCAGAGAGGAAAAAAGGAAGGAGAAGAGAATTTGAATAAAAATTTTAGAAAACAAATGTTAAAAATCATTATTCCATGTAACTGGGGAAAATAATGTATAAAAAAAGAATTGATAGGTCAAAGAATAAATTTATAGAAACAATATGACAATAATAAATAATGACAACAATAAAATCATTATTACAAAATATTTGGGATAAAGTCAAATCAGTTATGTGGGGAAAGTTTATATCTCTAAATGTTTTCACCAACAAAATAGGATATGCAACTGAAAAAACTAATAAAAAATGCAAACATCAAAATACAAATTCTGAGGGGGCAGCTGGGTAGCTCAGTGGATTGAGAGCCAGGCCTAGAGATGGGAGGTCCTAGGTTCAAATCTGGCTTCAGACACTTCCTAGCTGTGTGACCCTGGTTAAGTCACTTAACCCCCATTGCCTAGCCCTTACCACTCTTCTGCCTTGGAGCCAATACATAGTATTGATTCCAAGACGGAATGTAAGGGTTTAAAAAAAAAAAAGTCATGTGCTAGGGGTTTAAAAAAAAAGGAAAAAAATATATATAAAAATTCTGAGAATTCTAAGAATATAGTTATAAATGTGAAAACTAAAACAAATATTAGAGAATTAATAAAATTAGGGGTTGCTTTTTTTAAAACAATAAAAGAAAGCATTAATCAATTTGATGAAAAAGAAACAAATTACTAGTATCAAAAATTAAGGAATTCATAAAAATGAAGAAATAAAGAAAACTGTTTTAACTATTTTTAAAAGTGAAAATTAACGGAAATAATTACAAAAATATAAACTACAAGATTAATAGAACAAAAGCCAAAGACATGATTTCAGAAAAAAAATGAACAAGGCATGAATACTTAAAGGAAAAAATATTCTATAATAAGATGGATGCATGACTTAAGACACATACAGAACTATTATAAATAAAATAGAGGTCTTCCGGTCAAGATGGCAGCTTAGAGAAAGCTAAAGTTCAGAGCTCCAGAAACCCTTTCTTACAGATCTCAAACTGAATGCTCCTAGGGCACCGAAATTCAAAACAAACAACAGAATAGACCCCGGGAACACTCCTCCTGGACCTGGATCAAAAGGTACGGCCCCCCAAAAGTCAGAACCCGAGATCACTCGGATCTAAGGGGTAGGCAAAAGGAAGGTCCCAGGACCCATCCCCCCCAACCCAGAGCTCTGAATCCGAGGCAGCAGTAGGAACTTCAAGGCAGGCAACCCTCAGAGTGCAGGGTCATCTGAAACAACAGTAACCCTCAGGGCTGGCAAAAGGGCCTCGGGAGCCAGCTATTTTGAAGGCCACATCCTGAAAACAACCTGAGCCAGTTGTGGGGGCACCCAGACAGCAGGGAAACAGAGAGAGACGGGGGAGCCTGTAGCCCCCTGACCAGATCCTTCCATCTGAGTCTCATCGAAGGTCCCTGCCTCAGGATATACTCAGTCTGAGGTTAATCCTATCACCAGCCCTTGGAGCTCCAGGAAGCCCCGGCCCCTCCCCCTCAGAGTGCAGGCTTCTCTGGCCAGCAAAGGCATTGAAATACATCTGAGAGTCAAGCCAGGCTCAGAGCATAGAAGTAAGGCAACAGAGAAGCATCCGGAGGGAACTGAGGAGGGTAGTAACACCAAAACACCGAAACACCAGCAATTCCGGACTTCCTGGGGAAGACAGACAATTTGTCTGGGGCTAAAGCCACTGAACACCAGACAGATAACAGAAGAGCCAGCCCCCCTCACTCAGATAGAGATGGCAAACAGCACAGAAGCAAAAAAGCCTCAAAACAACAGGAAAAACAAGAAGGGGGCAACTTTGGACACATTTTATGGAGCAAAAATACTAAATACAGAGGAGATAGAAGAGGAAACACAAGCAAATGCGCCGAAACCTTCCAAAGGAAATGGAAACTCTCCACAAACTTTTGAAGAATTTGAATCGAAAATGATCGAAAAGATGGAAGCCTTCTGGCAGGAAAAGTGGGAATTAATGCAAAAGAATTTCACGCTACTACAAAACCGGTTTGACCAAACTGAAAAGGAAAACCAGGCTTTAAAGGTCAGAATTGGGCAACTGGAAGACAACGAGCAGGTAAAAGAGCAAGAATCAATAAAGCAAAGCCAAAAGATCAGGAAATTAGAAGAGAACATAAAATATCTTACTGACAAGATGACAGACTTGGAAAATAGAGGAAGAAGAGATAATTTAAGAATAATTGACTTAGCAGATTGGCTAACATGACAGCTATGGAAAGTAACGAATGCTGGAGGGGATGTGGCAAAGTAGGGACATTAATTCATTGCTCGTGGAGTTGTGAACTGATCCAACCATTCTGGAGGACAATTTGGAACTATGCCCAAAGGGCAATAAAAGACTGTCTGCCCTTTGTTCCAGCTATAGCACTGCTGGGTTTGTACCCCAAAGAGATAATAAGGAAAAAGACTTGTACAAGAGTATTCATAGCTGCGCTCTTTGTGGTGGCCAAAAATTGGAAAATGAGGGGATGCCCTTCAATTGGGGAATGGCTGAACAAATTGTGGTATATGTTGGTGATGGAATACTATTGTGCTAAAAGGAATAATAACGTGGAGTAATTCCATGGAGACTGGAACAACCTCCAGGAAGTGATGCAGAGTGAGAGGAGCAGAACCAGGAGAACATTGTACACAGAGACTGACACACTGTGGTACAATCGAAGGTAATGGACTCCTCCACTAGGGACAATGCAAAGTCTCTGAACAATCTGCAGGGATCTAAAAAATACTATCCACAAGCAGAGGATAAACTGTGGGAGTAAAAACACTGATGAAAAGCAACTTGACTACAGGGGCTGAGAGGAAATGACTGAGGAGAGACTCTAAATGAACACTCTAGTGCAAATACCAACAATATGGAAATGGGTTCAAACCAAGAACACATGTGAACCCCAGTGGAATTGTGCGCCGGCTATGGGAGAAGTGGTGGGAGAGGGGCGGGGTAAGGAAAAGATAATGATCATTGTTTCCAATGAATAATGTTTGTAAATAACCAAATAAAATAATGTTTAAAAAGTCAAAAATAAATAAATAAAATAGAGAAGCAAGGAGAGTGAAAAAGGAGCAATGGATGGGGAAAGAGTTTATAAACAAAGGAGAGGAGTGCAGATGATTAGATGAACAGTTCTGATCATATGATATTGTAATTGTTTTACAAATAAAATAAAAGGAAAACATTTAGTTGAAGGGAATACATTTGAAGCAAACTTCTCTAATAAAAAGTTTGTAATTTATATAAGGACTTAATTCAAATGTATAAGACCAAAAGCAATTCCTCAATAAATAAGTGATCCAAAAAATATAAGCAGCCAGTTTTCAAGAAAAGAAACCCAAGCTATTAACAGTAATAACCATATAAAAATATTCTAAA
Source organism: Monodelphis domestica (assembly GCF_027887165.1). NCBI lineage: Eukaryota > Metazoa > Chordata > Mammalia > Didelphimorphia > Didelphidae > Monodelphis > Monodelphis domestica. The sequence continues at coordinate 536,010,610 of NC_077229.1, forward strand.
TCATTGCTAATTAGCAAAATGCACATTAAAGCAAGGCTAAGTTCCTCCTTCAAATCCATTAGATTAGTAAAGATGACAAAAAAGGAAAATTCAAATGTTAAGAGTGGCTGGGGAGAGGAAAGCACATTAATGTACTTGTTGGTAGAGTTGTGAAACAATTTGTATCTATGTCCCAAAATTCACTAAAATGTGAATATCCTTTGGGTCAATGATATATATCATCAGTAAGTCTATACCAAATGGAATAAAAGAAAAAAAAAAGAAATACACAAAAATATTTATAATAGTTCTATAAAGACCTGTATGAACTGAGTGAAATGAACATAACTGCAAGAATACTTATAAAATAAAACAAAAATATTACTTAAAAACAATTTTAAAGTCTTTTTAGACTTTTAGAATTCTGAACAATGCATTTGCCAAGCATTATTCCAGAGGATCAGTGATGAAGCATGTTAGTCAGCATCTGAGTGCATTCAATATGCAAAATGAGACATATATACATGGAGATGGCCAATGGCATTCATTATATTTTGTTTGATCATGCAGATTTGTTGTAGTTTTTGCTGTCCTCTCTTTTTTCTTTACTCATTTAGTGTATGACACATGAGAGGAAGCAAAAATAAATGCTTATTAACTGATAAAATAAAATGGAATAATACTTGTTCAAGAATAAGTTACAAAAGGGACAGATTCAGAGAGGCTTTATCGAAGGTTTACTGATACAGAGTCAAATGAGCAAGATCTGAAGATACATTATGCTATATCATATTTTACAACAATTGGAATGTAACATTGGAATGTAAAGGAAAACAACATTGAAAGTATAAAAAGTCACAAGCAATCAAATGTCAAAAAAGGAGTCCAAAAGACTACAATTATAATGTTTCAGTCTTTTGGTGGAGAGGTCATGATCTGCAAGTGCAGAATGAGACGTGTTTTCATTCACAAAACCAATACAATACAAATATGTTTTGAGTATACTTATTTCTTATAAAGGATTTCTTCTCTTTTTTGGGGGGGAGGAGGGTGTGAGCATATTGAGAAGAGTAAAGAATATATTGATGAGAAAAAATAAGATAGCATGAAACTTTAAAAATATATGTATATATAATTTTTTAAAACAATATGATTCATAGTTTCATATATGATCTTCTTTTCTGGCCTTCTTTACATATGTAAGTGTTACAACCCATCCATCCCACCCCTGCCCCAATTTTTTTGGTCATGTCAAAATTGCTTTAGGCATTCTAAATTAGTCAATCCTGGGAATGCTATATATAGAGTTTAATTATATTTTAGTGAAACTTTTCATATATGATCTCATACTTTTATTTTGGACAAGATGATATAGCTTAGAGGATAATAAAATCAGATGAATTCACAACTGACTAGCTAGCTAGACTCAGAGTAGAGATTGCTCACTGGAGTGGTACTTTAACTTTTCTGTTGATCATACATATCAGTGATTTGGATAAAGGCATATATGGCATAGTCATCACATCTGAAGACATGAAATTCGAGGGATAGCTAATACACTGGATGGTAGAGGAAGGATTCTAAAAGAATTACTTAGTAATATTTCTGTGGGAAATTGTTCACTTTCCCAAGGCTATTGGCTTTCCAAGGTCAGGATGAAATGCAGTGAGGTAAACGAAGTCATTGATCAGAAAACCTGTTTCTGCCTGGGGAAAGCAGAAATCAGAGATGAACTTTCCTGTGAAGGTCAGTCAGCTCAGAACCACAACAACACACAGTCAGGATCCATAAGAAAGTAACTCCCTTACTAACAAGCAACCAATCTAGGATAAGATATATAGTAGAATGTTCTGTACCCTACACGAATGATGAATCTGGCTTCTAGACGATAAGGCTTGCTGCTTCATCAAGGTTATGTCTCATTAATGAACATTGTTTGTTTTGTATCTTGCACCCTATAAAAACTGCACTTGACCCCCATTGCCTAGCCCTTACCACTCTTCTGCCTTGGAGCCAATACAGAAGGTAAGGTTTAAAAAAAAAAAGTCAGGGGGCAGCTGGGTAACTCAGTGGATTGAAAGCCAGGCCTAGCAACGGGAGATCCTAGGTTCAAATCTGGCCTGAGGCACTTCCCAGCTGTGTGACCCTGGGCAAGTCACTTGACCCCCACTGCCTAGCTCTTACCACTCTTTTGCCTTGGAGCCAATACACAGTATTGACTCCAAGATGGAAGGTAAGGGTCTAAAAATAAATAAACAAATAAAGAAATGAATGAACAAGTAAATAAATAAATAAATGCAACAAAACAAAGCTGCATTGTAACTTCAGTGTGGTGCAGCTTTCACTAGGAAAGTCTGTCCTGGCCTGTGGGTACATTTGTTAATCAATACATTAATAAATAAATATTGGTTCCATTAATTTGAACTTCTGGGTGTCCAAACTTGCTTTATGAGGTGCGCCACTTCAGGCCCAATGCTTTAAAAGACCACACTCTGTGCTAGCTTTGGCAGCACATATACTAAAAGACCACCCTCCCTAAGGCATGCTAAAGCAGGGTGGATCTAGTGTTTCCCTTGTTTGGGTAAAGACCCACTTCCTTGTGACAAAGTAAAGGGGAAGGGCCTGGGGTCTCTTAAGTTTACCTTCTTTTTCAAAATATCCACCAATCGGTGGAAAATGAGGGGATGCCCTTCAATTGGGGAATGGCTGAACAAATTGTGGTAATATGTTGGTGATGGAATACTATTGTGCTCAAAGGAATAATAAAGTGGAGGAATTCCATGGGGACTGGAATGACCTCCAGGAAGTGATGCAGAGTAAGAGGAGCAGAACCAGAAGAACATTGTACACAGACTGTGGTACAATCAAATGTAATGGTCTTCTCCATTAGTTGCAATGCAGTGATCCAGAACAACTTGGAGGGATCTATGAGAAAAAACACTATTCACATTCAGAGGAAAAACTGTGGGAGTAGAAACATTGAAGAAAAACAACTGCTTGATCACATGGGTCGAGGGGATATGGTTGGGGATGTAGACTCTAAATGAACATCCTAGTGCAAACATCAACAACATGGAAATAGGTTCTGATCAAGGACATGTGTAATACCCAATGAAATTGCATGTTGGCTGTGGGAAGGGTGAGGGGAGTGGAGGGAAGTTAATAATGTAACTCTTGTAACCAAGGAATAATGTTCTAAATTGACTAAATAAAATTTAAAAAAAAAATCCATCAATTGGGATTGCCAGGGGAGGCCTAAAGGATGAACTGTCAGGCCAATCATAAAGAGGACAGAGCTCCCTATAAAAAGAGAATTAGGGCACACAGAGGAGAGGATCTTTTTAGGAAGATGTAGATGAAAGATCCATCCTTTGTTAACAGACCACATGCCCTGTTAATAAATAATATTATTCTCAGGGAAATGGTCTCATTATTTATTGGTTATAATTCTGGGCACTACATAGGTTAGAGCTGAAATTGTATTAAGATGAAATTCAAATATGGAAATAGGTTTTGAACAATATAACATAGTAATTGCTTGTCAGTTCCCAGAAAGGGGAGGGAAGATGGGTGGGAAAGATCATGAATCATATAAACATGGAAAAATATTCTAAATAAATAAATATTTTTTAAAAGATGAAATTCAATAATGCTTAACATAAAATCTCACACTTGGAAAAAATAAATCAAATCAAATTCACAAAGTTTAAGATTGAGGAGGGATGATCTGACTATTCTCATTCTGAAAAAAATCTGAGCTTTCCAGTGAACTACAATCAATATGAGTGTGAAAGTTGTAGCCAAAAGAGCTAGTGAGAACTCCGGCTACATTAAGAAGTATAGCTTCCATAAATGATAGTAGTTTATCCTCATCAGAACTTTACCTGGAGAACTGAGTTCTGTTTGGGGGACCACAATTTAAGAAGACCATTCATTGCCAATGTGGAAAATGTTCTCAGGAAGACAATGTGGATGGCAAAGGATTTGAGACAATATTATGTGAAGTTGGTTGAAGGAACTGGGCAAATTTAGCCTGGAAAAGATAATATTCAGAGGGGGTAAAGAAGATGTCTTCAAATATTTGAAGGGCTAACATACAGAAGGAAATAGACTTGTTCGGTTTCATCCCAAAGAGCAGAACAAAGAGCAATGTGTGAAAGTTTAAAGCGGTAACATTAGGCTACATGTCAAGAAGAACTCATCTCCAAAAGTGGAATGTACAGCTACTCTTTGGAGGTCTTCTAATGGAAACTAGAAAAAATTCCATCAGATTATGTTATTTTAAGGGTTCCTTTTATACACGTGTTGGATTAGTCAGGCTTTGTGATCCCTTCTAACTCTGTGTACATGAAATAAACCACAGAAACCTTTTTCCTCATAACCTTTTCCTCATCTCTTTATCAACCCCCCTTCTCTAATAGGCTTAACTGCGAACATTACTGACCATTGTAAAATGTGATTTGATCTATTTCAGAGTTCCTTCCAAAGATTTAGGTTGAAACTCATTCCGGTGGAATATGTCAGAGTACTCATAATTCATCTAATAGTTAACAAAAATACGTGTGGGGATTTGGAATTGGCCCTGTTTCATTTACTAGATTTACCAATGAATTGGCTACTTAGTCATACATATCAAGGAAAAAAACATTAAGAACAGGAAAAAGATATTCATCTAAAGATACATTGATTCAATTGAGCACACCTTTCCCAACTCTATTACCCATTGTGATTTACTGGTAAAGTTTTTGGAACAAGCAGGTACTCACTGTAGCATTTTGTAGTGACCTGGAACCTATAGCAAAATCCTGAGATAATCAAGTCTCTAGGAGAGTTTTGTTTTGTATTGTTTTTAGAAAAGAAATGGCTCAAGCCTCCCAGCCAGAGATTTTGGTAGATATAGTCCTGCCACCGCATGCCACTCCTTGGATACATAGCTTCTATCATTTAAAATGCTTTATATATATGTGTGTATATATATATATATGCCAAATTTATAAGGAGTTTGGCATAGGCTGCTCCAATCTCTGTATTCAGATTTGAGTACATTTGGGATGAGTCTGCCTAGAGTCAACACCAAGATGTCTCTAAGTGACTGTTCTAACAGTTACCTCAGAGGGACTGCAGCTCATGTGCCCATTTTGTAGTGACCTGGAAAGGAGGCAGAATGCCACATATTGAGGGCTGCTAGATATTGGCAGTGTGAAAACTTACTTTTTCATATATTTCATATGTTATATTATACAGATTATTGCTGCTAGAAAAGTTTAACAATGTTTCTTTTCTTCACTTGTCCATCTGTTGGTGTGGGATAGCACTAAAAGGATGGATCACTTCCTAATTTACCTATTTACCCATAAGAGATGTCTTGTGATGTTCAAGGGAGGAGATGAAAGGAGGATCCCAAAAGTATATGTCCTAAATAGGGAGGGGGTTTTTGGTCATAGAGAGGGACAATGACCTATGTCATTTTATTAGTTATGATGCTGGCTTAATCAAATTATATTCTTATGCAAAAGCCAATCTCTTAAAATAATTTTAATTACAACAGCAGCCAGGTTATGAGGGAATCACCTTGATCCAAATGAAACTTCAAGTTATTCCGGAAAGAAGCATCCTAATTCAGTTAGCAGTATTTGTAAAATCCCCTCTGGGGATCATAGTTGTGGCAGCTAATATGTCTACCATAGGGAGGATAAAATAAAATGACCATTTAATTTCCAGAGCCAAAAGCTTCCTGAAAAGCTTCCTGCCACTTACTATACCACTTAGTTCAGTTGTTTCACTCATGTCCATCTCTTCATAACTCTATCTGAAGTTTTCTTGGCAAAGAACCAGAGTAGTTTGCCATTTCCTTCTCCAGCTCATTTTACAGAGGAAGAAACAAAGGCAAACAAGTTGCCCAGGATCACAAAGCTAGGAAGTATCTGAAACAGCTTGAACTCAGATCTTCCTGACTCCAGATCAGCCATTCTTATCTACTGTGGCATCTAGCTTCCCAAAAAGCAGTTACTTTCCCACTGCTGGATCCTAGCAGACAATTCTTATTACCATTAGCCAGAGTTGAATTTTGTGAATTTGGCAATAAAAAATGAGAGTGCAAGAGGTCTCTATTGTTAAGTGGAAAATGGAATTTTTCCATTCAAGATGGAACTAGGGGGCAGCTGGGTGGCTCAGTGGATTAAGAGTCAGGTCTAGAGACAGGAGGTCTTGGTTCAAATCTGGCCTCAGACACTTCCTACCTGTGTGACCCTGGGCAAGTCACTTAACCCCCATTACCTAGCCCTTACCACTCTTCTGCCTTAGAATCAATATTGATTCTAAGACAGAAGGTTAAAAAAAAAAAAGATTGAATCTAACTTCATTTTATTTAGAACAAAAGTTAAGGCTGATATGATTTGGTTCTTCTAGTACTTTTAACTTGCAAATCTTTGGACAAAAATCTCACATTTACAGTACGAATAGTCAAATTTAAGTTGGTTTATGGCTTAAAAACTGATTTTAGCACCCTCTGCCACTTTCCTACTATTCTTCCACTTGGAAAGGGGCTACATAGGTGTAAAGGCCATTTAAAATTTTTTCTTTGTTTTACTGACTGGAAAAAAATTTTTTAATTACCATCCTACTTGTGATATGCTTTTCTATAATTAGTTAAATTAGGTATTAGAAAACAGAGCTGTTCTTTTTCTGAGCTAAAACTTGAAGTCTTTCAAGAATTGCAGAACCTGTTAGAGCTTGTCCCTCAACTGGCATAGCCTTCAAAAACCCAGGGCTATGCCATTTATAAGCAGTCTAACAAATAACAAAAAGATGGATTAAATGCTTCAATGATATATTTAATTGATAAAGAATACAACCAGAGCTAACTCTAACATCAACCTCAATTGCTTATTTCTTAAACTTCTAAGTTTAAACTTATTTTATTTTTTTAATTTTTAAATTTAATTTAATTTTATATTATAATAAATAATAATTTATTATTGTATTTAAACTTATCTAAAGTTTAAACTTTAAACAATTGCTTATTTCTTTAAAAAATTATTTCTTAAAACAATTCTCAAGAATTCTCTTTATTTTTTCATAATATAAGCTAACTTAGTTTCTAAGGAAAAAAAATTATCTCTGTATCTCATACAATTTGTCTCAGGAAAGAAATTCTCTTTATCCTTTATTTTGTGGCTCAAATAGTCTCTCTCCAGCCATGACAATTATCAATCTTTCCAGAATTAGACAAGTGGTTTTCTCTCAGACTTTTCACATGACAGTAAACACTGTAACTCCCCATGATTATATACTCTCTTAAAGACAGAGTAAGAGAATAATTTATCCCTTTAAGAGAAACTATTAAAACTGGTGTCATCTTAGCATTAAGTAAAATGCAACAAAAAGCTTCGGCTTTTGCAGGCCAATAGGGTCTATCCCAAAGTTATTATTTTAGGCAAAGACTAGCAGCCTGACTGGGTAAGAAAGGAAATTAGGTGTTAAAGTGAGTAGGTAGCATAAAGGAACACTCAGTTCTTTTATCTAGAAAGGGAGAGGAAGAGGGTGTCTTCATATTTCTTCCCTAGTTCATAGTCAGATTCATTGCTCCAGTTTAAGAATCATTACCCTATCCACACTGATAAGACCCTTCTGGTAGTTCCTAATGTTTCTTTCTTGTGTCGGACTTGTTTGTGACAGTTGGCATTCTCTTCACATATATCCTCTTGATCCCAAGGTCAAGTTCAAAGGGGTAATCTGGGAATCAAGATGGTCTTATCTTAAAGCCCATGGTGGTGGGAAAACTTGGGTTTAAATCATGGGAGCACCAGGAGAATGAGAACCACAGCATGGTAAAAAAAAAAGAACTTTCATTGAATTGAGGATAAGTTCATATTTCCAGCAGCACGGGAAGGCACAGTATAGACCCTGCAAAATGACAGTCTGTAAGGGAAATTCTTTTATAGAGATCATCAACCTCAAGAGTCACGTCTTGCCCAAAAAAGCTTTTAAAAAATAACATCAAAGAGTAGGAAGCTGCAGACATACTTTCAGTGATAACACTAACGGACACACACACACACACACACACACACACACACACACACACACACACCCCACCTTGACTTCCCTTTCTCTGTTGATGAGACCACCAGTCACCAGTGCTGGAACCCTCAGATTCATCTGTAAAACATTGTATGTGTGCCTGTGTGTGTGTGTGTGGGGGGGGGGGGGTTAAGAAAGAATAAGAATTACACAAGATGTGAAAATGAAGAATTGTACTGTACCCAAAAAAAGAGTACTTGCAAATCTTTCAAATAAATATGACATTCCCATGCAAACTAATTTTCAGTCTTATTTAAAATAATTTTCTTAAGTTTCTCAAGCTACTCAAACTCATTTGTTCAGCAGTTAAAATATTTGAGACAACAAAATTTTTCCCAATATTGAACTTAAGACACTTAGGTAAAAACTAATGTTCATCACTCTTTTAGATCATTAGTTAACTATTAGTTTAATGGTTTTAATAGCAACTTACATGACTAGCTGATGGTTTTAATTATAAATTACAAGAATATAATAGTTTTATATTCATAAATAGGCATGTTTCATTGGCTTGTATATTTTTCCAACTCTCTTCCTCTTCCAGGTAAGGAGTCTTAGAGTTCAAGGAATGAAATTTATTTCTTCTTCAGTTCAGCAATAATCCTTTCTCTCTATAGCAACACAGTTTAGGCCTAAAAATGAGGCCTAAAATTCCTAGAACCCTATTCCTCTCATCTCCTCCCAGTAGAAGGGATACTTCCTCTTTTGTATTATCATGGCTTAATAAAATGTTGAATGTTGATTGCCTCCACCTTGTTTTATGTCTCAAAGATCAAGAATTGTACCTACTTATGGTAAAAAAAATTTCAAGAGTTTATTTTTGTTTATCACTGCACTACAAATTAAATTATTCTTTTCTTTAGAGACTTCATTACCATAATATCATATGAAGTATGATATAATACATACCTTGGAACAATATACTGAAGCTCTCTACATTGAAGTTTCCACTACTGACCTGCACTACTATAGCTTTCTTGTTAGTTTCTTTGCCTCTACCTTCCTTCCATAATATATATATAGCCTAGAGTGAAAAGAACCATTTTTTCCAAAAGTTGCTTTATCATTACTCTCCTATTTATTTACTTATTTACTTTTAATTTTGTGGTTACATTTAGTCTGAAGAACTATATTTAATTCCCAGATGTCAAAGGAGTAAGTGTCTAGAGGTGAGGGCATATATCTGCAAAGAACAAAGGCACTACTAATGCATTCAATTCAGAGGGCATACCTGTGATGAAATTATGAAATTATAGGGGCTTTTGGTTTCACAAAACTTGAAGGAGTATGGCAGAAGATATTCAAATAAGGACTATATTGATAAAATCTTAAGGTCAGTCAATTCTTCAGCATATCAGCAATCACTTATTTATTATAACATAATGCAGAATGGCATAACTCTAAATGATTTCACACAATTTTCACCTTTTCCACAATCCTGAACTTAAATATAATAATAATATTGAGCTATTTGAGGAATATTGAGCTATTATTAGGTTGCTAAACATGTTTCAAAAGCAGTTTTACTTGAAAACTTTGATAAATATGATCTACTCAAAGAAATAGATCAATTAGGTACAGATATTAAAGAGATCATGTTACCTCAAGAGCAAACATCCTGTCCATCATGCTTCTTGATGAAGTGGCATCAGCTACAATGTGAACTTCAACACCTCGGCCAACCAATTCCAGAGCCGTCTGCTGAATGCACACATGAGTCTAACAGAAAAAGGTCAAGATTATAACAGAACAACAAAAGTACAACAACATATTAAATTCATAAACCTGTTTAAATAACCTGCTATTCTTAAAATTAATGAATAATAGAACTGAATATAAATAGGCTTAATTGACATTGGGCACACATAAACTAGCACTTCTATTTGTCAAGATTACGTTTTAAAAGATAAATCAATATCAATAATATTTAATTTTTAAAAATACCTACTTCTACTCCAAATAAGACAACACTACGAACTCCAGGAATTTCTGCTAATGCTGCTTCTACTTCTGGTAATACCATTGAAAATTTAGTCTTCGGAAGTACAAGTTTAACACCTGTTAAATCAATTTCTTGTACAGTACTGCCAAGACCTTTGGGGTACTGTTCTGTTACAATAACTGGAATTCCTAAAATCCGAGCCCCTTGCAACTGCAAAAAAAAGAAAAAAGTTTTTTCAGAAAAGATTGCACCATGTCTCAATGAAAAAGAACATAAAAGTAATGCATCACAAAAATTATTTTTTAAACCTACCAATCTTTGTCCTACACTAATGATATCACCAAAATATTTGATGGCTGGTCTGAATCTTTCTTGCATATCACAGCAAAAAAATACAGTACTTGAAGGCGTAAGATTTCCCAATGTGGTAAGCTGAAAAAAAAAAAGTAGGGAAAAACTTAATAGTTAATTTTAGAATTTTAATTCAGGAATGTATTAATTTTTAAAGCTTAATACTTAAAATAGGTAATGAAGTACCTTAAAAATTAAAACAGAAAACTAAAACTGGCAACTTGAAATGAACTGTGATAGAGCAAAAAGTGCTAAAAAAAAAAAAAGCAAAAACAAAACCAGAATATAGTTGCTTTGCAAATGAACACACAAAGTAGAATTATGCAAACAGAAACATTTTAGTATTGGAATACTTTTAGGAAAGACAGCAAAAAGGGGAGAAATAATGGTTTTAAATCAATGGTGCTTCACTGAAAAAAAAATCTAATTATTGCTAAAGGATGAGAACAAGTCTAAAGCATTATCTCTATTCTCACAGATGTATTAGGACAATGTGGAAATTCAGTGATTACGATTTTCTAAAAATATACTGCCTTATTTCACACTGTCACATTTAACATCAAATTCTACTGAAGGAATATAAAAGAGTACGTGTAAATGGAGCCTTTAGGGAAGAAGCCTTATTGCTAAATGCCAAATTTTTTCATTGCAGAGTTATCTCAAGGATTAGGATTGATTGTTAAATACAATCTTTACAATAACCTTGAATAAAAATATACAAAACTGTACTTTAAAATCACAAGGTACTTTCTTCACAATATTTTCAGTTAATATCACCTGATAATTTGGTTTTATAGAACTCTAAATTGACCCTTGGTCTTGATAGTCTGTCTTCAAGAAACCCCTTTGCTGCTGACCCTTGTTCCAGACTTAACCATAAACCCTCAAGCATCCTTTGATTATTTTAGATAGGATCAGCAAGTACCCTTTTTGTTTTCTTAATTTCTCATTTGTATCTAGGCTAAGCACCTTAGGCTTGGGCCAAAGTACCTAGGCCTCTCCTAGTCAGTTTAGAGTAGGCTAATGCAGGCCCCAAATGAGAAACAGAGCATAAATCCTCCCCCTTCTTCAAAATCTATATAAGCACACTGCATTCTATAGTTCTGTGGAAATCTCGGGCCCGAGGTTCTATGTGGCTTCCCAGTTTACTCGTTCTGCCTCCATTAAAGATTCTCTTATTATAATTACTTCAGTAGTTCTGTGTTGTTTTTTTAAGTCCATATCCCTTTGACATATATTCCACAAATCTCCCTTAATTATCCTGGTTGTCCACAAAAAAATTTCTTCAACATTATCCACAAAATTAGAATGCAACATAGAATTTATTTAATCTGTTATATGGTAACGATGTTACTTATTAAAAACGTTAAGGACATAGTAATCTTTATTCTTTGTACATACTAGACACTCAAGTCATAGGGTACATGAATGAATGGGATCCAAGATTTAATATAATAAACCAACTAGAATGAGATTAAATTTAATAGTTGTAAAAGTCTACATTTGTTGTTTTTTTAAGTCAAGTACAGTGTGGAGAGGGGATAGAGCTAGGCTAGACAATAATTCATGAGAAAGCAAGAGGAATAACTCTAGGATGATGAAGACATATCAGGAAATAAAGTAACCCCAAACATCTAGAAACAACTTAGTAAATTTCTAAAAATTCAATAGAATTGCAGCCATGGTAATGCCAATCAATCATACTTCCCTTTCCTTAGTTCCCCAAATGGTATACAAGTTCCCCAAGTTCTATTGTTCTTTGGAGAATCATCTAGAGGGGTGCATTATCCCAGGGAAACATTCCCAGAGCCCCAGGGTGTTGACTCTGTGTAGTTTCTGGCACTTGGCTCCATGAGAGCAGCTGATTACTGGACCTCTTTCCTAATTAAAGACTTGTTTTTCTGATTACTTTAGTAATTCTGTGTTATTTCCAAGTTAATATCTTGAAATCCAGTGTGCACTCTAAAATTGCATTAAATGACTGCCAGAATCTTGCAGAAGCTCTTAGTGTCAACTCAATTTCTGGAAACACCAAGTTTGCCTCTGTCCCTTGGGAACTTGCTTTTAGAGAAAGTCCCAAACTGACTTTGTCTTAGACTGAACAATGGATCACCAAGCATCCATTAGGACACTTGTCCTAAATAGGATGATAGAAGTGCTCAAATCCTCCATCATCCTTTTTGTTTTAGAAGTTTCCCTCATTGTATCAGAGATCCATTCCCAAGAAGACTGGCACCTGGCAGGAACCATCCTTTTTGTATCCTTGCTTAGCAGACTCCAGTTGTGTGGTGCTCATAGGAAGCCCTTGAGTTCCATTCTGGACTCAGCTTAGCAGGTTGGCTGGATAAGTGGAAACTCTTGAACAATGAACTTTTATCTCGTGAATTTGGAGAAAAGGAACCACTTTTAATCAGGGGTTTGTGGGTAGGTCCAGAGCTGTGCGGGCCCTAGCAACAGGAACCAGTTTTTTTAGACTATAGATTGGAAAAAGTTGCCTAACTCTGACCCTACACATTTTTGGCCAAAATGGAGTTCAGTTTCAGCCTAGCTGTACAAACTCCATACTTGTGTATGTGTTTGTTTTATGTACGTACATGAATGAAGCAGTGTCTTTCCCTTACTCTTACCCTATTGGAAGTAGGAGTGGGGATAGTGTGGTTCAGATTAGATAAAATAGCAGGGAGAAAGAATCTGTGTAAAAAGTTGGCTGGAATTTTGAATGGGAAGCTGAGCTAGAGTATTTGTAAGGGGGAAAATAAGAAATCAGGGTTTTGCAACTTTGCAAACTTAGCAAGAGGCAGGGATTTGCAAAAGAAAACTGGTCACACACACGAAAAGAGGAGTTCCAGAATCTAGGAAAGATATAAAACTGAGGACCAAAAGACTGTTGGGGACCGTTTTCCTGTCTGAGCCAGGAGATTGGAGGGTGACTTCCTGTGGCTGAGCCAAGAAGTAGGTTACCTACCTTCCTTTGGAAAATGTTGATCCTGTTCCATGTGTTTCTTGCTCTCAAGACATTGAGAGAGGTCCTGATTTCCTATGATCCTGCCCACCTTGTCTTCAATCCAGTCTTTTACCTGAGTTCCTGAGATCCAGCGCCTAAATGTTTGTGACAGCTAAGAACAACTATACCAGAGCCTAGTGTCCTGTCTGTGTGAGATAGAGGCAGGAGCTATTTTGGCTCAGGTACAAGAAGGTGAACCATTCAAAGATCAAATCCTATCTCCTACTGATGAACTATAAACTCGTCCATCATCAAAGTTTGGAGAGCCAATAGATCATGAAGTCAAATAGGGTTGTTTTCCAAGACAGAGAGTGTAGGAGAGGTAGCAAGAGGCAAAAGAAGAGGATTTCATGAGAAATCCAGAGATGGGTGGGAAGAGAAATAGAGAAAAATAGATTAGGGAATCTTCATCTTGGTTTTACTTCTGTAAGAAATAGACTCGAATACAGGACTACAATCCCCACAAGCCCTTTGCTCCACTTCCCCAAAATGCTTTGTAATCTCACGGGAATTCTGAGGTGGGCCGAGATCGAGGAAGGATTTAAGCTGGTGGCAAAGGTTTTTGCTTTTTTTTTGGACTTCCATTTTGGAGCAGATGCATCTCTTCTGTGATATGAGGTTATCTGGCCTAGGCCTCTGGCCTAGGCACGTGTTTTTTCTTATTCTGTATTTTCTTTAATCTTTAACCTTTAATAAACTTCTAAAAAAATATAATACTCCTTGCAGAGAGAAACTAATTTCTACCTGCCTCAGTCTCCCCATATTCCTAAATTTTAATCTTTACAGATGGCGACCACTAGATTGGATGAGAACTTCTTAAATTTTTTAGCCTAGATAATGATTTTTTTAAAGCCACGGTTCTCCAAGATGCACTTTAGAAAACCATCTTGATCAGCTCCTGCCTGTGGCCCTCTCTGGCTCCTGCTTCTGCTCCTGGCCTCTTACCTGGTGCCCGAGCTCCCCGCACTCCGGCTTCCGGCCCGACCCACCCTGGCAGTCTGTCTCTCGCCCATCTGGCCTCCGACCCAGATGGCTCATCACCCAGATCCTTGGAGCAGATTGCTGAGGACTCATTGCAACCAGCTGGTAACAGTATTGGCCACGTGGGCGGAGGGGAGAAACGAGAGGGAAAGGAGAGGGAAAGGAGACCGAGACCGGGTACTTTTCCCTTAGGCTAAGCCTCCACGTGGATGGGGGTATTGGCCACAGGAGGATCATATCAGGGGAGAGAGAAAAGGGAGAGGAGAAGAAACAGATTTTTCAAACAGACTTTTAAGCAATGGGCTGTTTAAAAGGATACCTTTTGACTGTTCTGGTAATTTCATTGATTTCACCTGCGTGCCAGAAGAAAGATTCAGCCCAAAGATTCAACTTTGAATTTGCAAATGGGTGGCTCAGGGCACTGAGAGCATGGTCCTGGGTTAAAATCTGGCCTCAGATACTTCCCAGCTATGGGGCCCTGGACGGGTCCCTTGAAACCCATTGCCTAGCCCTTACTACTCTGCCTTTGGACAATAGACATTTAAATGGATAAACACACCTAATGAACTTTAAAGACTAAAGGCTATATTCTAAGGCATTTCAGACTCCAATGGTTCATACAAATCTCTGTATTCTATTGCATTTTTGTTATGGTTCAACTTTGTGATTTTAAGTTCATATATTACTGGATTCAATATTATTCTGCTTGAACTGAAGGTTGATTGAATTTATTTTGAATGTACTGAGTTTTAAAAATTCTGTTGTTTTTCCCCTATAACTATTGAACAAATATTATTGTGAATAAGCCCATATATGAAAAAATAGCTTTTTTCTATTTTGCCGAGGATAGATGGACTTCAGAACTGGTTATTTGTATTAACAATTTGTATTTGTATTAATACAATTATTTGTATTAACAACCTTGGAAAATTTAATGTGCTAAATACCTCAAATGATTTGATTTTAAGGGTTTTTTAAATATGATTTTTGTAATTTTTTTTAACAATCTGGTTATTTTTGCCTGCCCCTGCCACGAGGTAAGGCCCATTACAGTAGCTGAAGTGAAATACATTTTATAACCCCCAACCTTCCCGCATTTCTAAATATGTGAATGGAAGTTGGGCAGTTAATCTCAGGGCATTTATATCCCTATAAGCCTCCAAGAAAAAGGAGCAACCCTTTATTTATACTCTTCAGCTCACTACTTTACTTGCACCAGAATGATATCTAGATTTCTTGATTATGTTGTTAACCCAAGATGAGTTTTACTTTGCTTAAAAAAATATGTTTAAATACCAAGGTTGAAAGATTGCTATGTTTGTAAAAATTGTGACAAATGTCCATCAATTCATAGGTTTTAAAAATGTCATACAGCAACTTATGTGAAATATGAAAGTGTGTTTGTTTGCTATTGTAATTAATTGGGCTATTGAGAATTTTAGGGATTTTGATAACTACATATTTGTACTACTGTATTTTTAAAAATGAAAAAGTTGTTACCTTGTTCAATTCATTTGCCTTCTACTCACAGTGAGCATGGCCAGATATTAAGAGGAAATGGATCTCATTTTTGGTGAGAAAGCCTTGCATTTTATATTTTCTTAGCTGACAGAGAGTGTCAATGATTATAAGCTATATTTTTGAATTTTTTAAAGCTCTTTTATTATTATATTTTTCTTGCATGTGCAATATACTTTTTCAGTTTTTTTTATTATTTTTTCTCTCCTTTTTATATTTGAAGCACATGTCACCAGCATTAAGATTTTCTTTAACTTTTTGACTTTTCAGTGCTACAAGTTTGAAATACATTTGCTAATGCATGCCCCAAAAGGCTTGTGACTATAAAAATGATGCCACTAATTATTTAAATTATTATGGGACTTTGCTTAATGATTCTGTCTGATTCCAGGACAAGATATACACAAAAGAGCCACTGCATAGTGCCAATAGAGCATAAGGTCAAAGAGACCAACCAATCCTGGTGAAATTGATGTCACTTTGAGCCTAGACAAAGAGGGCTTGAACGTGTTTGGAGTTCAAGGTTGCTGCTGTTTAACATGCGTTAAAAGCAGGTCTTCCTTGTTCCACATTCTACCAAGTACCTCAAACTTGGCTCCCGGAACCTTGGCTTATATACTCTGGTCCCCTTTTCTGCCTCTCATAATGTGGTACTTTTCTGTAGTCCTGGCTACTGACTGGGTAAATGCATCATTGCTTAGATCATTTTAATTGGGCCCTGATTCAAGGACCTGTTATAGATTTATTTTTCTTTTACTTGGAATTTTTACACATAAGACTTTGATAGTCTATATTTTCATCCAGAAATTTTTCTTTTCTTTTTGATTTCTCTGATGTCTTTTTAATATCTCTTGCCAATTGATTCATATACCTCATACCTCAGACATGCATCCCTAAGTGATCCTTTTTTAAAAAATCACCCTCTTAACGGGGGGAATGTAAAAAAATATCATTATTTAAATTGCAAAGTTTAAATTCCTTTTGAGAAGAATTTTAGGTAAAGAAGATGCTACCTCTCTGAATCCAGAACTGAACTGTTGGAGAAGCCACCATGAAGAAGCCTCCAGAAAACAAGTTGTACAAAATTGAACTTTGGGTGTGGTTGATTGAACATTTATTTGTATGTATACTTTCATGCCAAAGGGGACTGCCCCCTAACTGGCTTTCTGTCAATGCGTCCAGTAATTATCATCAAATTATTGTAATCTTTAAATTGATTATGTTTTCATGATCCTTTGGGAAAAAATTAATTTTTTTGCAAACGATCAAACGGGGGCATGTAAAAAATAGACTCGAATACAGGACTACAATCCCCACAAGCCTTTGCTCCACTTCCCCAAAATGCTTTGTAATATTACGGGAATTCTGAGGTGGGCCGAGATCGAGTAAGGATTTAAGCTGGTGGTAAAGGTTTTTGCTTTTTTTTTGGACTTCCGTTTTGGAGCAGATGCATCTCTTCTGTGATATGAGGTTATCTGCCTAGGCGTGTTTTTTCTTATTCTGTATTTTCTTTAATCTTTAACCTTTAATAAACCTCTAAAAAAATACAATACTCCTTGCAGAGAGAAACTAATTTCTACCTGCCTCAGTCTCCCCATATTCCTAAATTTTAATCTTTACACTTCCCTTCCCCTGTGTTGAAAAAAGTTATTAAACCTAAATACTGTTTTCCTTATCATCAAGTAAGCAGTCAAATACTGTGTAACCCTTCAACTGCAGATGAGGCCTATCAATTGGCCAACAGCCTGTTACCATCTAAATTCTTGGTTCACCACTGGTCCAAACTCTTTAAAACAAAGTACTAACTTATTTCATATTGGAGCCTACGTTATTAAGCCCAAGTGTTCAACTGAAGTTTTGGTAACTGCTTTGGGTTAATTAAAATAGAAAAAAGCCCCTCATAGCATGAAATGCTATAGTTTAAGTTTTTTCAAATGGTTGTAAATTTTTGGTGAAAAAGCTTCTCACAGAAACTTCAGAACTTAAGTTATGGGTTTCTTCTGGGTTTTTGTCTATATTGTATTTCTAATGTGTTTCTTAGATGGAGGCTTCTCTAATAGTAACCTGTAAAAATAAAATGGCAAGTGCAAAAACTAATAATGGATTTCATTATTGATTATAAACTGATTTAGATACTCTGCTTGCTATGCAAACAAAGTATCTTCAGTTTATATCAATGAAGTGAAGTTTATAAGTGAACTTTTCTTCAGGGCCAGCTGCAAGGATACTAAAGAGACTTTTGTTATAAAAAAATATAATATTTATTGAAATATAAGGATAAAAAGGATTTCTAACTCTAAGGGATTCTAACTCCACCCAAATAAAACCCCCTGGTTCTGCAAGGAACCACTCCTTCTGTGTCCACAATGCTACACTGATCCTTCCTAATCTGACTAACCCAAATTTTCCCTATTCTACAATAAACTAACACTCTTATCCTTATAATTCACCTCCAAGTTACAAAACTAAAGGCTAGCTGGTTGAGTCTCAACAGAATCAAGTTAGGACTCTGAGCCTTAGCAGACTCAAGAGTCCAAACCAAAGACCAGATCTTCTTTGGTCTTCTCAGAGTCAAACAATCTATAAAACAGTAATAGATAGTCAATAGTGTCTCCCAAGTTTGAAAAATAAAACACAACTCCTTCAGGTCTTTACTTCAGATAGTGAGAGAGAGGGGAACGCAAAGATGTTACTTCCTCAAAGCCCTCAGAGCTAGAGCCTCTGTGTGTGACTTTGCCAACTGCCAGAGACCAACAGCCACTTCCAGAGAGAGTAACTGTCCCAGAAAAAAACATTAAACTATCAACATTTGAAATTAACCCACTGTCTCATATATGCTTCCAACTCCAATTCTTTCTCAAGCCAACATCTCTACTTCTTATCTTTAAACTAATAAAGCAATACTTATTTCCTAATATCATACTTATAATTTCCCCCCTTTGAGCATATGGAAAGATAAAAAAAACTCTCCCAAATGCTCACTAATCTATGTAATTCTAAAGTTACACCTAACATTATTATCATGTTTCCTAAAACAAAATAGTCTTGATCTTACATTTATCCTATTCTTATCTATGCTAAACTGTACTAGGGATATAAATCAAAGAAAAAATTTCATTGAAAACAAGTAATCAATGAAAACATACTTGCACAAAAGTACGAAACATACAATTACAGAAATTCAAAATGTAAAATGCAAAACACAAACTTTAAAAAAACTTTTGAAATAATAAAATACAGTTACAGACCTTAAAAAAAAAAGCTTGCAATTTATATGTTAGACTGTCTGAAGTTGTACTAACAATTTTTCTTTGATCATCCTAAATCTTTTTGTTTGGTGAGAAATCTTTATGGATTCTACTTTTCTGAGAAAAGGTCATGCACTGCAGACTAATTTTTGGAGTTTTTTAAAGTAAAATTCCAGAGTGCAATCATTACATGGATAAGGTGTTGGGGTTTTTTTTAAGACTACTAAATGCTGATGATTGACTTTCTATAGTAGATTACCTTTATCTTCCTCTTTAAGTAAGGAAGATTGATTCTATTCAGTCTCTACCTTTAAGTACTAATAGGAAAGGATTTTCCCACCTGGGAATTCTCCAGTGACACCCTGCATTTACCACTCCAATCCTGGAGTGTGGGTGAAGTTATAAGAATCTATTAATGTTAATTTTTCTAGATTTCTTGTCAGGATTCATTCAGAATCTCTAGAACCCTAACAATGATCCCAGCCATTTCCTAGGGAGCTAAAACCTAGGCAAGATTTTTTCAGACTGGAACCTGAAGAAAGAATCTTCCGAAGGCATCTCTACAAGGAACCTAAGAAAGAATCTAACAAGGACATGTCTACGATGAACCTCACTTCCACAAAAGGGAAAAACTTCACTAAGTCTTCAAGGACTATTAAATTGACTAAGCATCCCTTTTGTTCTTGTTTTCATTGCCTTTTAGAATTTTTTTCTGAACCAAGTCTACAATTTAACGTTTTTATTTCCCCAAGGTCCCTTTTTAAGACTGGTAATTTAACATGGGAAGTAGAGAAGTAGAAAGGAAAAGAACTACTTCTCATGCTTAGGTAGAGTAGGAAAATTTCAATTCAGTAGCATTTTATGTTGTTATGAGGTTTAACACAATATCTGTTAATTTGAAAGTTCCAAAGTGCTTTTTTATATTTTCATAATATATTATGTTGTGAATATTAAATTTAACTCTCCCCTGATTGTGAAAATTAAATTAGTTAACTCTCCCCTTGATTGTGAAAATTAAATTAAGACCCCTACCCATTTTTAGATTTAATCACCAAAAGTGTAAACATCCCACTTAATCATTTAGTGGAAGGTCTGTGACCCATGTGTGCAATAGTGGGTAACGAATCAGAATCAAACTGACTGCCCCATGAGCCATCCTAAACAAAGCTTCAACTGTGATTGGTAGACGTAAAATTAGGGGACAGCACAGGAAGTGATGCAAAAGAACATCTTTAAAAGGGAGTTACAACTTCCTGTGGAGGAGAATCACCTGAGATTCGTGGGAGAATCATTTGAGATCTTCAGAGAGGACTTTGATTTCTTTTGAGTTTGAGTTGGAGGCTAGTGAAGAATATGCTTACTGGACCTGAGACCTTGAACTTGGGTGACTGTTCTTAAATCTCTTCCTTTGGATTGACACATGGTGAATGAAAAAGCTGTCTCCTTTCCTGGATTTTCTGAAGAGACTAGCCTCAGGAAAAACCTACCTCTTCAGCAAGACATCCCTAGGTCCTTAGCTTTGCTGAGGCCTCTCCGGCTAAGAACTAACTCTCCTTGCCCAGGTATAGCCAGGGGCTGGGAGAAAATTACTTAGTGCTTAGTCTAGATACCCTATCCTCTCTCTGATTTTATTACTGCACTCTTTCTATATTTTGTAAATAAACTGAAAATACATTTCTTTGGAATAAATTAAACTCCTGAAACCCTTTCTTAATAATCCAGTCCAACCCTTTTTATAAAATAAACTCCCTTTCCCCCTTACAATGTTCAGTATATGTGTAAAATTGCAAAATGTACATTTCTAAAGGTAATATCAGAAGAATTTAGGAAAGAGTAAAAGAGCCTGATAACTTATATGGAGATAATTGTTAACAACAAGAGATAGATTATTTTTAACCCTAAACATGATTGTAGAGAACTGCCATTTAAGATTGAATTGTATGGGAAGGTAATTGGAAAGAATGCTATGGAAAAATTGTTTATTGATGCAAATAGTCATATGTGCATGATTTCTGGTAATAGCTGCAGATATAATTCCAGATCATGGGAAAGCTGAGAGGGTGCTCAGCTGGATTCCCTAGAAAGAAATTTCAGTGTTATACCTATATAGGTATATATAGGCAGGTTCAATATGTGGTGTGCCTCATTGCCAACTTATACATGGCATTAATACTCCAAATTAGGGGAGATTTTCTCCCTTGTATTAGTTATTTCCTTCTTTTCTCCCATTATGGCAAGTTTTCTGTAATTATAAAAGGTAGGAAGTCCTCGATAGGCAAATCCTAAAATATATAGGAATTGAAGAGGCAGATATATAAAAATTTTAGCAATTAAACAGTGTAAAAATTAAAATGAGACCTCAATAATAAAAATATTATATTTTAATGGGTTTATTAATTATTATTAGAAATAAAGGAATAAAAGGGATACAAAATAAAGACCATGTGCCCCTGGCTGATAAGCCATTTCAAAATCCCCACTTACCACCATCGAGCCAAGATGCCAAATAGGGCAGGATCCTCCATGTCCCTGCCTAATATCCCCTGTCTACAGGTACGTAACGAAAGGAAGTCAGTGGGCTCCCAGGAAATGTAGTTCTTTTTTAGGGTAACAGATTTTCAATTATACAACAGATAAATAATGAATTTTAGTTATTAGTAGGAAAATATAACCTATGCTATTATTACCTCACACAGAAAACCATTTACTGGCATGTTTTTTAAGCAATTTCATTTAACAAACTTCGAGCAGAATACTACAGCCCACAGAATAGGGATCAGGACAGGTTCAGGAAACTGAGGAGGGGCAACTTGACATGAATTAGGAAAGAAAGGAGAGAGAAAGAGAGAGAAAAAACTAGATGTAAAGTCAAAAGACAGGTCTTGCAAAAATCCCTTTTCCTAATGCTTCAGGTGGAGGTATTATTAGGAATACCTAGCAGATATCACTGTCAAAAAGGGGGGAAGGAACCAATACAGATAGTCAATCCTAAGAAACCATTTTTGATACACAGGGTTCAGACAAAACACCAAACTGCTTCTCATTACCAGTAAAGTTTATACATTTTGGGGCTATAAGGCAGGAAACAATTAAATGAGGACAAAGGAGTCTTTTGTGCAAATGAAACCACCTGTAGACTAGGCCTAAGTTCAATGGTAAATTTAGCCCTTCTTGCCAATGAATACTCAGGAAATTGAAAATTGTGTCCCAAAAATTAATTTTGTAAGGCTAGAACTTAGTTAACTCATGATATTCCATGATACTGCCACAAGAGAACCATATCTGCAATAACTCTTATTTACTGGATTTTTTTGTTTTTTCTGTGATTCAGTTGTAACATAATTTCTTTCATGGTATTTCATTACTAATGTTTCTTAGAAGTATACGAGAATTAAAAGAAATCTGCAATATTTAAAATAATAACAGTATGAGTAAAATGTCTATTTGAGCATGGTTATGATTGTTAAATAAGTAGTTAAAAGTGAATTAAAATATGTTTTAGATCCTCAGCATCTCAGTCTCCTAAAGGGAGATGTGAGAATGTTGAATTTAGGGGAAGTGAGAAGTAGTTTAATTTTTAACTTAACTTTAAATTTGAGAATTTTTAAATTTTAAAATTGTTTTAAAACTGAAATTGTCATGCAAGAATTCTTAATGTTGCTTTGGGTTTTATAATAGGACACTTAATATTAGCTGGTATTTTTATTTATTTTTCCATACATGGTGTGTGGAGTCATTTCAGATTTATAAGCCTTGATAAACCTGTGATGTGAATTTTATTTTTGCTTTTATATTTGTATAGTTTGTATCTATTTTTAATACTATTTTTATTATGGGATGACTTCGGTGGGGTAAGGCAAACTGTTTTCTGATCAATTATATAGTTTAAGTATATTTGTATTTGGCATAAATGGATATTAATAGAAATAATAAGATATTAAAAACTAGCTAATGAGGTTACTTTTAATATTGATCTAAGCACCAGTGTCAAGTATTTTTTAAGGACTGATAACATTTAAATCAGACCAAAATTTAACAGCATATTTTAGTCCTATAAGTAATAGTGAGCAAATGGAGAGGCAATCAATTCCTATTAGAGAATTTGGTTATAGATTTCTCATGTTTTTCTCTTTTAGCAATGAAACTTTTCTGAGAGCCTGTCTATGCAAAGGAGAGTTCTACAAAAGAAAGGACACTAAAGCCTACATCTGGACTCAAAAGACTTTAGGAAATGGGGTCGTTTTTGTTAAAATCTAGCCAACTGTCAATGTGCTGCTGCAGATGAAAAGTGCCCCAAATTACATTTGGCTATACTTATACCCCATGTTTTCTATCTGTAGTAATAGGGTCAAACTCTCTTTGGCACACACTCCTTTGTCCTTTTGTGTGAACAATGGTGAATTTTAGTCTTGACCAAAAGGGGGATGTGTCAATTCAATTTCTAGAAACTACAAATTTGCCTCTGTCCCTTGGGAACTTACTTTTACAGAAAGTCCCAAACTGACAAAGTGGATCACCAAGCATCCATTAAGTGTCCTAAATAGGAGTGATAGAAGTGCTCAAATCCTCCATCACCCTTTTTGTTTTAGAAGTTTCTCTCATTGTGACAGAGATGCATTCCAAGAAGACAAGCACCTGGCAGGAACCATCCTTTTTGTATCCATTGTAAGTTAGGCCACTCCCTGAGATCCAAGCCTCTAGCTACATATAGCCTCTTTGTAACCAGTCAGTGATATGTTTGCTGTACTTAATAAGTCCCCAAATTCTATTATTCTTTGGAGAATCATCTTTGGTGGCAATTCTCTCAGAAACACTGTCCCCAGAACCCCAGAGTTTTGACTGTGTAGCATTTAGCTCTGGGCTCTGTGTGGTGGCTGAATATTAAGGACTTGTCTCTTTTCCTGATTAAAGATTTTGGTTTGATGACTACTTTAGTGATTCTATGTTTTTCCAAACTGACATTAGAAATAAGGCAAGGTATAAAGAATGCAAAACCTGAAAGCAATGTGGACTCATGGCAGGGTCTGAATAGGAATTTAAGCAGCCCTGCTTTAGGTACTTGTAGAAGACAAGACCAGGAAAGAATCAAGACTCCTGACATTTCTCAGTCAGAATCTGGTTTCAAATATCAAGTCTATAAAATGAGATTGCAGATATGAGTAAACAGGAAAAAAAATGCTAAATGAACAAATAATATAGTTTGAGAGATATCCAAGAGATACCAAGGAAAAAGGAGAGTAACTTTACTAGTCCAAGTCCGAAAAGAACTCCTACCAACAAAGACTATAACAGTAAAAGAAATAAATGAACAAAATGATAAAAAACAAAAACAAAAACAGAATAATATCTAGGGAGAAAAAGTGGGCCAGGAAAATTATTAATACCTTAGCCCAGAGAGTGGTAAACCTTACCTATGAGGTGAGGGAAAGGTAGGGAAAAGGAAGGGAAGGGTGGTAGTCCGGGGTCCCTCCCTGCTCAGTAGGGAAATTGACCAGGGTTCTTCATAGGAGCAAATTAAATCAGAATTGAGCCAGGATAAGTTAGGTAGGTTTATTTAGGGTAAGGAAGGAAAATTTTTAGGAAAGCTAGAGAAATTTGCACCTCTGGCAACTAGGTAGGGATCAAAACCTAGGTTAGGGGAAAATTGCGCCAAAACCCTTGTTTCTCTCCTCTTTTAGTCTCCTGACACTTTCCACAAAGGAAGTGGGAGGTGTCAAGAGGAAGTTGCAGTAGAGAGTCCTGGGAGATAGAGTCTCCCAGGGTTTCAGTCCACTTCAAAATGCACACCTAAAAATTCAATTTACTGAAATTAGAATGGGGGCAAGGAGGGCAAAATGGCAAATTAAGGAAAACTCTCAACTCACCCAAATTTACCTCATAATGCCTCAAAACTAATTCTGGAGCAGCAAAACCAACAAGGTGGCATAAACCAGTTTTCCAACTCAAAAGAGTACAGAGGGTTAGTGGAAAAGACCTATCTTACTGGTTAGAAAAGGAGAGCGCAACAAGTGACATCCAAGGAATGGTGTAGTGGTGCGAGGTGGTAATGGAGGAAGTGAAATCCAGTAGTATCCCTATGGCCCAGTGAAGGATTTGGGGTGGGGTGGGGAGAGACTGATACCAGTTAAGCACAGGCATCTAGGTAGTCAATAATGGGAGAGATAGCCATCTCAAACCAACATGGGCAGCTAGAAATAGGAGGGAGGGAAGGTAGAATGGGCAAAATTCAGCCCAGACAACATCCAGGTGGCCCAGAAGAGGGAAAGTTCAATCCAATGCAGGCAGCATCCAGGGAAACCAACTGCAAGCCTCCCAACAAAAGTGTGGCCATGCTGAAACCATACAAGCCTCTAGACAAGAAGCTTGGGATTGTGCCCCACCCCCCAACCCAACCCAAGAAGAGAGCCAAATTTTAGCTTACTAGCAAAAATCACATAATAAACTGGAAAAATGAACAAAAGACAAGGAAATAAAATGACCATAGAAAATTTCATTAGTGATAGGAAAGAATAAAACACAAACTCAGAAAGGGCAACAATGTCAAAATGGCTAAATGTGATGTCTCATAGGAAAATATAAAATGGTGTCAGGTCCCAAAGGAACTATAGGAGTTCAAAAAGGATTTTAAAGATTAGATAAAAAGAGACAGAAGAAAAACTGGCAAAAGAAATTAGAGTGATGCAAGATAATCATGAAAAAACAGTCAACGACTTAGTGAAAGATATACAAAAATTCACTGAAGAAAACAACTTCCTAAAAACAAGAATTGGCCAAAACTGGAAAAGGAAGCACAAAAAATTCACCGAAGAAGACAACTTCTTAAAGAGTAGAACTGGTGAAATGGAAAAGGTGATAAAAAAGCTCAATGAAGAAAATAATTTCCTAAAAATCAGAAACGACAAGTATTGGCTAATGTCTCCAAGAGACATCAAAAACCAATAAAACAAAAATGAAAAGAATTTAAAAATAGAAGAGAATGTGAAATATTTCACTGGAAAAACAACAAGAAAATAAAGAAAAAGTGCCCTGATATTATTGAACAAGAGGGGAAACAGAAATTGAAAGACTCCACCAATCACATCCTGAAAGAGGTCTTAAAAGGGATAACTCCCAGGAATATTATAACCAAATTCCAGAGTTCCTAGGACTAGGCAAAAATAAAGCAAGCAGCCAGCAAAATAAACAAATAAATGAAATTCAAATATTTTGGAGTCAGTCAGAAATATATCAGACCTACATTAAAAGATGAAGGACTTAGAATATGATTTTCCAGAAGGTGAAGGAGCTACTGTGGTGGCAAACTATGGTACATATGCCAAAGGGGGCACAGAGAGCCCTCTCTGTGGGCATGTGTGCTGCCACACACGAGAGTTTGTTACTAAAAAGGCAGAGGGGCTCGGGCTCGGGCTGAGCTGTTCTCTTCTCCCTCTCCCTCTCTATCATACCTGAGAACATTTTTTTCACATCATTCACCCCTCTTCCCAGCAGTCAAATGGGAGTGCTTCATCCTTCCCCTGTCAGGGATAAGGCGGGGTGGGGGTCATAACACTTGGTCTGGGGGAGGGGGCAGGGCACAGTACAATGTCCCTAGATGGGGGTGGGGCACACAGTCTCTAAAAGGTTCACCATCACTGAGGTAGAATAACCAAGAGTCACCTACCCAGTGAAACTGAATATAATCCTTCAGAGGAAAAAAATGGATATTTAATTAGAGAACATTCAAGAATTTCTGATTAAAAAAAAAAGGCCAGAGCTGAATTAAAAAAACAACTGATGTTTAAATACAATATTCAAAAGAAACATAAGAAGATAAACAAGAAAAAGAAAAAGAAAATTTAAGGGATTCAATAAAATTGCTTACATTCCTACATGATGATGATGATGATGATGATGATGTTTGCAACTCATGATTTTTATCATTTGGAGAGTTAGAAGGAATATACATAAGCAGAGGACAATGGAGTAAGAAGAATATGAGCTGATATCTAAATAAACAAAGCAAAGGAATGAGAAAGAGAAATACTGGGGAAAGCAGGAAGGAGAAATAGAAGAGAGGGTAAATTATCTCACATGAGAAGTCATCAAAGAGTTAATACAGTGGATGGGGGAAAGGAGTGGTGGAGGCAGGCAATGCTTGAAACTTGTTCTCATCAGAAAAAACATCTACACTTAATAGGAAAGTAAGAGGAAAGAGACAATGAGAGAAGTGGGGGACTAATAGAAGGGAGGGTAAATTCAGTGGAATTGTGTGTTGGCTATGGGAAGGGTGGGGATAGGGGAGGTGATAGAATATGATTCTGGTAACCAAGGAATAATGTTCTAAATTGACTAAATAAAAGAAAAAAGAAAAAAAAGAAGGGAGGGTAAATTGAGGGAAGTAGTGGTCAGAAGTAAAATATTTGTGAGCAGGTAAATGCTGAAAGCAAAGTAAGAGAAAGGTAAGTGTGTGGGGGGGGGTAGGGTGGGGTGGCAAGATGGAGGGAATACACAGTATGAACTCACCCATAAAATAGAGTGGATCAAAAAACCAGAATCCCATGATATGTTCTTTATAATAAAGATATTAAGAGTGACAGGGAGATACTCACAGAATTAATCTAAGGGTCTAGAATGGAATCTATTATGCTTTAGCTGAAGTGAAAAAAAAAGGTAGCAATCATGATCTAAGATAAAACAGAAGTAAAAATGGATCTAGCTCTAAAAAAAGATAAGAAAGGAAATTATATCCTCATAAAAGGTACCAAAGACAATGAAGTAATATCAATAAACAGACATGTAACAAATGGCATGGAATTCAAATTCTTAAAGGAGAACTTGAGTTACATGAAGAAGTAAACAGTAAAATTATGCTAGTGGAGGACTTCCACCTTCCTTTCTCAGAACAAGAGAAATGTAACCAAAAATTATAAACAAGAAGTAAAGGAGGTGAATAAAATTTTAGCAAAGTTAGATATGACAGATCTATGGAGAAAACTGAATGGGAAAAGAAAATAATATACCTTTTTCTCAATGTTTGGCATCTACACAAAACTGACTATATATTAGGGCATAAAAACCTTACAATTGTGTGGAATGAAATTCTGGAGGGGCTTGTTCCCCCATGAATCACTCTAAGGAGCAGATAGGAGACTTGATGCTGACAGAGTTCAAATGGCTTAATGAGTGGGGGTGGGGGGCAAAGAGTGAGGAACACTGCCTGGGCACAGACAGTATCCTCACAAGGGGGAGAGGCTGAGGCAATACTCCTTGGGCATAGGCAGTATTCTCTTAAGGAGTAGGGGCATAGGGAGAGAAAGAATGGCTTCACAGGCTGGTTTACTCAGATTTTATAATGCTATCCTATCCCCTTTCCCATCATCTGTATCTTATTTTACCCTACTTCTTCTATCCTCCTTAATCCTTCCCAATGCTCCTCAGTGTCCAAGGGTATGGGAATGTTCCTTGGGTTTGCAATTTTTAGTTGAATCAGGTTTTTAGGCCTGTCCAAGGATTTACAGCATTGCAACAATTCAGACTGAAACACTTCTGAAACATTTCTCAGGCTATAGCATCACTTAGGACATGTATTTAATATATATATATATATGTATATATATATGTAACTTGTAAGTTTTGAGACTTCTCTCATTGGAATTAGGTCACCCCTAAACTTCTTCCAATGGGAATAGAAAAAGGGGGGCTCTTTAGCCACATTTGAGAAGACTATCAAAGGCCTATAATAATATATTATTATATTATATATAATATATATATACATATATATATCTGCTTGGGGAGGGAGTTTCTTCTACTCGCCAATTAAACATCAAATTGGAAATTCTGAAAATGAAAGGAGAGATTAGTAAAATCTAAAAGAAAACCACCAAATGAATAAATAAAATTAGAAGCTGATTTTATGAAAAATAATTAAAGAGATAAACTATTATTTTATTTTGTTTTAAAAAAAGAAAACCAAATTACCAGTATAAAAAAACGAAAAAGGTGAATTTGCCACCAATGAATAAAAAAAATTATTAGGGTCTATTTTGCCCAATTTTATGTCAAATAAATCTAGCAATCTAACAAAAAAGGATGAATATTTAGAAAAATATAAATCCCTCAAAACAGCAGAAGATGAAATAAAGTACTTAAATAACCCTATCTCAGAAAAAGAAATTGAACAAGCCATCAATGAACTCTATAAGAAAAAAGCCCCAGAGCCAGATGGATTCTCAGGTACATTTTACCAAACATTTAAAGAATATTTGATTCCAATACTATGTAAACTAATTGGAAAAACAGGCTAAGAATCCAACCAAATTCCTTTTATGGCACAAATATGGTACTGATATTTAAACCAGGAAGATCCAAAACAGAGAAAGAAAACTATTAGATCAATTTCCCTAATCTATACAGATAAATAATTTTAAATAAAGTATTAACAAAGAGATTACAGCACTGTATCACAAGGATCATACTGTATGACCTGGTGGAATTTATACTAAGAATATATGGCTGGTTCAGTATTAGGAAAACTATCAGCATGACTGACTATATCAATAATAAAACCAACAGAAATCATATGGTTATCTCAACAGATGCAGAAAAAGCCTTTGACAAAATACACCACCTACTCTGCATAGGAATAAAAGGAGCTTACCTTAAAATGATCAGAAGTAGCTATATAAAAACATCAGCAAGCATTATGTGTAATGGAGATAAGCTAGAAGCCTTCCCAATAAGATCAGGGTGAAGCAAGGATGGTTATTATCACCACTATTATTCAATACTGTATTAACAATAGTAGTTATAGCAATAAGAGAAGAAAAAGAAATTAAAAGAACTAGAATGTTATAGTTAGAAAATCCTGGAGAATCAACTAAAAACTAATTGAAATAATTACCCTTGGTAAAGTTTCAGCATATAAAATAAACCCACATAAATAATCAGTATTTCTACAACAAAATCCAGCAACAAGAGATAGAAAGAGAAATTCCATTTAAAATAACTAGACAATATAAAAAGATGGGAATCTACCCACTAAGACAAATCCAGGAACTGCAGGAACAAAATTATAAGACATTCTTCACTCAAATGAAATCAGATCAATACACTCAGAAAAACATTAACTGCTCATAGGTAGCTAACATAATCAAAATAAAAAGTCTACCTAAGTTAATTTACTTATTCAGTGCCAAACCAATCAAACTACCCAAAAATTATTTCACAGAATTAGAAAAAAAATAAAACTAATCTGAAGAACAAAAAGTAAAGCATAGGAATAAATTTTTTTAAAAAGTAAAAAAAGGCAGCATAGCCATATCAGATCTAAAATTGTATTATTAAGCAGTAATCATCAAAAACAGTCTGGTACTGGCTAAGAAATAGAATGGTGAATCAATGGAATAGGTCAGATACACAACCCATGGTAAAAAGACCATAGTAATCTAGTGTTAATAAGCCCAAAGATCCAAGCTTTTGGAACAAGGACTCAATATATGATAAAAAACTGCTGGGAAAACTGGAAAAAAAAAGACGGCAGAAACTAGTTATAGATCAACATCTCACATGGTATACCAAGATAAAGATCAAAATGGATATAGGATTTGGATATGTAGGGTACAACCACAAGCAAATTTAGGGGAACATGAATTTATTTTTCTGTCAGATATATAGAAAAGGGAAGAACTTAAGACCTAACAAGAGAATAAGAACATTAGGAGAAATAAAATGAATAATTTTGATTACATTCAACTAAAAAGCTTTTGTACAAATAAAACTAATGCATCCAAGATTAGAAGGAAAACACAAAAAAGCATAGTCCTTTGAAAAATGTTGCTAATCAATAAGCAACATACTTCTACTGCAATACATTATATTCAGTTTTAAAATTGGAAATAATTCCATTAATTAACAACTCATAAAATTCATAAAAGTTCAATGATAAGGTTAGGTCCCACAAATAAAAATCAGGAAATAAAATAAGAAAATAATGAAAAACAAATCAATCAGTCAAAAATAAAGATAGCTACAAAAGTTTAAAATAATCCATAACTCTCCATAGTCCTGTGTGAGTGAGAAAATACCCCTAACTCCCTTATACATGATTAGATTTTAATGTTAGTGATGGCTTTCAGAGAATCATACTGTGTCATGATTTTTGAAGGCATTTTACTTATATCTTAGTAAAGTTTTAAAAACTGCCTAACTTAGACCTTAGATGCTTGTGATCGGGTATGCATCCGTAGGTTTAACCTTAAGTTTCATAACCAGATATGGGGTGATGTCTTAACTTGCAGATAAATTCAATTTAAGTGGGGAAAAGTTGCACAAAGTTGTCAGCCTCACTCTAAGTCATCTAAGGTCAGGAAGCCTGGTGATGGCAGAGAATGCAGTGAATGACCTCAGAATCTTCAAAGTCTGACCAAGCTCTAAAGATTCCACAACACATGCTTTGGCTATTGGAACACACTGTTCTCATCTACCCACTTCTCCAGGATAAGTCTTTACGTGCTTGGGATAGATGTCCTCCTAACTTACCTGGTTTAGACCATCTGATTTACTGGGGTATGGCCACTGCACAGGTTAGAATTGAATGCCAGATTGACTCCAAAGGTAGATAAACACCCCTGAAAGAGGCAAGACGTCCTACCAGAGGTGCTAGTCCTCCTTAAACATTCATACATTCTAATAATGCCACATTCTAATAGCGGCACTAGTATTAAGGGAAACCAACAAGAGCAACTTGCCCAGCCTAATTAGTGAAATCAGATCAGCTAATAAGAATATTAATTAGCAGCAAGAGCTAAGAAACTACAATAAATGCCTTTGTTTTCCAAGTAGCTTTATTCTAATAATGTTCATATAATGTTAGGAAAGACAATCAGGATAGTGTGGGGTTTTTTTGGTTTTCTTTTTTTAGGGAGTAGGAACCCAGACTTCTAATCTGGCCTCCAAGGGGTGCCCAAAGCATTGACTATGGACAAAAAGGGAAGGAGGGTTATGAGGCTGGGGTACATGGTGGGCTGGGGACTAAGGGGAGAGGCAGGGAGCAGCCCTCAGGGTTGATGGGGTAGCTCCCCAAAAAGGAAGGAGGCCCTGCTCTGCAGGCACATACACCTGCATGGACTATTCTTCCTGCCAGCACATGCAGATCCAATGGTCAGAGATGCTGAGGAGACGCAGGGTCACAGACATGCTGCCAGTCACTCTGGAAGCCATCACACTGGGTAAAGTCTAATGTCTATCTAACATCATATAAGGCAAACAGTAATGGGTTAGACATTAGGAGAATAGTTTCTAATCTAAACTTTATATTATTAATTAAGTACATGTGGCTTTGATCAAGTCGTTTCATAACTCTTGACCTTGTTTTCCCAACCTGTTAAAACAAGCATGTATCCAAAATTCCTTTAGAGCTAAAACTTCTATGAAAACTTCTAGGAAACAGAAGAGAAAAACATAGTTATTGTAATATAAATATTTCGATTCAATAATTCAAGTCATTCTGGAAGGGACTGATTACTCAAAATTATGCAATTCAATAACTTTCATGTTATATGTGGGGAAACCACATTGTCTTAACCATGATCACACAAGTCAACACAGTAGAGATTAGAATACAAGTCTTCTAATTATTATATATATATTATATATAGATATAGATATAATAATATATCTAATCTCTGATGATGTTCTACTGAGAGGTCTCAAAGCTTTCCAGAAGGTAAACTAGAGACTTCTGGCTAATGTGGCTGTCAGAGCAAAAAGTAGATGGTCCAGTTGTCACCTATTTACTAATCAATAGCCCTGTAGTTTGCAACCAATCAAAAAATCTGCAAAAAATTCAATGAAAAATCACACAGACTTCATTCACTCCAGAACTACACAAGAGGTCACTTAAAAGTTTGAGAGCAAGAGGGAAGGAAGTTGTTAGCAAAATCAGTGCCATTACAGGGTAGTTTCAGGAAGTGAGACCAGAGATCAGCTAGAGACACATGTAGCATGCAAAGCTCTTTATCCAAAAGAAGCAAAAACCAGACTCCTCAGAAAAAGTAGAATGGGGGTTCAATACAGGAACCCTGGTGACCCCAGGCAAAAGCAAGATGGACTTCCCAAAATTACAAACAAAGCACCACGTTAGGAAACTGAAAGTTGAATAAATCACAAAAAAATATCATCAGTACAAAAAAAATTACTGAAAATCTAGAGATTCCCTCTTTTGGGAAAGAATAACTCTCTACAACAACTTGAAGCAGAGATTCTAAGGGGGAAAATGTACTTTTCAAAGGACATGAATACCTAGAAAAAAAAAAGCAAGAGATTTTTTTTAATGAAATAAAAGCATTAGAGAAAAGAACTGGAAGAAAATAGTTTAAAAGGTAAAATGGTAAACTTTACCCCAGTAATGGACTCCGAGGAAACTAGAATAGACAAAACAAAAATCAGTGACTCCATAAGAGAGTAATAAATATTCTAAGAAAACTATCATAAAAACAAAGCCTACATTTTGGATTTCAGAAAACAAATGAAAGACAAATGAAAATTGCCCCTACCTATCAGAACCTGAGGGTGAAGTAAAGACAAAAAGAATCCACCTATCAAGAAAAAGTCCTTAAAAAAAAAAAAGAAAAGTCCTGAGAATGCCATAGTGAAGTGAGGTAAACTAAGTCATTGATCAGAAAACCTGTTTCTCCTTAGGGAAAGCAGAAATCAAAAATGAGCTTTCCTGTGAAGGTCAGTCAGCTCAGAACCACAACAACAATCAGACAGGATCCATGAGAAAGTAACTCCCTTACTAACAAAGCAGCCAGTCTGGGATAAGATATACAGTAGAATGTCCTGTACCCACACTAATGATGAATCTGGCTTCTAGACGATAAGGCTTGCTTGTTTTGTCAAGGTTACGTCTCATTAATAAATATTGTTTGTTTTGTATCTTGCACCCCATGAAAACTGCTGTAACTTCAGTGTGGTGCAGCTTTCACTAGGAAATTCTGTCCTGGCCAGTAAATACATTTGTTAATCAATACATTAATAAATACTGGTTCCATTAATTTGAATTTCTGGGTGTCTGGACTTGCTTTATGACGGGTACCACTTCAATAGTCAAAATCCAAAACTTGCATCAAAACTAAAAACACTGTAAGCATTCAGAAAAAAGTTCAAGTATCAAGAGTCTACAATCAGGATCATATGAGACCAGTCAGCTTCTATTTTAAAATGAGAGATCTTGAAAGGCAGAGAAACTTACAAAGAAAAAGTACCTTATTCTGCAAAGCTGGGTATAAATACAGAGGAAGAAAAACTGACTTTTAATGGAACAGAAAAATTTTCAACTATAAGATACAAGGGAAATCTAGAAAGATGAATATGTTTGAGCAAGGAGAAAGAGCTATATACTTAAGTAGTGCAAACATTCTCATGAAGAAAAAGAAACAATTATCTCCAAATTATTAATATCTTCAAGAAATTAAATAAGTAAAACTGAGGTCCTAGTTCTACAACGAATCTGTTATGAAGGTATGAAGATGAGAAAGAGAAGAGAGGGTAAAAGGAATATACTAGTGTAGAAAGGAGGAAGGAGGTGATATTTGCTAATTTTCACAGAGATGTAATCAGGGAATGTGCCAATATCAGAATGTGAAGGAAGCAGTGGGAATGGTGGACATCAAATCAACCACACATATATGAAATGGACAAAGAAGCGTTCTACAGAAAGTTTGGTGTAGAAATACATCAAACTCATTTGAGAAACAAGTAGGAATGGGAGATGGAGAGGTTAAGAGAGAGAATGACACCAGGGAGGGAAGTTACAAGTAAAACAAAATTGTTCAACATGAAAAAGGGATAGAGGAGGGGGAGGGAGAAGAAAACCAAAGAACTAAATTCTAAATGTGTACCTCAGAATGCATCTTAAGTAACTGAAGAATAGCTAAACAAATTGTGGTATATTACTATGATGAAATTTTCTGACACAGAAAATAAAATTAATGTATCTAAAATAAAAAGGGAAGTGGTTGAATAGAAAAAAATCTTTGCATCAAACTTCTATGATATTGGTTTGCTATGATGGATAGATAAGATAGATAACCAAAAGCCATTCCCCAATAGAAGTGATCAAAAGATATGAATGGTTCTCAAAAGAAAAACAATATAATTAACAAACATATGAAGGAATGCTTATTTGCAATCAAATAATTTGCAAATCAAAACAACCCTGAGGTTTCACCTCATATCCTACAAACTGGCAATAATGACAAAATATGTGTACTGTCAATGGTAGAGAGCATGTAGGAAGATAAGCACACAAGCACATTGTTGGTGGAACTATGAATCAGTACAACCTTTGGAGAGTAATTTAGAAATATGCAAAAAAATTAACTTAAGTGCTCAAAACTTTTGATTTAGAGATTTCACTACTAGTCAATTTATAAAAAGAAAGTCACCATATACATCAAAATACATGTTTTTGTGATAGCAAAGGACTGGACACAAAATTGTGGGGAATGGATAAACAAAATGTGGAACCCAAATGAAATAAAATATTTGTTTTGTGGGAATGATGAAAATTATGTCTACAGTGAAGCAAGAAAAGATTTGCATGACCTCATGAAAGAGTAAAATAAGCAATTGAGGAAGAAATAGAATGACTTCAAAAAAGTGAAAAGAACCACAAAATAATCAGAAAATGTTACAAAAAATAAGCATGGTTCCAAAAAAAAGATGTATGACATCCCCTTTATATGCTCTCCCCCCACCTTTGTATAAGTAATAGGTAACTGAGAGTGGCATATTACATATTATTTTGAGACATTTTTGAAGTGTTGATAAATTTTACTGATTTTTCTCTTTCTTTTTTCCTTTAAAATAGTAGTTGTGGGAGTCAAGATGGAAGCCTAGAAGGAGTAGAAGTTCAGACCTCTGAATACCCTTCCTAACTGATCATAAACTGAATGCTCCCAGAGGACTGAAAAATAGACTTAACAACAATTCAGAGCCAATGAACCCTCCTGCTGGACTTAATTCAAAAGGTACACCCCCAAAAAACCAGAATCCAAGAATACTCAGGTTTAAGGGGAAGACAGAAGGAAGGTCCCAGGACCCAGCCCCCCTCCCACCCAGAGCACTGAGACTTTTAGACCCCAGCGGCAGCGGGAACTTCTGGGCGGGCAAAGGTGCTGGTCTGGAGGGCATACATTGCAACCAGGGCTATGACAAGTTCAGAGTCTCCAACACAGACGACGGGGAAGAAGCTAGAGAGGGAGCATGGACTTGGCAGCCTGGCTAGAGCTGTGGAGATCCTCCATATTTGCTCTAGCCTTCCAGGAAGTTTTGGACTCAGAGCACACCCAGCCCAATTAAGCTGAACTTAATCCCTTCAAAAGTCTCCAGAACTCAGTGAAGCCCAGGCTCCACACCGATCCTCGTTGACTGCTGGACTTTAAGCCAATCAAAAGCCTTCAGAGGACAGGGAAGCTCAAACCCCAAAAAACCTCCACCAGAGACTACACCAAGAGATCTCCTGTTAAAGCTCCAAGAGGGGAGACTGACAGAAGCCCCCAAACCAAAAAAAATGAGAGGAGCAAAAGTACAGACAAATACAGGGTGTAAAAAAGGGGTGAATTTGAGCAAACAACAGAAAAAGAAGAAAGAAACTACAATAGACAGCTTCTACTCAGCAAATGGAACAGAGGGGGAGAGATCAGCAAATGATAAATCACAAATCCCAGCGAATTGGATACAGGCTGTGGAAAAACTCAAAACACAATTAAGAGAGGCTGAAGACAATTGGGAAAAGAACTTAAAAATTAAGATAAGTCATCTGGAAACAGGGGTACTTGAACTAAAAAGAGAAAATAATGTCTTGAAAGCCAAAATCAACCAGCTGGAAAATGAGGCAAAGGAGATGAAAGATGAGGTGAAGAAGATGAAAGATGAGAAAAAGGAGATGAAAGACAAGGTAAAGAGGATGAAAGATGACCTCCAAAGAAAATCCGACCAGAAGGAGAGAGATGACCAAAAAGCCAGGGATCAAATCCAGTCTTTAAGAACCAGAATACAACAAGTGGAATTAAGTGACCTCACAAGGCAGCAGGACACTATGAAACAAAATGAAAAGAATGAAAAATTTGAGGAAAATATGAAGCATCTCATTCACAAAACATATGATTTAGAAAATCATTTGAGAAGAGACAATTTAAGAATCATACATCTACCAGAAGATAATGACAAAAGAAAAAGCCTGTACATAATACTACAGGAAATTCTCAGGAAAACTGTCCCAATATCCTAGAACAAGAGGGGAAAGTGGAGATTGAAAGAATCCACAGATCACCTCCAGTATTTAATCCCCAACTGACAACACCCAGGAATGTTATAGCCAAACTCAAAAACTATCAGACCAAAGAAAAGATATGACAAGCTGCCAAAAAAGAAGCCATTCAGATATCACAGAAACATAGTGAGGATAATGCAAGATCTGGCTGTATCCACACCGAAGGACCAAAAGGCATGGAATATGATATTCCGGAAAGCAAGGGAACTAGATCTACAACAAAGAATCAAATACCCATCAAAACTGACTATATTCTTACAGGGGAAAGTATGGTCATTCAACACAATAGAAGAATTCCAAGCATTCGAAAAGAAAAGACCAGACATGAACAGAAAATTTGATGTCCAAGCACAGAACTCAAGAGAATCACCAAAAGGTAATTTAAAAAGAGGGGAAAAAGAAAAACAAAACAAAACAACAACAAAAAAAAATTTTTAAGAGCCTCAATAAGTTAAAATATGTATCCCTATAAGAAAATAGGTCATTGGTAATGTTTAAAAACAGTTGCTATCACCTGGGCAGCTAGAAGAATTACACTTAGAGGGAACAGTGACAAACTGTATAGGATGAAAGGATAAGACATAAATAGGTACATAGATATACGCATGCATAAATACATATACATGTGTGTGTGTATATACAACCAGAACTTAAAAAAAAAAAGAGGCTAATACTAATACTAATACTAATAATAATCCCATATCAGAAAATGAAATCCACCAGGCCATCAAAGAACTTCCTAAGAAAAAATCCCCAGGGCCTGATGGATTCACCAGTGAATTCTATCAAACATTCAGAGAACAGTTAATCCCAATACTATACAAACTATTTGACATAATAAGCAAAGAGGGAGTTCTACCAAACTCCTTTTATGACACAAACATGGTACTGATTCCAAAGCCAGGCAGATTAAAAAGAGAGAAAGAAAACTATAGGCCAATCTCCCTAATGAATATAGATGCAAAAATCTTAAATAGGATACTAGCAAAAAGACTCCAGCAAGTCATCACAAGGGTTATCCACTATGATCAGGTAGGGTTCATACCAGGAATGCAAAGATGGTTCAATATTAGGAAAACCATCCACATAATTGACCATATTAACAAGCAAACCGACAAAAATCACATGATTATCTCAATAGATGCAGAAAAAGCCTTTGATAAAATACAATACCCATTCCTATTGAAAACACTAAAAAGTATAGGAATAGAAGGGCCTTTCCTAAAAATAATAAACAGTATATATCTAAAACCATCAGCCAACATCATCTGCAATGGGGATAAACTAGATGCATTCCCAATAAGATCAGGAGTGAAACAAGGATGCCCACTATCACCTGTATTATTTAACATTGTACTAGAAACACTAGCAGTAGCAATTAGAGAAGAAAAAGAAATTGAAGGTATTAAAATTGGCAATGAGGAGACCAAGCTGTCACTCTTTGCGGATGACATGATGATTTACTTAAAGAATCCTAGAGAATCAACCAAAAAGCTAGTCGAATTAATCAACAACTTTAGCAAAGTTGCAGGATACAAAATAAACACACATAAGTCATCAGCATTTCTATATATCTCCAACTCAGTTCAGCAGCAAGAATTAAAAAGAGAAATTCCATTTAAAGTCACCCGAGACAACATAAAATACTTAGGAATCTATCTCCCGAGACAAACACAGGAACTATATGAACACAACTACAAAACACTCTCCACACAATTAAAACTAGATCTAAACAATTGGAAAAACATTGATTGCTCATGGGTGGGATGAGCAAACATAATAAAAATGACCATCCTACCCAAACTTATCTATCTATTTAGTGTCATATTCATTGAACTTCCAAAAAACTTTTTTACTGAATTAGAGAAAACCATAACAAAGTTCATTTGGAAGAACAAAGGGTCAAGGATATCCAGGGAAATAATGAAAAAAAAATACAAAGGAAGGTGGCCTTGCAGTCCCAGATCTCAAACCATATTACAAAGCAGTGGTCATCAAAACAATTTGGTACTGGCTAAGAGACAGAAAGGAGGATCAGTGGAATAGAAGGCGTAAATGACCTCAGCAAGACAGTCTATAATAAACCCAAAGACCACAGCTTTTGGGACAAAAATCCACTATTTGATAAAAACTGCTGGGAAAACTGGAAGACAGTGTGGGAGAGATTAGGTTTGGATCAACACCTCACACCCTACACCAAGATAAATTCAAAATGGGTGAATGACTTGAACATAAATTAGGAAACTATAAGTAAATTAGGTGAACACAGAATAGTATACATATCAGATCTTTGGGAAAGGAAATATTTTAAGTACAAGAAAGAGCTAGAAACAACCACAAAATATAAAATCAATAATCTTGATTACATCAAATTAAAAAGTTTCTGTACAAACAAAACCAATGTAACTAAAATTAGAAGGAAAGCAACAAATTGGGAAACAATCTTCATAACAAAAACCTCTGACAAAGGTCTAATTACTCAAATCTATAAAGAGCTAAACCAGTTGTACAAAAAATCAAGCCATTCTCCAATTGTAGAATGGGCAGGGGACATGAATAGGCAATTTTCAGTTAAAGAAATCAAGACTATTAATAAGCACATGAAAAAGTGTTCAAGATCTCTTATAATCAAAGAGACACAAATCAAAACAACTTTGAGGTATCACCTCACACCTAGCAGATTGGCCAACATGACAGCAAAGGAAAGTAATGAATGCTGGAGGGGATGTGGCAAAGTGGGAACACTAATTCATTGCTGGTGGAGTTGTGAAATGAGCCAACCATTCTGGAGGACAATTTGGAACTATGCCCAAAGGGCGATAAAAGACTGTCTGCCCTTTGATCCAGCCATAGCACTGCTGGGTTTGTACCCCAAGAGATAATGAAAAGACTTGTACAAGAATATTCATAGATGCGCTCTTTGTGGTGGCCAAAAATTGGAAAATGAGGGGATGCCCTTCAATTGGAGAATTGTTGAACAAACTATGGTATATGTTGGTGATGGAATACTATTGTGCTAAAAGGAATAATAAAGTGGAGGAATTCCATGGCGACTGCAACAACCTCCAGGAAGTGATGCAGAGTGAGAGGAGCAGAACCAGGAGAACATTGTACACAGAGTCTCAATCCAACGTAATGGACTTCTTCATTAATGGCAATACAATGTCCCTGAACAATCTGCAGGGACCTATGAGAAAAAACACTATCCTTAAGCAGAGGACAAACTGTGGGAGTAAAAACATCAAGGAAAAGCAACAGTTTGACTACAGGGGTGGAGGGGATATGATTGAGGAGAGATGCAAAATGAGCACCCTAATGCAAATACCAACAACAAGGAAATGGGTTTGGAGCAAGGACACATGTGATACCCAGTGGAATTGCCTGTTGGCTAGGGGAGGGGTGGGGGTGGTGGGAGGAAAAGAAAATGATCTCTGTTTCCAAAGAATAATGTATGAAAATGACCAAATAAAATAATGTTTAAAAAAAAAGAGAGAGATAGGTTTGATCATATAACTTAAAAAAAGAAAAGAAAAGAAAATAGTTGTGATGCAAAACGGTTTTCTAGGGGTGGGAATGGGAAAATAAACTGGGGAAAATTTGGTAATATAAGAAAAA
Source organism: Monodelphis domestica (assembly GCF_027887165.1). Lineage (NCBI taxonomy): Eukaryota > Metazoa > Chordata > Mammalia > Didelphimorphia > Didelphidae > Monodelphis > Monodelphis domestica. Next base: position 536,051,646 of record NC_077229.1, read on the forward strand.
CAAAAGACATGAATAAAAATAGTTTAGAAAATGTTTTAGAAAAAACTAAAAACTAGAATCTGAGTCAGTTTTTTAGATTACCTCTTAAACAACTGGGAAATGGCTGAACAAATTTGATAACTTATCACATGAATAAAATGGAATACTGCTAGGCCTTAAGAAATGACCAAAGAAATGATAATATTATATGAAACATAATTTTTTAAAAGGCTATCCAGATCAACTAATGAATATTAAAATGTTTTAAATGAATTTTTAAAAACTATAAACCTAAAAGTTTTTCTAGTGGAGTATAAGCTTCTTGAGGTAGGAAGCTATGCCTTATTTATCTATCTTCTAGCATCTATTTGTGCTAAACAAACATTTGTCATTGAACAGAAAAGGAATTTTGTGTACCTCAGCAGTTTTTAAATTGCTAAGAAAACAACTGTTTAAAAAAAGTACCTTTTAATAGTGTTCAATGATAATTGGGGGGGAATGGCAGTGAAAGGAATTTTTGTTTTAAAGCAAAATAAGCATCCAATAGCTCTCCCTACATAAAAAAAAAATACTACAAATACCACAACTATTCTGAGATGTCTTCCCAATTAGGTTTATTTAAAATTTATAGGGAAATCAAGGAGCCATGTGTCTTACTTAGATACATTTCTAAATATTTAGTTAAAATGTATTTTTTGACCAGTGTTCTCTTGTAACATGACTTTGGAAGGTTGCTTTCATCAAGCCAAGAAATTGATAGCACAAATAAACACAAAAAACAAATGATTCAAATAAATGTTTGTGTCCCTTCCACTCCCCAATATGCTACTTTGTTCTTTTCAGGAGTACTTATGGATGTTTAAATGATCATTTATCAAAGGTACATTCTCCAATTTGTCAGAAAAAAATTATCAGAGAGTTGCTGAGGCATTAACCATAAAAATGTTTTAACATAAAGATGTGGGTATTATTTTAGGGCATTCTAAGATTGACTTTCACAATGTTAGCCCTGAGATAAACTTAATGAGCCCTGAAGCTTTAGGATGAAGAGAACCTTACTTGATTCAGTAAGCTATATATGAACATTTTGGCCAGTAAGCTCAAGTGATACTGGGCAGGACAAAGTAATGATAGGTAAGAAAGGCCACAGATAACTCATTTAAAGAACTCCTGCTTTAGAGTAATTAGTAGGGTGACACCTGAGCTCTAAATGCCTCCAAGATCTGAATGCTACATGTGTTTCAATTTCAACTTGAATGGCTAGTTAATTATACACAAAAGAAAATAAAGATGAAAACATATAAACCTAGTTTATTATTTATACTTATTGATCTTCAGTTATTGCAAGCTTTCCATTCTCTCTCCCCACCCCCATAACGTCAACAGGCAGGGCTTCAAAATTAAGTTATAATTAATGATTAATACCAAGAGGCAAATTATATTTAACCACCCTTCCAGAATTTTTGACCTTTCCCTCTCAATTAATTTTTTAAGAGCTATCTCAGGTCTCGAAAACTTACTGAGATTCACTACTCAGAAGAAACAAAATTCAACGAGAGCAATAGTTAAATTTCACATAGAAACTTGGGAATGTTCAATTTAAAGGTTTACAGAGGGGACAGCTGGGCGGCTCAGTGGATTGAGAGCCAGGTCTAGAGATGGGAGACCCTGGGTTCAAATTCGGTTTCAGACACTTTCTGGTGGTGTGAAGTCATTTTGCCTAACCTTTACCACGCTTCTGCCCAAGAACCAATACACAGTATTGATTCTAATACAGAAGGGTTTAAAAATAAAAATTTTTAAAAAGGTTTACCGAAAAACGTAAAAAGCGGACGGTAGTTCGCTGTATGATACTTTTGGAAACCCCTGCTGTACTACCTCCTAAACTTCATGAGTGGTAACATTAATGTGTCTGCTCGGACATTGCGGAATGGGGGCTACAATTAGAACACAAACATGTGCAGTCCCGCTCACATGCATTTTGAAGAAGCGGCAGAATCGTAAGGACACAGAGTGCCGTCACGTGTTCTGGGGGGATCTAGCTATGGTTGAACCCAAAGCACCTGAGGAGTGAGCCTATAAATAGAAAAGGGGACGACGAGTGCTTTCCTATCCCTTCCTGCTTTTTCCAAAGTTCTTACCTGGATCTGCAAGGGAACCAGGCGAACTTTGCAGCGTTCGCTCACCAGGAAGCCCTTGGGCAGGTCGACATACTGGCCCCACTCCTCGGCAAAGAGCTGCACCACAAATTTGCGGTGCATGTCTATCTGGTCGCCATAAAGGCTCAGGAATTTCTGGATGAGCAGTTCGTGGCCCGCGCCATGCGGCACCGTGGAAGGCCGGGCAAACACGGAGAAGCAGAAGAGCACTGGCACTGCACCCCCAATAGATTGCGACCCTGGGGTCCCGCCGCTGCCACCACTGTGGCCGCTGTTGTGCAAATGGGCAAGGGAAGCAGGCTCCGCCGCCGCCGCCGCCGCCGCCGCCATGTTCCCGGGCGGCACGCTGCCCGTAGCTTCCTCTTTCTGAGGGAACACCAACAAACAGCTCCTCCTTTTCCTCTAGGTTTCTGGCCACCCGGAGAAGGACCCAGTCCCCGGCAACCCGAGAGTGGAAAAGAAGAGGAGGAGTTCTGCTGCTGCCGCTTCTCCCCTGCTTCTCTCTCTGACTCTCCCCACCCCCAGCTCGCCCGGGTGAGATCTCGGTCTTGAAGTGTGGGGAGAGCCGGGGGCACAAAGCAATTTCAGAGTGTGTCCGATTGCGACGCAGCTTGCTGAATAATCTCCCAGATCCTGGATCTGGAAGTTCCTCTTCCAAGTGTTAAACAGGATCTCCTTTCTTTTGACACCGGGGACTCGGTCCCCGTATACAGACTGGGAACTAAAGAGTGTTCTATGTCTTTTTTCCTTGAACTAGGTCCCCCCTTTCTATTTCTTTCCAGACCTGCTGGGTAAGGGATTTTCCATTTTTCCCGTACAAAACTCGAATCCAAATAGCTTTTTAGAGAGAGCCTCAGTATTTATGTGGCCCTTGTTTACTACTACTCCAGGGAAACAGGAATCGGGTTTGAAGTGACAACTGGTGGCCACTGCACATATCAAAAATAGGAGCAAGTCATAGATTGAGGCTACTGTGGCAGTATGTTTTTAATGTGTATACATGGAAAGAACACTGGATTTGAAACCAGAACCTGAGTTCAAATCCCTACTGTGCTATTTTGGGCCTCCGTTTTCCCATTGACAAAATTGTAGGGCTTTGGGGAGAGGGGATACTAGGAAGATATTCCTGAAAAATACTGTGACTTAAGTGGTGCCCTTCATAAAGCTAGGCCAGACACCCAGAAGTCCAAATGAATGGAACCAACACTGATTTATGACTGGCCAGGGCAAACTTTCATAATGAAAGTTGCACCTGACTGAAATTACAATGCAGTTTTTAATAGGGTGCAGGATACAAAGCAAACAAGGTGACATAACCTTGATGAAGCAAAGTTATATTGGGGGTTGGGGTGGACAGGACATTCCATTGTGTATCTTATCCTAGCCTGGCTACTTGCTAGTAAGGGACTTATTTTCTCGTGGATCCTGACTATAGGTTATTTTCGTTCTGAGCTGAGCTTTTCACAGGAAAGCTCATTTCTGATTTGTTTTCCCAGGGAGAAACAGGTTTTCTGGGCTAAAAAATTACCATTTTTTACTTTCTTACTCAAGCAACAGAAGAGACTTTTTCCACCCTAGTTTTTTCCCCTCAGAACCCAACCAGCTGCCTGCTGCCAAGAAACATATGCTGCATAGCATTATCTGAGTATGTATAGATAGATGTTAATTTATTAAGCACTTAACTTTGTGTCAGGCATTGTGCTAAGGGATAGAAATACAAGTAAAAAACAAGACAGATCCTTGCCTTCAAGGAACTTGACATTCTGACCGGAGAAGTTTCATTAAAATAGATGAGCAGCTAAGGGTGGAAGCTGGTTAGAGGTGTTGCTGGCTGTGAGGAGAGTATCGAGATGGAGATGGAAAAGTAGTCTGATAAACCAGGTTAAAAGTGAAAATGACTGGATTGAGTACTCTGGTGGTTGCTTTCCTACCTCCCACTGGAATGGCAGGCTGCCTACTGTGTCTTTCAAGATACCAGTGAAACTAAGGTGAAAAATCAAGCACTTTCCGCTTAGTCCTTCTGCTTTTTATTGACAGAAGTAAACAACTTTGAGTGGGACAGAGCCAAGATGGAGGAATAAAGTACAGGGACCCATTTGATTTCTACCAAATTAACCTCCAAAAAGCAATGATATAACACCTGAAAATGAATTCTAGAGCAGCATAACCCACAAAAAGACAAGATGAAGTAGTTTTTCAGCCCACAATTTAGAAGGCCAGCAATGAGGAATTTAATTTAGTACACTGGGGTGGAACTGGAGCTCAGCACTGCCAGGACAGGCCACACCAAGGTAAAAGGCCTTGGGTATAACTGAAGCATCTGTCAAGACTCAGACACACAGTGGGGATCCAACAACTGCTCAAAAGGAGATTACAGGGTCCTGGTGTGAGACTTTTGTTGCATTGCCCATACTCAGAACCAGATCATTGTCCTGGGGTGAAGTTGCACAGTGAGAAGGAATAACTAGCATACACCAGCCCTAATAGCCACAGGAAAACAGGGTCCCCAGGTCACAGTTCTAAGAAGTAAAAGAGTGCTTGGGGTCACTAACAAACCAAAGTACAGGCTAAGAGAGTATTAAATATACCTCTCCTTACATCATACCACCTAGGAAGAATTTAATGCAGATAGAACCCCAGTGTTAGCTCTGAAGGCAGCTGCACAAGGAACCTGAAGTTTGGGACAGTATTCCTTTCACCATAGTTACAAAACCCAACTTTAACAATTTATTTTTTAATTAAAAGAAAGGGAAACATGATTATTTTGGTGACAAAGTAGATTGAAACTCAGAAGAAAACAAGTCAATACTGCTGAATCCAAAGCTCCAAGAAAAATAGGAATTGTTTTCAAGCCCAAAAAGAATTAATGGAGGAGCTCAAAAAGGATTTAAAAAAATCAAACAAGATGGAGCAGCTAGGTGGTTCAGTGGATTGAGAGCCAGGCCTAGACATTCAAGGTTCAAATCTGGCCTTAGCTTCCTAGCTGTGTGACCCTGGACAAATCACTTAACCCCCACTGACTAGTCCTTATCACTCTTCTGCCTTAGGTTCTAAGACAGAAGGTAAGGGTTTATGTATAAATCAAACAAGAGAGGTAGAAGAAAAATGAGGAAAAGAAATCAGAAGGGATCCAGGAAAAACATGAAAAGGGAGTCAACAGCTTGATGAAGGAGGCACAAAAAAGTACTAAACAAATTATTATGTTAAAAACAAAATAGGCCAGTTGGTAAAAAGAGGGGACAAAACTCCCACAACAACAAACAAAAACAAGAGAACTCCTGAAAAAGAACTGGCCAAATGGAAAAAGATATGCAAAAATGCACTGAAGAGAAAAACTTCTTAAAAGACAGAATTGGCCCTCTGAAAAAAGAGGTACAAAAATTCCCTAAGGAAAAGAATTTTTTATAAAGTAAAATTGGCCAAGTGGAAAACAAGGTATGAAAGCTCACTCAAGAAAATGATGTCTTAAAAATGAGAACTGGGAGAGTGGAAACTAATGACTCCATGTTACATCAAGATTCAATCAAAGTAAAAAGATTGAAAAACATAGAAGAAAATGTGAACTATCTCATGGGGAAAACAACTGACCTGGAAAATAAATCTAGGCGAGATGACTTAAGAATTATTAGACCTGAAGGCCATGATCAAAAAAAAGAGCTTAGAAATTATCTTTCAAAAAATCATGAAGGAAAGCTGCCCTCATATTTTAGAAACAGAAGAAAAAATAGAAATTGAAAGAAGCCACCAATCACCTCCTAAAAGAGATTGCAATTGGATAATAATTCTCTGAAATATTATAGCCAAGTTACAAAATTCCCAGGTCAAGGAGAAAATATTGCAAATCGACAGAAACAATTCCAGTATTAAGGAGCCATAGTCAGAATAACAGAAGATTAGCAGCTTCTATATTAAATGATCAGAGGGCCTGGAATATGATATTCCAGAGAGAAAAGGAGCTAGAACTTTAATCAAGAATCATTATGCATAATCTTTCAGGGAAAAACATGAGTATTCAATGAAATAGAGTACTTTCAAACATTCCTGATGAAAACACCAGAGCTGAATGGAAAATTTGGCTCTCAAATGCAAAACTCACGAGAAACATAAAAAGGTAAACAAGAAAGAGAATCAAAAGATATTCAATAAGGTTAAATTGTGTGCATCCCTTCTTGGGAAGATGATTCTTGAGGATTCTTGCCAAAGAACTTTGTCATTATTAGAGGTGTTAGAAGGAATATACAGACAGAGGGCAAGGGTATGAGTTGAATTCGATAGGATGTTATAAAAAGTTAAGGCATGAAAAAGAGCAATGCATTTGGAAAAGGGAGAAGGGAAAAATAGAATGGAGTAAATTATTGTACATAAGAGTTCCCAGTGGAGAGGAAAATGGGGGAGGTGGGGAGAAGAGCATATGAACCTTACTCTCATCAGAGTTGGCGCAATGAAGGAAAAACATATACAATCAATTGGGTATAGAAAGCTGTCTTACCCTACAGGAAAACAGGGAAAGGAGATAGGAGGAGAGGGGCTGATAAAAAAGAGGATAAATTGGGGATGTGGTGGTCAGAAAGTAAATAGGGGGTAAATAGGATGGAAAATAATACATAATCATAATGGTGTGAATTTTTTTTATAATTCTCTCTAATAAATGCCTCATTTTTCAAGTGCATTGAGAAATGAGTTGAATACATAAGAATACAAATCATTCCCCAATTGATAAATGGTCCAAAGATATGAACAGGCAGTTTTGTCTCAAAGTAATTAAAGCTCTCTATGTTCCTGCAAAAAAAAAAATGCTCTCAATCACTATTAATTATAGAAATGTAAATGAAAACAACTCTGAGGTACCACCCCACACATATCAGACTGGCTATTATGACATAAAAGGAAAATGACAAAACTTTGGGTGGGGGGAGGGGATATGGGAAAACTGGGACATGAATGTTGGGGAGTTATGAACTGATTCAATTGTTCAGGAGATTAATTTGGTTTGTATCCCAAAGAGATGTTTTTAAAAAGGGTAAGGGATGACCTATATTTACAAAAATATTGAAAGCAGCTCTTATTAGGGGGTAAAATATTTGGAAAGTGGGGGGAAATGCCCATTAATTGGGAAATGGCTGAGTAAGATAGTATATAATGCTATTGTGCTATAAGAAATGACAAGTAGTAGACACTCGGGCCTGGAGCGATCTACACAAACTGAAGCCGAGTGAAATAAGCAGAACCAGGAGAGCACAGTAAAGTGACACAAATACTTTACAATGAACAACTGTGAATAATAGCTATTGTCAGCAATACAGAGATTCAAAATTATCCCAAAGTACTCATGATAGAAAAAAATTGATCTCCTTCCAGGAGATAAAGAATTTAATCCAAACCAGACCAAAACAAACTTTTTTCATTTAATTTTTTTTCTATTTGAGTTTCCATCCACAAAAGAATTAATATGGGAAAATATTTTACATAATTTTACAAGTAAAAATCTTTATGAGATTTCTTACCATCTCAAGATGGGTGAGAGGGTGGAAGGGAAGAAGGGAGAGATAGAATTAGAGACTCAATATTCTTTGAAAAATGTTGGAAACTGTTTTTACATGTAATTGGGAGGAAGTTTAATTTCTTAAAATTCTTAAAAAGTAACTTCTATAATGAGGGCAAAAATATGTTGATTGGTACATATTGGTACATATTGGTACATAAAATAAGGAAAATAAATTAGTGCCACTCTCCTTACAGTATCATAGGGAGATGAAATTAGTCACAAGGGCATTCCCAGACCACAATCTCTGACAGGCTGGGAGTACATGTGCCCAAAGTCAAAACATGGTTTAAAAATTGGGTGTTTCAGACTGACTGCATAAGTAGCTGACTTTACACAATCCCCCCCCCCCTTTGGTGCTAACAATACACCTAATGTAGCACCGTAATCATACTTATATCGTTCCTCTATCCTAACTGCATCACCTTAATCTCTGCTGCTTGTGATTTGGGAGTCAGTTCTTTGCACTAAAAGAGGCACTATAAACAGAGACAAAATATAATCTCCAAGAGGACACATAGGAGAAAACCCACAAACAGATATTTCAGTCATGGGAAATTTGGAAGACAAGAAGTTAGCCATTCCCATGGAGACTGTTTCCTTCCCATCTTCCAGGCCTTCCAAAGCCAATCCAAATAAGTATGAATATCATCAAAGTTATCAGAAACCTAGGTGCAACACTCTGGACCTCTGAGAGCAAATACCTTTCCCCTCTTTGCCAGGAGAAAATCAAGAAACAGCCCATTTTGTAAAGCCACAGCCTTAAGTCCATGGACCTCAATATAAAGGCCCTCCATTGCACCTATGGTTTCATTTATAAATTCTGTACTTGCAAAGAATTGTTCATTTTATTCAGAAGTACCAGACTGTATCTCATACATGGGTAATAGGATGGAAAAGATACATTCAGTGTCACTCACTAAAGAGGGAAGTGTAACAGAAACTTGGATGGCTGCACACTTGCTTTGCAAGTGTGTGCTAGGAGGTAGGGTAAATGTGAGTCAGAAGGTAAAAAGCACCAGCTCCCATCTATATCTGCCTGTCCAATTTGAGTGGAGTCAGTAATATGCTTTTTTGTTATAGGAAATAAAATCTTTTTGAGGCTATCCTAAAATATCTGTGCATGTGTAATAGGATTCCTGGGTTAAGAAAATTTTTCAGAAGCCCTTTTCTGTCCTGAATTATTACATTTCATTTCAGTAATAGGGTATAATTACTTCCCATTTGCTTTCAACACTGAACTAGCAGATTGATGTCAGAAGCTGGGAGAGAGGGGGAGGTGTGCAAGAATTTCAAAAGATTAATGATCTTTTACCAATAAAAAATGAATGAAGACCAAAAATTATTTGCAAGAACTAGAAAAAATAACAACAAAATTCTTATGAAAGAACAAAAGATTAAGAATTTTGAAGGAATTAAAAATAAATATGAAGGAAGAAAGGTCTAGCCATACCAGATTTCAAACTATATTATAGTTTATATTATAAAGCAGTAATCATCAAAACAGTCTATACTGGCTAAGAAATACAGTAGTGGATCAATGGACTAGGTTATGAAATTAACACATAGTAGTTAATGACTATAGTAACTATAGTAACTTCGTGTATCTATAATCATATAAAAATGCTCCAAATCCCTATTGATTAGAGAAATGAAAATTAAAACAAACCTGATAACCATCTTATACTTATCAGATTGGCTAATATGACCAAAAAGGAAAATTATAAATATTGGAAGGGATATGGAAAAATTGGGACACTAATTTACAGTTGATGGAACTGTGAATTGATTACCCATTCTAGAAAGCAATCTGGAACCACATCCAAAGGATCATAAAATTATTCATACCCTTTGACATAACAATACCACTACTGGGTCTGCAATCTTAAGAGATCAGAGACAGAGGAAAAGGTTCTATTTGTGCAAAAATATGTTTAGCAGTTCTTTGTAGTGGCAAAGAACTGGGAACTGAAGGAATGTCCATCAGTTAGGGAACAGATGAATAAATTATATTTATTTGTTATAATGTATATCATTATAATGGAATACTATTTTCCCAAAAGAATGCAACAGGATAAGTTCAGAAAAACGAGGAAAGACTTACATGAACATTTGCAAAGTGAAGTGAGCAGAACCAGGAGAACAGTATATACAGTAAAAGAAATATTATATGATGATCAACTGTGAAGGACTAAACTATTATCAGCAAAACAAGTCTCAAGATAATCCCAAGGTACTAAAAAAAAATGCTATCTAAATACAAAGGAACTTTTGGAATTGATTGCAGATCAAAGCATGCCATCTTCACATATTTCCTTCATGAGTTTTTTATCTTATGGCTTGGATTTGAGGATACTTCAGGGATCTCTGGGAAGTCTCAGATATAAAGACTAAGAATACATAAACATATAATTACCTTCTATTTGAAGTAGTCATTGGTGTTATTTTTTTAAGAAGCAAGTGTTGCTTTTTATTAAGGGGAGATTCTGTTACAATAGGATGCCATAAAGCTCTTTGCATTAGCCACTGTGGATCATCTGAACCAATAATTATGAATCTTTCAGTTTTGTAATCAGTTGGGGAATGACTCTTATTTTAATACATTTTAATTAATTTCTGATTTGTCTCAGAAATGAGATCTTTATCAGAGAAATTTGTCAGGAAGATTTCCCCCATTTACCTGTGTATCTTCTAATTTTGATTGCATTGATTTTCTTTGTGCATGAAGTTTTAAATTTTACATAATAAATATTAATTTTAACTTTTGTGACCCTCATTATCTTATTGGTCTTCAACTATTCCCCCTACTCTGTTTAGAAATATTTGATTCTACTGAAATCTGTGCAATTATAATTTTTTTCCCTTTTTAAAAATTAGAATATTTTCCCAAGGTTACATGATTTCTGACCCCCCCCTCCCTTTTCCTTTCCCCTCCCGAATCACTGAGTTATACAGCCATCATAATTTTTTAATGACTTTTCAAAATTCCAAACTAAGTATGCCCATCTTCAAAAACATTTGAGGCATTTCCCATGTTTTTGTTATTCATATCATTATTAGATTTTTTTGAGTTAGATTCAAATGAAGGGTCCTTGACTTTATCTTCTTCAAATATAAATACTACCTAATTTTATCTAGTTTTATCTAATCTGGGTTTAGAGATATTTTTTCTTACAATTTCCTACATTGATACGCTATGCTAATATGTTAGATATCTTTCCAATTTTATCATAATTTAGTCCTGGCACATAATAAATTTATTTACATAAGGAGTCCATGGCCAATAAAAAGTCAAAGCATATGGGTTCAGGGCTTCTAGTGGGTGTCTGTAATTATCATTGACTGAATGACCAGATACCATGGAGATGACAGGCTTTCCAGTGAAGCTAAGAACTACTGTAGCCTTGCTCTATATTCTTATTTTGAATATCCTTGCTGAGTTTGGACACAATAACTTCCTTCTTTACTAAATGTACATTACCTCACAATTACATCATTTTATCCCAACTTGAAAGATCCTTTGTCACCTTACCCACCCACTCCCAATCAATAAACTACAGTAGCTCTCTATTACCTCCAAGATCAAATACAAAATCCACTTTTTAGCATTCAAAGCCCATCATAATCTTAACCCCTCCCCCCCTACTTTTGTTGGCATCTTACACTTTATTTCCCAACATTTACTCCTCAATTCAGCATTACTGCCATTCTTGCTGTTCTAGGTAAACACTCCATTTCTGACTCCTGGCATTTGCATTGGCTATCCCCCATGCCTAGAATGCTGTCCTTCCTCATCTTCATCTACTGGATTCTCAGGCTTCCTTTAAGTCTCAAGTAAAATCTCATCTTCTATAGGAAGCCTTTCTCAAATCCTGTTCATTCTAGAGCCTACCCTAGTTTCTATTTATCCTGTATATAGTTTGTTTATACATATTTATCATTCCTATTAGATTGTGAGCTCCTTGAGGGCAGGGATTGTTTCTTGTCTCTTTTTGTACTCTCACTGATCATCACTGTGCCAGGCACAGAGGTGCTTAATATTAACTGACTGCTTGCCTACCACTTTAAATTAAGACCAATAACAGGTATTTAAGTAAGAACGTAGGAAGAGTCAATGTTCTCTTATGAAAACACTCAGAATCTTGAGCAGGAGGTGTCAAGAGAAGAGGGTCAAGAACAGATGGAAAGCAAGTTCAAGATCAGAAAGTACGACTTTGCTCCTGGAATCCTTGTAGCTAATGAAAACAGGTAGTATAAAATGCTAGAAAGAAATACTAACTTTTAGTATGGCTCATATTTAGGTTTATTAGTACAATTAGGTTCATTATTCTTAATTGTAATTAGCCTGGATTAACGAATGTGTATTTCAGGTGCAAGACAGAATATATGCCCCCAAATTGCTTCTATTCGCTCTATGGTTGCATGAAGTTTCAGAATCCCAGGGAGTAGATTTTCCCCAAGTATAATTTGAATTGGCCCAACCTTTTTGACTTTGATTGATATTGCCCTCGGAGAAAAATCTGTAGCGATAGCACAGCAGTATTTTGGATATTTGAGATGATCAACAGATCACCTCAAAATCCAACCTGTTATTTGAGGCAAAATAGAAGAAAAACAAACACTCCGTAGCTATTAATGCCAGTTCTCAGCTTTCTTGGGAGTATCTCAGGAAATGCCAGGGGGGAAGGGCCCCTAATTCCTCAACAGCTTGATCGGCTGACCTTCCTTGGTCGGGTCCCTGCTTAGCGTGTGTGGCTCCCACAGTCAACAAAAATGACGCATCTGCCTGAACACACTTGCCTGTCATTGCCTTCCAATAGAAGGTTTGTTCAAAGGCCAAGGCTTGTGGTTTTTCCCATTTCCTAGAGATTTCCTTCCTTACATTTTAAAACAAAACTTCTACAAGTCCTGTGGGCTCTAGACTCCATTTCGGAGACGCCCACTTTACACATCCGTCACCCCAGCAACCGACGCCCCAAGGCTAGCGGAAGAAGCTAGGTTAATGTTCTTCGATTTCCTCTTCCGAGATCACTAGACAACTTCCGGTTGTCAAAATCTCGGAGGAGAAAGCAGGGGTGGTCACCGTGGTAGGGCCTCCGCAGATGGTTGAGGTGCCCTTCGGCACTTGGGTGGCTCAGTCCTTCTTCGTTGAACTCGATGCATCCGCGGCGTCCAGACGGCTTCGATGGCTTGGGCTATAGGGGTGGAGGCAGCAGCCGGGAGGATCCGGGGGGCAACAGTTTCTCCGCAAAGTCCTTCAGCTCCTCGGACCTGAGCCACTGGGTGACCACTCCGCCCGACATCCCTGGCAGCCGCAACCTGCACTGGGGGGAGAAGACCCCACTTTATGGCGCTGGAGCAGCTCCCACCCCAGTCGGGGCGTCCTGCGAGGAGCCCTATCCTGGCGGCTGCAGCAGCGGGCCCGGGGCTAGTAGTGGTGAGGGCAGGGGAGTCGGGAGTACTGGGGCTATGACGAGCTCCAGAAATTGGAAGTGGGTGGGTGTGCAGAGTTGGGGGGTGGGGGGGTGGAGGGCAGGGGACGGGAACCTTCAATTTTTCTGCTCTTAAAAAAAAAAGAGTGGCTGTTAGCCACAGGATTTCTTTCCTTGCTACTTTTTTTCCCTCTGGCCCTCCAAACCCCATCCCAGGACTTTTCTGTTCTTTGATTTACCATACTCCCTTCCTTCTCCCCCCCTCCCCCTTTTCGGCATTCTTTCCCCATCGAAGCCTCCAAGATCTAGAGCCCCACATGAAATTTGAGGAAACATTGTCTTACCAGACCAGTTTAATAGCCCATAAAATGAAAATTATTTTGAGTAGGATGCCAAAAGACTAAAATGTTATCTTACCTAACTATACCCCACCACATGAACTTGGGAATTCACTTATATTCTCGTCTTTAAAATGTCTTTTCTCAGCTGAGTGTTTTACTACTCTATTTTACTACTCTATTAGTTTCAATAGTAATAACATGGGCATCAGATACCTCTGTAAGTTCATTTTTTAAAATTTGCAAGTATATTAAAACCGTAACAATTTGTATTAATTATGTGGAAGATTGGTCTTAAACTGTGTTTATTTTCGAACAATCCTTAGTTTCAAATGGAAAGACATTTTTAAATCACCCATTTGTGGCTTTAGCAAAGTTTTTTTTTTTCACTTCATTTTCATCTTGAACTGTTAACTTTTACAGAATTTTCATTTGCATTAGGAATGGAAACATCTTAAGGTGAACAGGAAGCTGATATCTGAACTTGCCATACAGGAAACAAAATCTTGAAAACTCATTTTGATGGGTTTTTAAAAAATATTTAATTTTACAATTTCAGCTTCAGTTGAAAAGCTCATTTGCCTTCGTGATAATAGTAAAGCTACATAATTAAATAACATTACTATACCAAAGATGATTCCAAATTTGGGAGTTGGAACTCAATAGACCCAAAATAGGAAAGTATTTTATTGTTGTTGAAATGATTTAACTATAGTCATATAATTGTAGTTATGTAATAAAAGGAGAAAAATTAAGGAGTTTTAGTGAACTACAAATGTGAATTAGTAATATGAATGTTAGCCAACATGGTAAACCTAAATCTGCTCTCAGTTAGTTCATATATAGAGAGAGAACTATGTTTCATTCTCTTTATCACATCTGAAAAACAGATAGATAAACTGGAGGACAGGTAGAAGAAGGTGAGCAGAATAGTGAGAAAACTGGTTATCAGTGCCATGGAAGGATCACATGGAGTGGGAATGTGTTAGGAGGTTATTGTGTGAAAGAGATTTGGTCCCACAATTCTAAACTAAGAACAAGTGGTGACAATTAGAGGAAGAGAGAGTTTTTTACTCAATGTAAAGGAAAACTTCCTAATAATTAAAGGTGTCCAAATGTAAAATAAACTGCCTTGAGAAAGAGAGGATTTCTCTTCATAGGAAGTTATATCTGTCCATTATGTTCCAGAGGGTAAAAGTATTCAAGTAAAGGTAAAGGATTTCCTTTTGTGGTCTTCTCAAGTTTTATAGTGCTACTGCCTCATAGACAATAATACACGTATAAATACACAAACATACAAGCATCCGTTAAGGCCTATAATGTGCTGGATACCAAGACACTGTGCTAAATACACATGTGAATATATAGTGAGTATAAATACTGAGATTTATAACTCACATGAAAATTGGTTTAAGCACATTATTGTCACTTCTCTATATATAAAGTGATTATTTGCTGTACTATAAAATATTTATTGTCTGGGGAACTAGGTGGTTTAGTAAATTGAGAATCAAGCCTAGAGACAAATAGGAAGTCCTGGGTTAAAATTTGGCCTCAAACATTTTCTGGCTGTGTGACCCTGGGCAGGTGACTTAACTCCCATTGCCTGGCCCTTAACACTCTTCTGCCTTGGAACCAGTACATAGTATTGATTCTAAGTGAGAATGTAAGGGTTTAAAAAAAAACCAAACCATTATGGTACAATTGAAAGTGCCTTAGATTTGAAATTAAAAAGGTTCCAATCACAGATATGCCTTTTAAAGGCATATTTGTGAATTTATAATTGTGAAATTCTACAAATTCTATTCTCTGGGCTTCAAGATGCCTCATGTATAAAATGAAATGGCCAAACTAGATGAACTGAAATCCCTTCCATATCTGAGCCAGTATTCCTATCCCAGTCACTGAGAAAAAAAATTAAATATTTAACCAGTTATTGTTAGAGCTTTCTTAATGTTCTCATTAAAAAATTAAAATAATTTATATTATTAGGATGAGGCTTATCTTAATAAAGTCAGTTTCTTTCGATGAAGATAGTGTGTGAAACTTATGGCTAGGAAAGGAGCCAATAGGCCTATACAACAAGCAATTTAATTTAGTTAATATTTTATTCAGTACCTACCCTATAGGAGGTACTATTAAGAAAAATAGGGCTTACAAAGATAGATAACTGCTACTGCTCTCAGTTTCCAATCTAGTTTGCACCTTAGAGAATCTCTGTGGATATGAAATTTCATGCAAAAGAAAGAAGAAAGTAGTAGTTTAAAATTTTTTTGTTTCTTGAGCTTCATTGAACGACTTTCCCCCACTCTTTTTTTTCTCTTTGCACTACAGTCATTCCTGGATCTAATTTTTCTTGTCAAAGCAGAGAAAATATTTCATACAAAATGTTAGAATGTAAAGAGAAGCAAAAGAGGAAGCAAGAAATTTTACTTTTGTAATTTTTGTGGCTGGTGTGAATGAATGAATTTACTAAAAACATTGTGCTAACCAAATAGTTTCTTCTCCACTCCCTTGGACATATATCAGTATACCTTAGGTTCTTTTAGAGAGAAGAGCAAAGTTGTTGCTTATTTAGAAACAATGAAATAGAGTACAAATATAGGGTATTATTTATTTAAATATCCCCTGAAACCTAAACTTTTTGGATTGTGATACCTGACCATAATATTCTTTTCTTCTAGCTATAGATACAAAGAAAGGTTCCTCCTATTTTTTTTCCATCTCTGCATGAAAACTAACTGTACATTTTTACATTAAGTTTATTATTCAAAAAGCACTTATGAAACCTAAGCTGAGGCCAATGGACCTAAAAAACACAACAAATCGAAAGGAATGGAATTTTTTTGTATGTGGGAGGACAGAGAAGAAATATTATGAAATGACCCCCCATGGATACTAGAAAGTCTTATAAAGAGACTTATATTTATTTATTTTAAAAGATTAATGGCTTAACATTTTAATGATACCTGTTGTAATTATGTATCTACCTTTATTGTGTGTAGGTGAAAATGTATTCATAAGTAACCAGGAGTTATGGAGTACTTCAGTCTCCAGTACAAATTCATTTATATAAACATTCTAAAAATAGAAATTAGTTTTAAATTGTTACAGTTTGTTCAACTGTAAATTATATAAAATCTTATTTCTTCTCTTTCAGAACAGTTAAATAGATTTGCTGGATTTGGTATTGGACTTGCAAGGTACTACTTTTATATAAAATATGCTTTAGGTTGATTAGAAAATGAGTAATGTCCAAGATGAAAAAACTGAATAGATGATAATTGTTTTGTGCAGTTAGATTCAAGATTCTGAATTTGTAATTAGAGGAAGATAGATTATATCTGGCATTCTTAATTTTTTGAGTCATGGATTTTCATTGACAGTCTGATGAAGATTATTTTCAACCTCTTCTCAAAATAATGTTTTTAAATGCATAAAGTAAAATATATAGGATTACAAAGGAAACTAGTTATAATTAAAATAAAAATGCATTTATTCCTTAACCAAGTTTATGAACCCATTGAAATTAGCATATGTTTATCAGCCCTGGTCTAGAGATTTACTTCTAAAATTAAAATTTACTTCTAAAATTAAAATTTAATTTATCAAAAAGTTTTGTGGTTTTGTCCCCAACATTTGAAAGATAGCATTAAACACTAGAAACTCTGAATTTTGTTTACAATTAACATGAGATTAATAAGCATTATAATCTACTGTGAGTAGAATATGTCAAAACTGAAATTAGTAGAGTACATTTAATAGAGTACATTGTTTATTCTTTATTTTAACTGTGATATATGACCTTCTATTTACTATTTACATAGAAACCATACAGGACATTTGTTCACAGTTCTATTAAATTCAGTAAATGACAAAATATCTCTTTGTTTTTGCTTCATATTGTTATGATTTTGGAATTCTTACTTCAATACCTCAGAAACTTCTGTGGGTTTTTTTGATATGGATATTCCTTTCTCTATTGTAAAATTCTTTGTAACTTAAGAGTTATTTTGGTCTTAAAGCATATCATCCTTTGTCCATCATGCATATAAGCTTCTCCAAACTTAACAATGTTAATTCTTGAGCTGTCAGACAACCTGGTGTCACCTCCATATCATGATGAGGAATTAGAGTAGTACTTTTGTGGCATATATATCGATTCCATAAAATACACTAATAAAGACTGAAAAAAATGAAAGTGGATATTTAAAATTTAAAAAGAAAAAATTTCCCTTGCTTAGGGATTTCCCTTGCTTCCCTTGCTTCCTCCATTAGGAATTTGTTTTCCACAATTAGTAGTATGTATTGTTTCAGTTACATAGCTACAGCTTAAATGTGCAATTTTTGTTAGTAATAGTACATTGCTTTGAAATATATTTTTATGTGCAGTTGAGATCATTTTGATAAAAATGTTCAAAATTATTTTTTATGAAGTCTGTTTACAGAAAATGTGTTGGCCCATCCTTGCATTGTTCTCCGTCGCCAATGCCAGGTAATTGTCTGATTTCAGTTATCTTTTGAAATTTTAATTAAATGATTCCTTAGTACAGGTAATGATGGAGGTGATCTTGGAATAGAAAAAGAAGACTTGAGATTTTAGGGATCAATCTGTTTTCAATATGACTTTTAAAATTATTTTAGAGGAACTAATGTATATTCTTGTTATAAGGTTCCCACTTATAGAAACAATGAATTGAACTTAAAATATCAATATTTTAAGAATTTAGGTTGACTAGGAATCTCTTCATATAGCTGTGTATTTAACAAATTTATGTGTATTTAACAAATAACCTATTGTTAAAATATAGTTTAAGTGAATTTTAATTATTCTGATAAAAAATTAAAATGTTGCTTTCAAAATATTGACATAGTCCCCAATATAAAAATACATTAATATAATTTAATAGTTTATTGATTTATCTATGTGTTTAAGTGAAAATTAAATTTGTAAAATATTACCAATAAAGACTTTAAAATTTTAACAGGTTAATTATCATGCTCGACATTATCACCTCACTCCATTTACAGTCATCAATATTATGTACAGCTTCAACAAAACCCAGGTGAGAATGTCAGTCTACAGGTTTATTTGACATATTTTTAAAAGTTGAAATTGTATTATGTATATTCATTTACCTTAATTTTAAAAAGAACCGTTCTTGTCCACTCAGGTGGCTATTACATCATCAGTTTATCGAATCATTTAACACAGTGAAAGAAAGAGTTTTTAAAGAGTTTTAAAGATGGAAAGTTTGAAACTAAGATATCCATATTTAATTATATATTCTCTATGACCATAATTCAAAATATTTATCTGTAAGAATATAACAGAAGCTTCTTGAGGGCTGTTTTAATTGTATCTTTGTATCCCCAGCATCTAACAAGTTCTAGGCAAATAGTAGATGCTTAATTAATTCTTATTGAATTGAAAGAGGGAAGAACCTTAAGAGTATGAGAAAAATTTAATTGAGTCAAGATCCTCTACTAAGATTTTCTCTACAAAAGTGTCAGTAACTTTTATAATATAATTAAGAATTTGCTCAAATTATATAGACTTTAATGAGCATACCATATATATGTGCATATATGTGTGTTTTTTTATTAAAAATTTTTTGTATATATGTATATTTTAATTGATTTTTGGCTTTGCTTTTTAGGGTCCAAGAGCCCTTTGGAAAGGAATGGGAAGCACATTTATTGTTCAGGGGGTCACACTTGGAGCTGAAGGAATCATCAGTGAATTCACACCTTTGCCAAGGTATCCTTTCAAATCTGTAGTGAAATATAAGGGGAAAAAAAAATTAAGTGTCCATCTTGAATATGATCTTTTTTATGAACTAGCCAAAGAAGAAATTTACCTATAACGATATAGGGCAATAAATGATAGAATTAACTCAATGCTTTGAACTGGGTAACTAGCCATGGTACAGTGAATAGAGAGCCATTCTTAAAGTGAAGAAGATCTAGTTCAAGGCTGTGTCTGATATATATTGGCTAAGTGACCTTGGACAAGTCACAACCTTCTCAGTGCTCTAGACAACTTTTTAAAAGCATACGTTTCAGGGAAGGTATGAACTTGAATTGGTAAAGAGAGTTTCCTTATCAAGGCGTTCCCTATGTCAATGAAATCACTGATCTAGTTTCTCTCCCTATCCCTTAGAAATAGAGAAGAATATGAGATTTTTAACCTGTTCTCAGTAAACCAGATCTTCAAATTTTGCCTTCTAAACACATTCCTTTTAAAGTTGCACATGCTTTCTAAAGCCAACCTATCGTAGCAGAGGGAGTTTTCTATATATCATTGAAATCACAGATTTGGGCCCTGGCCCAGTACCCTCTGCTTATGGTCCTGAAGTTCTCTTAAATATAGTCATACAAAAAAAAGATTTTAAGTTTGTACATTTTTTAAGGCTAGCAAGCATTTTTGTAAGAATATTCACACTTAAAAATAAAAATCCTGGTTTTTTAAAGTATATTTAAGTACTTATTTAATTAAGTATATTATTTTAATTTACATGCTTGTTGAATGCCTAGCTTTCTTGAAACCTGTTATGTGAAAAGACTGTGCCTATGTGAGAGAGGCAGCAGCACTATATTAAGTTTAATGGTTTGATCAAAACATATTTACTGGTTCTGATCACTGTCTCCCTTAATCTGCCCTTCTTTTTATCCCTCCCCTTTACCTCCTATTCCCTTGTTGAATGAGATAGATTTCTTTACCCATTTGAATGGGTGTATGGATATTTTTTCTTTTTGAGCCAATTCAAATGAAAGTGAGGTTCAGTTGGTGCCCCCTTCATCCCATTTTCCCCTCCACTATAAAAGCTCTTTTTATGTACACCTTTTTTAACACAAGATAATATTCCTAATTTTTCCTGTATTCCCTTTTCTCACAGTACATCACCCATCAATTTTTTATGATAATCCCAACGTAAATGACTCTGTCCTGTGCCTTCTGTCTATGTTGGCTGAGTCCTTCTACCTGCCCTAATAACAATAAAATTCTCAATAGTTACATGTATCTTCTTCCCATATAGGTATGTAAACAACTTAACTTTATTGTGTCTCTTATGATTTCTTTTCATGTTTACCTTTTTATGCTTCCTTTTGAGTCTAGTATTTGAAAGCCAGATTTTCTATTCATCTTTGGTCTTTTCATCAAGAATGTTTGAAAGTCCTTTATTTCATCAAATATTAACTTTTTCCCCTGAAGGATTATACTCGTTTTTTTGGTGTACATTATTCTTGGTTTTAATATAGTTTCTTTGCCTTGTGTAATATCATATTTCAAGCCTTCTGCACCTTTAACATAGTAGCTAACTGCTAAATCTCCTGTGATGCTGACTGTGGTCTGAAGGTATTTGAATGGTTTCTTTATGGCTACTTTTCAAGATTTTCTTCATGACCTGGGAGCTTTGGAATTTGGCTATGATATTCCTGGAAGTTTTCATTCTGGGATCTCTTTCTGATAGAGATCAATGGATATTTTTGATTTCTATTTTGTTCTCTTGTTCTATGATATCAGGGACTCTTTCCTTGATAATTTTTTGAAATATAATGTTTAGGTTCATTTATTCTTTCAGATAGTCTAATAATTCTTAAATTATCTTTCTTCAATGATTTCCCAGCTCAGTTGTTTTCCAATGAGATATTTCACATTTTCTTCCACTTTTTCATTCTTTTAACTTTGTTTTGTTATTTTTTCATGTCTCATAGTCATTCACTTCCATTTGCCTAATTCTGATTTTTAAGGAATCATTTTTATCAGTGAAATTTTTGTTCCTCTATTATCATTTGTTCAATTTTTGTGACTCTTTTACTGAGCTTTTAATGATTTTTCATAAGTTTTTTCCCTTGCTCACATTTGTTTACCTATTTTTTCTCTACCATTTTTGTTTTTAAAATAAATTTTTAATTGGAATTATGTCCAATTCATTTTTTTCCTTTTGTGGCTTTGCTTGTAGCTATTTTGAACATCATTCTTTGTTCCTGAGTTTGCTCATTTTTCTAACCTTTTTCTTGACTTCGAATTCTATGTAAAAGTTGGACTGTGTTCCTGGCTTTGAGGTGGAGGGTCACTGACACAGGCTTAGTTTTTACAAATTTGGGAGGTATGAAAGTTTTTGGTCCTTCCAAGGTGATATGATCTCAGGAGAAGTGTAATAACTACTCCTCAGCTCTGAGCTCTGGTCCTCAGCTAGGAAGGACCTCTTATTCATTGTATTTTCAAGCAGTATCATTCTTTAGAACCCTGTTCCTTCAGGACCTAAAGTGATTCTACCTCTCAGAGCTCCTGTGTTACTGGGTTTGCAAGCAGTACTGCTACTCAGGGCTCTTGCTCTCTCATTACCAAAAGTGTTTCTTTTCATTCTTGAACTGTGACCCAGAAGTGGGTATAGGCAATGGAATTGCCATTGCTGGTCCAATGTCCAGTACTAGCACAAGGATCCCCTGTACTCTCTTCCTGATCAGTTGCCTAATCCTCTTGCTATGTCTAGTCTGAGAGCTCCCCAAACAGTTGCTCCTGTAGTCTCTACCACTTAAGTCTCATCATGGTGTTGCATTCACATAGGCTATAGGCTGGTATCCATCTCCATGACACAGATCTCTCCATTTGGTCTACTAAATTGTCATGGAAGGAAATTGGACAGGAAGAATGTCCCACCCCTACCTTTTGTTGTCTCAACTGCTCCAGAATTCCATTTCGGGTATTATTTTAAAATTATTTGGAGGAGAATGTTGGCAAAGGTTGACTGTAGTATTTCCTCTACTCTTCCATCTTGGTTCTGACCCTATGAGGCTCATAAAGTTGTTGTTGGAAGGAGGTATATTTAGAAAAAAGATAAGTGGGCCAAAGTCAGAGCCTATCATTGTAGCTACTAATTAGAACTTAGATGTTACGTTGTTCAGAATATTGTAGAAGGATACAAACTTTGGTTAGAGATCATTAGATGACTTGTGAGGCCCCATCTAAATCTATTATTTTTTTCTGATAAGCATTTCATTAGCTGCCTATTAGTACTTTTATTCCATGTTGCTTGTTAGTATCATAATTAGATATATGATGTACATTTCCATGTGAAGACTTTTAAATAAAATGTCAATACTTATCTCACACCTGAAGATGGCCTAATGTCCTTTAGTTATGGAATGAGGGCTTTTTGCTAGATAAGATTCTTTTTCTCCTTCTGGGAACATCTTGCAAAAAGCCTGTTCATTCATTCTTTTCTTTTCTTTCAAGAGATATCTTCTATCCCTAAGGTGTCCTTCTAACTCTTCTCCTATACCTCTCTTGCTGCTCTAATTATTAGCAAATTGCTCTTGCTAAATCAATGAACATATTTTCAACTCTCTAAAAATGAGGGGAAAGTTCAATACTAATTTTTAATTCTTTTGTGAGATTGATTTTTTTAAAACTCTTAGAATCACTAAATATTAGTTCCAAGAAGAGCATTAAGGGCAAGGCAATTTGGGGTTAAGTGCTCAGGGTCATCCAGCTAGGAAGTGTCTGAGGTTAGATTTGAACCCAGGACATCCCATCTCTAGGCCTGGCTCTCAATCCACTGAACTACCTCATTGCCCCTGAGATTGATTTTCAATGTGGTTCTAAAGAAACTTAAACAAACTTTTAAAATTTGACTTATACAGTCTGTGGGTGATAACAATCTGAGACCTATAGTAGATGGATGAAACCACAGATAAAGGCAAACACCTACTGACCCCCATATATATGTGCTTATATATGTGCTTTCTTTCCCTGCTCCACACCCACCACATCATTCCCTTCCCCTAGAATGTGACAGTGGAAGCAAAAAAGACGAGTCCCAGGAACAGATTGCTACTGCAGGAAAGACTTCCAGTGCTTTGCTGTAAACTTTCTGTGTTTTGAGGACAGACCTCCAGTACTTCAGTCTGACTGAGGATAACTGAAGCCAAGGAAAGGGAAACTGTGGATAAGGGGGTCCTGCTGTACTTCAGATTTGAAACTAGCCACTAGGTTCCTTTGGGCAAGCTCCATGTTTCTTAGTTTGCCCTAATGAAGGGAAACCTAACCAGTTCCTAAGAAAGAATCTTTAATTGTGGAAAGATATCTTAGATTCTTTTTGTAAATAATCCTAACTATTCCCTATCTCTGAGCTGCTGTGATGAGGAAGCAGTGTAGCTCAGCTCTGTCCCACAACTATTGAAATATAGATCTTAGGAGGAGTAACAGACTAACTAGTGAGAAGAATATTCAAGGAGAAACCACAGTGGGTCATTTTCTAGCCCATAAACAAGAATTAAATCCCTAGGTAAATGAAATTTTAGAGGGGGAAATAATCAGGTATGGTTCTGGTAAAATCAGGTAAGATAATCAGAGGATAGCTAAAGATATAAGATATAGGAAGATGAGGGAATTCTTACAACTTAATATTCTTGTAAGATAGTAGGAAGGAGGCCCAGTCATTTGCTGAGAAAAGGGAGGGCAATTGGAGACTTACAAAAGAGGAAGAAAGTGTTGAATGAATAGCCGTTATTGGGAATTTGATAGTCATGTAGAGATTATCAGTAAGGTTCACCTGAGCTAGGTTTTGAAGGTAGAGAAGGATTTCAGCAGAGACATATAGGACATTCACTCCAGGCAAGAAGGAATAGACTGTTTGAACAGAGAGGGAAGGACAAGATTAAGGGAACAACTAATCACCTAGAACATAGATTGGGAAAATATCAGAGTGAAATAAATCTGGAGAGCTAGGTTAGAGCCAGATTCCAGAAGGCCTTAATTATCAAAGAAATTTGTATTTTGTTCTATGGAAAATAGGATAACACTGAAGGCTTTTAAGTAATGTTATAGGCAGAAGATTTAAAGAGGGCCACAATGCAGACAAAGATATATTCTCTTAATTATACCTTTGTTTGAAAGTCTTAAAGTACTAGTGCTCTAAGAGTTAAAGAACCCATAAAACCTTAAAAGTTAAATATCATTAGAAAAATCAGTGTTTCATGCAAAGAAAAAATTACCCCAGTGTATTAATTTCACATCAGCCACAGCATAAATAATGGTTATTGTTTTATGCCATGGTGATTTTTCAAGATCTTTATTTTCTTTCTTGTTGATAGTTTTACTGCCCACTATAATGATGACAGATTAAACAGTTGTATCCTTTGTATCAGAAACTTCATTCATAGAAAGGATGGCCTTTTGAGAGCATAATCTTAATGTTATCTATCAATTAGACTTTAAACCATTATCAGTTTTCAACTGAGAATGTCAATTCTCTTAGCACCATTATTGCTAGTGAATGATTTTTTTTATCTCTCAAAAAAGCAGTTTTTCACAATGAAACCCCCCCCAATATGAGATCATTCTACTATTTAAAACTTTAATTTTATTTGAAGAAAGCTGAATGAAAATTGAGACCATATGTGTGATAAAAGTGAGATGACTACATGACCAAACAAAATGACATTAAAGAAAAAAAATCACCATATATTTGTTAAGTCCTGTTTGAATTTATAATGGGCCCAATCAACAGAATTTTGTGACTTAAACAGCAGTTCTCAGGAATGAGAGTGGGGATTTTAGTGCTGTATGTGACTAATCTACAGTTATAGATTACCAGAATGGACACAGCAGAAATACAGAATAGGGCTGAGATAAATAGATTAGAGTTCTTTTTCTCTTCTTTACCTTTTCTTTTTTGTGCTCTGTACTTTTCCTCCCCTTTCTCCTTTCATATCCTTTTGTCTTCTCTTCTTACTTTTGCTTATTTTTCTTACTCACTTTTCTATTCTTTCTCTTCTCCCTTTCTCTTTTTGACGACCCTCCTCTTTTTTCTTTCTTTTCTATTTCCTACTTTTCCTTTATCTTCCCTTACCTTTATTATTGCATACATTTTATTTTATCTGTTGTCTCCTGTCTGTGATCTTTGCCAGCTCCTAGCCAAATTACTAAATATTATTGCTTATATCTTGAATTTACTCTCCCTTTTCATCTCCTTTCCCCTTTCTGCCACCACAAATCACTGCCATGGTTTTGCAAGAAAATTTAGAAGTTTAGAGATATGTTACAGAAAATTTGGAAACACTAAGGCAAATCAACCAAATAAAAGCATCTCCCTTCCCTTCCTCATCTTCTAATGTCATGATTACACATAGGAAAACCTAAGCCTAATTCAGGAACTAAAAAATTAAATTCTGTTGTTTATTTTAGGGAACTTTCTCACAAATGGAGTCCTAAACAAGTGGGAGAACACCTTCTACTTAAAGCGTAAGTTTCATTCTTGCCCGAAGCTTTTATTTTTATTATGGTGGTAGAGATTTGAAAAATTCATACTAAATAAATAGCAGGATTAGAAATTGTTTCCAGATTTTTAAGACTGATCAGATATTTATGGGAATAGCACTTCAGAAAAGGGAAGGAAATATTATTTAGTATATCCTTCCCTTAATAAAAAATTTGACCATAGCTTAGAGTATAAACTTGACTTTTTTGTTCATTCTTTAGGAAACTAATGAAAGTCTGCACAGTTGATTGATTATACATATGCATGTATATATGTGTGTATAGTGAAGAGCATAAAGCAGATATGTCACTTTACTGGCATTAACATACTATGCTAAAGGTCTTAGTAGTTAGCATGACAGTGACCAGTTCCGTAAATTAGAACTTTATTCTTCATATGAAAAAATAGAAAACTTTGATTTAAAGATTGTAAAATGGAAACCTATGCTTTTGCTGACCTCTTTTGTGAGACATTCCAGCACATTACACACAAAAAAACCCCCCACACTATACAACACACACATATATAAATGCATACATATAAATGTATGTATAGTAACCCCCCCTCCCCCATTCAGCCAAAAAAAATACTACTTGTGAGGACTTGGCCTATAAGTGTTAGGAGTCTCATCCTGGAATTTGTTTTGTAACTATATGGTGTAGTCTTGTACCATAGTTGTATGATAAAACATTGGTGACAAGAAACAATTTTGCAGAGTTGTCTGTTACTGTTTTTTAGAAAAATAAAAGGAGATTTCATCTCAGTTGGCTGATTTTGTTTTGCTGGGTGAGATTCAAAGACTTTGATTGGTATGAGTGAATGATAATGGTAAAAATGACAATGAGCTCTTCTTCTAAAGGTATACTATTCTGAATATGAAGATGCAGAATGAAATCTTTCATTCTGTTTACATAACTCACATGAAAGTTTTATAAATGTTACACTATATCCTTAAAAGCTGCTAGTATAGTGTCACTACTCCTGAGTTTGTTTATTTCTCATTACTAGAAAAAGTATATAATAGTTCAGGCCTTCTGAAGTTAATTTCTTTGGATTATACATATGAATAGTTGAGAAACTGCACAAAATTGTGATAGTTTAATACAAATTGTTAAAAAGGAGGGCCTTGTATCCGCAGAGGATATAATCCAAGACCTACTGTGGACATTATAAGTGAATACCATGGATAAGGGTCCCTATTGTAATTACATTTAGATATCTTTTTTTTTTTAAGTGGCATAAACAGGTCTTATTTACAAGATAATGATAAGTGTGTTCTGGTTTCTACAGCCTAACTTATGTGGTGGCAATGCCTTTTTATTCAGCGAGCCTGATTGAGACTGTTCAGGTAAATTATCAACATATTTATTCATTTTGTGTATTTGCCTGTTAGCTATCATTCTTATTTAGTAAATTAGTTTTCAGATATTTTAACATATAGATAATATATTTTGTGGACTTGAATTTTATTTAATGTAAGAATTTACTTAATGTATAAATGTTATTTAATGTAAGAATATTATATCATTTGGACTACAGAAACATTTCTCAGCTGATATTCTAATCACATTGTTATACCCTAAACAATTTCCTAGGTGATGGTTATAAGTCAGGCTAGTCTCACAGTTCCAATTTTGAGTGTTTTCCCTGTCCCTTAACTCCTTCATCAGCTCTTTGAAATCAGAACCTCATTTAGGATTTGTCCTGGGTTCAGCTATTTTACAGTTTTTCCATCTTTTTAAAGCCATTTTAGAACACTCAGAAGTTGCTGCTTACCACAAAAATCACATTACTTGTCTCACTTCCCTGCCCTCAATCTTGGCATGATATTTCAGCCCACTTCCAATCTGCTGAAGAAAAAAATTGAAACATGGTACTGACTGGAACTAACCTTAAAGGGAGCTCTTACTACTGCTAGGACTGACGGTTCTCTTTATTTTCAGTTGATTCCCTATTCTCTCCATAGCAATAGCTATTGCAGACTTTTTTCTCTTCCCTGAAGCCCCTCAAAATGCCCCTTCTTTCCCCCTGTCCCTAATAGGCAAAAGACATAGCCTTCTTTATTGAAGAAATTGAAGCTTTATCTTGAGCTTTTCCATCTCCCTTTTCTACCTCAAAACTGTATTTGCCTTTCCTCCTTTCCTTAAGTATTAGAGGATAAGGTAGTCTTCCTCCTTGCTAAGGCTAACTCTTCCACTTGTGTCTCTAATTTTATCTTATCCAGGACTTTGTTCCATCAATCAGAATTACAAGGGTAAGGATCCTCAGTATCTATTTGATCCAGCCCAAACCTGCTAAGCATCTCCCCTACAATATCCATAACTGGACATTCAGTTTTTCTTGGAGACCACTGAGAAGCAACCTACTACAAAAGCAGCTCATTCTTTTGGATTTGGGGGAGGAAGTTTTTTCTTATACAATGCCATTAATGATTATTCCTCCAGTCATTCAACACTTCTAAATCCACATGTTCATCCTGTATCTCTCATCTTTAATCTTTCCCTCTTAACTAGCTCCTTCTGCTCTAACTTATCAACATGCTCATATCTCTCCCATAAAGCAAAGCAAAAACCCCTCAAAAACCATTTGATTGACTCTGCCACCCTAAGTTATTAACCCATATCACTTATCCCATTTATTAACTTATAAAAACTTATAGGAAAGATATTCTGTACTCACTGCTTTCACCTTTTAATGACCCCCTTTTTTTTAATCTCTGTACAGATGTCTCCCAAATCCATATTTTTCCCTTTTTCCTTTTTCCCTTTTTTAGTCGTTTGTTTTGCATTTCCATTTGAATGTTAAAAGTTTCGCTCTACCTTGATTTTCTAACAATAACCTCCAATGAATGTTCAAAACTGAATTCATCTCCCCCTCAGCTCTTGACCCCTAAGCTCACCCTCTTCCTATAGTTCTTATTAACTGTTGATGGTACTATTCTGCCCATTCACTCAGGCTTGAAATTGAAATCATACTGAACTCATCCTTCTCACTCTCTTCCTATATCCAGTCAGTTCCAAATCTTATTGATTCTACCTTTACAATTTTTTCTCACATCTTTTCTTCCCTTTACCACTCATACTGCCACAACTTGAGTTCAGGCCCTTATCTCTCACTTTGAACTAATTATAATAGTTTCTCAGTGGTCACCATAGGTAGCACACTCTAAATGAACTTTTAATATACATATAATGTTATATGAATGGGTATGAAAAAATTCTAAATAAATTAGGAAATTTTGGGAAATACATTAAAAGAAAACCTCTTTTGGGTTATTTTTCACCACAAGGTGGCAACTCAAGTACATTGATTATTAAATAATACTACCTCTGACTGGTAGTATGACTTTACTTACAGTCATTCTTTTTTCTCAAACATACGTTGAGATCATCTTCCTTTCTAGTTCCTGAAAGACCTTTTACTCTATAGTTCTTATCTTCCCTTCCCCTTTCATCCCACCAATAAGCATCTTCACTTATACTCTCAGCTGGTTCCTTTTCTTTTACTTTAAGCATACACCGTTTCCCATCTTAATAAATATCTATTTCTTTAACATTTCTGTCTTATTTTTATTACCAAACTCAATAAATTAGTTCTCCATATACCTCAGTTTTCTCTTTCTTCACTTTATACCCTCCTAATAGTTTTGCTTCTATCTGATCTCTAAAATTGCTTTCTCTAGTTTCTAGTGGCCTAGTTAAATCCTATAATCTTATCTCAGACTTTTATCTTCCTCATCTTTTCCTTTAGCTTCTATGATATTATTATTGTTATTATTTTTTAAATCCTTACCTTCCATCTTGGAGTCAATACTGTGCATTGGCTCCCAAGGCAGAAGAGTGGTAAGGGCTAGGCAATGGGGGTTAAGTGACTTGCCCAGGGTCACACAGTTGGGAAGTGTCTGAGGCCAGATTTGAACCTAGGGCCTCCTGTCTCTAGGCCTGGCTTTCAATCTACTGAGCTACCCAGCTGCCCTGACTTCTATGATATTATGATCTCTCATTTCTCTTTCTTTTGTTCCTCTTCTTATCTTTTTTCTTATAGCAGTTCTTCAACATGCTAGTTTTGGGGTATATCTTCCAAGTCAAGTCAATATTCTACTCTTCTGTAATCATTCCTTCAGATACCTCAGCCTTAGGAACTTCAATTTTTTTTCCCTGCAAGTGAGTTCCAAAATATTTGGACGTCATTTTCTTTCTTTCTTTTTTTTTGTACATTTTTTTTGAGTTCCAAATTCTCTTTTCTTCCATCCCCTCACCTACCCTTTGAGAAAGCATTATACATCATATATATGAGGGCATGTAAAACACACTTCCATTTTAGCCATATTAAAAAGGAAGCAAGAATAATAAAGTGAAAAAAATGGGCTTCATTCTGCACTCTGAATTAATTAGTTCTCTGTGGAAGCAGGTAGCATTTTTCATCATAAGTACTTTGGAATTGTCCTGAGTCATTGTACAAATCTGTAAAATTAGATTTTTCTCCCCAGGACTCTAAATCCCAGCTTCCCATGTTCCTTCTCACGTTATGTGCTAACATAGGGAGGATATAAGTTTTGTGTAGCCCCACCTCTCTCTCTTTTTCCCTGATTATGGTTTGTGGAGGTGGGGTGAAGTTAGAGGCAGGAGAGTTTTACTCAGGTTTTACTTCTATTTCTTTTTTCTTCTACTTCAAGTAATTATTAATAATTCTTATAAAATATGATACTTAGAGTTATTGAATATTAATTTAAATCTTACAGATCTGAGTAACTAAGTCTTTTACAATTGATGATCACTACAATACTGCTGTTACTGTCAGTGTTCTTCTAGATCTGTTCACTTCATTTTGTATCAGTTCATGTATGTATTCCTAGGTATTTCGAAGTCATTTACTTAATCATTTCTCTTTCTTTTTTTTTAAAATCCTTACCTTGTGTCTTAAAATCAATACTGTGCATTGGCTCCAAGGCAGAAGAGTGGTAAGGGCTAGGCAATGGGGGTTAAGTGACTTGCCCAGGGTCACACAGCTGGGAAATGTCTGAGTTCAGATTTGAACCTAGGACCTCCCGTGGCTAGGTCTGGCTCTCAATCCACTGAGCCACCCAGCTGCCTCTATGCTTTATTATTTCTTATAGCACAGTAATATTCCAAAACAATCACATAGTATAACTCTTTCAATCATTCCCTAATTGAGGGGCATGCTCAAAATTTTCAATTCTTTGCCACTGCACAAATAACTACTATAATAATTTTTAACATATGGGTCCTTTGTCTTTTTTTTTTAAATCTCTTTGGGATACAGCTCTAGAAGTGGTATTTCTGGGTTAAAAAGCATATATGGTTTTATATCCCTTTGGACAGTTATAAATTTTTTTTCCAGAACGGTTTTGGAAGTTATTTTTGACTCATATTTCTTACCCAGTATACATTTTCTCATTTCTAGTGCCTATAGCATATCATCATTTTGTTGTCCTTAAATTTAAAAAACTAACCACTCTCACAACACACAATTCCTCTTCCTGATATCTCCTTTACTATCAATGAAATTACTGTACTTTTTTGCTTCATAGCTTAATCATAGAATTCCAGAATTGGAAGGAACCTTAAAGAACTACTAGCTAATTCAAGTGTATTTTATTGATAAAAAAACAAACTCTTAAGAGTGGTTCTGATTTTTCCAACCAGCTTTTGATTTCTCCTTTGCAGAACCAACAATTTAATAGCACCTAGAGTGGGAAAGGACTTCATTGTTTTAGTCATTTTTCTTTTTATTTGAACTCATTCTATTTGTCTCTAATGTCCTTTCTTCTACTCATCACTGATTTACTTCCTGCTGTCACTGAAGGCCCCAACACAAGTGTAGTCTCATTTGTGTAACTTTACTTGTTGCCCTGATTGCACAGGAATCATTCCCTTCCCTGAATTCCTATTGCTTTCTGGTCTGTACCACAACTTTGATCTTAATAATAGCTTATTTTACCTCCCTTTACTACATAACTATTTTCCTTCTCAGTGGACCTCACTAAGAATGAGACAACAGTTCTTCTCTGTGACCTTCCTTTTGGGGAAGGCTTTGACTTGGAAGAATTGAATTTTAGAACTATAAAGAACTTTATGAGTTTATATAGTACTTGTTTGGTAAAATGGGATATTAACTTTAAAAAAAACTTATTCTTTTGGTTACAGAGTGAGATAATTCGGGACAATGCTGGAATTTTGGAATGTGTAAAAGAAGGAATTGGCAGAGTGATTGGCTTGGGAGTGCCTCATAGCAAGCGTTTGCTCCCACTTCTTGCTTTGACCTTTCCCACTGTTTTGCATGGAGTTCTTCATTATATCATAAGTTCTATCATCCAGAAGTTTGTTCTACTGCTTCTGAAAAGGAAGAATACTCATAATCATCCAACTGAAAGTACCAGTCCTGTGCAGAGTATATTGGATGCTTATTTTCCTGAACTGATTGCAAACTTTACTGCCAGCCTCTGCTCTGATGTTATGCTTTACCCACTGGAAACAGTTTTGCACCGTCTTCATATTCAAGGAACACGTACAATAATTGACAATACAGACCTTGGCTATGAAGTGCTTCCAATCAATACTCAGTATGAGGGAATGAGAGACTGTATCAATACTATAAAGCAAGAAGAAGGAATGCTTGGTTTTTATAAAGGGTTTGGCGCTATTATAGTACAGTATGCACTGCATGCAGCTGTTCTTCAGATTACCAAAATTATTTACTCTACACTGCTTCAAAGTAATGTTTAAAGTAGAGATCCAGCACTCAGTCCAGGAAACATAATCTGGACTCATATACTATGAAATTGTGAAGGAAAAATGAATATCAGAAAAAATGGTTAGGAAAATGAAATTGGTGAAAAAAGAGTTCATGGTGACAATTTTTATTATAAAACATAATTGTATCAAAAATACTCTAAATTTCCAAATCATAACAAAACAGTACTCATAAGATTAATATGGGGTTGCTGAGCTCTTATATGCTGGATTGAAAAATAATATTCTGAATAGAAGCAAATATTTTTCTTGACATAAGAAAAGGTATTTGGACATAAAAATTTATCTTTCCTCAATATTTATTATCTGTTTAAGCACCTAGATTGATATTAGAATGGTATCTCTTATCCATTGAGTTACACAGGTCAATTGATTATATCTTAATGATAGCAATTACATGTAGTCAACCATGAAACAGCCAAGATATACCTTGCAAATTATGAGCAGGAGCTTGAGACTTTGTGTTTTTTAAATGTGTTGTTAAAGTATAGTTATAAAGTAATAATTAGTGGAGTACAGACAACTTGCTATTTATAAAATTTTTCTCCATATCATCCTCCATATTCATTTTATATACTTCTTAATTGACTCTACTGCAAGATTAACCTAAAATGAAACTAATGGTGTACTTTCTACCTGTATCTCACTAATGATGAAGCATACAGAATGTAGACTCAATTATTTGGTAATAATGAGGCAGAATAAATTAATTAGTTTTCCACATCCACACTAGTGATCCACCATTATCACTAATTCTAATTTTGCCAGCAATTTAATGCAGACATGATTTACTTGTATATCTGAACCATCAGGATACTATTTTTAAAACCACTTTTCAAACATTAACCACACTTAAAACTATATAAGACATAGAATTATCATGAGAACTGATTATTACTCGTATCCACTTTTATAAATTGTGTTTTGAAAAAAGTCTCAAAATATTTCATTTCAGAGTTCCTTGACCTCCAGTAGACAAAAGCAAAATTAATGTAATATTTGTTGTCCTTTTTCTTTCTTGTAGTGATAGTCAATTAATTTCCTTTTAAAATTTTAGTTTTTGAGACTTTGCTAAAAACTTTCCAAATTACAAGTGCATAAGGAGGAAAACAAGGCTATTTCTATTTTTTATTTAATTTGTTCTTTGGATGAGCACTGAGAAAACGCACTATAACCCTAAAATGGAGTTTGGTCATGGGTATTTTTATTTTTTCTTAATCAGTTTCTTGGAAGAACACAATTTAACCAAATGAGGGGAAAAAACTTGAAAGAATCAGTTTTAAGGAAGAGCAAAATTCTGCCTTTCTTCTGAATTAGCTTTGGTGAGTAGGTTCTTTGCAAAGTAAATTAATGTGTATTTAACTTAGCAGTCATTAAGCACACTACAATTTATTTTTCATTAATAATCCATAAATTAACTGGGAGCATTTAACATCTTGAAATTCATTAATTCATGAATGTAAGAAAAATGAAATTTTCTTGTAGTTTTTAAATTTTCAGGGGAATGGTTACTTGGCATTATTATTTTGATTTTTGTAGTGGCATTCTCAGAAAATTTAATGGAAACACATAAAACACAGAATGTGTTGTAATAAGAAAATAATGATATCTAAATGGCCTAAGTGTATATAAATCAGGACTCCACTGTCTTTTAAGTTGTCCATGTAAAATGTGGTTTTTTTAAAAAAAGTAAAATTGCTGAAGCAGTTTCCATTTTATATGCTATATTCAAGGAGGAAAGAATAAAATTAAGAACTGCTCAGATGCTGATTTCTTTGGTTAACCTTTTTATATTTTTGGTCTACTTGCTTCTGTGATTGTTGAGTTGCTGTCTTTTTTGTTTAACATTCAATTTTTTAATTGCTTTCTCAATTGCGTGTGAAAAAATTTTAATGTTTGTTTTGGAAAAAAAAATTGAGTTCCATATTCACTTTCCCCTCCTCCCATCTCCATCTTTGTGAAGGTAAGAAATTTGATATAGATTATACATGTGCAGTCCTGCAAAATATTTCCATATTAGCTATGTTACAAAAGACAACATACCCTGCCCCTACCAAAATCAAGAAGAAATAAAGTAAAAAGGTATGCTTCAATCTGCATTCAGACTCTTATCAGTTCTTTCATGTCTTGGATCATTGTATTGCTGAGAATAGTGGAATTATTTACAGTTCATTGTCAAACAATGTAGCTGTGACTGCGTACAATGTAATCCTACTTGTGCTTACTTCATTTTGTATCAGTTCATGCAAATGAAACTTGGATGTTCTGAAACCATCCTTTTCATCATTTCTTATATCATAGTAGTATTCCATTACAATCATATAACTTCACTTTTTTCTAATGGACCTTCTTGCCAAGGCCAATTCTGTTATAGGTAATCCTCATATATTGTCTTCATTATTCTCTTTCTTTACCCATTCTCTCTACTTCCCACTCCCTATACCCATGTTGGCAAAAATGTGGCATGTGTACCCTACCATCTCAGAGGGGACTACTCCCCTCCCCCTCTCCACAGCTCCTGAGGACATTTTGCACATGCCCTGCCCCTCTGTCCAGCAGCCCAATGTGAGCACTTCCTCCTTGCCCTACCTGGGGAATGCAGAGAACTCCATAGGCAGCTTGAAGGTGCAGTTTGGGCACATGGTCTCTAAATGGTTTGCCAAAGCTGTCCTATGCTGTTATGTACAGTTTCCCTAATGCTTGTGAATATACTCAAGTATCTTCCATACTTTATTACTACAGTCTATATCCATGTTGATGAACCTATGGCACACATGCCTAAGGACATTTCACATATGATATACCCCTCTGCCTAGCAGCCCAATGGGAGTGCTTCCTCCCTCCCCTGTCTGGAGTGGCTCACATGTGGCATGAGGGTTGCAGTTTGAGCACTTGGTCTCTAAAAGGTTCGCCATCACTGGGCTATATACTATGACTACTAGCTATAATTCTATGTCTTTTTTATCAATCATTTCTTAAGTACCTACTATGTTCCAGGTATTATGTTAAGCACTGAATATCTTCACTTCTCATGCTTTATTTTAAACTTTGAGCAGTCTGGCAATTCTCACAATTCAACTGAAACTGTTCTCTTAAAAAATTGCCAATTATCTCTTACTAAATCTAATGGTCTATTTCTCAGTTCTTAAGATTTTTTTGACCACATCTGACACACTTGACTATACTTTCTTCCTAAGTAGACTCTCCTCTGTAGGTTGTGATTCTCTTCTTTATCTTAGTTTTCCCAATCTGGCCACTCTATCTTGTTCTCCTTTGTTAGATATTTATCCATGGCATGCCCATTGTCTTTGTACTCTCAGAGGTTCATTCTTGGTCCTCTTTTTGTCATCTCATCAGTAAATCAAGAAGCCAAATATTCTAAAATGTTTACTATGTTTCAGGTATTGGGAATGCAAATATAAAAAATAAAGAAATATAGACTTTTCTCTCAATGGACTTACATCCTATTGGAGAAGCCAGTACATAAAAGGAAGAGGTAGAGTTGAGAAAGAAAAAACCCAGGTACCCAACACAGGTGGAAAAGTCCAGAAAAATGTAGCCTGGTGGGAAGTGAAGAGGAGGCACAGAGGAGTTTTTCAAGTATGAGTTTGTGAGTTCCAGAACTAAAAAGGATGAAGAGACTTTAGCAACATGATAGAGGAATCCAGAGAAGTACAGTCTGGTGGGAAAAATTCATTTTCCAGAGTGTTTTGGATTGAACCTAACTCAAGCCATGTACTTTGTGATTATTATATTAGAGTAATATTTTAATATTTAACATTTTAATTTAATATTATATATTATGTATTTCTTTGATTTATTATTTATTTTGCATGTTATAATTATATATAATAAATATATAGAATATAATTGATTAATTTAAATAATTAATATGTAATCGATTAATGCTATATTAGAATAAAATGAAACACTTGAATGTCATTCAACAGTTAACAGAAGGGGAATAGCAGAAGAAAAATTCTCAGTGAGGATATAATGAGGATACCCCAGATTAAGTTGAACAAAGTTTCTTGGCCATTATGGTCCCCCCTGTGTTTTTGTACTCAAAGAATCAAAAAGGGCTGTCAACATCCTGAGTGAGTCCTTATTTTCTCTAGCTAATCAATTTTCAAACTTTTAAGAAAAAAACTCCCTGAGAAAAGGTGAAGCATGGGTGAAGGGATTAGGATATTCTATCAGTGTTGCCTTACCAATTGTCTATTTGATATTTTAAATCAGATGTTTAAATCAAACTCAATATGTCCAAAACAGAATGAATTTTATGGTGGAGCCCTACTGGCCTACTTGCTATTTATTACACATGATATTCTATTCCCTCCTTATCTTTTCATTGACTGTTCTCTATCTCTAGAATACCTGTCATCCCCAACGCTGCCTCTTAGACTCTGGCTTCCTTCAAGATTCAGTTGTAGCAACATCTTCCAGGAGCACTCCAACCAAAAATACTACAGATAATCTCTCCTAGAAAGCAAAACTAATTAAAAAACAAAATTCTAACCAGACCAAATTCTGATGGCCAATTCAAAGGAAAAGTTATAATGAGTCATTTTTCTAGCCAAGGTTAACCAAAAGGACAGACTGAACTATCTGTGGAGAAGAGGGATGAAATTTGGCCAGGATCCCAGGACACAGAGCATTCCTATGCTCAAGGAATGTATCAACTGGGAAAAGATGTTCTAGACTCATACTGGGCCATTGAGTACAAAAACAGATGCCGACTGGCAGCTTTGCCACTTACTATGCAAATCTGGGGTGGACTCAGATAAGTATCAATGGGACTTGGGCAGTATATTGAGCAAGGATCAAGTACAGAAGCAAACAGTTCTGTGTGGTTTAATGTAAAAAATAGACTCGAATACAGGACTACAATCCCCATGAGCCTTTGCTCCACTGCCTTTGCTCCACTTCCCCAGAATGCTGCAAAGGCTCGTGGGGATTGTAGTCCTGTATTCGAGTCTATTTTTTTACATTAGATCCCAGGAGTTGAGTATGGCCTCAACTCTAGCTTCTAACCCAATCTGAAATCTACAGAATAATATCTTGAAAAGACCAACACTTTCCCTCTGAACTAGCAGATCTTCCCAGCTAATAGATTGACTGTTTCCAGTTCTACTATTGTTTAGACCCAAGTTTAGGGATGCAGCATCAAACCTTGCCCTGGTTCAGACTACTTTGAGAGATATGAAAACTTGAAGCCACAAAGAAATCAGCAATAAGACTCCAAAGTCAGAAAGTCAACTGAAAGAATATGCAAACAAACAAACAAAAACCCCCAATTCCACCATCAAGTTATTTTTATGACAGGAATGCTCAAGAAACAACCACAGAAGAAAAGAATGACTGAAAATTTTAAGAATCATCAGATAATTTGAATGCCCCAAATGAAAGAACCTAGACATCATATTTCTAGAAATCATTTAAAAAAATGCAAATTCCCCAACATCTTAGAAACAGAGGGTAAAGTAAAATTAAAAATGAAAGAATCCAATCAATACCTCCTGAAAGAAACTCCAAAATGAAAACTCTCAGGCATATTATAACCAAAAGTCAAAGAAAAAATAATGCAAGCAGCCAGAAAGACTTCATGTACCAAGGAGCCAGTATCAGGATGATATGCAATTTAGAAGCTATTAAAGAAGCAGATAACTTGGAATATAATACTCAAAAAGGCAAAGCCTTTGAAATTAGTGACCCAGCAAATCATTAATGAAATAGAGAACTTCCAGGCATTTCTTTTTTTTAATTTAAATTTCCCCCAATTACATGTAAAAACAGTTTCCAATATTTTAAAAGGAATTTTGAGTCTTGAATTCTCTCCCTTCTTTCCTCCTTTACCTTCAAATGGTAAGCCATCTCATGTGGATTTTACATGTGCAATCATGTAAAACATTTTCCCTTATTAATTCTTTTGTAGAAGGAAATAAAAAAAGAATTAAGAAA
This sequence comes from Monodelphis domestica, assembly GCF_027887165.1. Lineage (NCBI taxonomy): Eukaryota > Metazoa > Chordata > Mammalia > Didelphimorphia > Didelphidae > Monodelphis > Monodelphis domestica. Next base: position 536,090,099 of record NC_077229.1, read on the forward strand.
GTGAAAAAAGTTTGCTTTGGTCTGGATTCAGACTCCATCAGTTCTTTTTCTGGAACCAGATGACATTTTTTTTTTAATGATGAAGCCTTTGAGATAGTTTTGGGTCATTGTATTGCTAAGAATAGATGTTATTCACAGTTGTTTATTGGAAACTATTCCTGTCACTGTACAATGTTCTCCTGGTTCTGCTTATTCCACTCTGCTTTAGTCCTTGTAAGTCTTTCCAGGTTTTTCTGAGCTCCTTCTCCTTGTCATTTTTAATAGCACAATCATATTCCATTATAGTCATCTAACTATAACTTACTCAGCCATTCCCCAATTGATAGGTATCCCCTCACTTTCCAATTCTTTGCCTCCACAAAAAGAAATGCTTTAAATATTTTTGTACATATAAGTCCTCCCATCTACTCCTTTTAAAAAAAAATTTCTTTGGGATTCAAACCTAGTATTGTATTCAACTGTTTTAGTTCTCCAGGCATAGGTCCAAATTGCTCTCCATAACAGTTGAATCAGTTCACAACAGCCAGAACAATAGATTAATATCTCAAATTTCCCATATCCTCTCCAAGGTTTTGTCATTTTCCTTTTCTGTCATAATGGCCAATCTGATAGGTATGGGGTGGTACTTCAGAATTGTTTTAATTTGCATTTCTCTAATTAATAGTGACTTAGAGCATTTTTTGCAGGATTAATTACTTTGAGAACTGACTATTTTATATCTTTTGACCACTTGGGATTTGGGGAATGACTTGTATTCTTATATATCCAACTCATTTTTCTAAGTATTTGAGAAATGAGGCCTTTATTACACTTATTGTAATTTTTTTTTTGCACCATTATGATTACTGTGTATTACTTTCCATCCTATTTACCCCTGTTTCGTTTCTGACCACCTTATCCTCCAACTTGCCCTTTTCTATCATCCCCACTCCCCTTTTCTTATCCCATTTCCCTCCTGCTTTCCTGTAGGGTAAATGATTTCAATGTGATTGTGTATGTTCTTCTCTCAATGAGCCAATAAAAATGAGAGTAAGGTTCAATGAGCGTAAGGGCCTCCCCATCCCCCTCATCTTCCCCTTCAATGTAAAAGCTCTTTCATGCCTCTTTTATGTGCAATTACTTCATCCTATTTTTCCTTTCCCCCTTCTCCCAATGCATTCCTTTTTCTCATGCTTTCATTTAATTTAAATTTTTAGAGATCATATTTACTTTACCTCCTTGCCCACTGTCTATGTATATTCCTTCTAACTGCCCTAATAAGTATATATACTTAGGAGTTATATAAGAATTATCTTTCCATGTAAGTATGCATATAGTTTTACTTTATTGAATGTCTTTTGATTTTTCTTTCCTGTTTACCTTTTATGTTTCTCTTGAGTCTTGCATTTGAGAGTCAAATTTTCTATTCAGCTTTAGTCTTTTCATCAGGAATGTTTGAATTGTATTTCATAAAATCCAAGATTTAAATTTTGTTCAAGATAGAGCTTCAGAGAAGAAGCTTGCTAACTAACTGAATCCAGAATGAACCTTGGGGTGTGGTTGATTGAACATTTTTTTAATGTACACTCTTATGCCAAAGGGGAACTGCCTCCTAATTGGCTTTTGTCAATGCGCCCAGCAAAACATTGGTTTGCTGTCTTTCTCTCTCCTCTATTTCCCCATATCTACAACTATTATAGTTTTCCTCTTTGTGGGTAAAAACTTTGTATACACTTACAGTTAGAATTTTTGGGGGTGCAGTACGCTTATGTTTAGTGATCAATTGGGGAGAGTAGTCCCCCAATCATCATCAGGGGGGATTGTGAATTTAAAAAATCTCCATCTTGGTCTAGCACCCCAAAATTGTGCACACCCACACTACATGGGCATGTGCTAGTCAATGACAAATCAGAAATAACTAACTGCCCACCTGGGCTATCCTAAGCCAAGCTAGAGCCACCATTGGCACTTGTGAGGCACAGGAAGTGAGGTAGGGAACAGCCTCTGGAATTCACTCACTTCCTGTGGAGAGAGCTAGATGCCAGTTCATGTGAGGAGCTTGGACAGGGAGGAGGCCCGCAGACAGCTTCCCTTAAGATTGGTCACGTGAGTCAAGGGCTGTTTCCGTCTTTACCTTGGCCCCTTTGGGCCTAACTCCTTCTGGCTCCCTGCTAGAGGTTGAGTAAACCCTTTTCCTTTTTCTCCTTTCTCCTTCTCTCCCTCTCCTTTTTCTTACTCTCATTGTGATTAAACCCACGATAAATTCCATCCTGACTTGAGTGTTTCATTTTAGGAATTTTATAAGTAAATTCCTTGGGGGCCACAGTTTTAATATAACAATCTTAAAAGGTGAAATTTTCACTACAACAGAATGTCCTCTATTTCATTGAATACCCATCTTTTCCCCCTGAAAGATTATGCTTAATTTTGCTGGGTAAGTGATTTTTGGTTGAAGTCTTAGCTCCTTTGCGCTGTGGAATATGTTCCAGGTCCTCTGATCTTTTAATGTAGAAACTATTAAGTCTTATGTTATCTTGACTGTGGCTCCAAGATATTTGAATTGTTTCTTTTTGGTTGCTTGCAATATTTTCTCCTTGATCTGGGAGTTCTGGAATTTGGCTATAATATTCCTGGGAATTATCTTTTTGGGATCTCTTTTAGCAGGTAATTAGTGGATTCTTTTGATTTCTTTTTTTGTCCTCTGTTTCTAGAATATCAGGGCAGTTTTCCTTGATTTCATGAAAGATGTTTAAATTCTTTTTTAAAAAATCATGACTTTGAGGTAGTCCAATAATTTGTAAATCATCTCTCCTGGATTTCTTTTCTAGATTGGTTGTTTCCCCCCATGTGATGTTTCATTTTTTTTTTCAAAATTTTCATTCTTTTGACTTTAATTGTTTCTTGGTGTCTGATGGAGTAATTAGCTTCCAAGTGCCCAATTATTTTTTTTTAAACCCTTACCTTCCATCATGGAGTCAATACTGAGTATTGGCTCTAAGGCAGGAGAGTGGTAAGGGCTAGGCAATGGGGGTCAAGTGACTTGCCCAGGGTCACACAGCTGAGAAGTGTCTAGGCCTGACTCTCAATCCACTGTGCTACCCAGCTGCCCCCTGCCTAATTATCATTTTTAAAATTATTTTCTTGAGTAAGCTTTTGTACCATTTTCCCATCTCACCTATTCTACTTTGTAAAGAATTCTTTTCTCAATGAATTTGTGTGCCTCTTTCTTTATGGCCAATTATGCCTTTAAAGAAATTGTCTTCAGAGCATATTTATATATCTTTTTCCAATTGGCCAATTCTGCTTTTTTAAGGAGTCTTTTTCATTGTTTTTATTTTGTGCCTCTTTTACTAATTGTTCTGTTTTTTAAGGTATTAATTTTTTTCAGTATTTTTTGTGTCTTCTTTACCAAATTTACCAAATTATTTTTATGATTTTCCTGAATCCTTCTCATTTCTTTTCCCAATTTTTCTTCTACCTCTTCTGTTTGATTTTTAAAATCCTTTTTTAACTCCTCCATTAATTTTGGGACAGGGTGCATAGAAGGAAATTTACATTTTTCTTGGAGGCTTTGGATGTAGCAGTATTGACTATTTTTATCTTTTTCTGAATTTGTGTTTTGGTCTTCCTTGTCACCAAAATAATTTTACACATTGAGTTTCATTTTTTGTTTTTAGCCCATTTTGTAGCCTTTTTCTTTTCTTTTAACTTAAAAGACTGTAAAGTTCGGCTTTGTGTGCATCTGTGGTGATGGGAGCACTGTTCCAAGTTTCAGGTTCTTTGCACAGAGGCCTTCAGATCTGGCTCTAGGATTTATCTGCTTTTGGTTCTTCCAAGTGTGAACCTTAAAAAATTCTCAGACCCTATTTCATAAGGTTTGGTTAAGACCATTCCCCATTTAAACAATGAAGGGACTTAGATCAGGAATGTGAGATCTCTACTACACCCCTACTTAAGCATACTTTAGGGGAAGAAACTCCTTGATGAACAATCAAAAATACTTAACCCATACTTATAGCAAGGCAAAAGTTCTTAAGCTGTGCCTATTTTTAGATCTAATACAAAAGGGTGCTAAGTACCTATAAAGATTAGGCAACTTGTGAAATTTACAAGGAGCAAAGAGGTGAGAACTTACTCAGAGGTTTTTTCAGGTGTGAACTTAATCAAAAGTTTAAGCCTACTTAGGTGTGAATTAAGAATGGTCTGTCCTTTGGAAACCGTCTACTGTGATTGGTAGATGTGAGAACTTAGGGGAGGTGACATAGGAGAAAATTCCCTTTAAAAGGAGATGAAAAGCTGAAAGAAGGGCTGCTCAGAAGAATTCTCTCTGGATATGGAGCTGGCCAAAGCTGCCTGGTGTCTCTCAGAACACTAGAATCTAGCTTGGGACAAATCTTGTGGTGAGTAGATTGAAGACTGACTGATCTCTCTCTCTTAAGGCTGGCCTAAGCTGGCCTAGCCTTTTTTCTCATTATTCCCTTTTTTTCCCTCTCTCTCCTTCTTTAATTCCTCATTTGTATTAATTAAAATCTCTATAAAACCCAGCTGACTTGGATATATTTCATATTTGGGAATTTTTCCCTGGTGACCACTTTATATTTTGATTTAAAACAAGACACTGTCTTGAACCCATATTTCTGCAGTCACAATTTAAGCCAACCACTCTTTTATCTACCACAGTTTATCACTCCCACTATTTTAATCATCACAGTGTATGGCAGACCACAAAGTTGGTGAGAAAACCCTCAAAAAGTTTCTGTGAAATCTCTTTCCTTTTCTCTTTATTACTTGCTCTATCAGTCAGTTTTGTTTTTTTTAACTTGGCTTGAAGAACACAGCTGCAAGAGCAGGTGAGTAAAAAAACTTTTTGATTCTCCTTAAATAAATAGAATACAGCTGTTTTATATCTTAGCAACAGGGCCCTAAGGTCCTGGCTAGGAGAGCTGACAACTGCCTAAATTAAGATTAAGACACACCTGGGGAAAGTTTTGGCCTTGTCTTGCTCCCCATGTGTTTACTTTAGAAATATGTGGTTACAGACTTCCGGGCAAGATGGCGGCTTAGAAGCAGCGAAAATTCAGACCTCAGAAACCCTTCTTTACCGATCGCAAACAGAGTGCTCCTAGGCCACCAAAATTCAAGCTGAACAACAGGATAGACCTGGGGAAACCTCCTCCTGGACCTGGATCAAAAGGTACTGCACCCCAAAAGCCAGAACACTAGATCACTCAGATCTAAGGGGTAGACAGAAAGAAGGTCCCAGGACCCATCCCCCCCAACCCAGAGTGCTGAGCCCACGGCAGCAGCGGGAACCTCGGGGCTCTGAGGACTCACCTTGAAAACAACCTGAACCAGTCTCCTGGGTGCCCAACACAGACTGCAGGGAAACATAGAGAGAAGGGGGAAGCCCGTAGCCCCCTGGCTGGGTCCTTCCATCTGAGTCTCAAGGGAGGTCCCAGCTTTAGGGCACCAGTTGAACCCAATCCCATCAGGAGCCCTCAGAGCTACTGAAAAGGACAGAAAACTCAGGGCTGGAAAAGGGGTTGCTCTGAAGAGCTTACCTTGAAAGTAACCCGGGCCAGTTTCCGGGCATTCAACACAGACTGTGGAAGAGGAGGTTGCTGCTTTTTTTTTCTTCCTTTTTTTGGCTTGGGGATCATTCGGCCCACACCACCTGAACCTAATCCCATCAGGAGCCCTCAGAGCTTCTGAAAGAACAAAAACCTCAGGGCTAGTGAAGGGCTTACCTTGAAAACAACCTGGGCCAGTCTCCAGGCATTCAACACAGACTGTGGAGGAGGAGGCTTATTGCATCAGGGCTCATTTGGCCCAAACCAGGTGAACCTAATCCCATAAGGAGCCCTCAGAGCCCAGGCAAGCCATGACCCCTCCCCCCTTAGAGAGCAGGGTCTTCTGAAAGAACCAGCTGAACCTAATCCCATCAGGAGCCCTCAGAGCCCAGAGAGGCCACGCATCTCCCCCCTTAGAGAGCAGGGTCTTCTGAAAAAACAGAAACCAAGAGGCGAAGTCAAGATGGCAGCCTAGAAGGAGCATAGACCTGGCAGCCTGGCCAGAGCTTTGGAGATCCTCCATATCTGCTCCAGCCGTCCAGGAAGTTTAAAACTCAGAGTAAACCCAGCCCAACTAAGCTGAACTCAATCCCATCAAAAGTCGCCAGAACACAAGGAAGCCCAGGCTCCCCATCCATCCTCATAGACTGCTGGACTTTAAGCCAATCAAATGCCTCCAGAGGACAGGAAAGCTCAAACCCCCAACAACCATCCCCCAGAGATTACACCAAGAGATCCTCTGTTAAAGCTCCAAGAGGGGAGACTTATAGAAGTCCCCAAAAAACAAAAAAATGAGAGGAACAAGAGCACAGACAAATACGGGGAGGAAAAAAGGGGTGAATTTGAACAAACAACAGAAACAGAAGAAAGAAACTACAATAGACAGCTACTACTCACCAAATGGAACAGAGGGGGAGAGATCAGCAAACAATAAACCAGAAATCCCAGCCAACTGGATACAGGCTGTGGAAGAACTCAAAACACAACTAAGAGAGGCTGAAGACAATTGGGAAAAGAACTTAAAAATTAAGATAAGTCATCTGGAAACAGAGGCACTTGAACTAAAACAAGAAAATAGTGTCCTGAAAGCCAAAATCATCCAGCTGGAAAATGAGGCAAAGGAGATGAAAGACGAGATAAAGAGGATGAAAGATGATCTTCAAAGAAAATCAGACCAGAAGGAAAAAGATGACCAAAAAGCCAGAGATGAAATCCAATCTTTAAGAACCAGAGTAAAACAACTAGAATCAAGTGACCTCACAAGGCAGCAGGACACTATAAAACAAAACAAAAAGAATGAAAAAATTGAGGAAATTGTGAAGCATCTCATTCACAAAACAGATGATTTAGAAAATCGTTCAAGAAGAGACAATTTAAGAATAATTGGACTACCAGAAGACCACGACAAAAGAAAAAGCCTGGACATAATACTAGAGGAAATTATCCAGGAAAACTGTCCCGAAATCCTAGAACAAGAGGGGAAAGTGGAGATTGAAAGAATCCACAGATCACCCCTTGTATTTAATCCCCAACTAACAACACCAAGAAATGTTATAGCCAAATTCAAAAACAATCAGATGAAAGAACATGTATTACAAACTGCCAAGAAGAAGCCATTCAGATACCATGAAAACACGGTGAGGATAACACAGGATCTGTCTGCATCCACACTGAAGGACTGAAAGGCATGGAATACGATATTCCGGAAAGCAAGGGAACTAGGCCTACAGCCAAGAATAAAATACCCATCAAAACTGACTATATTCTTACAGGGGAAAGTATGGTCATTCAACACCACAGAAGAGTTCCAAGCATTCATAAATAAAAGACCAGACCTGAACAGAAAATTTGAAGTCCAACCACAGAACTCAAGAGAATCATCAAAAGGTAATTAAAAAAGAGGGGAAAAACAACAACAACAACAACAAAAATTTTTTAAGAGACTCAATAAGTTAAAATGATATGTATCCCTATAAGAAAAGAGGTCATTGGCAACTCTTAAAAACTGTTGCTATCACCTAAGCAGCTAGAAGAACTACACTCAGAGGGAACAGTGACAAACTGTATAGGATGAAAGGACAAGACATGAATAGGTATATATATATATATATATGCATGCATAAATACATATACATGTCTATGTATATATATATATACATGACTAAAGCTAAAAAAGAAAAGAGGTTATGACTAAAAGAAATGGGAAAAGAAACAAATGGGGGTAAATTTATATGTCACAAAGAAGCTCATGGCGGGAGGGGGGAGAACATCGATACACTGGAAGGATAAAGAGGTTGAAGATAGGAAATACTCAACTCTTACGTACTTTGAAACTGACCCAAAGAGGGAAGAACAATCCAATCCATTGGGGAAGAGAATAGATTTGCGCCCTATAGGGGAGTAGAAGGGTAAAAAACAGACTGGTGGGGAGGGAAGCAGTACAAGGGAGGGAGAGGGTGGGGGGGATTTTAAAAAGACTACAGGGGAAAATAAGGGAGGGAATAAGAAGGGAGGGGGTAGAAAGGGAAGTACATGGGGGACTGATTTAAAGTAAATCACTGGACTAAAAGGTAGAGCTGAAGAAGAAAGGTTAGAATTAGAGAAGGATATCAAAATGCCAGGGAGTCCACAAGTGACAGTCATAACGTTGAACGTGAATGAGATGAACTCACCCATAAAATGTAGACGAATAGAAGAATGGATTAGAATCCAAAACCCTACCATATGTTGTCTCCAAGAAACACACATGAGGCGGGTAGACACCCACAAGGTCAGAATTAAAAGATGGAGTAAGACCTTCTGGGCCTCAACTGACAGAAAGAAGGCAGGAGTGGCAATCATGATAGCTGATAAAGCCAAAGCAAAAATAGACCTGATCAAAAGGGATACGGAAGGTGATTATATTTTGTTAAAAGGGACTTTAGATAATGAGGAAATATCACTAATCAACATGTATGCACCAAATAATATAGCACCCAAATTTCTAATGGAGAAACTAGGAGAATTGAAGGAAGAAATAGACAGTAAAACCATATTAGTGGGAGACTTGAACTAACCATTATCAAATTTAGATAAATCAAATAAAAAAATAAATAAGAAAGAGGTAAAAGAAGTGAATGAAATCTTAGAAAAATTAGAGTTAATAGACATATGGAGAAAAATAAATAGGGATAAAAAGGAATACACCTTCTCAGCACCACACAGCACATTCACAAAGATTGACTATACATTAGGTCACAGAAACATGGCACACAAATGCAGAAAAGCAGAAATAATAAATGCAGCCTTTTCAGATCACAAGGCAATAAAAATAACGATCAATAATGGTTCATGGAAAACTAAATCAAAAACTAATTGGAAACTAAACAATATGATACTCCAAAATCGTTTAGTTAGAGAAGAAATCATAGAAACAATTAATAATTTCATCGAGGAAAATGACAATGGCGAGACATCCTTTCAAACCTTTTGGGATGCAGCCAAAGCGGTAATCAGAGGTAAATTCATATCCCTGAGTGCATATATTAACAAACTAGGGAGAACAGAGATCAATCAATTGGAAATGCAAATAAAAAAACTCCAAAGCGACCAAATTAAAAACCCCCAGAGAAAACCAAACTAGAAATCCTAAAAATTAAGGGAGAAATTAATAAAATCGAAAGTGATAGAACTATTGATTTAATAAATAAGACAAGAAGCTGGTACTTTAAAAAAACAAACAAAATAGACAACGTACTCGTCAATCTAATTTAAAAAAGGAAGGAAGAAAAGCAAATTAACAGCATCAAAGATGAAAAGGGAGACATCACCTCTGATGAAGAGGAAATTAAGGCAATCATTAAAAATTACTTTGCCCAATTATATGGCAATAAATATACCAATTTAAGTGATATGGATGAATATATACAAAAATACAAACTGCCTAGACTAACAGAAGAAGAAATAGAATTCTTAAATAATCCCATATCAGAAAATGAAATCCACCAGGCCATCAAAGAACTTCCTAAGAAAAAATCCCCAGGGCCTGATGGATTCACCAGTGAATTCTATCAAACATTCAGAGAACAGTTAATCCCAATACTATACAAACTATTTGACATAATAAGCAAAGAGGGAGTTCTACCAAACTCCTTTTATGACACAAACATGGTACTGATTCCAAAGCCAGGCAGGTCAAAAACAGAGAAAGAAAACTATAGACCAATCTCCCTAATGAATATAGATGCAAAAATCTTAAAGAGGATACTAGCAAAAAGACTCCAGCAAGTGATCAGAAGGGTCATCCACCATGATCAAGTAGGATTTATACCAGGGATGCAGGGCTGGTTCAATATTAGGAAAACCATCCACATAATTGACCACATTAACAAGCAAACCAACAAAAATCACATGATTATCTCAATAGATGCAGAAAAGCCTTTGATAAAATACAACACCCATTCCTATTAAAAACACTAGAAAGCATAGGAATAGGAGGGTCGTTCCTAAAAATAATAAACAGTATATATCTAAAACCATCAGCTAATATCATCTGCAATGGGGATAAACTAGATGCATTCCCAATAAGATCAGGAGTGAAACAAGGATGCCCATTATCACCTCTATTATTTGACATTGTACTAGAAACACTAGCAGTAGCAATTAGAGAAGAAAAAGAAACTGAAGGCATCAAAATAGGCAAGGAAGAGACCAAGTTATCACTCTTTGCAGATGACATGATGGTCTACTTAAAGAATCCTAGAGATTCAACCAAAAAGCTAATTGAAATAATCAACAACTTTAGCAAAGTTGCAGGATACAAAATAAACCCACATAAGTCATCAGCTTTACTATATATCTCCAACACAGCTCAGCAGCAAAAACTAGAAAGAGAAATCCCATTCAAAATCACCTTAGACAAAATAAAATACCTAGGAATCTATCTCCCGAGACAAACACAGGAACTATATGAACATAACTACAAAACACTCGCCACACAACTAAAACTAGACTTGAGCAATTGGAAAAACATTAACTGCTCATGGATAGGAAGAGCCAATATAATAAAAATGACCATCCTACCCAAACTTATTTATCTATTTAGTGCCATACCCATGGAACTCCCAAAAAATTTCTTTACTGATTTAGAAAAAAACATAACAAAGTTCATTTGGAATAACAAAAGATCAAGGATATCCAGGGTAATCATGAAAAAAAAAACACAAATGTGGGGGGCCTTGCAGTCCCAGACCTCAAACTATATTACAAAGCAGCAGTCATCAAAACAATTTGGTACTGGCTAAGAGACAGAAAGGAGGATCAGTGGAATAGACTGGGGGCAAGTGACCTCAGCAAGACAGTATACAATAAACCCAAAGATCCCAGGTTGTGGGACAAAAATCCACTATTTGATAAAAACTGCTGGGAAAATTGGAAGACAGTATGGGAGAGATTAGGAATAGATCAACACCTCACACCCTACACCAAGATAAATTCAAAATGGGTGAATGACTTAAACATAAAGAAGGAAACCATAAGTAAATTGTGTAAACACAGAATAGTATACATGTCAGACCTTTGGGAGGGGAAAGACTTTAAAACCAAGCAAGACATAGAAAGAGCCACAAAATGTAAAATAAATAATTTCGACTACATCAAATTAAAAAGCTTTTGTACAAACAAAACCAATGTAACTAAAATCAGAAGGAAAACAACAAATTGGGAAAAAATCTTCATAAAAACCTCTGACAAAGGTTTAATTACTCAAATTTATAAAGAGCTAAATCAATTGTACAAAAAATCAAGCCATTCCCCAATTGATAAATGGGCAAGGGACATGGATAGGCAGTTCTCAGATAAAGAAATCAAAACTATTAATAAGCACATGAAGAAGTGTTCTAAATCTCTTATAATCAGAGAGATGCAAATCAAAACAACTCTGAGGTATCACCTCACATGTAGCAGATTGGCTAACATGACAGCTATGGAAAGTAATGAATGCTGGAGGGGCTGTGGCAAAGTAGGGACATTAATTCATTGCTGGTGGAGTTGTGAACTGATCCAACCATTCTGGAGGGCAATTTGGAACTATGCACAAAGAGCAATAAAAGAATGTCTACCCTTTGATCCAGCCATAGCACTGCTGGGTCTGTACCCCAAAGAGATAATGGACAAAAAGTCTTGTACAAAAATATTCATAGCTGCGCTCTTTGTGGTGGCCAAAAATTGGAAAATGAGGGAATGCCCATCAATTGGGGAATGGCTGAACAAACTGTGGTATATGTTGGTGATAGAATATTATTGTGCAAAAAGGAATAATAAAGTGGAGGAATTCCATGGAGACTGGAACAACCTTCAGGAAGTGATGCAGAGCGAGAGGAGCAGAACCAGGAGAACATTGTACACAGAAACAAACACACTGTGGTATAATCGAACGTAATGGACTTCTCCATTAGTGGCGGTGTAATGTCCCTGAACAATCTGCAGGGATCTAGGAGAAAAAACACTATCCATAAGCAAAGGACAAACTGTGGGAGTAGAAACACGGAGGAAAAGCAACTGCCTGACTACAGCTGTTGAGGGGACATGACAGAGGAGAGACTCTAAAAGAACACTCTAATGCAAATATTAACAACATGGCAATGGGTTCGAAGCAAGAACACATGTGATACCCAGTGGAATCACAAGTCCGCTATGGGCGGTGGGGGTGGGGAGGAAAGAAAATGATCTTTGTCTTTAATGAATAATGCATGGAAATGATCAAATAAACTACTATAAAATTAAAAAAAAGAAAAAGAAAAAGAAATATGTGGTTACAGCCAGTTCACAACATACTTAACAACTGGCTAATCAGCTCCATTGTAAAATTTGCATTCCTTGCCTCTCTGAAATTTCTCATACCATGGGGCTTATGGCAAAGTATAATCGACACAGTACTCCCCCTTGGGATTTTGATTGTTATAGCTGTAATATTGTATTTCCTTAAAAACCCACCTCTCAGTCAAACCAACCGAATGTTCCTTCTACTACTCAACTAGAACTAAATACTCGGCTTGAGATTATAGAAGAAAGTCAGGGAGAGATTGTAGCTTTCATGAGAAACATTAAAAGAGAGTTAAGAACATTATCAGAATCTCTGTCCCAACTTGCTCTGGATAATAACCCTCCTAGTCAACCCACTGCTCACCCTGTCAAATCTGCCTTGGAATCCCCTGCTCTTAACCAACCCACCCCTCCCCCTGCCCCATCAGCCTCAGAAAACCCTACATCTAAACAAACCACCCCTCCCCCTGCCCCACCAGCCTCAGAAAACCCTAGTTCTAACCAACCCACTCCTCCCACTACTCATGCTTTCGATTCCACACCCTCAACTCTAAGTACACACCACACCCATTCTTCTGATCCTAAGGCCTCCACTTCACACCTTACTGATTCCTCCAATCCTAACACCTCTGTATCCTTTCACACTTCTTCCTTTGCTCCTCTTTCCCATCCTGCTCAATTCAATTCTCAGATCTTTCCTACCTCTGATCTTTCTGGCACTATGGGACAACAACAAACCCTCTCTTTTAATGTGCCCAACTCTTCTATTTCTCATACTTACCCCATTGAGAATGGAGCAAGAAGCCTAGAAAAAGGAATAGGAGTACCAAATAATTCAGACAGGTTATTTCCTTTAAGGGAAGTACCCACTTTTAATAAAGATGGAAACTTGGTATCTGTAAGACATCATACACCTTTTACCCCTGAGGATTTAAATAAACTTAAGGAAAATCTTCTATCATTTGAGGAAGAACCAATATTAATTATAAAAAAATTAGAGAACATATTCAGAACTTTGGACCCCACTTGGTTGGATGTTGAGAATATATTAGAAGAATTATTAACAAAGAGAAAAAAAATCATCTCTCTGGCTAATCAAAAACAAGGTAAAAAAGGAAATTATTGGCCAACTGAATATCCACATTGGAACCCCAATGTTGAACTAGATCACACAAAACTAAACCAGGCCAGAGAAGCATTATTGACAGCCATGAGAGCTTGCTCTGATAGACCTGAAAAATGGTCAAAATTTGAAAGAACCCGACAAGATATTGATGAAACACCCTCCCAGTTTATGGACAGACTTATTGACGTAGGGAATACATATATGGACCTTGATTTCTCCAGAGAAAGAGACATTAGACAAATACGTAGGCGATTTGTTGAGAATTGTTGTTCAGTGGTAAAAGACTACTTTAAAACTAGTTGTCCTAATTGGGACTCTATGGACCTTGAAGAATTGAGGAGAGTAGCAACCTATGTTTATAAAGGTTGTGTAAAAAGACCTGAGGAAGGCAATACTTTAGTGGAAGACTTAAAGAAAGAAATTGAAATGTTAAAGAGACAATTGAAAAATAAGGGAGAGATTATAGCCCCTTTGCAGGAATTCACAAATAATCAGTAACTTGCCACTTCTGTGAGAAGAAGGGCTACAAAATGATGGAATGTAGAACCTTTTTTAAGATGATCAGAAGGAATACGCAATTTAATAACAACTTTATAAATAATAACTATAGAAATGATGATAATGGTCATAGAAACCAGAATTTTAGAAATTTTAGAAATTATAATAATGGTTATGGAAATAACTATAATGAATATAGAAATAAGAACTTTAGAAACCAGAATTTTAGAAATAGGAATTGGGAAAATAATGACAATGCTCAAAATGAAGAAAATGATAATGCCCAACAACAATATATAAGAAATGGTGCTCATCCAAAAAATAGTCGGGGTGCCCTTCAGGGGGCTGCCCAAGGAACATCCCAAACACAATGAAGGTGTCTGAGGGAGGCTGGGGCACAGGAATCAGAGGATACAACCTTTGATTTTCCAGACCCTGATGTCCTACTACCTGTTGTCCCTATCCACTGCCCTCCCCATACTAATGAACCCCATGTTACCTTAAAGGTCGGTAACACTTATGATTGTCTCTTAGACACTGGAGCTACCAGGTCTGTATTGAAGAATGTACCAGATTTAAATTGTTATTCCATTGACTCACAAAGTGTAGTGGGAGTATCAGGAATATCCCAAAGAATTAAAAAACTTGCCCCTAGAATGGTGTCTGTAGGACCCCTAAAGGTACAACATTCCTTTCTTTTGATGCCAGATTCCCCTTTAAATTTGCTGGGGAGGGACCTTCTATGCAAACTCAGAGCCACAATAACTTGCTCCTCAGATGGTTCCTTAACATTGGAAGTACCAGAGGAATCCTTGAATTTACTCCCTGTACTTCTCTCAGAGAGCCAGGAGGCAAAAGAGCCTCCCGCTTTTGAAATGCCTAAGGATATACTGGAGTCTTTTGGGGCCACATCTTCTTCTGATGTAGTCTTACTTAAATCTGCTGTTCCTGTGCAGATAAAAACTAAATCTAGCCCACCTCCTTCCATTCCTCAGTATCCCCTCTCAAAGGAGGCAATTGAGGGTATTACACCAGTTATTAACTCATTAATTAAACAGGGAATAATAATCCCTTGCAAATCAGAATACAACATGCCCATCCTGCCAGTTAAAAAACCAAAAAGAGGACCTGATGGCAATTACCTCTATAGATTCGTACAGGATTTGAGAGCGGTGAATAATCACGTTATAAAGAGACACTCCTTGGTTTCCAACATAAATACTATTATTTCCTTTTCTGTGGCTACAAAGCAATGCTGCTTGCTAATGCTCCTTCTCACCTTGAAACCTTGACCCAGAATTACAACCTGGATATCTATGTATGGGCAATGTGACAAGAGAGTTGCACCCAGCAGAAGGACCCCTGTAATTTCCTTCTAAAATGTTGTCCATATACACTTTACTTTCTGTGACTGAGTGTTTCCAAAGCTTTTGTTGCTGATTCAGCTGTCCCTAAAGCATTATTGGCATGCTGTTTTGAGCTCCACTTCTATCCTGGTACACTAGATCTTTCATGCCAGCCTGCTAAGTTGTTTTGTGATGAAAAAATATTTTACTCCATCTTTTTGTGAGTTATGCTGCTCCACAATTTGTTTTGAAGCATTATAGCATTGGTTTTTTGGAGACTCATTTGGTAGAGATCAGGTGGGTCTGTGTGTCTTCTCTACCATCTTATCTCTGCCCAGCTCCTCAAGTATTTCTGATGAAAAGATCAAAACTGCATAGAAAATTTGAAGTTCAAACATAGTGACTAAAAAGAAAGATTTATAAATATGAATGACCATAAGGGACTAAATAAGAATAAACTTCTTAAATTCTAATATGGGGAGATGATATATAGGTGCCTTTTGACCCTTAGCATTATCATGGGTCAGAGGGAGTCTAATTAGAGAGCTGCTTGGGAGTGCTTCTCTTATTTATTGATAATCTTGAGAATGGAAAGAGATGGGAAGAGGAATACACTAGGGAGAGAAAGGAATGTTAGGGAGTGTTATTTCACATAAGAAGGGTACGTAAGTAGACATCTGTACAAAGAAGAGGAAACAGGGGAAGTGGCTGACTCTTGAACCTCACTCATCTGAACTGGTCAAAGGAGTGAAGAATACTTATATGCAGGCACACAAACACATCAGGGAAATAGATAGAAAAGAGAGGAAGAAGAAAGCAGAAAAAAGAGAAGAGGAAAATTAAAAGAAGGGTAGATTTAGGGAGCAATTAGTCCTAAGCAAAACAAACTAAGAATATGCAAAAATATTTGTCTCTCTTTTTGAGGTGGCAAAGAATTGAAATCAGAAAGGTTACCTATCAATTGGGAATGGCTGAAGAAGTTATGATATATAAATATGATGAAATATTATCGTGCTGCAATAAATGATGAAGGGGGTTTCAGAGAAGCCTGGGAAGACTTATATGAACTGATAAGGAATGAAATAATGAAAACAAGGAGAAGAATTTATACAATTATAATTTGTAAAGACAAACAACTTTGAAAGACTTAAGGACTTTAATCAGTGTAATAAGCAACCATAATTCCAGAGGACTAATTATGAAATGTGCTATTTACCTCCTGATAGAGGTAAAAGATTCAGAGTGTAGAATAGACATATATATTTCATTTTATTTTAAAGTTTATTTAATTTTTTCAGTCAGCCAGAATCTTCCTCTCTTTTTTCCCTGCCTCCAATTGAGAAAGACAAAACCCCTGTTATAAATATGAATAGTCAAGTAAAAAAAATTTCCACCCCAGTTATATATACATGTATATATGTATATATACATACACACATATATACACATGTATATATATACATATATATATCTTCCTTTTAATTTTCCCATTTCTTTTTTCCTTCCCCTTCTTCCCTTTCCTTCCTATTTCCCTGTTGAGGGAAATGTATTTCTGACCCATGCCCTGAAAAAAGGTGTGCATCTAATTTATGGGAAAAAAAGCAAAAGACAATGAAATAGCAGTGTTGATTTTAGCCATGAGGGAGGAGATGGCACAACTAAAGCAAATGATTAAGCAACTAACTGAGAAGAAACCAAGTTGCAAACATATTAACACAGAACAAGACATACCTAAAAATAACAATGTAGCTAAGCAAGAAAAAACAGATGGGCTGGAGGGAGAATACCAATATTGCCACTAAGAGATCAAACAAGCCTACAACCAGACAGTGGCATAATTCATATTAAAATGCATAAGACATTTACAGCAGCAGACCTTGAAAGTCTGAAAAAAACAGAAGTCTTCCTGGTTTTTGGAGTCTGTCCAATGTTTGAAAGAATTTAAAAGAGCAATTAGACTTTATGATCCAAATTTCTATTTTACTGAAATTCTTCTCTCAGAATTATTTTCAAAAAGGGAAAAACAACAATTTATTGATGAAACTAGAAACAATCCAAATTTAACATCATGGCCAGAAGAAGGAACAGACTTAGAGCTATCTAATAATGCAAATCTGCATTATCTAAAAAAGGCCAGAGAAGATCTGTTAGAGTCAATGAAAAGTTTTTTTAAAAGACCAGATATTTGGGGACAATTTGAGAAATTGAGGCAGGAGAATGGGGAACATCCATCAAAAATCCTTGATAGAGTGATTGAAGTAGCAGAGGATATGCTTGGATTTGAAAATTTAACTGAACAAAATCTCCAACACATAAGGAGACAACTCGTGAAAGGTAGTAACACACCTATTAGATCATATTTTAAACTTCAGTGCCTAGATAGGGAAACACTAAGTCTGGATGATTTAAGAAAAACTGCAAATTACATATTCACAGGTCATAAAGAAATCCTAGAGGAAAAGGATGAAATAATAAAAGAGCTTAAAACCAAGCTCAAGGAGGGAAATAGCACAATTAAAAATAAAGAAATTAAAGAAATAAAAAATCTAGCCACCGTGCAATTGTACAAAACCATAAGAAATTACACACAAAACAACAAAAGGAGAAATGTACCCACATCTTTCCTTTGTGGGAAATTGGGACACATGATTTGAGACTGCTATTTAAAGGCATAATTAGTTCAAGCTAACAATAAAAAGAGATCCTGGAAAAGCAACATAAAGTATAGCAGCAATAATACACAAACAAATACAAAATATTGCAATTGTAATTGCAAGAATTCACTGCAAGCACCAAATTTAGAAACCAAGGAGAGATACATCCAACAGGGAGCAAAACCACATTATTCACAAATAGTTTCAGGAACTGCTAAGCAAAGTCAGTTATGATGCCAGGTGTATGGGGTAATATCAAAAAGGAAAAATGGGAAAGGAAATGGGAAAAATGAAAAGCAAGGAGACTGCAAAAGCACAAAATAAAACTAAAAGGCAAATAGAAGAAGAAATCCAATTAGATAAGGATGTAACAGAAATTAGGGAGAAAATTTTTGGAACAGTGGAACAAGATACAAAGAAAGGGGAAGGAACAGATCTGACAACAATCTGTAATACACAAACCTTAAACTTATTAGGAAATTATAACTTAAAAAGCAAAGAACAGGAAAGATTAGATCCAAGCAACAGTGAATTCCAACATGTCTCAGCACAAGACAAAAGTAACTTAGCAGAAAGGAAAGAATATTCTTTAGAAACAGAAAATACAAAACAAATAGCAAAACCAAAAACAGAACCATATCAGACACAAATATTAGAGGGTTCTAAAGATTCTCAATGAACTGCAACTAAATCAATTGAAGTACATAAGCAACAACAGAATGGTCCAATGGAGAGGAAAATACAATAACAGAGAACATTCAAATTAGCAGGCCTTCTGGAGACAATGACACTGAAAGCAGGGATGATATTACAAAAGAACATACCAATGACATAATAGAAAAGTCAACCTTAAATCCTTATGTCAAAGAATTCCAACCAAGAGCAACTGCATAAGAAAAAGAAAACACAAACATTATCATACCATTCTTAAGTCTCCCTGATAATGCAATTCTATTGCAAACTGATGATGGATTGCAAAATGAATGTTCAAAGCAACAAGAGAAGTCTGTAGCTGAAGAACAAAACTGGGATATGATAGCAGATTCACAGGAAGGAACAAACACACAAGAACCAAATTTATCAACATATAACACAGAGTTACAGCATACTACTGGGCAAGAGCTAGCAAAAGACTTGGGGAATATAGAAATCACCAAACAAGAGTCAGAGCAAGATGCGAATCAAACAGAACCACTATATACAATGATATTTGACTGAGAAAGCGAGGAAGACCAAGAACGTTATGAATATATCAAACTTTACAATCAAGATCACAAAGCTTTACAAGAGTGGGAGACAGATGATTACATTAACAACTCAAATCAAGAACAAACAATCCTGTCAGAAGAGTTAGTTCAGGACACAGAGTACACAAACTCATTAGAAGAAATGCTGGTGGCATTGGGAGTCAAGCATTATCAAGAACTTTATGAAAAGTTTGAGGCTGAGGAAAAAGACACTGAATTAGGAGTAAAACAAAATTATATACCTGATAGAAAATAAACTGAGGAAGAAGCAAACAACATAATGATCCTATCACACCTTCCTTTCTCTGACTTAGAATTTCTCACAAACCAATTTGTCAATTAACAAAATATATACAAGCTTTACAAACAAGAATAGCAGAATTGCACAAAATGGGCTTGATACAACAAACAGTACCCCTGGATTGCAATTTGCACAACATTAAACTGGGAGATAAAGTATACTTAAAAAATTTCCATAGAAAATTGGCTACAGACATAAAATGGACTGGACTACTACCCCAATAGCTATAAAAATTGCAGGGAAAGACTCATGGTTCCACTGTTCCCATGTAAAACCAGAAAAATTCAACATCACTGTAACAGACATAGAGGATAATTAGACAAAAGATAGTGCTGAGAAATGAAAACAAAAATTGATTAACATCAAAAAGTACACCACAAAAAACAATAGTGACACAATGTTCAAGACAATGAGACTCTAGCAGTCAATCATACCACAGTGAGAAGATGACTTTCCAGCCCAGAGGAAAAGATTTTAATGCATCTCAGAGGAAAAGCATCAAAAAAAGCTGCTAGAGAGAAGAAACAAAGAGAAAAAGCTGAAATGGACAGCTAAGACTTTGAACTTTGTAAATTTGTTTAATAGCTACTAGAGAGAAGAAACAAAGAGAAAAAAGCGGAAACAGACAGCTTGGACTCTGAACTTTGTAAATTTGTTTATATAAGAAGAGGACAAATGGAAATCAGGACTTATATGTAAGACTGAGTGCAGCAAAATCATAAAACAAAATTAATTTCACATATTAGGAATGCATGCAACACTATATAACTTGGAAGAAAGAAGAGATCTATCAGTCAACATGAGAAGTGGAAATCTGAAGAAACTTGCTAAGTATTAATTCAACACAACACTATTAGATACAAAACACAAAAACACAAACTGACATGTACTCAGAGACCTTGTTTAAATAAACAAATGTCTGAAATTATATTTATGCAAAATGTAAATATGTATATAGTTAGTTCCATAAGGTCTTAGGTAAATAGAAAGATCAATAGATTTTTCTATTTGACTGACATAAGGATGCAGAACAATGTATATATTATTGTATAATATGTAAATAATCTCTATAAATAATGTATATACAACTGAGGTGTACAAGGCCTTAAATGGAAAGGCGCTCCAGGCATTCCACATAGTGCTGACCAGCATATGGGAAGAGGAAGGCATGCCCCCAGAACTCAGAGATGCCTCCATCGTAGCCCTATACAAGAACAAAGGCTCATGAGCAGCCTGTGACAACTACAGAGGCATCTCACTACTCTCTACTGCCGGAAAGATCCTTGCCCGTGTTATACTCAACAGACTCCTGTCATTTGTTTTAGAGCAGAACCTACCTGAATCACAATGTGGCTTCCGACCAGATCGCAGCACCATCAACATGGTCTTCACGGTGAGGCAAATGCAGGAAAAATGCCTTGAGCAGAACCTGAGTCTCTACATTGTCTTCATAGACCTGACAAAGGCCTTTGACACAGTGAACAGGGACGCATTGTGGGTGATCCTCAGCAAGCTCGGTTGCCCAGCAAAATTCGTCAAACTGATCCAACTCTTTCATGTCGACATGACAGGGGAAGTCCTATCTGGTGGAGAGACTTCTGATCGCTTCAACATCTCCAATGGCGCGAAACAAGGCTGTGTCCTTGCTCCGGTACTATTCAACCTATTTTTCACCCAAGTATTATGACATGCTGTGATGGATCTAGACCTGGGCATCTACATCAAATACCGACTGGATGGCTCACTATTCGACCTTCGCTGCCTGACTGCAAAAACAAAGACAACAGAGAGACTCAATCTGGAAGCTCTCTTTGCAGATGACTGTACTCTCATGGCCCACCAAGAAAATCATCTCCAAACCATTGTGGACAGGTTCTCCACCGCAACAAAACTGTTTGGCCTGACTAAGCACTGCAACAAAGCTCAAAGTGTACAACGCAGTGGCCCTCAGCTCTCTCCTTTACGGTTGTGAGACATAGACACTGTACCGGAAGCACATGAAGCAGTTGGAGCAATTCCACCAACGCTCTCTCTGGTCAATCATGAGGATCCGATGGCAGGACCGAATCACCAATCAGGAAGTCCTCGACAGAGCCAACTCCACCAGCATCGAAGTCATGGTCCTCAAAATCCAGCTACAATGGTCTGGACACATCATCCGCATGGACCCACAGCGAATACCAAGACAGGTATTCTATGGTGAACTGTCAGCTGGACTCAGGAAACAAGGCTGACCAAAGAAAAGATTCAAGGATCAGCTAAAGTCCAACTTGAAGTGGGCTGGCATGACACCAAAGCAACTAGAACTCGCTGCCTCTGACAGAAGCAGCTGGCGAACCCACATTAACCATGCCGCCACCACCTTTGGAGATGAGCGACGTCGACATCTTGCCGCTGCACGTGAATGCTGACACCAGGCCACAACCGCACCTCCCGTAACAACAGGAGTCCCATGCCCCATGTGCCACAAACTCTGCGCCTCAGTCTTTGGACTCCAAAGCCACATGAAGGTACACCGTAGATGAAACTGCACAAAGACAGTAGTCATTCTCGGTCACTGAGAGACTACCACTATACACATTACAACCCTCTGCTCCCAACTTGATCCAGTGTCATTGACTTCTTTGTTACTATTCACACAAGACACTCCACCTTCCAACTCCATACATTTTCACTAGTTGTTTCTCAAGTCTGGAATTCTTTCTCTCCTTATCTCTACTTTTGGCTTTCTTCAAGAACTTGCTTGAAGGCTTTTCTACAGGAAGGCTTTTTCCCCCTTCCTTCCTTCTGTTTATCATCTCTAATATGTCCTATATAAAGGTTGTTTATATATGTGTTTTCGTATTGTCTCTCCTATTGGACTGTGGGGCCCTTGAGAACAAGGACTATTTTCTGTCTTCCTTTGTATTTCTGACTCATAGGTATGATATTTGGCACAAAGTAAGTATCTAATAAATGTCTGACTATGATTGACCCTTAAAGAGTGATTTTCTCCACAGAAGGCCTTATGGGCATTCACCATCAAGGAAGAGCAGAAGTTACAAGAGGAGTTTAGAAAAGTAACTTGATGTTTTATTCAAGCAATAGCTGGCATGGAGACTATCCAATGATGCTAATATAGAAACTTTCCCCCCAGCAGAACTTTCTTCTACTGTCTTTGCGAGCTTTCCAAAGAATTATATTTGTAGAAACCAATTAAATAAGTTAGCTGCTCCAGATGGAAACTGCACTTTGTACCTTTTCTAATGTCAAAGAGAGAGGATTTTGCATACCTGGCCCCATTTGTACTAGTTTCCCCAAAGAGAATCTATTGGTCAAAATGGAAATATAGATTGGATCTATGTACACCACCCCCTCCTCAACTTGACTTTCCCTATGACCAGCCAATATAGGGGTGATTATAATCCACCTTCTGGATGGATTGCCCTGAGGATTGGCTTCAAGCTTTATTTATGAATGTTCCTTGCCACACAACCATACCAGGTATTGACAGATCAACTCGTAAAATTAGAGCAGGAGATCAAGACAGCAGTGGCCAAATATGGTTGTCAATTCAAGCAGGTACTTTGGGAATGATGGGGAAAAGAACAGCATCTGCTGCCCTGTTAGCTCAGAAGAGAATAAGACTCTTTCTCTTGATCTTTAGGTGTGTTTATTGAAACCTGAGGTTCTAATAAAATTGTATCAGGTCATGAAAGACTGGAACAGTAAAGGCCTATTACTTCTACTATCCTCTAATAGTCCTACTCCATTTGAATAAACAACTTACTATAGCCATTCCTTGACATCATCAATGGGATAAACCTGATAACTCAGGCCTAAGGGGAGTGTTATGTAATAATCCACCTTGACAATGCTTTTTTCTCTATTCTTGTGGTTGAATGAATTTTGCTTTTACCCATGTAAAAGGGGTCCAGTAAATTTTTACTGTCTTTCCCCAGGTTTATCTGAACTCTCTCTTATGCAACACATTTGGATGGACAGAAACCTGAAAGAGGCTTCTCTTATTGAAAGCATTGATTGACACCACTAAATATTATTATAAATACTGGATGATATTAAGTTGACTGGCTAGATGAGATAGCAGTAGCAGAAACATTAAATAAAATGGTTTCCCATAAGAGAATTATAAAGTAAACTAACTAATGTTAGTTTAGAACAAACCCCAACATCTAAAAAAGGTTTTGGAAATAATTTTATTAGTTCATTTGGCAAAAGAGAAAAACACAGAAAAATGTGGCTCCCTCTTCAAGTCACTGTAAAGTTTAAATTATATAGAATTCAGACAAGGGTATACATTTACCTGAATGGCTTCATATAGGAAGTAGACAGTTTCTAGAGAAATTAAGTTTGAGATGTATATCAGTGTTCAGATTTATATCAGAATTCAATCTAATTTGGGAAAGCCAAAACACAAGCTTTGATGCACTCAAAAAAAGAACTGGTTGGTATCTAAGCATTCCTAACAGTCATTTGATTTCCCTGAAGCATCTCTGAGGTCCACCTGACCTCTACTATAAAGCTTTGGGATAGATACTTTTCTAGCCACACAAAGCTAGATCAAAGAATATAATAATAAAATTTTTTGAAAAACATAATAAAATATTTTCCCATACAAACTCTAAGAAAACCAAGATCCAGATTCTAAATTAGAGCAGGTAGAAAAAACCAGATGACTCTGAATATATTCCATAAAATTGACAGAAATTCATTTTCCCGTAGTCTAAAAAGGAAGCCCAGAGTCTTCTTAGACTTTTTTGGGTTTTGGAGAATTCATGCTTTTCATTTCTCTTGAGAGTCACTATTTACCAAATTTCTTGCAAGGCTGCCTTTTTTCTAGTAAGCCCAGAATAGGATACAGTTCTGGAAGCTTTAAAGCAATCTTTCCTCCTAGGCCCTTTTTACCCTGCAAGGTCTATGTTTCTAGAGGTTCTTGTCCATAGAGAGGAAGCTGAGTGGAGCATTTGATAGGCATCTAGGGAGAGTCCCGACTAAGCTAGCTATTAGGTTTCTGTAACTGTAAATTCCCCAAAGTGGCCACTTCCTTTGTCAGTTTTCAAAAGTAGCTAGTTACTGCACCTTAGGTGCTATTATTACTCTTTAACTGGTTACCTTTTATGCATGAAGTTATGTTAAGATAAACCCTCTTAAGAGGATAAGGCAAGATCAATATTTATCATTAAGCATAGTACAAATAGTACATTTAATCATACTCGCTCAGATTCCTTGGGTTTTAGCATCCTTCCCAAACAGACTGTGATGCTTCTGAGGCTGAAACCACAAAACTTGGCAGTCATTAATCTGGTAACAAGGTATATCCTGAAGAATGGGTGTCCTGGAAATTCTTCCCAGTGAACTGAGTTGTAAACCATCTATGAACTGGTCTGTTAAAGACTTTTGAAGAATGGGTCAGATGAGATCTTCATCTATACTGATTCCAGAGTGAAAATTGTGGTTCTAAGATAGTGGTCTGAGGCCTGAAGAGAACAAGATTGGACAATTAAAGACTCTAGAGTCTGGGAACTGTAACAGTTAAAATTTAGGAATATGGGGAGACTGAGGCAGGTAGAAATTAGTTTCTCTCTGCAAGGAGTATTATATTTTTTAGAGGTTTATTAAAGGTTAAAGATTAAAAAATATACAAGTAAGAAACATGTGCCTAGGCTAGAGGCCTAGACAAAATAACCTCACATCATGGAAGAGACGCCTCTGCTCCAAAACGGAAGTCCAAAAGACCCGAGAGAGACTCTCAAAAGCCTTTGAATCAGTTTAAATCCCTTCTCGATCTCGGCCCAGGTGAGATTACAAGGCATTCTGGGGAAGTGGAGCAAAGGCTCATGGGGATTGTAGTCCTGTATTCAAGTCTATTTTTTACATTCCCCCCCCCCCCCCCCGTGTGATCATTTTGGAAAAATTAATTTTTCCCCAAAAGGATCATAAAAACATAATAAACTTAAAAGATTGCAATAGTGTGAGGATAAGAGAAAAAAGAATAAAACCAATAATTGCTGAACACATTGACAAAAAGCCATTAGGGGGCAGTCCCCTTTGGCATAAAAGTATACATACAAATAAATGTTCAATCAACCACACCCAAAGTTCAATTTTGTGCAACTTGTGGTCTGGAGGCTTCTTCATGGTGGCTTCTCCAACAGTTCAGTTCTGGATTCAGAGAGGTAGCATCTTCTTTACCTAAAATTCTTCTCAAAAGGAATTTAAACTTTGCAATTTAAATAATGATTTTTTTTTACATTCCTCCGTGTTGTGGGTGATTGAAAGATTCAGAATCAGTTAGGGATGCATGGCTGAGGTATGAGGTATATGAATCAATTGGCAAGAGATATTAAAAAAGACATCAGAAAATCCAAAAGAAAAGAAAAATTTCTGGATGAAAATATAGACTATCAATGTCTTATGTGTAAAAATTCCCAGTAGAAGAAAAATAAATCTATAACAGGTCCTTCAATCAGGGCCCAATCAAAATGATCTAAGTAATGATGCATTTACCCAATCAGTGCCAGGACTACAGAAAGGTACCACACTATGAGAGGCAGAAAAGGGGACCAGATTATAGGAGCCAAGGTTTTGGGGATACTCGTCTGTGAGTATCTTCAGGGTGAGTGTGGATACAAGGAAAGCCTATGTCTTAACACATGTTAAACATAGTAACCTCGAGTCTTCACACTAGGTTCAAGACCTTTGTGTATTGGCCTAGAAGTGCATCAATCCATCCTAGATTGGCCTTTCTTTGGCCCTATGAAATGGCTCTTGTGTGTATCTCTTGTCCTGGAATCAGACAGAATCATTAAGCAAAGTCCCATAATAATTTAAATAATTAGTGGCATCATTTTTATAGTCACAAGCCTTTTGGGCATGCTCTGACAAATGTATCTTTCACTTGTAGTACTGAAAAATCAAAAGGTTAAAGAAAATCTTAATGCTGGTGACATGTGCTTAAATATAAAAAGGAGAGAAAAAATAATAAAAAAACTGAAAAAGTATATTGCACATGCAAGAAAAATATAACAATAAAAGAGCTTTAAAAAATTCAAAAATATAGCTTATAATTATTGACACTCTGTGTCAGTTAAGAAAATATAAAATACAAGGCTTTCTCACCAAAAAATGAGATCCATTTCCTCTTTGTATTTGGCCATGATCACTGTGAGTAGAAGGCAAATGAATTGAACAAGGTTAACAATTTTTTTCATCTTTAAAAATACAGTAGTACAAATATGTAGATATCAAAATCCCCAAAATTCTCAATAGCCCAATTAATTACAATAGCAAACAAACACACTTTCATATTTCACATAAGTTGCTGTATGACATTTTTAAAACCTATGAATTGATGGACATTTGTCACAATTTTTACAAACATAGAAATCTTTCAACCTTGGTATTTAAACATATTTTTTTAAACAAAGTAAAACTCATCTTGGGTTTAGAAGATAATCAGTAAATCTATATATCATTCTGGTAGAAGTAAAATAGTGAGCTGAAGAGCATAAATAAAGGGATGCTCCTTTTTCTTGGAGGCTTATAGGGATACAAATGCCCTGAGATTAACTGCCCAACTTCCATTGACATGTGGGAAGGTTGGGGGTTATAAAATACATTTCACTTCAGCTACTGTAATGGGCCTTACCTCGTGGTAGGAGCAGGCAAAAATAACCAGATTGTTAAAAAAAATTCCAAAAATCATATTTAAAAAACCCTTAAAATCAAATCATTTGAGGTATTTAGCACATTAAATTTTCCAAAGGTTGTTAATACAATTATAACCAGTTCTGAAGTCCATCTATCCTCAGCAAAATAAAAAAAAGCTGTTTTTTCATATATGGGCTTATTCACAATAATATTTGTTCAACACAGTTATAGGGGAAAACAACAGAATTTTAAAACTCAGTACATTCAAAATAAATTCAATCAACCTTCAGTTCACAGAATAATATTCAATCCAGTAATATATGAACTTAAAATCACAAAGTTATATCTTAAACAAAACAATGCAATAGAATACAGAGGTTTTTTTATAAACCATTTGAGTCTGAAATGCCTTAGAATATAGCCTTTAGTCTCTTCAAAGTTCCTCGGGTTTTTTTTTTTTGTTTGTTTGTTTGTTTTTAATTATCCATTTAAATGTCTATTGTCCGAAGGTAGAGTAGTAAAGGCTAGGCTATGGGGTTCAAGGGCTCCGTCCAGGGCCCCATAGCTGGGAAGCATCAGAGGCCAGATTTTAACTAGAGACCTCCCGTCTCTGGGCCTGGCTTCCAGTTCACTGGGCCACCCATTTTCCCCTTCAAAGTTAGTTGAATCTTCTCCCTGACACGCAGGTGAAGTCAATGCTATTACCAGAACAGTCAAAAAGTATCTTTTTACACAGCCCATTGTTTTTTTAAGTTTTTGTTTGAAAAAATCTGTTTTTTCTCTCTAGTCTCTCTTTTCTCTCTCCCCTGCTCTGATACCCCTGTGGCCAATACCCCCAACCACGTGGAGGCTTAGCCTAAGGGAAAATTACCGGTCTCCTTTCCCTCTCATCTCTCCCCTCTGCCCACCTCCGCCCACGTGGCCAATACTGTTACCAGCTGGTCGAAATGAGTCCTCAGCAATCTGCTCCAAGGATCTGGGTGATGAGCCGGCTGGGGTCACGCTCCTGGGTCTGGGGCTGGGGTGATGAGCTGTCTGGGTTGGAGGCCAGATGGGTGAGAGACAGACCGCCGGGGTGGGTCGGGCCGGGAGCCGGAGTGCAGCTCGGGCATCAGGTGAGAGGCCAGGAGCAGAAGCAGGAGTTGGAGAGGGCCGCAGGCAGGAGCTGATCAAGATGGTTTTCTAAAGAGCATCTCGGAGAACCTTGGCTTTAAAAAAAAATTCTCTAGGCTAAAAAATTTTTGAGAAGTTCTCATCCAATCTAGTGGTTGCCATCTGTAACAGTTAAAATTTAGGAATATGGGGAGACTGAGGCAGGTAGAAATTAGTTTCTCTCTGCAAGGAGTATTATATTTTTTAGAGGTTTATTAAAGGTTAAAGATTAAAAAATATACAAGTAAGAAACATGTGCCTAGGCTAGAGGCCTAGACAAAATAACCTCACATCATGGAAGAGACGCCTCTGCTCCAAAACGGAAGTCCAAAAGACCCGAGAGAGACTCTCAAAAGCCTTTGAATCAGTTTAAATCCCTTCTCGATCTCGGCCCAGGTGAGATTACAAGGCATTCTGGGGAAGTGGAGCAAAGGCTCATGGGGATTGTACTCCTGTATTCGAGTCTATTTTTTACAGAACAATACCAATTGTGGAATTTTGCTGGTGTATTCCACCAGAATCAATTGATTCAAGGGCATGACAGAACCCATTAAAGACATCATATACTATTTGTTAAACTATATAGGCAGATTCAACCTGCCCAAGAATAGTAGAGGTTGGGAAGTTCATTACTAGTCTGGATATAGGGACCATGATTCCATGTTGTGCCATATGAGCCCTGTAGCTAAAGATAGGGTAATTTCTCCCAATGGGACTCCATGTGTCAATCAGAAAAAACGTACATAGTCTTCAACTTGTCCTAAACTGGCCAACTGGCCTTCTTAAACTCAGGTCATCATGAGAGGTTTGCCCCCATTGTTTCTTGTTCTTTATTGCTAGGGTCAGATTTATTACCTTCCAGAAACCCTATCCCCAATGAAACAATGCCATTCTGGGAAAGGGAAGGCTATCCAATCCGATGGTTCCTTGGATGCAACCTTTAGAAAGATTTATATAAAATAATTAGTTACTTTTGGACACTGTTCCGATTGACCCTTTCTGACCCTTCCGTATTCTTTCCCAAGTGAAGAATTGCTAAGGGTCTCAAGGTTCCTAATTCTTCACAGGGTTCCATATAACCTTGAACAGCATTTCAGATCTTCCTCACATAGCAGGCTTCCTTTCTTCTTAGTTGGTTTGGACACCTTGTTACTAGAAGGGCTTGGAGGACAAAGAGATAGTATTGTTGAGTTGTTGGCACTTACTTTCTGTCAGCATAGGAGAGGTGAGACTGTTTCTGCATAAATATGTGTGACCTCTACATTGTCAGAAATTGGATGTTTGGTCATTTGAATGGGACTGACATGGTTGGCAAAATAACATTGAAGAAATAATTCTAATAGTGCAACATTTTTATTTTTTTATTTTTTAAAAATTTTATTTAGTCAATTTAGACTATTTTTCCTTGGTTACAAGAGTCGTGTTCCTTACCTCCCATAGCTGAAGCACAATTCCACTGGGTTTTACATGTGTCCTTGATCAAAACCTATTGCCATATTGTTATGTTTTAATAGTACAACTCTTGATAAAAACACTAGCATTAGGATAAAGTTGCATGATAGAGTTTAATGGCTTTTACCTAGTTTTCTATAGAACATATTGGCCTTTGTTATGATTCAATGATCACTAGATATCTCCATCCAAAATATTGCTTTGATGCCCCTGGTGATGATCTTACTCATGGTCACCTCACATCAGGAGGTCCATGATAAACTCCAAAAATCTGGAATCACTCACAACATGAACCAGATCACTGAGATCTGGGACTCAGAGGAAGGAAATGTTGAGATGTTTAGTCTTTGTTTTCTTCTTTGGTCTTCTCTTTAGTGAATTCTTGGGTGGGGGTGGTAAGGGGAAAGATTTCAGTTTTGTTTTGTTTTTTGCTACTTTTGTAGTTCTATTGTGTTTGCTAAACTTATATCTCCAACATTAGAGTTATCTAGTGATAGTCCTAAAGCCAATTAAATGGTAGAAGACCCTCTATAGAGGAAATTACTGCCAAGGGGTTTGGTTTAATAAGATCATTTGCTACTATGGTACCCCTACAGCAAACCATATGAGTGAAATGAGTTCTTTCCCTAAAGGAATGGAAGCTTTTCCTAAGCATATATTGGCCCAGGGATGCCCTGAGGCCCTGTGAGTCACCATACACTTTCTTGCTGACGAAATCTATATGGAACTGAGAAAGACCTAACCTAAGTGTTATATCCTTTCAGAGTATCCTTTTCAGGCTGTGCTTGGGTAAATTTACATTTGCTAACTTTTGAACCACCCACATATATCTCTTTTCATTCTAATATTTCATTCTAATACAACCTCCAACAGGTTTGGTTTAAGTCAAGTCTTTCATAGAACATCATGTCAGGAATCACTTGAATGAACTGGACATGTAAACCTGAAGAAAAAAGACTCAAAAGTTATTGAAAAGTTCAAGTATGTGATAAACTCTAATGGGGCTGGGGCAGACATTCATGACTTTATAGGAATACAGGAAAATAAAGGAAAAAACATTCCAGACCTGCCCAACTCACCTGCAAATAACTACAAAAAACTCCTCCAATCAAGTTCTGGAATGGCAGAACCAACCAAAGACAGGGTAAAACTGTTTTCCAGTCTAAGACAACAGTGGACAGTTCGCAATGGAATTCTGTTTCGCTACGGTAATTAGGAAACATGGTCCAGAAGTCTGAATGGATCTGGGCAAATTGGTGAACCAGCCTGGGTGGAGGTAAAAATCAGTTCAATCCAGAGCAGGCAGCATTCAGGAAAAATACCTGAATGCCTCTCAATGGTGGGCCAAGCAGGTTATCAGAGCCAGTTCACATTGTGGACCCAATTGTAGGCCAAAAAAATCTGGGATCAGCATCCCTTCTGCTCCAGGAACAGAACTTAAAAATATATAGGTGAAAATTAAATAGGCCAGAGAAATGAGCAAAAGGCAAAAAAAAAAAAAAACCAAAACATGATCTCAGAAAGCTACATTAGTGACAGGGAAGATTAAAACACATAATCAGAAGAGGACAACAGTGCCAGAATAAAACATGTGTAGTCTTACAGAAAAATGTGAAAGGGAATCAAACCCCAAAAGAACTCCTATAAGAGCTCAGAAAAGAGGGAAAAAGTAAAATAAGAGTAAGAAGAAAAACTGGGAAAAGAAATAAGAGAAAAAGTCAACCTCTTAGTTTCTTAAGCTAGCATTCAAGGCCTTCTAAAACCTAGTTTCTGGTTCTTACCAGATTGGTCAAATTGATAAATTATTTGATAAATTATTAGATTTGGAATAAGGAAAATATGAATTCAAATTCCATTTGAGGTACCAAGTAGCTGTGCAATCTTTAGCAAAATATTTAATTTCTCTCTGAATTGGAGGCACTGATTCTTCTAGTAAATGAGGAGTAAGAACTTGACTTTTTAGATTTTATTCTTTGCTTTCTCCCTTTATGTCTCTTGCATGATACAGAATGACAGATGGGGAAGGGATTTCCTCCCTATTGAAAATTATATCTTACAGGGGCAGCTAGATGGTTCAGTAGCTTGAGGGCTAGGCTGAGATGGGAGGTGCTGGGTTCAAATTTGACTTGACATTTCCTAGTTGTGTGATCCTGGGAAAGTAACTGAGCCCCAATTGCCTGTTACTATTCTTCTGCCTGAGAATACACCAAATTGATTCTAAGAAGGAAGGTAGGGGTTTAAAAATAAAACAAAACAAAGAAAATGTTGTCGAACAGAAGAGGCAAGGGGAAAAGAATACTTGGCACCTTGGTCCAAACCCCTGTTTCTCAAGAGAAGCAGGTCTCAGAGGAAGGGAAGAGAATCACAGTCTCATACAGATGCCAAGGTCGGAGTGGTAGATCATTCTAAAGGAAGGAATAGTGATGCCATACTAGAATTTCAGTGAAGCCAAAAGCTTTAGGCAGTGGTGTTTGCTGCCAAATAATAAAGGATCATAAACCTGAGATTGAGAAGCCAAAGTCAGTAGGAATATTAGATGACATCAAAGATCGAAAACATCAATTGCACTGCTTTCCCCATTTGGTTTATGCCATGATCAAATGGATTTCCTATGCATGTTCTTGAATGTTTCTCTACTGATGGAATCTTTTAGCATTCCATCAATTAAGGAATAGCTAGATAAGTTGTGGCAAACAATTGTGATTGTACACATTGTACACAGCAAAAATAATATAGTATCAATGACAACTATGAATGGTTTAGCTGTTCTAAGTAATACAATGGCCTAAGACAGTTCCAAAGGACTTATGATGAAAAATGCTATCAATATCAAAAGAAAGAACCAATTGAGTATGAGTGCAGATTGAAGCAGAGCATTGTTCATTTTATTTTCTTCATGGTTTTTATATGTGTCATCTTTCACAACATGATGAATATAGAAATATGTTTTGTATGGTAGCACATGTATAACCAATATAAAATTGCTTTTCATCTCAGGAAAGGGGGAGAAGACAGAAGGGAAAGAATGTAGAACTCAAAAATCTTAGGAAAATGATGGACAAAAATTGTTCTTACATGTACTAGAAAAAATAAAACATTACTAAAGAAAAAAAAACCCAAACCAAAAAGGGTTTATACCTACACTCAGGTATAGAAATCCATCTTACCCTATAAGAAAGTAAGAGAGGTGGAGGAATAAGACAAAAGTGGAACAGACAAAAGGATGGATTAATTAGGGAAGGTGTTGGTCAGAAGTAAAATATTTGTAAACAAGGAAAGGCTGAAAAGAGAAAGAGAAGGGAAAATGGGGAAAATAAAATAGTAGTAAACACACAGTTAGTGATAATGACTATATGTAAATGGGAGGAACTCACCCATAAGACAGAAAAAGATAGCAAAGTGGATCAAAAAACAGAATCCCTTTTAAAGCAGGGAAATATAAAATGTAAAGGCAAGGGGATACAGCAGAATCCAGTATGGTGATAGTATCTATAGGTGAAGTTAAAAAAAAAGTAGGCATAATCTCAGGTAAAGCAATAGTAAAAAATTATCTTTTTAGAAGAGATAAGGACAGACCAATCTCCTTAATGTACATAGAGATGCAAAAATCTTAAATAAAATACTAGCAAAGAGACTACAGTTTTATACCAGGAATGCAAGGCTGGTTTAATATTAGAAAAACCATCTGCATAACTGATCATATCAATAACCAAACTAACAGAAATCACATGATTATCTGAACAGATGCAGAAAAAGCCTTTGACAAAATACAACACCCACTCCTATTGAAAACACTAAAAATTATAGGAATAAAAGGGCTTTTCCTCAAAATAATAAGTAGTATTTGTTTAAAAGCATCAGCAAGTGTCATCTGCAATGGAGATAAATTAGAAGCCTTCCCAATAAGATCAGGAGTGAAGCAAGGGCACCTGTTATCACCACTATTGTTTAATATTGTACTAGAAATGCTAGCTTTAGCAATTGGAGGAGAAAAAGAAATTGAAGGAATTAAAGTATGCGTTGAGAAAACTAAACTGTTACTCTGTGGTTGATATGAGGGTTGTGGGGGAGCTGGCCCGCAGCCCTCACATGAAAGGAAAGATAGAAAGGAAAGAAAAGAAAGATAGAAGACCTTAGGGTAAAGGGACTGAGCCAAGGGGATGGATAAGAAGGAGGCAGACACACGCAATATTTATAATAACCAAGCCACACAGATCAAGCTCCAGCTACTTAACTTTCACAAGGACATGAAACAGTTAAGTAACTTTAAATCAACACAGGGAGTAAGCAATGAGTTTAGAGATTTAGCTGAGAGAAAAGCCATGATCCCTTAGAGGCGAGAACTCTAATCAGGGATCATTCCAGCTAGAGGGTAGGAGATTAAGAAAGAGAGGTGATTCACAGAAATAAAGGAAATTCCATGAGAAAAGCTGATTCTTGGCCAGAGGCCAAGCTCCAGGAAAGACAGAGACTGGTGAGAGGTGATAAGGGGTGGCTTGCTGTGTTTAGCTCATATTTATTAGTATTGAGATGCAAATGTACATAATACATATTAATGAATACACAGTGGATTGCCATTGATGCAGTTGCAAATTATGACAAGGCAGAAGTGTAGTTTATCTCAGCCAGTTGAGCACAAAGAAACCTGAGTTTGCGCCTAAACCTTAGAAGTGCTGGATCAAAGGTCAATGCCTTTCTTGCCATGCGCAGGGCTGAGCATGGGCTTTCCTAAGACAATCCTTACAGATAAATTATTTCCCTTGTGCCTACACAGGTGTGGACTGTTTCAAGGGTATACTTAGAGAATCCAAGAAAATCAACTAAAACGCTAGTTGAAATAAATAATAACTTTAGCAAAGTTGCAGGATACAAAATAAACCAGCAAAAATCATTAGCATTTCTACATATTTCCAACAAAACTCAGCAGCAAGAGTTA
Source organism: Monodelphis domestica (assembly GCF_027887165.1). NCBI lineage: Eukaryota > Metazoa > Chordata > Mammalia > Didelphimorphia > Didelphidae > Monodelphis > Monodelphis domestica. The sequence goes on from NC_077229.1 coordinate 536,124,811, forward strand.
GAAAAAGAAACTCCTGACCTCAGACACTTCCCAGCTGTGTGACCTTGGGTAAGTCACTTGACCCCCATTGCCTAGCCCTTACCACTCTTCTGCCTTGGAGCCAATATACAGTATTGGCTCCAAGACAGAAGGTAAGGGTTTAAAAAAAAAAGAAAAGAAAAAGAAACTCCATTTAAAATCACTCTAGACAATATAAAATATCTGAGAATCTATCTGCCGAGAGAAACACAGGAATTATATGAACACAACTACAAAACACTTTTCACATAATTAAAACTATATCTGAACAGTTGGAAAAATATTAATTGATTATGGGTAGGATGAGCTAATATAATAAAAATGACAATCCTACCTAAATCGATTTACTTATTCAATGCTATATCTATCAAACTATCATAAAACTTTTTTATAGAATTAGAAAATATAATAACAAAGTTTATCTGGAAGAACAAAAGATCAAGAATATCAAGGGAACTAATAAAAAAATGTGAAAGATGGCAACCTAGCAGTTCCAGATCCTAAACTGCTATAAAGCAGTGATCATCAAAACAACATGATACTGGTTCAAAAATAGAAAGGTGGATCAATGGAATAGACTTGGGGTAAATGACCTCAGCAATCTAGTGTTGATAAATTTAAAAATCCCAGTTTGGGGGATGAGACCTGCTATTTACAAAAATTTCTGGGAAAATTTGAAAACAATATGGGAAAAATTAGGTTTGTATCAATATCTCACACTCTATACCAAGAAAAGTTAAAAATGGGTATATGACAAATATAATGAGTGATATTATAAATATTATAAAAGATAGTATAAGTAAATTAGGTGAGCATAGAATAGTATATTCTATTGATCTATGGGGAAGGGAAGAATTTAAGATCAAGCAAGAGATAGAGAACATTGTAAGATATAAAGTGAATAATTTTGATTATAGTAAATTTAAAAAATTTTGTACAAACAAAATCAATGCAACCAAAATTAAAAGGGAAGCAACAACCTGGGGAAAAATGTTTATAACAAAATTCTCTGACAAAAGTCTAATTTCCCAATCCCCAAATGACAAGTGGTGAAGGGGCAGCTGACAGATGAAGAAATCAAAATTATCATATGAAAAAAGTGTTCTAAATCTCTCCTAATTAGAGAAATGCAAATAAAAAACAATTCTGAGGTACCACATCACACCTAACAGATTGGACAATATGACGGTAAAGAAAAATAACAAATATTGGAGGGGATGTGGCAAAATTGGGACACTCATGCATTTCTGTTGTAATTGTGAATTGATTCAACCATTCTGGAAGGCAATTTGGAATTATGCCCAAAGTGCTTTAAAAGAATGCATGCCCTTAGATCCAACAATACCACTACTAGATTTGTACCCCCAAAGAGATGAAAAAATAGGGATGAACCTATTTGGACAAAAATATAGCTATAATACTATTGTGCTCTAAGGAATGCTTGATTTCTATAAGAACTGGAAAGATCTCCATGAACTGATGTGGAGTGAAATGAACAGAGCCAAGAGAACATTATACACAATAACTAAAACATTGTGGGATGACCAAATGTAAAAGACATTGCTACTAATACCAATGCTACTACATTGCTACTAATACCAATCTTGGACTATGCCTGGGGACTTATGAGAAAGAATGCTATCCACATCTAGAAAAAGAACTGTGGGAGTAGAAATGAAGAAGAAAAACATATGATTCATCACTTGTTTATATGGATATATGATTTGGGGTTATAGTTTTAAAAGATTACTCTATTACAAAAAATGAATAATATGGAAATAAGTTTTGAGTGATAATATATGTATAACCCAGTGGAATTGCTTGCCAGCTTTGGGATAGAGGAAGGAAGAGGGACGAGATCTCTCTTATGATCACATAACCATGGGAAAAAATTAAAAAAATATATAATTCTATTTAAAAAGAGATAAGGAAGGACATTACATTTTGATAAAAGATGCCAAAACAATGAAGTAATATCAATACTAAACACACACACACACATATACAAATGGCATAATATCCATATTCCTAAAGAAGCTAAAATGAGCTACATGAAGAAATAGATAGTAAAACTATACTAGTAGCAGACCTCAACCTTCTCCTCTCAGAACTATATAAATACAACCAAAAAATAACCAAGAAATAAATTAAGAGGGTGAAAAGAATTTTATAAAAGTCAGATATGATAACTGGCTGGAGAGAATTGAACGGGAATATAAAGGAATATATCTTTTTCTCTGTAGCATATGACCACTGAACAAAAACTGACTGTGTATTAGGGTATAAAAGTCTCACAGCCAAATTCAGAAAAGCAGAAATTCTGAACAGATTCTTTTCATACCATAAAGCAATAAAAATTAGATTCAACAAAGAGCTACAGAAAGACCAGAAATTAATTGGAAACTAAATGTTCTAATCAAAGAACAAATTATAGAAACAATCAATAATTTCATTAAAGAGAATGACAACAAAGAGAATAGCATGTCAAAATTTATGGGATACAACCATATCAGGACTTAGTGGAAAACTTATATATCTAAATTCGTATATTGGTAAAGTAGAGAAAAAACGAATTAGTGTATTAAGCATGCAACTAAAACAACTAAAAAAAAGAATAAAATTTTAAAAAAAGAATTAATTTAAAACACCCCAATTTTTCTCAACAAAATTGGAAATCCTGAAAATCAAAAGAGAGATTAATAAAACTGAGAGTAATAAAAACATTGAATTAACAAATGAGCTTTTTTTCCAAAACCCTTACCTTCTGTCTTAAAATTAATAGTAAGTATTGATTGTAAGGCAGAAAAGCAGTAGGGGTTAGGCCACTAGGGTTAAGTGACTTGCTCATGGCCACACAGATAGGAAGGGTTTGGGGCCAGATATAAACCATCTCTAAGCCTGACTCTCTATCTACTGAGACATCTAGTTGCCTGAAGACCTAGTTTAATGGGAGAAAAAGCCACAACTAAATAGATAAACCATTTGTTAATTAGATTTTTAAAAAAGAAAGAGGAAAAACAAATGCTGAAATTGCCACTAATGAAGATGAAATTAAAGCAATTATTAGTAAAATAGCTATTTTACTCAATCATACACCAATAAATCTGACAATCTAAGAAAAATAGATGAATATTTAAAAGATTTTAAATTGCCTAGATTAACAAAAGAGGAAAGAGAAAACTTTAACAACTTCATCTCAGATAAAGGAATTGAACATGCCATCAATGATCTCCCTAAGAAAAAATCCCCAGGGCCCAATGGATTCACAAGTGAATTCTACTAAATTCCTTTATAACTAAAACATGGTGATATGCTACACCAGGAAGTACAAAAACAGAGAAAAAAAACCCACTATATTCCAATCTTCCTAGTGAATGTCGTTGCAAAAAATTTTAGATAGAATTTTCATATCCCAATATATAGAAAATGTCAAATTTAGAAGAATATGAACCATTCCTTAATTGGTAAAGTGTTCATATCAAAAGATATAAACAGACAGTTTTTAGATAAATATAAAGCCATATGAAAAAATTATTTAAATCATTACTGACTATGGAAATAAAAACAACTCAGATATCATCTCACACTGATCAAATTTGCTGAAATGATAAAAGGCTAGAATAACAAATATTGCAGCAGAAATGGAAAAATGGGAACATTGATGCACTTTTGGTAGAACCATGAACTGATCCAATCATTTTGAAGAACAATCTGGAATTATTCACAAAGAATTGTAAAAAGTATTAAATCTGTTCCCCAAATCCTGTATCCCCAGGGATAAAGGAACAGAACCTATATTTTCTAAAATATTTGTAACAGCTCTCTTTGTGGTGGCAAACTATAAACTGAGGGGATACTTATCATTTAGGGAATGACTTTATGGCATATAATTGTGTAGTAAGAAATGATGAGCAGATTCATTTCCTTAAAAATATGGAAAAATTTACATGGAAATATGAAGAGTAAAATAGGCAGAACCAAGAAAACATTATATACAACAACAAAAATATTGTTTGAAGAATAACTTGTATATGTCCATAGAAAGAACTGCTAAATAGAAATAAACAAGACATAATTTTATATATACATATATATTTTTGTCAAATTATGGCTTCTCTAAATAGGGGAAGGAGAGAGTTGCCTGGATTTTTTAATGTAACAAAAAATCAAACAAATAAATATTTAAATTTTAAAAAAAGAGCTGCTATCAATATATTTGTACACATATGACCTTTGCCTTTTTCTTTGGTTTCTTTGGGATTTAGACCTAGTAGTGAAGTTGCTAGGTCAAAGGTTATGCAGTTTTAGACATAGTTGTAGATTATTCTCCAGAGTGGTTGGATCAGTTCACAATTCCATCAACAATGCATTGAAGAAAATAATTCCTTAAAAAGTAGAATTAGACAAATGGAAGCTAATGACTCCATGAAACATCAAGAAACAATCAAAGTCAAAAGAATAAAAAAATAAAAGAAAATGTAAAATATCTCATTAGAAAAAAAACAACTAACCTGGAAAATAGATCAAAGAGAGGTAATTGAAGAATTATTAAACTATTTGAAATTCATAATTAAAAAAAGAGCCTAGGCACCATATTTTAAGAAATTAAGAGGAAATCTGTCCCAATAATCCAAATGAGAACCCATAGGAATTGTTGCTGTATAGTTATTCAGTTGTGACTCCATGGACCATTGAATGCCAATATTTTTCATGAGATTTTCATGGCAAAGATAATTGGAATGTTTAGCCATTTCCTTCTCTAGCAGATGAAAGCAAACATTGATTAAATGAATTGTCCAGGATCATATAGTTTGTAAATGACTGAATCCAGATTTGAACTCAGGTCTTACTGACTCTAGGCCTAGCACTCTGTCCACTGAAATACCTAGCTGCCTCACCAGGAATATTACAATAAACCAATTACAGAGTACCCACATCAAAGAGAAAAACTTCAAACAGTCAGAAAGAAACAATTGAAATATTGTGATACCACAGTCAGAACTATCCAGGATCTAGCAGCTTCCATATTAAAGGACCAGGGGGCTCAGAATATGATATTCTGGAAAACAAGGGAGTTAAGATTACAAGAAAAAAATAACCTATCCAACAAAACTGAGTGCAATCTTTCAGGTGAAAAAATATTTATTGATATTTTTGATGTTGATATACTTAATGATATTTAATGAATAGAAGACTCTCAAGCATGCCTGATGGAAAGACCAGACCTGAATAGAATTCTAAAATTCAAACCAATGACACAAGAGAAGCACAAAAAGATAAACATGAAAGAGTAATTATAAGAGACTCTTGTTTACATTCCTATGCAGGAAGATGATCCATGTATTGGCTAAGAACTTTATCATTATTAAGGCAGTTAAAAGTTTTCATACTGAGTTGAGTATGAACTCAGACAAAATTAAGAGGGGAGAAAGAGGGATGCTGCTGGGAGAAGAGGGAAGAAGAGGTAGACTGAGGCAAATACTCTCATATAAGAGGTGTACAAAAAAGAACTTTTACAATGGAAGGGAAAATAGGGGAGGGGATAATGCCTGAGCCTCATCCTCATCAGAATGGGTTCAAAGAAGGAATAATACACACATATAAACACACACACAACATCAGTTGTGAATAGAAATGTAACTTACCCATTAAGAAAATAGGAAGAGAAGAGGATAAGAGATATAGGGAAGGAATTGATAAAAGGGAAGGTGGGTTAAGGGAGGATAGGGTCAGAAACAAAATTAAATTTTGAGGAATGATAGCATACAAAGAGGATGAAGGGAAATATGTAGTTACTAATTGGCCTAATGGTAAAAGAAGTACAAAAATTTATCCCCCCAAAATGCTTCTTAAAAACCATTATTGGCCCTGCAATCTCTTTTTGACCAGTTGTCTGATGTCTTATCATATCTGAGATAAGAGCCCAAGAAGCTTCTGTTGCTTTGGCCACTGTTACCTCTGCTTCATGTGTGAGCTCTGGATAACTCTCCACCCCAGCATCATAGACTTCTCCTTGCCAACCTCTTAAGTCTTCTTAGGCTAGGGAAAAAAACAAAACAAAACAAAACAAAAACTGACCTTTTGTTGTCTTTGTCACTCCAAAAAAAAATTTTAGGTGTTAGTTTTGAGGAGAATGTTAGGAGAGTTCAGCTAGGTGTTTTCCCATAGTTTCCCATCCTTGTTGAATTACTTAATTCATCTCATTTAAAGCTGTAAGAGTTGGGTTTATTATTTATGTATTTATTTTGCTCCAATTGCCCTATAATAATTTTTTTTTCAGATTTAGGATTTTTTTTGGTACCTCTTCATCTGCAATGAAAAAATTTGTCTCTAACTATTTTTGCTTAATCTTCTTTAAAATAGTCCCATTTTCCAGAGGACAAACTGTAGGAGTAAAAACACCGAGGAAAAGCAACTGTTTGACTACAGGGGTGGAGGGGATATGATTGAGGAGAGACCCTAAATGAGCACCCTAATGCAAATACCAACAACAAGGAAATGGGTTCCGAGCAGGGACACTTGTGATACCCAGTGGAATCGAACATTGGCTAGGGGAGGGGTGGAGGGAAGAGGCAGGGGAGGAAAAGAAAATGATCTTTGTTTCTAATGAATAACGTATGAAAATAACCAAATAAAGTAATGTTTAAAACAAAACAAAAAAAAAAGTGGGAGATGGGAGATGAGTCAGAGTTTGGAAATGTCTACTGTAGGACCCAGAGGTCTAGGTCAGGATAAGGTGGGGCCCACCTGTCCAAGCCTAAGGCCCTGTGAGCACAAATCCTGGTGTTCCAGTGGGATGATCAGAATGGAGGTAGTATCATCCTGAAACAAGTGAAATGGAGGTAAAGAGAGTCGGGCCTTGCTAAGCTCCCACAAGTGGCAGAGCTGGGACTAAAACCATTTTGTTTACTATATCACCTTGTTTCCATGTTACCATTTTAAATGGAATTTCTATTGTGCATTTCTTCAGATTTTCATTATCATATTTAGAAATAAATACTCATCATTTTTGTGAATTTATAAACTTCTCATTGCTCATCAATTTTGGAATATCTCTGCAAATTCATCATAACAAAACTTGAATTCACAATCTGCCTTATTCCCTTTATTTTTGTTAATGGCGCTTCCATCGTCTCAGTCATAGTAGAAAAGCCAGAGCAGGAATCAGAGGAACTGGTTTGCAGCCTCAATGAATCATTTCTTGTTTGTGCCTCTGCAACTTTCTCAGTAAAGATGAAATGAAATAAAAAAAAATTGTCTCATTTTCATAGGTTCTTTCCCCCTCTGCCTTATGCCCCTCTCTTGTTTGTTACCCTTTCTCTAGTTTTGGAGTTTTATTGATTCATTCATTTATCCTCTGTTATCTAATTCTTTCCTTTTTTTCTTTCAGTAAAATAGTTAAATAAATTCTCCCTTACTATCCTTCCCTTTCTTTAACTTCTTTTATTTTGTTAGCTTTTTTCATTTTCTTCATCTTTTTTCTAATAAAGAATTCTTTCCTTCATTTTCTTTTTAAAATTTTCCTTCCTTTCTGTCTCTTCTAAACATTTATTCTTTGATTAATGATTCTTCTGCTTATTTTTTCCTTTTAATCTCTATGTTCTTCATGAAATTAAAGCTTCTAAAGAAACCATTTAGAATGTGCCTTGAAAATCTTGCCATCTTGTATTTTTGTGCCTCCAGATCCCAAATGAGATAAAGGGGATAGAATTATTGCCTCATGGTGAAAATATTCCTTTGTTCCATTGCTATCTCCTGCCATCCCCATGATCATTTTATTTCCCTTTTTCCCATGAAATCTCTTCTTTGAGTCCACATACTCCCACTTTTCTGGACATCAATTGCCTCCAGGGCTATAATTGTCCTTCTAAAACAGGATGCTGTTGATGGAAACATGACACTCAGAAATAGGGAGTGGTTTCTCTATGTACTAAAATGTTTATATACACCTATTTTATGGTGCCTGACTCTCTCTACAGAATAGCTCTCTCTTCCACATTAGATTTCTTTCTTTCCTTTTGTTTCAGTCCTTCCCTTTGTCATCCTCCCCCATTCTCCAATAGGCCCTCTTCTTCCTGAGAGATAACAGGTGTTTCCCTTCATTGTTTAAAATTAATTTAATTAGGATACATCACACATTCCCCTCAATGTTCTTTCTCTCTCTCCATTTTTTTATGCACACTCTCTTTCTGCAGTTTAGTCCCACAAAAACAACAACAACAACAAAAACACACCCAACATTGATTTACTTGTTAGCAAGGTGTTTTGAAGTTTAACCCATGGTGTTTCAGTATCATTCCTTCAGTATCAGTATGGGGTGTATGGGGTGCTCAGGGAGGGGCAGTATCTCCTGTATGGAGGGCTTGTCGTGCCCTCCTAGGGCAGCTCTCCAGCCTCTGACCCTCAGTTGACACCTAGCTCTCACTTGTGGCTCCCAGTAGCTGCTAGCATGCGGTAGTGGCCACACCCTGGGCGACAGCTTCGACAGGCTGGCTAAACCTTGTGAGGGTAGCCATCGATCGTTGTTGACCCCTGGTGAACCAGGGCTTTGCTCACCCAGCATGTGAAGACTGTTTCGGTGGAACAGGCGGAAGAAACCAATAAGAAGGTTCAACGGCTGAGATGGCGACGCAGCAAAGCACTGTGGAGTGCTGAGGACATGTTGGAACACAAAGGACAACATGGCCATCCAATGCAGCTGAGGAAGTCTCCAGGTGTAACGATTTTTCGTGCCATTGGATCCAGGCTTCCAACGCCGAGAGAGTGGGACTGTCTCTGTGCAATGACTTTTCCACTTAAATCTCCATGCACAAGTGTCTTTGTGCACACTCATCTATATACCATAGATGAAAACACACAAAGACAATCGTCATCTTCGGTTACTGAGAGACTACTACTACTACTACTACTACTACTACTACTACTACTACTACTACTACTACTACTACTACCTTCAGTATCACTTCTACTTAAATTCCACTTTCATCCTTCTTTCCTCATGTATATTAGAAAAAAACACTTTCAATATTTCTAAAAGAAATCTCTATTGTTTTGTTTTTGTTGTTGTTGTTGAGGATAATGGTTATATGATATATGTCATAGGCGTATTTCTTTGTCTAGCTATTTTAAAAAATAATTTTCTGGAACAATTTATTTTATTACTTGTGCTTCCCCTGATAACTGTTTTTATTTGCCTTTCTTGTATTTCTGTTATTTGCAGTGTTTTCAAAGCAAATAATATACTCATACATTGTTTTGTTTTGTTTTTGTAGAAATACTTCATATAGCTTTCTTTACTGAATGTCCATTTTAAAAATTGATTAGGTTCAGGTTTAAGGGTATGTTCCTTTGGCTTGCATCTTGAATTCCTTTGTTCTTTTAAACACATTGTTTATTTCTGTGTCTATCCTTTCTTTTATATTTTAAGTTCTTTCTCCTAATTGCTATAGAATTTATTTGTCATTATAACTACCCGTTTTAACTACTATGCTCCTTGGAGGTTCAGAATAAAGGTTTTTTTTTTTTTCTAGAAACATTAGTTGGTTTTTAGATTGTCACTTTTTGTATTCAGAAGTTCTGAACAGATTTCTTGTATTATTTTTCCCCACTTTCATAGCTTTTATTTATTTATTAATAGTATTTATTCACAATTGTCCTAACTCCTCCCAACCCTCCCCATATCACAGAATATATCATCCAGGAGAAAGGTATATTCATGCAAATTAAATTTCATGTTTTCACCTTTCAGTTTGCTCTCTGTAGGTAACATTCAAAAATTCTTCCAGTATTAATTCTTAGCTGTATAAAATGTAAATCTCAAATTATAAAAATATTATATTTTAAGGAGGTTTATTAAATGATCATTAGAAATCAAGGAATAAAGAGGATACAAGATAAAAACCACATGCCCATGGCTGGTTAGTCATTTTTTTCAAAATCCCCACCTTACCACCATCACTGCTGATTGCTGCATCATGCCAAAGAGAGGCCGAGCAGCACTTCCCCCTAAATATTCCCTGTCTACAGGAAGTACATAATGACAGGAAGTCAGTGGGCTCTCAAGAAATCTAGTTCCCCTTTAGGGTAACAGGTTTTCAATTATACATTCCCCCTGAGAGACAACGAAGACTAATTTCTCCAATGGGTCTTGTAAACATACAAATTTTGAAATTACAATAATTTGAGGATAAGAGGAAAAGAGAACAAAAACCAATGATTCTTAGGTGCATTGACAAAAAGCCAATTGGGGACAGTCCCCTTCGACATAAGATTATACATATAAAACCAAATGCATTTATACCCCACACAGTTCAAATCACCACATCCCAAAGTTCACTCTGGCTCAGGCTGAGCCAAAGCAGGCGTTAAGGCCTTGGGTAGCCAAGGCAGGGAAAGGGATCAGTCCTTATCACTCACCTGACCAATCTGAAGGAAAGCAGTCTGCGGGGCTCCTCCAACCTCAAGCACCAGCCTCGAACTGACTCTAGCCCTCCTCACAAGAAGTCCCGAGAACTCCATAGGCTGTTCTCTACCTCACTTCCTGTGTCTTACATGTGCCAATGGTGGCTCTAGCTTGACCTAGGACCACTCAGAGGTCTGTCTTTTTTTACACATGTCTGTTGAAGGCCATATTCTCAAATGATTAAATCTTGATTTTGCTGCAGCCCTTCCTAATCTTGTTATACTGAGTAGGGTGGAGAATGTAGTTTCCATGACCTGATTCTTATTCCAAGTATCTCTATTGTTATTGATCAGTAAATAGCTAAATCTGATCTTCTAAAGAATGGTCTGAATATGGTGGAGTAGTTTTGAAATGCACACTTCCTTGCACACTATCCAAGCATCTTAATAGTGTCTTCTCCAAACAGTTGACTTTCTGGATTTGGAGAGGTAGCATGTTTCTTATCCTAAAATTACTCTCAAAAAGAATTTAAACTTTGCATTTTAGAATAATTATACATTCCCTCCTGAAGAGGGTGTTGAAAAACATAGGGATCACTTAGAAATGCATGGCTGAGTTATGAGGTGTATGAATCAATTGGCAAGAGAAATAAAAAACATTAAAAAAATCCAAATAAAAGAGAAAATAATTTCTGGATGAAATATAGACTATCAAAGTCTCATGTGTAAAAACTCTAAGTAAAAGAAAAATAAATTCATAACAGGTCCTTGAATCAGGGCCCAATTAAAATAATGTCTATCCCACAAGTCTGTAGGACAAAATGTAGTAATATTTCACTTATCCATTTGCAGTCAAGACTACAAGAAGTTACCATACTATAAGAGAGAGAAAAAGGACTGATAGGGAAGTGTCATTCTCTGGTCTGATTTTATATATTTTTCTCAGGGATACTGGAGCCAGAAAAATTGATGCTACATATTGATGTAGAGTGTGTATTACAAGGAAGTCCTGCATTTAATACATGTTAAACAGCTGCAACCTTGAGACTCACACATGATCAAGTTCTTGCACTCTTTGTGCAGAATGTCATCAATCCATGTAGGACTGGTTTGGTCTCTTTGACCTTATGCTCAATTTGCACTATGCAAGTAGTTTTGTGCTTCTTTGGCACTGCTCAATGGCTCTCTTTGTATTCCCTTCTCCTGGAATCAGACAGAATCATTATGCAAAGTCTCATAAATTTTATCAATAAATGGCAGGTTTCTATAGTCTAAAGCTTTTGGACATACATTAATATTATAGCAAATATATTTTAAACTCATATTACTGCAAAAAAAAAAGTTAAAGAAAATCTCAATACTGGTGATGTGCTTCAAATACAAAAAGGAGAGAAAATTAAAAACTGAAATAGCATATTGCACATGCAAGCAAAAACAATAATAAAAGACTTTTTAAAATAAAAAATATTTAGATTGTAATCATTGACATACTGTGTCAGTTAAGGAAAGTAGAATACAAAGGTTTCTCACTAAAAATGAGATCCATTTCCTCTTTAAACCTGGCCATGATCCACTGTGAGTGCAAAGCAAATGATTTTCACAAAGTAACAGTTTTTTTTTAATAAAGTACAGCACATAATGCACATTCAAAAATATTAAAATTCCCAAAGTTATAATAGCCCATTTTTTGACAATAGCAAACAAACCCACTATCATATTTTAAATGAGTCTGCTGTATGACATTTAAAGAAAATGAATACTTGTCACAAGTTTTTCAAATGTAGCAATACTTCAAGCTTGACTGAGATATTTTTAGAAATCTATTACTGCCATCATTACAAAAATGTGGCAGAGGGGTCTCAAAAAATCAAAACCTCTGTACTGTTTATATTGGGTCTAAAAGCATCACTAAGAATCTAGAGATCATTCTGGTGAAAGGGTAAAGTGAGCTGAGGAGTTACAAATGAGAGATGCCCCTCTTTTGGGATTCATCCAGGGGTACCATGCCCTGGGATCAACTTCCCAGCTCCTTTTGTATGAGACTGTAATGTCCCAATGGGAGGTGGGGATTGTAATTGTATTTCACTTCAGTTACTAAAATGGACCTTACCTCTTGTTACAAATAACTAAGAGGCAGGAAAAATGATCAGAGTTGAGGGAAAAAAATTGAAAATTCATGCTTGAATACCCCTTAAAATCAATTTGAGATTTAGCTCATTAAATTTTCCAAAGGTTGTTATACAATTGTAACCAGTTTTTGATGAAGACCATCCATCCTCTATGTGACAATTTACAAAGCCAAAATAGAAGAAAAAGCTGTTTTTAAATGGGCTTATTTAATAATATTTGTTCAGTATAGTTAGAGGGAAAAGGTAACAGAATATAACAATAGTTAAAACCCAGTACATTAAAATGATACAGTGTAACAGAATAGTATTGAATACATTAATTTTATGAACTTAAAAACCAATCAAATTAAATCTTAAACAAAACAATCAGCAAAATACAATAAAATATAGAGACTTTCATTTAACAAAAATGGAGTCTGAAAAGTCAGCTTAAAATTTTAACCTCCAGTCTCTTTAAAGTTTCTTTTTCTATCCATTCAGATCCCTATTCAGATCCTGTCAGTGCTGTGGGATTTCCCACAGCGAGGGAGAACTCCTTGTTGAGCATAGTGTGAAGGAATCCCAAATTGAATGAATTTTAGAGACTGGGCAGGCCAGAATGGCAAAGGGTTGATTCTCCCCTGAATCTCAGGCAAGATAAGTGAAAGGATCAGTGCACATGAAAAAAACATCCTAAAGCTGGAAACTGTTTGAAATAGGTAATGCACTGTTCTTTCATAGAATACGCCATGCTTGTAATCAACTTCCTGTTTGGAAGAGTCTCTCTGTTCCCCCCTGAGGTGCCCTGCCACATGGAGGCTAATTGTTGCCTAAGTAAAAAACACCCCAATTTTTACCAGTTGGTTTGTGATTCCAAAAACACAGTAGCAGCTACCAGCAGCCAGGGACCTGGGCTGGGGCTGGGGCTGGGGCTGGGGCTGGATGAGTGATTTGGGTTGGAGGCTGGAGATAAGGAGAAGAGTTGCTGGGGCCAGGGCCAGGGCCGGGTAAGCAATTTGGGTTGAGGTCAGGAGTGGAGGCAGGAGCAGGAGCAGGAGCAAGAGTGCTGGGATTTAGCAGCAGGAGCAAGTGGAATCAGTAGAAGCAGCTTATTTCTTCTCTGCCAAGAGTCCCTTGGCTAAAAATAGCTTGGCCAGTAGGGAAAGTAAGCAACCGGCAAAAAGTAGGAAAAGAAAAAGGCAGCAGATCCAAAAGAGAGTTCTCTTGCAGTTTGTGAGGAAGGGTGGGTGGGGTTGGCAAAAAGTCTTGGCAGGAGAAATGTGGCTTAAAAAAAATTATCTAGGTTATCTTAAAAAAAATTGAGTTTTTCTCATCCCTCCTGGTTGCCAATTGTAAAATTTAAAATTAAATCTCAAATATTAAAAATATTATATTTTAAGGAGGTTTATTAAATGATCATTAGAAATCAAGGAATAAAGAGGATACAAAATAAAAACCACGTGCCTATGGCTGGTTAGCCATTTTTTTCAAAATCCCCACCTTAACACCATCACTGCTGATTGCTGCATCATGCTAAAGAGAGGCTGAGCAGCACTGCCCCCTATATATTTATTCCCTGTCTACAGGAAGTACATAATGACAAGAAGTCAGTGGGCTCTTGGGAAATGTAGTTCTTCTTTAAGGTAACAGATTTTCAATTATACAGCTGTGTATGATGATCTCTTGGTTCTACTCATTTGACTGTTCATTATTTCATGTAATTCTTTCCAAGTTTTTTTAAAATTTAAATTAATTTATTTAGTCAATTTAGAACATTATTTCTTGGTTACAATAATCATTTTTCCCTCCCTCCCCTGTCCCCACCTTTCCCATAGTGCAATTTCATTGGGTATTACATGTGTCCTTGATCAGAACCTATTTCTATGTTGTTGGTGTTTGTATTAGGAGGTTCATTTAGAATCTACATCCCCAACCATACTCCCTCGACCCATTTATTCAAGCAGTTTTTTTCCTTCTGTGTTTCTGCTCCCACAATTTTTCCTCTGAATGTGGATAGTGTTTTTTCTTGTAGATACCTCCAAGTTGTTCAGGATCACTGCATTGCCACTAATGGAGAAGTCCATTACATTCGATTGTACCACAGTGTATCAGTTTCTGTGTACAACGTTCTCCTGGTTCTGCTCCTTTCACTCTGCATCAATTCATGGAGGTCATTCTAGTTCACTTCTTTTTCCAAGTTTTTTAAAAAATTAACTTGCTAATCATTTCTTATGGTGCAGTAGTATTCCATCATACTCATATACCACAATTAATTTAGCCATCCTCCAATAAAAGTATTCCTTCCATTTCTAATTCTTTGCCACCACAAAGAAAGTCACTATCAGTATTTTGCAACATATGAGTTTTTTCTTTTTCCCTGATCTTTTTAGAAAACAGACCAGCAATTCTGGGTTTAGGGATATATACAGTTGTATAACTCTCTGGATGTAATTCTGAATTGCTTTCCAAAATGCTTGGAACAGTTTACACTTCCACCAATAGTATATTATTGTCCCCATTTTCCCATATCCCCTCCAGCATTTGTCATTTGGTCATTTTATTATTTTAGGCAGTCTCATAGGTATGAAATATCTCAGAATTGCATCTCTCTTAGAGCATTTTTTCACATACATATATATGGCTTTGATGTCTTCACCCCAAAATTGTCTGTTCATCTAATTTGTCCATTTATCAATTAGGGAATGGCTTTTATTTTTATAAATTGGACAAAATTATATATTTTACATATGATACCTCTGAGAGGCTGTCTACAATTTTTTTTCCTCAACGTTCTGCTTTCCTTCTAATCTTGGTAACATTTGTTTTATTTGTACTAAAACTTTTCAATTTAAATTCAAAATTATCCGTTTATATTTCACAATGCTCTCAATCCCTTTTTGACTCAAATTTTTCTCTTATCCATAAATTTGATAGGTAATATATTCCCTCTTCTTTTAATTTATTTGTGATATCTTGTTTTATGTCTAATCTGTGTATCCATTTTGATCTAATCTTAATGAATGGTGTAAGATACTGCTCTATACCTAGTTTCTGCTAAACTAGTTTCCACTTGTCACAGCAATTTTTACCAAATAGTGATTTCTTATCCCAAAAACCTGGATCTATGCTTTTGTCAAATACAACGTTACTGTACTAGTTTACTACTGTTTGTTGTATATTTATTTTGTTCCACTGATCTATCTTTCTATTTCTTAGCGAGTACCATATACTTTGATAATTATTATTCTATAATAGAACTTAAAAGACTGGTACTGCTAGACCTCTTTCCCTTAGTTTTTTTAATTTATTAATTCTTTTGATATTCTTGATCATTTGTTCTTCCAAATGAATTTTATTATTATTTTTTCTAACTCAATAAAATACTATTTTTTGGTAATTTAATTTGGATGACTTTAAATAAATATATTAGTTTAGGTAGGAGTCATCATTTTAATCATACTGGCTCTGTCCATCTATAAACAATTACTATTTCTCCAATTATTTAGATCTGACTTAATTTGTATAAAACATGTTTTATAATTATGCTCACATAATTCCTGGGTTATTTTTTTTTTAAACCCTTACCTTCTGTCTTGGAGTCAATACTGTGTATTGGTTCCAAGGCAGAAGAGTGGTAAGGGCTAGGCAATGGGGGTCAAGTGACTTGCCCAGGGTCACACAGCTGGGAAGTATCTGAGTCTAGATTTGAACCTAGGACCTCCCATCTCTAGGGCTGGTTCTCAATCCACTGAGCTACCCAGCTGCCCCCAATTCCTGGGTTATTTTGGCAGGTATTCCCCCAGGTATTTTGTTTTGTCTGTGGTTATTTTAGATGGAGTATTTCTATCTCTTTTTGAAGTATTTTGTTAGTAATATACAAAAATGCTTATGATTTATATGGCTTTACTTTGTATCCTGTTACTTTGCTAAAATTATTGATAGTTTCAACTAACTTTTTAGTTGAATTTCTAGGATTTTCCATATATACCATCATGTTTTCTGCACTGATAGCTTTATTATCTCTTATGCCCACTCTGATTCTTTCTATTTTTTCTTCTCTTATTGCTATTGCCAGCATTTCTAATACTGTGTTAAATAATATTGATGCTAATGGGCATCCTTATTCCAGTCCTGATCTTATTGGAAAGACTTCTAGCTTCTCCAATTATAAATAATATTTTCATATTATATGATTTTTACAAAATCCAGGATTTAAAATTTTTGAGAGAAATTTCAAAAAAAGAAGCTCATTAACTCCTTGAATCAAGAAAGTGAATTATTTAGAGAAAGTGCCATAAATAAGCTTTTACTGCATTGAAGATCCAGAATGAACTTTGGATATAATTAATTGAACTAAAGGGGGTTGAACACATTTATTCTGAATGTAAACTCTTATACCAAAGGGGACTGCCCTCTAATTGGCTTTTTGTCAATGTGCCTACCAATCATTGGTTTTGCTCTTTCTCTTTTATTTCCCTCTTATCTCCAACTATTGTAATTTCCTCTTTGAAAGTGCAACATTGTATGCACTTTTAGATAGAAGATCTTTAAAGGTATAAGCTAGTTATGTGAAATGATTCATTGGGGAGGCTAGGGATATAAATCTGGGAGATTTCATCATCCTCGTTTCTCAATAGAATTGCATGGAGGATTGTGAAGATAGAATTATCTCTCCCTTTGTCTATATTTAGTTAATCAAATCAAGAACTTAAAATACCCCTACTTAGTAGCTAGCTAACCATTAAAAGAGCTCACAAGTCACTTACTAGTTTATACCCCCAAAGGCTGCAAGCATGCTAGGCAAATTGGGAGGCTGCAATTGGCTCCTCTAAAGAGGAGCAGAGACAGGAAGTGATGTGGAAAAAGGGGGATAAAAGGCCAAGCCCAAGGACTGAGTGACTCTCTCTGTCAGTGAGCTTGGCTGGAGGAACTCTCTTTGCTTCCTTGGTTTTGGAGAGGCTGGTTCCTTGGAGAGACTCTTCCCTTGGATTCTGCATTGGTGATTAGAGCTGAAGAGACACACTTTTCCTTGGAGCCATTCTGTGTTGGTGGAACTCTGGCTGAAGACATGTGACTTCTGGTTGAGGACTACTGGGAAATCCACATGGAGATTGGGATTTGGGGAAATTCCTGCTGGGGCTGAGCCAAACTTCACTGGAGCAGCACTTAGGGCTGGTAGACTAGACCAGGCTTTGTTACCTTCCTATATTTCCCATTTTCACTATCACTACCTTGTTGTAAATAAAAGCTGCTTACAGTCATTTTTTACTTAAGGTCTAATATTTATAACTAGCTACCACTTTTATAGCTCTCATATTGAGTCATACCTAAATTTAATTGTTACAGTATGATTTTAGGTAGATACTTCATGTCATTTTAAGAAAAAAAAATCCATTGATACCTTTCCAGCAATTTTAATAAGAATAAGTGCTGTATTTTGTCCCATTCACATTCAAAGTCATAATTTCTATTTGTCTATTTCTCCCCATTCTGTTTTTCCTCAGTTTGTTCTTTTTTCCTTTTTTGCCATATCCTTCCTCAGCTGTCCAGTTTCATCTGTCCACCACCTTTCCAATTTGCATTTGTTCTTAGAAACCTTCCTTTATCCTCTCCCTTTGCCTTCCTAGTTCCAAATTGGCCTGCCTACTTGAAACATTTGCCCCTCCCTTGTTCTCTTCCTCTAGACTTTTTTAGATTTTATTCTATATGACTTTCTGAAAGCCCTTTCCTTATCCCCCCCAATCATGCCCTTTTATTTCTTGATATAAGTTCGATTCTAAAAATCTCTCCCTTATCTTGTCCTTCCCTTATCCCCTCACCTTTCCCATCTATTTTTTGATACGTACTCCCTTCCAGATATCCCTCCCTTTTCTTAAATTCTCTTAATTTACCCTTCCTTCTCTTAGTTTCTCAATTCCTAAAAGGGATTCTTAGTCCCTCCATTATTCCATTCCTTTTCCCTCTATTTCTCTATAAATTAAGATGTTTATTTTTCCAGTTGTATATATTGTTCTTTCTTTAAAACACATTTGATGAGAGTAGGAATCTAGTACAACTTGCCCTCTACCTCCTCCTCTGTGATAGTTCTACTTGTTCCTCTTTTAGATGAGATAATTGTTCCATTTTACCTCTTCCTGCTCTTTATTATTATTTTAGTTCATTTCATTATTTTTAACTTGACCTTATCTTTGATCTATATATGCTCTTTCTAAGAACCCAGTTAATGATGTCATTCTCAAGATGACATTTTTCCATTTAAGAATTTAAAAATGTGATGTTTTGGCCTGCTTATAATTGATTTTTCATAATTGTCTTCATATGTTTCTTTCTTTTTTTTTTTAATTCCTTACTTTCTGTCTTAGAATCAATACTGTGTATTTGTTCTAAAGCAGAAGAATGGTAAGGGTTAGGCAATGGGGGTCAAGTGACTTGCCCAGGGTCACATGGCTGGGAAGTGTCTGAGGCAAAGTTTGAACCCAGGACCTCCCATCTCTGGGCCTGGTTCTCAATCCACTGAGCCACCCAGCTGTCCCTGATTCCTATGTTTCTTATAGTTTTCTTCAAGTTTTCTACTGAGTTCTTGGTTTTTCCAAAGAATAGATGAAACTTCTTTAGATCCATTAAACATCTATTTTTTTACCTTGTATACTTAGGCTCAACTTTTCTGGATGTTATTCTTTTTTTTTCAAGTTCTAACCATCCATCTTATACTCAGTACTGTGTATTAGTTTCAAGGCAGAAGAGCAGTAAAGGCTAGGCAATGGGAGGTTAAATGACTTGCCCAGGATCATACAGCTAGGAAATATCTAAGGCTAGACTTGAACCCAGACTTCTTGTCCCTAGGTATCTCTCAATCCACTGAGCTGCCTTGTTACTCTCAGGTATGTTATTTTTGGTTGTAAACCCAGTTCCTTTGCTCTTTGAAATATTATGTTCTATGACCTTTGTTATTTTCATTTTGAGGCTGCTAAGTCTTGCATTATTCTGGCTATAGCTCCACAGTAGTTAAATTATTTTTTGTTGTTGCTTGTAGTGTTTTATCCTTAATCTGGAAACTATGGAATTTAGCAATGATGTTTCTGAGAATTTTAATTTTGAGGTCTCTGTGCAGTGGTGATTGGTGAATTCTTTCAAATTCTATTTTATCCTCTAGTTCTAGAATTTTCAGGCAGTTTTACTTGATGATTTCTTGAAGTATGGTGCCTAACCTCTATTTTTTTCATAGATTTCTAGAAATCTAACCTTATATTGTCTCTCTTTGATCTGCTTTCCAAATAAGTTGTTTTTGGGATGACAGTTCATATTCATTTCTATTATTTCAATCTTTTGATTTTGCTTTATTATTTCTTGTTGTCTCAGGAAATCATTATCTTCTCCTTGTCCAAGTCTAGTTCTTAATATGTTATTTTCTTCTGTGAGTTTCTGGCTGTCTTTATCTAATTTTTCTTTAATAATTTTCTTGCATTTCTCTTCTTTTTTCTATTTTTTCCTCAACCCGTCTCATTCATTTTTTGAGATCTTTTTAAAGCTGTTCCAAAAGTTCTTTTTGAGCTTGTGACCATTTATTGTTTTACTTTGCTATTTTAGAAGTAGGCGTTTTAATTTTACTATCAACCAGGTCTTCTCTGTCCTCATAACAGCCATCAATAGTTGGGTTCTTTCTCCTTTGCTTACTCATTAAAAAAAAAAAAAACAATTAGCATCCAGGCCAATAGACTTAATTATTAGCTTTATGCTAGAATCATAGGGTTCCTAGGGTATTGCATGATGGTACCTAAGGTTTAGGAATTTTTTGTATTTGTTATTTCCTGGGCCCTATTTAGTTCACCTAGTTTCTATAATACAGGGTCAGGTATAATCTCCAGTCCCCTCACTAACCAGAGCCTCCAAGCATATCTGTCAGTGTAAGCAAACAGCTCCCATTCCCCTGTGGCAGTAACCAGGGGATTCCATTCTCTTAGGGGTGACCATAGCCAACGGGGGCTTCAGTCCCTCAGCAATTGTATTCACCTGTGTCCACTCTTTCCTCATTTTTCCTCTCTTGATAACACAGGCTGGGATAGAGCAGGTGTCTGTTCTGAGCAAATGGACCCTCAAAGTCCTTCCCTGGTCAGTGCTAAGGCACAAGGTTTGAAGGCCACAGCCAACACAGCTTTTCCCCGGAACCTGTCTTGTTGATTCCATTGTTGTTTGTTCTGGTCCTATTTCTAGGGCTTGTAGTTGGTTAATTCTGCATTGTTTGTTCAGGGGATATTTACCTTATCTGGTGGGATGGAGACCAGGGAAGTCAGAGACCTTTCTCTTTAATTACCCTGGCTGCACAGCTTTACTTTATTTATTTTTGCTCCTTTTAGAATTGATTCTGTGGAGTTATTTTTTTTAATTATTATTTTGGTGGTATATTAGCTTCATGCCCTACTCCACCATTTTCTCCTTTTGTATTATTTCTTGTGTTATTATGTTCAAATTTTTTGACTCATTGTTTCTACCAGTCCTATCATCCTGATCAGAGTTTTGCCTATATACAGATTATGGGTTGCTTGTTTGTTTTTACATTATTGCTTTTGTCCTCTTCTTCCAGATTATTCTCCACTTCTGTGTTTTTATATTTCCTTTCAGTTGCTCTTTCTTTTCTTTCTTTGGAGGATCTTGCCACAGTTTTTTTATTCTTCCAATTATTTTTGCTGTGCAGGCAGAAATTCTGCTTTCAAAATTCTTTCTTGAACCAGCAAGCAGATCATGCAGTGGTTACATGTTTTTCTGGGAATCCATAACACATAAAACATCACATAATCTGCTTCATCAGATATTGACTGATTTTCTTTTGTTTTTTGATACTAATTTAGAGATGTTTAGTCTCATTTAGATGTCTTAGAGGCCATCTTCCCTTTTGTTTTGATAAATACCCTGATAACATCCAATTGTTCTAAAGATTTGCTAGTTTATTTATTTAATTAATTAATTTAGAATATTTTCCCATGGTTATATGATTCATGTTCTTTCCCTCCCCTCCTTCTACCCACCTTCCATTGCTAACAAACAATTCCACTGGGTTTTACATGTGTCATTGATCAAGACCTATTTCCATGTTATAAATACTTTGCACTAAGGTGATCATTTAGAGTCTACATCCCCAATCATATCCCCATCCAACTCTATAATCAAGCAGTTGTTTTTCTTCTATGCTTCCACTCCCACAGTTCTTTTTCTGGACGTGGATAGTGTTCTTTCTCATAAGTCTCTCAGAATTGTCCTGGATCATTGCATTGCTGCTAGTAGAGAAGTCCATTACATTTGACTGTCCACAGTATATCTATCTCTTTGTGTAATATTCTCCTGATTCTGCTCATTTCACTCTGCATCAATTCCTGGAGGTTGTTCCAGTTCACATGGAATTCCTCTAATTCATTATTCCTTTTAGCACAATAGTATTCCATCACCAACAGATACCACAATTTGTTCATCCATTCCCCAATTGAAGGGCATCCCCTCGTTTTCCAATTTTTTTGCCACCACAAAGAGCGGGGCTATAAATATTTTGGTACAAGTCTTTATTGTTATGATCTCTTTGGGGTATAAACCCAGCAGTGCTATGACTGGATCAAAGGGCAGGCAGTTTTTTAAAGCCCTTTGGGCATAGTTCCAAATTGCCATCCAGAATGGTTGAATCAATTCACAACTTCACCAGCAATGCATTAATGTCCTAACTTTTCCACATCCCCTCCAGCATTCATTACTTTCCCATTGCTGTCATGTTAGCCAATCTACCAGGTGTGAGGTGGTACCTCGGAGTTGGTTTCATTAGCATTTCTCTAATTATAAGAGATTTAGAACACTTTTTCATGTCCTTATTGATAGTTTTTATTTCTTTATCTGAAAATTGCCTATTAATGTCCCTTGCCCATTTATCAATTGGGGAATGGCTTGATTTTTTGTATAATTGCTTTAGCTCCTTATAAATTTGAGTAATTAGACCTTTGTCAGAGGTTTTGGTTATAAAGATTTTTTCCCAATTTGTTGCTTCCTTTCTGTTTTCAAGATTTTAAACTAAATTTTTTCTTCAAGAGATCTTTGATAATTTTGGTCTTTTTTTCTCTCATCACTGAACTTTCTTCCCTTTGATGATAGATTCCACAGTGCTATAACCTTAAAGTTATCTTAGGATCTTCCCAAATTGAGGAATTCACTTTTTACTATTCTCAATCCCTGTCATTAATAATTTCTGGTAGGATAGAATTGTTCTCAGTTGGATGCAGGCTCCTTTTTTTTCAGGAATAAGACAGTCACCTACTTATGCTAATGCTATCCTAGTAACTTTACTTTGTTCAGTTATTCTCTGTCTGAGAGGTGTTGCAGTGCCATATGCTTCTGTTCCAGGCAGAGGAAACTTAAACTGTCATTTTCTCTACTTTGAATATGTCTGTATGGGAAATATATGATGGAGAGGTGGAGGTAGAGAGTTCTTTAAAAAAAATTTTTTTTAATTAATCCCTGTCTCCCAATTACATGTAGAAACTATTTCCAAAAAATTTAAGAGAATTTCTAATTCTCTCCCTCCTTCCCCCACCCCCCAACCCTCTCTCCCCTTGAGAAGATAAGCAATCTCATATAGATTTACATGTGAGATCCTGAAAATACAAATGGGGAAAAAATTAAGAAACTAAAAAAAATTTTTTTTGCTTTGCTTTGGATTCAGAATCAGTTCTTTCTTTCTGCAAGTAGAAGACATTTTTTATCATGAGTCCCCTGGGATAGTTTCAGATCATTGTATTGTGGAGAATAGCTGTTATTCATAGTTGTTCGCTATAAAGTATTCCTGTTTCTGGGTACAATGTTCTCCTGCTTCTGCTTATTTCATTCTGCTTCAGTATGTGTAAGTCTTTCCAGATTTTTCTCAGCTCCTCCTGCTTGTCATTTCTTACACAGTAATAGTATTCCATTAGAGTCATAAACTATAACTTACTCAGCCATTCTCCAATTGGTGATTATCCCCTCACTTTTCAAATCTTTATCCCCCTAAAAAATTGCTGCTTACACATTTTTATACACATAGATCCCTTCTATTTTTGTTTTTTTAACTTTTGGAGATACAAACCCAATAATGGTATTGCTGGGTAAAAGGGTATGTACTGTTTTATAGTCCCAAATTGCCCTCCTCAATGATTAAATCAGTTTACAACTCCCTTAATAGTGCATTAGTATGTCAATTTTCCCACATTCCCTCCAAGTTTTGTCACTTTCCTTTTCTATCATAATAGCCAATCTGATAGATGGTGGTACCTCAGAATTGCTTTCATTTGCATTTCTCTAAATAATAGTGTTTTAGAGCATTTTTTGGCATAACTATAAAGAGCCTTAATTACCTTGTCTAAACTTGCATTCTTATAAATTCAACTCATTTCTCTATATATTTGAAAAATGAGGCCTTTTTTAGAGATTTATAAAAAATTTTTGCACAATTATTATGACTATGTATTAATCAGTGGTTCTCAACCTTTCTAATGTCGTGGCCCCCCAATACAGTTCCTCGTGTTGCAGTGACCCCAAACCAAAAAATTATTTTGGTGGCTACTTCAAAACTGTAATTTTGCTACAGTTATGATTCGGAATGTAAATACCTGGTATGTATTATGTATTCTCATTGCTACAAATTGAGAGGTTGAGAACCGCTGATCTATGTCCTATTTACCCTGTTTAGATTCTGACTACCATCTCCCTGTAAGGGTTAAAAAAATTAAGGTTGAACTAAATATAAGAGCAATGTGGTCACCAAAATTATTACTCAAGGAAGGCAGAATGACTTTATAGCAATTTATTTATAAAATGGAGAAAGAAAGAGTAAGGTGATGACCTTACTATTCCTGTGGTGAATAAAGCAAAGGTTCCAGTCATAAGGCTTCCTCCAAGACCGGAGTCTCTCTGGAAGTCATGAAAGGAGTCAGCCTTTTCACTCACCCATGTGGTAGTCCTAAAGGAAGATCCACAAGCAGTCTGAGGTGCCAAGCCAGAGGTCCTCCAAGGTCAAGTTTAAAGGCGAAAGACCTCATCACAGGAAGTTGCAACTACTTTTAAAGACCCTTCTTAGAGTCATTTCTGACATGGGTACTTGTACCCCCAGAAACTCAGGCAAACTATTATCAGGGAAACTCCCTTGCTCCCTTACATCCTTGTGACTCTGAGCCTAAAAACATCCAATGACCCCTCTAGGGTCCTGAGATGATTATCTTCCTTTGATTGTCCTCTAGATTTAAGATGGACAGAAAGAGGCATCTCCAGGCTACACCTTGATCCTATCAGGCTACATCTTAGACATCTGTTTGTTCCCTAAAACTAAGGAATCTTTATGTCCCCAGGCAGATGATCACCTCACCTCACCAAATGCCTGGGTGACTAACACTCTCTGTTGTGAAAAGTATAAAATCCCCAGAACTGATGTCGTCTGGGGGGGAACAGGTTTTCAATTCATGCTGTCCTCTCAAGGAACTGCTCCCCATCTTGCTGTTCCAGCTTGCTATCTTCTTGGTCATTCTCAACATTACTTCCTAAATTAATAAAATTCTCTTTTTGTTTTTAAGCTAAGTTTTGGTGTCTTGCATTCTTTCAGAAGGTTTTCTTCCCAAACCCCAGGGGTACATATCTGCCCCCACACCAATTTCCTGTGCCTTCCTTCCACTTTAAGAGGACAATCCCAGTTTTAGAATATTCTTAAGACTGCCCAGAGGGCAGTCAGTCATTACTTAATTGTCATACAGTTTAGTCCGAGGTTTGTAGGTCTCCCCTCACTTAAGGAAATGTAGAGGTGTATATGCTTCCAGTAATTAAATCTAAAAGTGGGCAGTAGAGAGTTAATCCCATCTTCACATCCCCTAATTTGCCTTTTTATCATTCCCCCATTCCCCTTCCCTTCCTACTTACTTGTGAGTGTTAAACTGGAAAAAAACACAAGATTATTAAATAGTCAGAAAAAAACACTTTTTATTTAAGGAGAGAAGTTCAATGCTTTCCTCAAGACCTCCACTCAGAACTGCACACTACAAACCCACACAGAACCCCGAGACTTTGGCTGCTCTGGCTACTGACCGCTGGGAGTGCACTGTGCTAGATGATAACTCAAAGGACAAAAGAATTTGAGGGACTTATATACCATTTGGGGAATCCAGGGCTAGGGAAAGGTGATTGATTGACATTACCATGGCTACAAGGAAATGGGAGGGTTCAAACTATACTGACAGGATACCCTCAGGCCTGGGAAAGGAACAGTGTAAGGGAATGGACTACTTTTAAAGGAAAGGAAAAGGTGGTCACTGCACAGGGGTGGATCTTCTTGGGAAAGGGTCTCTGATACAATGGGAGAAACTACTTAAGACAAAAAGAGTACTTAGCATTTGCTCAGCCCCACCTAACTGGGATTGTCATTTTTCCTTAGGGACAATTATTTAGTCTAGGTGGATCCTCTAGGGAACAAGGACAAGCTTTGGGGTCTCCATCTTTCAAGGGGACTAAACTTGGGATTGTTTCAGATTCCATGTGGACATGAGGTAAGATACTGTTAACTGGAAAAAAGACAGAACTATTAAATAGTCAGAAAAACAACTCTTTAATTAAAGAAAGGGGTTCCAGGATAAATTAGGCCTCCATGAAGAGCACACCAACACAGGATTCTGAGGATTGAAACTCTGATTGCTCTGGTCATTGACTCGTGGGAGAGCCAACTGAGCTAGACTGACAACTCCAAAGAGCCATTAAAATGGGAAACTTAAATAACTTTCTAGTCTAGATTGACTTTACAATGGTAACAAAAGAAAATGTAGAGTCCCAGACAGGAATAACAGTGAGGGGCTAATGCTTTACAATGGACACAAAAGGGAAGGATCCTGTCAAGAGGTGGGACACCTTGGTAAAAGACTTTGGCCTAAGGGGAGAAATCATTGGGACAAAAGGGATACTTAACACCTGATAGGATTAGCCATCCTTACTTAGTCTATTGCTAGATTGAGACTTCTGAAGTTGAACTTTCCCTCAGGGAAAACTCTCATGTGACAAGGTCAAACTTGAGGCTTTCACCTTCACGCTTAACTAAACTGAGGGTCATTGAATCTTACTAGGCTCTCCGGTGACAAGGTCAAAACCTGGGGTTTCTACCTTTAAACGAAGTAAACTGGGGATTTCTATATTTCCATGTTGATATCAGGAAGACTCATTTTTCATGAGTTCAAATCCATCCTCAGACATTTATTAGCTGTGTGACCCTGGGCAAATTGCTTAATCTTGCTTGCCTCATCTGTAAAATGTGCTGGAGAAGGAAATGGCAAGTCACTCTAGTATCTTTGCCAAGAAAACCCCACATGGGGTCATGCATAGTTGGACAGGACTGAAACAACTTAAATAATAAAAAGAACATAATTATCTAATCTCTCTCTTTTCTTTCTCTTCCTGGTGCTATCAAAGCTTTAAAAATATCCATCCTACATCGTCCCTCTAGGTAGTTTAGTGCACTGCCTTAGCTTGCTTGCCCCATGAATTTCTTTTTTTCATTATAATTCACTCCCCAAAATGCCAGCTACTGCTAGTGACTGAGAGGACACTGACCCTGATAGGGTCTATCCCTCCACTGTGTCCCTATCTCAGCTCACTACTGACTTATACCCTGGTCTAGTATCATACATTTCCACATTTGCTTCAAAAATCTCAATCCTAGATTCATATTCTCCATTTGCTCCCACAGGTTTCATGCCCCAACCCCCTTACTTAAAAACAAATAGACTTTAAGCACTAACTCACGCACATTCATCAGTGAAACTACACCCACCACCAGAGACCTCTTTTATTTCGCTCCTCCCTTCTTTTCAGTCTCCCCACACATTCCTCTGTAGACTCTTCTCTTTCTGAGACCATAGATATCACCTTCTCCTTAGTACTAGCACTTAATTTGATCCTAATACATCACACAGTCGCCCCTAGTCCTCCCCTCCCATGCTGTAAAATCCGATAAAAAAAAAAAGTCCGATAAAAACAAACAAACAAAAACATAGAATCTCCTCTAGGCAGAAGGTCTCCAACTTCTGCCCTTGTCTGCCACTTCACTGTTATTTCCACCAGATTTTAGCTTTCTAGCCTGCCTCTTTGTGTACCTTTAGAAAAAAAAATCTCTTGTGGGAGAGCTTTGAGGTGAAAAACCTCAGGTTTGGGACAGGTACCCTTTGCTAGAATGCAAGACTCCGAAACTTAGCTTAAAAATAAAAGGAGAAAATTATTCATTTAAAAGGAGTTTGAATTGACTGGGAGACTGTGTGCCGGGTAGACACTGCCTCCCTGAAGAGATGGGGTAAGGGAATTGTATGCCCCTTCAAAGCAGGGATTAGAGGAGAAGAAGAAGATGGGGTGAGTTAGGAATGAGGTAATTTCTTTGAGTTTGAGGGTGTAGGGGATGGCCTATTAAATGCAAAGAATGATTAGATTAGGTACCATCAAGTGTTTTATCAGAGTAGAACCCAGGAGGTGCATATCTGTGTTAACTGAAAGTCTAGGAGAAAGTCCAAAGGGAGTTGGATGCTTCTTCTGGAAGCAGAAAGGAGTTTCGTAAGTCCTCTTTGACCTAGAATATTTCTGGAGTTTTAGGGTGTCCAGTGGAAAACCCTGGATCCCATGCCAATTTCACTATTGTCCTTAACAGCATTTATTCACTGCTCCTACAGTTCCAGTAGTTGGGGTGTTTAAGAATAAAATAGTCTCTTCAATTCAGGTTTTTTTATTTGTTTTTTTTTCTTTCCTAAAAATATTTCAAATGCCTCTTTATTCTAAGTCAGCTTTTCAGGGTCAATCAACCAGGGCTGCAATATGATTTCCATTGCTCTTTAAAGTACAGTATTCCATTTCCTTCAACATTTTCTATTGAGTTCAAAATAGATTATCTGAATTGTATTCCCTTGGTATTTGAAGGTCTTTCTCTTGATCATTTGCAGAACCTATTGTTTCTGAATTGAATAGTTAAATTTAACCTCTAAATGTCTTGGAATTTGTAGACTTAGATTATTTTCTAAAAGTGATCTGTGAATTCTTTCAGTTGGTATTCATATGAACATTTAGAAGTTCTGAGAAGTCCTTTTCCATTGTTTTCTTCATTATGATATTAGAGTTTTTGTCCTATCATGTCTTCATGTTTTTCTGGAAGAACTATGATCTTTAGATGGTATCCAGCTTCCTGTCTTTGAGATCAATATTTTTGTTCTCATGGTGAGCAAAATTTCTTTTAATTTTTGTTTCTTTTCTTCTATATTGTCCTTCACTTCTGTATATTTGGATTCCAAATCTATTTTTTCTCTTTTGTTTGCTTGCCATTGCAGATTCAAATTTTTCTATTCTTTTTACTGTGCAGGACATAAATTCTGCTTCTATAATTCTCATTTCTCTTTTGAAACACTCAGGAATAGTGTATTGTGATTCCATGTTCTCTTCAATTGCCAGAGGGTACTTTATCTCACTGAGAGTTGGATATTTTGGGTACAGCTGGGTAACTCAGTGGATTGAGAGCCGGGCATGGAAATGAGAGGTCCTAGGTTCAAATCTGACCTCAGACACTTCCTAGCTGTGTGACCCTGGACAAGTCACTTAACTCCCATTTCCTAGCTTTTACCACTCTTCTGCCTTGGAACCAATACACAGTATTGATTCTAAGATGGAAGGTAAGGGTTAAAAAAAAAAAGAGTTGGATATTTTTCATTTGTTTTATATTATTTATTTGTAGATGTCTGAACTCATTTTATGTTATTACTGTTTTTGTGTTGATTTATCTACTTAAATTCAAGAGCTTGGAGTTTTCTTACTTAAATTGTTGATAATTTCAGCTTTTGCCCCTCATTTCCCCTATTACTTATTTTCTGATTTTCTCCCCTCTGATTGTGGTTTCCTTCTAGGCTAGATCTCAAAATGTTTCAGCTCCCTTCTATGCTGGGAACCAATTAATGGTTCACCAATATAGGTATCTGCCACAAGTGACTTTTGAGTGATCAGAATTGACCTCGGATATTGTGTTCTTTTCCATCAGGCTTAGTGGAGTGCTTGATAGTCCCTCTTTCTATCTACACCTGGTGTCCTATGCTGCTTTTTTGTATTCCTAAATTCTTTGAAATGGCTCTGGCAGTTCAGAACTTTGTAGCATTATTGCTATGAGGTATGGCCCATGGTAGACTTTTGCTCATGAAGAGTTATGGAGCTTCTAGCTCCATAGTCAAAATTTCCTCCCTCTTTCCAGTGCCAAAGGAAGAGTGTGTGAGGATGGGGATAGGTTTTATTGTGTGAGTTATGTTATAATCTGGGTTTTACATGTATATCCTTGCTGCTGCCATGGAAAGTAGAAGAGGGATGCTGAGAGAGATCAGGGTTAGTGAGCATCAGTTAATGAGCTTGAGGGTTTTTTTTGTTTACCTTCTTTTGGATTTTGGGTATCCTAGATGAGGGAAATAGTGAAAGTTGTTTTATCTTTGATGCAGAATATCTGTTTTAAAGAGATTTGTAAAGTCATGGAAATCAAAGGAAATGTCTACTACTGTATCCTTTTGCTTATGTGACTCAGGAACCTGTAGGTATCATTTTTAATTAACTAGTTCAACACCTGACAATCAATAAGCATTTATTATTGTTTACTATATGCCAAATACTGTGTTAAGTGTTGGAGATACAAATATAGGTAAAACACAGGTCCTGTTTTCAAGAATCTCACAATCTGATAGGGGAGGCAAGATGAAAATAGCTATGTATAAACAAGATATACATATACTGTATACATATTTATATATGTGTGTGTGTATACAGGATAAATTAGAAGTGGTCCATAAAGGGAAGACACTAAAGAGCTAGGAAATAAAAAAGAGATAGAAATGAAACCAAGAGGCAGAAATGAGGAAAGAAAGTATTCCAGGCATAGAGAAAAAAATGCATAATCAAGAGATTAATTGTCTTATGTGAGAAGGCCAGCACTGGATTTCAGAGTGTGTGGGGAAATGGGTTAGGAGTAACTTATAGAGTAAAAGAAGGAGGCCAGGTTAGAAGGGCTTTGAAAGTCAAACAGATTACTTAATAATAGTTGATTTTGGTGATAATAAGAATTCATTAGAGTTTATGGAATAGGAGGTAACATGGTTAGATCTGTACTTCAGGAATATTAATTTGACAACTGAACGAAGGATGAAATGGAGTAAGAAGATATTCATGACAGGTAGACCAACCTGAAAGCTATTGTAGTAGTCCAAGAATTATGTAATCAGGGATTAGACCAGGGTAGTGGCAGTGTCAGAGGAGAGGAGGGGAAAGATAATGAACTTTAGTTATGGACTGTTGAGTGAAGAGGACTATGGGACATCCAAATTTAAGATATCTGAAAGGCAGTTGGAGAGACAATGGATGTCAATAGAAAAGTTGGGGCAGGATAGATATATTTGAAAATCATCAGCATAGAGATGATAATTAAATCCATGGGAGCTGGTGAAAGTCAAGTAATATAGAAAGTAAAGTAGTATAGAAAGAGAAGAGAAAGAAGGATCCTGAAGGATCTTTGTAGTTAGAACATATTATGTAGAAGAAGATCCAGCAAAGCAACCTCTGGATTCAAGCTTGAAATATTCAGTCTGCCTTTTCTTGTATATATTTAAGAAGTTCATACTTCTTATAATTCATTTTTATAATACTGGAGAGCCCCCAAAAGTATCTATTTAATACATTTTTGTGTAATTATATTTTTGATGTAACTTATTTCGTTCAAATCCCTCTAATTTGGAATCCATATTTAGTTGTTCTTTTTTTTCTTAACCCTTACCTTTTGTCTTAGAATCAATACTAAAGTATTAGTTCCAAGCCAGAAGAATGGTGAGAGCTAGGCAATTGGGGTTAAGTGATTTGGCCAGGGTCACACAGCTGAGAAGTGTCTGAGGTCAGAAAATCAAGGTTAATTATGGAAGCCAGTGAAGCCAGAAAAGGGAATATGTGCTAGAAGCGTAGGAATGGATCATGAGACAAAGAGTAATTCTAGTGTGAATAAGAGTAAGAAGTGAAGAACTAAGAAACTACAGCCAGAGATTCTAAATTGAAGCTCCAAATCTAGGGGACTTTATTATGATGCAGCAGTGCCTAAGGTTTAGCTTTATCTAAGTGTGGGTAGTGTGGGCTAGAGAAGGAGACTGTTGGAGTTGTTGCTATAGGGGTCATCATAACAAATATTGAGTGGCATGAGGCAGACTACAGAAGAATTCATCTGCATAGAGTTAGGTTCTGCTCCTTTACTTGGTATAGACCAAGATGTTATGGCCAGGACTTCTAGGTCCTCTCTCTCTTTGGAGAATTTTGCTTTCTCTGTCACCTAAACATAGGGAAGGACTTTCAAGAACTTTAGAACTATCTCTATCTGTCTCCTCAGTGACCAGAAAGGGTCTTCCCCACTCTAACCCGTAGAGAGTGGGAGTACCTGGGTGTCACTTCTGGGGAAACTTAAGGGATGTTACTAATCTCCCAGAAGTCATTTCTGAAGGAGTTCAGAAATTTCCTATGTTGGTAGCTCCCACTCATTCCAGTATTCTTTCACTATATTTTCCAAGGGAGGAAGAGAGGTAGAGTATAAATTTCTTTTTAATCAAAGGACTATTTATTGCCCCTTTGACTTTGGGCAAAAGCTACTTCACCTCTTTGAACCTCAATTTTCTCATCCATAAACTGAGAGAATTGCTCTAAATGACTGTTACAGCCTATTCTAGAAGCATTGAAGTGATTAAGACAGTTGGGAGAATGACCTGGAGTTCAGTATATGAGAACAAGACTGGGGACAGAAAAGATTCAACAACATGTCTTGATAGAAAAAATATCTATCTAGGTGGTGGTTGAATTTTGTCTTACCTGCAGAATTTTATGATACCCAAGTGGAAGAAACTGATTTAATGAGAAACATTTTATCTATACTTCTACCAGTTCATTGTTTTTGCATTGAGTATGTTCATGTAACTAAATGCATTCAGAATCTTCAACAAGTTTGCTTTAAGACATATCTCACCAACTCTAGCCATTTTTATCATTCTACATCAACTCTACTTCAACTAGACTGGTTTCTCTCTGGCTAGAGGTACCTGGATTTTCCCAGTACCTGATTCATATTCTGCCTAATTCACAAGACTTCCCTGTCATCCCTACATTAGCATAGTTGGAGGCTTTCCCCTTAAGTTGCATAGGGTGTGAATCAGAGCTGGGTAAATTCCTCAGTTTAAAAGAGCAAGTTTTTTGTTTACCCTTAGTAAGAGTAGTTATTTTTAAGACCCTAAATAAAAGGGAAACAAAATATTTGCTGTTTTATAAAAAAATTGTTTTGGCTTCCCAAGAGTGAAATATACAGAGGGAGAGATCTAAAAGAGAGACAAAAGAGTTAATGGGAGTAACAGTTTTATTGAAGATAGAAAACTATGTAGGGCATGAGTCCAGCATAGTGTGAAGAAGGAGTTGGCAATATTTACTGGCACCAAAATGCATTTGTAATAATGAAAAAGTCAGATGCTAGCTCAGATTGCATTTGTTTTTCATGGTATATTTTAAGTCTATTACAATGCTCACCCCTTCAGACCTAAATGGATAAGAAGCTTCTCCATTTGGTATGGTATTGTTTTTTTTTTCATTATGTAGAAATTTATAGCTCCTTTCCTCAGGCTACCACTGTAGTCTGTAGTGATAGATTATGAAACATTTTAATCTTTTAGGCAGAAAAACCCCCAATGCCCTCCTTTGTGTTTGTATTTTTGGGCAGGAGTGATCTTATTCAGTGAATTCTGGGTAAGCTAGTACTACTACATTTTGTCATTAAGATATTTTCCCCTATTCCTCTCCATCTCTCTTTGGTAGCATGGATAATGGATGTTTGGGGAAGGATTATATCCACCAAAAATCAATAACCCTAGTAAAAACTTACCAATGACTCCAGCTTCTTTCCATCCCCTGGTAGATCTGATAAACTCTGAAACAAGAATATTTCACACCTGGAGAGATCCTTGAAGATCATTTAGTCTGATAAATTCATTTTATGGATGAGGAACTTGATAGAATATTGGATTTGGAATCAGAAAATTTGAGTTTTAGACTTGACTCTTCTACTTAGCAACTATTATCTTTGGTAATATATTTAATATCTCTAAGCTTCAATTTTCTTATCTACAAAATAGAGATACTATTTATACTATCAAAGGTCATTGTGAAGACCACAAGAAATATTGTTATTTAAAGGCTTTTCAAATGTGCTATGTAAATGTCAATTAATATTATTCACATGACTAACAAGAATAATGAGAATAAGACTGTTGTTTCCTTAATTATGAGAATATTAAGAATGAGAGACAATGACAAGTTTAAGAGAAATCTCTGAATGATCTCCAAACCTCTTTTCAGCTGTCATCTTTAACCTGAAACTTATCTATAGTTGTGAAGTAGGAGGCTAAGTCCTGTTCTATGAGTGTCAGCACTGGGGAGGTAAAGTAAGAGTAAGAGAGAAAAGATCTTTATGAGAAATGATACATTGAGTCTATAAGGCAGAGTAGAAGAACTGTCAAGCCCCAATTAAGGGGCCAGCTGAGGTTATATGTACCTCATAAATTGGAATTAATTGCAAGTCAGAAATTCAAGGTTAATCATGGAAGCTAGTGAAGCCAGAAAAGGGGTAGATCATGAGACAAAGAGTAGTTCTGTGCAAGTGGGAGATGGCCGTCAGAGATCCTATCGAGTATGAAAATGGGCTTGTTTCAGTTTGAGCTTTTTTGTTTACTTTTGACAATGAGTAAATATGAATTGGCTAGTTTCACTCTTTTAAAAATCATCTAGTGGTTGATAGACTGTAAAATGGAGATTTGAACCCTGGACTCCAATCCCCAGAAGTCCTTGGTACTTCCCAGAATTCCCCATAATCTTACCTGAGTCCTCACCTGAGTGCGAGAACACAATTTAGTATTTAAAGGGCTCTCTGCCTCCCAAGCTCTCTCTTCTTCCCCTTCTAAGCCCACATGGCTCTCTACTCAGCATGCAAGATGTAGTAAGTGAATTGTGAATGGGCTAATCAGCCCTAGGCACATGCTTTTCTTATTTTGTATTTTCTTTTTCCTTGATTTCTAATAATCTTAATAAACCTCATAAAATATTTAGTAGAGAAACTAATTTAATTTTTACAAGATTGTTGATAGTCCTTCACCTGCAAACTCTAAAATGGTTCTGAGGATTTGTGTGACTGTATTGAGGCTTCAAGTCAGAATCAAGGTAACTCTGTGAAACCTAATCTAATCTGCCTACATCTGTGTTTGCACTAGTCTTGGAGATCTACAAAGGCTCTATTGCGCTTGTGCACTCAGAAGTAAATTATGTCATCATAAGACAGGAGAAATTAATGGAATTTTGCAATGTGTAAGCTCATTCTAACTTTCCAGAGATGTTTACACTAGATGAGAATATATAAAACACAAGAAAGATAAGAGGATGACAGATATTCTATCTTGAGAGATTCAGAATAAACAGTGAAATTAGAAGAGAGACTAAAATAGGAAAGGGAAGTTGTTCTATATGATAAATTCTTTTTAAGACTGAGAACTTCAGATTGCATCTTAATTGTATGAGCCACATGACTGGGACTTCAGAATCTGGTGAAGTAATCTTTGAGGAAAACAATTCTCCAAATAGAAGCCAAATTATATGGCTATAGCACTTCATTACATAGTCCTGTTCATAAGGATAACAAAATCTTAGGATTCTAGGATTTAAAGCTAGAGAAGATTTTAGAAATCATCTTCTCCAATTATTTATAAGTGAGGGGAAAGAGGCTCTGAGTGGTGAATTAACTTTTTTTAGAACACGTGTTAAACGTAACAGAGCTGAGTCATAGTCAGGACTCTTGCCTCTTTAGGTTGGCGTTATCTATGCTATAGCTAGATGTCTTGAATTTCATGAATATCAAATCTAGATTGCTAAAATAGATATTAGGATTAACTAAAATGTTTCCCAGCTGGCCAGGCCATATGTCCATAGGGGAAAAATAATGATAACTGCTAGCATTATTATAATGCTTTAAGGTTTGCAAAGTGCTTTGCAAATTTGTCAGTCAATAAATATTTGTTAAGTGCTTTACTATGTATCAGGAACTGAGCTAAGCACTGGAGAGTTGAAGAAAAACAAAAGAGTTCCTATCCTTAAGGAGCTCATAATTTAATGGGAAAGACAATATGCAAATAACTATGTACAAACAAGCTACATATAGGATAAATAAGACAATCAGCAGAGGAAAAGTACTAGAATTAAGAGGGATTGAACTCCTGTAGAAGGTAAGATTTTACCTGGAACTTGCAAGAAACCAAAGAAACCAGGAGTGTGGAAGATGAGGATGAACATTCTATGCCTAGGAGAAGCTAGTGAAAATGCTCAGAGTTGGGAGATGAAATATCATATTCAGAAAATAGTAAGGAGGTGGGTGTTACTGGATCTAAGGTCAGGGTGCAGGGATAGATGTAAAGTTTAAGAGGACTGGAAAAGTAGAGAGCAGAGAATAAACCCTAACCCTAACCGTAACCAATAGGTTATGAAGGCTTTTGAATGCCAAAGAGAGGATTTTATATTTGATGTTTCTTGCTCTGCAATTCCAAGTTGCAAAGCTAGGTTCTCCCCCTATCATCATCAGTCACCTTTCCTCCTTTGAGATTCATATAATCCATTTACCACCTAATTAAAATCCTGGTAGTTAATGCCTATAGACCTCTAGACCACTCCCCTTCTTTATTCAAAGAATTTAGTAGTTAACTCTTAAGAAAGTAATCTTTCTCCAATTCCTTCCCTCATCCTAGGGAGTAGGAATATCAAAACATCCATGATGACATTCCTTCAGGTACCTTCACCAGTTCTTCAACATATTCATTTCCCATTGCCTACTCCTCTTATCCCACTATACAAAAAGTCATACCCGTGATTTTGCTGTCATCTATAATAGTTGTGGTCCTGGTACTCACAAACTCTAAAAATCCCTTATCTGACCACAATCCATTAGCTTTTGCTTTCCCAGTTCCCAATTCCATTCTTCATACACACTATGACCTCCTAGTCCTTCAACCCCTCAGTTTTCTCTCACCTTGTTACTCCTACTATCCTTTACACATACTTTTGATGATCCAGTTCAACTTTAGACTGTCCTCATATTGTTGATCACTCCTTGTCAAGCCTCAGCCTTGGATCACTCCCACTATCTACTACCTTTGTTTCTGTATACATGCTGCTGAGGAAAGATGGAGAAAATCACAGAGCCATTCTGACTGAATACAATACTAATTTATATTACATAACCTCAAATGGATCCTAATAGCTACTACTAAAAGCAATCTTTCTATATCTCCCTAATTAACTAACTATCCCACTCACCATAATGACTCTTCTAATTCTCTGAAACCTTCCTCAAACTTCCCATGGTTCTTTCCCCACTATTCTTACAGCTAAAGATATTGCCTCATATTTTATTTTATCTTTTGGTCCTTACCTTCTGTCTTAGAAGTGATCATTTCCTAGGCAGAAGAATGGAGAATGGTAAAGGCTAGGCAATGGAGTTAAGTGACTTGCCCAGGGTCACACAACTAGGAAATGTCTAAGATCAGATTTGAAACCAGGATCTCCTGTCTCCAGGTCTAACTCTGTATCCACTGAGCCACCCAGCTGTCTCTGCCTCATATTTTATTGAAAAAAAAAAAAAAGAGACTATTGGTCAACATTACCTTCTTCTTCCCTTGTCCTCATCTCATTTCCCTCAGATACATCCTGTCATTATTTCCTCCTTCACTCTTGTCTCAAATGAAGAAGTGGCAAACATCTCTCCCTGCACAACAGATCCCATTCTTATGCCAATTCCTCAATTGATCTTTCCATCTTTGCTAACAATAATCCCATGTCTTTTCTTCTTTTGGTGAATAAACTCTGAGAAAGCCATTGACAATGCCTCCACTTCTTTTCTTTGTTGTTCAATTATTTCAGATGTGCCTGACTATTTGTGATACCATTTGGGGGGTTTCTTCTAAAGATACTGGAGTGGTTTGCCATTTCTTTCTTCAGCTCACTGAAGGCTAGGTGGCTCAGTGGATTGAAGGTCAGGCCCAGAGATGGGAGGTCCTGGGTTTAAATCTGGCCTCAGACACTTCCTAGCTGTGTGACCCTGGGCAAGTCACTTAACCCCCATTGCTTAGCCCTTACCACTCTTCTTTCTTAGAATCAATATGTGTATTGATTCTAAGACAAAAGGTAAACGTTTAAAAAAAAAAACCCGAGGCAAACAGGGTTAAGTGACTTGCCCAGAGTCAAACAGGAGTAAGCAACTGAGGCCAGATTTGATTTCATGAATATGAGTCTTCCTAATTTCAGGCATAGCAATCTATTCACTGTACTACCTAGTTGTCCTTTTTCTTCCTCTCTTCTTAACTTTGTATAATCTGACTTCCAACCTCATCATTCAACTAGAACTTGTCTTTCCAAAGATATCATCAATGATAATTGCCAAGTCCAATCATTTTCTTTCAATTGTCATACTTCCCAAACTCCCTGACATCTTTGACACTATTGGTCACCCACCCTCTTCTCTTGGATACTTTTTTCTCTCTCCTTTTTCAGAATACTATACTTTCTTGGTTCTACTATATCCTATTTAACCATTCTTCCTCAAGCCCTGCTAGATCATCTTTTTCTGTATTTTAATCCAGGTCATGCTCATTAAATCTGGTCCTAACCTGGTCCCTCTTCTATTATTTTGCTTGATGATCTCATTGGTTCCCATGGATTCAATGATAATTTCTATGGTGATGATTCTCAAATTTTCTTATGCAACCCTAACCTTTCTCTCACTGCCTATTAGATATTTATGAAGTCAATTGAATTGGAATCATCTTTTCCTCAAAC
This sequence comes from Monodelphis domestica, assembly GCF_027887165.1. Classification (NCBI taxonomy): domain Eukaryota; kingdom Metazoa; phylum Chordata; class Mammalia; order Didelphimorphia; family Didelphidae; genus Monodelphis; species Monodelphis domestica. The sequence continues at coordinate 536,163,264 of NC_077229.1, forward strand.
CCCTTCTCTCTTTGGATAAGATTTCACAATCATCAGAATAATGATGAATGAATGAGAACTAATAAAATCACCAAGTGAAGTATTACAGATGGAGAGGAGAAGGGGGCCCAGGATAGAATCCTATGGGTTAGTCAGTGAGCATGGCCTGGATGAAGGTCTAGCAATGGGAATGGAGGAATGATCTGAAATAATAATGTGATTGACTGAGGTTTATTTGATTCCTCAGTACCCCTCAGTGAAGTAAGGCCAATAGCCTCACTCACTGGGGCCAAAGATAGTGTTGGTAATCAGGTCAAAAGAGATTTATTTTATAATAAAGGAGTAAGAAGGAGGATTAAGGAACAGGAGTTCCCTAGCTCTAAGAAAATCTTACTAGCCTCCCCCTTCTAAAATTCCTTCATGGGAATTTCTTCAATTACTTGACTTTCCCTAAGCCCTGGCCTATCTCTGGCTAAGACTCCCCACACCTCACTATCTATACCTGAATTTAACTAATCCTCTCAGGTTGGTTTATAGGATGAAACAGTTCTCCAAATATAATCAGGATTGTACTATTTATGGCTAAGTTCAACCCAGCTGGGCCAGGCCCTCACCAACGCTGTCTTGGCTCAGATCAGGCTCGCTGCTACTCAGATCTTCTTCCTGTCATTCTTCTCTGTAAGGAAGGTACTTCTCAGATGGTAGGAACACTTTAATTCACTTCACTGTAGCTTTTCCCAAACAGGAACAACAGAGGTCAGATACCTTAACTCTCTGCAGCTCCAGGAACAGGAAGTCAAGAGCCCCTAGGATCAGCTGGTGACTCCTCAACTCCTCTCTCTGAGTTCCAGAATCTGTTGCCAGTCAGTTCCTGGCATGCAACTAACTTTTCTCCTGCAAAACTCTTTCCTTACTTATATTTCCTTTTCATTTCTCTCCCTTTCTGTCCAACAGATCAGATAGGATAGAGAACCAGAGAGAGGAGAGCATCAAGGAAGAGAGGGTAACTAACAGCATCAAAGACTTCAGAGAGGTTGAGTAGTGTGATCCTTGACAGTGTTCAAGACTACAGAGAGCTCCAGAAGGAAAAAGATTGAGAAGAGGCCATTAGAATTAGCAATTGAGAGATTATCAGTAACTTTGGAGAGGGCCTTTTCAGTTGAATGATGAACTAGGTGATAATTAAAAGGAGAATGAGAAGAATTGGAAGAATCCATTGTAGACAGCCATCTCAATTAGTTTAGCCACGAAAACCAAGAGAGATATTTAGAAGGAATGGATGGATTAAGTGAAAGTATTTTTAAAGATAGAGAAGACATGGGCATTTTATTAGGCAATAGAGAAGCAGTAAAGGAACAGAGAGACTAAAGTTAAATGAGAGTAAGAATGATAGAGGAGGTAATATCTTGGAAAAAATGAAGTTATTTCATTTGATTTTCACAACAATCCTATGAGGTTAAATGACCCAGGGTCACCCAGCTATTGAGTATTGAGGCAGAATTTGCATTCAAATTATCTTGAATCCATAGCTATCACTCCATCATTCCACTGAATAGGTATGTTGAAGTAACTGTGCAATTTATGAATTTATGAATGTTGTACACTCTCTGCTTTTTAAACTGCAAAAATAAAGGCAGAATCTCTTCTTCTCAAAATAAGGCAATAGGACTATTGTCAAGGATTTCAGATGAAGCAAGAATTTATAAGCAGAGAAAAACTACAACCGTTCATACTGTGGTACTAGTTTCTGGCATCTAGTAGTAACATTATCTTTAGCAAGGCAAAATCTGGTGAGGCAACATCTCTCAGAAACTTCTTTCTAGTAGAGACCAATGGCTCAGACCTGCAGCATCACAAACGTGAGTTATTTCTGCACATATATGTAACTGGGGAGTCATATATGTCCCTATATGTGTTTTTGAGTATAGTCACACATATGTACTCTCACATACATACACATATGCATACACACACACACATACAATTAAAGTCATCTTCCCGGGTGAGTTTTATATAGAATTAAGATGAATGTCAATTAATGTTTCTAATTAATGCTACCAGAAAGTGAAACTCAAGCAAAGCAAAGAAAAGCAACAAAATATTCTGAAAAACTAAGTGAGAAACATAATAATAATTTCAGATAATGATAGCAATTCTAAATGTTGATTGAGACAGTGTAAATCAGAGTTGCCTTGGGCAGGGCACTTGAAAAATTTTTTTATTGATTTGAAAACAAAATGGTGAAAAAAAAAATCTGAACAGTTGTTCTGATGGGAAAGGGGAGAAAGGATATGGATCCTGGCACAGTTCAGAATGAGAGAGGGTGATTTGTAATTGTTTTGCCCCTCTTAACTATATCTTTAACTGGTTGCTGGATAACCCCATGCAATCAAATCTAAACTACTCAGATTTTCTTTTCTTTTCTTTTTTTGATTTTCCTCAACCAGAAATGATATCATTCTCCTCTCCTGTTTCCAAACATACTTTATCTCTTTTGATACATTCATACTATTCTACCATGTATTATAGTTATTCATGTACTCATTTTTATCACCCCTACTATACTGTAAGCTAGCTAAATGAGACATTGATCATTTGTTTTTTTCAAAATGCATTTGTTAAAAATTCTATTTGTTAATAGTGCTCACAGATCTTTTATACTAAATTACAAAATCTTTCCCTACCTACAATTTCTTATGCAACCTCTTTATACAATATTCTTTAGTAGAAAAAAATGCATAGTAAAACAACTTTAAATAGTTTTTTTAAACTTTTTTTTAAACAGTCTTTTTTTAAATAAAAGACTGAGACTGAAGAAAATCAACCTATAGAGTAGAAACGCTGATGAAAGCAAATGATATATCACTTGTTTATTTGCGTATATTGGGGGGGGGTTGGTTTTACAAGATAATTCATTTACAAAGACCTATGAGATTTTCCACCAGAAATGAGAATAGAAGCAAGGTCTCATTTATAAGAATTAAAATTTAGACTTTATGCTAATATGAGAATGCTATAGTAATATTGTGGTCACTGATTTAAAGATATTATAACTAAAGACAAAATGATTTTTAGTAACTTTATTTACAAAGAGGTGGAAAGAGTGAAAGTGGGAAAATGTAAGAAGAAGGTAGAGAATCATCTAGCCTATCACTCTAAGCACTGCTCTGGTGTGGGGTTCAGCCCTGGCAGGGCTTCACCATGTCCCTTGTCCCCACATGGATTTTCCAGTAATCCTCAGCTAGAAATCCGGTGGTGTATTCATCAAGGGTTCTACCAATGCAGCCTCCTCCAGGAAAGGAAGGCCTCTCTGGAGCCAATCTCTCCAGAAGCCAGGAAAGGAAGGCCAGCTACTCACCCACCCAAGGTGAAGTTCTACAACACCAAAGTCTAAAGGAGTAGATCCAGAAGTAGTCCTCCAAGAAGCAGTCCAAGAGCCAAAGTCCCAGACTGAAGTGAAGCTGAAGACCCTTGGTCCATATCCCTTCCTGTCCCTTCCTCCACTTTATAGGAACCAATTGCAGTCTTTCAATTTGCCTAGCACTTCCCAGGGGCAGGGCAGTGACCTCTGGAGTCGTCACCCATTTTATCAAGTGACTTATGAACACTCTTACTTAGTGTTAAGTAGGGGTGCTTAAGTGTTTGATTGATGAACTTAAAAATTGCTGATTGATAGACAAAGAAAGTTTGATTCACTCTTCACACATTTATGCTTCAAAGAATTTTCTTTTAGAGATGTAGTTTGGGAACTTGTCAGGATGCTTTTGCAGAGTCAATCAAAAGGAGAGGCCGGAGTTCAGAAGTTATCAGAGCTTGAATATGGTTCAGAAATCATCAGCCAAATATGGGGTGGTCTGTAGTTCTTTATCTGGTCAGAATATTTTGTTTGGACTTTGTAACCTTTTCTAATCAGAGTTTTTAGCTTTTCAACAAAAACCATGGGCCTTTGGAATTTTGCATTCTACTTCATTACAATCAAATCTACAGTGTCTATTTTATATATTTTTAATATCTAAAGTCAATGATCTTATTTTTTCCATAGCTCCCTTACTAATTTGGTACTTGTGTCCCTACTCCAGCTGAGTAAAATTCTGGCATTTAAGAAACCTAATAAAACAAAGACAAGTGAAATAAAAAGCACTCTGATTCAATACTTTTTTTTTAAAGAGAAAAAAATCCCTAAAAATGTGAGACTCAGATTTTGGAGTGTGGTTGGCATGCCTTCTTTAATTTTATTTTTTGATTGCCTGTATGTTGATGCTGATGGAGCTAAGCTGTTAGTACTGCTGCTCTTGCCTATAGTCATTTGATGCTATAAGAATTGCAATTGTATCTGTTGCTGTTGCAACAGGAAAAACTGTAATTTCTGCTGAGGAAGGCTTTGCTCAGGTCTGTTCTTGGCAGACCCAAGCTGAGAGGACACAACTGCCTGATAATGCATAAAGCTCAGGACTCCAGTCAGGTTAAGAACAGCAAGCAGTTTGTTGAGCAGACAAGCTTTGGTCTTGACTGGCTGAACCTGGTTCAGAACTCTTCTGGCTGCTAGGAACTAGAAGTCATCAGGGACTGAGACTGCTGCAATAGAAAAAAGGGAGAGAATTGCTGTTGCTGCTGCTGGAGTGTATTGAAAATGAATGAATCACCTCAAAACTGGAGTATATTTAAGGGCCTGACACTAGAAATATTTTTTAAATCATAGGGGACATCTGATGGAGAGCCTGACTGCATTGCAGCTTCTGACGCACCTGGTACAAGATCTCCTGAGGGTAAAAGGGTGCTTAGGTTTAAACCTACAGGGTTAATGGCACTAGTATTATACTGGTGCATGGGATTTTAACTGCTCATCAATGCTTGTGCTCTACATCTAGAATTTAAATCCAGCAGGGTTTGCCATGACTTGGATGGAAATGTTTCTGAAGAGCTCCTTTTTGAACTTGAAGGAAGTTTAATACATGAAGGACTCCCTTTCCCAACACTGATGGCTGAACCAATAAGCTCTTGGATGTGATTTTTTTCCTTTAATTTCCTGATCAGGACTTAGATTGATGTGTTTTCTAGATAGCTGTGTAGTAGTTGTGGGGAAAAGTTTGGCTGTATTACTTCCTTCTACTCTTGCCATTTCTTTCCCAGGAAAAAATTGACTAAGATTGCCTGATCCCCTTGACTTATGGAACATCTTTACTAGACAACTGGCTTCATTCTGAATCACTTTTTGGTATTGACTAATTATTCTTTTAGCATCAGCCTTTGATCCAATAAGGAACTGGTTTGATGTTACTGGGTTCTCAGTTTCTTCCTCAGATCTATAAGTCTGTATTTTACTATAGTAAAGTAGATTATCAAGTGATTGAAAAATGGTTAACTTTGTTTTCTGAAGCAATTCATCTTCACATTCAAACACATAATCTTTTATCTCATGTACTGGCCAGACAGTTGGCTGTGAGTCATCAGATTTGATATATTTTCCCCACTTAAGCATATTTTTCCACATCCTCTTATGAAGGTATAGTCAAGTAAACAAAGGTTCTATTTCCACATATCCACACAATTTCCTGCCTTAGAAATGCTGAGGTCATACTGTTAGACTATTTTTCTCTTTTCTGTGAGTAATTGAGTAATCATAGCTGTGGAGTTGCTGTGGAATGGATCACATCGTACTTCTGATTCAGGAAAGATCTAGAGCTGTATTGGCAAACCTATAGCACGTGTGTTGGAGGGGGCTGCTCCCTTCCCCCCTCCATGTGTGCCTGAGAACATTTATCTCATCACCAACCCCTCTGCCCAGCAGCCCAATGGGAGCTGCTTCCTCCCTTCCCTGTCTGGGTTAAGAGGGGTGCCTTGCATGTTGTGTGAGGGTTGGTGTTTGGGCACTCAGTCTCTAAAACGTTTGCCATCACTGATCTAGGATATATCTTGAAACATTGTTTCATTGGTCAAGTGTCCATCTTCTGTTTATTATAGGGTGCTGCTTGTGGTACAGGTCACAGCTATAGCTGGATCAAGATACAATAGTTCTGCTGTAGCTAGGATAAGCAGACTCTCAAGGAGAAGTTTTTCTTTCTCTGTTCATTTATGATTTTCACTTGTGTCAACTTGAAATCTGGAGACCCCAAACCTGCCCCTGTCCCCTGAGAATTCACCCAGAGGGAGGTTTCATACTCACCAGTTTCAGACTGAACAATAGACCTTAAAAGTTTTGAAAATACCAGCTTAGATCTAGCTGACTTAAGCAATGCTAAGTACCCTTTTAGTTTTAGAAGTTTCCCCTACTGTATCAGATTTGTTCCCAAGAAGATCAACACCTGCGCAGGAACTATCCTTTTATTATCTAGTGTAAGTAGACCACTCCCTGCTACCCCAGCCTCTGACTATGGTTTCTTTTCCAAACTTGTTGTGCATCATGTCAGTGCATTTTAGAACTCTCATTTCCTTGTAGACATGGTAATGTCAATCAATCATACTTCCCTGTCCTTGGTTTCTAGGCAAAGAGTCTGGAGTGGTTTGCCATTTTTTTTTTCAGTTCATTTTATATATGAGGAAATTGGAGTAAATAGAATTCAAGTGAGTTGCCCTGGGTTACAGAGCTAGTAAATGTCTGGTCAGATTTGAATTCAGAAAGATGAGTCTTTCTGACTCTAGAGTATTTTGCCTATGGGCTGCCCATAGGCAAAATACTCTATTATTCATCAAACAGAGTATACCCATTCCACACTCAAAGTCTTTAACCCATCACCACCATGAAAATAGATGAATCTTTTTCCTGAAGCAGATGGAATTGTTATGAGCAGGAAACTTTCTACATTGTTATTAAGTAGCAACGAGATTAGAGATAATCCAGGATCTATTAAATACCAACCTATTGGTTGGAAATTGAAGTTTCAGGTTACTCTGAAATATATGAATTGCTACATATTCTCCCTCAACTTCCCAATTAGGGATCCTGTGCACTTCATAAGATTAAATTTGGGAAATGACAGTGCAACAGTTTTTCATAAGAACTGGCATAAGGTCATAGATTTAAAGTTAAAGCGACTTTAGACATTATTCTACCAATAGATTATGAAATTAAGAGTAACTAAATTAAATTACCAAAGATCACACTGTTTGCATGTAGTCGACCTGAGATCTGAACTAAGTTCTGGTCTAACTCCTTCTAAGACTATGAACTTTATTAACTTTCTCCCATTTATTATTATACTGTGGTTGCTCCTATTTCTCTCCCTATCTTCTTATTAATCAATCATCATTTAGAAAAAAAAAGCTATCTTCAGTTGCTTTTTCCCCTTCACTCATTCCCATTGTACTTAACCCTACCAGTATCTTACCCCAACTCTAATCATCACTTCCACTATGCTCACTGAAATTCTCTTTCCATAATGAAACTCTTTCTCTTGAAATTTCATCATGAACCTCTTTCTCTCATACTCTTTCCATCTATTAAACTTCTCTGAGATCTGTGGCTATCCTTTCAAATATTGGCTGTATCTTCTCTTATATCTCCTAACACTGGTCCTCTAGGAGAAGTTAGAAAACTCATTTCTCTCTACATAACTGCCATACTTTCCCTTTACCTCTTCCATTCAGCAACTTTTCTTCCTTTAAAAATTACTTAATCAAAATTTTCTCCCAATCCAAAATATAGTGGCAGTTGTATACCAAACTCATTCTCCCTCCTTTTTCATGGAGTTCAGCACCTTTCTTTTCCTCCTCCACTCATGCCCTTAGACTAAGGCATTTCAGTATCCACAAAGATGCTCCCTTAAATTGTCTAATCTCCCAATTCCTCAGCCCCCTTAAATCCCATTATCTATTCCTTCATTCTACATAGGGATGATCAAACATTAGATCATACCATTACTGACAAATACTTCACTACCCTAATTAGAACCTTTATTCCTCCTCTCTGACCATGTGTCTGAGGCCACATTTGAACCTAGGACCTCCTGTCTGTAGGCCTGGCTCTCAATCCACTGAGCTACCCAGCTGCCCCCCACCCAAATTTTTAGATTCACAACATATCTCAAATCCAACTACTCCCTACTGACAGAGCTACCACCTTAGTACAAGCCCTCCTCTCCCTGAGCAAGATTGCTCCAACAGCTTCCTTATTGGTCTCTCTGTCTCAAGTCTCACTACATGATGCTGCCAAAGTAATTTTCCTAAAGTGTAAATCTGACTCTACTCAGCCAACTCCTCTGGCTTCCTTTCCTCTCTAGAATAAAATATAAACTCTCTATTTAGCTTTTAAATTTCTACAAAACCTTCCCCAACCTATCTTTCTAGCCTCGTTGGGCATTCCTCTTCTTCATGAACTCTGTGATCCAGCCAAACTTCTTTCTTTTCCTCAGACACAATACTCTACCTCCCACCTCTAGGCCTCTGGATTGGTCATCCCACATAAATGAATGTATCTCCTCCTTACTTCTACTTCAAAGCTTCTTTTTTTCCTTTAAGATGCAGTTTAAGTATTGTCTTCTGTGAAACCTTTTATGTTTATCCCGAGCTGCTAGTATCTTCTCTTCCAAACTACTTTTTAATTTTAACAATTTTATATATTTTTAACTTATTCACTTTATATTTATGCTGATTTTTATTCACTATATATTTACACTAAAAGAAAAATAATACCCTTGTAATAAATATGCATATTCAAGCAAAACAAGTTTCCCTGAGTCTATCATCATAATGTAATAACCCATCATTATAAAATAATAACATTACATTACATTCATATATTATAGTTGGTTTAGCCATTCTCCATTTATGGGGACACGCTTTTAACTTCTAATTTTTGGTTCTAATAAAAAGAACTGCTAAAAATATTTTTGTACATATAGGTTCATTTCCCCTTTTGTTGATTTCTTTGGTATAGAAGCAGATGGGTGGCACAGCACAGTGGATAGAATGCCAGGCCTAGAGTCAGGAAGACTCCTGAGCTCAAATCTGGCCTCAGACTAGTATGACCCTAGACAAGTCATTTAACCTCAATTGTCTAATTTCCTCATCTGTAAAATGAATTGAAAAAGGAAATGGCAAACCACACTAGTATTGCCAAGAAAAACCCAAATGGGGTCTGGAAGAGTCAGACAGGGTTGTACAACAACCAACAAACAAATAGGCCTAGTAGTGATATAGCTGTATCAAAGAGTGTGTACATTTAAATAACTTTTGAGAATCAATTTCAAATTACTTTCCAGAATGTATGTCCAAATGAACAATGCAAAATCTTTTTCTCATAGTCCAACAATAGTTTTTTTTTTTTTATTAATTTTAATATTATTTTATTTGGTCGTTTTCATACATTATTCACTGGAAACAAAGATCGTTTTCTTTTCCTCCCCTCCCCCCCCCCCCCCCCCCCCCCCCGCCTTTCCCTCTCCCATAGCCGACGCAACAATAGTTTTTTTTGTCAGCTTTGTCAATCTAATGTAAAGTAAAACTTCCAAGTTACTTTAATTTGCATTTCTCCAGTTATTAGGTATTTGAAGCATTTTTGAATAGTTACTAATAGGCTGAATTTCTTAGAAAAATGGCCTGTTTGTATCCTTTAATCATTTATCAAATAAGGAATGGTTCTTACTCTAGCAAGATATCTACTTCTCTAGATATCTGAGAAATAAAACCTTTATCAGAGAAACCTGTAGCAAAGTTGGATACAATTTATTATGTATTTAAATTTAAAGTTTTGTCAGTGTTGTAATAGCTATTCTTTAATGGTAGATACTAATCCCCAAAGTAATATGAGCTAGATCTAATTTGGATATTAAAGTCTATCAAAATGGATTGAGAGCCAGGCCCAGAGATGAGAGGTCCTGGGTTCAAATGTGGCCTCAGATACTTCCTAGCTGTGTGACCCTGGACAAGTCACTTGACCCCCATTGCCTAGCCCTTACCACTCTTCTGCCTTGAAGCCAATACACATCATTGATTCCAAGATGGAAGTTAAGGGTTTATATAAATAAATAAAGTCTATCAAGAAAAAGTGAATTAGAATGCTAAAAGGCATAAGACTGTGCCATTTGAGAAATGGTAAAAGAACTGGATCTGTATCTTAAGCCAGAGAGTAGAAGACAAGAGAAAATGATAAGAATTTTTGTCTGTTTGTTGGTCTGTTATGCAGAAGTTGAATTCAACCTGTTCTGTTTAGTCCAGAGGATAGAACAATGAATGAAAGTTGCAGAGAAATATCTTCTATCTTACTATATGGACAACTTCCTAACAATGGGTTAAGATTAAAACTCTCTGGAAACCATATCTTAATTTCATAATTATTTGTTAAATAGCAAAAAAGTAGGCCAGAGAAGGAAAGAAAGTCAGAGCCAACTGTGGCCAGTTAGATGGTTCTGCCTCTTCCACCTTGAAAGAGCAGAATCAGCTCTGAGTCAGACCTCATGCCACCTAAGTTCACCATTCCGGGAAAAGAGAACAACTTCTGGTTCCCTTTGCCAAGCTTTGCTGTCTCCATAATGTCCCTTTCCCCAAGCCTCTTTGACGCCGGGCAGACTTAAACTTCTGTCTGGACAAGAGGTTGGGTCTTCTCCTTGCCAGGAGTAACATGGAATGTGTCTCAGCTGAGCATTCTTTATCTAAGAGGCTAGTTTACAGATAAACAGAACGTATCTCCACCCTGCCTCTGGAAGTTGGAAGAAGTCAGCTCATAGCTTCAGTCTTAGGATCGTATTTGGTTGTTTTTGCTTTAAATCAAAATGTTGTTTTGGGGGTCAAAAAGGGGTACAGATTAATATAAACTTTCCACCAATGTAGGCTTCCCAAAAGTACAAGGGATCGTGGTTGGATATTCCTGTGTTGAGGATGAAATAGAGGATGTCTCTGAAGGTAGGACTTTGACATTTCTTCCTAGTTTAAGATTCTGTTATTCTGGTCCCAAAACATATCTATTATGTCTTCATTACCAATGACATGGAAACTCAGATTTGGGGAAAGGAGTGCGGGGAGGAAGCAAAAGACAAAGCTCTATTTTATGACTTGGTCTATTAACTATTAATTTTCATACTAAAGGAGTGTAAATGCTGTAAGAACACCTTAATCTTTTAAATATCATTGATCTAGGGAAAAGTAATAACCAACCTATCCAAGGATGATATATGGTTTAAAAAAAAAATAAAACATTTCCAGGGCTATAAAAATATATGAGAATGTGACAGATGGTCAATGCAGAAAGGCTGAAGCTGAGAAAGTAGGGGAGAGCACAAACTCTTTTAAAGGTTCTATTACAAATAACTTGTCATAACTAGAGAGCTTGAAGGTAATACAAAGCTATTCTGTCTTTTTCCTCTCCCTCTCCCTTGCTCAGACCCAATAACTAAAGAGTATATGATGAGAGAAATGACAACAAATTTCTTTAGAACTGGAAACCTAAGAATCGCATTATAAAAATAAACATATCTTCTGTAGGATTAGGACTGTGGATTATTACAAATCACTTGTTAACATCATTTGAATCTAACTTTATGTGACTAAAGATTATTTGAACCCAAAATGTTGCCCTGAATTTAGTAATTCTCTAGGAATGCTGGAGATGGCTACAAGGAATTGTGGGATTCCCCCAGATCTTGGATTCACCTAAAAGATTCTTGTTTGGGGTCTCCTCATCTGGGTCTTATTATGGGTTCACCCAAGTTTGTGTTCTGAGTTCCCTTTGTGTTTTGATTTTGTCCAAATTTTATTGAATGTTTACACTCACTCTAACCTTGCTTTCAAACTGTTCTCTTAGCAAAATTACTTAACTTTGAATATATGACTCAAGTGCAGGTACTCTTATTTACATCCTATGAAATGTAAACCTTCCAGAGCCTGAAGGAAAGGATACACTTCCTTTCTGGCTCACTTTCCTCTACCAAATGACCTAATAAAAATTTTCAAATAAAAATTTATTTTATTTTTCCATAATTACGTGTAAAAACAATTCCCTACATTTTAAAAAGAATGTTGTCTTGAATTCTTTCCCTCCCTTCCTCTTACTCACACACTCCCAACCCCTACTGAAATGGAAACTAATCTCATATGGATTTTACATGTGTAATCGTTGTAAAACATTTTTCCATGCTGATCCTTTTCTGTAAGGATACTCAAATAGAAAAAAAAATTAAGAAAGAAAATAAAAAAATGCTTTGGACTGGACTAATATTTAGTTCTTTTTCCCTGGAGAAGATGGCATTTTAAACAAGAGTCCTTTGGGATAGTTTTGGGATCATTATATTGCTGAGAATAGCGAAGTCATTCACAGTTGTTCATTGTACAGTATTCCTGTCATGTATAATGTTCTCTTGGGTTCTGCTTATTTCACACTGCTTTAATTCATGCAAATCTTTCCAGGTTTTCCTGAGTTCTCTTGCTTGTTATTTCTTATAGCACAATAGTATTCCCTTATCAAGTTATAATGTTTATCTACGGAAAATATGGAAATAAATTTTGTAGTTTGGCATTATTTGAAAAGAGCATCCTAAAATTCTGACCTTGAAGGATCATTAGCAGGGCATGTTCCAGTCTTTAGAGGGAGAGGGAGATGAGACTCCCACCAAGAATCTTTGAAAGTGAACAACTGAAAGCAAAGAACTATATCATTTGAGGTACTGGCAACTAATGGCTCTTTTGAAAACTGAGATTTTAAATTCAAATTTGATTTGATTGAAGTTTGTACTGAAACCAAATGATAATGTAGACTCATTTAAAATGAGATGAGTTCTCTCCTATTAGGATAATTGTGGTACATCAGAATTTATGGCAAAATACATTTCATATTTGGCATTAAGGTTCTATTGCTTGGAAACTACATGAATCAGGCAAACAAGTTCAACTCTAGTTTCAGACATTTATTAGCTGTGGGATCTTGAGCTAGTCACTTTTTTGTCTTTGTTTCCTCATCTGTAAAAGAGGATAATAATAGCCTATCTCCCAGGGTTGTTGTAAAGCTCAAATGGCACAATAATTGTAAAGTACTTAGCACAGTTCCTGGCACATGATAAATACTATGTAAATGTTAGCTTTTTATTAAGTGTAATTACTATATGTTGATTTTGAATGTGATTGGTGTAGAATGCCAAATTATAGTTAAATGGCATGATTTTCTATATAAGAAAATTTGGAAATGGATCCAAATAAATTGATATTATTTGACTTGCAAAAAACAACAACTTTGTGTTATGTTTAAAAAAATACATAGATTTATTTACGTGATTGTTAGGTTTCTGATTTTTTTCTTGTATTGTGAATTTTGTGAAACCATTGTACAGGAAATGCTGTTAATTTTAAAAATGATACTGAGTAGTTAACACAATTGTGCCATCAGAAAATTAGCTTCTCTTTTTATCTAGATACAATTAAATTATGAATTGAACATGTAATGAATATGGTCACAAAGTTCAAAATCATTAAGTATTTAATTGGGTATATTTTGATTTAAAATGGATAATAACTTACTGTTGGAAAAGAAGCAAAAAAGTATCACAGACTTCTTAAGTTATCCTTATCTCTGAGGTTCCTGGGGACTTTCTATTTGGGCAGTCATAAGATTTTATCAACTCTTTGATGAATAACAAAAACCCCTCCTAGACAAAGTGGGGGGACTTATGGATTTGCTTATAGAAAGAATGAGATTTATCTTATAGCTTTGCTCTCATTTATAGAAATTATGAAATTGTACCTGCTAATAAATTGTAGATTTATAAATTATATCTTTAACTCAATTTAGTAACAACAACAACAAAAACAATAAGATCATATTTTGCCTTAGGGATTAATAAGCAATACAGATATATGTTAGTCTGTAGACATAATAGCTAGCATTTGAGGAGGGGTTGAATCAACTGTCATATATTTGTCATACGTGTAAAATTCAATAATGTGGTTATTCTTAATTTCTAATGATTGTTTCTCCTACAGGATGGATTAAAACTAGAAATGATAAAAAAAAGATAAGATTTTTTTATATGTTTATATGTTTAGCAGCCATATAGAAGCCTGAAGTTTCTGCCAGCCACACAATAACTGTTTCAAATTTCAAATGAATACATGATTTTCTAAATTCTATCTCCAAGAACTAAGTACAGTAACTATCCAAGGAATGATTACATGTTCTTATGTGTGCTTATTATTTTAACTTATTGCAACATGAGAAAAACAAAAATAACCTGGCCCTGAGCTGTGATTAGTAAAATTTTGTTACTTGAGGTTTTGATATTGTTCTGAATTTTGATTTTAAGTATGACATTCTGAATTGTCATTAAGTCAACAGTCTACCATTCAAGGGGAATGCCATGTGCTGTCCAAGAGGAGTGAGGTCTGAAAATTCCTACAGTGGATGTCTGGGTCTGGGAAGGTTAAGGAGATGACCTTGCCTAGCAAAGGTGGAATTCTTTTGACTCAGATTTCCCAGTGTGTTAGTTTATTCCTGAACAGAAAAATGTCCCACCTATTTAATTCTGAGTCTGGTTATATGAATAATGTGAAACTTCAAATAATGTAAAACTATATGATTGGCTATTAATTATTTCTCTTTCCTGGAATCAAACAGATCTAATGGAGTTTTCCTCTTATTATGCTTAGGTCAGATTAGCCTATGCCTTTGAAGGGACAGTCTTAACATTGTCATAACCATGACCCTCTATTTTCTTTTGATAGAAAATTTCTATAATTAAGGCAAATGAACTATAAAAGTTTTTGTAGCTGCAAAATTAAATCTATTAATTAATACATTAATACTAAAACATATCTAAGCTACTATAACGGGATAGAATTATGAAAGATCTTACTATTTTCCATCTGAATTTGTGGTCAACTCCATATCCTAAGCAGCTGGAGAGAGTTTTTAGATTTACCATCTATAACATTAGGACCTTAAAGTAAATCATCAAAAGGATGGCATGAGGATAATATGTATATCTTCAAAAGAGGGGGCTAGGATAAAGAAAAAGTCATAAAATTTTATGGGAGTAGTACACTTCACTTTGGGAAAGCAAAAAAATTAGACTACTTCTCTCTCTCTCTCTCTCTCTCTCTCTCTCTCTCTCTCTCTCTCTACATATATATATACACACACACAAACACATCAGACTGACTTCTTATATGTGTGTTTATATATGTATATTATTGGCTTCCAAGTGTTTCTAATGAGATACACAGGCTTTGAGTACATTTTAGTAATATTGGATTAAGGATTTTACATGTAAAATTGCATTAATAATTATAAATAAATTTTAAAATCATGTTTTTTTCTATTTTGAAGTAAAAAATATTAAGAAACAGAAAAGGCTAATTTTACAAATCAGACCTTCATGGATCCCTTTTCAGATTTTTCCTTCTGAATCAGAATGGGCAAAGAGATGATAAAACTATCTTTATTTGCAAACAACATGATGGTATATGTGGAACATCCTAAAGATTCAACTAAAAAGTTAGTTGAAACTATCAATAATTTTAGCAAAGTAGCAGAACATAAAATAGCTCCACATAAATCATTAGAAAACTCCCTTTCTCTTTCTATAAGACTGAGGTTCAGAAATTCCCACTAGGTTGTTCTAAGGTTCCACCTCTCCTAGGGCCATATATGCAACTGCAATATGTTTTTGTCACTACCTTTCCAGATCTAGGTTCTGGTAGTCAGAATCTAGGAAGTTGGGAGTCTGGGAACTCTTCCTGCTCTCATTTGCTCCATATGCTCCATAACACTCCATTTCCTAGTCTGAAAATCAAAGAATCACACTAGATGGTCTTTATGGTCCCTTTTGTCTCTGTGATAAAATGAGTTATCAGAGCAAAATATATTCACAAGTGAGTCTAAAATGTGCATAGGTATTAATATGAAAGAAACTGAATAACAAATTTTGAGAGTTGTACAGAGACACAGGAAGACTGGTAAGAGTGAGATCAAGGAACTTTCACCTCTTAGAAATTAGGTGTGGCAGCAATGGGGTATGTTCAGACTATTAGTTTCAGAGGACCAATATAAAGGAAGATTTACAGAACTTTGTAGGAAGAATATTAATTAGAATTTGCAATTTAGGATGCCAAAATGGGGAAGGTAAACAGATCCATCTAGTCTTTACCAAATTACTGTCCAAAAGATTATGACATAACTCCTCAGAACGAATTCTGGAGAAGTATAACCCAAAAAAAGACGGGGTAAAATAAATTTTCATTCCAAAAACTTAGAACTTAGCACAAAAAAATCTAGTACTCCAGGGTAAAAGTGGAGCACAAAACAGCATGCCAAGGCAGGCCCCGCAGCAACAGGCTTTGGGGACAGCTAAATCAGAAGCAAAGGCTTCCAGAGCTCTCAGCCACAGTCCACAGATAGTAAGGGGAGGTCAAAAAACTGCTCACAAGGAGATAAAAGGAGTCCCTTTGCTGGTTCTGGATTGAAGATTCTTATTGCATTGTCCATACAAATAAAAAATCAAATTGGCAAGTATTAAATATGAAACAGGTAAATTCATCACCAATGAAAATGATATTAAAGCAATCTCAAGAGCTATTTTGCCCAATTATATGCCAATAAATCTGATAATCTAGTTGAAATGGATGAATATTAACAAAAATATAAATTGCCTAGATTAAAAAAGTAGAATACTTGAGTAGTCTCATCTCAGAAAAAAAAGAAATTGAACAAGCCTTCAAAGAACCCCCTTACAAAAGCTCCCCAGGGCCAAATGGGAATAAATGAATTCTATCAGACATTTAAGAACAATTAATCACATTACTTATATAACCTATTTGGGAAAATTGACAAAGAAGGAGTCCTACAAAATTCTTTTTATGACACAAAAATGGTGCTGATACCTGAGCCAGGAAGACCAGTAACTGAGAAAGAAAATTATAGACCAATTTCCTTAATGAATATTGATGCAAAAAAACTTAAATATGATACTAGCAAAGAGACTCTAGCAATATATCATAAGGATCATTCACAATAGCCAGATGAAATTTATATCAGAAACTCAAGGATGGTTCAATATTAGGAAAACAATCAGCATAGTTGATCATATCAATAGCAAAACTAACAGAAATCACATAATTATTTCAATAGATATAGAAAAAATTGACAAATATAATGCCCATTCATATTAAAAACACTTGAATGCATAGGGGAAAATATAGGCCTTTCCTTAAAATAATTAGTATCTATCTAAAACCATTAGCAAATATCACCACTTTTAATATTGTACTAGAAATACTAGCTTTGGCAATAAATGAGGAAGAAATTAAAGGAGTTAAAGTGGACAATGAGGAAATCAAACTATCTTTCTTTGCAGATGATATGATGGAATACTTAGAGAATCCTATAGAATCAACTAAAAAATCAGTTGCAGTAATTAATAATTTTAGCAAAGTTGTAGGATACTAAACAAACCCACATAGATCATCAGTATTTTTACATATTACCAACAAAATCTAGCAATAATAGATAGAAAGAGAAATTCCATTTAAAATAACTCATACATGGGAATCTACTTGCTAAAACAAAACAGGAATTATATGAACACAATTATAAAACACTTTTCACACAAATGAAGTCATATCTGAACAAACAATTGGAAAAATGTTAATTACTCATGGATAAGTCAAGCTAATATAATAAAAATGACAGTTTTCCCCAAATTAATTTATTTATTCAGTGCTGTACTAGTCAAACTACCAAAAATTATTTTATAGAACTAGAAAAAATTAATAACAAAATTAATTTTGTTCTAGAAGAACAAAAGATCAAAAATATCTAGAGAATTAATGAAAAAAAAAATATGTGTGTGAACGAAGATGCCCTTGAAGTACCAAATCTCAAACTGTACCATAAAGCAGTAATCATCAAAACAATCTGGTACTGGCTGAGAAACAGAATAGTAGAACAATGAAATAGATTAGATACACAATGTATAGGAATTAATAACTTTAGCAATCTAGTATTTAATAAACCCAAAGATCCCAGATTTTGTGACAGAAACTCACTAAAAAATGCTAGTAAAACTGGAAAACTATGGCAGAAACTAAGGATAGACCAGAATCTCACAGTTTATACCAAGATGAGGTCAAAATGCGTCTATGATTTAGACGAAAGGTAAATCAGTGGAACATAGAATAGTTTACCTGTCAGATCTGTAGAGAAGAGAATTTATGACCAAACAAGAGACAGAGAACATTATAAGATATAAAATGAATAATTTTGATTATATTATATTAAAAAGGTTTTGTACAAAGAAAACCTATGTAACCAAGATTAAAAGGGAAACAACAAACTGGGGGAAATTTTTTATAAAAAATTTCTCATATGAGTCTCATAGAACTAAGTAAATTTTGTAAGAATACAAGTCATTCCCCAACTGACAACTGGTCAAAGGATGTGAACAAGCAATTTTCAGATGAAGAAATCAAAGCCATCAATAATCATATAAGCAAATGTCCTAAATCACTCTTGATTAGAGATATGCAAATTAAAACATCTCTAAGTTTAAGTTTAATTTTAATTTTAACAGCTCATACCTATCAAATTGGCCAATATGACAGTAAAGGAAAATGATAAATGTTGGAGGCAATTGTGGCAAACTTGTGATACTAAGACATTGTTGATGGATTTGGAAACTGATCCAACCATTCTGGAGGATAATTTGGACTATGCTCAGAGGGTTATAAAACAATGATCCTTTGACCCAATAGTACCCTTTTGATTCAATAATACCATTACTACATCTTGTGAAGATTAATTTAACTCTCCCCTGATTGTGAAAATGAAATTAATTAACTCTCCCCCTGATTGTGAAAATTGACTCCCCTTCCCATTTTTAGATTTAATCACCAAAAGTATAAACATGCTACTTACAATTGAGTGGGGAGATCTGCCCATTTTTAGATCTAATCACCAAAAGTGTAAAGATCCCACTTAATCATTTAGTGGAAAGGTCTGTGACCCACGTGTGCAATAGTGGGTGACAAATCAGAATCAACTGATTGCCTCCTGGGTATTCCTAAGCAAGACTTAAGACTAAATTTTCCATGTAAAAACTGGAGGAAGGCAAAGGAAGTGATGCAAAAGAAAGTGTCTTTAAAAGGAATTACAACTTTCTGTGAGAGACAATTCTTCATTCTTTGGAGTTGAGGCTGGAGAAGAATCTGCTGACTGGACATGAGACCCTGTTCCTGGTGAAGCTGTTTTTAAATCTCTTCCTTTGAACTGACATGTGGTGAGTGAAGAAGGCTGACTCCTTTCCTGGATTTTCTGAAGAGACTAGCCCCAGAGGAGAGACCTATCTTCTTGAGAGAGGCTCCCTGCATCCCCAGGTCCTTGTCTATAAGGGCTGATGCGTCTCAGGTTAAGGACTAAACTCCCCTGCCTGGTTTTCAGCCAGGGGTCGGAGAAAATTACTTAGTGCTTAGGCTAGATATCTTATCCTATCTTCTCTCTGATTTTCTTACTTCACTCTTTCTATATTTTGTAAATAAATTGTAAATAAATCTCTCTGGAATAAATTAAATTCCTGGCCTATTCTAAATATAATCTAGTTCAACCTTTTTATAAAATTAATCCCTTTTCCTCCTTACAGTCTATATTCCAAAGAAATCTAAAAAAGGTGGGGGGGGGGTTGATCTACCTGTACAAAAAGATTTATAGCAGCTCTTTTTAATGGTATGGAATTGCAAATTGAGTAGATGTCTATTGATTGGGGAATGGCTGAACAAATTGTGGTATATGATGCTGTAAGATTAAAAATTATATCCAATACTGCAAGTATAAGAATTTATTCATAATAAACTTGAAGTAAAGGAAACAAAAAACTGTGAGTTGAGAGAGAGATAACCTGCCCACAGTGGGGGTGGGGGGAGAAGAGTATGAAGGGGTGGAGTTCACAAAAAATTATTTACAAAATGTTAGGATGCAATGTGAGGAATTTAATTCAAAGAATTCTGTGAAAAGAAATTCTGGGGAATGTAGTCCTGGGGCACAAAACTCCATTTACACAATGGTAATGGAATACTATTTGCTGTAAGATTTGATGAAAAGGATGATTTCAGAAAGAGCTGAAAAGACCCACTTGAACTGAGGCAGAGTGAAATAAGCAGAAACAAGAGAACATTGTACACAATATGTATGATGATCAAATGTGAGACTTATCTACTAGGATTTATAAGAACTGTTGGCTAATCAAAGCATACTATTTTTTACTTTAGTTTATCTGCATTTTTATTTTGGAGTTTTGGTTTTATATGAGCATTTTCTTACACAATGAACAATATGGAAATATGGAAATGGGTTTTGCTTGATGTAACCCTGATCAAATTGTTTACCATCCCCTACATGGGGGAGGGAAGGAAGAAAGACAATTTGGATCTTATAACTTCAGAAAACATATATGGAAAATTATTTTTATGCACAATTGGAAAAATAAAATATCTTTTTTTAAAAAGTATTTTGTAAGTCTACTATCTCAGTTGATATTAAATTCTTATGGAATTATATCAAGTATCAAGTTTTTTTTCCTTTTTCAAATGAAATTAACCAATGCTGTATCTATTTTATTTGTTATTGTTTTTTCATAAAATCAACTCCTACTCTTATTTATTAGTTTAATGATTCTACTCCATTGAGTAGGTATGTTACTTCCAATCTGAGCAATTCAAATGCAAGTAAGGTTTGAGTATTACCTGTCACTACTCTCATCCTCTCCTCCTCATAATAGTTTTTTTCACAGCTCTTTAGGTGAGAGTATTTACCCCATTCTACCTCTCCCTTCCCTTTTCCCTCAGTTTGATCCTCTTTTTCAACCCCATTTTTTGTATATCATGTTATCACAATCAGCTTACTGATACCCTCCTTGTAATGACTCTGATGATCATAAAAAGTTTGAGTTTCAATTAGTTTCCATGTAGGAATATAAAGTTTGACCTTATTGAATCCCTTTCATTTTCTCTTTCTTGTTTACCTTTTTATGCTTTTTTTTGAGTCTTATATTTGAACATCAAAATTTCTATTTAGGTCTTGTCTTTTCATTAAAAAATGCTTGGAAATCTTCTATTTTATTAAATGGCCATTTTTTCTCCTGAAAGAATATATTCAGTTTTGTTGAGTAGGTGATTCTTGGTTGTAAACCTAGTCCCTTTGCCTTCTAGAATGTCATATGTCAAGCCTTCTAATCTTTTAATGTAGAAGCTTCTAAGTCCTATGTAATCTTGACTGCAGCTCCATGATATTTGAATTGTGTCCTTCTAACTTTGTAGTATTTTCTCCTTGACCTGGGAGTTCTTGAATTTGACTGTAACGTTCCTGGGAGTTGCCATTTGAGGATTTATTTCAGGAAGCAATTGGTAGATTCTTACAATTTCTGTTTTACCCTTTGTTCAAGAATATCAGGGCAGTTTTCTTTGATAATTTCTTTTAATATGATGTCTAGGTATTTTTTTTTATCATGACTTTCAGGTGGTCCAATAATTCTTAGATTGTTTCTCCTGAATCTATTTTTTTTGACAAATTGATTTCCCAATGAAATTGAATGTGAATTATTTTGTTTATTAAGATGTTAAGTTGTAAACTTAATTGTCTCTGTCTGGGTCAGGCTGGAAGGCTGGACTGGCTCAATTGGACTTGTTTTTTCCTTATAACAAAAGGGTTTATTTAAAAAGATTGAAATAGGGAAAGGAAGTAGGGCCAGGGAAATTTTCCCAACTCTAATTTCTAGTTATCCTCCCTCTAAGCTCATATGAGTCTTTCTTCTGGTCTTGAAGCTATCTAGTGCCCTGACCTTTCTATCTGTTACCCCCAAAAATGTTCTATCTAGCCTATTTAATGGCCTCTCCAAAATAGTTTGGTAGAGAAATATAGTTCAAGATGCTTCAATAAGGTAATGACAGAATGACAAAGTCATCCTCAAGGCTCTAGCCCAGAGGCTGAAGGTCTCCCTTGATAACAGACAGGGAGCTTTGCTAGAGACTGCAGTGTAGATCATGGGCTTGGAGCTTGGTTTCAATTTGGACTCTGACTCCTGGACTACTTCGTTGGTGAGTGAAAAGCTGACTCCTTTCCTAGTTTCTGAAAAGACTAGCTTCCATCTTGGAGGAGGCCATGTAGTTACTCACTACGAGCCTTCCTGGTTGAGAGCTAATTAATCTCTGCCTAGAACAAGCAGACCTGGAGCAAAATATTTAGGTTGATAGGATATATAACTTCTCTATCCCCCTCACATTTCTCTTCTCTATTTATAAATACTTGTAAATAAAATTCTAACTCGAGATATAATAAATATTGGTGACAACATAATTTCATAAAATTATTGTCCAACCATTAATCTTCACCTTTACAGTAGTGAAATAGATCCTCTCTGCCTATGTTTTAAGTTGCTTTCTATAGGAAAGTTGCTTCATTTCATCCCTTTTGTAGCAAAGGAAAATAAAATTTATGCAAGGAATGATTGACACAGGGCATGAGAATTCTCCCAGGGCTGTCAGGATTCTAAACTGTTAAAGAGACAGTTCCCCAACTGACACACTGGACCTGAGAGTGAAGCTTGAAAGGTGAAGATCTGATCTCTCCTGGACTCCCCTGGACAGCTAGCAAGCAGCCTCTTTTAATTCCACCATACAAGGTTGAGAGGACATATCCATACACTCTGGTGGACAGAGTGAAACTTGGAGAAACCCTCTTTTCTCTGAGACAACTGAGAACTCAGCTGGATCCCTGGACCTGAACCACCAAGTAATCTCTGTGTGTGAGAAATCTGTTGGACTTAACCTTAGGAAGCTTAGGTAGTTAGATTAGATTAAAGTATTTAGATAGTGGGTTTAATAACTGGGTTAATTATCAGATGTTAACCTTTTCCCCTCATTCCCAAAACTTTACCCTTATCTGTTAATAAATTCTATATTTATATGTTTATCCCTCTGTATTACTTTCTTTCCCCCTATCCAAATTATATTTACTTTTAACACTTTGTTTATTCTTTCATTCCAGTATTCAATTTGAAGCCTTATTTTAAGGTTGGTGGGAGAGGATTCTCAGAGTAGATCAAGTTCTCCATGCTTCTACTTCACCATCTTGGCTCTGCCTCCACAAAATACTTTACTCAAAACAATTCTGCAAGATAGGTAGGATAAATATTATCATTTCTTCTTTACAGATGAAGAAACTGAGGTTTGGAGTAGTTAAACAACTTAATTTCAAGGAAGGTCAAAGAATTTAAACTTTGTCCTATGAACTGGACAGAGAATGATTGAAAGTTTTTGATCAGTGACAGGACGAAATCGGTTTCTTAGGATGATTAATATGAGAGCAGTGTGGAGAATAGATCGAAAGGAGGAAAAGATGAAAAATACTAGAGTAATACTGTAACAATCTAAATAATTGGAAATAATAGCCTGGCTGTGACAGTATGATTTGGTAGATGACTAATTATGGGAATCAAAAGAGAAAGATTTCAAGCTGAGTGATTGAGGAAATGATAATCACATGTTCTGATAGATGTGGGGGTAATTGGAAGGTTTGTAGTCAGTCAGTAAAATTATTAAATGCTCACTATATGTCAGGAATTGTGCTAAGCAATGGAAAAATAAATACAGGCAAGAGGACAGTCTCTGTCCTCAAGGAATTTACATTCTAATAAGGGAACACAACCTAAAAAAGAAAACTTAAGAAAAAGTACATGGCATGGGGAAATGGTAGAGAAAGTCCAAAATGTAGCCTGAGGAGTAGAGAGTCTTGATTGGCTTGGCTGTCCTCCTTAGGCTGTGATTCTCAGAGGAACCATCCAATTAAATAAAGGGAGAAACATGATGAGAGTAGGATACTTCCAAAGTGTAAATTTTAAGACTGGAGTGAAGAGGTTTCTGAGGCATGGTACAGAAAGCCCATAATGTAGTGTGGAAAGGAATGAGAGGAGAGGCAGATTATGGAGGTAAAGATAACAAATATGGAAGGAATTGGAAACATTAAACTGAAAATGAAAGGTAAGCCTGGAGATAAATATCTGGGTATCATCAACTAAAATCTTAGCTTAAATCATAAATGAATGAGTTCTCTGAAGGAGAAATAGTGAAAAAAAAATGAGTAGAGGACCTGATAAAAGTCACTAGGTTGTATTTTAACCAGTTTTGGACTCGAGGGTAATTGAGGACTGTAGCCCAGATGTAGGCCTCAGTGCTATAGGATGCTGACAACATAATCTAACTGCTCTCTCTCAGGATGATATAAACTAGAATGTGGTTTATTTCATCAAATACAGGAGGGGATACCAAATTCTTATCTCATCCCCCCAGTCTGACCTGCAAAAGGTCTCTTTGGTCCCAATGAAGTTGGGCTAAACTCATGCACTCTCTATTTGCCTAAAATATTTCTAACTAGCTAGCCACTATAAACAGGAACACAATTCAGTTTGTCAGATACGATAGCTTAGAGCTAGAGGCCTGAGCCCAGATGGTATGGCTCTATTTAGGCTAGATATTTTCAGGTCCTTGCAGCTTACGCACAACAGATGATCCAGATGTAAATTGATGTCACCAGTTTCAGAATCAAAGAAAGACTCTGGATATCAGGAACCTCCAAATCTGTCAGATACTTTGGCTATCTCCTATAATACGATCCAAAATGGCCATAGGAAGTAAGCTTCTGCACTGCCCAGTGTCCAAAGATCAATGGACCCCTACAGAATCCAAATGTCTCTTTTTATACACTTCTCCCATTCCAGAATGGGAGCCCATATTGTTCCAGGTGTGTGCCAAGCTGCTTTTCCAAAGTTCTTGCATGCTCAAACCTGTAGGATTCCAGGAAGAGTCTCTGGGCTGAGCCACAGAGGCCCAGCTCTGACAAAGGAAGATAAAAAATAACCAAGAATGCATGGATTAGGAATCAGGTGTGAGGTGAGTAGGAAGGAAAAGAATAAAGAAAAAAGATCTTTAAAGGCACAATGGATCTCCATAACAGGAGTGATCCATGTGGCCAGCAGGCAGGTGAGAGAGAGAGAGAAAAGGAAAAGAGAAAGAGAGGCATCCTTCCTGACTATTTATTAAGATAATGATGTAAGAGATAGGTAATGCATATAGTGGATTTATATTGGCTTGACAAATCAGTGACGTACAAGCTAGAGGCGTGGTAAGTTCAGCCAGCTCTTTTCAAACTCCCAGAACAAAGACCGCATGGCCTGCTCATAAATCATGCATTGGAATGCTGTCTGACCAGATCAGAGCTGGGTCTCTGTGGCTCAGCCCAGAGATTCTTCCTGGAATCCTACAAAACCCCTTGCAAATCTTCATTCCCTCTATTCTATTCTACTAATAGTCAGGGGGAAAGTGGTGGAAAGCTTATGGTTGTACAAGGTATTAAAAATATTTTCTTTAATGAAATTATTTATACTGCTTTCTTTCTTTGGGGAGGCATATATCTTGGGAAATTAATTGTTCTAACTTTGACATTTTTCTTCAAAAAGTCTTTTTGTTGATTGTGATTGTTGCTGTGATGGTGATGAATAAAAAATATGTTTAATATATCTCCTTAGCATGTTCCACAACTCTTAATGCAGTTTTAATCCTTAAGGGCTTAAAAAAAGTCTTAGTGCAACTAAAAAAAAAAATCTTAGCTTTCTTTTTAGAATTACTACTTTGTATTTGTTCCAAGGAAGAAGAATGGTAGTGGGTAGGCATTGGGGGTTAAATGATTTGCACAAGGGTCACATAGCTAAAAAGTTTCTGAGGTCATATTTGAATCCGGGACCTCCCATCTCTAGGTCTGGCTCTCAATCCACTGAACCATCTAGCAGTTTTTTAATGAATTTTTAATGTTATTATGTTTTCTCTTTTGATGCATATATATTAAGTAATGATTTCATATCATTATCTATGATGCTTTAAAGAATAATTTAGTCTCACTGTTTATCTCTTAGACATATTAAATTTTAATGTTGCCTTGTGTGAGATCACAATTATCAACCCTAATTTTTAAAAAATTTACCTGACATAATAAAAAGGCTCAGCTCCTTCATTTTAATTCTTTATGAATCCTTATATTTCAGTTTATTTATTATGATGACATATTGTTGTCTGTCTACTATGCTACCCTCCTCCATTTTATGAATGAGTTCATTTCATTTACATTCATGATTATGATTTTTAATTGTATATTTTTTTCCATCAAATCTTCTTTTCCTTGGAAGGAGAAAAAACCTGTTAAAAATAGAAGGTAAAAAAACTTGACCCAAGTAGTGTATCCTTTTGTGAGAATTTAATAAATTGTACCCCTCTCATTCTATTTAAAACCCACTTGCATCAATATCAGCCCCTCCCTTTGATCAAGTAAGCATGCCATACTATGGGAAGACACCAAAGGTCTCATGGCTCACTGGCTCCAAGAAGAGGCTGGCCCCAAGTCCTGCATTACTCCTTATTTCCAGAACATTTGGCTCTGACCCAGAATGAGGTCGTCTGTCCAACCAGAGAGATGCAGAAGGAGTGATATCATTGGCCTTATGAGGAGCTAACTTTCTTTCAGACTAGAGACTCTTGTGAGAAGAGCAGTGAAGTGCAAATGGCTAGTAATTAATGTGGCCAGGTGATCATGTGATTTCTCTCTCTCTCTCTCTAACCTTTACTAATAAATAATTATAAATTAATATAGTCTCCAGAGAATTTTAATCATACACTTTGAAAACTAGAGCAAATCATATTCAATGAGTCCATATAATAATAAGAAACATTAGAACAAAGCCAAAAGCGTTTAAAAAAAAAGAAGGAATCAAGACTAAGGAAAGGCAATTTAAGAATCACTAAAGGTGAAGTTAGGTGACTCAGTGATTTGAGAGCCATTGTCTATCCTTGATGCTCTTCTTCCTTGGAACTAATATACAGTATTGATTTTAAATCAGAAGGTAAGGATTTTTACAAAAAAGTAAAAAGAAAAGAATCATTGAATTGCCTAAAAGAGATGACTTCTCTTTGCTCCCTTTACTTTTATTTCCAAGGAAGCTGGTGGTGATGAACTTCTGTCCTTAGTCTCCCCTATTGAGGTGCAGGACAATATGACTTTTGGAGGTGATTTTGATCTTTGATTTTTGTGCCTAACTTGCCAAAGGCAAGTAAAATCTCATGACCAGGCCTCCTCATATGACTTCATCCCATAATCATTGGATAAAATAATCTAGGAGCGGCTGAGAGTTATTAGCCCATCTTCTCATTATTAATATCCTTTGATATTTGGGGGTAGGTTGAATAATGAACTGTCAGAGAGACATCGGCTGTATTTAAGACAACCCTAAACCTTATATCATGGTTTCTGATTATCAAGAGAATAATTGACCATTAATTTGTTGGTTATTGGTTAGTCTAATTAATAAATTTATTTTTAATATTCAGAATGCTGTTTCTTGGAATTTTTACTTGTTACAATATTTACCAGTACTTGTGTGGTTATAATCATTATGTATACCATTTCCTTTTTCTTTTTCTGTACCAGTTAATACAAGTTTTTCAATACTTCTCTGTATTCATTACATTTGGCACAATAATATTCCATAACATTCATGTACCACAATTTGTTTAGTCATTACCCAGTTGATGGCTATCTAATTTGTTCCCAATTCTCTGCCACAACAAAAAAGTCTGGCTATATGTATTTTGATGTATATTTCTTCTTATCAATGACCTCCATGGGGTATATAGGTCTACTAGTGGAATCTCTGGGTCAAATTTAAAAAATTTTGTCGCTTTATTTACATGATTCCTGTGAATTTTAAAATCTCCATCTTGCTTGGTCTAGCACCCAGGATTGTGCACACCCACACTACACAGGCATGTGCTAGTCAATGACAAATAAGAAATAACTAACTGTCCACCTGGTCTGTCCTAAGCCAAGCTTGAGCCACCATTGGCACTTGTGAGGCACAGGAAGTGAGATAGAAAACAGCCTCTGGAATTCGCTCACTTCCCGTGGACAGGGCTAGGCACCAGTTCGTGCTAGGAGCTTGAGCAGGGAGGAGGCCCGCAGACAGCTTTCCTTCAGATCGGTCAAGTGAGTCAAGGACTGATTCTTCTTTCTATCTTGGCCTTCGGGCCTAAACTCCCTCTGGCTCTGCCAGAAAGTTGAGTTAATCTTTTCCCTTTCCTCCTCTCTTCTTCTCTCCCTCTCCTTCTTTCTTACTCCTGTTGTGATTAAACCACTATAAACTCCATTCTGACTTGAGTGTTTCATTTTAGGAATTTTATAGGTAAATTCCTTGGCGACCAAAAATTAATATTATAACATCTTTAAAGGTGATTTTCACAATCACATTCCATATTGCAAAAATAGTTGTACCATTTTACAACTTTACCTAATGCACCTATCTTCAAACAAGCCCTCAACATTGACAATTGCCATCTTTTGTCATAATTTTGCAGATTATGAGGTGAAATTTTGTGGTTGTTTTGTTGATTTATATTTCTCTTATGGGAAAGAGAATTTAAATTCCTTTTGTTTATTTTAACTTGATCAATCAAGAACTTGGAGTCCCCTGCTTTTCACAGTTAGTTAGTCACTAACACTTAGAAAGAATCTTTTACTAGAAAACTTCATACCCTAAAAGACCATAAGCACTGCCCCTTCCTCCCC
Organism: Monodelphis domestica; assembly: GCF_027887165.1. Lineage (NCBI taxonomy): Eukaryota > Metazoa > Chordata > Mammalia > Didelphimorphia > Didelphidae > Monodelphis > Monodelphis domestica. The sequence goes on from NC_077229.1 coordinate 536,191,810, forward strand.
TCCCCCCCTAGTGCTAGGCAAATTGGGAGACTGTGATTGATTCCTGAGAATTGACAAGGAGAGCTGATGGGTGGAGAAAACTTCATATAATCGGGAGCCTGTGGGATGGGGGGTCTTTTATGGTCTTTTGCCTCATGAACATGAGCTCTGGTGAGATTCTTTGCTGTCTTTTGGCTCCTCACAGCCAACAGTGAAACAGTGAACAGTGTCTGAATATTTCTTGAAATATAATACTATGTGTAGTGAAGCTAAAGTCTCATATTAACAAGTGTCAATTCACCATTTGACCAATTTGTCTAATACATGTTTTATAAATAGTTAATTGAGGAGGTTGGGCTTTTCTCTCAGGAGGAAACTCATATGACAGAGTCAAACTTGAGGTCTTCACCTTCAAGCTAACTAAACTGGGGGGGTCATCAGATCTCACCAGGCTAGTTTGGGGGTTTCTAGATTCCACATCAACAGCAGATTATTTTAGTAGTTGTCTGGAAGATACATTAGGATGAGGAAAGACTAAGAGATGAGTCTACATGAGAAGAAATGAGAAATACATAGAGGAGCAATGTGAGTGATATTATAGGGTAATATATGTCTGAGTGATGTTATAGACTGTGCATCTAAGCAGGATAGGGAAGATCAAGAACAAGTTTCCTATGAAAAAATGGTGGTGAGGATGGTAGTAAGTTTGGAGAAAGAATGGCTTGGCTTTTTGGTGGGGGAGGGGAACTTCTTTTTCAGAAATGTTGACTATGACAAGATGATGAGCCAGCACAATTTCTTAATTCTAGAAATGAAGAAACTAAATCTAAGAGAAATGAACCAACTCTCTCCCAAACCAAACAGCTAGTTAGTTGCAGAAACAGAATTAGAACCTGTGCCCTTTAACTCCTTTTAACTACTTCAAATTGACTTAATTTTAGATCTCTGAAATCCATAGCCTCAAGAAATACCCAACACAGTATGATTTCACTAGGAAATTTTGATAAATATTGCTAGAACATTGTTCTCATCAGCTAACTAGTAGTATTAATTGAATATGTATTGATTAATGTATAAATGGAGATTTTGAGCCTTTGGACTTCATCCCCCAGAAGTACCTTAGTATTTCCCAAAATTCCCTTTTCCTGCATCCCCGCATTTTGCGTGATTGTATTTAAGTGGCTGTAACTCCTCCCTCTTCCTCTCTTGGACCTGCTACCAGGCTGAAGTCAGGCAGTTCTTTTGTTTTAGTTATTATTAATAAAATTATATAAGATATAATATTTAGTTATTGATTATTAATTTAAAAACTCATAGTTTGGCTTATCACAAAGCAATTACAAATTCTCAAAAAACTTTTGAGCAGATAGCCTTACAGTAAAGAACTTAAATACAATCACACAAAATGCAGGGATGCAGAAAAAAAGGAATTTGGGGAAATACTAAGGGACTTATGGGGGATGACGTCCAAAGGCTCAAAATCTCCATTTATACATTAATTGAACCTGATACCTCACTAAGCACCCATAGATGTTCAATGTTGCCATCTGGCCTTGGGTTCTCACAAGTGGTTGTTTTTGTTTTTGTTTTTCACTTTTATATAATAAAATGCTTCTCAATTATAGCTTGTCTTCTGACTGTAGTTGTTAATTCAAGTTTTAGGCAAAGGTGAAAATGCCTAAGACAAACAATGAATTTGATTATTCTTAGCATTAGCCTTTCCCCAAGTTCCTCAGACAGTAATAGCATGTCCACTGAGACACCTACTGGTAGAATGTGCCCTGGGATTTGAAAACAAAAACAAAACACAGAAATACCTTCAAGATGGAGACCAGAGCCCAAGTCACACCTGCCTGGACACAATGTTTTATACCAAGATTCCCTTAATGTGCACTTCTTTTTACTTTTCTCAGGTATTTTTGCATCTATAATATTGTCCATTTAGCAAACCAGGGAATCTGAAAGTGGTAAAAAAGAAAAAAAATTTCTAAATTGTTGATCAAGTGATTTTTCATTAGAATATAGTATTGTTGTTTTCCTTATTATCTCAATGATCTCTTTTCAATATAATGAGCATGCATATCATTATAGGACACAGAATCCTTGTGTGTATGTGTGTGTGTGTGTGTAAAATGAGGACTTTGAACTAGTGGACTTCTAAAGCTCCAAGATTTAGATTTTTGTGTTCATTCTCCAACCCATCTCCCACCTAAAACACAAATGCAATTTTGTACCTAAAAATATATTTCATATAGTTGATGAATTTTCATTGAAGAAAATGCAAATGTCAACCACATACTACAAATTCTAAGTAATATGTTGTTGTAGGTTGAATTACTGTTGTTTTTCCCTGGAAAAATACGTCCCTTAGAAATAAAATTACTATTTCAAATAAGATCTTAAATTAAAAAATATATATTTAACCAATTACATGTAATAACAATTTTCTATATACACTTCTTGAAGTTATAAAATCCAAATTGTCTACCTCCCTTCCCCTAGATGGCAAACAATATGATATGAGTTATACATGTATTATCACACGAAATCAATTTCTATATTGTTCATTGTTGTAAGAGACTACTCACATAAAACCAAAACTCCATAAAACAAAAACAAATAAACTAAAGTGGAAAATTGTATGCTTTAATCTGCATTCTGACTCCAACAGTTCTTTCTCTGGAGGTGGATAGCATTCTTTCTCATAAGAACTTCAGAACTGTCCTGAATCACTGCCTTTATGAGGGTTACTAAGTCTTTCACAGCTGACCATTCCATAACATTGCTGTTACTGTGCACAATGTGCTTCTGGTTCTGCTTATTTTACTCTGCATCAGTTCATGCAGGTCTTTCCAGCTTTTTCTGAAATCATCCTGTTTATCATTCCTTATAACATAATAGTATTCCATTACCATCATAAATCACAATTTGCTCAGCCATTCCTCAATTGATGGATATTCCTTCAATTTCCAATTATTTGCTACCACAAAAAGAACAGCTATAAATATTTTGTATAAGTAGGCCCTTTCCCTTTTTTTTGGATCTCTTTAGGATATAGATCTAGTATTACTGAATGAGTTCTATGGCCCTTTGGACACAGTTCCAAATTACCATCCAGAATGGTTGGATCAGTTCACAACTCTGCCAACAATGCATTAACATCCCAGTTTTGCCACAATTACCTCTAACATTTCCACTTTACTGTGTAAGATTTAAATTAATGTCCAATAACTCCAAGTATTAATTTTATAAAGTTTATTAACAAATCACTTGAAGTAGAAGGAAAAAAAAGGAAATAGAAGTATAAAAACCTAACTATCTAACAAAGTTAAAACCATGTAAGTAAGTTCTCCTTGCCTGTTCAAAAAGTACACTCCAACAAGCAGCCACAGATCAGGAGGAAGACAGTAATAGGCGGGGCTACACAAAATTTATATCCTCCCTACATCAGCACATAAAGTGAGAAGGAAAGTGGGATGCTGGGAATTGAAGTTTTAGGGTTCAGATCCCAATTACACAATCCCGCCCCCCGTGATTCCCATGGGAAATTAGCATGTAGAAATCTCCCAGATTTACATGCCATGGAATAAGTACACATAACCAACTTATATCTCTAAACATCTTCAACTAGAGGTACATAGAATATTATACTTTCTAAGGGGAAATTACAATAATTTGGAGATAAGAGTGAAATAAAAGAGAAAGAGAACAAAACCAATGATTGCTAGGCATATTGGCAAAAACCCAGGTAGGGGCCCTTTGGCATAAGAGTGTACATTCAAAATAAATGCATTCAACCCCATACAGTTCAATTTCACTACATCCCAAAGTTCATTCTGGATCTTTTGATACAGTGTGAGGTTTCTGTATCTCCATGGTGCCTCCTCCAAAAAGTTCACTTTCTTGGGACAAGTATCAAGTTTCTTATCCTAAAATTACTCTCAAAAAGAAAAAAATTGTATAAATCTAGAATCATATGACAATAATACAATACCCCCCTGAGAAGGGTGTAGACACAAACACATGGAGTTATGAGGTATGTGAATCAATTCTTAAAAGGAAGTCAAAAACATTTAAAAAAAAGAAAAAGAAAAAAAGTCAAAATTAAATAGTATATAAAAATTCTGAGTAAGCAAGAATAAGCCCATAACAGGTCCTAGAATCAGGACCCAATAAAGTGATTTATGTGCCACAAGTCTGTAGGACCATTGCAGCAATATACACTTGCCCAATCAATAGCCAGGACTACAGAAAAATGACACACTATGAAAAGTAATAAAAAGGACTAGATTTTTGCAGCAAATGGGAAATATAATTCCCTGGTCTGATTTTACCTTTGCCCTCAGGGATAGGGGAACCAATATTCTTGCCAAACTGAGGGACTTTGTCTGAATCTGGCACAGAGAAATTCTATGTCTGACATTGTCAAACAGCTGCTTCCTTGAACCCCCAAACAAGTCCTCTGTCTTGGTGCAGATTCTCATCAATTCCATTGGGATTGGTTGGTTTCTTTGATCTTGTGCTTCTTAGCACTGTATAATGGTTCTATTGTGATCCCTTCTCCTGGAATTAGATACAATCATTAATCAAAGTCCCATAATATTTAACAATCAATGGCAGGTTTCCATAGTCTAAAGCTTTGGGGTATATATTAATACTAGGGCTAATGGATATTGTAAACTTATATTTGTGTAAAATTTTAAAAAAACTATTAATACTGGCAAAGTGCTTCAAGTACAAAAAGTAAGAGAAAAAAAGAAAATTCAAGTATTCTATTGCACATATAAGGAAAAAGAACAATAAAATTAAAAAATCCACAGTGTGAGTGCAAATGATTTTTACCAGGTAACAGCTTTTCAAAACTGATGTACATATAAGAAGTACCCAAACTCCCCAAACCACAATTCTCCAAAGGTTACTGATACAAGTTGTAATCAGTTTGACAGAGTAAATTCATCATTTATGTGACAATTAGCAAAGGCAAAAAGGCACAAAAGGCTGTATAGCCAATATGTGACCTCGATGGATCTGGTGACAAACCCAGTATCCATAAGGACTTATGACTAAGACATGAAAAGAATTTGCCCAACTTGTCTATGGGCTTTTACAATGGTATTATCTCTAGTCCAGGTATAGGACAGTACAAATAAAGATAGTAGGACTTCCAAATAAAAACAGTGTAACAGAACATATAGCTAATAGCCAAAACACAGTAACTTAAAGTGACATAATGTAAAAGAATATATTAGATTAGATCAATATGTGAACTTAAATAAAATGAAATCTTAAAACAAATAATCAGCTAATACAATAAGTGTGACAAGATACAATCACTCAGTGTCAGTAGAAGGTACTCTCTTTACATGAGAGCAATGAATCCAGGCCTGATGGTAACGTACTTTAGAACAACTACAAGGGATGGCTTTTTAAATCATTTGCCATTGGTGTATAAAGCAATAGTGAAATAATTTCATTTTTCATATTGACAACTAAATGTACAGTATACTTTTAGCAGCATTTAAAAATATTTTCATTAGAAATTAATTTTAATAATAATCATACCTTTCAGGAAAAAAAGAAAAGAAAGATCTCTTTAAAGATTAGAAAATCTCTTTAAAGTTGGTTCTGATATGTCACATTTGCTATGAAAATATAGTTTGCTTAAAAATACCAAAATAGTAGCACAGTTAGGATAATACATAAAAAGTAAATAATACCAAGTTGAAAAAATATAGAAGTTAAAAGAACACAGGGCAATGAAATTCATAAGTCTGGCAATAAAACAAAATAATTTTAATGGAAGGAAAAAGTTAAGACATTATAAACATGCTTTAAAAAATGCCAGATAGTAATAAAACAAATTCCAGTCTAATATGTTATTATGAAACAAAACAATCTCCCCACATACTTTTCTGACCTTATAAGAACCTGAGATACTTAACCTGAACTTACTTAAGAACTTTGCTTTTAATGAAAAAATTTTTTTCAAAATGCTTGCTTAAGCATATATCAATGAAAAAGTATCAAATAAATCCACAAAGCCATAATATTTGAATGCTTAGAGCATGCAAAATTGAAATATCTATGAAACTTAACATAAAGGACAACAGGACAAAATTAACTTTGTTAATAGTTAAATCATATTATTATTAGGGTGCATAATATTTCAATAGCAAATAATAATTAAAAGGTAGGAGACATGATGATTACTGCTTACCTTGTCTTTTTGTTTTGACTTCTGACACTTATATAACTTTAAGCATTACAAAGCACATTTCTGCAAAATATTTCTGAATAGTCTTTCTTGGACCAAGGTTTTAATACTTTAAATTATCATATAAAAGACAAATAATTTACAAAGATATAGTGAACTAGGCTGTACATTATTTCCAAAACAAATAGCTCTCTTTCTTCCCATTACTATTCAGAAAGGTAAATATACAGGGGAAAGAGCTTTGTCTCTTAAGTTCAGTATAGACTATTTCTAGTATAATTTCACAAGTTTTACATAATTACAAATTATCCTATAAACTAATACTACATTGTAAACTTTGTAAGAGTGATCTAATTTCCTCACTAACCATTTTTTTGGAATTTATCTAATATAGAAAATCTCTCAGCAGAAAAGCAGTAAATTGAAATAGGACATTTCATATTATGGGGCAACTATTTCCAGTTTGGCCAAGGTCAAAAGATTTTAAAAGGTGTAGTCTGATATTAGGCTTTAATCTATCCAAGTCATCTCACTAAAAAGCACATTTAACTTTGACTCAAATCTGGTTATTCTAATGGCAACATTTAAAATCTCAGAATACTAGTGAGGCTTTCCATTTGCCAGTCTTTTGCACAAGCATGTTGCTGTTCTCAGTTTGGTTTTTATTATTTTTCTCTGGAGGCCATGTTTTCTTGCACTCATAGACCCACACACATAAACACACATGACATAAATTACACTCTACAAAGTTCTGACTTGGAAAAAACACAGGACTATTAAATAGTCCACTCTTTAATTAAGGAAAAGGGTATTATGTTAAACTAGGCCTCCATGAAGAGCTGTGGGCCACACGCCCACATAGTTCTGTGGGTTTTAAAATTAATAATCAGTAACTTAAGTATTATATTTTAAAAGTTTTATTAATAATAACTAAAGCAAAAGAACTGCCTGAACTGAGCCCAGTCGCAGGTCAAAAAGAGGAAGAGGGAGGAGTTATAGCCACTAAAAACAGAATCATGCAAAACATGAGGATGCAAGAAAAGGGAAAAGGATTCTAGGTAATACAGAAAAGAACTTGGGGTAATATAGTTTTGCTTAGGGGTTCAAGGATTTCTAAATATACAGTTCCAAGGATTGAAACTCCGGTTACTCTGGTCACTGACCCCTGGGAACACCTACTGCATTAGATTGGGCAATTCCAAGGAGCCGTTAAAGTTGGGAAGCTTAAATGCCTTTCTAGGGGAACATGGGGACTGAGGATGAGAGGGATAGTTGATTGGATTTACAATGGTAATAAAGGAAAATGAGTTCTAGATAGGAATAACAGTGAGGGGTTGATGCTTTACAATGGACACAAAAGAGAAAGACCCAGTCAAGGGCTGGGCCACCTTGGTAAAGGACTTTGGCTTAAGGCAGCGATGAGCTTGGTGTGTCAAAATTTGCCAAAAAACTGAGCATAACTCGGGTGTTGTGTCATTTTGAAAAAAAAACCAACACATAATTTCATGATATTTATAGTTTAAATAACAATAATGTATAATTGTAATATATAACTGTATTTAATAAACCAAAAACTAATTATTTAACTTACTTGTTTAGTGACTTCTTTGTTCATCTGTCAGTCGTTTCTTTTGTTGGTCTTGATATTATTTAAGTTGTGTGGGGTGCTGTTAAGTGAGGGGGAGTGGGGATTCTTTAACCTACCTGCCTATTATTTTTTGTTGCTGAATTTCATTGGCTAAATCTTCAAATGAAGGTTGGCATTTTGTACACTTCAAGCCCAAGCAAATGCTACTAACTTCATCTGTCAATCTGTTTCTTTTGTTAGTTTTGATATTATTTAACACTGAGAATACGGTCTCACAAAAGTACGTAGAGGGAAAAATTGTGAGTAAAGCCATTGCTATATTTTTCAGGGTGCCAAAAGTGTTTGGTAATGGTTTTCAGGCACTCCTCCTTTGCATGTGGGCCAGAGCCCTGCCCAGGCTTCCACAGGCCCAGCCCTGCCCCTCCCTGCCCCAGCCAGCTAGTCCAGGGGCACTGCGAGAGCAACAGCTGCCTCCTGCCAGCCTGCCTGCTCACTGCACTCCTTCCTCCCTCATGTGCTCCTCCTCTCTACCCCCGTGGGAGCCTGGGAGCCCCCTGTGCCCCAGCCACCTGGCGTGCACCTCCTGCTGCTTGCCCCAGGCTGCGCCAGCCATGGCCATGGAGCTCCCTGTGTGGTTCCTGGGTCCCAAGGCTTGCTGAGCCCACATGTGGCCGTGTATCATTGAAAATGGCTACATGTGACTTCCAGTCAAGATGGTGGCTTAGAAGCAGAAAAAGTTCAGACCTCTGAAAACCCTTCCTTACTGATCACAAACTGAATGATCCTAGGGGACTGAAATTCAAACTTAGCAACAGGACAGAACTGGGGAACCCTCCTTCTGGACTCAAATCAAAAGGTACGCTCCCCCAAAAGCCGGAATCCTAGAACACTCAGGTCTAACAGGAAGGCAGAAGGAAGGTCCCAGGACCCCTCCTCCCAACCCAGAGCTCTGAGCCTGCAGCAGCAGCGGCGGGAACCTCAGGGCCTACAAAGGTGTTGTTTTGAAGGGCGTACCTTGAAAGCAACCTGGGCCAGTCTTGGGACATCCAAAACAGATGGCAGGGAAGCAGCCTGAGTAAGAAGGAGAGAGCCTGTAGCCCCGTGGCTGGGTCCTTCCATCCGAGTCTCACCAGAGGTTTTTGCCCCAGGGCACATCCAGACCAACCCAGCTGAACCTAATTCCATCTGGAGCCCTCAGAGCTCAAGGAGGCCAGGACCACTCCCCCCTCTAGAGTGCAGGGCCCTCTAAAAGGACAGGAACCTCAGAGCTGGCAAAGGCACTGAGGTACCTTGCAGACAGTTCTGTGCCAGGCTTGGAGCATGGAAGTAAGGCAGCAGAGAAGCAACTGGCAGGAAGGGGAGGGCAGACCCTGGGCTTCCCCGGGAAGAAAGGGCAGCTGAGGAGAACGGACAATTTGCCTGGGGCTAAAGCCTCGGACCATCAGACAGATACACTAAGAGCCCATCCTCCTCACTCAGATTTCTAACTGGAAAGGGGAAGAAAAACCATAGAGATGGAAAACAGTACAGAAGTGCAAAAGCCTCCAAACACCAAGAAAAACAAGAAGAAGGGGGTGACTTTGGACACATTTTATGGAGCAAAATTACAAAATAGAGAAGAGATAGAAGAGGAAACACAAACAAATGCTCCAAAACCTTTCAAAGGAAATGGAAATTCTCCACAAACTCTTAAAGACTTCAAATCCGAAATTATTAAAAAGATGGAAGCCTTCTGGCAGGAAAAATGGGAAACAATGCAAAAGGAACTCAGCAATCTGAGAGACCAAAATATGCAAATGCAGAAATAGCTCGAAGCCTCAAAAAACAGGTCAGACCAAACTGAAAAGGAAAACCAGTCTTTAAAGGTCAGAATCAGGCAACTGGAAGACAATAATCTTGCAAAAGAGCAAGAATTAATAAAGCAAAGTCAAAAGACTAAAGAATTAGAAGACAACATAAAATATCTCACTGACAAGGTGACAGACCTGGAAAACAGAGGAAGGAGAGACAATCTGAGAATCATTGGTCTACCAGAAAAGCCAGGAATAAACAATAATCTTGATATCATAATACATGATATTATCAAAGAAAACTGCCCAGAGATTCTAGAACAAGGGGAAAAAATATGCCTTGAAAGAGTCCACAGAACACTCTATACACTAAATCCCCAAAATACAACTCCTAGGAATGTAATTGCCAAATTCCAAAGCTTCCAAGCAAAATAAAAAATCTTACAAGAAGCCAGAAAAAGACAATTTAAATATAAAGGAACACCAATCAGGGTCACACAGGACCTAGCAATTTCCACTCTGAACGACCATAAAGCATGGAACATGATATTCAGAAAAGGAAGAGAGCTGGGTCTTCAACCAAGAATCAGCTATCCATCAAAACTGACTATATACTTCCAGGGGAAAGTATGGGAATTCAACAAAATACAAGATTTCCAAGCATTTGTAAAGAAAAGACCAGAGCTCTGTGGAAAGTTTGATATCCAAACACAAAGACCAAGAGAAACATGAAAAGGTAAATATGAAGGAAAGGGAAAATGAGAAAAATGTTATCTTTTTCTTTTATTCAAACTCTCTTCTATAAGGACTGCATTTATATCAATTTATATATATTAATATGTGGGGGAAATGTAATGTGTAACTCTCAAAAATTGTATGCATCATTAGAGTAGTAAGAAGAATCACACATAGGGAAAGTTTGGGGCATCAAGATTATGGAGAAGGGGGGATAGAAAGAAAAAAGGAGGGGGGAATCGTTGATGGTACTAAGATATACTCCAAGAAATAGGAAAAAAAAACTAAATAGAATAATCTTTCTCACACAAAGATACACATGGGAAGGGGAGGGAAGAATTCTTCTATAAGAAGGAGAGGAAGAGAGTTTTTACTTAAACCTCACTCTCAGTGAAATCAAATCTGAGAGGGAAGAGCATCTAGATCCATTGGGATCTTGAATTTTATCTTATCCAACAGGGTAAGGGAGAAGGGAAAACCAATGGGGGGAGGGAACACAAAAAGGGGGGGATGGAGAAGGGATAGGGGGAGGGAACAAAAAGGGAGGGGCTAGAAAGGGAAACATATCAAGGGAGGGCACTAGAGGGACTGATTTAAAGTAAATCACTGGCTTAAAAGGTTATACCTAAAAAAGAAAGGTCAGAATTAGGGGAGGATATCAAAATGCCAGGGAGTCCACAAGTGACAGTCATAACGTTGAACGTGAATGAGATGAACTCACCCATAAAATGTAGACGAATAGAAGAATGGATTAGAATCCAAAACCCTACCATATGTTGTCTCCAAGAAACACACATGAGGCGGGTAGACACCCACAAGGTCAGAATTAAAGGATGGAGTAAGACCTTCTGGGCCTCAACTGACAGAAAGAAGGCAGGAGTGGCAATCATGATAGCTGATAAAGCCAAAGCAAAAATAGACCTGATCAAAAGGGATACGGAAGGTGATTATATTTTGTTAAAAGGGACTATAGATAATGAGGAAATATCACTAATCAACATGTATGCACCAAATAGTATAGCACCCAAATTTCTAATGGAGAAACTAGGATAATTAAAGGAGGAAATAGACAGTAAAACCATATTAGTGGGAGATTTGAACCAACCACTATCAAATTTAGATAAATCAAATAAAAAAATAAAATAAGAAAGAGGTAAAAGAAGTGAATGAAATCTTAGAAAAATTAGAGTTAATAGACATATGGAGAAAAATAAATAGGGACAAAAAGGAATACACCTTCAGATTGACCATACACTAGGTCACAGAAACATGGCATACAAATGCAGAAAAGCAGAAATAATAAATGCAGCCTTTTCAGATCATAAGGCAATAAAAATAATCATCAGGAAGGGTATGTGGAGAACCAAATAAAAAATTAATTGGAAATTAAATAATATGGTACTCCAAAATCAGTTAGTTAGAGAACAAATCATAGAAACAATTAATAATTTCATCGAGGAAAATGACAATGGTGAGACATCCTTTCAAACCTTATGGGATGCAGCCAAAGCAGTAATCAGAGGAAAATTCATATCCCTGAGTGCATATATTAACAAACTAGGGAGGGCAGAGATCAATGAATTGGAAATGCAGATAAAAAAACTTGAAAGTGAACAAATTAAAAACCCCCAGTAGAAAACCAAACTAGAGATCCTAAAAACTAAAGGAGAAATTAATAAAATCGAAAGTGATAGAACTATTGAACTAATAAATAAGACTAGAAGCTGGTACTTTGAAAAAAACAAACAAAATAGACAAAGTACTGGTCAATCTAATTTAAAAAAGGAAAGAAGAAAAGCAAATTAACAGCATCAAAGATGAAAAGGGATAACTCACCTCCAATGAAGAGGAAATTAAGGCAATCATTAAAAAACTACTTTGCACAATTATATGGCAATAAATATACCAACCTAGGTGATATGGATGAATATTTACAAAATTACAAACTGCCTAGACTAACAGAAGGAGAAATAGAATTATTAAATAATCCCATATCAGAAAATGAAATCTAACAGGCCATCAAAGAACTCCCTAAGAAAAAATCCCCAGGGCCTGATGGATTCACAAGTGAATTCTATCAAACATTCAAAGAACAGCTAATCCCAATACTATACAAACTATTTGACATAATAAGCAAAGAGGGAGTTCTACTAAATTCCTTTTATGACACAAACATGGTACTGATTCCAAAGCCAGGCAGGTCAGAAACAGAGAAAGAAAATTATAGACCAATCTCCCTAATGAATATAGATGCAAAAATCTTAGAGGATACTAGCAAAAAGACTCCAGCAAGTGATCAGAAGGGTCATTCACCATGATCAAGTAGAATTTATACCAGGGATGCAGGGCTGGTTCAATATTAGGAAATCCATCCACATAACTGACCATATCAACAAGCAAACCAACAAAAATCACATGATTATTTCAATAGATGCAGGAAAAGCATTTGATAAAATACAACATCCATTAGTATTAAAAATACTAGAAATCATAGGAATAGAAGGGTCGTTCCTAAAAATAATAAACAGTATATATCTAAAACCATCAGCTAATATCATTTGCAATGGGGCTAAACTAGATGCATTCCCAACAAGATCAGGAGTGAAACAAGGATGCCCATTATCACCTCTATTATTTGACATTGTACTAGAAACACTAGCAGTAGCAATTAGAGAAGAAAAAGAAATTGAAGGCATTAAAATAGGCAAGGAGGAGACCAAGTTATCCCTCTTTGAGGATGACATGATGGTCTATTTAATGAATCCTAGAGATTCAACCAAAAATCTAATCGAAATAATCAACAACTTTAGCAAAGTTGCAGGATACAAAAATAAACCCACCTAAGTCATCAGCATTTCTATATATTTCCAACACAGCTCAGCAGCAAGAACTAGAAAGAGAAATCCCATTCAAAATCACCTTAGACAAAATAAAATACTTAGGAATCTATCTCCCGAGACAAACACAGGAACTATATGAACACAACTACAAAACACTCTCCACACAACTAAAACTAGACTTGAGCAATTGGAAAAACATTAACTGCTCATGGTTAGGATGAGCTAATATAATAAAAATGACCATCCTCCCCAAACTTATTTATCTATTCAGTGGCATACCCATTGAACTTCCAAAAAATTTTTTTACTGATTTAGAAAAAACCATAACAAAGTTCATTTGGAAGAACAAAGAATCAAGGATATCCGGGGAAATAATGAAAAAATACAAAGGAAGGGGGCCTTGCAGTCACAGATCTCAAACTTTATTATAAAGCAGCGGTCATCAAAACAATTTGGTACTGGCTAAGAGACAGAAAGGAGGATCAGTGGAATAGACTTGGGGCAGTGACCTCAGGAAGATAGTATATGATAAACCCGAAGATCCCAGCTTTTGGGACAAAAATCCACTATTTGATAAAAACTGCTAGGAAAACTGGAAGACAGTGTGGGAGAGACTAGGAATAGATCAACACCTCACACCCTACACCAAGATAAATTCAAAATGGGTGAATGACTTAAACATAAAGAAGGAAACTATAAGTAAATTAGGCAAACACAGAATAGTATGCATGTCAGACCTTTGGGAAGGGAAAGACTTTAAAACCAAGCAAGACTTAGAAAGAGTCAAAAAATGTAAAATAAATAATTTTGACTACATCAAATTAAAAACTTTTGTACAAACAAAACCAATGTAACTAAAATCAGAAGGAAAGCAACAAATTGGGAAAAAATCTTCATAAAAACCTCTGACAAAGGTTTAATTACTCAAATTTACAAAGAGCTAAATCAATTATACAAAAAATCAAGCCATTCTCCAATTGATAAATCGGCAAGGGACATGAATAGGCAGTTTTCAGATAATGAAATCAAAACTATTAATAGGCACATGAAAAAGTGTTCTAAATCTCTTATAATCAGAGAAATGCAAATCAAAACAACTCTGAGGTATCACCTCACACCTAGCAGATTGACGAACAGTCCAGCAAAGGAAAGTAATGAATGCTGGAGGGGATGTGGCAAAGTAGGGACATTAATTCACTGCTGGTGGGGTTGTGAACTGATCCAACCATTCTGGAGGTTTGGAACTATGCCCAAAGGGTGATAAAAGATTGTCTGCCCTTTGATCCAGCCATAGCACTGCTGGGTTTGTACCCCAAAGAGATAATAAGGAAAAAGACTTGTACAAGAATATTCATAGCTGTGCTCTTTGTGGTGGCCAAAAATTGGAAAATGAGGGGATGCCATTCAATTGGGGAATGGCTGAACAAATTGTGGTATATGTTGGTGATGGAATACCATTGTGCTAAAAGGAATAATAATGTAGAGGAATTCCATGGTGACTGGAACAACCTCCAAGAAGTGGTGCAGAGCGAAAGGAGAAGACCCAAGAAAACATTGTACACAGAGACTGATACACTGTGGTACAATCGAACATAACTGAATTCTCCATTAGTGTCAATGCAATGTCCCTGAACATTCTGTAGGGATCTAGGAGAAAAAACACTATCCACAAGCAGAAGACAAACTGTGGGAGTAAAAACACCGAGGAAAAGTAACTGCTTGATTACAGGGGTTGAGGGGACATGTCTGAGGAGAGGCTTTAAATGAACATTCTAATGCAAATACCAACAACAAGGAAATGGGTTCGAATCAAGAACACATATGATACCCAGTGGAACCTGGCATCAGCTATGGGATGGGGGTGGGGGGGAGAGGAAAAGAAAATTATCTTTGTCTCCAATGAATAATGTTCGGAAATGACCAAATCAAATAATGTTTAAAAAAAAGGAAGAAAATGGCTACATTTGTCAGCACTGACACACATGCTAGAGGTTTGCTATCACGGGCCTAAGGGGAGAAACCTTTGGGACAAAAGTGATACTTAATACTTGATGCCATCCCCACTTAAACTACTTTAAGGTCTGTTGTTAGTCTGAAACTAGTGAAGTTGGTCTTTCCCTCTGGGAGAAACACTTATGTGACAAGGTCAGACCTGGGGCTTTCACCTTCAAGCTAAGTAAACTGGGGGTCATTAGCTCTTACTAAGTTACAATTTTGGGGACTTCTAGATTCCATGTTGACAAAAGACAAACACAAACCCCACAAAGATTCTTAAAATAATTTATTGTGTAAATTATAAGTTCTCCCCTCTCTCCCCTCAGAGTCCTATCAAATTAGAGTCAGACTAATTAGTCTTTTTAAACTGGGCCTCTAGTCAGAAGAGAGGGGAGGTTGAGCCTAGCTTACCTAAAGTTTATGCTGTAGCTCAGGGGAACAATAACCTAACTTTTTACAATAAGAGCATACCTCCTCACTCTATGGGCTTGAGGTCTAAAAGACAAAAGAGGAAGTGAAGGTCTGTTCAGGGCCTCTTTAATTTCAACTGTATTTCTGTGTAGTGTCTATTTGATTTATTTTTTTATTTTTCTTTTAATTTGGAGACCTCTTCCTGAAGGTATTTTTCCTGATCTCAGTTGTTGGATCTTCCCTTGAAGGGAGGAGAGTTGAGATTCAGATACCCACTTGTTTGTTTCAAGGAGCCATTGGGAAAAAGTGTCCCACTCAGAGCTCTCAGTCTTGGAGCCAGATGAATCAAGAGTAAACCACAAAAAATTGATTTTATTGGGATCAAAGGAGCACCATTGTGGCCCCATTGTGATTTGGAGTTCAGTCTTAGTTAAATTCTGCCAGTTTTCCAAGTACTTGGTCTATAATTTGTGTCAACTTGGAAAAAGACAGAAAACTAAAGTAGTCCCAAAGACCAAATCTTTAATCAGGACAAGAGACAGTGTTCTATGTTTGTCCATCACAGAGTCAGCACTTAACAACACAATACTAAAGCTCTGGCACTCTGGTTGCAGTGTCTCTAGGAAAACACACTGCCAAAAACGATTTCCCAAAGAATAATAGAAAATATGTGTGTCAATTTGAAATCTGGAGACCTCAATTTTTCCCTGTCCCCTGAGAACTCATCTGGAGAGAAGTCCCAGATTTAGCCATTTCAGATTGAATAATAGGCCTTAAGGTACTTAATGGTCCTAGTTGGGTGGAACTAGTAGATCTCAATCAAATGTTAAGTATCCCTTTGTCCTGGTAGTTTCTCAGGTAGTATCAAAGTCCTCTTGGTAGCCCAGTCCTTGGGTGGATCTTGCCCTTTTAGGATCTATTGTAAGTTGACCACTCCCTGATACCCCACTCTCTGGCTTCTGTTTCTTTCCCTAGCCTGTTTTGTATTTTTGTTTTGACCTTTCCCCTTTGCATCCATTGTAAAGCATCAGCCTCTCCCTGATAATCCTCACTTCCTACTTCTCTGTCCATAGTTCCCCAAATGGTATAAATGTTCCCCAAGTTCTATTGTTCTTTGGAGAATCATCTAGTGTGGTGATCCTCTAAGATGTCAACTTGAAATCTAGAAACCCCCAAGTTTATCTAGCTTGATATCTGTAGACATTGTTTGACCTTGTCACATGAGAATTTCTCCTGGAAGGAAATTCTTGTTTTTTTGTACTTTAGGTGAAACTAGCAGAGTCAATCAAATGTTAAATATCCTTTTTTCCTGATAGATTATCCCATTGTGTCAAAGCCCTTTCTCAGGTGGCCCAGGGTGGAACTTTCCCCTTTGTGCCCATTGGAAATCTAATCAGCCATACTCTCCTGAACTCAGTTTGTGATCCTCTGAGCCATCTTCTCTAGAAGTGATATTCCCATGGATA
Organism: Monodelphis domestica; assembly: GCF_027887165.1. Lineage (NCBI taxonomy): Eukaryota > Metazoa > Chordata > Mammalia > Didelphimorphia > Didelphidae > Monodelphis > Monodelphis domestica. The sequence continues at coordinate 536,208,828 of NC_077229.1, forward strand.
TTGACCCTAGAGTCCCAGGTGTAAACCCTGTAAAGGTTTTGGCACCAGGCTCTGGATGCTGTAGAATAGTGGATTTATTTCCTCTTTTGATTAAAGATTTGATCTTTCTGACTACTTAGTAGTTCTGTGTTTTTCCCACATTAACAAGGTCTTTTATACCTTTGGGGTATAATTAAAGACAGAAAACACATACAAGCAGCCCTGGGAAAGAGACTGTAGCTAGAAGCTAGGGTATCAGGGAGTAGCCTAAAATACAATGTATACCATAGAATGGTTCTAGCCTGGTGCTAGGTCTTCTTGGGAATGGATCTCTGTAAATAATCTTATCAAACCAAAACATCTACTGTGATTGGTAGATTTAAAGACTTAGGGGAGATGACATAGGAGAAAATGCCCTTTAAATAGGAGCTCAGATTCATTCAGAAAAGCCAGTCTCTAAGGAGGCTGTTGGGAGAGAGCTCTGGAAACAGGCTCTTGGGACAGTCTCTTGAGGACAGTCAGAAGAATCCCTCTCTGGAGAAGGATGGCTGGTTGAACTGGTGTCTATATTTTTGCTTGGACAGATCTTGTGGTGAGTGATTAAGGACTGACTGATCTCTCTATTAAGACTCAGGTCTAGGCCATGTTGGCTTAAGGCCCTTCATACTTATTCCTTTCTTACTCTTTCTCTCTTTCTTTCATTCCTCATTGTATTATTAATTAAAATCTCTATAAAACCCAGTTCACTTGGGTATATTCATAATTGGGAATATTTCCCTGGCAACCACCTTATATTTGATTTGAAACAAGACACTGTAGTGAAAACATATTTTCTGCGGTCACAGTTTAAGAAAACCCCTCTTTTATCTGTAACAGTTTATGCCAAACTCTCTTTTAATTGTAACAATACCCACAAAGAGTGATAGTTTAGTTTTGTTATTGCCTACTTTAATCCCTTCAATTACTTTTTCTTCTCTAATTGCTAAAGTTTGCATTTCTAGTACAATATTAAATAATAGTGGTGATAATGGACATCCTTGCTTCAGTCCTGATCTTATTGAAAAGTCTTCTAACTTATCCCCCTGGCAGATGATACTTGCTAATGGTTTTAAATAAATGCTACTTATTACTTTAAGGAAAGGCCTTTTTATTTTTATGCTTTGTAGTGTTTTATTTATTTTTTAACTCTTTCCTTCCATCTTGGATTCAATACTGTATATTGGTTCCAAGGCAGAAGAGTGGTAAGGGCTAGGCAACGGGGGTTAAGTGACTTGCCCAGGGTCACACAGCTGGGAAGTATCTGAGTCTAGATTTGAACCTAGGACCTCCTGTCTCTAGGCATGGCTTTCAATCCACTGAGGTACCCAGCTGCCTAATAGGAAGGTTTTTTTCTGCATCTATTGAGATTTCTGTTAGTTTGATTATTGATATGGTCAATTATGTGGATGGTTTTCCTAATATTAAACCAGTCTTGCATTTCTTGTATAAATACTACCTGTTCACAGTGGATAATCCTCATGTTAACTTGTCTTTTTGCTGTTTTTTTTATTTATGATTTTTTGCATCAATGTTCTTTAGGGAAATTGGTCTGTAATTTTCTTTCTCTGTTTTTGGTCTGTCTGGTTTAGGTATCAGCACCATATCTGTGTCATAAAAAGAATTTGGTAGGACTCATTATTTGTTTATTTTGCTAAATAGATTGTATAATATTGGGATTAATTGTTCTTTAAATATTTGATAGAATTCACTTGTGAATCCATCTGGCCCTGGGAACTTTTTCTTAGGGAATTCCTTGATGGCTTGTTCAATTTCTTTTTCTGAGATGGGATTACTTAAGTATTCTATTTCTATTTTTTGTTCTTTTCATCCTTTTTTAAAATCAGTTTTGATAGTCCTCAGGCAAGGAGTAGCTCTGGGAAAGAGACTAGACCAACTCACAGTTAAGTCATAGTCATGAGCTGCTTTCTATACTAGTTAACTCATACTTAATTATAGTACTTTAATATTTACAAAATACTTTCTTGATAACCTTGTGAGGTAGAGAGGACAAGTATGTATTACTCCTATTTTACAGATGAGTAAATAGGCTCAAAGAAGTTATGGCTTACCAATAGGAAGTCACAGAGCTAGTGAGTGTTACAGAAGAAATTAAAAAATAGGTCACCATATGGCAAATGGCTCCACTTCTTAAAAAAAGTTTGAGAAAATTATAATGGAAGATTATTTCTATTTTATACAAATTGGGGTTCACACAGAAAAGCAACCCACTCTGGGTAAAAGAGTGCTAGATTTAGATTCAGAAAGACTTGGGTTCAAATCTAGCCTCTCAAACTTATGAGCTATATAATCCTGGGCATTTCACTTAACATATCTGAGACTCGCAACTCTGTAAGACTAATGGGAAATAGTATAATGTGATGATGGTGAAACTTTTAGAGATGAAGTGCCAGGCCCTGCCCCCATCCCAACCCTGAGACTCAGTGCCAGGCCTGTCCCTCCAGAGACTGGGTGCCACACCCCACCTACCCACCTTGACCCCTGCCCCCCCCCCCTTGCCCCAGACAGGGGTGGAAGCACTCTCACTGGGCTGCTTGGCAGGGGAGCAGGGGAAGTGAAGCACATGTGGAGAGGGGGAGAAGAGCATCCCCAGACCTCTGCATCCCTCTAGCTAAGTGCCATGCAGTGAGCTATGTTCCCCTTAAACCTAGTTCCTCTCCAACCCCACCATAGGAATCACCTTCAGCACAGACTCAACAGGATGCTGACTGTACTTCACCCTCATGCAGTGAGTCCTCCCCCCTCCCCAGCATCTTACCCCAAGACAAGGGAGGGAAGAAGCACTCCCATTGGCTGCTAGGCAGTGGGGGGGGGGGCATATGAGGAATGTCCTCAGGCACATGGAGAGGGGAAGGGGAACAGCTTCACTCCAAGTCCCTCTGGCTTTCTAATGACAAACTCTGGTGGGCCCATAGAAAGGGCTCTGTGTGCCCTTTTTGGCACATGTGTCATGGGTTTGCCATCACTGGTGTAGTACATAGGAAAAAGGTCTTTATTTGAATCCAAAGGACCTGAATTAAATCTCAATTGTCATTTACTATAATAGAAGGTCAGCAAGTCTCATCTCATCTTTTTGGGCCTCAGTTTCCTCATTTGTAAAATTAGGGCATTAAGTCAGATTGCCTCTGAAATCCTTTCTAGCTGTAAGGTTTCTATAATCTATAAACGAGAGATGATTTGTAATCTGCATTGATGGCGGTAATTCCCACATTAATAAAATCATGTATTCTTGAAATATTGATGTATTTAAGGGGAAATGGAATACTCAATTATCTTGATCTCTATCTCTCTCTGTCTCATCATAGTATACTCTAGGTCATTGATGGTGAACCTATGGCACGGGTACCAAAAATGGCATACAAAGCACTCTTTGTGGGCACTTGGCCACCCTTCCACCCTGAAGAGTCTATTACTAGAAAGGTAGAGGGACTTGGTCAAGAATTGCCTCTTCCAATGCATCCAAAATTAGAAGGGAAGCAACAAATTGGGAAACAATTTTCATTACAAAAACATCTGACAAAGGTCTAATTACTCAAATTTATAAAGAGCTAAACCAGTTGTACAAAAAAAAATCAAGCCATTCTCCAATTGAAAAATGGGCAAGGGACATGGATAGGCAGTTTTCAGATAAAGAAATCAAAACTATTAATAAGCACATGAAAAAGTGCTCTAAATCTCTTATAATTAGAGAAATTCAAATCAAAACAACTCTGAGGTATCACCTCACACCTAGCAGATTGGCTAACATGTCAGCAAAGGAAAGTAATGAATGTTGGAGGGGATGTGGCAAAGTTGGGACATTAATGCATTGCTGGTGGAGTTGTGAATTGATCCAACCATTCTGGAGGGCAATTTGGAACTATGCCCAAAGGGCAATAAAAGACTGTCTGCCCTTTAATCCAGCCATAGCACTGCTGGGTTTGCACCCCAAAGAGATAATAAGGAAAAAGACATGTACAAAAATATTCATAGCTGTGCTCTTTGTGGTGGCAAAAAATTGGAAAATGAGGGGATGCCCTTCAATTGGGGAATGGCTAAACAAATTGTGGTATATGTTGGTGATGGAATACCATTGTACTCAAAGGAATAATAAAACAGAGGAATTTCATGGGGACAGGAATTGCTGCAGAGTGAGAGGAGCAGAACCAGGAAAACATTGTACACAGAAACTGATACACTGTGGTACAATCGAATGTAATGGACTTCTCCATTAGTGGCAATACGATGACCCTGAACAACTGGGAGGAACCTAGGAGAAAAACCACTATCTATATCCAGAGGAAACACTGTGGGAATAAAAACACCAAAGAAAAACAACTGCTTGAATACATGGGTTGAAGGTATATTGTTGGGGCTGTAGACTCTAAATGAACATCCTAGTGTAAACAACAACATGGAAATGTGTTCTGATCAAGGACACATGTAATACCCAATGAAATTGCATGTTGGCTGTAGGAAGAGTGGGTGGAGGGGAAGGGGGGAAATAATGTGATTATTGTTACCAAGGAATAATGTTCTAAATTAACTAAATAAACTTATTCAAATGGGAAACAAAGAATTGCTCCTTCCCCTCTCCATTGTGTTTGATGACATTTTTTCACATGATCTGCCCCTCCACCCAGCAGCACAATGGGAGCTCTTTCTTCCTCTCCAGAGTAGGATTAGGAGGTGGGGCATGGCACATGGGGGGGGGGGGAAGGGCAAGCATAACACTCCATCTCTAAAAGGTTCACCCTCACTGCTCTAGGCAAATTGTGACATAGGCAGAATTGGTTATTCTTCAAGTTGGTCTTGTTATTCAGAGCCTTTTCCATTCTTTGTTCATTAAACTTGTCCTCCCCATACCCAAAATTTCCTTAGGACTGTGAACCTTAAAAATTCCCAGACACTACTTCATAAGGTTGGGTTAAGACCATTCCCCATTGGGACCATTCCCCATTTGGACAGTGAAGGTACTTGATCAGGAATGTGAGAACTCTACTTCACCATATTTAAGCATGCCTTAGGGGAAGATAAAGTTGTAAACTCTTTGCTGAACAATGAAAGTACTTAAACCCATACTTATAGTAAGACAAAAAGTTCTTAAGCTGTGCCTATTTTTGGATATAATACAAAAGGGTGATAAGTACCTATAAAGGTCAGGCAACTTGTAAACTTACAAGGAGCAAAGAGGTGAGAACTTACTCAGAGATTCTAGTCTACTCAGGTGTGAATTACTCAAAAGATTAGTCTTCTTAGGTGTGAACTAAGAATGGTCTGTCCTTTGGAAAACGTCTACTGTGATTGGTAGATGGGAGAACTTAGGGGAGGTGACATAGGAGAAAATTCCCTTTATAAGGAGATGAAAATCTGTGATTAAGATGACAGTCTCTTGAGAACAGTCTCTTAAGAACAGTCTCTTGAGACAGTCTCTTGAAGACAGTCTGAGGGAGGCTGACTCTGGCTGGAACTCCCTCTGAGTACTCTGTCCCTCTGAATCCTTGCTTGGACAGATCTTGTGGTGAGTGATAAAAGACTGACTGATCCCTCTCTTCCTAGGCTGGCTCATGCTGGCCTACGCTGGTATAGCCCTTTTCTCATTATTTCCTTTTTCTCTCTTTCTTAATTCCTCATTTGTATTAATTAAAATCTCTATAAACCCAGCTGACTTGGGATTATTGAATAATTGGGAATATTTCCCTGGTGACCACCTTATATTTGATTTAAAACAAGACACTGTCTTGAAAACATATTTTCTGCAGTCACAATTTACTCATCCACACTTATATCTACTACAGTTTATGGCCTCAACTATTTTTTAATTATTACAGGACTCTGAACTTGCTCCTTCTTGAATCTTTAAAGGAAGAAAGATCTAATCAATTGGATGTACACTAAAGTAGCTGTGTGTGTATGTGTGTGTGTGTGTGTGTGTGTGTGTTTGTGTGTATTTGTGTTCAAAGTACACTTTGCCAGGGATTGCCCAACTCACAGGAACGAATTGCTAATAATGAGATTTCAAGAGGGATAGTCTGGCTTCTTCAAATACACCACTGTTGGAAATCATCCCTGAACTGACTCATATAATGGTCACACACTTTAGAATGCTTTTGTAACACAAAGGTTCAGACATTAAGCAAAGGCAGCTACTACATAAAGGCAAATTGACATTTGCAGTAATAGTCAGATTTCCAATTTAAAGAATGAGACACTTAAAATGAAAGATATTAACAGTATTTACTGGAATCTGTCATTCATGGTAGTGAAGAAGTCATCACATTTTTATGCAGAACAGTTGTTAGACCTTTTCTTAACCAATCTAAAATAGAAAATTCAACCTCTATGTGATAGTTATCACTATTCACATATAGTATTTATAACTCTCTACACATATTCAAAGCAGCTGATCCAAGAGTCAGAATTAGGTGCAATAAGTGGAAGTTGTAGAGAGGAAGATTTCAATTTGAAACAGGGAAAAATTTCCCAACATCTAGAGTCTCCAAAAATTGAATGAGCTTTCTCAAAAAAGAGAGGTTTCCACCTCAATAGAGATCTTAAAGTGAAGTCTAGATTTTTAGAGTTGCCTGGATCAGGCAACATTTCTGGTCTCAGACACCAAAACTGTTAGTTATTACTTTGATGGCCTCTGAAATCCCTTCCAATTCTATGATTCTGTGACTCTGTGTTATTTACTTGACAATCCTATTGAATATATGCAAGAATCCTAACCTGCTCTTTCCTCTTCATATCTCCTCATCCTCCAAAATAAAATTTTATCTGTTGGCAAGGAAACTTAAGGAAGAGGGATCTTCTTGTGCCCCCTATAAAGGGGGAGAATATCTAGAATAAATCTCTTCACAGAGAAGTCTGACAATGCTCTGAATTCAAAGGAGTCTGGCACCTATCTTTACCTATCAGCTGATGCTACTTGACGACTTATATAAGCAGGAAATTTCCTATAAGCCAAAGAAAATCCTTCCCTTTCAGGTAAAAATAATATGTTTAATTATTAACTATCAAAGGGGCCATGGGAAACCAGGAGAATTTGAGAGACTAGTGTAATGTTGGTGGGGTTTTGGGGATGAGTTTAGATGTTTATTAGGGCCAGTAAAAGAATATTAAACTGTTTTGGGAAGGCCACCCAAGCCCAGGGCTGGCAGAGCCAGACACTGAGGTAACAAACACAGACCACTATATAACTGGGGCAGATTGTTGGATTTATTAAATAAGGAAAGGTAAAAGGGGATTTGGGATAATCCTAAACTATGTTATCTATCCAAACCCCCCAGATCTAAATATCTCTTCAGAGATTTCTTCAGAGTGAATTGCCTACTCTACTCCTACCTAACAGTCTAAGCTAAACCTACAACTAAACCCCCCTTAGTTGGGTTTAAGGAAAGGGTCTATGTAAGCCTTTGATAGAGACAGGGAAGGTCTTAGATCCAAAAGGATCCAGGCCTGATCTCACAATCACTACGGATGGTTCAGGATCACCAGGAACTGCCTTGATGAAATACAGCAACCAAAACAGCAAGCAGGACAAGATAGTATTAGCCACTAAGGAAATGTAGCTACCATCCCCAGATATTCTCCAGAGGGCAGCTAATAGCCTCAATCCCAGTCTAACCCTTCCTTCAAAGTTCCAGAATTTTCCTGCTGGTCTCATGCCACTTCACACTACAAATTTACACACTTTTCTACATAATTTAACTTTTCCTTATAACAGTTCTCACCTTTGCACAGTCAAAATAGTGTTGAAAACAACATTTTGGTATTTGTGCACTAACAAACTTATATACCACCTAAACTAAATTCTTACCCAAAACAATAAACAGTCTACACTCCCTAATCTTATCCTATCTACCACTACCTTATTCTAAACATTAAAAATAAGGTTTCCCACTGTTTCTCCTTCCTTGGCCTCAACCATGTCCAAATATGAAACAAAGTATTGTGTTATATTGGCCACTCTGAATTGGACACTAAAATATATAAGGTCCACATTTGTTTATGTAAAGAGTTTCTTGCATGTAGTAGGGATCCAGTATGTAAAGGTAAAAATAGTAAGCAGAGTATAAAAAAAAAGAAACCAGAGCCCCAGCAGCCTAACTTGCTGGAGCCCCAGCAAAGACCCCCAACTGGTGTGGGATCAGCCCATTTATAGCCCAACCCAAGCCAGGATGTAAGAAAGGGGAACCCTGGGAAGATTAGAGAATGCTGGGGTATGAAGTCTCTGGGGTACAATTTTTTAAAAACACACAAGTAGTTGAATTAGATGATCTGTATGATTCCTTCCACCTCTTAGGATTCTTTGGTTCTATGATTCTTTCTGCATCATAACTGTAAAATGCAATAAATTCAAGAATATGACAACAATGTAGCAATTTTCTAGTTTAAACCACTATAGTTCCATGTATCCATGCAGAACAAATAGAAAAATATGCCTTCGATGAAGTAAGTATTTCTCCCCAAATTTTTATGCCAGGTATAATTAATAAGTCCAGAGTTGTGATTTTTTTGTATATATAGAACTCCTAGTCCAGAAATTCTTCATGGATGCAGATTGGCAATTTATTTGTAATTTATAATTTTTTCTCTTAAAAATGTCATTTTTTACACCACATTGTTTGTAATCTTCCTTTTTAACATTTTTTTTAAAGCTCAGCAAAGCCAAACAATACACAGACTGTTTTATATCATATTCAGTATTTCATACCTATCAGTCCTTACCTCTCAGATGAAAGGAGTACATATTTTATAGAATCAAGTTTGGTCATTATAATTATACAAGGTTTAGTTTTATTTTATTGCATTTACAGAGTTGTAGTCATTGTGTATATTGTTGTCCTGAATCTGTTCATTCTATTCTTCATCAGTTCACAAAAGAGTCTCCTGTAGTGCATAGAAAGTTAGTCTAAAAACCAGGAAGATCTGGATACTAGGCTCTGCTCTGGCACCTTTTTCTGATCTTTCTTTGTTATCACCATGGTTTAGCAAAGTACCTATCAGAGATGATGGTCACTTAATAAATGCTTGCTTAGAACCTCTCAGTGCTTCAGGCAACTCTTTAAGACTTAACTTGCCTCTGCAAAGGGCATTTTCTTACCTGGGAGTTTCCAGTTCCTAGGAAACCACAGGTCTAGAATTATTGATATTGTTTCATATATGTAATGACATCTAAAAGAGAGTCTTGGGCCCTAAGAGATGAATTAACTTGATTAAAGTCATATGGCCAGATTGTTTCAGAGACAAGACTTCAATCTGAGTCTTTTTGACTTCAAAGTCAGTCTACTATCCATTATGCCAGGCTGTGCAGACCATAGACTTGGGACAGATAGGGAAGATATTCTGAAAGCTCTCCCCAGGAAAGCGCGTGCGCGCACACACGTGCACACACACATCATTCCAAAATACAGGTAATTTTTAAAAATTTAAATGTGTGATACAAATATCTACTCTCCATACTACCAGTTACTTAATATTAATTAGATTGCATCTTTCTACTTCAAGCATATAGGAAATCCTATTTGCTTAATTATCTAATGGCCCATCTTTCCCATCAAAATTCTCCTAAAAGCCTGTGGTCTTCCACATTAAAGATTTGACTGTATCTCTGCCTGTATATGCTTATTTCAGGGTCAGGAAGAGAATAAAGGCAGAGGTCTTAAGAAGCAAAAAGAACAAAGATATGGCCTCTCTCCTAGAATGTTCATACTGCCTTTTTGCTTGAAAAAGGCCATAGAGGTTATTTAGTCCAAAACTCATTTACAAGAAATCAAGCCTGAAAAAAGTAAAATTCCTTTAGTAGAGAAATTGTGCAAGTATTTAATTCATATTTGTACCTTCAATCACACCTGGTTCCTAGTAGACACAATAAATATTTACTGAATTGCTATATGTTAATCATGAAAAGATCACCAGGTATTTCTTAAAATTGAGAGGCTCTAGTCCTTTTTTTCAGTGAGAGTAAAGTCCACTCCATAACAAATTGAAATGTACCTCTCTTTGTACATTCTCCCTATCTTAAAAAGCTCTAGTGGAGAGCACTGATGAGAGCTTCACAGTTCCCAAATTCCCTGTAGTAGCTTCCCCTTAATTTTGCGGGAGGACTGGATTATTGCCACAATCATGAGTAAAAAAAGAAAGGTGACAGAATTGAGATCACCTCTCCAAATATCCCACACCTTTCTCCCTCCAGACACCTCCCACCTTCATAAGGAAATTCTAATTTTTATTTCCCATGCTCCATGTCTATGGCTCAAAGGGCCAGCTGGGGTGAGGGCCTAAGCTAATATTCTTACAGTTCAGGTGATAGGCCTCATAAATCAAGTTTCAATGACATCCCACAGTACTCCAACTTGGTTAAGAAAAGTAATTTTGCTTTCCCCCCCCTTGGGATGCAAGAAGCTAAGTTCCCACTGGTGTCATTCCCAGCCAAATCTTGCTGTGAATCATCTGCTGTTCATTACTTGAGTCGTGTACACATTCCCTTTTCTCAATCCAAACATCAGCAATCCTGGGCAGGCATTGCATCTGACAGCTGCTGTTCTACAGAGCTCTGATCTAGTTTCTCTCCCATCCAATGCCCTTTCCTCTCAACCCCGCTCCACCCACTGCTCTGGTTCCCGGTCTCTGTAATGCCTGTGACATTTACCAGGATTCATGTAGGGCACTCTGCCTCAGCATCTCGAAGTGATGACTCCTAGGAACTTCCCAAGGACTAAGAAGCAGCAGGACTCAACAAGTGGGGGGAGGGGTGGGATGCGGTTGGGGAGGGGTATGAATATATATATTGGGGGCGGGGCTGACTGAGAAGTGGGTGAGCTTCTTTGACTTTCTTCTCTGAATGTCTTCTCTCAACTTGGGAGATAAAAGTTGACTTCCTTGGGAACTGTTTCCCGGCGGGATTGCGATGTCCTGAGCCTCCCTCTCCTCCTGGAGACCTCTTCTCCCCTTGAGTCTCGTTCTCCTCTCCTCGAACTGCTGCCCCTCCTATTTTTCTTTCTCCCTTTCCTCCTTCCTCTTCCTTTGCATCCACTGCATATGAACTGGAAGTGGTTGAAAGAAAATCCAAGAGCAAAACCTATCTACTACCCCCAATTCTTGAAAATTTCTGCCCCCGCTTCTCTTTATCTTGTTAGGAACTTAGTATTTCATTTAATTCGTAGTCTAACAACTCCTGGTGCCTTATGCTGGAGTGCTGGGCGCTGCAACTGAGCTCCCTGCGCTTTCTCTTACTTGTGTGTTGGACAGCACCTCCGCATCTCGTTCCCTGCAATTTGACTTCTGTGTCCAGTATTAAGTCGCTTTGCGTTCATTTGGAAACTATGCAGCTAGGGAGAGGGAGGTCGGAACTCGAAGGAAAGTAGCTCTTTGTCGCCAAGATTTTACAAACACTCCCAGTCAGTGTTGTTTCCACAACACCCTAAGTCTCCTTCCCTCTAAATTGTAGTCACTGATAATTAGTCTTTTTGATCTAGATTATCCGCTCGGTACCTGTCGGTTAAAAGTATCTTTCCGAAAAGCAGAGGTTTTGTTTACAAAACCCACCAGACCATTTCCCCTGCCCCCTTCACTTTAAAAGGAATAAGTATTCAAACACGCCAGCACTAAGCAACTCTATTTTGATCTTCAAACTGGCAAGCCATGCTATTTCTTCCAGCTGTAGTCCTCGTAGAAAGCATAATTAACTTTCCCTTAGTCACAGAATGAATTAAAAGCCATTGGGTAAAATGGAAGCTGTCAGAGATGTCAGATGGGGTAGTGGAGTCAAGTCTCAGACCCCGAAAGAATGATGCCCTCAGGGAAATCTCTTTCTCAGCCAGTAAAGGTGCCTTTAAGATCAAAGAAACTGGGACCAGAGATGTCTCTTTGAAATGAATCTACCTTTTAAAATCAGGATTCTCTGACAGAAGGAAAGGAGGAAGGAGTTAAGGGAAATTCCTGGTGATTTTACTTATGTTAAAATTCCATAGATTTGGCTGCTCTTATTTTTTTGTGTCAGCAATAGAAAGTATGACATACCAAAACATCATTGGCCTATGAAAGAAAATCAAAATTCCCCGTAGGCGGGAAGGTACTTTAAATGTGGAGCCAGCCAAGCTTTGGTGATCAGGGAGACTCCAATGGCTGGCAGCAGCATGGGTGAATATAAGGCTATTTGGTATTCATTTTTGAGAGAAAGGATAGAGTCTGTCTTCCCAGAGCTAGTCCAACCAAGGGCAGCCCTTCAAAGTATAGGCATTATAAGCCAGTAGATAGAACATGGGGTCAGGGCCAAGACTGGTCAGGGGATTCTAAGTAGGATGGCTGAGTCTTAATATATTTGTTTTGATAGTTTTTTTCAGGTGGTTCAACTTATTTCAACTGACTGGAATGGTGTTATCCTACAACTTCAGTAGCTGCAATCACTACCAAATGGCCAGTGACTATGAAAATATAATATATAATGAGAAACTGGAATCTTTGTATAATTCAGAAATGGTGAGTGACAGGATTTAGGATGCATCATCATAGAAACACTAGTTGCAAAATAAAAATGTTTTCCAGTTTTAAAATGTAAGAAAAACAATTGTCAATAGCTGAAGCATAGGTTTTTATGACCTTTCTAAAAGAGTCTAATGTTTCAGCATAATCTCAGGGAAAGTTTGATACTTTCTGAAAGTAGTCAAATTTTTCTCAATTTATTTTATTTTATAATTTTATCTTAAGTTAATAGGATGTGGAATATAGTCAATCAAATGCTTGGGCAACATAATGAATAAGAATGCTTTCTTGAAAATGAGCATGTGTGGGTAAAGGGATGTCTACTTCAGGACAAAAACTCGGTGTGTGCGTTTTGTGTATACATTAAATTTAGAATACATAATCTAGCTTTTGAGAGAAGAATTTAGGAATCTTTTGAGTAGGACCTTGTAAACATTTCTTTCCTTGAAAGGAAGGGAACAAGCACTTATTAACTAAGAATATTATCTCATTCAAAAATGGTAGAAAACCAGAAGGAAAGGGACCAGAAGGAAACACATCCAGAGAAGAAACTGAGCCCACCAGGAATAATTTAAATTCCCTGAAATGTGGTTGAAATGAGTTTAATGGAATGAGTTGGTAGGAAGACAAATCATTCCCCTTTGATGTTTCTTTATCTATACTTGGACTGAGAGCATTTACTCTTAGTTTGTCTTTTTTCTCTAGCCATCATCTGAAGATAGTAATTTGTTCTGTGAAACCAAGGTGAGTAGGTTTACTGTTGAAGGATGGGAGAAGTGAGGGGAAGGGAAAGCCCATCCAGCCAGTTCGAAGCTGAGCTGTTGAACTCAGGGAGACAATGGCTAGAGATATTTCTTTAGTATGGACTGAGTGCCTTTGGCCTGGATTGATCACATTTTGGGATAGCAGACAAGGTCCTCAACTGGGTTGGGGTGAAAGGAAATGGGGAACGGATATGGATGGAGTGGGGGTGTAGGGTAGAGAGTTGGGAGTGAGGAAGAGGAATGAAGGAATCCAAATTACTACCTAGAATTCAGGGGTGGGACTGGGAGAGGGGTCTAGGTCGCCACCTATGGGTTTCACTCTGACTGAACCTTGGGTCTGAGATTTCAGTAGTGCCAGCGAATAAAGGAATTTTGGAAGAGCTAATATAGCACTTCCTTTTGATGAATTCTCAAATTGTTCTTTTTTTCTTCCGTCTCTTCCTCCTCCATCCATCCATTTACTCTCTCATCTCTCCTACTCTCGGCTGTACTTGTTTTTCTTCTTCCATTTCCCCTTTCTCTGCCACTCCTCACCTCCATTCCTTCCATTTCTCTCCCTTTCTTCTCCTGCCTCCCACACTCTTTCTATCTTTACGGATCCCCACCCTCTCCTTTCCCCAGCTTTCTCTTTCATGGATTTTCCCCTTTCCTTTCTTGGTTTTCACTTTCTCTTTCAACCCTTTCATAACAGAGTGATTGTTTAACTGTCATAGAGCAACTTGCCCGCAATTGGTCAAACAACTGTTCCTCTGAAATGGGGGAAACTTTGGAAGCCTTTGTCAATAGGACTCGCATTGCTCTGAAGAGTTATTGTCCAGTCTTCCAGGGAAATCAGGTACAGGCTGGCATTGATGGCAGTCTAGCTCTTTATTGTTAATACTTTAAACTTTTTTTTTTTAAGCTTCTGCAGTAATAACTGAACAAGAATTTCTGACCTGGAGCTCCTACAAAGGAGTTGTTTTGCTTCTCCTCCTTTTCTTTTCCTGACACTCCACTCCCTGAAAAATAACTGTGATTCCAAGAACATTTTAACTGTGCTTAAGAGAAAGTGGGGCAATACAAAAACTACAGTATGGGAATATATTCTTCCGAGCTGGATCAAGAAACTCTGGTGGGTGGCTCAAGATAGAAATAGTGTGGTAGAGTGAAAAATGCATGGCTTCAGGGGTTTTCATTTGAAGCATATTGATACAATTAAAGTGGCTGTCACTTTACTTCATCTCTCCAGGCTGCAGTTTCCTCATTTGTAAAATAGTGGGGTTAGATAAGATGATCTTGAAAAATCCCTTCCATTAGTCAGAGGCAGTGATAGTAATTGAAAAAGCTCTGGAGCTATCAGCCAAAGTCTCCTGTTATGAGTATACTGTTATAAACAACTGTGACAAAGGCCTCATTTGTAAAAAGGGGACAACTTTTGCACTACCTTCACCACAGGGCTGTTTTGAGAAAAGTGTGTTGTGAAATGTTACGTAAATGTGAACTATTATTATTTCTTCCAAAATGATCAGAGCCTGGTCTAAAAGTATTTTTAAACTTCCTTAGAGAACCTAAGTCTTACAACAAACTTCTAATAATTCTAAAATATTCAGCTACTCTGTATTATTAGGGTCTTTTTGACCAAAGATGACTCTGAAATGGCTCATTATAGTACTTTTATTTTTCCTTTTCCATCTGGAGATCATCAAATAAAAAGATAAAAATAATTGATATTTATATACTGTTCTAAGGTTTGCAAACATGTATTATGTACATTATTTCTTTTGTGTTTCAAAACAACTTCTTTTATTATCCCCATTTTACAGATAAGGAAAATGAGGCATAGAGATGTTAAGTGATTTTCCCAGAGTCATACAGCTAAGTGTCTGAGACTAGATAGGGTGAATGTTGAGGGGCTGAGTGTTCTTAAAAGTATACAAAGGTAATTTTTATAACTTTATGTTCTCCTGTTCTACAGACAAATAACATGCAGACAACAAAAAACAACATGGAAGAAGGAATTAAAAAAATGACATGCCCTGAAATAGCTAGGAACTTATTAGATATATGGAGGGAGTACTGGAAAGAAACAGAAAATCAATCAAGTATGTGGACCATCTTGATGTTTTTAAAATGCTGTCAGTAGTTTTCTTGTTAATTATAAAACTTTTAAAAAATTATTTTTATTTTTAAAAATTTTCCATGGTTACATGATTCTTGTTGTCTCCCTCTCCTCTTCCCTCCTCCCTCCCAGAGTTGACAAGCAATTTCACTGGGCTATACATTATAAGGCTTTTAATAATGTGTTTTGTAAACATTTTAATACATATTGTCAGCTGGTTTGAGGGCTCCCTGGACCTCTAGAAAAATGCTATAAGGAATTTCTAGAGTAATTAACCACTACCAAGTCATGTGCTTCAGGAAAATAATTCTGCTTTGGAACCTACAGAGAAGTGTGTTCCTGGGGAAAAGAGGAGAATGGAGAGCTGGAGTCAGTAGTTCTCCTTGATAGGTTAATTACTAGAGGAAAATAAAACCAGACTTCAAAAGAATTTAAAATGTGCACCTTCCTGGGGCAACTAGGTGGCTAAGTGGACAGAGAGCCTGGAAATGGAAGGTCCTGGGTTCCAATATAGTTTCAGATTCTTCTGAGTTATGTGTGATCTTGGGCAAAACACTTGACCCCAGTCACCTAGGCATTCTTCTGCCTTAGAACTAATACTTGTATTGACTCTAAGATGGAAGGTAAGAATTTTTTAAAAAATGTGCACCTTCCAAATCTTGTCACTATCTTCTTTTATATTTTCATCAACTTGATCTTTTTTTAATGAGTGTTTCACTAGTTTAAAATTAAGTGAGCTGTTCTGAATTAGGTTGAACTGTTTAAAAAAAAAAAGCAGGCTCCTAAGCAATATATACAGTCTATACAAACTGAATTAATAACAAATAACAGTAATAATCTAATGATCTAAGAACATATTTGTGATTTTATAGTAATCATGTTCAAAGAGTTTTGTGTTTTTAGATCCACATTATAGTCTTATGTACCTTTTTGAACAATAAACCCAAGAAGAAGATATCAGAAATAGTTGTTAGTCAAAAAAAAGTTCAATGAAAATATCTAAATTTTGAAATATTTCTCAAGATAAGCCATTTCACTCAAGCATATCATTAATTTTGTACATTTATTTCACAGCTAGAAGAGGAGGGGGAAAGAAGAGAAGACGAAGTTTGAATAAATGGAATAAAATCCTGAGAAGAACTTGCAAGGAGAAAAAATGTGGATATATTATTAGTTCAGATTTTTAAAATTCTTGGAATGATAAGAATAATAAGATCAAATGTGTATATTAATCCTGAAAAATACATTTAATTTTTATAAAGATTATTTATATTTTTAAAACATTTACAGACTGGATTTTTAACTTATTTTGTGAATAATTAAAAATGTACTGTCCTATACTTGTCTTATAGGGTTAATATGGTAGTTTTGCTGAACTTTTTTCCCCCCTTTTTTGTTACTAGGATTACATTTTTTTCCACATTTTTTGTTATCAGATCTAACTGGGAAGAAGAAAAGAAAGAGGTACACTTGGAATTAAAGTGGGGTCAAAACAAAAATAAAAATAAAATCTATATCCAGGGATATTACAGAGGAAAATTAATTAAGTGATCTCTAATGAGACTGACACTTAGATTTTAGGAGTCTGTGAGCAGTTGGATAGAGGGCTAGACCTGTGGTCATGAAGATCTGAGTTCAAGTGACCTCACACACTTACTCACTGTGTGACCCTAGGCAAGTCACTTAACTTATGTTGGCCTTAGTTTCTTCAACTGTAAAATGGGGATAGCAAGAGCACCCACCTCAGAGAGTTGTTATAAGGATCAAATGAGACAGTAATGTGTGGAATGAAATTTGTGCATTATTCCCCAATATACATTGATTAGTATTAGTAATCATAGATTGGCAACTTCCTATAGAAAAATAGTGAAGCTAGATGTGCTCCACTAGGAGATATCAATCTCTCCTTTTGAAGAGTAGAAGAAACCCCCTCCCCAAGCAGCTTTATATATGTTAGGGGTAGCCTAATTCTTATGAGAGAAATCTCAAAACTTTTTAACTGTGCTAATCTTCACTACATGTCCTGAGAAATGTTTCAAAGAATGTTTCGGCCTTGGACAGGCTTAAAACCCTGACTCAACTAAAAAATGCAAACCTAAGGAATATTTCCATCTGTTTAGAAACATCAGAAGCCTGGGATTGAGGAGGCTAGAGGAAGACTGTGGAGCTGTGGAGCTGTGGAGTCTCTCTCTCTCTCTCTCTCTCTCTCTCTCTCTCTCTCTCTCTCTCTCTCTCTCTCTCTCTCTCTCTCTCTCTCTCTCTCCCTCCTTCCCTCCCCCCCTTGTAAGGATGCTGTTTAGGCCCTGACAGTGTTTTCTTCACTCTATGCTTCTGAATAAAGTCATGTGAACTCTGTGAGCATTGAGTCTCCTGTCTACTCATTAGAGTGATCCTGGGGGTATGAGTCGCCCCCACCCCCCCAATTTCACTCCACACAGTAATCATAAAACATTAACAGAGGCTCAGGGTAAGCAGTATATAAATGTGTAGCTATGATTATGTTAGCTACTATCTCCTTTTAATATTCAGGAATGCTGAGGGAGTTTTTCCTTTCCTCTTCCTCCTAACCATCAGAACTGTGATATTATTTAATTTGCATTTTTTTGTGCTAGTATATTTATTTAGAGACCTAAATTTATCATTTCTGCCCACCAAGGATTTCTAATATGTATAATAATAACCTCCTTGGAGTTTACTTATCCAATTCACATCACCCTAGCCAGGATTGTTGTGGGGGTTGGGGGATGGGGCTATCCTCCTAAATACTATAAAACAACTTTGTTTTAATATCACACAGCTATCAAATTTCTTGAGATGGGCAGTGTAACTTAGTGTAACTGACTCATACATTTTCCCAACATTTTATCTCAATGCAAAGTAGTAAATTTCGACTTTGCAAAATTGTCCTACTAGGAGAACACAATTCCTCTTAAAATGAGATCAGAATAAAATCAATATTTCTTTGGATCTATTTTTACCAATAGTATCATACTAAATTTCAATTTTTATTTACCAGTTAATCTACTACCACAGACTTAAAAGGGAGCTCTTTTTTTTTTAACCCATACTTTTTATATTAGAATCAATAATACTAAGTATCAGTTCCAAGGCAGAAGAGTGCTAAGGGTTAGTTAATTGGAGTTAAGTGGCTTGTCCAGGGTCACACAACTAGGAACTGTCTATGGTCAAATTTGAACCAAGATTGTCACAACTCCAGCCCTGGCTCTCTATCTACTAAGATGCCTAGCTGCCCTTAGTACTATCACAATTATCCTAATAGGGAAACTCCCTTATATTACATTCTGATTTAGTTTCAGGAGGTATTTCGACCAAACCAAATTTGACCAAACCCCAAATCTGGGATTTGTAACTTATTAA